>NC_052058.2:56228902-57428902 GCF_903992535.2 Arvicola amphibius
TTTCCCTAATTGGCCCAAGGCCCACAGCTGTAGATACTGGTGGTAGGAGCAAGCACCTACCTCTGAGAACTCTATGTTCCCCAGTTCACGGGTTTCCACCAGCAGGACCCATCTGGTCCCTGTTGATTGGGTCTTAATGGACACCTGAGTCAAGCTCAGCTGACAGCTTCTCTCTGCCTAGAATTTAAACGTAAGCCAGGAGCTGACTGGCAAGATTATACTGCGAAGGTCTGGGTGTTATGGTTTTGGTCCCTATCCCTTTAAGAGACAAGTCACCTCTCCCCCCATCCGCCGAGGCAGGCTGATCTTCAGCTTCCAGCCTGAGCTCACTCTTTCCCATCTTCCTCTCGGAGAGGCAGCTTCGCTTCTGCCTCTCTCCCCACTTCTCTGCTCCCCCTCTCTCTCTCTCTCTCTCTCTCTCTCTCTCTCTCTCTCTCTCTCTCTCTCTCTCGCCTCTCCCCCCCCCCTCCCCCTTCATAACTCCCCTGAATAAATATTCAACCTCACCATGTCTCTGTCTTCTGCCAGCCCACCATGTGTCTCCCTGCCTGGGACCAGCCACTGCTCAGGGACTGGCAGCCATCTCTGCCTGGGACTGGCTGCTCCCAGAGCCCACTGCCTGCCACCACATGGGCCGCCACCACTGCTCAGGCCACCGCTCTAAGACCGGCAGCCTTCTCTGCCTGGGACTGGCTGCTCGCAGGGCCCACTGTCTGCCGCCACATGGCCTGCTACCACCATTTGGGACTTCATAGCATTTGCTGCTTGCCTACAGCTGCTGCCTGGGACTCCGTAGCATTTTTAAAAGAACACAACATTGGTGGACCCATAGCATTTTTTTAAAGAACACAACATTGGTGTCTAAACCCTGTACATAAAGAGGAGTAGACTGAGAACAAGAGATAGAGACAGCGATGAGAGAGACAGGGGTCGTGAGAAAGACGGTAGAAACCGACCAGCTCTCAAGACTTTCTAGCCCCTGTGTCCTTCCTTCCAGATGGTGGTTGTTCCCTTTTTCCAGCTATGCCATGAAATAACTCTAAATTCTTCTTTTGTTGTTGTTTGTTGTTTTGTTTTTTTAAGATAGGGTTTTTTTCTGAAGGCTGTCTGGGACAATCTGTGGATCAGGCCAGCCTCGAACTCAGAGTTTCACCTGCCTCTGCCTTCCGAGTCCTGAAATTAAAGGTGTGTGCCACCACCACCACCCGGGGAAAATTCTTGAATACACTCTTTCACTAAAGCAAAGCTGGAGATGGTTTCTCCTGGTCTCAACCGAAAAGTAATTCCATCAAGACATTCCCTTAGAGAGCATATTTTTCATGCTCATTATCCTTACACTGAAGAGCAGTGTGGCCTCTTTTAGACATTTGATTTCTCTAGAACTTTCTAGGCTCCTGGTCAGTTCCCAGCAAACCGTTCCACAGTTTCGTTGTTCCCAGAGTGCACTGTCTCCTCCCCCTCCCTCCCAACTTAAAAACAAAGAGATACAGAGTAGGTTTTCCTTATTTTTTTTCCTAGTTTTTGATTTTTGAGACATGGTTTTTCTGTGTAGCCCAGACGGTCCTGGAACTTACTTCGTAGAGTAGGCTGGCCTCCAACTCTGAGATCCACCTGAGTCTCCCTCCTGAGGGCTGGGATTAAAGGCATGTACCACCACACCAAGCAACAGAGTAGATTTTTTTTTTGTTTGTTTTGAGACAAGGTTTCTTTGTGTAATAGTCCTGGCTGACCTAGAATTCACTCTGTAGACCAGGCTGGCCTTGAAGTCATGGAAATCTGCTTACCTCTGCCTCCCAAGAGCTGGGATTAGAGACGTGTGCCACCACTGCCCAGTCAGAGTAGATTTTTAAGACATGAAATATAACAAAGCAAGATGGGTGATCAGAGTGGAAGTATTACAAGGTCATAGGCTTTGACAACAGACTAGTAATACATTAATAGTCTGTTCCAAGCATTAAATAAAAAAGTCATGCTCCGGGCATGGTGGCACATGACTTTAATCCCAGCATTTGGGAAGCAGAGGCAGGCAGATCTCTGAATTTGAGGCCAGCCTGGCATACAGATCAAGCTCCAGGACACAGAGAAACCCTGTCTGAAACAAAACAAAACAAAACACCACATTATTTTGCTAGTTTTCATTGGCACAATTTCAGAAAACAAGCATACACATGAAATACAGCATTGCAGGTTCAAAGATGGAGGAATGTAATTTTAGAGTAAATTGAACTTGAATTGATAGGTTGTAGTTAAAAGAGATTCTCCATTCAATGTGATGGTATCCACAGCAGACATTTTTTTGTTCAGTAGAATGAGTGAAACCTAAACTCAGCCATGGGCTGTGCTTAAAGAACTAGAGACACATTTGTTTGCTTGTTTGTTTATTGACACAGGGTTTACATAGTCCAGGCTGTCCTGGAAATTGCCTTGTAGACTAGACTGGTCTTGAAAATCACAGAGATCCTTTCCATTTTTCTTGGCTTAATTTAGAAAAATTCAAAAGAAGACATTATATAGTAAGAATGTTGGAATGGAGGAGGGCTTGGTGATATAAACCTATAACCCCAACACCTGGGAAGTAACAGAAGGAACAGGGATTCAAGATTATCCTAAGCTAAAAATAGTGAAGGTCAGCCTAGGTTATATGAGACTTTCAGAAAGAATGTTGGATTGGATTTTATTACATGTAATTTACTCATTCACTTCCTTATTAGGTCTAGCGGGTCTAGATAATGTGAGATTTACAATTCAACATTAGTGAAAGGGCCCTAGCCTCCCTGGGGAATGCTTCAATAGCCAACCATATAGGCCAATGATGAAGGAAGACAACACTCCACTGTTCAGCTTGAACGTCTTCATTCCACGGGGGTGCTGACATGCCCCACTTTCCACGAGCAAAGTGAGTGGAGTGACTGTGGGAGGAAGCAAGGACAGAAGGACAACAGAACGAATTAATCCAGAACCTCAGGCAGGGACATTGATGATGGGTTCCTGGGTCAGTGTCGGGAGACCAGCTTGGACAAAAATACCACTTACCAGGGTAGGGGCATGAGGATTAGAAAAAGAAGAGGACGAAGATGCGAATAAAAATAACAAACAGAAACAGAAGATAGTATGGGGGGGAAGTTCCAGTGATACTGAAATCACCCACGTTTAATTTCCATTTGATTAAAATACCCCTGACCCCAAAAGGTAGGAGTAAGATTAAAAAAAATTGCATTAACATGATACAAGGAAATGAGCATACTAGTTGGAGGTTATGGACTACATTCTTAAAGACTCTGTTGCTAGAAGACAAGTAATGCTCATACCTTAGACCAAAACATTCTGTAAGCAAACCACTCCCTGGGTGGAATCCATTAAAGGGAGTAGGACTTAGTTGGATCCTTAGACTTTTGAGGTAGAAACAGATCTACTTCTCTACACCTGAATTACACGGTCTGGATATAAGCCACACCTGTTAAACCTTGAGAGCAGAATTCTCTGATCTCTTGTTTGACTATAACCTTGAAGGAATAGAAATAAGTTCCAATTCTCTGACCTTCGGTCAGGGTGGAATAGCAACAACTTCCAGCAAGCTGAAATTCTCTGATCCTCAGACATGGTAGAAATAGGCTCACAGTTTTGGGCCTTCACAGATCAGAAATGCATACAGAAATCTCTGAGGAGGAAAGGGTTTATTTGGTTTACATCTCTAGGAAACCAAGGCAGGAACTGAGTCAGAAACCATGAGGGGACGCTTAGTGGTTCCGGAGTAGATGAAAGAGTCGATGAAATGTTGAGTGCAAGATGAGTAGGAATAAGGGGGCAGCTGGAATTGAGATGGGAAACAGTTTTGAGAGATGCTCTAACATGATGCTTCCACATTTGGAGGAAGCCTAAAATAATTATGTTTTAGCCAAAGATGCACACAGTTGCACTGCAAGCATAGATGGAACACCAGGCTTCCAACGTTGTTTCCACTACACCGGTGCAGGTAGAAAAGTCTTAGGATATCCTAAGGAAAATTTGTCTCTCCCTTCGTGGTACTAAGAGTTGAGGCTGGGCGGTGGTGGCACATTCCTTTAATCCCAACACTTGGCAGGCAGAGGCAGGCGGATCTCTGGAGTTCGAGGCTAGCCTGGTCTACAGAGTTCCAGGACAGGCTTTACATAGAGAAACTGTCTCGAAAAAACAAAAACAAACAAACAAACAAAACTGAACACAGGGCCTCGGCAGCTTGCAAGGTAATTAAGTGCTTTTCCACGGAGATGCGCGGTGGAGCCACTGGACCTCCTAAGCGCTAGGGGCATTGGGCACGTCCTCATTACCATTACGCAAGAAGTGATGAGCTGCTTAGAGGCACGTGTAAGAAGTAGGTGAGAGCCAGGCGGGGGCGCAAGCCTTTAATCCCAGCACTCGGGAGGCAGAAGAAGGCGAGTCTCTTGAGTTCGAGGCCAGCCTAGTCTACGAAAGCTCGTTCGAGGACAGAATAGAGAACCCCTATCTCAAAAAACAAACAAAAACAAACAAAATAAAACAAGAAAAAAAGGAGTTGGTCCAGGCACAGAAGCCTGGAGCTCTGGATCGAGAAAGACGTATTCCCCAAACCGCTCTGGGATGACGTCACCGAAAGGCTTCCAGGCACGCGCCCGTGAGAACGCCCTGGCGTTCTAAGCCCCGCCCCAGCGCCCTCACGTAAGACGCGAGTGACGCAGAACCTGCGTCTGGCCCCGGAAGCAAAAACCAATAGGGGCGGAAGAGACGGCGGAAGGGCGGGCCCACGGCGCGGCGGCAGGGGGCGGGGCCGGGATGGTAACGGACAAACCCGGGAGCCGCGCTTCAGCGAGGGCCGCGCCGTGACCGCTGCCGCCGGCACCTGCTCTGCCATGATGATCCACGGCTTCCAGAGCAGCCACCAGGACTTCTCCTTCGGGCCCTGGAAGCTGACGGCCTCCAAGACCCACATCATGAAGTCTGCGGATGTGGAGAAGTGAGGCTGCGGGGCCGGGCCGCGGGGAGCGTCTAGCGGGCTGGGTGCAGCTTCACGCGGTTCTCGGGGCCGCAGGTTCGGTCCCTCTGAGCCGACCGTTGAGTGACACCTTTAGGAAATGGTCCTGTCTCCAGTTCGCGATCTCTGCTCGCTGAAACCGTCGCTTCGCTGGGTTGAACTGAGCGCGGCTGTTTGGTTGCCTTTCCTCCCCCTCGCGCCCCTCCTATCTTCTTACCTAAGCCTGCGCCACCTTTCTGGGCGTGGACGACCGGTTTGCCTCGGGGCGATGGCAGGATGGTATTTATGTTCAGCCTCTGGCCTGTGGGCTTGTGTGGTGGGCTCTTGAGAGTCGGAACTTGAACCATTAAGTCCCCCAGACTTCAGAGTTTGCGAGACCGTTACCTTACTGTGTGACTGTTTAGGATGAAGATAAAGACCCGGAGCGATTTTAGTTTTCATTTTTTTTTCCTTTTAGCAAGTCAGGTATTGTGAAAAGCTCTTGAGATACGGAAGATGAAAGATAAAGTCCCGAGGAGTTCACAGTTTCGTGAAAGACCGTTATAATTGTGTGCCTTTGGGGGATGAAGATGTTTATAGACAGGGCGATTTGAGATGTGTGTGTGTGTGTGTGGGGGGGGGTGTCAATGTATCGGGACAGAATCTTGTTTGTTTTTCAAGACGGGTTTCTCTCTGTGTAGCCCTGGCGTATCTCACTCTGTAGACCAGGCTGGCCTCGAACACACAGAACTCCTCCTGCCTCTGCCTTCTGGATGCAGGGATTAAAGGCGTGCGCCACCACCCGTGCCCTGCCTGGGCAGAATCTTGCTCAAGTCTGGGGACTGAGTAGACAAGTAAAGCCCACAGTCAGAGTCAGCTCTGAGATATTTGGGGATACCCGAATTGTATCTTGACAAAGTTTTGGGAGCGACCTGGCAGAGTATGCTTGGAGAATTGCCTTCCATGTCATTGGAGAGTGAGTTCTGTTTTGTACTAGAGTTGGGTTTTATCTGATAGCCACCATGTGTAGTTTTACCCAGATTGGCAAAGGACATTATGGTTGGCAATGAAGGTTTCTTGGAGGTGTTGTAGACGGTGGATTGAAGGGCTGGAGGCCTGGAAAGGAGGCCAGAAAGCGATTGGAGGGATGAAGATTAACTGCTTCGATTTGATGGCCAATTGATGGAGAAGCTGTGATGGCAGGATCCTATTTAGAGTTTTAAAATTTACATATGTAAAATAATCCCTGGTTTTTAACATAAATCGTTTCAAATTTTTAAATTAAAAATGTTTTTAATATATTTATTTTATTGTATGTGTATGTTTGGTGTATTTATGTGGGCCTGGTACCTGAGAAGAGGGGAGCTGGATTCCCTGAAATGAGAGTTATCATAGCAGTAAGCCTCCATGGTGCTGGGATCTGAACCCAGTCTTCTCTGCAAGAGCAGCAATGCTCTAACCCCAGGACTGCTTTTCTAGCCCATAAATCCAGAATATTCTAAAAAGGCCCAAACACCTCATTTCTGATGTTACCCTTTACCTTTAGCAAGTGTTGGGGGCTGCAGTCCCTGGCCCCTTGAGTTTTTTTGCCTGCTTCAGACCCTTTGCCCACTGGAGTGAACGGAGTAAACAACTTGTTTTACTGTGCCTGCAGCTGCTCTGAGCACCTGACCCTCATGAGTTCCTGATGGCAGAGGAGTGGTTTCTGGTGGGTTTTACAGTTGAAAATCCCAAGAGCTGGGGCGTGGCTATCAGTTAAGGTCCCTATATAAGCTTCCTGGAACACAATAAAGTTGGCATTCTTGTTTCAAGGATGACTGGTGTCCCCCGTGTCTCTGTCTTTGTGTGTATGTGTTTAAATCTCCAGCCTAGTTCCTGTAATACAGGCACTACAAGTAGAGAGCACAGTTGATAGAGCTGGAAAACAGAGTATTTGACACAACTTAGATAGCTGTGATTCTTTTACATATGTAACTGTAGTATTTTTAGGACTACCAGATTTTTCCAGATAAATTGAGTAAAACCTGTGGGATTATGTTTGTTATTTATCTATTTGGTAAAATTCAAGAAAGTAGTTATAGAATCTTCTTGTGGATATCAATCTTTTATTGTATTTAATCTTTTAGGTATTTAATATTTTCCATCCCCTAGTAGTAAAGAATAAATTTTACCTAATTTTATGGTGAAAACATGCCATCTTACTGTTAGCCATCCTAAAAACATGCAGTCACAACAGGTGAAGTAGACAGACGTGCCCAGTTTTTGTCCTAATATGTCTTAAGCATTTTCCCTTTTTCCTAAATATTTTAATGGTTTTATAATATTTCATCTTATGATAGCAAGTTTGTATAACCATTTCTTGTGGATTCATTGTTTTTTGCTTTTTGAGACAGGAGATTGGCATAGTCCTGGCTGTCCTGGAATTCACTGTATAAACCAGACTGGCCTTAACACACAAGAGATCTGCTTGTCTCTGCCTCCTGAGTGCTGGAACCAAAGGTGTGAGCCACCGCACATTCAGGGTCTCTCTCTGAATTGTTGCCCTGAGTACTGGGATTAAAGACTTGGGCCATCATGTTATTTTTTTCCTTTTATTGAAAATATAGCAGCTGGGTGGTGGTGGCACAGGCCTTTAATCCCAGCGCTTGGGAGGCAGAGGCAGGCAAATTGTGTTTGAGGCCAGCTTGGTTTACAGAGTGAGTTACAGAAAATTAGGATTACAAGAAACCCTGCCCCACCCAAAGTTGCTCCCCCACCACATATTACCACTTTTTAGTTTTTTGAGACAGGGTTTTGCTGTAGCTATCAAGCCTGTCCTGGAATTAGCTCATATAGACCAGATTGGCTTTGAACTGAGATTCACCTGCCTCTGTCTCCCGAGTGCTGGGAATAAAGGTGTGCACCAGCATTGCCTACATATAGGTAGCTAATAACCACTTATTTTTAATTGGGCATTCAGTATTACTTTTTCACTGCTTGGTTATTTTGTATAGCTATCCTGAGTCAGTATAAATCTGATTAATTTTTAGAATGTTTGCTTGATTGTGGCCTTGGCGTGGATGTAAGTGGCCTAGAGAGCCTTGTAAGCGAGTGTTGGTTTTTACCTCCTTTTCTTTTTATCACCAACTTTGAAATTGCTAAGAAGTTGAAATTTTTACCAGAAGAGTTTTTTTTTTCTTACAGGTGACAGAGTCTTAATTATCTTTGTAGCTATTATTGGTATAGATATCATGTAAAAACACAAAGTTCAGCAGAACATGAGAGTGTAGTGCATTAAGTCATCGTCTAGGTGATATTTAAACGCCCTCTTTAAAAAAAAGAGAACTGTTATGGGCCTTTGACCTAAAATGAGATGTTTCTCATAAGGAGCAGTATTTCTTCCTTCTAAAACCTAACTTATTTTAATAAAGATCATACAGGGTTTTTAAATGAATTGATTTTAATATGTACACTGAGACTTGTTTGGTGTGTCTAACTGGAAATAAATTTAAAACTATTGGAAAGATTATAAGTGTGCATAGATCTTTTCTTGACTTTCTATAAGACCATTGTTACATAATGGGTTTCATGATGACATTTTCCTGCATGCACATAATGTGTTTCAGTCATACTCACACTTACGCTACACTCTTGTTCCTCTCGGATTCCTGCTGATCTTTTATTCCCACCTAGTCCCTTCTGTTTTCTTTACTCTCGCTTCATATATGTGCTCTGTCTTGTATTACTGGCTCAGCAGAAGCCAGGAAAGTCGTCAACATGATGAGCAAAATGTTACCCAATTGTATACTGCATACTTTATTGTAAATTCTGCTATATATATATATATAACCAATCTATGGAACATTTTTTAAAAAGTTTCTAAAATTAGTAAGATTTGGTTCATAGGGTCTCTGGAAAATGTACTTACTTGCTCAGAACCTTTGTGTTAGTTGTATTTTCAGATTGTGTGAGAGAGATAGAAGTCTGCAGGTTTTGTTCGCTTGTTTTTAGACAAGATCTTATTATATTCCTGGCTGGTCCAGAACTCACTATGTGGATCAAGCTGGTCTCAAAGTTACAGTTATCTCCCTGCCAATGGCTCCTGAGTGCTGGAATTAAAGGTATGCACCACCATGCCCACATTTATGGTGTTTTTTGTTTTTGTTTTGAGAAAGGGTCTCAGTTGTAGCTCTGGTTGGTCTAGAACGTGTTATGTAAACCAGACTGGCTTCTTTTCACAGAGATCTGCTTCTACCTCTGTCTGCTTAGTCCTAGTGCTAGGACTAAAGATGTGTACCACCACACCTCAGTGAGACCTGTTGTCTTTTGAAGTGGTAGGAATGTAATTTTATATATACATACACACACATATATAATATATGTTAATGTATTTTTTATATACTCACATACTGTGTATTTTATAATGCCAACTAGTAGTGAGTGATAAATAAAAAACAAAGCGAGGTAACTGTGTAGGAGACATTATTTTAGGTGGGATGTTAGAGATCAGTTCTGAAACAGTGAGATATACACATTTGTCTACTCTATAAAGCCTGTCCATCTGTCTGTCTAAAAGAACTTGGACAGTTTCTGTGGAAGACTTTACTAATTTTGCTCCTTCTATTTGACCTGCTCCCTTTCTGCTCCTCTCTCTGTTACTTAGCAACTTCTCTTCTGTTTCACGCTGTGTCTCTTGAACTTGCTGCTTGTTCACTCAGACTTCAAAATAGAGATAATCACGGTAATGACTGGTCATTATTCAACCCAGAATAAGCATATTGGGCCAAGTTTCCAGGGTTTCTAGCCAGCACCTGGATAATTGCCTCTGGTTGAGTTGTTGAACTTTCATCCCTGAATTGCCAGTTCAGGTTGTAACCAAGGTGATTGGGTCATAGAGTATGGCAGTGCAGCTTTGGTTTCCAGAAGTGAATAAGTAATTGTCACTTAGTGTGACAGAAGCTAGGGTTGCAGTTAGGTGATCCTGTGCCTAGCATGTGCAAGGTTCTGAGTTCAACCTCAGGCATCGAAAAACAAAAAGAAATCTTTTAACTGGGACTTATAAACCCAGCTTTAAAAAAAAACTAATATATTTATTTATTGAAAGTAACTATAATTACATCATTTTTGCCCTCCCCTTTGGCCAGCTCCTTCCATGTAATCCTCCACTTGCTCTCTCAAATTCATGACCTCTTTTTCTTTAGCTGTTGTTGGTTGTGGTGGTGTGTGTGAGTGTGTATTATAGGCATCATGCTGGCTTAGTAAAGTACCAGTGGTCGTAGTTCTCTAACAACCATAGCCTCACTAGCCCCAGGTAGTTGGCAAGGTTTTCAGTACACTTTATGATTTCCTCTGTGGAGTGGCCGATTAGAGAGCTGTTGGTATCAGCAAGATATATGCCACTACTGGATCCTTGCATTCCTTGTTCCTTGTTGGTTGTAGTTCATAGTTGTCAAACCCAGTTTTCTTTCTTTACTTTTTAAAACAGTCTTTTTTCATTTTATATACCAATCTCATTTCCTTCTCCCTCCTCCCACTCCCCCCAATTTCCACCCCCCATCTACTCCTCAGAAAGGGTAAGGCTTTCCATAGGGAGTCAACAAAGTCTGACACATTACTTTGAGGCCCTCCCCCCTATATCTAGGATAAGAAAGGTTTCCTTCCAAAGAGAATGGACTCCAAAAAGCTAGTTCAAGCACTAGGGATAAATCTTGGTCCTACTGCCAGTGTCCCCACAGACTGCCCCAGCCACATAATTGTCACCCACATTCAGAGGGCCTAGTTGGGACCTATGCAGGTTCCCCTGCTGTCAGTCCAGAATCAGTGAGCTCCCACTAGCTCAGGTCAGCTGTTTCTGTGGGTATCCCCATCATCAAACCCAGTTTTCTTAAGGACCAACAAATTGGACAGCTCATGCCCCAACTTAGAGGCTGGCAACTTATTCTTAGCATCAACCAGGTGGTGCTGTATGGCAAAGTAGGCCATGTGTTGTTAGGCCAACTTTTTTCTTTTTTTAAACCAGAAGCCTCAATTTACACAATAATAACGAAAAAAATCTAAATTTTTCTTGATAGCTTTTCAAGTGTCAAAATAACAATAGCAGTACCATTCATACTGGCAAACACATCTGTGTTACTAATTTGTGATGCTGGCTTTTTTGTTTATAGTGCAGTTGTCCGAGGCATGTGTGAAGCATGTGGTCTAGCACATTAGATATAAAGGACTGGTATTATACTAGCAAGAGTACAAAAGTACTCTGGAACTTCCTGGGCTTTCCTCAGCTCGCAGAATGGTTTTGAGGATCAAATTTTGCAAGTAGTGAAACTGGAGTAGATCTTATCTTTAACGCAGCAGCCCTACCAGTGTCCTCACTGTCTTCGTGTGTCACTGCTGTCTCTTACCTAGTGTAGTGCCATAAAGATCGGACAAGTAGGTGATGAAAGCGATTTACAGATTTGTTTTAAACATGATTATTAAGTCATGTACTAGTGAACGCTTCTGTAAATCAGAATTGGGTTGGGGTGAAGAGAAAATAATCTCCCCTGGCCTCAGCCTCTCTGAGGAGTGAGTGGGGGGAAGGGAAGGGAGTGGGAACTGGGATAGGTATATAAAATGATAAATAAAAAAATTAAAATAATCCCCTGATCTTTGCTTATGTGTAGGTTAGCTGATGAACTGCATATGCCTTCCCTCCCTGAAATGATGTTTGGAGACAATGTTCTAAGGATCCAGCATGTCTCTGGCTTTGGAATTGAGTTCAATGCTACAGATGCACTAAGATGTGTAAACAACTACCAAGGCATGCTGAAAGTAGCTTGTGCGGAGGAGTGGCAGGAAAGTAGGTGAGAGTCGGGGTTGTCACCGGTCAAACATAAAGAGAAGTGCTCAGTAAGATATGTGTGTTTTATTAGAATTAAAATTTAAAACTGTATTATCCTAAAGCTTATTTTTCTGAGCCATAAAGCAAAGGTTTTGCCACTGTTTGAATATTTAAGTTGAAATCCATTTGAGCTGAGCTATATAGGTGTCCTTTCATCCAGTCAGCCCATTGTATTTTAATGTTCCTGCTTTTGAAGAAAAACATTTTCTCGTAAATTTTATTGAATATTTGTGGAGTATTAAAACTTAAGAAAAATGTTTAGTTTTTGTTTTTTGCTAGTTAAATTAGCAATTATTTGCATTTAGAGAAATGTAAGTCATGTCTTTGGCGGTGTAAGACAACCTAGAAAGGCTACTTCAGCACTGACAACAGTTAAATGTTCAGAAAACAGGAAGGTTTTATGCTAGTGAATGCAGTGTTTGCTTTTAATATAGAATGTTTTATATTGTATGTGTATGAGTAGGGTATTTATATTACAATACATGGTGTAAATTGGTGTGTATAAGAATACTGATAATGTATATTCTAAATCTCATCATTTTTGTTTTGGTATTTGAGGACGGAGGGTGAACACTCCAAAGAAGTTATTAAACCTTATGATTGGACCTATACAACAGATTATAAAGGAACGTTACTTGGAGAATCTCTTAAGTTAAAGGTAAATTTGAATTTTCTGCTTTTATGAATCATTAATTTTTTTGGATAATCTCAGCACTAGATCTTTTAGTTATGTAGTTATGGTTATTATTTTTCCTACTGCTTTCATCCTGATTATTTTTAGTTGTGGCAGGCTTTAGAACATAATATGAGGGGTTTAGTTTTATTAATTATTAGTGAAAAATAAAAGAAGGATATAGCAAGATATAGCCAATTTTCTTTTTTCTTTTCTTCCTTCATCCTTCCTTCCTTCCTTCCTTCCTTCCTTCCTTCCTTTCTTTTTCTTTCTTTTTTTTTTTTGAGATGGAATCTCATGAGGTTGGCATTGAACTTTTGGACTCAGGCACTGCTGTCTGGGCCTCCTGAGCATCTGGAACTATAGGTATGCACCAGAACCCGCCTAGAAACGATGTTTTTTTATTTATTTATTTTTTTCCTTTGGTTTTTCAAGACAGGGTTTCTCTGTGGCTTTGGAGCCTGTCCTGGAACTAGCTCTTGTAGACCAGGCTGGCCTCGAACTCACAGATCGCCTGCCTCTGCCTCCCAAGTGCTGGGATTAAAGGCATGTGCCACCACTGCCCGGTTTAGAAACAATGTTCTTTAAAACATTATTTTGCCTTGGTGTTAGCAGTATCAAGTTAAGCATCTGTCCTTGGTAATGCATTGTTGGGTGGTTTAGAAGTGGCTAGCTAGGAGCTTAGAGTTTTACATGGGAACAAACAGAACTGTTGAACAGAAAACATATCCTGCTTTCAATGAGCATAAATTTGGTATGATTTATTTGTTTTGGCTTTTTCGAGGCAGGGTTTTCCTGTGCATCAGTCCTAGCTGTCCTAGAACTCACTTTTAGACCAGGTTGGCCTCAAATGCCCAGAGATCTGCCTGTCTATGCCTCCCAAATGCTGGCATTAAAGGCTTGCACCACCCCCGCCAGCTGTCTGGTATGATTTTCGATGAGTTACTTTTTTCTTTCCTTTGAATGGCCTGGAGCTTTCTGTGTAGTCCAGTTTGGCCTTGAACTGAAAGGTTTGCCTTTCTCTACCACCCCTGTACTGGGATCAAAGTCATGCACCACCACACTGGCCCTTTAGGTAACTTATTTCATCAATTCACCTCGTTACTAAATTGAAAAAACAGTAATGCTTACCCATTGCAGAATTTTTACATGAATAGTTCAGCTTTTTTTTTTTTTTATAAATATTTATTTATTTATTATGTATACAATATTCTGTCAGTGTGTGTGCCTCAGGCCAGAAGAGGGCACTAGACCTCATTACAGATGGTTGTGAGCCACCATGTGGTTGCCGGGAATTGAACTTAGGACCTTTGGAAGAGCAGGCAGTGCTCTTACCCGCTGAGCCATTTCTCCAGCCCCGAATAGTTCAGCTTTTTAATGTGTTGTGTTAGTGCTGAGCTGCGTCGGTGTAATCTTGCTCAAGAGCTTCACTTGGTGGCAAGGACACTGAGAAGGTGGAGTTGGAAGGTCTCTGCTAGCTACATTTTAAGGTCTTATAGCTTGCCTTTTTCCTCTTGAGTGCTGAGATTAAAGATGTGTGCCACCGTGCTGTCTGAAACTAATCCTTAGTTTCTCTTTCTCCAGACTTTTATGTGTGCTTCCAGTACAGAAACAAAATTTTTGAGAAAATATATGTTTACTTATTTATTCATTTCATCAGACATACCTTAAACTTTTGCTGTGTGCCATTGTATAGTCCAGTGAGAGAGTGGGGTGTTTTTTTTTTTTTTTTTTTTTTTATTTTTGAGAACTCTGCAGACTGTAGTCTCTGTGCCTCTGATTGAAGTTTGCAGAGAGCTGAGGTCATTTGATACTTTGTTGCCAGTAATGAGGAAATTGGAGTTTTTTTAAAACCTCATGCAATAGTGATGATTGCTTTATGGATTCACTTAGGAAAAGGTGCATTAGCAGTAAATATAGCAAGAACCAAGGCAACAGAGATGGAGCCTGATAGGAGGAGCCAGAACTGTGTGTCTCAGTATTCTCTTACCAACACATTCACCTATGATATAATTTCTGCTACGGTGTTACTGAGGAGTGTCAGTGTGATCTCCCACCCTGGTAGTGATGAGTGATGTACTCAGGCTTTGTCAGAATATATGCTTTGGTTCAAATCATCATTCACCAGCTTGGCAAAGCAATTCTCTCTCTCTCTCTCTCTCTCTCTCTCTCTCTCTCTCTCTCTCTCTCTCTCTCTCTCTCTCTCTCCTCATCTCTCTCTCTCATCTCTCTCTCTCTCTCTCTCTCTCTCTCTCGTGTGTGTGTGTGTGTCAGTGTCAGAGATATACATATGCCACAGTGTAGGTTAGGACATGGTTGGGTATGGGTTCTTGTCTTTCATCTTGCTTGAGACAGGTTTTCTATTTTATTTTGTTGGTTGGTTTTATTTTTTTGCTGATGTGATGTCTACTAGGCTCTGTGTCCAGCGAGCTTCTGGGAATCCTCCTGTCCCTACCCCTAGGAGGCCCAGCACTGCAGACGTGTACTATTTTGTCTGGCTTATGTAGATTTGGGGATTCTAAGACAGGCTTTGCCCACTGAGTCAACTGCCCACAGTTTGATCTTTTGCAAAGTCTCATTTTGATAAATGGACACTAACAGTTGCAGGGCAGATCCCATGTGTAAAGTATTTAATGCAGTGCCTCTAACACAGTGAAGACCTCAATAGAGTCTCAGGTAGCAGGTGACTGTTTATTGAAATACAGGAGTGGCAGAATGCTTTATGGTCTAAAGTTGATGAATGTGGTTTTCTGTTGTTTTAGTGGGGTGACTGAGGCTGTAGAGATGGCTCACCAGTTAAGAGCACTTACTGTTCTTGCAGAGGACCCAGATTCATTTCCCAGCACTCACTTGGTGGCTCACAACCATCTTTAACTCTAGTTCAAGAGATCTGACACTTGTGAGTACCAGGAATGCATGTGGTACCACACATACATGCAAGCCAAACACTCATACATATAAAGTAAATCTAAAAACAACCTGTTTAGGTGGAAAAGTTTTTAGGTAAATTATTAGAATTTTGTTCTTTAGTGTTCAAAATAACTAACGTTGTAAGGTAGGTCCAGTATCTTCATTTTGTAGACGAAGTATTTAAACTATGATTTGGATAACACACTGCCCATGACTTACTGTTTTGTTCATTTGTTATATGTAGATCAATTCCATAGGAATTTATGAAGTTTTTTTTGTTATTTTTATTTGGTGGGGAGTTTAAAATAGTTTCTGTGTTGACTTGGCTGTCCTGGAACTTGCTCTGTAGACCAGACTGGCCTCAAACTCCTAGAGATCCTCCTGCCTCCGCCTTCTGAGTGTTGGAATTAAAAGTGTACACTACCATTGCCCAGCCTTTGTTATTTTTAATTTGTATGCATAATATTTGTTGACATTTTAAATTCCAAAGTCTTCCTCATAACACTCCTCAGGGGCTGGAGAGACGGCTCAGTGATTAAGAACACTTGTTCTTGCAGAGGACCAGGTTTGGCTTCTAGCACCCACATAGTGGCTCACAGCTCTCTATAACCTAAGTTCCTCGAGATACCTGATGTCCTCTTCTGGCCTGCACACACACACACACACACACACACACACACACAAAATCTTAAAACAACTGTTCAAAAGCCTTGTATGTATAAGAGTGTGCATGATGTGAGCTTCCAAAAGGATCAACAAAAAAATATGTTTAAAAAATATTTGGGTGTGTGACTATCAACATAGTGTCATCATGTATATCCTACCTAGCATATTAATGCTTTAAAACAAGCAAAACAATTTAAGTATATATAGTTTATAAGGGTTAACTACATTAACATCATTGAGTTACCAGGAGCCTCCACTCCATGCTTTTTCTTTGTATTCTGGGAATTGAGCACAGGTTGTCATGCTTCTGCTTCAGGAACCGAATTTCCCAACTCCTAAGGTACACGTGCCATTTTAATAGTCCCGAATGAGTATATGCAAGTATAAATTGCGCTTACCTCTTATAGCTGTAGCTATTATGCTGATTTTCAGTTGATGATTTTTTCATCTTCACAACAGAATACTTAAATATATTCTGGAAGATGGTACAGTTGGACTCTGATAGGAAATGAATACTAGTTATCTGTAGTGTTTTTCAGAGTTTCAAAGTGGAGGCAAAGTCTAATCTTTTTTGTTTGTTTGTTTTTTGTTTTTGTTTTTCGTGACAGGGTTTCTCTGTGTAGCTTTGGTACCTGTCCTGGAACTAGCTCTTGTAGACCAGGCAGGCCTTGAATTTACAGTGATCTACCTGCCTCTGTCTCCCGAGTGCTGGGATTAAAGAGGTGCACCACCACCACCACCTGGCCCAGATTCTAATCTTTCAGTGTCTACTAATTACATCCAAATTTAGAACTGTATGCTGTATGTTGTTATGCAGAGAATATGGTAAATTTTTCTTGCAACTCTAGCTCTTTATACTAAAACTCCATTTAAAATTGTTCATTCCAGGTTGTACCCACAACAGATCATATAGATACAGAGAAATTGAAAGCCAGAGAGCAGATTAAATTTTTTGAAGAAGTTCTCTTGTTTGAAGATGAATTACATGATCATGGAGTGTCCAGCCTGAGTGTGAAAATTGTGAGTATTGTGATTGTTAAATTGATCATTCTTCTGTTCATAGCATTGTAGCATGTAAAATTTCTTTTGTGTCTAACCATCTTAGTTAATAGCTTTTATGAAATTTATGAAAAATAAGGATATATTAGGTTTTTTTTTCTTTTTAAAAGATTTATTTATTATGTGTACAGTATTCTCAGTATTCTGTCTGCATGTATGCCTGCAGGCCAGAAGAGGGCACCAGATCTCATTACAGATGGTTGTGAGCCACCATGTGGTTGCTGGGAATTGAACTCAGGACCTTTGGAAGAGCAGGCAGTGCTCTTAACCGCTGAGCCATCTTTCCAGCCCTAGTTTTTTTAAAATTATACTTGCCTGGCTACTTTATAGGTTATCTTATTTAGCTTAAATGAATGAAAACTGTAGCTAAAAAACGTTATTTCTAGGGTCTGCAGGTAGCCTGTTGGATGCCTTACTTATTTTTAGATTTATTTTATGTGTATGAATGTTTTGTTCTCATGCACCACCTGCTTGCCTGGTGCTCTTGAAAGTCAGAAAGGGTATTGCATCCCCTGGAACTGGAGTTACTGATGGTTGTGAATTGGAGAGACAAACCATGGTAAATAATCTGCTAAAGGCTGTGAGGCCAGGTGGAGCTAAGGCAGAGCACCTTTGTCTAGTTGGTCCCTGATTTGGAATGCTTCATCTTACCATTATTTGGCTTTATGTTGAAAAAGTGATAAACACTCATTCTTAACTCTGTTTCGGGTTTTTCAATTTTACCTTTTCCATGTCACCATGTGTGGTATGATGCTCTTGATTCTGGGCAGTCCATAGAGATAGAGCTGTGTGACTGGAGACACGTGACACTTGCTCTGTCCTTGCATTGCTGAGCTGTAGTATCAAATGGGTCAGATCTGTTTAAGAGCATCTTGGATAGATATTTTCGAAGGCTTTTAGGATGTAGCCATATACCAGGGAGCATCTTTATAGCTTTCTTTCAGTGATTCTCTTTTTTTCTTTTCATAAAGAAATAAAGTATTAATTTTCATTAACATTTTAATGTACTATTTTTATTCCCCTAGAGAGTAATGCCTTCCAGCTTTTTTCTGCTGTTGCGGTTTTTCTTGAGAATTGATGGGGTGCTTATCAGAATGAATGACACAAGGCTTTACCATGAGGTACGGACACTCATCTAATGAGTTCACTAACTGATAATCGAGCCTGTTTATGTTTTGTGCTCACTTAGCTTTTGAGATTAAGTAATGATTCTTGTTAAATGATCACCCATTAACCCAAAACTTGAGTGTTTTAAGTTTACTGACTACATGTTATTGTCAAACTGTGTCCTTTTTCTTTTTTTTTTTTAAAGTTCTGGTAATCAAAAATGTTTTATTAAAAACTCTTTCTGGGTATGAGTGATGCTTTGTCCAAAAGTTTTGTGAAAGCTGCTCCTTAGCTTGTAACCTTTATCGCTAGTATTACTATAGAATGTCCTGATGTTAGAAATCCCACGTAAGCTGCCTCCTGAAGTTTGTATCACATGATCATTTGGTAGTTATTCTAAAGGCGGAAAGTGCTTTCTTCTGTCTGAAGTAACAGGTTTAAACAGTGTTAAAAAGAAGGATGGGTGAGTTTAAATTGAGTCCTAAGAATTGTCCAATATCTTTAGAACAGCTTGTCATTCCTGAATATTTAAATTCAGAATTGGGATCACACAGGATGAAGAATTAGACATTTTGTTTTCCCCTTGCAACAGTACAATGCGATTGGCCTCTTTTTCTCTCTCTCTCTTTTCTCTCTTTCTCTCTCCTTCTTCCTCTGTTATGTAGCCCTAGAACTCAGTGTGTTGTATATCAGGCTGGTCTCTTAGAACTGCCTACCTCTGCTGGGATCAAAGGCATGCCTTACCACATCTGATGGCTGTTTCCCTTTGTATAAGAAAGCCAAAGTATTAATTACATTTTTCTTGTAGTGAAATTTAAATCTCAAAAATACTATGTTTATACTTAATTTTATAAATTTATCCTACAAGGTTCTATTACACAATAATTTATATTTATCATGTAGTTGATCAGAGTTGTATATACTTGAACATTCACAGCTTGAAGGAACTTAATAAATTTGATTAAGCTGTTTGTATCCATATAGTAGTAGCAGAAAAATACATGCCCATCAACATTAACGGTAAAGAATTAAATTGAGCTACTTTGGAAAGGTACCCATCTCAGTGAATTTTTAAAGTTCAGTGTGACCCTATTTAAGACTTTTGTACAGAGGCTTTGAAATGGGAATGGCTCTGTTATCAGAAGTAGCTATGACTGATATTTTATTTTTCTTATTTAAACTTTTTTATTTTTTATGGTGAGCATTAATTTTTTTCTTTTTTTTATTGATATAAAAGACTGAAACCTTAAAGGAGTATAATTTTGTAGGTTCCTATATTGAAAAAATGTTATCCTAAAAGAAAATTAATCTTACTTTTCTTTTCCCTCCTTCCTTCCTTTTTTTTTTTTTTAAAGATAGGATCTTACTATATCTTTGGCTATCCTAGAGCTTACTGTTGCTCCTTAGATCAGGCTGCCCTCAAACTCAGTTATCTGCCTGCCTCTTGGCAAAATGCAGTTCTTTTATTTTATGTGCATTGGTGTTTTGCCTACATATATGCCTATGTGAGGGTGTCAGATCTTGGAGTTACAGACAGTTGTGAGCTGCCATGTGGGTGCTGGGAATTGAACCCGGGTCCTTTGGAAGAACAGTCAATGCTCTTAACCACTGAGCCATCTCTCCAGCCCCAAAATGCAGTTCTTTTAACCTAACTGTGAAAGTCTTAAATGGGAAAAACTGACTACAAAAGGCTGGGTTTCTATTTTTATTTTATTTGTTTTGTTTTGTTTTGTTTTTTGAGACCTGGTTGTCCTGGCACTGTATAGACCAGGCTGACCTCAAACTCAGAGGTCTGTCTGCCTCTGCCTCCCAAATGCTGGGATTAAAGGCGTGCGCCACCCTCCAAATGCTGAGATTATGAACGTGCACCATCAGGAGTGGCTTCCCTGTAGACCCACCCAGCGTTTTATTGTATAGCTCAGGCTGGCCTTAAACTCCCTGCCTCAGACTTCCAAGTACCGTGGCAACAGGCATGTGCTATCTTACCTAGCTGCCCTCCAGTGCTTCCTGGATGTACTATACCAGTGATATAACTTTGTTTTGTTGTCTTGTTTTTTTGGGTCAGGGTATTTCACTCTGTAATTGTTGGCTTTGGCTCTGGGACTTGTTATGAAGACCAGGCTGGTCTTGAACTCAGAGGTCTACCTGCCTCTGGTAAAGTAAGGAATTTGGCAAAATGTTTGTGGGACTAGGAAAAGAATTTAAAAAAAGAAAAAAATTTAGTTGTTTTTGGAAATGATGAAGCCAGTGAAAATATAAGATAGCTTAAAAAAGATTTCATTTAAAACCCAAAGCCTGTAAGTATGTGTATCTATATTTTTTTTGTACATAGATATGTCTTATCAAAGGGCAGCCTTTGTGTGCCTGTATGTTAGCATGGTAATAATCAAGTCTGCTTACCTGTGTATATCTGGAGTTGCTGTATTTATAAGGATAGGAAATAGTATTTCAGAATTCTTTTTGATAATTAAAAATGTTTCTCAGTGTAGAGCCAAATGCTTTTATCAGAATTCATGCTTCTCTTACAACCTGTCCTAAAATGTAGACAGTCTGTTTTATAGAAAGGAATTTGTAAAATCAGTATATAAATATATGGCAATTTTTTTTATTTTTAAACATAGGCTGACAAGACCTACATGTTACGAGAATATACATCACGAGAGAGCAAAATTGCTAATTTAATGGTAAATACTTGAGTTTTAATGATTCATTTTAAATCTGGCATCCCCACTAATCCTGTTCATTTAAATTTACATCTGTAAATGCCCTCATGCTGAGGGCATCTTCTGAGCTGGTCTTGGGTACCCGGGCATTTGGAGTTTTTGGGTCTCTTAGCTGTCTTTCATCTGATCTCCACTGTTTGTTCTGAAGAAACTGAGACCCAGAGATGCCATGATCTGAGTCCCATAGCTGCAGCTGGTGCCACTGGATGTTCCTCTAACTTAACACCTTACCAGTCTAGAATTTTTTTTAAAATATTTTTTTTTATTTTTTGTGATTATTCTATATAGTTCCATAAATTTCTCCTTTCTGTCCTCCTCCCCTTACTCTTTCAAATTCATGGCCTTTTTTTTTTTTTTTTGTAGTTCTTGTATGTGCGGGTTTCTTAATATATAAATATAACTTGCTCAGTCTGTATGTTATTTATATGTGTGTGTATATATATATATATATATATATATATATACATACACACACACACACACACACACACACACACACACACACACGCGCGCGCGCGTGTGCGCGCATGCATTGGTTTTTCGAGACATGGTTTCTCTGTTTAACAGCCCTAACTGTCCTGGAACTTGGCTCTGTAGACCAAATTGGTCTTGAACTCACAGAGAGCTGCCTGCCTCTGCCTCTTGAGTGCTGGGATTAAAGGTATATGCCATCACCGCCCAGCTGTATGTATATATTTTTACACATTCTTTTTTCTTCCAGAAACTGTGGTCATTCTGTACCCTGGCTTGTGTATTCTGGCATAATTTTCCCATATATTTTACTTGTGAAACCCTTACTTAGTACTTGGATTTTGTAGTGAGTGACTTAGAAGGTAGTGCCTTTCTACAAACTTAGTATTTTTTTTCTTTTTCTTTTTTTTTTTTACCAGTAGTACTTGCTTCTGTCTGAATACAGAGTACACTTGGGTTAGAATAATTACTAGCTTCTGTCATAGACTATGAATTGGACTCTTTATTCAAGACTTGTCTTTCAAGTTACTCAACAGGAACCAGGGAAGGATTTGGTCAAAGTCTGTCATTCTTTCAGTACTTACGGTAGCACTCACTGTAAATTACATGACCCCGAGTTCCCCGAAGATCATTCACAACACAGTGATTCAGTAATGACAGATACCTGGTTTGGTTGGTTGGTTTTGGTTTTCCAAGACAGGGTTTCTCTGTAGCTTTGGAACCTTTCCTGGAACTTTCTCTGTAGACCAACCTAGCTTTGAACTCTCAGAGATCTGCCTGCCTCTGCCTCCCGAGTGCTGGGATTAAAGGCATGTGCCATCATGGCCCGGCTGACAAATACCTGTTATTTGGGGGAGCACTTAATGATGCTCCTTATATGTATGTGATGTCCCTGATTTTGAAATTGGCATCCTTTGTAAATGTTTGAACTATAAGATTTCAGAAATTGTCTAGACCAACTCTTAAGAATATACTAGTAAGTTGCCAGGTGGTGGTGACACACGCCTTTTAATCCCAGTACTTAGGAGGCAGAGGCAGGTGGATCTTTGTGACTTCAAGGCCAGCCTGGTCTACAAGAGCTAGTTCCAGGACCTGCTCCATAGCTACAGAAAAACACTGTCTTGACAAACCAAAACTAAACAAAAAAAGAAAACTAAGAATATACTAATAGGATTTTGTGTTTTCCCTAGCATGTTCCACCTTCCCTCTTCACGGAACCTAACGAAATATCACAATATTTACCAATCAAGGAAGCAGTTTGTGAGAAGCTAATATTTCCAGAAAGAATTGATCCTAACCCTGCGGACTCACAAAATACACCCTCGGAATAGAATGTGGTACAGCATACAGCGTGTGGAACCTGACTGGACACCTTGGCAATTGTAGGGATATTTTTATGATGAGAATTAATTTCCTTGCATATGGTCAGATTTTCTGTAGCCTTAAAGGGAAATAAAAGAGCACTGCAGGCAGGTTCCACTCAACTCCCGTTTATACTGTCTGTCTTCAATTTCCTACTGGAGATACATGCTCGAGCTAAATTTGGATTCCTAAATTGCCCCAAATTGTGACCTCAGCAGCAGTGATGTATCTGTGTCTCAGGAGGGGACATGACCTGCATCTATCAGGAAGCATCGTCTCCCACTGTGAAGAGACTGAATTGTCAACTCCACTGCTGAGCCCTGATGTTTTGTGACTCTCATAGGATTCTGACTGCATGTTGATGTACTATGTTGGCTCTTGGCTTTGGGCTTTCTGGTGGTTATTCACATTTAGGGAGAGTTGTGATGTGCTACCTAGGAAATTAATCTTGTATTATTCATTAGTTTGAGTTTCTGGGCAACATCATATTGTGTGTGTACACACATGTATTTTTAAAACTTTTCATTTAAATGTCTTTCTCTGAGTAGTGTTAGATCACTTATTTTGATAATTCATTGTTAAAAATTGTGGAGAAATAATTGACTTTTTCTTAAGACAAAAAAAGTGGGTGATAGGAAAGATGAATGTGTCTTTGAAGATTTTATTAGTGTATTCTGGTGAGGAATACCAAGAAAATGTGTCTTCGGCCATTTCTAAATATGACATATACCATTTTATATTTATTTGTCCAAGTTGTCTTTTGTAAGAGGAGAATAAATAATAAGGAATTATGGATCCATATTTTGCTATTTATTTCAGCTTTCCTTAGAACTTAATTGAAGAGTGGCGTAAGATCTATCTTTTTCATTCATTCCTTATGTTTTTGAGCCTGTTTGATATTGCAGATATATTTTCCCGTGCAGATTACAAATGGAAATTGGTAGGTAGTTATGGACATGATCCCCTAGTTTACGTCTTAGTTATTGCCCCTCTTCTCTCTCTGTTCTTACATTCTGTGGGCATTTTAAATAGTCAGAAAGCATGCATACATGCCATGTATAGCATCCCATTCATTTCTGAGTACTGTGTTGTCTGTGGCACAGGGATTACATAATGAAGAGAGAGAGCACAGTTGGTCCTTCATACCTGTGGGTACAATGTATGTGAATTCAACTAGCTGCTTATCAAAAGATTTGGAAAAATATTTTATCTATACTGACCATGCACAGACTTTTCTTGCCATTATTCCCTGATAAACAACCATTTATGAGATATTAACAACTTTATTTGGTATTACAAACAACCTAGAGGTGATTTAAAGTAGAGGATTTGGTGGCTTATTTTATATTTTTGTGAATATGAGCCAAATCTCGATGATGATTGAGACAACTTTTTTCATGGGGCTAAGGTCTACCAGAGAATGCAAAAATAACTACAGGTTTTAGAAAATGCAATGATAGAAATAATAATTTGAGGATGAACTTTGGTAATCAGTTCTTCAAAAAAAACTGTAATGCCTTGAGATTGTTATTAGTTTAACGAGAACAAAAAGCTGAATTAATTACCACTTGCTGAATAACTGAGCATGAGATTATAAGAAACATGAACTGAACCCCAAGGAATGGTAAGCCCAGGAGAAAAAGGACACAGAGGAAAGGAGCCACCATCCCCACAGCAGAAAAGAAACATTAGCAGACATCACATTACAAATTCTTACTTTTTATTTATTTTCTTTCTTTTTTTCTTTTTCTTTGGGACAGAATTTCTCTATGTATCTTTGGCTGTCCTGGAACTTACTCAGGACCAGGATGGCCTTGATTCGCCTGCTTCTACTCCTGAGTGTTGGGACTAAAAGTGCATGCCACTGGCTTGTTTTTTGTTTTTCTTTTCTTTTTTAAAAATATTTATTATGTATACAATATTCTGTCTGTGTGTATGCCTGCAGGCCAGAAGAGGGCACCAGACTTCATTACAGATGGTTGTGAGCCACCATGTGGTTGCTGGGAATTGAATTCAGGACCTTTGGAAGAGCAGGCGATGCTCTTAACCGCTGAGCCATCTCTCCAGCCCCTTGTTTTTCTTTAAGATTATAATATATCATTTCCCCTTACCTTTCCTCTCCTTGAGCCCTCCATATACTGCTCTTGCTCTTTTTATTAAATGTATGGCCTCTTTTTTTATTCATTGTTTCATGTGTGTGCTCGGTATGTGCATGTGTGCATGCTCATGTGTGTGCTCCGTATGTGCACGTGTGCATGCTCATTTGGCGCTGGATAACTAGTTGGTGTGCTCTTCCTGGAGACCATTTTTACCGCTTTCTGCACTCCTTGGTAGCCTGTAGTTCACCGTGTAGGTCATTTTATAAATTCTTAAAGGCTTTGTGTGGACTAGTGTGTCTTTGGGGTAGGTGGAAGGCTCAGTTAAGGATGTGCCTCTCAGAACTAAAGGCCCATCCTACCTGGGAAAAGAGCAGGGCAGAGCACCTGCAGACCCTGGTAAGGGTTCAGGCACACAGGAAGTAACTGGAGACAGATCCAAACCCTACTGACTCACCCCAGGGCCCCCTTTTGAAGGCTATAAATGCTGTAGGGAAAGCTGCACACACATTTTTCACCCTTCTACGTCTGACAAAACTCTCCCCTCCCCACCCAGGAAGAGGAGTGGAGATTCCCTCCAGGACCAGCAAAGAATAATTCCTACCAAAGGAAGAAGAGCCAGACTGAGATGCAGTGTAACACTGCTCTGGGGGGGTGGGAGTGGGGGCGGGGGGCTTGGAATTGTTTCTCACGTGAGGTCATCGCTCTAAGGTAGTTTCCTAATTATTGCAGAATGAGGTGGGACTGTTGAAAGCCACACCCGGAAAACCAGGTACAAAGTCTGCCTAAGACAGGCTAGCCAAGGTCGACAGAACTTTCCTGTCCACACTGGGAGCCTAGTGGTCCCGAGATAACAAGGGAACCATTCTTGCTAAAGGATTAACAAGTGTGAGTGCAGCTCTCTGAAGTAGGCGGTTAGGGATCCCTTAAAGTCGAGGGTTATAAGCATTACTTTGCTGAAAAGTTGCCTAAAATTCTAGTGGAGACAGGAGGATCATTAACTTATGGACCAACGTGGAATGCAGGGTTCGTCGTCAAGGATAATTTGAGCTACATGGTGAGACCATTCTGAAGGACATCAAGAGCTGGGGTGCTGCTCTGTAGCTGAGTGTGAATATTCATTAGGACACAGGTTCAGTTCTTAGGACTGCAAAAACAAAAAAATGGGCTCTTAGTTGGGGCTTGTGGGAGCAGCCATGCCTTGGGAACACCTAGTAATCATTTTGGTGATTTGAGAAGGAGGCTATTCAATGGAGCACTTTTTTTATTTTTATTGATCTCTGCATTTTTCTCTGCTCCTCTCCCTGCCTCTCCCCTCCCTTTCAACCCTATCCCAAGGTCCCCATGCTGCAATCACTGTTTTATAACAAGGCAAGTTGGAGCTTTCTGTTAGTCATGTTTCATAGTTGTAAAATGTATTATGAATAACAAATGTGTTCCTGATAATGCTTATTCTAGAAACTAGATATGCCGGTTTCTTTCTACTGAATGTTTTCCATCTGTTACTGGTTGAGAGTGACGTGCTTGTATACAGTGTGTTTTGAGCATGTGCATTCCCCACTTAATGACCTCGTGGGTTCATCCACAATTTCATGTCTTTTTTTTCCCCACTTGGTTCAGTTAGTGGTGCCTATATCCCCATCAGTGTGGACGCATCTAATGGAGTGTGGTTGGGCTTCCTTCCAAGGCCACACACACCCTTTAAACTGACTCTCCCCTAGCAGCCATTGGCTGTCAACAGCTCCTCCTCCAGGGGTAGGAGCTTAGGAGTCTTCCCACCTGCATGCTGGAATGTAGCCTGGCTTGATCTTGTGCAGGCAGCCACAGCTGCAGTGAGCTCCTGAACCCATCATGGCCAGAAGACACTTTGACCCTGCTTAATTTCTTTTCTAACACGCCTACCGTAGCTTCCGTCAGTGATTCATTCAACACCGAAATCATTGCTAATCTTTCCTATGGCTGTGCCCGTAAGTTAAGCATAAGGCTGTATTTGCCATATAGGTTGGTAGGTCAGGTGGTACTAGTGGGAAATCAGCCTATCCTTGTACCTTCTTGAAGAAAAACTATTGGTTTGTTTCTGTCCATGTGAATTTTAAGGCTGGACTAGTATTAACAGTGACAGGGCCCTGCGGGGATGGCATGGGCATTGAGCGTCCCAGACCAAATCCCACGTCAGAAAATATTCTTGACTCGGGTCTCCAAAGCCGACTCAAAAGCATGAAGAGTCTGGTAATTTAAAAGGCGAAGGATGGCAAAGAGTAGAGAAGGGAGAAATAAGGGAGGAAAAACCAATGTGTAATGAGCTGCCCCTGCTGTGGTCAGGTAGGGTTTAATCTTGCCAGGAGTCTTCTGAGATGTTGGAACGCACTCAGGTTGCTTCACCAAAGGAGGGAAAGCCGGGCCATTTACATTTCTATCCCATAGCTGGGGTGAGACTCCAGAGTGAGGACTCTGGTTTTAAAAATGGCCATCACCTACCTACACAACACGTGCATGCTCGCACACAGCTGGAAGAGGGTAGCTGTCCCCATTCCGAGAATGTCCACTCAGTGCAGGAGACAAGAATGGATGGGGAAGATGAGATGGGCACTGGCAGCCCTTGCTTGTTACAATCACAGTTTCCTTGCGATGCTAATAGGAAAAGTCTGTTCTTACACTTCCCAGGTCTGTGCATTTCTGAACTCGGCTTATTTTATCCCTGTCCCTTTACAAGACCTCAGCATTGCCTCGAAAGTGAGAATGTCCAACAGTGACAATTATCTTCGGCTTCTTTTCCTATCTAACTGACCATGCCTCTCCATTTAGGGACTTTGGAAAAATTGTCTGATTTCTACCACTAAGACCACTCCAAGGCTTTGGGAATATCTGCAAGTTTTATTCTGGGCTTGGTGCCTTCCACCAGGAGTGTATTAGTGGCTGATTGTGCATACCCCACCCCTGGAATTGGAGGCAATTACGGATGGAAAAATACTAAAGACAATGCTTTGACAGGGTCTGCAGCACCAAAATAGAATTAAAAATAATCGCTGTCCTAATTGGTTCAGTCAAATGCCCCTTTCTACTTACTCCACATGGCAGAATTAAGAAAAGACGTCCCCATGATACAAGGAGGAAGTGTGGGTGACCACACCAGGCTCCACAAGGGACATGCTCCTAAGGAGTCTACAGTTCAGCCTCTTGCTTCACAGCTTCCAGATCTGACCTGGGACCACGCAGAAGGCTGACGTTTTATTGATAGTGGCAGCATGGATGTGGCTACTTAGGATATAAGATTCCTTTCAAGCTCTTCCTGTAAGTAGCCTGAACCTGTGAAGATGGTTCGCTACTCTCCTGACCCAGAAAACCCTACAAAATCATGCAAATCAAGAGGATCAAACCTTCAGGTTTACTTTAAGAACACCCACGAAACTGCTCAGGCCAAGGGTCTGCACATCCGAAAAGCCACCAAGTATCTGAAAGATGTCACTTTGAAGAAGCAGTGTGTCCCATTCCGACGGTACAACGGTGGAGTCGGTAGGTGTGCCCAGGCCAAACAGTGGGGCTGGACACAGGGTCGGTGGCCAAAAAAGAGTGCGGAATTTTTGCTGCACATGCTTAAAAAGGCAGAGAGCAATGCTGAACTGAAGGGTTTAGATGTAGACTCTCTGGTCATTGAGCACATCCAGGTAACAAAGCACCTAAGGTGCGCTGACAAATTTACAGAGCTCACGGCTGGATTAACCCATACATGAGCTCCCCCTGCCACATCGAGATGATCCTCACTGAAAAGGGACAAATTGTTCCAAAGCCAGAAGAAGAGGATGCACAAAAGAAAAAGATATCTCAGAAGAAACCGAAGAAACAAAATCCTTTTTTTTTTTTTTTTTTTTTTGGTTTTTTGAGACGGGGTTTCTCTGTAGCTTTGGAGCCTGTCCTGGAACTAGCTCAGCTCTTGTAGACCAGGCTGGCCTTGACCTCAGATCTGCCTGCCTGTCTTAAGAGACCCTCTAAGCACTGTGTTTTGTTTAAGCTCTTGTTGAAGGGAGAGTGAAATTTAGCCAAGTACCTGCAGAATTTTCAGCTTAAGCTTCCAGGCTGTCCAACCTGGCGGCACAGAGCTGCAAAGAACACAGAATTCTCAGCCTGGAGGCTGGTTTGCATCAGTGCTACGTAACGTGTGGGGAGGAGAATGGTGGCAGGTCATCTGGGAGCTCCTGGAAGAGGCTGGGGCTCAACATCTGCTGTGCTAGGTCTGAAAGGACCCTAACTTGAATGGGGAGACAGCATGTTAGCAGCAGAGCATACCATGCCGAGTGTCACAATGCAGGTAAGAATAAGGTGATGTCAGGAAGCTTGCTGGAAGGGGAGCAGCAAGGACAGGTGTTTTCTAGAAAGACACAGGAACCCCAGGTTCAGCAGCCATTCATATAGGACTCAGAGAGACTGTGTGAGAGAGAGGAACACACAGGAAGGTTAAGGTAGCTGAGAAGTCAGCGGGGATTTATCTGCAGGGGAATTATATGCTCACAAATGATCATATGTGTAGTGGCTTATAATCACAGAAACTTCCTCTCTTCCTGTGCGGGGCCAGCGTGTGGGACAGAATCAAGGTACTTAGCAGGGTTGTGCTCCCTTCTCAGGCTCTCAGGGAGAGCCCTTGCCTTGCCTCTTCCAGTTTCTAGTGGGTGCTGGCCTTCCCTGTCTTGTGACTGTATCGTTCCAACCTCCATCTCTGTTGTCATCTTGCTGTGTCCTGTCTCCTCTGCTCTCTTATTGCCTTTTAGCACTGAGCCAAATATGAGACTCATTTCTAGTTCCAGTTATTTAAAACATATGACATAATCCCTTTTTAGCCATCTAAAGTAACCTTCACAGCTCTCAGGGGTTAGGGCATGGTCATCTTTGGGGGTCTTTTCTCAGTTTATCACACCACAAGAGGTTTTATTTATCTAGTGTGCATGGTGTATGTGTGTGTGCATGGTGCACTAGTGTGCGTGCACTTGTGTGCGGAGGCTAAAGGTTGACACTGGGTGTTTACTCCTTGCCTTATTTTCTGAGGCAGGGTTTTTCACCGAGCCTGGAGCTCATTAATTTGCTAGGTCCTCATGCTTGTGTGGCCAATGCTTTAACAACTGAGTCATCCATCTCCCCAGTTCCATTTTTGTTTGTTTGTTTTAGACAAGATCTCCCTGTCACAGAGACTGGTCAGGAACTTGCAATCCTCTTGCCTCAACGTTCTGCCTGCTCCATTGTAGGCATTCACCACCAGGTCCAGCTACAGTGAGATCATAAGCATGATAACTCAGTCGGGGTTTCCAGAATCTTTCAGGACATGGTGTGGCACAGTGAGAAAGGACACCCCAAAGCCACTGTTAACCTAGTTTGAAATAGGGCAGAAAGAACAGTGGATCAGTGAAGCTCCATAGGTAGGCAGCTTGGAAGCTTGTTAGGACAGGGCTCTGGAGCCTGAGAAACCCAGAGGTAGGTATTTAACCTCCTTTCATGACCCTCTTGACTGCTGCTTTTTTTCTTTTTTTTTTGGGATGCGTGTGTCTATGTGGTCCTGTCTGGAACTCTGAATGTAGATAGTTCGTCTCCATCTGCCTCTGCCTGCATACCTGGCTTCACTTCGGAGCTTTTGAACTCCTTCCTGTACACAAACATAACATCTTTATTCTAGAGGCCATCACCCCACTTCCCCTTTTGCGGCCAAAACCACATGGCTGGGGTCTGAGGAGTGGGACCTGTGCCGCCGCCTGTGCGTGCTTAGAAAGCATTAATTGGTTTGGGGACTTTTTTTTTTTATGGATAAAAACAATACCACCACTGACAAAGCAGTGTTACAGGGTTTTTGTTTGTTTGTTTTAATCTGGGGAGGTGAGTAGGGACCCAGAGGAAAGTATTCCACCTACAGGCATGTCTGACCTCTTGACATTGAGACAGGACATTGTCATCTACAGAGTTCACGCGCTAGAACTGTGTCCAGTAACTCTCAATATTATTGACTGCCAAACTGCAGTTCGGTCAAATTCATAGCTGTTCTTGGCTGCATCCAGCCTGCTAGCTGTACATGGGGGATTCTGAAATAATTGGTGTTAGGTATAAGATCATCTGTAGATGAATTGGGACCCTGGTGTCTTCCTTTTTTGATTCAGACATGGACACATTTAGGGAAATAAAGTAATAGACCCTTGTTACATTATGCAATTATTCATGGTTTGGAGAAATGTGGTGGTCACTATGCCAAGCACTTAAAAAAAACAGCATTATGGGCTGGAGAGCTAGAGAACTAGCTCACTTGGTGAAGTGCTGGCTACACAAGTATGAGGACCCGAGTTCAATCCCCAGCAGTTACATAAAATTCCACGCACATCTGTAATCCCAGAGGTAGAGGCAGAGGGCTCTCTAGGGCTTTGGGGCTAGTCCAGGTTCAGTGAGAGACCCTGTCTAAAAAAATAAGGTAGAGAATGGAAAAGTACCTAACTACAGCATACACACATATCACAAACACACACACACACACACACACACACACACACACACACACACACACACACGTCCATGGACACACACAACTCCAAAACAAGAATGGCTCTATCATAGTAGCAATGATCTTCCTCATAATAAGTGTCTACAATTTAGCGGTTCTTAGTAGTTATGCAACAACCACTACCACCATTTAACATTTCAGTTATCCCGTTAGTCACTCATACCACTTCTTCCATCCCAGCTCTAGCAGGCGTCCACGGATCCACTCTGATCATGGAGTTGCCTACTTTGGGCATTCACATAAATGGGCATAAACATGATCTTTTGTTATGGCAGTGCCATCTAAAGCAACAGAAGTTAGTTCCTAGTGTCATTTGCCCCAGAGTGAGCCTGATGCATATGTCCTGAAGAGTTCAGAACTCCTGAAGAGTTCTGTTTGCTGAACAGCGAATGTGGCATAGACAATGAATGGGGGGAACCTGTAGCCGTCTTTGGCAGGGGTCTCACAATAGGAGAAATGGTTTTTCTGACCCTTTGACTCAGAGCAGCACACAAAGCCACACACAGATGTTCTCAGCCCATACTCACGTTTTCAACATTTTCAAGGGGAGGAGGCGTTGATTTCCACTCTTTGCTGTCTAGTTACTACATCCTACCCATCCGTATACTGTTCTGAGTCAGGGGCTGTGAAGGGAAGAGAGGGAACATATCAAAACTGTGCTACCAGCAAAGCTTACAAGAGTTGATTATGTTGGGTGTATAAACTGGGATAAGATTGACTTCATAGTTTTTTTTTTTTTTTTAAGGGCAGTTAGTTTTGATCAGGCTGAGCACACAGTATATAAACAAAATGAGTACATGGTTCTAAGTGACCTCAAAGCACATTGCTAACTTGGTCACAGGCTGGGCCAAAGTTTGGTTTATAAAATGCAAGGTACAAGAGGCGTTTCTCAGAAAAATCAGCCCCCATTTGCTTACTGGCTTCTTTCTCTTACTGTGTTTTCAGGGTTCATCCATGTTTTATGGATGAGTATTCCCTTCCTATTGTGGAATAAGACTCTATCACATGGATTATTACCTTGTATTTATCCATCACATACTGGCCACTATAATATCTAGACTTTTTGTATTATTAATAAAACTTCTATGAACATTTGTGAACTTTAAAAATGGATTTATGAGTTTTGTTGTTCTTGGTAGAAACCTGAGAGTAGAATTGTGAGGTCATATTATTTTTATTTTGTAATTTTGGGGGAATAGCCATTTTGGTTTACCAAGTGTCTTTCCCATTTGATATTCTTACGAGCAGTGTGTGAGGGGCTCAGGTCTGCCACACCTTCATCAGCACGCATTCTGTCTCTCCCCCACAGCTAATCTCAGGGGCCAGGGAGCTACCACACTGTGTTTTGGCTTACATTCCTGTAATGTAATGGTGCTGCCACCTTTTTAAATGTTTAATGGGCATTTGTGTATCCGCTCAGAAAATGTGTCTCTTCAGAGTCTTTGACTATTTTAAAAATTGGTTGTCTTTTGTTATCGAAGTAGAAGAGTGGAAGAGTTCTTCCACATTCTAGACACAAGTCCTGGGAGTTTTTTTTCCACTTGCTTCTGTCTGTGTGTGTGCCTTTTGACCACAACAGAGGCTTTTAATTTTTATAAAGTTTGTTGTATTCTTTTGCGGAGCTCCATCTGCCTTTGCCTCCTGAGTGCCAGGATTAAATTGTAGTACCACCCCAGGTTCATTGTATACACTCGTTGCTCGTGCTTTAAGTATCTTATCTAAAACAGCGTTGTTGCCCAAACCAAGGTCAAGATTTATCCTTGTACAAGCTCATAACTGCTTTATGATCATTAGCTCTTATATTAGGTCTGTGATCCATTTTGACTTAAGTTTTGTTTGTGGTATGAGGAAGGAGCCCAGCTGCATTCTTTTGCATATGGACCATTGAAACGGTGTGCCAAGGACTTGACACCATCTATCTCCTTTTCACCTCATAAACTCTGGGTAGCAGTGGTGGTTCACGCCTTTAACCCCAGCACTTGGGAAGAAGGGGCAGGCGGATCTCTGAGTTCAAGAGCAGCCTGGTCTACAGAGTGAGTTCCAGGACAGAGAGGGCTACACAGAGAAACCCTTTCTCCAGAAGGAAAAACAAAACAAAACAAAACAAAAAGCAAGAACTAACACCACTACAAACCAACCGAAAAACCCTATGGGTAGAATTACTGCCTTGTCACCAGTGAAGACACCAACTCTTAGATCAAGTAATCTGCCTGCAGTCACATGACTGATGGATGCAGGAATCTACATTTGAACTCACACTCTTCTGACTCCAGCACTACTCTATGCTTTGAAGGCATTTTATAAACTAGAAAGCAACAGCATAGAAATGCCGAAACCCTGAAAAGAGCAGGCTTCCCAATAGGCAGTGTCTACAGAAAGAGAGCATACCGACAGCCCAGGGCTGAGAAAAAGGACACGAAGGCACAGCAGGACCAAAGGCACAGCAGGACCGCTTCCATCTGTTCATCCGAACAGTGGTTCTCAGTGTTTACTTTATTACATGGTTTTCAACTAGGACAATGGATATCTTGACTTTGGTGACTCTTGTATGTGTAATTTGCATAAAACTCCCCGGTAAGGCACCAAGGGCATGGAATTGAGGAGGAATACCAATATTTGGTGGTGGGATGTGCCCTCTCTCCTGGGCATCGTGTTAGAAAAACATCAGTGATAGAAGTGTGCGTACCGACACGTCCAGGTATACCAGTTGTTATTTGGATACGTCCAGGTATACCAGTTGTTATTTGGATACGTCCAGGTATACCAGTTGTTATTTGGATACGTCCAGGTATACCAGTTGTTATTTGGATACGTCCAGGTATACCAGTTGTTATTTGGATACGTCCAGGTATACCAGTTGTTATTTGGACACGTCCAGGTATACCAGTTGTTATTTGCTGCACATAGATCCTGTCTAAGCGTCTACGTTTTTCATCTTGATACTGTTTTGTTCTCTCCTCATTTCCCTGAAACGGTCAAAATCTCATCACAGACTGCCATTTGTAACTTTATCTACTCCGAGAGCGGGAACTGCGTATTCCTTTACCAGCACATAGCTCTTGAGTGTGTTTCAAGTGAATAACAGACTAGTATGAAGCATGAATCAGCAGTCCTGTGAACAGCAGGGTAGATTAGTTTTAAGACATCTATGTAGGATTCTCCTCCAATAGTAGATGGCTGTTTGAACAATGGCCCAGTGGTACAACGGGCTCTTGTATGAATGCTCCCATTCAGCTCTGTCTGCTTTAAAGCGGGCTCTGCAATCAGCTCTAAATGTTTCTTCTTTGTGGCAGGGGCCAATTTGGTCTCAGAAATTCCACCTAAGGATCTATGTGCTTCGTTCTACATTTGTGCCAACCATGTAGTGCATGGAGTATGGCAGTGCTCAGCTGTGTGAGATTAGCCAGTTAGGGGACAGAGAGGCTGCCTGAGGGTAGAGGGACCTTCCAGATGACTGCAGCTTGAAGGCTTTCCTGCATTAAGAGCAGTGCGCAGTCCTGTGGCTTGCAAGAGGCACTTCTTCCTCCTGCTGCAGGCTGGAGTTCTGCATTTAGAACCTTGGTGGGTGCTGCCTGTGGCACAGGGTTGTCATCTGCTGCAGGTCCTTCATCAGTGCACAAAGAGGCTGCACACTTAAATTGAGAGGAAGCCTGTTTTCTTCTTTTTAAGTTTTTTTTTTAACAGAAATTCTTCATATCTTTTTAATATCTTGAACAGATTTGTATTTCCTCTGAGATAACTTGGTGTCCTTTGCCTGGGTCACTTAGAATGAGTTATAGCCCTAAGATTTTCAGGGCCTAGAAGTCTGTATGTCATCTTGAAGCATTTAAAAATTAAAAAGGTAGCTAGCTATATAATCATTAAATTATGTTTCATCCTTCACCATCAACAAACATGCATAAAGCGATGGATGGCTTTTATATGATCGAAAATTGGCAAATTATCAGAGATGGCTGAATTTGATCAGTATCAGTACAATTTTAGAATATATTACCATAGTGATGAATTCCATTTCAAAATAAAATAATTTTTCATATTTTAGGAACTTTTCCTAGTATATTCCAAACTCTCTATTGAAGATAAAGGTAAGAAATATAGCATATTTAACATGTGCTCATTATTAAATTCACACAGAGCTGAAAGTTTTTGACTTTTAGAAACAGTAATTTTGTTAGCTTTTTTTTTTTGTTTTGTTTTTTCTTTTCAAGGCAGGGTTTCACTGCTTTGGCGCCTGTCCTGGAACTAACTTTGTAGCCCACACTGGCCTTGAACTCACAGAGATCCGCCTACCTCTGCCTCCTGAGTGCTGGGATTGAAGGCGTGCGCCACCACCGCCCAACTTTGTTAGCTCTTTGACACAGATGCTTTTTTTGATTCAGTCTAGTGTTCAATGCTTTAGAATCAGTGTCATGAATCTTGTGCGTTGAGTCTAAACCTACATGTGTACACAGTTAAGAACAATGTCACCCCTTAACCTTGGTGTGAACTGAACTGTTGGTGTGAACTGTTGGGAACACTTCTGGAGCTGTAAATGGCGGTGTGGTGAGAAGACAAGGGAACAGATACGCTCAGCCCTGCTGGGAAGTGCGCTGTACTACTGTGCAGGAATGCTGTCCTCAAGGTAGCTGAGTGGAGGAAGCTGCCCCGGTAGCCTGCAGTCCCATGCACTGGGATGGAGTTGCCTTTTGTCTCAAAGATCTAAGACAGGAGATGCAAAGAATCCCTTATTGGGGCCAGTTATTAATAGAAGGTTGTATAATGTGTGTGTGAGCTCTCAATAAGACGTGTCCATGTGTCCATTAAAGTATCTGTGTGTGTTTGCCATTTGCAGGTCTCCTAAAGCATTGCCCAAGAGCGGAGCCATTGGCACTCTCAGGGCACTGTGATTCTAGGTCATGGAGGGAGATTAACGAGATGGTTTTTCTAACCAAACTCTTATTTCAGGAAATAGAGGAGGGTGGTCCTTGCTTTTCTCTCAGCTAACACAAACAAGCCTTGCCTGCTGGCTTGTCATGGTAATCTGAAGTCCTGTTCTGCTTGCTGCCTGTTGACTTTTAGGGCTGCAGAAGATAGAATGCGGTTTTTCATCCATTTAATCGGTCAATAAGTATTTGTCAAGCATCCTGTTGTCCAGATGTTATTTGTGATCTCATGATGCGGAGGACACAGACTTGAACATGTATGATAATATCGTGATCCAGGTATGTAGGTTTGCTTAAAAGTGCCACTGGGGCACAGAGGAAAGAAAAGCGGCCCACACCCGTGCTGGGCGGCTGGGAAAGGCTTCCTAGGTGGTAGAATAAGGCCAGCTCCTATTAACTGCTAAGTGCCCCCTCCACTCCAGACCTGTCTATCTAGTCGTGTTTACTTCCCAGTCGCCTTCAGAAGCCATTGTGCTCACCGGACAGTACAGAAGCAAACAGCCTGGGATCAGAAAGGCTAATAAGCTACTTGATCAAGGCCACATAGATGGCAAATGATAGAGCCAAAGATGCAGTTCCCAGACGCTCCTGACTCCAGTGGGTGGACCTGGCACTGCGTTCTGACGTTTGATGTGTAAGATATGGCCGGTAAGGAGCATCCGGGCAAAAGCTGCAGCAACTGATCTTAAAGGTCTTCCTTCTGTATTTACACAAGTGAGAAGCATGCTGGGAAGCGTGCTCACCAGGATGAGGTCACAGAGGAGGGGAAGCAAGAGCGCCCTGACTGGTGTGCAGGCCTAACTTCTTGGTGTATGTGGATTCTCCCCTCAGCGTTCTTACTCTCCAGAAAGCGTTGGAGGGAGTACGGAGGAGGTCTGAGTGATCTTTCAGTGGGTGCTTCTGAAGTTCCCTCTGTGGCCTCCTTTCCCTTTTTGGGAAGCAGGGACAGTGCTGGGAACTGAACCGAAAGCCTTGCACATGCTAGGCAAGCAGTCTCTCACTGAACTACACCTCGGCCTCAGTGCTGTTCTGAGCCAATTTAATCTTAGGATCAGTCTTCCCCAGAAGCCAGTGTTCTAGGAGAGCAAGCTTTCTGTCCAGTCTGGAAGATCCCGTGAGTCCACACGGATTCTGTTACGTAGCCTCAGTCATGATCAGAAGTAAAGCGTTCACCAAACACAAAACTATCTGGTTCTCCTCAGCCAGCTTGTCATCTGTTCTTAGGCGTTGTCCAGTTCATATTTCCCGAGCCATTTCCCCTAGGAATTAGGTAGGAATTGCACACACATTGTACTGCTCCAGCCCGTTGCACGCCGACTAGTTCCAGTTGGCCTGGATTGTTTTTGTTTTTGAAGATCTTCTGCGGTGCACACAGAACCACCAACGGATTAACTTCAGCATCTGTGGGTAAGTCAGCACAAGGCCTGGCCTGCCCTGAGTTCTTTCAGGCCCTGGCACGTGGTGGTGCTCGGCGCTGGAACGAAAGCGTGAAGCCCGGGCGCGCAGCCAGTTCGGTGTTGGCCGACTTTACCAAAACTCTCCCGTCCGGCCCGGATCACCCCTAGAAGCTGGCGCCGGGGGCGTGGCTGGCGCGGGGCATGCTGGGCGGGCAGGTGGGCAGGTGCCTGGGCGGGGCTCGCCGTGGTTGGCGGTGGGCGGAGGGGCGGCGGCCGTGCACCCGGAAGAGCGGTCCGCGGAGCTAAGACGCCGGGCGGCGGCTGGGGGCCGACATGGACAAGCTGAAGAAGGTGCTGAGCGGCCAGGACACCGAGGACCGCAGCGGTCTATCCGAGGTGAGCGCAGCCGAGGACGCCAGGATTTCTTGGAAAGCTGCCCTGCTCCCTTCCCGCCCGCGGCGCGGAGCTCTGCCGGGACGCGGCCACAGGTGGCAGCGCGGGGACTTTGCAGAGGGCGTGGCTCCCGAGCCCTTCCCTACTTCCTCTCGGGAGGACCGGGGGCTCTGGAGGAAGACCCCAGAAATCTGTGCGGGTGGGAGCGCACCCCTGGGCCTGACCCCCCACCCCCGCCGCTCCCGCTCTAGCTGTGCCGGCCAGGGCTCTCCCTCTGGAGCCGGGGAGGCCGGCGGCCTTGGTGAAAGGAGTCCCCCTCCTTGGATCGCGGGCTAGCTTTGGTTGTGGGGTGTGAGTTCCAGAACCGACCTTATGCGGACTGCATAAGTAGTAGTAAGACTCCGTGAACGGCTGGTTGACAGGGACCTACCAGGTCTCTGAGTCTCCAAGGTTCATTCCTAGACTAGAGATTCCCAAGCACCCCGGAGACTGCCAGTGTTTGTTTTATTAGTAGATGGCCCGGAAACTTGCCTAGCTCCAGAGCCACTGAGAATGTCTTCTTTTAAAGGGGCTTTGGGAGTTTGTTTACGTTTTCCTTTCTCAAGACAGAATAGCGTTTTACTCCGTGTATCCTTAGCCCCGGTTTCCCCTTCTGTGAAACAATGGTGTTGAACAAGATTATATGGCCCTTTTTCTTTGGAAACCGAGTTCCTCTCTCTAATATTTAGTTGTGTCTCTCGTGGTTTTCCCAACATCCTACTCTCACTTTTGTGGTTGATTTTGTTCTGAGTTTTGTCTTTGCAAAAACACAACCTCACCTCAAAGGGAATAAGTTTATTTTGAAGCCAAGTACGAGCAACAGTGGCCCCGGGACAGATTCAGATTACTGCAGATTCAGTGCAGTAGGACAACTGTTGGCTAAGTTTTTATGGTAACAGGACAAAGTACTAAGTCAAAATACTTGCTAAATGGATCCGTGGAAACACGAAGTAGGTGGTTAGAGCAGCGGGGAGGACCCTCAGCTGAAGGTCCTCTAGGCTATCTGATGGGGCTCTAAAACCCCTGGTTTGTGGAAGCCTGGGTTGTGTTAATAAATAACAGGTGGGCAGGATATGCCTGTGTAGGAGGCCAAAGACAGCCCGAGGTTAGTTGTTGTTCGACTCTGGACATGCAACTTTCCAGCCTCTACACAATCATTAGAATTAGAATGAGTAATTTTTATGTTTTTTTATTTTAATTTTAAAATTTCTGACCTCTTGTGAGCTTTCATATGATGAAGCCCGAGGAAGCCCCAGACTTAGTCGACCCGCATGGTCATGTAAAAATAAGCTCCATCGACGTCAACAAGCTGTTTTACAAAGTTGGGGCTGAAGGGGAGACTCTGGGTGTAGTGCTGGCCTTGCGGTGCTGTCCCTCTGTAGCAGTGGGTGGGTCTCCAGGCGTGGCTAGGGTAGCACCATTTGAAAACAAATACAAAGTCCTCCCCGAACCCTGCCCAGCTACCCCCAAATGGCGAGTGCCTGTGTGCAGTGAAGGGCTTTAACCTCCTCTTAAGATCACTACATATTCCATCTATTTTTAAAAGACCGTGGCTTCGCTTTTGTTTGAAAACATTGTCAGTTTCCTCTTTCCTCGTAAGATTCCTGTTGGTGTGCGTCATCGTGTGGCACTGCCAGGTCTCCAACTCCAGGAACTTTTCTGTAGCCAATAGGGTTCGTTGTCAGGATGTTCTGGCTTGGTAATCACTAGGTCCCGCCTCTTGTTAAGTACTAACTAATGTGGCCACACTTTCCGTGGTTTTGAGCCCGGAAAAACTGGAGGATTCTGTGGCGAAATTCCTGTTTGTGTGGTTAGCTGGATAAAGCTGCCTTCAAGTCTTTTCAGTTATATAACCTGAAGAGGTTGCCAGAAAAGTTAGAAAACATTTTATAATTTAATGCCAACTGTGAAAGTATGTCTTGTTTCTTCTGTCCTTCCCAGGTAGCTGTAAAGTTGGCAGGACTCTTAGTCACAAGCCGTCTACGCCGTCTATGATAAGTCTTCCAACTGATACCCCGTCATCATAAACACTCCCAAGTCCTGATTTCAGTGGAGCCCTTCCTGAAAGAATAGACTTTGTGTGTTCTGGGAAGGGTTCTTGGGACCAGGAGGGTCTGAGGGTGTCTGATCATAACACGCAGGAATACAGCAGTGTTCCTTTCCCACCTCCCTGGACAGTCCTTTAATGATGGCGCTTGGCAAGAATCCCTCTGCCTTCTCCATCCCGGAGTCAAAGGGCCCTTTGTGCATGACTGCGAGTCAGGCAGCTTGTGATTCCCTTGGGTACAGGGTCGACCCAAGTACTGTCTTAGCTGTGTTGGTTTTGGAAAAAAACTCTGCTAGCCGACTTCGGAAACTACAGCCTAGAGAGAGAGATTGTCCGTCAACTGAATCTGCTTTCATAAATTGACAAAAAGTCTTTCCTTTCACCAAATCCGTTTAGAAGAAGGGGAACCAAAGCTTCCTCCTCTTTCCCTGACCAAGTGTCAGAGCACACTTACAGCGGAAAGCATGGTGAGGGATTATCTCTACTCCCTGCCCTCTGTCCCCCTTCCTGCTAAAAAGGTAGCATTTAGATGGGTTCATCCTGAGACATTTCTTGAACACACTGTCACTCTTGTATCTGAGGGTAAAAAGCACAATCATGCTTTTGGGCAGAAATGCTTTCTCTGGCCAGTGATTTTATTTTTCTTTTTTCTTTTTTTTTTTTTTTTTTGAGATAGGGTATCTCTATGTAGCCCTGACTGTCCCAAAACTCGCTCTGTAGAGCAGGCTGGCCTCAAACCGAGAAATCCATCTGTCTCTGCCTCCTGAGTGCTGGGATTGTTTGCCACCACCATTGCTCGCCTAAATAACTAGTGCTAGTCTCCCAGTCCGTGGGGAACAAACCCAGCCTCCCCACACGACAGGCGGGGATGCTCATTCCTGTGCTAACGAGGATGACTGTCTTGTGTCAGTGATTTTACTGTCTTCAAAGGCATAAATCTCACTGTCTTGCTCTGAATCTGGAATGTTCTGAATGTCAAGACTAGTTCAGCTTTGATACTTTACAGTTTCTCCACCTAAGCAGAACAAGGTTGGCCTTTCTGAGCACGGCTGTTGGTGCCGTGACACCCAGTAGTTTCCTCGCTGCTCTGCCCCTCTTTTCCTTCACATGGCTCGGTTGTTTCCACCTTGGCAAGGCCCATGCATGGTTGGAAGAGTGGGAGCTGTTCATTTTCTTCTGTGCTCTGTGGAAATTGCATGGATTAGTCAGAAGAGGTCTAACTTGATTGTCTAGAGCCTGGTGAATTCTGGCAACAACATCCTATGGTTACTTTAGAGCTGGGGGAGCTGAAACAGACTCTTCAAGGTGGACAAGTAGCCTCTGCTTGGAAACACAGGGCTCAGTTGTCAGGTCCTAACATTGTGGTGCATGCCCTCCTCCTCTTTAGTGTGTGTGTGTGTATAAAATATATGAATTATATATGTTAAGTATAAGGAATGAATGTGCACACACATATATGTGGAGAAAGATTACAATCGCATTATTTCCCCTTTCCCTTTCCTCCCTCCAAACCCTCCTATATATTACCCCTGTTCACTTTCAAATTCATAGCCTTTTTCTTTTGTTGTTGTTGCTGCTGCTGTTTTGTTGTTATTGTTGTGTGTGTGTGTCTTACTAAATACATAAATACCACCTGCTCAGCCTGTATAGTGTTACTTGTATGTATATGTTTTCAGGGCTGACCATTGGTATTGGATAACCAATTGGTGTGCTCTTCCTTGGGGAAGACTGATTCTCCTGCTCCCAGCATTCCTTATTTGCCTCTAGTTGCCTACTGTTGAAGCTCCTCAGGTTTTCCCCCTTCCACATTAGCAAGTCTGTTGGTGTTGTCCTTGTTCAGGTCAAGTTTAGGCAGCTGTGTTAGTGAGACTTCAAGGGTGTAGCTTCTGACTTTTCTGGGAAACATAATCTTACAGCAGGCTCCCTGTTCTCTGCCCCCTTATCCGCAGTGACCCCTGAGTCTTAGATGTGCCAGTTGGTACTGGCCTCCTCCACTCTGCATTTTGATTGGTATGGTTTTCTGTAATCTTTTCTGTCTGTTGCAAAGAGAAGTTTCCTTGATGAGGGTTGAGGACTACACTTATCTGTGGGTGTAAGAGCAAATATCTGGAATATAGTTAGAAATTCTGCTGCAAGCCTCCTTTTTGAGGTGCTGGAGATGGAACCCAAATTTCTTGCTCATGGTAGGACTGTAAGCCCATCCCATCCCTAAATGTGCCTTCTCTTCAAGGTCACACTCTGTGCCTGGTTTCTGCAGGTGCTCAGTGTGTTCCTATGTGTGGTGTTGCAGTGTCACAGGGACTCTATGGAAGTGGGGAGAGAGTGACCTAAATATCTTCCTCCCAGGTGGAGGTTAAACCTCTCTGGATAGTACTGGTTACACCTCGGGAGCCTCTTGGTCTTCTCTTCCAGCTTCCGGCTTGACAGGTTGGAAACAGGTCACTGAGCCAGGGCCAGTTAGGGCCAAGGGAGTGGTCCTGCTCACCTGCCTTCCTCCATCAGTTCGGGTGGCATTGGAGAAGACGGTCTTTCTTGCTTTGTGAAATTGAGCTGCCTATATAAGGGGAGCTTGGGTGTGTAAATGCTGACCTGGCTGTGCTGATTGGGTTTGATCTCTCAGTGGCAGCTTCCTGTGTCCCATCTGTGGGTAGTGAGCCCTCCGGCGTCTTAAGGACAGCCTAGAAAGGCCTGTGGCACAGCGACTTGTCATCTTTGACGTGGGAAAGTGCCACTGAGATCTGCTCTCCAGCCCTTCTGTTTTAGTAGTTTCCCAGGAAAGTTTGCCTTCCCTTGGACTTAACCGAGAGTGGTAGAGAATCAAGATGAACGGATAGCGATTAATTAGTTAGGATCTGGCTAACTGTGACTGATTTGGCTGTTGCTGGCATGATGTAAGTAAGAATAATTAGAAGGTCCTGGTAAGTATGAGGGCCTTCTCCCTCTGAGGTGCCAGGAATGTTGTGGCAATTTCTGCAATTGGTAGGAGAGATGGGAAAGCATGGCCAGTGGACCAAACGGCCTGAGTGTCTGGCCCTCATCTTCTCCCATGACCCAGGCCCTATCTGGCAGAGCCCTGCCCTGCTAGTTGTAGTCTTTCCCTCCCTCCCTCCCTCCCTCCCTCCCTCCCTCCCTCCCTCCTTCCCTCCCTCCTTCCTTCCCTCCTTTCCTCCCTCCCTCACTCCCTTTCTCCTTCTGTCGTTTTCTTCTTTCCTTCCTTTTTTACTTCCTCTTTCCCTCTTCCTTTCCTCCCTCCCTCCTTCCTTCCTAATTTATTTATTCTGTATGTGTATAAATGCAGGTGGGCAGCTCTTGTGTGAATGCCAGGGTCAGCCTGCAGGACTCCTCTCCTGCTTCCTTTATGTGGTTTGTGGTGATGGAACTTAAGTCATCAGGTTTGCACTTCAAGCCCCTTTACCTGCTGAGCCGTTTTGCCAGTTCTAAATGCCATTTCTCTTGGCCTTTAAGACCAATTCTGAATCAATTGTGAGTTTTTTTTGTTTTCACTAAGAGTGCATGTATGTGTGTAATTGTTGTTTTGAAACTGCAGGTTGTGGAGGCATCATCGCTGAGCTGGGGCACCAGAATAAAAGGCTTCATCGCATGTTTTGCGATAGGAATCCTCTGCTCACTGCTGGTAAGGTTTCCTTCCATCCAGTGCCTTTTCCTAATTCTCTGCTTTATTCTTTTCCTTTTGTCCACTTTTCTCTCTGATGCTTCATTAAATTGAATGGATAAAGCGGGGGTGGAGGGCGGTGGGAGACAAGGAGGGCGGCTGTGTGCCTCTGGCGGGAGTGGCATTGCTGTGCTTACTTACATACATGTGCCCTGTTCTTCCCCCTCTAGGGTACTTTTCTGCTGTGGGTGCCCGCGAAAGGACTGAGCCTCTTTGCAGTGTTTTACACCCTGGGTAACATGGCATCAATTGGGAGGTAACCTTTCTCTTTTCTCCTTTTTCCAACCTTGCTATTTATTGGATGATAAAATATCCGTTGTGTTTGGGGGGGAAGAAGATGGATGCTTCATATCTTTAAGGAGCTGGGAAGAAGGAGGAGAGACAGTTGGCACAGATCACGTTCATATCCTCTTATTGCAAAATATCCTATACCTTAGTTTACCTTTTACCCCTGGGAGAAAGCAGGGAGTGTGTGACCACTTGTTCACATGTGAGGGGACTAAAGCACTGAGCGCTGGGATGGTGTCCCCGCGGTACACGGTATGGCCAACCCTCCCTGTGTTGGTTTCCCTGTCCTCAGAGACTGGCTGCAGCCACGGCTTCTAAAAGCCACCAGGCAGGCGAGTGACTGTGAGACTGGGAACTAGTTATTGTGTAGCGCCAGACCATCCTGGGCTTGAGGCTCAGGCTCCTGTGTCAGGGCATCTGTCCAGGGGAGGTCAGCCATTCTGCCTACATCAAGTGCACAGATACTCCGAGTCCTCCTTCACTTGGGTGCTTCAGCCCTGCCTCTGGTGGGAAATGCAGGCCTGGCCCTGTTAGAATGAACCTCAAGAACCTAACTGGGGCCGGGCGGCGGTGGCGCACGCCTTTAATCCCAGCACTCGGGAGGCAGAGGCAGGCGGATCTCTGAGTTCGAGGCCAGCCTGGTCTACAAGAGCTAGTTCCAGGACAGGCTCTAGAAACTACAGGGAAACCCTGTCTCGAAAAACCAAAAAAAAAAAAAAAAAAAAAAAAAAAAAAAAAAAAAAAAAAAAAAAAAAAGAACCTAACTGGGCAGTCATTCCTTCCCTTACCCTCTCCCTCCCCATGCTTCTATAAATGGCTTCAGAGTCCTGTGGGGAAAGGCTCCAGGAGTCCAAGTTTCCCTATGTTAACTCAGCATAATAACTCAATTGCTGTTGTCTTTCTTTTTCTTTTCTTTTTTTATAAAACATTTATTTATCGATTATGTATATAGTGTTCTGACATGTATGTCTGCAGGCCAGAAGAGGGCACCAGACCTCACTGTAGATGGTCGTGAGCTGCTTGTGATTGCTGAGAATTGAACTTAGGACTCCTGGGAGGGTAGCCAGTGTTCTTAACCTCTGAGCCTTATCTCCAGCCCCATCTTTCTTTTTCTTTTTTTTATATTTTAATTAAATTTTTTTGTTGTTGTTTATGAATGTTTTGCCTGCCTGTATATCTGTTTGCCACATATGTAACTGGTGCCTGAGGTGTAACTGGAAGTTTCTGTCCTGCCTGGTCCCCAGCCATTTAGTCCCAAAGAAACACACATAGGCTTATATTAACTATAAACTGTTTGGCCCATTAGCTCAGGCTTATTATTAATTAGCTCTTACAACTTAAATTAACCCCAAATTCTTGTCTATGTTTAGCCATGTGGTTTGGTACCTTTTCTCAGTGCATCTTTCTCATTTTGCTTCCTCTGCATCTGGCTGTGACTGACTCTCTGCCTTTCCTCTTCCCAGAATTCTCTTAGTCTGTTTGTCCCACCTATATTTTCTTGCCTAGATACTGGCCAATCAGTGTTTTATTAAACCAATACAAGAGGACAACTGTTTTTTTAAAATTTTTTTGAATTTATTATGTATACAATATTCTGTCTGTGTGAATGACTGCAGGCCAAAAGAGGGCACCAGACCTCATTACAGATGGTTGTGAGCCACCATGTGGTTGCTGGGAATTGAACTCAGACCTTTGGAAGAGCAGGCAATGCTCTTAACCGCTGAGACATCTTTCTAGCCCACAAGTGACAACTCTTTACAGTGCACAAAAGCATTATGCCACAGCACTGTGGAGGTCAGAAGAGGGTATCAGATCCCCTGGAGCTGGGTTTAGATAACAGTTGTGAGCCACCATATGGATGCTGGGAATTGAACCTTGGTCCTCTGCTAGAGCAGGTGGTGATGTGGGATGTCCTTCTGTATATGTGTTGCTTTTATTGATTTATGAATAAAGCTGTTTTGGCCAATGGCTTAGTAGAGTAAAGCCAGGTGGGATATCTGAACAGAGATATATATAGAGAGAGTAGACGGAGACGGCATGTAGTTGCCAAAGGAGGCAGACACTATGTAGCTGCCCAAGAAGCAAGAGGTAACAAACCACAAGCCTCGTGGTAAAATATAAAATAATAGAAATGGGTTAATTTAAGATGTAAGAGTTAGTTAATAAGAAGCCTGAGCTAATAGGCCAAACAGTGTTGTAATTAATATAGTTTGTGTGTGATTATTTGGGTCTGGGTGCCCGGGAAATGAATGAGCAGCCTCTGTTTACAAAATGGTGCCCAAAGACAAGAGCCTCCAAAAGGTCTCCATTTACAGTTTTTCTCTCAGGTTTCCTTCATACAAATTCACACAAAGGGTGCCTTTGGAATAGATGCGGGTTAAACACAAGGTTTTTGGATTCCCTGATATGTGATCTCAGATTGGTTAGCTAACCTCTCACTTCCATGTCTCTGAAATAGGAACAGTAACACCCATCTAAAGTGGTTGAGGGGCTGAAATGAGTACTGTGTGAACACCTGACATTTAGCAAACATTCAACTGTAGTAGATGTTACTTTTATCATCACTAAAACTCCTGGAGAGTATGAAAGAAGAGAGGTGTTCTGTTTTCTAATGTAAGCAGTCTAAACCTGTAAGGTGTGCCTTTGTGTTTCTTAAATCTGGGCTCTGGGTTTGTTCCTGTGGGTATATAATCAAGAAAGCAGTGTAGCCCCTTACACACACACAGAGAGAGAGAGTGGTGTCGGCCCCGCTCTTATATTAGTTGGGTGACCTTGGTTATGTAATCCTTTGAGCTTTCTCTTCCTGTCTAAAACAAGTGCACTAATTGTCTCTACTTCATCGGTCCTTGTAGGACTAAATGAGGGCAGTGCACAAAAGACCGCAAGCCCAGTGCCTGGCAAGAGCTGCTTGTGCTAATACTACTCCTGTCATTGCTGCAGGAGCTCTTGGGGAGGTGGCTGGTTCCTCTGTTCTGACCTAAATGGCTTGTGTGTGTTTGCCTCTTAGTACCGTCTTCCTCATGGGGCCATTGAAGCAGCTGAAGCGCATGTTTGAGCCTACGCGTCTGATTGCCACAATCCTGGTGCTGGTAAGGGCAGACTGCTTTCCCCCATAGGCTTTATAAGTGGGGGTGTGTCTTTTCTTTTCCTTTTTAATCCTGGGAGTTAAACATGGTCTTATGCATACTGGGCTTTCTAAGTTGTTCAGGCTGGCCTCGAACCCACTACCTGTTTGCTTCACTACACGACTGGAGGATTTTCTTTCTCCTCTACCCCCCATATTCCTGGCTGTCCTGGAACTCACTCTGTAGACCAGGCTGGCCTCGAACCCAGAGATCTGCCTGCCTCTGCCTTCCAAGTGCTGAGATTGAAGGCATGCACCACCACTGCCTGACTTGGAAGATTTTATTTCTATCCCATCAACCCAGAATATCTTTCTTTTTTGACCTAGTTATTCATGTATCTGTCAAAATCTTTCCAGACCCCGTTCTCTAGATTCCAAGCATAATCATCAGTATTGTGAGATTTGTACTTGATTGGCATGCTTGTAATTTTAGTTTAGTTTGTGGGTCTCTCATTCATTCACACAAGAATGTTTTCTAAGGCCATGGCTGTGTTTGCTATTTATGTGCATCTTTGAGAGTGCAGTGCTGGACAGAGTTCTGGGCACACTGATTAGGGAATTAGAGAGCAGTGTGATGGAAGGTGTGGTAGGGACCGGAGCGAGCAGTGGCTTGTTTCCAGCCTCAGGTATGGATGGCCTGACAACTCTGGTGGAAGGACTTTCCAGGAAAGGACAGGGCAGTGTCAGGGGACAGGTAAACAGATCACAGCTCATGTTGACCTCCTTTCTCACTCGCCCTTCCAGCTCCAGAGGTGAGGTTACGGAGAGAGGTTGTGGCCAGCTTACTCTTGTGTCTTGAATGAGAAGGTTGACGAGTGAATGTCTGATCCAGAATGTGCTTTCCTTCGCAGACATTTAGGGAGAACCTAAAAGTGGAAGCACAGCCTGCCTTTTCCAGTCTGCATGCGTTTTTATTGTAGAGTTGGATCTCTTTTCCCGACACAGACACGGTTGTTCAGATGGGTTAAATGCTTTGAACCACATTGTATTAATTAGTGTTTTCTCTTCTAGTTGTGTTTTGCACTTACCCTGTGTTCTGCCTTTTGGGTAAGTGTGAACTTTAGTCGTCTGTGACCTTTTTGGTTTATATCCCTTGTCATACACTTTCCAGTAACAGTGTCTTTTATTTTTTTAAAGTGGCATAAAAAGGCACTAGCGCTCATCTTCTGCATTTTGCAGTCTTTGGCCTTGACATGGTAAGTAACAGCAGTGTCCCTCCCCCACCCCAGCCCTGCCTTTGACTTGTGGTGGGAAAGGAGAGAAAACCCATGTGTTGTGGGTTAGAAGGTTAGGAAAACAGAAGCTCTTGAGTTGAAGAGTCGTCAGTAATGCAACAGAAGTCAGGCTTCAGAAGGCAGCCGGTCGACTCGGCTCACCGCCAGTAGACTGCATTAGCAGTCTTGAGTGGTCACAGAGGCCTCAGACCACAGCATTTGTGCTGAGCTCACGGTCAGTTGTGAGATACACAACTATTACTCAGCTCCTCACGTCCAGAAAGGGCAAGGACAGCGCAGTTATTATAAAGGCTGGTACAAAGAGGCCAGGAGTCAGGTAGAGAAGGATGCTGCTGGGAAAATTGGTGATTGTGATGGAGTGACCATTCCGTAGAAGGACAACGAGGGCATTGTCAGCTGAGCTGAGGGAGCAGTAGCTGGGGAAATGAAAATCCGTGTGGATGTGGGGTCAGCATCCTCACTGGACGTGGGCTGGCTTTGAGAAATGTTAGGTGACGTTTAGGAGATTGTAACTCAGAGGTCAAGTATAGTAAAAAGGTGACCAGAGACATGGCTTTTTTAAAAAATTAACTTATTAATTTTTTATAGTGTTCTACCTGAATGTATCCCTGCAGGCCAGAAGAGGGCACTAGATCTCATTACAAGTGGTTGTGAGCCACCATGGTAGTTGCTGGAATTGAACTCAGGACCTCTGGAAGAGCAGCCAGTGTTAACCTCTGAGCCACCTCTCCAGCCCAAGACATGACATTTTAAAACCATAAATGCATCTGTAGGTTCTTGGCTGTTTAAAACTGTGTATAACATCCAAGGGAGATGTGTGGTGACATGTATCTCATCCGAGGCATTTCTGTGTTACTTTGAAAGTCTAACCTATGAGAACTGATGTCTGGTTCAGAATAGTTCCAGTCAGTGTGACTCTGCTGTTGGGGATAAAAATGTCTGCTAGAATACAGAGAAAAGCGAGACTGTGGGCGTTTTAAATAAGCTCCTGGCTGGTGAACACCTAGTTAGTAGAAATGGATCATGGGAGTGTAAGCTTGAGCCCGTCTTCCTTTTGGAACTTTGATCTTCTGGAAAAATACTCTTGTCAAACTGCCTTTCAGACTTTTCCGTGTTCACAAGTTAAGCATGTGCACATGGAAAGTGGGAGGTACGGGGAAGAATGGTGGCCTAGTTCTAATAGGAGACACATTTTGCCAGTAGGTGCTACAAGGGCCTGACTTGATGGCTGTGTTTCTGCTCTGACTTTCTTCTGGGTGCAGAAATTGGTACCTACAAGCCAGTTCCAAGGAGTCAGCCTTCCTCTGGGCTCTGAAAAATGGTGATTCCCTTTGAACTGAATCTTAAGTCTGATAGCTTACACCCGACTGACACACAGGGCAGGTGTCTCTCCCCTGCATGGTTTTCTTACAGGCAGTGTGGCTTGGGTTCTTGAAGTTTTGTGTCAGGGTATATTCTCATCCATAGAATGGTAGGTAGTGGCTTTTTTTTTTTTTTAAACTAGTGGAGCAGATAGAACATTGACCCCACCTGGATTGAATTTCAGATAGAACATTGACCCCACCTGGATTGAAGTTAAATAAATTCTTCTGCAAACTTACAAAGCATTAGATCACAACTGGTGAGGATTTCATTTGCAGTTTCTGAAAGTAGGACTCTGATGCCATATGGGCATCGGGAATGTGCCTTTTTCAGTTGGTCACTACTGGCTCATGTGGTTAAGCAGTACCACAAGCAAGACTGGGGTCAGGAAGGGTTATTGTTATATGGGCCTTTTGCGCCATTCTCCACCACAAGGCTACTTCCAGCGCAGAGTGTTTATGTGATGCGTGAGTGTATACAGGCCAGTAGAAATCACTGGGTGCTCTTAGAGCTCCAGGAGCTTTCTGCTGGGGGTTCTGCTCCCTCCATTCAGTTCGATCTCTGCTTTTCTTTGTAGGTATAGCCTTTCCTTCATACCATATGCAAGGTAAGACAAACTTTGTATTTGGAAATAGGAATTCTTTGATTTGTGACCCATGATGTGTTTACATAGGAGGACTTCTAATTTTTTAAAAGCTTTAATTTTATTTTAATGTGTATTTTGCCTGCATGTATATTTATGTACCATGTGTGCATTTCCTGTGGAGGTTAGAAGAGGCTATTGAATCCCCTGGAAATGGAATTATGGTTGTTAGCTGCCATGTGGGTGTTGGGAATTGAACCTGGGTCCTTTGGAAGAACAGCAAATGCTCTTAATTGCTGAGCCATCTTTTCAGCTCCTGCTTATGGACTTTAGTTTGGAGATTTTAGTTTAGTTGCAGAAAGTACATGCTATTTTATTATCTGTACTAAACTACTTTGAGCTAGATAGGCCCAGGTCATGCATCTGCTTGATAGATTACTATGATAAGGGCCGTGGTTTTCCTGATCTCATTATTCAACTAGTGATGTGCTGGCCGGGCTATGAGTTCCTGGTGTTTGGGGCACTCTACTCAAAGAAAGTGAACTGATACATATTAATATGCCTTTAATCTGTAGCTTTGAGGTGCTAATTTGAAAGGTGATCAATTTAGTGTAACTAAACAGGGGCTTTGGGTCCTTAGTGCCTGTTTTCTCCCAGGGGCTCACTCAGGAAAGGTTTCAGAAGTCTAGAGGAAAGCAGGGCCAGGGCTCTAGAGGACCAGCGCCTCCTATTTAGCAGTGTGAACTTGGTGACTTTATTGACCACCAAGACCTCAGATGAGACATTGATAAGTGGGGTGGGTGGGGCTGGTTCGTCCCCAGAGGCTGGGAGCTTGTTAATTAACCACTTTTTTTTTTTAAATATTTATTTATTTATTATGTATACAGTATTCTGTCTGTGTGTATGCCTGCACACCAGAAGAGGGCACCAGACCCCATTACAGATGGTTGTGAGCCACCATGTGGTTGCTGGGAATTGAACTCAGGACCTTTGGAAGAGCAGGCAATGCTCTTAACCTCTGAGCCATCTCTCCAGCCCCTAATTAACCACTTTTGATGGTGGGCTTTTCTCATTTAGTCATAGGACCTTTGCCTCTGATTCCATTCTAATGAAGCCACTTAATTTTATTATTCTCAATCTACTAAATAAAAATATTTTCCATAATTGTGCTGAGGAAATGAAAAATTGCAGGGACTGGGAAAGAGGGGGGAATGCACTGTCTTCTGCATTCCAGATCTGCTGCTGACAGTGTTCTGGATGTGCCAGGGAACGTGGCTAACAAGCCCATAAAGCGTCCCTGTGTGCACGGGATATAACAGGGTTATAACAGGATATAACAGCAGTTGTGAAATACTGCCTTTGGGGCTGGGAGGAACGTATTCTCAGAAGAATATGGGCAGGGTTTTCCCCGGAGCTGGCTTGCTATTTGAAATAAGCCAAGGTCTGCTACATCTGAGCATCTAATGAAGTATTTATCTGTTTGGCAATAGTTTGACCATATCTCGTAGGTCCCTAAAGTACCTACATAATTTACTGGGCCCAGCACAAAATGAAAATGTGGGTTCCTTCTTTTTAAGTGACCAGAGCTTCGTATAGTTGGAGCTACCCACACAACTGGACTCACCCAGTGTCCCTCCTCAGGGGTTCAGCATTGATCAGGATGGGAGTGATGGAAACGTTACAGTTCTTTTTGAACTCAAGAGTTTTTGTGTCGAGCAGATGCATCTTCCTTTAGCAGGGAGGGAACCACAGTGAGTTCCGTCTGGCTTGTAGAATGGTTTTCTCTAGTATCCACAGAGCAGATTATACAGCTGAAAAGGCTTTGAGACCAAGTGAATTTGTCAAATCGGTTAAACAAATTAGATGGCCTCCTCTGCCCAGCTTTCCCGAGCCCTCAGTGTGTTGTGTGACCTGGCAGGAAGGAACTTATTTTGGCCATAAACCCCTTTACTTTACTTACAGAGTACTCCTGGGACTTCAGTATGCAGCAGACCTTGACAGAGTCTTCACTAGAGTCTTAAAGACCGATTCTCTTATATGGCTCATGCAGGCCTCAAATTCGCAGTCCTTTTGCCTCAGCTCCCTGAGTGCTGGCATTACAGGCGTGTGTCACCATGCATGGCTCCTTGATGACTTTTGATGTTAAAATTCATGGCCTGCTCAGGCAGTTGGATTCACTCACCTCATGTGATCCCCAACACTGTACACTAAAACCACAGTATCAAACCTGGGATGGGGTGAGGGTAAGAGCCTAGGGGTCCTCCTTACAGCCAGGTGCAGTGGGGGAAGAGAAGCGGTCTACCTGCACAGATAAGCTATCTGTTGAGCACCCACTTTTTGCTTACTGGAGCTATACTGAATCCCAGGCACTAAGTGAGACTGTTATTAATGCCCTGTGCCAGGGAGCTCCTGGAGGTGTTTCTGCACAGTCTTCTGCTTCCCGGCACTGTAGCCCTCGTGACTACCCCTCGATGATCTCAGTGTGTTCTGATTGGCTGATGTAGAAATGCAGCAAGCATGTACTACTCCCCAGGACTAGTCCGCAGGATAAGTGAGCATGTCCCAATTCAAACTCCAGCCTGACCAGTGATTTGCCCAGGAAGAAACTGTTAAGAGACGTTGGCACTGCAGTTGGTGAATGGTTCTGCCCTCGCGGTCTCCTCCTTCGGCAGTGTGGCACCCTGGGAAATGCTCAGGCACGGTTTTTGCCATTGTGGAGACTTTGCAGTGATAATGTCCCGTTCATCTCTGTGTTTTTCCTTCCTAGGGATGCTGTGAAGAAGTGCTTTGCTGTGTGTCTCACATAATGCAAGGCAGTCTGCAGAGAGCGCCGTGGGCGGAAGCTGGTGGGCAGTGTTGTAAATGCCCTCTGGACTCTGTCTCGCAGACCGTGCCTTTCACTTGCAGCACCGTGTTGTTTGCAGTTTGGACATTTTTGAGGGTTGCCCATGGGAGCAGTCATGAACCCTAAACCCCAGTGTCTGTAGCACAGTGTGAGGTTCTGTGGCTAGTGTAGGGGACTCTTCCTCGTGACCGTTTTCCTCTCTGGATGGCATCCCACCAAGTTCTCGCAGATCAGACTTTGTTTAATAGCAGCAGATAAGCAGATAAGCAGATAAGAGCCACTGATTCCCTGGCGGCGGCAGGAAGGCCTAGCAGAGATTAGGGGTTCAGCAGGAAGGGCAGAATTTTGAAGATTTGCCCCTCACCAAGGAAACAATTGTCACTGCCTCACACAGCATTTTTCCTGGTGTTTCTGCCCTTCCTACAACCTTGGAGAGCCTGTCCCGGGCACACTACCCTTCCTGTGGACTGCACCGTCTTGTTCAATCACAACTGGCTATGGAATGTCTTTTCTAGTGTTGAGTGTGGATTCTTTCTCTTGCCCTCCCCCTCCCATGTCTCTTGTCTTGTGACCTTGGGACACTCAAGTAGTGGCCTAAAGAACTATTTGCTTTTGGACAAGAGCCACCAGAAAGTGAAAAACCTTCATGTTCCCTGCTCTGTTTATTTATCTTCATTATTTATAAATGTTTACTTTCATTGATTGTATTTTCCGTTCTTCGCTGGAGTTAGGCCAAGGAAAGTGCATGGGAAGACAGATCCCTTGTGGGGCCAGCAGGAAGTAGGCATGCCCGCCAAGCGACGGTCAGTGCTCCGGCATTGACACTAAGCCTGCGATGGACACTGGAGAGACACCAGCCCGCAGGTGGTCATGTCACAGCCTGATGCCTACCCACACACACAGTGTTCTTGTGTTGATGATCTTATCTGGTCCTCATGGGAGCCATGTGAGGAAGCAGGATTGTTGTCTCACTATACAGTCAAAGGGTTTCCATGTCACCTGACCATAGCTGTGACAGGGTCAAGCCAGAGTCCCAGGCCCCTTCATGATGGCACGGCTCTGATCACCTCTCACAACCCTTTCCTTGTTTTCATCATCCTAGCCTGTACCTTTCCTGGTTTCAGCATCTATGTCACCCGTGCCGTGCTCTGTCTGCTCCCCCATCTCACTGTTTGCAAGCTTTCCCCTGCATCTATAGGATGGCCACCATCCCGTGTCACTTGCAGCTGCTCTGTGCTTCCCAGGCAATCTAGGTTTACCCTTTGCTCTTTGTGCAAGGCCAGACCTACTCTGACCTCTGCTCTGCCACCTCCAGACCACAGGCGGTGAGCACTCACCTCTTTGGTTGTGTGGCCAGTTGCTGAACTGTGCCTAGGAACTGTCTTTTCCTCTGAGAGGAGGAGAATGGGTAGACTTACTAGGGCAGAGGGCAGCCCATCCAGTCCAGATTCTTTCCATGCTGGTGAAGGTACCTGTGAGGTCTTCAGCCTTTCTTTTTTTTTTTTTTTTTTTTGGTTTTTCAAGACAGGGTTTCTCTGTAGCTTTGGAGCCTGTCCTGGAACTAGCTCTTGTAGACCAGGCTGGTCTCGAACTCAACAGAGATCCGCCTGCCTCTGCCTCCCAAGTGCTGGGATTAAAGGCGTGCGCCACCGCCGCCCGGCTCAGCCTTTCTTTAGTCAGGAAAGAAAGTTATATTCTATCCTCTGGCTTTCTGAGGCACAGTCACATCCTAGGAGCTTGGGAATCATTTCAGGCCTGTAGTGATGGGAGCTGCGGGCCGTGTTCCTGCCGCCCGGCTCTCGGCCGCCTGGCTAGCTTATGCCCCGAAATAACAACACAAACTGTATTCATTTAAACACTACCTGGCCCATTAGTTCCAGCCTCTTATTAGCTAATTCTCACATCTCTTGCTTTAACCCATATCTAATAATCTATGTAACACCACGAGTGGTGTCTTACTGGGAAAGATTCAGCATGTCTGACCTGGTGGCTGGCTTCATGACAACTGTCTCCCTGAGGAGAGGCACGGCGGTCTGACTAACTTAGGAGAGGCGTGGCATCTGACTGAGCCATCTACCTCACTTCCTTCTTCCTGTTCTGTCTACTCCACCCACCTAAGGGTTGGCCCATTAAATGGGCCAAGGCAGTTTCTTTATTAATGAATGAAATCAACACAAACAGAAGACTCTCCCACATCACAGGCCTCAGAAGGGCTTAGGTGTCAGAAGGGACATGGGGAGTTTAGAGGTGCCTGTGGTGCCTAGCTGACATGAGGCTAGGCTAGTTGCTTCAAGCTCCAACCATCCTGGAGTCATGCACCTGAAAGGTTGACCCCTCCATGCCCTTTTAAGTGACTGGACTTGAGTCCAAGTACCTTTTAAAGATGTTAGAAGGGCTGAATAGCTTACTGTGTGAATGTGGGCAGATCTGGGTGTGAGCTATGGTCCGGTTACATGTTGGTTGAGTCCTTTGAAGTTACCTAATGTGGTTCCTCAGTTTCCCTGTCCCTGTTTCAAAATAGTGGGCTGATAAGTCGTGCTGGATCGTTGGAGGATGCCAGGGACAGATGACTGTATCAGGTGCTTGGTAGGGAGCCAAGCAGAGGGTCTGTGCAATAACCGATGACCCCTAAAGCTGATGGGATGAATGCTTGGCCAGCAATCTGCTTAGCACACTTAATACTGGTACCTTGCTGGAGACTCTGCCATACATTATCTCATTGTGGTTGCAGGGACTGCCAGGCGAGAGACACTGCCTCCGTCATCATAAAGCCGTAGCTGCCTTGGTTGCTCCCACCAGCAGGGCATCGGTGGGAGATTGTGTCTTAGATAAAAGACTTTGGGGCCTAATTCCACAGCTGGTGGCCAGTTTGCTGCAGCAGCTTGACTCTGGACACATTTAAGCAGCTTTTGGATGACCATCCTTCAGTGTCTTCCAGACTTCCAGATTTCTTCTTTAGTTGTCTTATCCTTCGGTTGTTTCCTTCCTTGCCTTTGCTGGACTGCGGAAGGAAGAAATCCATTTCAAATCTGCTAATGCCTTGTACCAAGCCAATAGCATCCATTAGGAGCAACTTAGCGAGGGAGGCTGAAGTGGAGAATAGGGCCTCTGGCGCTGTCTGGTGGTAGTGTCTGTTTCTTCTCCCCTCCTTCACACTCCTCAGTCCGTTCGTTGCCTGGTGAGGGGGCACCACTGTGTTTGGGGAGTGATGAAAACTGCCGAGTGACCTTTGCAGAGAGGAATGTGATGCTCAGTCAGGCTGGCTTTCCGGGTTTGGGACGCCTCCGGCCCGAGTGCTGTCTTCCCTGGGCTGTGGTCAGTAGAGTGCTGCACTCAGAACCATTGTGCTTTCTGGACCAGGAGAGTAGCTTAGGGTCCCCGTGGCCCCCTCTGCTCCAGGCTGACTTTTGGGATACTGTGAAGGTGGATTCCTGCTCACTGAATTCTCTCTCACAGGCTGACAGGCTTCCCTTTTCACAGACCAAGCCCTGAGGAAGCTTTTGTCTCTTCTGCTCCTCTGTCTGGCCTGCTGCTCAGACCCCAGCTCCGGGCATCCTGTCTTGGAGGAGAGGAAATCCCACTCCCCACTTAGCATTTTCACCGCGGAGATCGTCTCAGTGCTGGGCGTCTGTTACTCTCATGGTGACTTTGTGTCTTAAGTGTCACCTTCCTTCCACATAGTCACTGTAGGCCAAGAGAGTAGGAAATGAAATCAAGAAATGCATTCCTTATAAAAATTACTTTCTAATGTCCTAGTGAAGTAGATAATTAGCAGCTGGGCAGTGTCTGAAATGTGGAGGCTGCGCTGGTTTGGGTCTCGTTTTTGCTATCCCCATAGGTGACGAGTGTTGCAGTATACGGGATGTGACTTGGTGGATGAATTGGGTAACTGAGGTGCACCCTAGGGCTATGGAGTTCCTCTCTGGTGGGCACCTAACGCCCACCCCTCTGTTTACTCTTCCTCCAGTGACTTCTCGTTAGAGTCACTTACATACACTTCACATTCACAACCACTCCTAAAACTTATTTCCCGCTAATTAAAGAAAAAAGGAAGGTCAGTGTTTAAAGACAGTATAAAGATGTTTGCTAGGCCTTGTGGCAGTTTTTGTTTTTAGTTCTTTTTTTTCTAAGTTTAGTGTGTGCACAGATAACATCTTCTTAAAAGTGAAGGAGCCATAGCTGAAATTCAGTGCAGGCGCATGTCTGTGAAGCTCTGTATCTGGAAGGCCAGTCGCTTAGGAAAAGGGTGCTGAGAAGGTGATCTTGAAGTACCTGCCAATTCATACTTTTATGATATTTTGAGATCTTGCGTGTTTTTAGGCTAGTGAGCAGGGATGTGCAGTGGAGTTTGTTTGATCTCAGTTCAGAGTGGGGTTTATAGTTCCACTTTGAGTATTTCCAGTCCTGCTGTGACAAATGGGTAGCACTTCAAGTAGCTACTGCTTAAGCTGTGCCATCAGCGTGCCAGGCTTCTGTTGCATTGTGGCAGACGGTAAGTGGCAGAGCCTTCGTAACATAAGCTGACGACATAAAATGACATCCATCCTAGCAGGAGCTGGTAACTGACTACTACGCTTGGGCATGTACAAAGTGAGTTTCTGCAGGTTGGCTGGTTTGAAACTAAAGAAAAATAGGTCCAGTATATAGAGATTCTATTAAAGATGAGAGAGGGCAACCCATGGCATCCTAACAAACAATAATGTATGCTGTGCACTCAGATAATGCCACTACATGTAATAGAGTGCTTTCTTAGCATGCATGGAGTCTTGAGTTCAATCTCTGGAAATGCATGCACTGGCCATGGTGGTGGAGGATCTGGAGTACATTAGACCCTATGTTAAAAAATTAGGAAAAAATCAAAGTCTCAAGTTTGGGCTCTTGCACATGGCTCTTGTCTGTTAAATGTCCAGCGTTCCCCCCACCCCGGCCTTTTCTATTGTGTTTGCTTAACTTGAATAAGGAAAGGGGGAAAAACAGTCCCCTGAACCCTGCCTGTCCTTTTCAATTTTATTGTGAAGTCGATAGTGAGGGCGTGCAGAAACCTGTGATGAAGGCACTCTTATCCTTGTGGCTTTGGCCACCTGGGCGCACTGCACAGCAGTGAAACCAAATCCAGAATTCTCATGGTGAATTTGTATGCCTTCAGAACATTGTACTTGTTCTAATACAGTGAACTTTAAACATTTTGTTAAAACAAATGAAAGCATTTTTATAATTGTGTAGCTGTAGTTGATTTTGAATGTTACTGATTGCATACCTGAATTTTTATATTCAAAAATACATTTTTGAGCACTGCCTTATCTATCTTAAGGATCTATTTCATATAATATTTTCTTTTTGCTAACTTATTTCAAAGAGAAAGAGTGTTGCTAGAGGGCTCTGTCTCCCTTTCACAGTTTTTTTTTCCCGTGTTTCTTTTCACCAATAAACGTAGCATCATGATCTTTAACAAATCTAGTGTTGTCTCTTTTTCATGTCTGTTTCTCTGGGACTCACTTAGCCAAACAAATATAAGTTGATGTCTTAGTGTGTAGTACACATTGTAGGTTTGCCCTACCCCCATATACACACACACACAATTGCTATATGGTCTTTTTCTCAAATTAGAGCTTAAAATTGACCTAAGGACCACCAGCATTGATCTTTCTGACACTGAATACAACGTGACCTGCAACTTCATGCTCCCACTGCCATGGTTTCGCATCCCCTCAACCCATGAGCCTTCCACGAGGAAGGTGCTTCATGTTAGCTTTCTGTCACAGCAGTGCTAAAAGGAACCAACACACGACACCATGGCTCTTCAAAAAGATCATGTTTCAGCTACTGAATCCAAAGATCCTGAAATAGGTAAACTGCCAGGTAAGATTTCAAAAGGTTGCTAGTGAAAAAGAATGACTCAGAAGACAAGGAATTAAGATCAGGTTCTGGAGAGAAAAGGAGTAGTGTAAAGAAAAAGGTCAGCAAAATAGATGAGAAGATCAGAAACACAGACAAGATAGCAACAGGAAGGAAAAGTTAGTAAAGAAGTTGAAATCCTGAATGATGGCGGAAGTTACAAAATAATCCCACGGTAGTTCAGAACTACGTATAATAAAGGGTTATTTATTTAGGGGAGAATTGCAGATCACTGTCCTAGATCGTAGTCCTCAGCATGAATGGGGAACAGGAACAGAGTCTAGCAGTTGGAAGCAAGAGCTGGAAGCAGGAGAGCGAGCACAGACTTTACAGCTGCATTTATTGCATAAGAGACCATGCCTAAGTGGGTTGGTATATTTCCAATAGGAGCGGATGACCCAGATGTTTTGAATTCTTCATCCAGAACAGTTCAAAGACTTGAGATGATCAAGCCTCACAGGATACTCAGTCAGGACTTGATCATAATTCTAAATTTTCTTTAGGTCCTCATAAGATTAGCAATGCCCCCAACACCCCCAAAATAGATTATGGATATTTATCTTTGTTTAGAGTGTTGGTTACAAGATTTTATGGATAATGGTCTGGACAAAAAGCTGAACAAAGGGGCTGGAGAGATGGCTCAGAGGTTAAGAGCATTGCCTGTTCTTCTAAAGGTCCTGAGTTCAATTCCCAGCAACCACATGGTGGCTCACAACCATCTGTAATGGGGTCTGGTGCCCTCTTCTGGCCTGCAGGCATACACACAGAGAGAATATTGTATACATAATAAATATTTTAAAAAAATTAAAAAAAAGATGAACAAAGGATATTAGATTCAGAGTTCGTGTTTTGTTTTTTGTTTTTAAAAAAAGGGAAAGGGCTGTGAGACAATGGTCTGTACCCTGTCAATTGTATTTTAATAAAATGCTGATTGGCCAGTAGTCAGACGGGAGGTATAGGCAGTCTGACCAGGCAGGAAGTAGAGGCGGGGCAATGAGAATTCTGGGAAGAGGGATATTTCAGTCTGCAGTCATTAGCCAGACACAGAGCAAGCAAAGCCTTGCTGAAAAAAAGGTATCAAGCCACTTGGCTAACACAGACAAGTATTTTGGGATAATATAAGAGTTAATAAGAAGCCTGAGCTAATAAGCCAATCAGTTTATAATTAATGTAGACCTCTGTGATTTCTTTGGGACTTAATGAGTTCAGAAACTGGGTGGGACAGAAACAGTCAACAAAGAAAAATCAAACCCAAAAATGTTAGAAATGAAAAACTCTACAAATTAAAACCATGCCAAAACAAAAAACTAAAATTGCCACACAACCAAGCAGAAAAATGAATATTGGGAATGGAGGACAAGATGGAGGAAATATTTCACCCCATAACTCGACTATAATTAAGATGCCAAACCTAAGAATCTATAGGATGGAAGAAGAAAAGATTAAACACTGGAGACATAGAGAATCTATTCACTAAGGTTATAGCAGAAAATCCCCAAATCTAGAAAAATAAACATCCAAATACAAGAGATATTTAGAAAACCATAAACATTACCAGAGAATAACCTCTTTACAATAGTCCAGATAATAAAAAACAAAGCAAGTAACATTGAAATGTATAGGGGAAAGACGTCAGAATAACAGCAACACTCTGGTCAGCATCCCTAAAAGCCAATAAAACATGGGATGATCTATTTCAAGCCCTGAAAGTAAATAACTACCAACCAAGATTGCTATACCCAGATGAGGTTGTTTGAGAAGTGTCCCCACAAAAGCTCTTGCATTTGAACACAGTCCATAGTGGGGGTGATGTTTGGGGAGGTTATGGAAGTTTTCGGAGGTGGGAACTCGCTGGAGGAAGTATGTCACTGGAGGTGGGCTTTGAGGTTTTATAATTTTCATACTTCTAGTCTCTCTGTTTCCTGTATGTGGAGGAACGTGTGATCAGCCAGCTTCCTGCTGCTCCTGCCATGCTTTTTAAGGCACAATGGACTATAACCCTTTCTAAACAAGCCAAAATAAGCTTGTTTAATTTGCGTTTGGTCAGTATTTTACCATAGCAACAGAAAGCACAGCATACCTTTTTTAAGTGATGGAAAAATAGGGTATTTCAAGACAAGCAGGGTCTAAGGCAGTTCTTGGTCATCAGTCCACTGCGGAGCCAAATTTATACCCGTACACAGAGAAGGAAGAAACAATCTGTCATGATAACTGTCATGAGAGGAGCTGAAAAACAGGAGAACTATCAAGAGGTCTATCATGTCCAACACAGTAAATTAGGAAACGTGTCTATAGAGAATAAGGTAAAGAACAAATAATAATCCAACCAGGAAAACATCCAATAAAATTAGAAGAATAAGTAAACCCTTCCCAATAATCTTAAATGTAGACGGCCTCAACTTCCAACCAGGAGACATAGACTGACGAACATGATTTAAACTAGATCCAACTGTTTGTTGTCTTCAAGAAATATACTACATGAGTGGACACCCTGGGTCAAAGGATGAAAAAATATCTATAAAAAAGGAAGCCAAATGAAGCTGGAATAGACACAAACAAAAATTAGAAGAGATAAACAAGGCCATTACATAAAATAAAGGAGATCAGAAAGTTATAAATACGTGTGAATCCAATATTGGTGGTCCTAATTTCATAAACACTAATGGGCATAAAAGATCAGCTAGGTCCTAACACAATGACAGTGATTTCAGTGCTCTAGCTTCATCTTCAGATTGGCAGGCCATCCAAACTAAAAATCAAAGAAACCTCAGAGTTAAACACTATAGGTTAAATGGATATAACAATACTGTAGAATGTGCCAAGCAATAGATAAAATCACTTTCTTATCTGTAGCCTTAGGACATCACATTCTAGGACACGCAGCAAATCTTAATAAATAATCAAAATAATTTCTTTTATCTCAAAGAAGAATAAAACAAGAAATCAATAGTAAGAGAAACTACACAAAAGAGTCAGCATTAATTTTCTGAGTGACCAGTGAACCACCGAAGAAATCAGGGAGGAAGGTTAAACTCCTAGAATCATAGGAAAATGAGAGCACACCTTACCAGAATCTTTGCGATGCAGCTAACACAGTTCTAAGAGGAACGTTTGTAGCTATAAATACTTACATTAAAAATCTAGGAAGAGCTCAGAGAGATATAAGAACAATTCAGACTCACTACCAATAGATGGTAGGAAGTAATAAATATCAGGACAGAAATAGTGAAATGGAGAAAATATGTAGAATCAATCAAGCAAAGAGTTGGTTCTTAGAAAATGAACTAGGTTGATAAAACCTTACTCAAACACACACACACACACACACACACACACACACACACACACGCGCGCGCGCGCGCATGCACGTGCAAAAGAGAGAGAATCAATAAAATTAGAGATATAAAAGGGGTAATAAGAATAGTTTCCAATGAAATATGATCACCTAATACTATTTGAAAACATTTAAAAACCTGGAAAATCTAGAAGAAATGGATAAATTTCTAGATATACATAACCTACTAAAATTAAACTAAAAGGACACCTTAAAAATTCATAACAGGCAATGAGAATGAAGAAATAATGAGAATCTACTCACAAAGAAAAGCCTCGAGACCAGATAGACTTACAGAAAATCTAACTTCAATACTGTAAAAACTGTTGCCTGAAATAGGAAGGGAAGGAATGTTCCTAAACTTATTTTACACAGACATTATTATCCTGAGACCAAAGTTAGATAAGGACACACACACACACACACACACACACACACACAAAACCAAAACGAAGAAAATCCAACAAATTTCCCTGATGCACATACAAACAAGATCATACATATGACAAAGCCACTCTCATTCTAAGGATGCACGTTTGTTTCAACCTATGCAAATCATTAAGTGTGATTAAATACGTAAGTAGGCGGAAGGGCGGAGACTTCTTGGTCTCCTCAACCAATGTAGGGAGGGCCTTTGACAGAGTCCAGCATCATAAAACCCAAAAAAAGTAGGACTAGAAAGATATACTTCAGCATTCCAATTCCTGTTCCTCCTGCCCCCACCTTTGGAGTGCTGGGATTACAGACCTGGACCACCGTACCTGGTTCCTTTTGTGGGTTTTAGCTGAATATTTTTATGATTCTGGTTTCTCTGCTTGCTCACCTTTGTAGTGGTGCTGCTTCCCAATCCTCTCCTTACTCCACTCTATTTGTTAATATATTTATGATTGATAAAAATGAAAATTTAAATAATAATGGAGAGTATAAGTTTTTTGTATTAGTAAATATTAGTAAAAGTATCCTAACCCATACCACCCAGCTCTGAGCCATTCTGCTGCTGTTTTCATCGACCTGTCTGTAGGCCTTATCTTCATACCTCTTCTGTTGTTTTATTTTGTGCTGACTGACTCTTTTAAAACTTAAGTTCCACCCTTCCTTTTTGTTTGTTTTCAAGGCAGGGTTTCTCTGTGTAGGATCTCTCACAGAGATCCGCCTGCCTCTGCCTCCTCAGTGCTGGAATAGAAGGCATGAGCCACCACCGCCTTGCCCAACCTTCCAGTAGTAACAAAATTCATGTGCTGTTGGACCATTCTGTAGTGATTGCCCTAGACAGCAGTACACACATCTATACCGCATCAGGGCACTGCGCTCACTGGTCCTTTTCTTCTCAGACATTGGAGATTCTGTTTTACTTTGACTTCAGTGCCTCTTCCCAGTTTCTGTGCCACTGTTTTGAAGAGTTTTCCTTCAGCAGGCGCTCAGATCTAAATCAGACTGTCACTGTTGGGCACAGTGAATGGAGTTTTCATTGTTCTCTACTCCTTCCTTTTCCTGTGATGTTTAATCTGAGACAATTTTCCTTCTGACGGAAGAACATGCTGCATTACTTCCTGTAGTACAAGTCTTGCTGGTGGCAAACTGTTCTTTAAAAAGATCACATGTGTTTGTTTGCTTAGTATACCACCTGACATAGTGAAGACACCTGAACTAGTCACTGAACGAATGTAAACAAAGCTGTGTGAAGGGGTCTGAATGCAGACACAGTTTGGCTTTCTGTGTATAAGACTGAAGCTCTCTTGTCTTTTGAGGCTTTTTGGTGAGCATGTGGCTTTCTTTCCCCATCTCATCTTGCCTTCACCTGCCTTTTAGTGTGTGTTCTTCCAGGTTTAGCTGCAAAGGCATGGCCGATGTGTGGCAGCTGCTGGAGGGATTTGAGGGGAGGTTGTTTGTTTGTTCCCAGCTGTTCAGACTCAAAATAACCACACAGAAACTGTATTAAGTAAATCACTGCTTAGTCTATTAGCTCTAGCTTCTTATTGGCTAGTTTTTACATCTTAAATTAACCCATTTATATTAATCTGTGTATCACCACGTGGCTGTAGCTTACCACGTGGCTATAAAGAGTAAAGTTCCGTTTGGCATCTGTGTCTGGCGGGGCTACATGGCTTCTCCCTGACTCTGTCTACTCTATCTATATCTTTTCCTGCCTGGCTATATTCTGTCATTGGCCGAAAGCAGCTTCTTTATCCATTAACCAATAAAAACAATACATATACAGAAGGACTTCCCACACCAGAGGGGAGTCAACGTTCTTTTAACTCTGTTACATAGAGGATCAGTTGAATTCATTCCTTCTTTTTAAAGTTTGTTTTATGTGTAAGAGCCTTCTGCCCGCATGAGTGTATGTGTACCACACGTGTGCAGTGTCCACAGAGGCTGGAAGAGGGCACCAGATCCCCTGGATCTGGAGTTACAGATGTTTTTGAGCCTCCATGTGGGTGATGGGAACTGAACCTGGGTCCTTTGCAAGAACAAGTGCTCTCACCTACTGGTCCATTTGTCTAGCTCCCAGTCCTTCTTGTTATTATTAGAGGTTACACTCGAGATTTAGAATGATGTTATAGACACCTGGAAACTCCGAGCAGAAATAGTTGTGTGATGGGTCTGTTGAAAACTAACAGACACTACTGATGAGTAGTGAGTTTGCTTGTGGTTTGCAAAATTTAACCTTTCACACATAGAAAGGGATATGCACGGGAGGTTATCTTAAAGGTTATCTTAAAAGGCTCCTATGACATTCTATTGGAACTGACTCTGGACACTAATGAAAGAGTAATCCCCCCCCCAAATCACCCCAAAGCTAGTAATCCCCAGGGCTGTGTGTTGGTGATTAAAAAAAGAAAGGTAAGAGCAGCTGTCTTTTTGTTCAGCTTAATTCTGTCCATGTACCTGGGTGGGTGTTAATTTCCTGGTGGCGCTGGCTCAGCGAGAGGGAGGTGTTAGGTTTCTGCAGAGACTGAATGTGCAGATGTGAATTCTGCCTGCTGTGAGCCTGGGGAGCAGCACAGTTCAGGGGAGCTCAAGCTTGTGGGCTCAGGTTGCGTGCCTTTTAATTTCTGTCCTTTAAGTTGGACACATGGACCACTATGTACCTTAGGACATGACAGTCCTATCAGGTATCAGCTAGACAGCACACTTTAATTAACAGTGTGTCACCTCACCCCCGCCTCCAACAATGAGCCCTGCTGAACCTGTGAGTCAGAAGTCGTCATCAGATAGAGGAGCAAGACCTTCATCCTGTTCTGTCACATTATCTATCTATCTATCTATCTATCTATCTATCTATCTATCTATCTATCTATCTATCTATCTCTATCTATCTATCTTTCTATCTATCCATCTATCTATCTATCATTTATCTATCAACTATCTATCTATATATCCATCTATCTATAATCATTTATCTATCTATCTATAATCATTTATCTATCTTTCATCTATCTATCTACCTATCTACCAATCATCTATCCATCATCCATCTATCTATCTATCATATCTATCATCTATCTATCTCATCTCTCATCTATCTATCTACCAATCATCTACCTATCCATCATCTATCAATCATCTATCTATCTATCTATCTATCTATCTATCTATCTATCTATCTATCTATCTATCCCATCCATCCATCCATCCATCCATCCATCCATCCATCCATCCATCCACCAGGTAGGCATGGTGCTGGAGTAGTAGCTGAGAGCTTACATCCTTACCAGCAAGTAGGAGGCAGAGAGAGCCAACTAGGAATGGTGTGGGCCTTTTGAGACCTCAAAGCCCACCCTCAGTGATATACTCTAACTGCACCATGTGGAGCCTGAACCCAGCTACACTTTTTCTGGACTTCAGAACTGTAGAAACTATGAGATACAAAGGATGTTGTTTCAGGCTCTACATGTGTAGCAAATTGTAAGGAAGCAATAAGAACAATAATACCCCACAGCAATCCATATATCTACTAACTCAACTTTTAATTCTCTACCAAGGGTAACGTGCATCTCAGCAAAGTCAAACATATTAATCAATCAACTCAAGTTTTATTTCATTGTCCTTTACATTTATTTATTTTGAAAAAGGATTTCTTTTGAGTAGCTTTGAACTCTAGGAAGAGCACAGGCTCTAAGGACAGTTTTCACCAAGATGAAGACAGTTATCCGTGAAAGCGAGACTATGTATGACTTGTTTCATTTAGTGGACACATCCAGTTCCATCTATTTTTGTTGTAAATTGTAGCCTTTTATTCTTTTTATGGCAGAAGAGTGTTCTGTACATATGTGCCACATTAAAAACATTTATCACTTAATCCAACATCTCTTTATGATAAAAGTCCTGGAGAATCTAGAGATACAGGGGACATATCTCTGTAGTAAGTGGAGCTGGCAGCATCCCACTGCCCAGCTAGCCTAACCCCCAAAATAACCACACAGAAATCATATTAATTAAAACACTGCCTGGCCCATTAGCTCGAGCCTCTTATTAGCTAACTCTCACATCTTGATCTAACCCATTTTTAATAATCTGTGTAGCACCACAAGGTCGTGGCTTACCGGGAGAGATTCTAACCTACATCTGTCTCAGGCCAGAGATTCATGGCGTATGCCACACATCCCGTCTTCCCAGCATTCTGTTCTGTCTACTCCACCCATTTAAGGGCTGCCCTATCAAAAGGCCAAGGCAGTCTCTTTATTCAACCAATGAAAGCAACACACAAACAGAAAAACCTCCTACACCATATCTCAACATAATAAAATCAGTGTACAGCCAGTCCATAGCCAACATTATGCTAAACAGGAAAGCTCGAACATTTTCACTAAAATCAGGAATAAGATCAGGATGTTCACTGTCAACATTCCTGCTCAATAAGGTCTTGAAGTCTGAGCTAGAGCAATTAGTCAAATAAAGAAGACAAAGATAAATAGGAAAGGATGAAGTCAAAGTATACTTATTTGACCAGGTGGTGGTGGCACATGCCTTTAATCCCAGCACTCGGGAGGCAGAGGCAGGTGGATCTCTGTGAGTTTGAGGCCAGCCTGGTCTACAGAGCTAGGTCCAGGACAGTTAGGGTTGTTACACAGAGAAACCCTGCCTCAAAAAAAAAAACACAAAATGATACTTATTTGCAGATGATTTGATTTTATATTAAAATACCATAGAGAGCCCATAAGAGGGCTGGAAAATTACTCAGTAGTTAAGAGCACTGGTTGCTCTTCTGGAGGTCCTGAGTTCAATTCCCAACAACCACATGGTGGCTCAGAACCATCTATAATGGGATCTGACACCCTCTTCTGTCCTGCAGACATATCAGAAGATAGAAAATCACATACATAATAAATAAATCTCTAAAAAATTAAAAAAGAGCCGGGCGGTGGTGGCGCACGCCTTTAATCCCAGCACTCGGGAGGCAGAGGCAGGCGGATCTCTGAGTTCGAGGCCAGCCTGGTCTACAAGAGCTAGCTCCAGGACAGGCTCTAGAAACTACAGGGAAACCCTGTCTCGAAAAACCAAAAAAAAAAAAAACCAAAAAAAAAAAATTAAAAAAGAGTTTATGGCTGATAAACACAGTGCAGCAATGTAGGATAGAATAGAAACACTGATTTTTTTTCAACCTGAAGTTGGCTCTGCTTAACTCACTCACCATCTCCCTCTGCATCCCTGTCTCTGGAAATGGACTAACTATTCATGCTAGACTCTTGGTTTCCTCATTTCCACACCCTTCTCTTCACCAATGTGTTCTGCTACCCTGCTCTCTGGTAGACTCCTGATTGGCCCAAGTCATGGCTGCCATGTTAGGGTTCCTTCTCTGGAGGTTCTTCTCCCACCTTTCCCTGTGTCCCTTTCATGATGTAGGTGTGTCTTCTATCTATCTGATGATTTCATTGGTTAATTAATAAAGTAACTGCCTTGGCCAGCCCTTAGGTGGGTGGAGTAGACAGAACAGGAAGAAGGAAGTGAGGTAGATGGCTCAGTCAGATGCTATGCCTCTCCTAAGTTAGTCAGACCACCGTGCCTCTCCTCAGAGAGATGCGAGATGCAATGGAGCCAGCCATTCAGACATGCTGAATCTTTCCCGGTAAGACACCATTTGTGATGTTACATAGATTATTAGATATGGGTTAGTCAAGATGACAATAAGAGGCTAGAAATAATGGGCCAGGCAGTATTTAAAAGAATACAATTTGTGTGTTGTTATTTCGGGGTATAAGCTAGCCCTGCGGGAGCCAGGCGGCGGGAAGCCAGCCCGCAGCTCCACACTACAGATAAACACAGTGCAGCAATGTAGGATAGAATAGAAACACTGATTTTTTTTCAACCTGAAGTTGGCTCTGCTTAACTCACTCACCATCTCCCTCTGCATCCCTGTCTCTGGAAATGGACTAACTATTCATGCTAGACTCTTGGTTTCCTCATTTCCACACCCTTCTCTTCACCAATGTGTTCTGCTACCCTGCTCTCTGGTAGACTCCTGATTGGCCCAAGTCATGGCTGCCATGTTAGGGTTCCTTTTCTGGAGGTTCTTCTCCCACCTTTCCCTGTGTCCCTTTCAGTCACTGTTGAGAAGCCTTTCTCCAGCACACCATCGAATCAGGATGCCCCACCTTGCCTTGCTTCCACGTCACCATCTCCACAATCTTCATATTCTTACCATGCTCGGTCACCACACTACTTCCAACCGCTTCTTTCTTTCAGGCGGGTAGTTCTGTGAAGTCTCCATCATTCCTGTGTGGCACTTAGCGGGCACCTAGTTCGTGTTTGGCATCCTCCACATTTGGTCTTCTTCCCCAAACTTTTCTCTTTCATTTTCCATTGCTCCGACATTCTTCTTTTATAGCAACAAGAAAACCTGCACCCAGGCTCTACAGGGGATTGGGGTATTTCGGCTGCCTTGGGTTGTTCCCTGCACGGCTTCCACCTTCCCATCCACTAGCACTGTGTTGTATCTTTTGTAAAAGGAAAGGTTTCTTCTAACTGCATCCTCTCAGGAAATAGGGGGATTCACCTTGGGAGGACAGCATGGCCATGGCTGTCCAAAAGGGAACTGGAGTCTTTTTTTTTTCTTTTTTTTTTGAAACAAGGGTTAGCATCAGTCTGCCTCATGATGTAAAAAGTTGATTCTCACTCATGAGGGGCAGAATTTTTCTTAGAATAATTTGGTGCAAACCACTTTCCCCCTCCCTTTTACTAGGACTGGAGATAAGAGAAATTAGCGTTCTGGATTCAGGGGTTACTGTGAGCGGGATCAGCCAGGAGGCAGATGACCAGAGGAACCCCCTAGCGGAAAGAGGCCCTCAGTCCTTTTCTTTCCTTCTGACTTCAGTTTCTTGAGCATGGCACACAGAGAAGCTTCCTTTAGTCGCAGGTTTTGTGTCTTGGCACAGAGCCCTTGACCTTCAGCATAGACCACTCTTCCCTGCAGGGCTTCTGCATCTGTCCAGGTTGCTAGCGCAGGGCTGAGGGAGTTGAGCGGATGGCTCCATCAGGACAGTTCACCAGGCACCTCCTCTTCTATAGGTGCCACATGCCACAATTTATACACAGACATGATTTGCCTGATTGTTGCCGTCTGGGCCTGGAATAATTTTAATTAACGGGAAAATGGTCCTCAATACACCGATTAGACCTCTTCAGGTACAACAAGATAAAAGCCGGATAATTTGGATGGAGTACTCTTCTTAAACGTCTACTGTAGGCACGGCAGCCAATGGGAAAGCCTGGCTGGCTCCCACCTGACCCAGTGAGTAATTAGGAGAGGGCCTTTTCTTTTCCACCTCTCCCCCCTCCACCCTGTTCCCCAACTGAAGCTTAACAGGTTGGCGGTATAATTGGGAGACTTTCAGGGGTCTCATACTAGAAGCTGAAGCAAGAGCCAAGGCATCTTCTACTCCCAGACACTGACCAGCTGGGGTCGAAGAGCCAGCAAGTGAGGGGAGGAAGGAGCTGGAAGCAAAGAGCAAAGAGCGGCTCTCAGCAAAGTTTGCGAGGTCCTATGGCCATGAGTGAACTGGGCACGCAGAAGGCTGGTGAAGGCACGGTGTCTCGCCTGCTCAATGTGGTGGAAAGTGAGCTTCAGGCGGGGAGGGAGAAGGGAGATCCTACGGAGAAGCAACTTCAGATCATCCTGGAGGATGCCCCACTCTGGCAGAGGTTCAAGGAAGTCACTAATGAAATGATTGTGACCAAGAACGGCAGGTGAGTTTGTCTGCATCCTGCTTGTGCTGGCCTAGGGTGGGCGAGGAAGGTAAGACACCTTTAGTGCTGATGAGGCTGCCACTCTTCATTCAGAGGCTCCAGGCTCTCACGGAACACCTTAAAGACGGTCTCAGCTGGCTGTCACTCAGCCAACTTAATTTCTCTGAGATCATGAGAGCAGTGCAAGATGGAGCCACCTGTCTCACACACGCATTAAACGGGGGATTATTATGCAGGAGGGCATGCCCCGTGTACCAGGGAAGTGGGCTCAACTGTCAGAAACCGGTATTAATTTTTGACTGACTGCGTACCCCAGAGCAGACGTGCGCACAGCCCTGTTCAGAGAAATGTAAAAGTTGATTTTATCTGGAGACTAGACAGTCTCCTCTTAAACACAGCAAACTTGTCAGACAATTTTGATTAGTTGAAGACTGGGATGGAAAGGGCAGATTTAACCACCTCGCCTATCCCTCCACCTGCTTCCTCGAGGGTGAGGGCTCCTTTAGGATTGTGTTCGTGCCTGTGAGAGCTGGCATGGTAACAGCGAACGAAGCCGCAGTATCCTGTCTCAGGGACGAGAAGTTTTCTTTTTCTATCCTCCCCTGAAAAGAGTGGGGATTATAAGTACGGCTCTCTGCTTGTCTTGCTCAGGTACTGTGAAGTTGAGTCTGTTAAGGGGCTTCTGAGGCAATATTAAAAGCTTGCACTTAGCAGAGGAGATGCGAATGTTCTGAAAGAGACTCACTGCTCAGGCGCACTGCCTCCCGATATGGCGCTCACGTACGTTTTGGTACCCACGGGCACAAAGATATGAAACTCTGAAGGATGTCTGCAGGAGTGTCGGCTGAGCCAGGACTCTTATTCTGACACCTGGAGGGAAGTTTTGCTTTTGGAGAAAAATTGAAGCCAGTCGAACTTCAGGCTGGCTTTTGTTCTTGAGTAAAATGCTTCAGTTCCCGGTGTCTTAGCTTTCTAATTTTGAATAAGACATGGCATGGAAAATGAGCTATCCCTTGCACAGCTGAGAGAATTACGAACCTGAGAGCCGTTGTGTGACAGTAAACTGCTTTGTGAATCAAAGTTATACTGTAAATAAGTGCATTTTATAAACTGCGATTCCAGCAGTAGGGAAACGATCAGCCTGCGTGACAATGACATTTTCCTTTCTGAACAGACCCCCATATGTGTACTCTACATTTTATTACTCTTAATACTTGAAAATTTCATTTCACTCGTTTATTTTCTTGATAGAAAATATTTTTAACTTCAAAGAATTACCCCAAACTCTTAAGTGGATTTGGTCTCTTTCGGAGATGAGTGTTGGTGTTTGTAAAAACTTAGTCAGGTCTGGTTGTGGGTGGAGCACTCAGCTTGTGCTTTATTATTGTGTAATCGCACAGGTACTTAGATCCCATATTTGGCCACCAAGGTGACCCTCTATTACAATAATATAAATAGATTAAAATATGGTTCAAGTGTTTTAGTAAAGGCAGTAAAATTTTCTGAGACATTATTAAATTCAATTTGATACTAAATTATAGCAGAATGTACCTTTGCCATTCGAAAAGAGTGTTGCTTACCTTTTTTAAAACCTCCATAAAATTTCAGTATTTAAATTTTAAAATTATTTAAATAATTTTAGACTTTGAACCTCCTTCATGGAAAAGCTGCCCTACTGCCTGGTCCTGTGAGCCGCTGACTGGCTGAGTTTTCCAGAAGCTTCGGTTAGATCAGTGAGCTAAGCCTTGAGCATGTGTGCTTCACAGTTCCCTTTTCCCTTCTTTCTGCTTTTCTCCCCATTACAAATTAAGCAGCAGCCGCAAACACTTTAGTCATTTGTATTTGATAAGCTTTCAGATACAGTGGTAACTACAACAGTCCCGGTCTGTACTTACCTTACCCTCCACCATTCAAGCTAGGAATTTATGTGTTAGGTTGCAGGAAAAAATTCAGTTCTGACTATACAGGCAACTAAATTAAATATCTTCCCTCCTCCCTCCTTTCCCCATCCTCCTTTTCCTCCTGTTCTTTTTTATTCTTTCTTTCCTTTCTTCTTTCTTCCTTTCTTATCTTTCCCCTCCCTCCTATCTCCCTCCCCCCTCTCCCTCCCTCCCTTATTTCTTTCCAGTACTGGAGACTGCCTACATACTAGGCAACTGATGTACTATTGAGCTGTATTCCCAGCCCTCTTTTGAAGGGTCTCACTAAGTTGCCCAGGCTGGCCCTGAATTTACTTGGAACTCCAGGCTTGCCTTGAGTTTTTCTCTCTCATGCCTTAGCCTCCTGAGTAGCCAAGACAGTAGCCCGTGAGCTCAGACCCAATGTACTTGTTTTCTTTACCTATAAACATCTTCATCTGAGAGGCAAGTAAGTGCTGTATTTCATGCATAGTTTATGCAGTTTAATAATTTTGAGTTAGTTAAATTCATCTAGGACAGATTTTTAAGAAGTTGGAAGCATTTTCTGACCTATCTGGTGCTACCGGACTATCATAAATAGGAGCTGGGGAGGCAGGGTTGGAATCGGTTGACAAGTAGGGGTTCTAGTGATGTGCTCCTGCTAGCAGTTTCCAGGGAGGGCAGCACAAAAGAGAAAACCGGGGGTTACACCTCCATGCCTGGGTAGCCCAAGAATCGTTTTCTCTACACTTTACAATCACAAGTTACAAAGATCATAGGCACCTGGGTAATCTTCTTCTCCCCCGATGCTACTGCTCTGACTGGTACATGATTGACAGCTGCGGCTGAGCTTATGCCTGCTTACTTTCATGTATTAACATTCATGTGTTTCATAATTATACAACACATATGCACATGAACACACACACACACACACACACACACACACACACACACACACACACACACACACTTCTCAACCCTGACAGCTTTCGTGAGCCTCTGGTGACTGTTATTGTTTGGCGGGAAGAGTGAAAACTATTTTTGAGCAAAACCTCCTGAGTGTTGCCTTGGACGGCCTCTGTTTTTCCCCTCCTTGCAAAGTTTGTCTCATTGCTTCCACTTTTCTTCTGTAGCCCCAACTCCTGCTAACCTCTTCCAGCAGGGCTCTTTCCCAAGATTCCTGCTGGTGAAATAAAAACTGCTAGCTTCACAACAAAACCAAAGCCAAGTTAGTAGGTAAAACTCAATACCCATGACCCATCAAGCATGGTGTTTGGGGACAAGTTGTTCATGTTTTCTCATCTTCTCTTCTTTCCCTCTCCATCATCCCTTCTTCTTCTTTGAGGAGATTCATTTCCAGGGATGAATTAAGTGCTGGTAATCTGTGAGTTAGAGGCTGATTTCCATGTGATTCCCATGTTTCTAAACTCTTCAGAGACTCAGCCCTCTTTGTGCTTAATCATGCTTTGATGGAAAATGGAAGAAAAAAAATCACTTTGAATAGAAGTGGATTTCATCTCTGATAGCAAAACCTTGCCACGAGTCATGATTACAGGTCATAGGTGATGTTTCAAGATCACTGTGGGTTAAGACAAAGGAGGGGCAGGGGGAGATGAGGTGGAAGGAGATTAACTTGGCTAAGAGGGAGATCTAGTCTGGTTCTAAGACCTTTGACAAACTGACAGATTTATTCATTCCCCATTGTGATAACAGAAATTAAAATCACATGTCATTGTTTAGTTCATCCATGTGGTGATCTCAAAATCAAGAATAATTATAAAGTTCTTGGCAAACGGATCATTAAAGGGTATGAAACAGTCGATCATTCTATCGTTTTTCATACAAGCTCTGTCCAAGCATCTTTATTTAATTGACAGAATTACTATGGGATGTGATTCATATAACATATCACTCATACACGTAAGGCACACAGGGCAATGGGTTTGACATATTCCCAGAACTGTTTATCCTTCACAACTGATATAGAACTTTTCATTGTGTTCTCCCCACCGAAGAACTCTATATCCCTTAGCCATCAGTGACCCACTAGTTTGCCTTTTGCCTCTCTAGATTTACTTATTCTGGATTCTAGATTTACATATAATGCAATATGTGTTCCTTTGAGAAAAAAATTTTCTCTTAACCTAGTGTTTTCAAGGTTCATGTGTGTTGTAGCATGCAGCAGTACTGCAGACCTTTCGTGACTGGCTTTCTCTTTTAGTCCCTCGCCTAATAGGCTTATTGGAAACTTGGGGCCTCTGTACTAAAACAGGGGTGTAATAACACCTCCTTGTAGTGAAGGAAGGCTTAAGTAAGGTCTAACATATACTAACCCCCGGGTGCATATGGTAGCTATTATCATTGGAAAAGGACCTTGCGCTAAATCATCTTGTTGATGGTAAATGAGAACTAGGCTCTCCCAGTGTTCGACGTCACACCTTCATCTTGAGCCGTTGCATCATTCTGGGCTCAGTGTGACGGAACAGACATGCTTTGCAGATTTTGCTCTTAGTTAAAATAACCTGCGACAGATGCTTCCTATCCTCACAGTGCTTTTAAACTTTAGCCCACAAAACAACAATTTATTTGTCATGCTTGTGCTTTTTCTTTTTTTCTTTTTATAAGACAGGGTCTTACGATGTTATCTTGGCTGACCTGGAACTCACTATGTAGACCAGGCTGGTTTTGAGTTCATAGAGGCCCACCTGCCTCTGCCTCGAAAGTGCTACTCTTTCCTTCACTTGGCCTCTGCCACTATTCACGAGTGACCACACGCCACCCTTGTAAGGTTTTTTAAATAATGTAAAAGAAGAAGAAGAAAATAAAAAAAAAGACCCAAAATGTATCGCTTTGGGAAAAGTTTGGGACCAGAAGACAGAGACCACTTGTGACCATATCTCCTGTGAACAAGCCATCTTCCCAGCTGTCAAAATGACTTTATGGATCTCTCTGATGTCTGCGTTTATGTTTCTTTGCAAATGACATTTGTGTGTTCAGTAACCCCTCTTGTCTACACTGGGCCAATACTATTAAACTATTTGAAAATGTTAAATACACAGAGAAAAGGAATAGTTCAGTCTGATGTCAAGGCGAAAAACCCCTTCTATTGCTTCTAAGAAAAAAAGCAGAAGAAAGTGGAACAGGGAAGATGCTACATCACTAGCCTTCCCGGTGACCTGAAAGAGAAATCATCTCGAGGAGGACAGTGATGTGGGACATGTGATTCTCAGCCAAAAATATGGGCTGGGAACACATTATCTGATGCATTTTCTCCCCTAGACATTTTCTTTCTGATGCACATACTTAAGCTCATTTATTGAAACTAGTGTCACAGCAAGGAGGCTTTATCAAGCTGCAGGAAATCAGTGAACTGATTCTCATGAAGTATTTATTCCAGTACCTGGCAAATGTGCTAAGTATTGGCACTCTGCCCTTAGCCTCATGACCTCCAGTTCTAGAATTTTACCTTGGGTCACTTTGGACATTGGGAGCACATGCGGTATCTACTTTGTCCCTGGCTGGCAGAAACCACTTCCCTTGTCTTTTCCTTTTGAAAACAGGAAGTCTAGAAAGAACTGGGGGAACTTAGTGATGGTGGCTATGTGGTTTCTCTTTGTGGGTAATAAATAAGCTATAGCATCAGAAGTGGGTAATAAATAAGCTATAGCATCAGAAGTGAGATATTTAGATAGATGTAAATATTGGCATTGTTCTAGAGGGTTGACGAAAGACCAGTGAACTCATATTTACATCTCAGGAGGTATTTGCCTTAAACAGAGATCCCAAACAAAATGGTCAAAGACAGGCGGGGTTTAGGGTGCACACAGTCTCACACTCCTTCCTGTGTCCACAGTGAGCTTGGGTATGGTAAGTCTCTGAGAAGTCCTGTAGGAAAAGAACTCTAGTTGGTCCCTCAAAATCCCACTTCCTGCTTGCTTTCCGATGCAGCCATCCACATGCTGCTACCTTTATTCCCAATCAGGGTTCCGTGCGAGTCTGGGGCGGGTGGATCTATAGCCTCAGGATGCTAGAGACAGAGCTGCGTGAGAATGCAGCTTCTGAGGACACACATGTCCTTCTGTAGGAAATGACTAGACCGGTGGCTTGCAGATTTTAACACACAGAACAGTGTTTTATAGTCAACTTCAATGTCAAATGCATTAATGGAAAGAGGCTCTGGTGGTATTGGGGCTGCGGTCTTAGCTGCTGTCTGTGTGGCCTCCCTTCTAGATTATTCCGTGGAAGGTCTTAGGGGCGGAAAAGCCGTTGGGGCAAGGAGGAGAAGGGATTCTCTAATGTCCCCTTTGAGGGCTGTTTCTGGCTTCTTTCAGACGGATGTTCCCTGTGCTGAAGATTAGCGTCACAGGACTGGACCCCAATGCCATGTACTCCTTCCTGCTGGACTTTGTCCCGACAGACAGTCACCGCTGGAAGTACGTCAATGGGGAATGGGTTCCCGCAGGCAAGCCTGAGGTCTCCAGCCACAGCTGTGTCTACATTCACCCGGACTCTCCCAACTTCGGGGCTCATTGGATGAAAGCTCCTATCTCCTTCAGCAAAGTGAAGCTGACCAACAAGCTCACCGGAGGTGGGCAGGTACGCGCGGCCTCCCCACACACCAATCAAGAAATATCAAGGGTGCATTTAGGCAATTAGAGGGGTCCTCACCAGCCTCTTTGCCCACAGAAGCCGGTTATTTCCTGGAGTCCAAATGTAAACAGGAATAAACAGCTCTTAATTGGTGCTTCAGTTTTTAATGGACTTCCTGATGTTAAGAGAACGAGAGAGAGTGCACTAGTTTACTTAATCACCAGGCTCTTTTCCGTTTTGTCTTGCTTGCGGTGCTTTTTACCCAGCCCAGGGAGGGAGATGTTTGTGGGTACCAGGTTTTGTTTTCCTCCCCCCTCCTTTTTTTTTGGTGTAAGTGGCATGTTGGCAATAGACAAATACCTTAATAAAAAGCTGCTCCTAAATGAAATAATTACTTCTTCTGCTTGGGCATTATGATAATTATCAATAGAATATTGAATCAGCTTTTTTTTTTCAGAAAAAAATCCAAACAAACCTTAAATAAGGAATGTTTTATTTAAAATCTCCAATTAGGTAAACACGATGTGGAGCCTTTTTTCCTCCATTTCTGTGGCAGGTTGCAAATCCAGCTCCCTGGGTAAGGCTGTTAGTTGCTTTATAAAATGCAGACCATTTGGAGGCATTGGAAATGGGACTTGGGGGGCAAGGCCTGTTCCTCTCCCCAGCCCTTCATGCTTTGCTTTGTTTGTTCTGAGCCTGGGTCTTCTCCTTTCTCTCTGTGCTAAGTGGCAGGAACACAGGAGTTCAGAGTTTAGGAGGTAGAAGTAACGCAATCCCAGGCTTTGTGTTAGCCAGAATATTCTTTATTAAAGTACAAATTTGAAGGTTGCTTGTTCCTGCCTCACTATATCTCACAGCACAAGGCTTTAAATAGCCTTGCATTTAAATCATGAAGAGTAAATTTTGTATAACTTTCTGATATTAGATTTCCTTACCCTGTAGGCGTGGCTAACAGTTTTGCATTCCTGGAATTCTTCATATATAAACAAATATATATTTAAACAGATTGAAATGTATATTGTCATATAGAACACAAAGGAAGCAAGAAATTGGAAGCTGGGATTTGGGTAGAATCGAAAAAGCTTAACTTTGGCCGTTTGCCTCTGACCCTGGTATGAGTGTCAGTGTGAGGCTTGCTGGGAATGCCTGTAAAAAAATGTCCCCGTTCATTTTCACATAGGACTTCATGTGTCTGTTCCTAGCTGGGGTGGGTGCTGAACTTGTGAAAAACCCATGGTGCTGGCTGGCTGATCAACTCTGATGTCCTAGGCTTAGCTTTGCTTTCTAAGACCTTTTCTCCCTGTCAACAGATAATGCTGAACTCGCTGCATAAATACGAGCCTCAGGTTCACGTAGTGCGTGTTGGAGGCGCCCATCGAATGGTCATGAACTGCTCCTTCCCTGAAACGCAGTTCATTGCTGTGACTGCCTATCAGAACGAGGAGGTAAGCAAGTGTGTGCCTGGGTATACATCTGTGTGGCCCCGTGTCTGTGTGTGTGTGTCAAAGTTACATGGAAGTGCATGGTAGAGTTGGTGGGGCATCTTTTTATTGCCAGTAAGACTGAACAGAATTTAAGTTTTGAGGATTTGGACTCTCTCAACAGTGATAAAGCTAAATAGTGAAGTCAGTGTAGAGTCTCTGTTTGCCAAGGGTCCACACGTTAGTCAACTTTCGGTCACTACTACAGGTACAGGAGACAAGACAGAGAAACTTTTACTTTGTCTTACCATTCTGGAGGCTCCAGTACAGTCCAAGTGCCCCCTTTATTTTTGTAGGGGAAAAAACCAACAGGCCTCCTCCAATTCCCTTCAAGGGCATGTCTCAGTGATCTGAAGACCTCTGACTAAGTGTCCTACCTCCTAAATATTCCACCAGCTCCCAGGGATACCAAGCCTTCCCATACGGGTCTTTGGGACACACTCAAGATCCATGTGACAGCAGTCCACCAAAGCAGCCTCTCCCGGTGTGGACCAGACACACTTGTATATCACTATAAAACTACTGAGTCTATTGGAGATCTGAGTCATTGTTTTGGGTCCCTTAGTGTGCTTGGTCGGTAGCAAGTTGATGGGCCTGAGAGAAGCGTTAGCTGGTAGGGTGGCTGGCCGCATCTGCTGTTGTTATGGAAGCAAGCCTCTGGGGTTGACACCTGGATCTATGGTTTTCATAACACAGTCTCTTCTACTTGTCAGCTTCTTCTCTCTGAGCACAGTCAGGTTTCTTTCCTACTCAGTCACTTGAGTGCTGAGTGGTTAAATCCCAAGCCTGGCCTCTCTGTGAGCAGTTCTGAGTTCATCCTTTTCTCCAGGGGCTGGAAGCCCTGCGAATCGTCAGAACCAACTGGGAAGCAATGGATTCTTTTTGGTTAAGTTTAAAAATGAAAGATAATATAGATTTCTTTAAAGAAATATAGGATGAAGCAGGGCGGTGGTGGCGCACGCCTTTAATCCCAGCACTCGGGAGGCAGAGGCAGGCGGATCTCTGAGTTCGAGGCCAGCCTGGTTTACAAGAGCTAGTTCCAGGACAGGCTCTAGAAACTACAGGGAAACCCTGTCTTGAAAAACCAATATATATATATATATATATATATATATATATATATATATATATATATATATATATAGGATGGATGGCTAGCAGAGTGTGCAAGGTAAAAATGAGAAGGAAAAAGCTTTTTTTCTTTTGGAGGCACACTCTCTGTGAAAGCTACAATGACCAGCTTTAAAGTGTATTTCCTCCAACTTTGCTATGATACGTATGACAAGACTGGTCTCAACCAGACCAGACTGGTCCAGACCGGTCTCGACCAGAGCAGACCAGACAAGACTGGACCAGACAAGAATATACCCGTCCAAACCTGTCCAGACCAGACCGGACCAGACATGACAAGACCAGACAAGACCAGTCTCAACCAGTCTAGGCCGGAGCAGACTGCTCTTGACTGGATTCTAATAGACGAGACCAGTATTGACTGGACCAGAGCAGTATTGACCGGATAAGACTGGTCCAGACCGGTCTCGACCAGTTCAGACCAGTCCAAACCAGATCAAACCGGTTCAGACCAGTTCAAACTGGATCAAACAGGTTCAGACTGGATCAAAACCAGTTCAGATCAAACCGGATCAAACCGGATCCAACCAGTCAGACTGGCCCTGACCAGCTCAAACTGGATGGAGCCGGTTCAGACCGGTTCAAACCAGATCAAACTGGTCCAGATAGGCTCAGACCGGCTCGTACAGGACCAAACCGTTTCAGACCAGCTCAAACCGGTTCTGACTGCTTCAGACCGGTTCCAACCAGTTCAAACCTGACCAGACCAGTTCAGACTGGCTCAAACTGGTTCAGATCAGCTCAAACCGGTTCCGACCAGTTCATACCCGTCCCAACCAGTTCAAACTGGTTCAAACCAGACCAAAACGGATCAAACTGGTTCAGACCAGCTCTAACCGGATCAGACTGGTTCAGACCGGATCAAACCGGTTTAGACCGGTCCTAACTGGCTCAAACCAGTTCAGGTGGTTCTGACCAGTTCAAACTGGTTCAGATGGGATCAAACTGGTTCAGAACAGTTCAGACAGCTTCAAACTAGTTCAGCCCATTCAAAACCAGTTCAGGCCAGTTCTGACCGGTTCAAACGGGTTCAGACTGGTCTCGACCGGTTCAGATAGGTTCAGTCCAGACTGGACCAGATTTCATATAGAGATTCCTTCACATATATTGGCTCATGTTGTAAACATCAGCTCTATGTTTCTTTCTCTCCTCCCTTAAATAACTCGATAGTACATAGTGGATCTCTCTTTTTGAAGTTATATCCAGCCATATCTCTTTTTCCTATAACCATTCTGGTATTTGATTATATAGGTGTATGACATTCATATGAGCAACCTCCTGCCTCTAACAGAAATTAAGTTGTTTTGTTTTTAAGTATGCTGCTGGGGAAATCAATCTATCATAGTTTGCTTAATAGTGAACACTTAGAAAAAGCATTGTTCTGCACAGGGAATATGTTGAGGATTTTGATAAATGTGCCAAGTTTTCACCCCACATAGAAGCAAATGCTTCCTCTCCACCCCCGCCCGGCAATCTTACCATTAAAAAAATGATAACTCCTGGTTGCTTAAACATGTGTTTCTTTTTGTGGAGGCTTTAACAGAGCCAGGCAGCAGGACTAGCATCTCCGAGGAAGGTTTCTAGAGTCTGCCATGTTTTGTCTCCTTCGAAGGGCCCTGTTGGTCATCATATGGCATCTTGATTTCCACATGTGAAATGACGTTGCAGACCTAGCTTAGGACAAGCATGCAGAGAGAGAGTCACTGCAGTTCAATAAAGTAATGCAGGCAGAAGCCCAGCAGTGGGCCAGCGGGAACAGAAACTGCCAGATCCTCCCCACTGGTGCTGTCTTTCAACACCCCCAGTCTCTCAGCTAGCCTTCTTCTCCCCACTTCTCTCTGGGAGGAGTCTGTGCTGAAGGGAGACCATGTGGCTTTTGTGCCTCTGGGAAGTGTCCTGGCCCAGGCAGTGGTTTCTGCCCATCTCCATGCTGCTTGCTCTCAGCCACTGGCCCTTGTCATTCAGTTACTGAGCATCTGGTCACAGGTGCCAGACAGTTCTCTCTGAACCACCTGCCTGGCAGTGGCTATCCTTCTAGCAAATTCCCTAGCCTGGCTTAGCCATCCCTCGAGTTTGAATGCATCCCCTGGTGATCAAGCTGTGTAAAATCTAAGCGCGGACCCTCCTATTGCTCACACGGTTTCCCTAAGAGTTGAATCAGTGTGGGGCTGGCTGAGAGAGTCAGAAATCTCCTTTGCATCCAGTGTCAGCTTCACTTCCCACCCAAACTTTCCAGGGTTAAGCCAAGAGAAATAACAGGGCATCTGCTCCTGACCTCTACCCCTTCCCCTTTTCTAGAAAGAGTTGTACTTTACTCCTTTTCTTCCTTCACACAGAGTCATAGGCGCTTGCAGACATCAGTAGTTTGTTTGCTATTTCTTCTTTGTGATCCCGAATGCTGTGCCCACTTGGCTCGCTTTGCGCATCGTTTGCTGTGTTTGTCCCACAGCGCAGCAGTCAGTGCAGTAGTGAACCATGAGACATGGGAAGGGAAGAGACTAGGAAGAGGGAATTGTGACTTTACAGAAGTTCACGGGGGCGGGGGGGTGGGGGGGACCAGGGCTGTGTCTGCAGTGCAGTTTCGGTAACCCGTCTTCTTGTCTTTGCAAGATAACAGCTCTCAAAATCAAGTACAACCCTTTCGCCAAGGCCTTCTTGGATGCCAAGGAAAGGTGAGTGGAAGGATTCCAGTAAGAACTTGTGAACCGAATTCTGCAAACACGGGGCTTCCTGAGCAGAACTTGAACTTGGATTGTCTTTGCTAGAAATGTGTTGCAATGGTCAGTTTAGTGCTGAACAAACTCAAAAATAAAATCCAGACCAAATGACAGTAGTTTGTCCCTACAGCAGCTCCTATGGGTCTAGGAGAGCCCGCAGAGGTCGGTGCTTTATTGGCCTTGTTTTACTGTGGATTATTGAATGCAGTACAACCACCTACAATGTGATTTAGGTTTTAAATAATTTTCTCTGCGCTTTCCAAGCTTTTGAAGAATATGGTGTTTTATTTTAGTTTTTGAGACATGATCTCAGGCAGAGCAGACTGACCTTGAACTCACTGTGTGTGTGAGGATGATCTTGAATTTGTGATCTCTCTGCCTCCATTTCACAAGGGGTTACAAGCATGCCCCACCATGCTTCACGTGTGTGGTGCTGCACAGTGAAGCTAGAACTTTGCGTGTGCTCGACAAGAATTCTACAAACTCAGCTATGCTCTCCAAGCCATGACTATGGCTCTAATAATTGCCCCCGTTTCTTCATGTAGGATCTCTGTCCTGGCATGAATGGTGATCTAGCAGTTTGCGTGAGGGTCTTGCCAACTCCCTGCCTTTCTTTTCCATGGAGGCTAAAACAAAAGAGCAGTGTAAACCATTCCTGTTTCTATTGACTCCTAAAGTACAGGGAGGGTCACCTTTGCAGTGTTCTGACTTTACTGACCAAGCTTCAAATTTTTCACTGTTTTTTTTTTTTGTTTGTTTTTGTTTTTGTTTTTGTTTTTGTTTTCAAGACAGGGTTTCTCTATATAGCCTTGGCTGTTCTGGAACTAGCTCAGTAGAGCAGGCTGGCTGGCCTCAAACTCACAGAAATTGACCTGCCTCTGCCTCCACCATTTTTTTTAAATAAAATGTCTAATATTTCCTTTTCCTTTTAAAGGTCATGGATTGATAGACAGCCATTTTTAATGCTATACCACAGGAATCTGTTCTGTTCAATGTTTAGGAACATTTTGATGATGTAGAAGACAAGCTTAGATAAGTTTTTGAGATAACAGAAGTCCTAAAGAACAAGCTGATGTACACCAGGTGACAAAATCTACATCAAAATGATAGTAGCATGCCATGATAGAAAGAATTCAGAAATCCACTGGGCTGTGGTGCTCATGTCTTTAATCCCACTATTGGTGGATCTAATATATCACATATGGATTCTCCCAAAACCCTGTGCAGTTTATTTTTTTTAATCTTTTCTTCAAGGCAGGATTTCTTTGTGTAACAGCCTTAGCTGTCCTGGAACTCACAGAGATCTGCTTCCCGAGTGCTGGGATTGAAGGCATGCACCACCACCGCCTGGCCCTGTGCAGATCTTAACTGTTGTTGTTACTGTCTCATCTTGTGAGGCACGTAAAAGAATCATAAAACCAATCAAATCAAAGTAAAAAGTGACGCTGTAAGACTAATGGGGAAGGAAAAGTAAACTTGTTACCATGGAGACTCCGTGTCCCTGGGAAGGCAACCTGGGGAGGATAGCAGCTTTGATTGTTCTTATTCCAAGAAGTTTATCACCCTCTGCAGAGAGACTTATGTGCTTTATGCTGGACTGTAACAGACTCTGTGATCTTCATTACTCTTCCAGAAACCACCTAAAGGACATTCCGGAGGCTGTCTCTGAGAGCCAGCACGTGACCTATTCTCACCGTGAGTGGTGTGATAGCATGTGGGAGGCACGTGGGGCCACACGGGAAGCCATCTCTCTCCATCCTCGTTTTCCTGTCATGATTGTGTCAGGCTTAGTCCAAATCGAGACCCCCATCGATCATTCCTCTAACCTGAGGCAAGTGTCTGCCTTTCCTAGAGTTCCTAGAGAGAAGCCAGGTTCCCAGGCTGAAGAAGTCCAAGCAAACCTTAGGTAGTACGCTGGAATGGAAGTCATAAATGTTGCACGCCCTAGCTCTCTGTTAAGATCTCCTACAGGTATCCAGGCTTATTTTCTCCCTTCACGCTTTTCACTCTTGCTTCTTTGGTCTGGAGTTTTCATTTTCTTCATTTTGGGGTCCTCATTGCAGTGCCTCAGCTGGCAGCGGCCTCAGGTGTTAGGATGTAGTTGAGTTTTCTGGAGGGCGGGAGTCCTGGAGCTCCTCACACCTGTGATTCTGAGGTAGCACCAGACATTCCTGGTGGAGCCTCTTTCTCCGTGCCCCAGCACAGCAGCGGCCTCATGGTGGAGCCAGACTTGTGGCAATGGTAACCCTAGAACAGTGACGAGGGAGTGAGGCTGACTTCTGACTCAGTTTCCTTTTTAATTGAAAATAGATTTTTCTCTTAAACAATACATCTGACCCCATTTCCCCTCCCTCCAGCTCCTCCCCCCTCCTCTCCCCCAGACTTACTTCTCTGCCATTTCCTTTTCAGAGAGGAGTAGACCTCTAAGAGACAACAACCAAACACAACTAAAGAAGACACCATAGGAGGAAAAGAGCCCCAAGAGCAGGCAAAAGAGTCAGAGACATGCCCGCTTCCACTATTAGTGGGTCCCACCAAAACATCAAACTGACAGCCTTAACATATATGCAGAACACTTAGTGCTGACCTGTGCAAGCCCTGTGCTTGCTGCTTCGGTCTCTGCGAGCATGCCAGCCCTGCTTAGTTGATTCAGTTCTGGCTGACATGCCCTTTAGCTTGATGCTAGTGGATTGTCGAGAATGGTTCTTGCTGCCCTGTGAGAGCTTTGGAATTCTTCACCCCCTCCTAGCCCCAAACTGTAAGTCATCTTCTCTGCAGACCTGTCAGCAGAGCCTTGCAGAGAAGCCATTAGGAAAGCCTTTTAAAGGGACTGTAGTCAAATACTCTCTGGTTTAGGTTAGCACCAGTGTGGACCCACCCCAGCTGTAATGCTCTCAGCAAACAGCCTGAGGTGTAAACACTGCAGGGCAGACTAACTGGTCTTGGGGTAGTGTGGGCTCTGCCTTGTTTTTGCCAAGAATTAATCCTGAGTTTGGCTTTGCCTAGTGAACATCTGAATCCTGAATCTAATAATCAATATAGAGAAGTTTTAAATTTCCTTTGAAGTGTCTATGATTTTAATCTAAGAAATAGACTGATTGATAAATAGAAGTATATACATTATAAACATGCAGGAATATGAGAGCCATACAGAAACATCAGCGACTCAAGGAAAGGGCTATGTGGTTAGAACTTAAATAGTTTGTTGGGTTACAGAAAGAGCCTCGAGGCGTCTGCTGGTGGGGGTGGGGAGATGGTGGTGCTCACTGTGGAAGGGTAAAGGGAGCAAGCAGTTCCATCCTGGAGGTCAGGTTGCCTTCTGAAGAATCTGTGATGTCCTGTGAAAGTCTTCTGCGTAGGTCTGAAAAGGCCAGTAAGGGGGGGGGGCAGGGAAAGCTGCTGACTCACTTACACATCTGGATCTCCCCACAAGAACAGCATTTTAGAGCTGTCTCTGTGTGGAAGCCACAAGAGCCATTTCCGAACACACTGAGGACCTACATTTGGGGTGGCTACATTTGGGGTGGCTACATTTGGGGTGGTTCATCTTGATCCAGGTGGAGCTGATGAAGAAGTCAATGGGATGGGGATGCTGCTGCATTTTTTTTGAAAATTTTTTTTTAAAAAAAACCCATTTTATTTATATTTTACATATACAAGTGATCTGCAGTACACCTGCAGGCCAGCAGAGGGCACCAGATCCTGTTACAGATGGTTGGGAGCCACCATGATCCGGATTGCTGGGAATTGAACTCTGGCCCTCTGGAAGACTAGTCCATGCTCTTAACCACTGAGCCATCTCTCCAGCCCCAACCCAATTCCACTTTCACGTTGCTGTGATCTAGGTGATGAACCTCAGTCACTGTGCTTAAGGGGGGCAGCTGTGGCCTGGGCTAGCGTCCATTTGTTATTTAAGCTGAGATGGCTTCTTGTTTCAGGGCTCACCTTGCTAAGTCTTAATTTTTCCCAGAAACCCACTTAATATAGGATGTTCTGGTCAGGATCTTCACCAACCATCTCTAGGAAGTGTTTTGTGGGCTTTTGAAAGTTCAGTGAAAGGTTTGTGGTGCAGAGTTAGCTCCTCATTTTCCATGCTCTCAGAATTCTATTTGTAGGCCCTGCTGGAAAACATCATTTCCCACTGGGTAGAGAAGAGAGGGACCTTTCCTCTTCCTGTGTAACCACATAAACAACCCGAGTATCTGCAGACAGGGAGTTATACACACATCTAATGTTTCCTAGACTAATGATTACTTTAGTTAAGCCAGAATGACTTTTGTTATCTGAGTTTGGTGTGGAAGTTTCTGCATTTTCTTCTTGTCTATTCTAGTGGGAGGCTGGATCCTTTCCAATCCGGATGGCATGTGCACAGCGGGAAATACCAATTACCAGTATGCTACGCCTTTGCCTTTGCCTGCTCCCCACACCCACCATGGCTGTGAGCACTACCCTGGCCTCCGAGGACATCGGCAGGCTCCTTACCCATCTGCGTACATGCATAGAAACCATTCTCCCTCAGGTGTGTGGTTCTGCTAATTAAACCCTTGGGCATGTACCTTGGGGGAGCATAGCTGTTAAGAAGAAGTACCTGGAGATGGAATTCTTTTCATCTATAGTACACACACACACACACACACCACACACACACACACACAATGCATGTATATGTATTATTTCATATACTAATATTTGATAGGAGAGTTTAGTCTCCTCACCTTCCATGTGTGTGGAATTGATCCCAGGGCACATACATAGTAAGCCAGGACTTTACCACTGGGCTACAGCCCCAGCCCCGGCCATGGTCTCTAATGGGTATGAAAGGCCTCGACTCAGGGTCCTGATGTACTGATCATTTTAGGCTGATGTCTAATGCTAAGTCAAGTTGTGGGGTCTGAGACACTCATCTCATTGTCCTCGAGGGCTCCTCCTTATCACTGTGTCCTGGTTCAGGAGTCTGGGTCCAGTGCAGGAGAATCACAGTCCAGTCTGTTCAAGTCTCTGATTGAGCTGGCGACATGCAGACTCCACTCCTATAATTTTCCAGCCTTATTTTAAAATTGGTATTGTCATTTTTCCTTATTGGCTGTTGTCTGGTCAGTCTTGGCCTTCTGCATCCTCAGACCTTCTCCGCATATAAGTTTTGTTAAAAAAAGAAGGCGGATGAAAGCAAAGATTAATTTTTAATTTTGATCATTCATGCACCACATAACTCCTGAAGATCAATTACATGCCGGGTTCTGCTTTAGGCACATGAATGAGATGTTCAGATAGCTTACCCATGTGGAGGTCCCTGTCCTAACGTGAATGACCAATCCCAAATACACAGATGAGTGCAGTTCATGCCGCGGGAGATGAGTTCATGGCGCTTTCCTTCCTCAGTGACACCTGAGCTCTGCGTTTGCAGAAGGCATCCTGGTCATGGGTGATCTCTCCCTGGAAGCCTCGGCACTGCTGCCAGGTGTGGAGAAGGCGGCTTAATGACTGGCAGGGCCTCGCTTTGCTTCCAGGTTCTTTCTTGGGCTCTGCACACGGATCTCTCTTCCGAGCCCTCCTTTAGGAAGGTGATTAAGACCCAGGCTTTCCCCCCAGAGGAGCTACAAAAATACATCAAGAATCAATCATAATTCAGGGGAATGAGTGGTCTAATGGGGGTCTCACAGCTGTAGCATCGCCTGGGAACTTGTTAGCTCTCTGGTGTCTCAGGCTCCGCTCTGGGGCCAGAGTGTGTATTTTAACAAGATCCCCAGGTGCCGGTAAGCACATTAAAGTTTGGGAGACAATCTGTAAAACACACAGACCAACGGACTGTGGGAAGGAAAAAAAACAGTGAGTTGGTCGGCCTGGTGGGCAGGAAGTGATGCCCAAAGGGGACGGAAGTGGGAGTCACAGGAATGAAAGGGAGGATGCTAGGCATCGCTGGCAGAGATGCAGGGTGCTTCGGGGGAGGCGGTCCCCATGTGGACGCAGACAGGTGAAAGAGCCTGGGCTCCCTGGGGGACCGATCTGGACAGAAGGTGGAGGTGGGGTACCGTTTGGTAAGAGCTGAGACTAACGAGGTTGCAAGTGTCAGCCGTGAAAAGCAGCAGCAGGCCTGGTTTTGCTTTCTGCTGCAGGACTTATTGTCTGAGGTAGGGTGATTTGTAAAGAAAAAGAATTTATTCCCTCACAAGGGAAGCCGGCTAGTCTAAGACCAAGGCACTGGCCTTTCTTGCTGTTGCGCCATAACATGGAGGAGAGCAGGAAGGGGACTACATTCATTTATTTTTTAAGATAAAGAATCCCCCTTCACAGTAATGGTGTCACTCCAGTCATGAGAATTCTCACAGGACCCACCTATCAACACGGCTGCATTAGGATTAAGTTCCTAATGCATGAACGTTGGGAGACACAATAGGATTGTCAATAGGAATCTCCTCCTTCCTTTCCCCCATGGCCCGCTATCATTCCTTCTTCATATATTTTCCTTTCTTTTTTTATTTAAAGATTTTTTTATATACAGTGTTCTACCTGCATGTATGCTTACATAACAGAAGAGGGCACCAGATCTCATAGGTGATTGTGAGTCACCATGTGGTTGCTGGTAATTGAACTCAGGACCTTCTGAAGGACAGTCAGTGCTCTTAAGTTCCAAGCCATCTCTCCAGCCTCATATTTTCTTTCATATACACTACTCATTCAAATGAAGATTCAAAAAAGTACAAGACAGTATCCTTTCCTTATAAAAATATATACATTTAATGTATACAGTAATATATTGATGCACACATACACAAACACACACACACATGTACAGGGAAATTGTTACTATGTTCACGGAAATCAACATTCATTTAAAATATGAAATAGGTTCTCCCCAGGCATTGGTGGTGCATGCCTTTAATCCCAGCACTCAAGAGGCAGAGGCAGTCAGATCTCTGAGTTCAAAGCCAGCCTGGTCTACAGAGTGAGTTTCAGAACAGCCAGGACTATACAGAGAAACCTGTCTTTAAAAAAAAAAAAAGATTAAGCCGGGCGGTGGTGGCGCACGCCTTTAATCCCAGCACTCGGGAGGCAGAGGCAGGCGGATCTCTGTGAGTTCGAGACCAGCCTGGTCTACAAGAGCTAGTTCCAGGACAGGCTCCAAAGCTACAGAGAAACCCTGTCTCGAAAAACCAAAAAAAAAAAAAAAAAAAAAGATTCTCTTAGTAAAAATTTAGGATATAATACATTATTATTAACTAATTAAATAATTAATTAATTTTGGGACAGTGGTTCACATAGCCTAGGATGGCCTTGAAGTATGTAGCTAAGGCTTCTGGTCCTCCTGCCCCTACTGTCAAGTGCTGGAGTTACAGGGGTGTACCTTCACGCCTGGTTTATGCAGTACTGGGGATCAAATCTTGGGCTTCATGCACACTAGGTAAGCACTCTGCTAGTCGAGCTACGCCCCAGCCCACCACACAGTATTAATTCTGGTCCCCACGCTGTGTGCTCGATCTTAGCACTGACTTGTGCCTTCCTGCACCTCCCGATCCTGGGCAGCTCCCATTCCACCCTCTGTGTCTACATATCCAACGATTCTGTAGTCGACACCCAGATGAAGCGGAGCACCGCTTTGTTCCTGGGACCTCTAAGGAGAATGAAGGCCAGGACCTCAGAAATCTCCTCTGGGCTTTGGCATCCCTGGGACTTTGTTTAGGGATGCGGTTATGGTCCATTCTTGAAGGGCAACAGACGATGAAGGGAGTCAGGTGGATCTGCGTCACACAGGGCACCTTGTCTATAAAGTGACGATGGGGAGGTGTTTGGGGAGGTTCTAACCCGAGCAGCACCCGGTTTGCAGTTGACATTCAATAACCACAAGCGTCTTCCTATTTTGCCATGAGATGATGTCACTGGTCACCATATTTGCATGTTCTGTCAAGTGAAATGTTGTTATTTCCCCGAAGTGAATTTGATAGAAAGCTCAACCAATAATCTGCAAGTTTTCTCGGGACCTGACAGCTGGACTTCCTTGTCCTCCACACCTCATGCCAGCATCTTGTCTGTACCCCACACCAATGGACCAATCAATCCAGGGCCCAGGTAAGACCACAGTGAGGAACTTGCTCACAGTGGGACTTGGAGGCTTTGTGTATCTCCCGGAACTCATGTGCATCGCTTCCTGAATGTACCAGTTTAAGTTATTGTTTTGACATTAAGCCAGCAGGAAATGAAAGTGACAAGCGGATGGCTCTTTTGCAGCTGGGGATAAACTCTTTGATTTGTGGCTACAGCATTTTATGGGTAGAGATGGTGGAGAGATGGGGCCATCTCTCCAGGCTTTGTACCAGGGAGCAGAGTTGAGAGGTGAGGCCCTGGGATGTGAGCGTGATAGAAAACCCTTAGAGGATACTACATGCGTGACACCACATATTTGTTTTTAAATCTAACCTCTACAACAATTTCTGAGCCACCCAGAATGGTTTATTTTTTGAGGATATAGAGAGTGGGATTCAGAGGTATGAAATTATATGACCAAGGCCACAGAGCCGATCTGTGGTAGAGGAGCCACACCAAGGGCTTCTGGGGGCAATGTCCCACTGGATGTATCTATCTCATTGCCTGCCTGGGCCAGAGGGAGGTCATACCACTGCTCGTACAGTAGAAGAGCCTTCCTTTACTGCCTTAGCTGTGTTAGACAGTTGCAAGGGGGTGTCAGACGATGAAACGCTGTTTGAGACTGAGGAAGGTGTTATTAGCGGGGCCGGCACCAGAATCTAGCCTTTTTTTCTTACTTACCATATCTCACTGAGTCTCTTGGATTTTCTGCAGAAATAGAGACTAGAGACACAGTCCTTGCCAGAAGTCCCCTTCCCATCACTGCCCATCTTTGCCCTTCCTCTCACTCTCAAGAGGTTCTGGAAATGTACATGGGCTTGTGGGTAGCATCTCTTTGCTGAAGTATCGTCACCGATTCCTGTCTCTCTGTCTCGGCAGTCCCTACCCATGCCTGTGGACCATCAGCAATGGAGGCGGGGGCCCTGTGGCATCGAGCCCAGAGGTGCACGCCAGCACCGCAGGAACCTTTCTCCTTGGGAACCCTGCTGTCACTTCAGCTTCCTCCGTGCTCCCCACCCAAGCAACCACTTCAGCTGGGGTGGAGGTCCTGGGTGAACCGTCACTGACCAGCATTGCTGTATCCACCTGGACAGCAGTGGCCTCGCACCCCTTCCCAGGCTGGGGTGGCCCCGGGGGAGGAGGGCGTCATTCCCCATCTTCGCTGGAGAGTTAGGCAGGGTCCTAGGAGCTTGCATCAGCAGAGAACTATGTGTAGGTCCATAGCAACTGCATCTGCTGATTCCACTGAGTTTGGCTGCAGGAAATCTTCACCCAGAGGGCCGGAGGGCTGCATGGTGACGCCAAAGGCCTTCCAAAAAAAAGTGGCTTAGTTCGGGTGATTCGGATTTTACTCCTTGCATCTCCACCATTTCCCATGGTTCCCCTGCTTCCTCTGAGCTTACCCCTGCTGCGCTTAGGTTGCAAGTCGGCTTTGTCCTTGTGCTCTGCCCACTGCTTCCTTTTCTCTGGAGTTAGTGCAGGGTTAGTTGTGAGGAAAGCTCAACCTTTACCTACTGAGGCTACTACGTCTTAGCTCTGCGCAGCCTTGGAAAGGATGTGTGGCCATCAGGTCTGAGCTGCCTTTTGCTTTGAGACCCTGAGATGTGAGCCCATAAAGTTAACAACAGTAAGCTGGTGTTAAAGTCAATCCCGTGTTGTTCGTAGAAGCGTGTCTGGAATTGAGGAAATGAGGTCGACTCCCTCACTAGCTCATAATCAATGGCTCCCCATTTCCTACAGAATGAGACTTCTAAATGAGACTTCAGGTGATGCCATGTAGTCTGAGGACAGCCCCTCAACCTCCAGCTTCAACTCCTTCCATTAAGCTTTTAGCACCAGTCAAGCAGACGGCTTTCCCACCTCTGAACACTGCCACATTTGCCCTCCTCTGTGCCTGAAGTAGCTCTCGCTCCAGTCCCACCTGTGTAAATTGTACGTTCTTCGCCACTCCTGTGTCAATCACCTGAGATGATGTGTGTCCCCTGCTCTCCCACCATCTTTATCTCAGGCACAGAGCTCACCTCTTTCTGCCTTGTATTTCTGTGAGCATGTCTGTCTCCCTAATCGACTGTATGCCTCCTGAGAGTGAGGCCCAGCCTTCCTGTCATTGTGCCCATAGCCTCTGGTATTGTGCCTTGACTACCCTCGGTGCCCAATAAACATTTGCTGAGTTGAACTGGTATGAGGTGTGTGTTTGCCAAAACGACAGTATGGAGCTAATGTGGAGGGGGACTCTGACATTAGCATGTGACACGGTGTCCGTTAGTCAGTCTCCATCACCTCAGGCATCATCAGTCATGTGATTGTAGTGACACATAGGAATGAGTGAGCTTGTTAGGGACCCCTGGAGTCCTTGTAGGAGTATAGATTCCTGGGGATGCACCACCGCCGTGTGAATAGACTCTATGGGCTGGCATTCAGAATCTGCTCTTCAGAAATCCTGGGACGTGGTTGAAGAGCAAGGCAGGAAGCGACTTATTTCAAAGAGAGAAAGAGAATGGGGACTACTCAGGTCCTCAGTTCATGAATTTCCACTTCTACCTCAACCAAGGTCAATATTGTAGTCAGTGAGCAAAACCATGGCTTCCTTCATCTTTCCTTTTCTTACCCATTGTTGGCTATGCTCATTAGTAGTGAAGCGAGCCTTCCAGGCCTGAATGTTGGATTCTCTGCACATGGCCACCAGACTGCACTGACTGACGGGGCCCAAAGCTCTCCCACAGCGAGGTCCAGGTTCCACCACTACTCCATCCCTGAGTCCCTCACTCCGAGGCTGAGGGAGCCAAGCATGACACTGCGAGGTCCTTGGCCTCTTTATAATGAAACACCCCATACCATGTGGACAATTGAGGTTCCTTGGAGAAAAATAACACCTCAGATCTCTGGAAACAATAACACCTAAGCTACAGGGTGTCCTGGGAGTTCATTGTACTCCAGTTGGGGTTGCCTGGCTAGAGCTTTGGGCCACTAATTGATAGAATGCCCAAGGCAAGCTATACTCATGTGGCTGTCCTTTGAAAGGGTGCTCCATCGTCACGTTCCCATGGCAGTGCTGTAGCCCAGGTTTCCAGTGTCTCTGTGACACCATTAGACATCATTAAAGTCCTGAAACATTAGCACCTCTGCCAGGTGGCATTTTGGTAAGTTTTAAAAAGAGGCCATAAACCTAGGCGGTGGTGGCACACACCTTTAATCTCAGTTCTTGGAAGGCAGAGACAGGCAAATCTTGGTGAGTTCGAGGGCAGCCTGGTCTCCAGAGCTAGTTCCAGCAAGCAAAGGCTACATAGAGAAATCTGGGAAAAAAAACAAAACAAAAATGTGGCCATAGCTCATTCTGTCAGAGCTTTGAGTGACAGCCGCTTCCAGTCCCTGGTAAAGGCCTTGTCCCGGTTGCTGTAACGGTTCCTGTGTGCCAACTGCTGGATGTGTTCATGTCTGTATATGCCTATTTATTAAATATACAGGTATGCTTTATATTGTATGAAAGCCCATCTTCAGCTTCACCTTTCCCATACCTCCCAGCCTAAAGCAAATGAAGCATATGGTCCAGAGGATCCAAACAGCAGGAAGCCAAGAGCCTGCATTTTCTTCTGTTCACCTTGCTCCAGTGACTCTGAGCCTCTGCAGAGCAATACAGTGTGCAGCAGCCGAGCTGGAGGTCTCATCAGTGTTGTGGGGTGCTCAGCCTGGGGTCTGAGGTGGTTTCTATATGTATACAAGTGATAATTGCATCTGCATTTAGGACCTTGTTGCAGTTAGTTAGCCAGCCAGAGCCATTGACCTTCTGGTCTTTTCTCCAAATAGTCAAGGGCTAATTTGCATTTGGGAAGAGCAATAGTATTTATTGAAATGATATCTGATATGTTAGATGAACCTTTGAGGCTGTATGCTGGTTTCTCACTCCCGTACTTTTATCCGGATGATTATAAAACACAGCTGGCACCGCATCAGGTCTTCAGGCCTGTCATGTGAAATTTAGGAGATGAAGAGAATCCCATGTGAATAAAAAATATTCTATAATTCTTCCAGCTAAGTAGTAGATTCTTCTCCTCCTATTCTATTTTGCTGTATTCCATTCTGTTTTCTATTCTGTTCTAAAGCCCTGCTGCCCTTTTCCGGCTTTTATTTGGACTTGTGAGACCTCACCAACTTTTTCATCCCTGAGTGAGCCGTACCGACCTTTGCATCCTGTGTTGAAGCCAGGTGCTATAAGGGACTATTGACTCCCTTCCTGTCACTCAGTGGGCATCCCTTGAACTTGGAGGAAGTTGTGGAGAGGCAGAAGGTGTGAGGGTATTGTTTCCATTATGTGAGCCATTGACAGGGCGTCTCAGTGAAGGCTGTCGTCACTCTGTCCTAAGACTGGAAGAAAGCTGGGTGAATAGCAGTAGGCTAAAGGGCCACATAAAATTACTCTTGCACATTTGGTACACCACATCCTTTTCCAGTGCACAAGTCTCTGCTGAGGGTTACCACACTCCCACTTAACTCCACCCCTCCAAGCAGAGATAGTTGGATTGGGATTTCTTGTTTATACCACAGTCCTTACTGTTACAGCCTGTGTGGGGCTCCTCAGACCACAGAGGGCTAACTAAGTATCTCAAAAAGAAGAAAAGAGCGGATCTCTGAGTTCGAGGCCAGCCTGGTCTACAGGACAGGCTCTAGAAACTACAGGGAAACCCTGCCTTGAAATACCAAAAAAAAAAAAAAAAAACAAAAACAAAAAGAAGAAAAGAAATGGGGCCTCAATTTTAAATGTATTGTAAACCACATAAAATTAAAAATATATATGAAGGGCTGGAGAGGTGGCTCAGAGGTTAAGAGTACTCACTGACTGCTCTTCCAGAGGTCCTGTAATGTAGGAGAGTCTTCTGTTTGAGTTGATTTCATTGGCTAATAAAGAAACTGCCTGGCCCATTTGATAGACCGCCCCTTAGGTGGGTGGAGTTGACAGAACAGGAAGAGGAAGTGAGGTAGAAGGATCAGTCAGATGCTACGCCTCTCCTAAGTTAGACAGACTGCCGTGCCTCTCCTCAGAGAGAGAAGCCAGACGCAATGAAGCTCCAGCTCAAGATGGATGTACGCTAGAAACTTCCCGGTAAGGCACCACTTTGTGGTGCTACACAGATTATTAGAAATGGGTTAAAGCAAGATGTGAGTAAGAGGCTGAAAATAATGGGCCAGGCAGTATTTAAAAGAATACAATTTGTGTGATGTTATTTCGGGTGCAAAGCTAGCCCTGCGGGAGCTGGGCAGGATGAAAAGCAGGCCTGCCCGCAGCTCCTCACTACAGAATGGCGCCCACGTGGATAATTGAATCCACAGAAAGCCTGAGAAAGCTTGGGAAAGAATAGAGTAAAGCATGTTTTCTTGGTAGCAGCTATTTCTCAGGTTTGGCTTTGCTTGCTAGAGGTAAGAAAGCACTCTCATCTAAGAGAGGCTTCCTGACTCAGCTTTAGCTGCAAAATCTTGCAGCTCTTTTAAGAGGTCCTGCCACGAAACACTTAAATGGTGTTGATGAAAAGCTGAATGTTTGTTTTTCGGTTTTCAGCCGTAGCAGGAAAAAAGCTGTGCCGTTTTAAAATGCCAGCCTTCTGGGCCGTTCTGCCAGGGCAAACTCTGACTCTTTCAAGCAGCCGGTCCTGACTATGGAGTTTTTGAGTGTTGTTTAACACTGTTGCAGCTTGCTTGCTGGCAGGGACCTTGAACCGCCACAGAGTTGTGATGATAAACATGGCTACAGCTGGTACCTCTGCCACGAGGCTGGAAAGCTAAGGAATGGGCTGGATCCAGCCGCCAAAGTCACGGCTTTAGTCCTACCGATATTGTTTGGTAAATTAAAGACTCATGTCGTCAGAAAAAGAGAGATATACAGTAAAAGAAAGATTCAAAGTCGAAGAAAATGTCTAAATGGTTTATGATGTGTTAAAAATATATGCAGGCTAAAGGTTAAAGTTCTTAAAATTAAAAAAGAAAAAAGAAAGTAGCTAGGGTGTGGTGGTACACACCTTTAAACCCAACACTTGGGAGGCAAGGTAAATTGACCTCTGAGACTTCAAGGGGCAGAGGTAGATTGACCTCTGTGACTTCAAGGTGTGGTAGCATACACCTTTAATCCCAATGCCTGAGAGGCAGAGACAGACAGATCTCTGTGAGTTCAAGGTGTTGTAGCACACACCTTTAATCCCAGGCTGAGGCAAGTGGATCTCTGTGAGTTCAAGGACAGTCTGATCTAAAGAGTTATTCCAGGACAAAGATATACAGAGAACCTGTCTTAAAAAATAAAAGTAAAAATAAACGAAATAGAGGTAAAAATAAAGCTGTACAAAGATGAAAAATACACAGAGAATCTTGATGCTGTATGCTATTATGCTCTCTTTGAATTGTTTAAATGCTGAGGAAGAAGCAATAGCTGCTAAAAGATATTTGTTTATAAATGCTGCTGAACTAATCCAAGAAAGATATTTTGAAAATACCTTGACTTCAGAATTTGGATCTAAGGATATAATACTTTGGAAAAGAGATTCTTCTTTTGTTTTTACAGAAAATAAGACCCTATGGATTGCATCTATCCCAATATGGTATGATAGACCACGCCCTCCTGAAAGGTTGCAGTGAACACCTTCAGAAAATTACTTCACCCAACTGATGACTGAGATGAACCTGGCACACGTTACACCATGAAGATCTGATTAACAGCGCCCCCATTCAGCAGGAAGCAGTTTGGGAGAGAAATAACTGCGCCCATGTTCCCAAATATTGTTTATAAATTTTTTTTTTTTTACATTTAAAGGGGGATATGATATGGAGATGAGTAATTTGCATTGATATGGATTTTTCTTTAGTGATTTAAATTTAAGGTCAATTTTGTTATATGTATATGTATTTCTGATACTGATTAATGTATTGTGATTGTGTCGTTCATTTAAAAATGTAATGTATATAGGTTGTTAATGGATAGTTATCAATATTAGTAAAACTTGTAGTTATGTTAGTTAGATTTTCTAGCTATATAGAGATTTATTTAAGTTACATAGGCATTCTTCATAACTTTCAAAGACTACAGAATATCGCATTTTAGATGTTTTAATAACTTAAGGCTTTTCATGACAATGAGACACATCAGCTCCTGGCAGCACCAATCTACTTCAAGAGGAAGATGGGCATCGAAGAGGATCCTTATGGAGTTTGATAGCCACTTGGGCAAGAAACTGCTCTTGCCTGGACTGTTGGCAGAAACTGGACACAAAGAACCCAACGAGAGAGGACTGCTGAACTTGCCTAAATGTGAGATGATTCTTTGGGGTTCCTAATTCAAGAAAGAGTCTGCGAGACATTCTGAAGGACACAGCAGATAGTGACTGAACTACCTTTGAAATTTCCTGATCATGGAAATGTCTGCTGGAAACTATGGGCCTGTAGGCTGAAGATGGATGCCCCAACAGTACAAAAGAACTTTGGGTGACTGTCCAGGCAGTGAGATGTCTCTGTCATTTCTAGAGTTTTGGAAGTAGCTTACTTCTTGTTCACCTAGGTAATATTGTGTCCTTCTGGAGTCTCTGATGGAGTTGAAGAATAGATAGATAGTTATAGTTGTTTTCCTTTGTTATGATAAAAGATAAAGTAGATATAAATATTGTACCTGTAATTCTTACTTGATAACTGTTTTGTTATATGTAATTTTACTATGTTAAAGTTAAAGCCTTTCTTTTTATTGTTTAAACAGAAAAAGGGGAAATAATGTAGGAGAGTCTTCTGTTTGAGTTGATTTCATTGGCTAATAAAGAAACTGCCTGGCCCATTTGATAGACCGCCCCTTAGGTGGGTGGAGTTGACAGAACAGGAAGAGGAAGTGAGGTAGAAGGATCAGTCAGATGCTACGCCTCTCCTAAGTTAGACAGACTGCCGTGCCTCTCCTCAGAGAGAGAAGCCAGACGCAATGAAGCTCCAGCTCAAGATGGATGTACGCTAGAAACTTCCCGGTAAGGCACCACTTTGTGGTGCTACACAGATTATTAGAAATGGGTTAAAGCAAGATGTGAGTAAGAGGCTGAAAATAATGGGCCAGGCAGTGTTTAAAAGAATACAATTTGTGTGTTGTTATTTTGGGTAAAGCTAAACATGGCTGAGAGCAGGGCAGTGGGAAACCGCCCGCAGCCCCTCACTACAGTCCTGAGTTCAACTCCCAGCAACCACATGGCCGCTCACAACCATCTATGATGACATATAGTCTCCCTCTTCTGGCATGCAGGTGTATATGCAGGTAGATACTGTATACATAACAAATAAATAAATCATATATATGTATATATGTATATGAAGACAGACAAAATTCAGTGTTGGTACCTTGGTTGACTGGATTTCACTGCCAGCCTGGTCACTATGGCTGCTCTGGGGACCCAAGGTGAAGTAATACTGTCCTTCATTCTGATAAGTCTTTGGGGTCTCCGAGAAGCAAAGCCCTTCCTTGCACATGGTACCCAGGGCTACTCTTGTACTTCTTGAACTGGTGACACTCTGGAACCATGTTTCCTACTCCTTGGTACTACCCACATCCAGTGTGAGTGTCTCTTGCGGCTGCGCCATATGCCAGTCATCTGTAAATACTCACCGACACACCCAGAAGTGTGCTTTTCCAATCACCGGGTATCACCAAAGCCAATGAAGGTATACAAGAAGATGAACCGTCTTACTACCTGAACAGTCAAACTTAGTCTTCACTGCCTTTGCTAGAGCAGCTATGGGCCCATTTCCGGGGCTTGACTTCTGTATTCAAATAAAGCCTAGTAAATATGGATGCCCTTACTAGAGGAAACTGCATTGTGTTCCTCTGAGTGTTGCAGTGGGAGTTGTCAGGAGGACGTGTTGTCTATCCCATAAACCCCATCCTCTCTCACTGTCCTCAGTGATAAGAGAAGCCAAGAGCAGATCTGGGGACCCAGAAGGTGGAGGCCAGATGGCAGTGACACAAACTTCGATGTCAAGTGTCACCAGGAAAGCTCCTCCATGCTATACCAGCAAAATACATGATGTGTTGGCTGGTTTTGTTGACTTAACACAAACTAGAGTCACCTCAGGAGAGGGAGCCTCTTTTGAGGAATTGTCACTATCAGAGTGGCCTGGGGGCAATGCTGTGGGGGTCGCTGACTGATGTAGGAGGGCCTGGTCCACTCAGGGAGGGGTCACCCTGGGCAGGTGGGCCTGGATTGCATAAGGAAGCAGGATGAGCAAGTGATGGACTATTATCTGGGTGCTATAAGATGAAATAAATCCTTTCGTCCCCCAAGTTGCTTTGGGTCACAATGTTTAGCACAGCAACAGGTGAACTAGATCACATCATTTCTCTCATTTAAACTGTAACTGCTGGGACTGTCAGCGTCTACCTGTTAGGGCCATAGAAAACTGGAGTACCCCTCTACCCCCTGTCAAGTTACTGCTATGACCCTGAACATGCTCTCCAGGAAATCACAGTGAGCAACTTTTAGCCTATACCTGAAGGGGCAAAACCGTGTTTAGTACTTTGCATGTGTTATTGAACCAGCTACATTTGATAGGTACCTATCAGCATTTTTAAATGGTTTTTATACATTTCTAATTTACAAACCAGAGACGTTACTTGTTTAAAGTGTTCAGGTTATTGATGTTTAATTTTTAAGTTACATTGATGTGTATGTGGGGGGGGGGGGAATATGCGTGCGCTATGGCTCTGAGTGGAGGTCAGGGGACAACTTTCAGGAGTCAATAGATCTCTTCTTCTACCACGTGGGTGCTGGGGATTGAACTCGGGCTGTCAGGCCTGGCAGCAAGTGCCTTTGCTCACTGGGCCATCTTGCTGGGCTCAGTTGATTGGTTTTAGAAGTCTATTTACAGAGTTGCACAAGCACCCTCATTTCCACCAGCCTGCAAAGATAGCTTACTTCTACTGGTGGTCCTCACCCACTCCCTTCCTGTTTTTCTACAACCCCAGCCCTAGTCGGCCAAGACTATACTTTAGAGACTTTCCCACTCCGGATCCTCTATGTCCATGACCACTGTGACTGTGGTCTTTTATGGACGGCTTCTTTGACTCAGTCTATGATTTTAGAGATTCAGCACACATCGGCACCCCTGATCCTTTTTGTGCAAATGATATTCTGTCATAGAAATGCATGTTGTCTTTACTCATTCATCAGTCAATGAGCATTTGGTTTGATGCTATTTGAATATTTGTGCATATGCTCCTATGTGGGCAAGAGGTTGTCTTGCCCACTCTCTATTGTCCAGATGAGGAGGGATGCTCAGAGAGCGGAGATGGGCCTCCCAGTGTCATGAGCTACTAGGAAGCTGACCACAGGCCTCTCTGATGGTGGAGTTACATCCTCACCCACAACTCAGAGTTGTCGTTCTGCTGGGAGGGGACCCAGGCAGGAGCAATTCCATGATTCTGGGGGTACCTCCCTTAGCTTCTTGCCGTATCAACTTGGGTCAAGGATGTTGTAAATAAAGCAAAGGGCCTGCTCTTTGGGAAGAAATTTGTCAGAGGCAGCAAGGAAGTGGGAGGCAGAGAGGTGGTCATATGAGCAAGGCCTCATGGGCTACGTATTTCAGGGGCCTGCTGGCAGGTGGCTGCTTCCAGGAAGGACTAGACGGCAGGAAAACATCTCTGGGTGTTTTCCACAAACGCTTTGGAGCAGATTCTGGTAAACACTGAATTTCCTGGAGCAGCAGAATACGGAGCTTGAGTTCATTATAATTTGGATTATTAATGAAAATGTGAAAGCCTGCTTAATGAAGCTTGCAAATATTAATTATAGTTAGAAAAGAGGTAATTTGGGGTAGATTGTAGAAAGTGCACATTTTGTCATTTCCCAAAAATTAGGTTGCAAACTGAACATTCAGATCGCTTTAAGAATTCACTTTATATTTAAACAGTCTCAGAAGGATTGAGGTGGAGAAAAACTTTGCATATGTAAGGACTTTGAACTGGGAGGCCATTCGTGTGTTAGGTCACTGTTTGGTGAGTCTGCTTCTGGGATGGACACTGAGCAAAATGATGCCACCGAGTGTCTTTCTCTGCAGAGGCTGAGGTTCAGGGCCCCTGATGGGGGCTTTTCAGTCTAAACCCAGGACTGGCTTGGGTTTGCTCAGGCAAGGCAGTCACATTATTATATTAGGGCACATCCTTGAGGAGTGATTGGTGGGAGCTGGCGATCCTGTTGCTTTTGTCACATGGGTGACAGGTATTTTATGAAAAGAAGTCGTGGGGAGGAGATACCACAGGAAAACTAACAGAGAGATGGCCTGAGTTCTTATCGCTGCAGTTCTCTCAGCCTTCTGTAGGTGGCGCAATTGTTCTACGGAAGAAACAGCTGTACAGAAGCATCTAGAAGACCCGGCCAATGCAGTTGCTTTTTCAATGCTGTCAACCCCGTATGTTTATCTCAGTTTTATCTAAATCCCCCCCCCCCCCCCAAAAAAAACCCTTGCTTAACTTGAGTCCTAGAAACACTTGCTTGTGTCCTTAAGAATTTCTTTTTCCAAACAACCTATGAGGTGTCGCAGCATAACAGATCAAAATTTAGATCTGCTGAGTCATGCAAGGTCACAGCACTCTGGAACCCAAGGTTTACTCACCAGTTCTGACCTAGCGTTCTAAAGGGGGTCCAGGGCTTTGTGCTAAGACATGGACTCAAGTCAACTGATATGCTGTTGTTTTAGGGGTGGGAGCCCCATTAACACATGGAGGGGATAGGAAATATGAAAAGTTTTTGCACCCGATTAACCTCTCCGCTGACACAATAATCCAAAGCAGACCAAATCAAACCGAATTAGAAAAAAAGCCCAGGTTTAATGAATGTAAACACTCCCTGGTCCTCCCCTCCACCCCCCATGGAGACAGGAAAGGAAGACCAGAAAACCATGGAGAGGGGAAAGAAGAAGATCAGAAAGCCACGAGTTGTTGGGGGGGTGGGGTGGGGGTGGGCAGTTTAAATACCCTGTGGGAGTGGTCTGGAGCCTCTCTGGGGAGGCGTCACCATTGGGTGAGCTTTTTAGGAGGTGGAGTCTGGACTGAGGCAACTCCCAGGGAGGGGCTTGGAATGGAACTTTCCACCTAAACATTCCAGATTTTTGGATATATGGATGCCACGGCCTGGTGTTTAGCCTTAACCCAAACAAAACTGAAAGCACTGTGTCGCCTTCCCAGTGTTCTGACTGCCCATGGACAGCTAGTGCCTGAGCATCAGGTTCGAATCACTCGCAAATTACTTTCTCTGTTTCTGTTTTCTCGTTCTTTTGTCAAAACCAAACCAAATCAAACAAAATCAAAACAATGAAACAAGCTCGCCCCTGAAACAAGCTCGCCCCTCCCCGAAGACAGCAACAAAAACCCAGAAAGAAACCAGAGATGTGGCAGAGGCCCTGCACGCTAATGTTTCCCTATGCGGCTCTCCTTGAGACAGCCAGGGGCAGAGCCTTCCATATTTCTCTATATTTGGTGAGCAGAGATGGACTGGCTGGTTTTGTGGGTCAACTTGACACAAACGAGGGTCATTAGAGACGGAGAAACCTGAGTTGAGGAAATACCTCCATGAGATCCAGCTGAAAGGCATTTTCTCAATTACTGATCATGGCCCAGCCATCTCTGGGCTGTTGGTCCTGGGTTCTAGAAGAAAGCTGGTTGAGCAAGTCAGGGGAAGCAAACCAGTAAGCAGCCCCCCTCCCCCAACGGTTTCTGCATCAGCTCCTGCCTCCAGGATCCTGCCTGTTTGAGCTTCTGTTCTGACTTCTTTTCCTCCCCACCTTGCTTTTTGGTCATGGTGTTGCATTGCAGCAACGGAAATCCTAAGACAAGAGATGGAGGTAGCTTCTGTTCTGCGTTGTCATTTCCAGGACTTTGGAAGTGCAGTTTGCTTTGGAAGGTAGAGACTGTGTCTCATTCTGAGTAGAGTTCGAGTTTGCTGTGAGGTGTAATTAAGATAGTGTCTTCCTGTTGTGGGATAATTGTACACTGTGTGAAGATGTATTTGTTGTGATTGGTGTAATAAAAAGCTGAATGGCCAATAAGTAGGCATGGGGTATAGGTGGAATTTCTGGGGAGAGTAAGGAAAAGGGGGAGAATCTATGTATGGTGCTGACAACCAAACTGTGGTCCTCTGTGGGAAGCAAGTGCTCTTAATAGCTGAGCCATCTCTCCAGCTCCCTCAACAGATAGTTTAAAATGATATGCATGTTTCTAAACCTCAATATAGTTAGTTATTTTGCAAAAAATAAGACCATGGGAGTCCATTTTCAAAACAAAAATGCCTTAAGTCAGCTCAGGTCTAAATATACGCAAGTGAACAGAAAACATCAGGCCCTGGCTAAGGACGGCTAGGCTAGCTACCCTCACCCAAGAAGCTAAAAATTTAATAATAATAAAAAAGTTATTAGCTGTCCAGCTTGTCTCTTGACCTGCAGATGTGACAAGAATATGTTCTTGAAAAGCTTTAAATTAAACAGGATGTAGAGTCAAGATAAACCCACACAAGGTCTTGGTGGAGAAGGAGACCAATGGAAAGTGGCAGAGAACGTGAAAGGTCATAAACCCCGCCCCCTCCCCTCACGAAAGTCGGACACCCCTCCACCGCCCCACTCCCCTTCACCTCCTCCACACTCCCCACCACAGGAAAGCTTGGATCCTCCCCACTCCCCACAGGAAAGGCTGACTGTCCTCAAGCTCACTTCATTCCTGTGGCTGCTGGCTTGCTTGTAGGTGGCACCCGGCTTTGCAAGGTTGGAAACTGCCTCACTTTCTCTACTCTGGTGCTAATCTTTAGGAGTTGGGGGAGGGCCTTTGTTCCTCACGGTTCTAATTATTCTAGAATCTTTCAGAAGGTAGTTTTCCATTTTGTGAATGAACCTCAGCGTATTCGTCATTCCCTTACTGGAAGAGTTGATCTCCAGTTTCTGTGGAAACCACTGCTGTGGGCATCCTTGTCCCGTTTGCGGTGAACACCCGTGAGTGTCCACAGGCCAGAGACTTCAGAGTAGAAGCCAGTCCTTAGATATATGCCGCTTAATCTCTTTGCCTTTTTTTTTCTACAGTGTTCTCTAAATCGATTGTACAAAGTCACAATTCTAGAAGTAACATGCTTCCATGGTTCTTAATCTTTTCCAATTAGAGTTGTATTATTCAAGTCAGGGTTTCTCTGTGTAGTCCTGACTGTCCCGAAACTCACTCTGTAGACCAGGCTGGCCTCGAACTCAGAGATCCGCCTGCCTCTGCCTCCCAAGTGCTGGGATTAAAGGTGTGTGCTGTTATTGCCTCGCTAGAATTATATAACGTTATATTTGGTTGTTTTAATTTTCATATTAGGTGAGAGTGAATATCTTTCCATAGTTTTTTTTTTTTTTGGCACTTTCTCTTTTCTGAAGATGTTTTCATTTTTTTTAGGCCTGCAAATTTTTCTTTATAAGTTCTGGATGATATTCTTTTATTGGCTTCAGGACTTCTCGCTTAGAGGGAGCTTTCCTAATGTCCTGATGGCAGGAATATGATTGCATGCTGTATTCATTAGCTTTTCATGCTGTGGCTGAATACCCAACAGGAAAGAGAAAAGATTAGTTTGGCTCATGGTTTTAGAGGGTTCAGTCTGTGGTCATTTTGTCCCATGTACTTGGGCAGAACACTGGCTGTGGGAGCCCCATCTCTCATTAAATGACTTTCCTAAACCTGCCCCAAGGCATGGACAGGGCCTAAAAAAATGAGCCCCTACAGAGAAACAGAAAAAAGTCCCTCTTGCCTCTTATCCCCGGGCTTGGAAGTCACACAGAATCACCCCCACAGTGACTGTAGCTCATCTGAATCCAGAATCACCCCCACAGTGACTGTAACTCACCTGGACCCAAGGGGGACGCAAAGAAAGCAGACTCAGCTGCTGGATAGTACATAGGGTATGTTGAAGTCATGGTTGATACATAGAGCACATAAAAGAAACATTGTGGTCATTTTGTTAACTATATCAGCAGCAGCAACCTAGTCTTTCATGCCAGTCCAGGATTAATTTTACTGCTAATGTCTCTTCTGTTTTCTTGTTTCTTGCTTTTGAACCAGCTCTCCCCAAGATGTCAGGTTTGTAGACTACTCAAAGTAGCCCCAGGCTTCAAACAATCAAGGGAGAATTCAGCCAACGTTGGAAAACCTTCCATATATGTCCTGCTGTATCAGTTGATGCTTGCTCTTCCTCAAATCCATGTTTTTAATTGATAGAGTATTATGAAGGTCCTGACTGGTTTTACAATTGTCTCAGTTTTACCCTTTAAAACACCTCTCTCCTTCCATGTTGAAGCTCCACCACAGGGGATTGTCTCCTTCATCTTTCTATTTCCAGCAACTAACCTGTATATCCACCGTATGGCATATTCTCACTCAGGATTCCTGTACTGAGCTGTCTTCTAGAGTGACGGCATGCTTCTGTTCTTTAATGAGAATCCATTCTGCGGACTTCAGCATGATATGCTGATATTACTTTAAAAGTCATTTGTTGTGTGAAGACTCCTTATGATCTTGGAGATAGGGGACTGCAAGCATCTGATAAATTAATAATGTTATGAGTTTAGCATATATATGACTTCTTGTGTTTGCAAAGCAGGAAACATAAATATTTCAGCATAATGGACTTTAAAGGTACCAGACTGGAAAACTATCTCCCCAGTTCTGTGTCCCCATGATGATGCTTCTGCTTTTATTTCCATCCAAATGCAAACGAAGTTCTATGTCACAGCCTCCCCAGACTTTATCCTCTGGAGATACTAGAAGCCTTGTAAAGAGGCCTAGGACTCCAATAATTTTAAAAGTGTGCTGGGCTTATGGGCTTCGAGCCGCTCCCTTCAATCCTGACTGAGCATTGTCTTCTAATTTTAACAAAATGTGGGACAATGTGTTTGTTGCGGTGTGACATGTGCATTTAAAAAGTGAAGAGTGGAGAGTAAATAATCAACATGCAAACATGCATTTAAGATGGAAATTTAATGATCACTAAACAGATACTCACCATTACTTATGGAAGAGACTCCTTCTTAACCGTCCCCGGCTCTGTATCTCTTCAGCCTCAGCAAATCCCTCCCATTCGTCCTGATGTGGTTGACTCTGAAATGCTGGAGCTGAGAGGAGTGAGGAGAAAGATTAGACTTGACAGCCACAAAAACCCCTCAGAGCTCGCCCAAGTCACTGGTCTCTTACCTCCCACCTCTGACTTGGTTTGCTGTTGTGGTTTAGTTCACTAGGCAACGAACATTGGTTTACTGGAATTCTATCTTCTTCTTTTGTATCGGAAGATGTTAATAGCAGTGTAACACAATGCCTGTTCTACACGTACTACGGTACTACGCCTGTAGCGTACCGCCTGTACTATGGGATGGTTTGCGAGCCAGACAAGGGCTGGAGATCGAAACACACACACACACACACACACACACACACACACACACAGAGAGACAGAGAGAGAGAGAGAGAACACAGAGAGAGAGAGAGAGAAAGAGAGAGAGCGCGCACATACACACAGAGAGAGAGAGAGAGGGAGAGAGAGAGAACACACACACACACACACAGAGAGAGAGGGAGAGAGAGAACACACACACACACACAGAGAGAGAGAGGGAGAGAGAGAACACACACACACACACACACACACAGAGAGAGAGAGAGAGAGAGAGAGAGAGAGAGAGAGAGAGAGAGAGAGAGAGAGAGAGAGAGAGAGAGAGAGAGAGAGGTGTCATCCTTGAAACAGGAACACCAAGAATGCCAACTTGAATCAAGGATGCCAACTTTATTGTGCTCCAGGGCAGCTTACATAGGGTCTCCCTGACCAATGGTCATGCCCCAACTCTCAGCTGCAAGCCCACCAGAAACCACTCCCCTGTCTCGTGCTCAGAGCAGCTGCAAACACAGGAAAAGAAGTTGTTTTGCTCAGGGCAGCTGCAAGCATAACAAGTTGTTTACTCTGGCAGGCAAGGGGGTCACAGGAAATTCAGGGTGTGGGGGCCCACAGTCTCCAACATAGTGGCAAAAATATCATCTGATTTTTATACGTGAATGGCTGTCTGATGTGAATGGCCATCTGTGCGCACTGATGTGAATGTGTGAATGGCCGTCTATGCACATTGAGTGAACGGCTGTCTATGCACATTGACGTGAATGGTTGTGTATGCACACTGATGTGAATGACCATCTATGCACATTGACGTGAATGATCATCTATGCACACTGACGTGAATGGCCATCTATGCACACTGGAGGACTGTCTCACAATACTAGCCTTGTGCAGATAGTCATTACCACATCCATGGACTAAAGCTATGCTTTCTCATCTGTCTTTAGGCCGTGTTACTGCTAGCAGCTGACACCACCACTACCACCCATCTCCATAGCTATTTTACCATTTTATCTTCTGTTCAGATTTATTTATTTTTATTTTATATTTATGGGTGTTTACCTGTGTACCATGTGCATGCAGTGCCCATCATGACCAGAAGAGGGTGTCAGATCTCCACTTACTTTTGAATGGTATTGTTTTGTTACGGAGTTGTTACTTGGTCAGTTTTGTCCTCACCCTAGTAGTGCGTGTAGATGTGCAGGCGCACATACTGGACATCAGTAGAGCATTGGGCTGCTTGGTACCTCACACCCGAGGTGTCCTGTCTGCCTCCCATCTGTAATGGTTTTCTGGCCCCAGGAAGGTCTGGGCTCTAGCTAGTTGCATGGTAACTAATGTCTGAATCGTGGTCTCACAGAGACCCATAGAAGGATCGTAATTTCACTTAGAATACAAAGTCCTGTAGATGAAGGCAATGAGTTTAAACTGGGATCTCAGAGACTCGGGGGCTTGAGAGGCCTCCGCTCGCAGAGGCCCTCGGCCTTGTGGCAGACGGATGTATTTTCTTGAGTGGGTACTCGAGAGCCATCTCATCTTAAGGTATCTTGGAATCAAAGACATCTTCCCCTTGGCAGGGAGTTCTCCTGAAAAACAGACCACAGCTTCTGTTCTACCTCAGAATTGCCACAAAGCCTGAGCTGTGTGACTGAGGAAAATATCATTTGTTAATAATATCTCCTTGTCCACTGGCCCTTCCAATCTCCAGCACTGATACAGCCCTTACACAAGACGGAAGCGTGTCCCTCCTGAAGCAAGAAAACTTTGGGCTAGAAATGGGTCCATATTCAGTTCAAGGAAAGAGTACACACACCGCTGACCCCACAGACCCCCACAGTGGTCTGTTGATAAAGGAAAGCCGAGCTCATCACTGGTGGCAGGTGGAGGGCTGCACCATCTTCGTTCTCAGTAGTGTCTCAGAAGGAAGGTCCATAGAGGTTAGTCATGGTTTGAGGATGTGGCTGAAGGTTCCAATCATGACTGACTGACTGGAGCTGGGAGAAGTCCCTGGTGTTCCAGGTTAGGGGTGGACAGGCTCAGTGAGGGGGTTTGAAATAGGCTTATGTTGCTCTAGTGTTCCAGAGCCCAGCTCATGTGAGGCAGATGGTCTACCATGCAACTCATGCCTTGAAGAAAGTTTTGATGAACGAACAGCATCGCCAGCAAGGGGTTTGCCTTGTGAAGAAGACTGAATGATCTATTATTCAGCTGCATGGATTTTCAGAAAATTCTTTAAGGAAAGAGTTAAAGAATTGGCAGTTTTGTCTTCCTGGAAAAGCATATTTTGGAAGCCTGGTGGTGGAAGCCCACGCCTTTAATTCCAGCACTAGGGAGGCAGAGACAGGCAGATCTCTGTAAATTTGAGGCCAACCTGGTTTACAGAGCAAGTTCCAAGACAGGTTCCAAAGCAACACAGAGAAACCCTGTCTTGAAAAACCAAAAGAAAAAAAGAGTATTTTGGAGCAGTACTATTTTAAAATTTATTTTAAAAATGTAATTATTAATTCTTTGAGAATTTTTTGCCATGTACTTGGATACAGTAAGACAATGTTAATGTGGAAGTCTTAGTTCATATATATATATATATATATATATATATATATATATATAATTTTTATGCTTTTATTTTTTTGAAGAAGGGTCTCTTTATGTAGTTCTGGCTATCTTGGAACTTGCTATATAGACCAGGCTGACCTCAAACCCACAGAGACTCACCTGTCTCTGCCTTCCTGAGTGCTGGGATTAAAGGTGTGATCCACCACTCCCTGCTTGGAAGTCTTAGTTCTCGAGCCTATCAGCCTGTGCAGCTGCAGACACATTATTCTCTAGCACGTTACACATGCAGGGGCTGGAGCGACCCTCAGTAAGCAGAGCCCTGCCATTGCCAAGAACCACGTGGGCTCCTCAGGTGCCCATCATGGAGGGAATCAAACTTCACTGGAGTTGGGGAAGTGAAAGAGCTGTGAACGGCCTGAGATTTGGGCCAAAACTCTTGTTGAACAATTAGCACAGTGAGACGGTTTGACGTGAGATGCCTTTAAGGAGCTCGGCCCGTTTCCTCCAATATTCGGTAGCCTCTTGCGTCCCAGAGGGCCTCTTGGCATGCTGTGTACACAGAGAGTTGCAATACCCGGGGGCCTATGGATCCAGCTGTGAAAGTATTTTTCCAGAACAAGAACACTCTGCCAGAAAACCAGGCTCTCTCCTCGGGGTTATTGTCTGCTAATGAGCTTCCAGGTGTCAGGAAATTGTTTCTGTCTCAGTGCTATGGGGATCTGGGATTGTCTCAGATTTTCTCAGCAGCTGAGGAGAACTGTCAATGACTAGACCTTGGGCTGAGGAGTAAGCTGTTTAATTTGATGTGGCTTTTCTGTGGACAGGATGCCTGTTAGCATGGGGGAAGTGGTCAATTTAATATGGAACACTCTAGAGTCTCAGGAAAAATTACCTCTCAGGTTCTCCGCTCCTGGACTGGAACTATAGAGGCCAAATGAGGATGCAAGCCAAGGGAAGGATCTAGTAATTGGGCCCAGAGGCATCATGGGGAGAGTCTGTGGGGCTGATTTCTGGGCTAGCAGCTGGATAATGAGAAAAAAGATATATGGCAGGCTAGGGTGATTGGTAATTTAAAGATAATCTTGGACATTTCGTACCTTTAATTCCCATGTCTGTGAGAAGGGCAGGCTTGAGTTCCCTTTAACGTAACCTTTATGGTCAGTGATATCACACCTGCTGCCCCCATTGGGAATGCTACAGGTTGACCGTGGGAATAAATACACGTGCAAAAGTAAAAACTGGAAGTCATTAGGCTGGTTAACTCCACCTGCGTAGGCTAGGTTGGCAGGCAGGGAGCCCCATAGATCCTCCTCAGGGCTGAGATTACAAGCATAGGCTACCAAGCCTGCAGTCCCGATGGTTCTGAAACTCATTATGTAGACCACATTAGACTCACGCTCTGCCTGCCTCTGCCTCCAAGCGCTGGGCTGAAAGAATGAAAGGCTTCGTGCCTGTCTTTTAAATGTGTATTCTGGGAATCTAACTTTCACAGCTATCTTCTTGTTGCTTTCTGCGTAGGACCCTCTGCATGCCGATTCCTTTGTCTGCTGGTCTCATTCCATCCTACCCTGTGCTTAGTTCCCTGTACAGGAATGGCTTCCAAGTCGGTTCTGTTGCTCTCATGGATACCACTCTGCTCTCGCCTTCTCTAGTGCTTACGGGGGCATCAGCTGTTGACTTATCTATTTCCCCACTGCGGGGTGTTAGTGGTCATCTATCTTGCTCACTACTAATCTCCAGTTCTCAGTACAGTGCCTAATATACACAAGACACTTGATGAATATTAAATGACTAAATAAATGGATGTCTAGACCTACCTTTGATTCTTTATGGTTTCTGCTGTCTCGTTTATGGTTTCATCAATTTCTTTCCTCCCATCTGCTTAGAGATTTATAGTTTGGGCAGTGCCTCATGGTCTTTCTCCCATCTGTGAGAGAGGGAGTGTCTGAGCTGGGTTGTGTGTGTGTGTGTGTGTGTGTGTGTGTGTGAAACTGAAGAGAGCAAGGTGCTGGAAGGGAACCCAAAAGACTCACCCTAGGTTTACCAGCTGAAGTGACGGAACCAGAACTAGTTCCGCAATTTTACAGCAGGTCTCTAGCTCTCCTGGATGCTCGTGGTCTTCTAAGTGGCTGTCATTACTCAAGACTTAACTATACTCTGGAATATGAGAACATGATATTCAAATAAAGACAGAAAACAGCATGAGTTCTATTTAGGCTGATCCTATCGCATTGTTTGTCTTACCAGATAATAAGCAGTCAAATCTCATTTCTTCATTCCCCTCTAAGCAAAGACTAGGAAGGAAAGTTCGTGGCTGGAATTTCATCTCTAGATGCTGTTTTCAGGCTTTATGAAGATTTATTATAAGTGAGGTATTATAGTGGGTAATAAAACTAACTTCACTGACTACCACAATGATGGGAAGTAATTCAAAAGCTGTGGCTGCCATGTATTTTAATTAAAATTAAATTAAATTTTAATTTAAGTGTGATGGGCACATCTAAAATGCAGGTGTATCAGTTTATTTTTCTGCCCCATATTCTCTTAAACATGATTATGGGAAAGACAGTTCCAAATGAAAATGGTTATGTATAATAGATGGTTTCAAACTTGACATTATCTGGGTTGAAATCAGCCAGCAGTCCCAGATAACCCATCCTGGTGATTCTTCCTGTGATGCTTCTGTGTCCGTGAAACACCCTTGGGCTCTCTTGCTCTTATGATGTTTGTTAGAAGTTTGTCATTGCTTTGACTCCAGACAATGTCTTGCTGAGTACCCTAGACTGCTCTTGAGCTTGAGATATTCTTGTCTCCACCTCCGGATGCTGATACTGGGTGTAGAGTGTGAGCTTCCATGCCGGGCTTTCTTTACTAGTTTCCTATTCAAGCAACTTATAGTTTGTAGATCACACATAAGCATCACACTTTGTGTGTGTATGTGTGTGTGTGTGTGTGTGTATGTGTGTGTGTATGTGTGTGTGTATGTGTGTGTGTGTGTATGTGTGTGTGTATGTGTGTGTATGTGTGTGTATGTGTATGTGTGTGTATGTGTGTGTGTGTATGTGTATGTGTGTGTATGTGTGTGTGTGTATGTGTGTGTGTGTATGTGTGTGTGTATGTGTGTGTGTGTATGTGTGTGTGTATGTGTGTGTGTATGTGTGTGTGTATGTGTGTGTATGTGTGTGTGTGTATGTGTGTGTATGTGTGTGTGTATGTGTGTGTGTGTACGTGTGTGTGTGTATGTGTGTGTGTATGTGTGTGTGTATGTGTATGTATGTGTGTGTATATGTGTGTATGTGTGTATGTGTGTGTGTATGTGTGTGTGTGTGTGTGTGTGTTTATTCATAACCTCAAATTGATTCATCCAATCCTTTCATTTTTGGATCAAAAATTCACAGTAAGGTATCTCCTAATCCCATCTTGACTCACTTAATGATAATCAAATAGAAACTATTTATTTCATGCAGAAATTATTTGGTTAGCTACCCTAATGATTGATGTATTAAATATGACTTGTTTGGCAAGACGGATGCCACCAATTTTCTCCCATCTTTGAAAGCACCCACCACTGCTCCCACATGAGGTAGAGCCCAGTTAGCTGCTCAGTCAAATACGACACAGGTGATATGGTGTGTTCTGAACACAGGTGATAGGGTGTGTTCTGAACACAGGTGATATGGTATGTTCTGAACACAGGTGATAGGGTGTGTTCTGAACACAGGTGATATGGTGTGTTCTGAACACAGGTGATAGGGTGTGTTCTGAACACAGGTGATAGGGTGTGTTCTGAACACAGGTGATATGGTATGTTCTGAACACAGGTGATAGGGTGTGTTCTGAACACAGGTGATATGGTGTGTTCTGAACACAGGTGATATGGTGTGTTCTGAACACAGGTGATAGGGTGTGTTCTGAACACAGGTGATATGGTATGTTCTGAACACGTCGTAAGAAAATCACCAGGTTGTATTTCTGTCCCCTTGGGATCTGGTTTTCATGTCAAAGAGCTCAGCCGATGCGTAGCGAGAGGGATCTCATAGACAGGCAGTTACCTGACCAGCTCACATATTTTCTGGCGTCTTAGGAATGTACTTAACACAGCAGTGGGACCACCTTAGATGTTCTAGTTGTAGCTGAAACCTCTACACAGCACAACGGCAACCGTGACCACGGTCAGACCCACAAAACGCCACCACGAGCTGAACCTGCTTAGCACGCTCAGTGCTCAGTCACAGGAGATTAAGTGATGCAGGCTTTGTGTGTGTGTGTTGTCTTGTTTTGATGCGGCAATAAGCAATACACCAAGATGCGAGGTTTGTCTTCCCTGCATCACTTCAATACACATCTATTGAGCAGTGTCATGATTTTGCTAGAGGCATTTGCAGGGTAATCAGAAGAAGCAGCAGCTGAAGGGTCTCAAGTCGCTGTCACTGAAGGAAGATGGGTGACAAGCAGTTCTGGTCTTTAAAGACATACATATTTTCTCAACCAACGGATTGGCAGCACTGAGACTGAGCTGTGCCTTTGAAGACCATTCAAGTCAAACTAACAAATCAGAGAAGGCAAGGGGAGGGTAATGGCATCAGAAAGACAATGCAGGGGAAGTAGGGTAGCATGAGAATAGGTGTGGGGGTGGCAGAACAGAAGGTTTCACTACCTGGAGGCACTGTGATGGGACATGCTGGAAGATGGTGGTGACTAAGGAGGATGGCTAACTTTCTTCTGTGACGAGACCTTGGACCACACAGCGATGATGCTGTCCATGGGATACGAAGTTCTGATTTTCACACATGGGTCGTCAGAATCACTACATCGATGGGACCCACATCTGTCATTGTGATATCGTGTACTCTTCCATATTAAATAAAATAATGTTCTTGAGGTGATTAGTCAGGGAAATAAAGAGAAACTGCCCCTGGAATTAAAAGGCTGGCAGGAGAAGACTGGGACACAAGAAATAGAAACAGAAATCACAAATCACCTAGACACCTCAGCACCCCAAGACACTTCAGTACCCCAAGATACATTCAGCACCCGAGACACCTCAGCACCCCAAGATAAACTCACACCCCAAGACATCTCAGCACCCCGAGACACTGCAGCACCCTGAAAAATATTCAGCACCTCAACACCTCAGCACCCTAAGATATGTTCAGCACCCCAAGACACCTCAGCACCCCGAGACACACTCACTCACTGTTCTCTCTTCAGCTGCAGCGATTTCAGGCCCTTAGCCATAGTTTTATTTACTCCAAGTCCCCACACCGCTTCAAGAGACTGACTCAATGGGTGGTGAAGGAAGAGAGAAATGACAGACAGACAGACAGACAGACACACCCACACAAAAGCTGGAATTGGGCACCCCAGAAGCTCAGCATGTTTGTTATACGGAGGTGAACAAAGAAGCCCTGGTATAATGTCAGGCTGGAACAAGGAGGCAGTTTAAACTATTCCTAGTAGGAGCAGTCTCTGTAGGGCGTCAGTCTCCAGGCCATGAATATTGGGGAGAAGAAAGCTATAGGGGACATCTGCCATGCTTGCTGTTCTTGGGACTAATGACTCCTGGCCTTCAGCTGCTCTTCCCTGCTAGAACCTTCTAATTGAAGTTACTAGAAGCTGTGCCTAGCTTAGAGGATCAGAGGATGGGATTTTCACCTGTTGGCCATTGACTGCAGTGTATTTAAGCCTCCATGGTGCTATTAAAGAGGAGCTTTTGGTACCAGTGTTGGAAGGTCTGCGTGTCGGTCTGTCTCTGCGTGTGTTTCCTCAACCTCCAGCCCCTTGCCTGAAGCTGGCGAACTGGGTTCTAGCGCATAGAGCGCAGACGGGGGCCGCTGTGCACGGCATGCTATCAGCATCAGCGCATGGACCACAGAAGGCTTTCCCAGCCTCTGAACCTCACCTCTGGAGGAAGGCTTCCCTTTCCTCACAGGTCTGAGGCTGTGGTCCTTGACATGGCTGGTTCATGTCAACAACACACATCCACTCAGGACTTCATTCACTCGGAGCTTAATTCTTAATTCTCCACACTACCGAAAGGTTTCCGTTCCCCGATATTAGGTCTCTGCGCCGACGCAGTAAGCCAAATCAAGCTTAGTTAAAAATAAAAGACCAGTTTTATTGGCAAAAAACTCCTGTGCGGTTTTCCCGGCCTCCCGGAGAGGAGAGAGTAAAAACCCACGTGACCACTCTCTGGGAGGCAGTAGGCGTGGTCTTGAGCAGCTCGGGGACAGAGCCGCAGCTTGGCAGGGTTCGGAATGGGGAAAAGCTGGCCAAAGCAGAGAAACAACTACTCTGTGTTTCTAAAAGAAAGGAAGTGAAAAGAAAAAAAAAATAAAGTAAAAAACGGCTGAACGACTTTCTCTTGATTTCTCAGATTCTTGGCAGAGATGAAGATTTTGGTTCGGTTATGTTACATTTCTTTTATCTCTGCCTCCTTCTACGCAATTAAATCGCAGCTCTTGATTAATTGCACCTGAGTGCTTCCATTCTTATGACTACGTGAACATTTCTCAGCTCGGTCAGATGAGGTGCCGTCATACTGCTGAATTTCTTACGCTCCTCTCGTTTTACCTGGCCTTTCAACGGATTTCGTCCTCACTGCTCAGAAATACGTGAACAACCTTTCTGCACCTCCAGCTAACTTCCAATAAGCTTTTCAACGTCGAATTTTCTGTTTTCAACTTTCAGTTGCTTGGTTTCCTTTAAGTGCGTGTGGGAGGGTGCGGGAACACACAAGTGTGTGGCGGACAGACAGCCTCCGGCTTCATTCCTTGTACTTTGTGGTTGGTGGCTTGCTTTGAGACATCGTCTCTACCATAGCCTGGTGAACAGTGAGTCCCATGGGTCTTCCTGTTTCTACCTCCCCAGTGCTGGGATTACAAATCCGCACCACCAGGCCCGGATTTTTAAATTAATTTTAGGGATTGAACTCTGGTTCAATGTTTGCAAGGCAAGCGTTTTGCCAACTAAACTGTCTACCAACGCTTGGCACATTCCACAGATGATTCTCCTGGAATCGCTGCCCAGTTCCAACCTGGACAGCCACTCTTCCTTACCTGGCACTCTGGAGAATTCCATTTTGGAAATTCTCTTGATGCAAACTGAGCTCTTCTGTGTTCCACGACTCCACTGCAGTCCATTCTTCAGTCTTATTGGGTCAAAGGAAATGATTCACCAAAAGCAATTGTTTTGAAATATGAAAGTGAAAAAAATTTCCTATTCTCATAGTTTATGTGGCAGAAAAATGCAGGTTGAATGTTATTTCCCTTGGAGTTTCAAAGGTTGTGATTTCATTCTGTCTTGGCTTTTAATGCTGCTAGTAAAATACCTTCTATCATTCTGATACCCTCTGTATAAACCGTGCTTTCTCTCTTTCTCTGCATGTATGTATTTGCACATGCATACATGTGTATGTTTTATGTGTATGTATATATGTGTTGCATATGTATATCTGCCTGTATGTGTATGTCTGTGTGTGTTGCATGTCTATGTCTATGGATGTGCCTGTGTATGCACATGAGTTCCTGCAGCATGTGTAAGCATGCCCATGTATGTGATTTGTGTATGCATGAATGTAACTGTGTTTGTGATACATGTGTTTGTGTGCATGTGTATATGTAGTGTTTGTTTCCTCATCCATTTTAGAGGATGCCATGCTCTTTCTTGTATCTCCGGCTTTCTACCATTGCAGAATGGCACGCAGCAATCTTCATCTATGTGCCTGCATCTAGAATGCAAGCTAAGTGAGCTCTTTGCACCTGGACACACATGTTTTTGAGACTCGGACAGTTTCTTGCTATTGTTCAGGGATCGTTTTTGGAGTCAATGCTGATATTTTGCTGAGTTCACCTGAGCTTTCACCTCACACGTTCAACAATGGTTCCTCAAACTGTGATTTCATTTGATAATGGGGTTGTTGCAGATTGTAGCAGTTAAGGATAAAAATGAAAGCCTCCTGGACTAGAGAGAGCTCTGTATCCAATAACTAGTGTTTGTATTTAAAAAAGAAAAAGGACCACCAACCCGTGAGTATGAACGCCACTTACTGCACCGTACAGATATCTTGCCATGCTGGTCCTTCTTGTGGTTCATGGGTGTTGACGTTGGGTAGGACAACTGAGTTCCTTCTTTCCTTTAACAGATTGGATAGTATTTGAGGTACCATGGAAGTGAGACCGCAGGAAAGAGGCTGTCAGGTCACAGCTCTAAGAATATATCTTGTGTCCTATGTGCCTGGTGTCTTCAGCAGCAAGGCCCACCCTTCACCCCGAGAGGCCACATGTTTGTGGACACTGAGAAGGGTAGAAGGACGTGTGAACTGCTTTTTAATAGAGATTGAGTCACTGGCAGTTTGGACTTAACATATGAGATAGTGATTGTCTGTTTCTCTGAGAGACGAAGAGTCAGGTTCTGAGGAAGAAGATGGATTGCTCTCTGTCTCTCTCTCTTGAAAATTATTTTTTAAAAAAGAAACTTAAAGATTCCCTGTGTGAATACGGTTTGACCACATTGAATCCGACAGGAAATTACACTGGAGAAGCATGGCTGCTTTCAGTCACAAGATTTATAATATCGATTGTGCCCAACATCAAGGCCGGGATTGCATGGAGAATAATAGCAGAGAATTCCACCCTCAGCATCCTTGTGATTTTAAGAACCAGTGAGAAATGCTATAAAAACAGAAGCACAATGTTAACTAAAATACTTAAATATTCAAGCTTAGCTATATTTTTAATTAATGTAAACATTTATCTGTTTATAAGTCAGCTGAATTTATCAAAGGCTGTTATCTAACCTTATAGCTTTAAGCGAATTATGTGAAAGCAACATCTTCCTTTTGAAAATCTGAGCATCTCATGGGATACAGAAATTGAAACTCTATTTTGGATCAAGCCATCTTAGATTAAATGAAGTCTCTACCTCCCAAGGCATAGGATATGAAGAAGGCAGATAGAGTCATGATAAAGAGGGAAAAAACCCTAAAAGAAAACCAACCAAGCAACAATAACAACAACAAAAACCCAAAACAAACAAACAAAAAACTGAAAATCTTTTATGGCTTCAAAGATAATTAGGAAACATCTGAGCATAACATGTAGATTGGCTGCACAAGGAAAAGCCGACAGGCTCAAGACATAGAAGGGCAGAATTAAAAAAAAAATACCCAGTACATAAATGTGGTAAACACATCTGGCAGACTGTGAGTAAGTACTCTTTGGGGAAAGGCAAATCCATTAGCCTGAAGGCTTGGAGAATTTTTGTAACTAACTGGTTTTCCCTATAGTTTTAATCAGGAAATGATTGACAAATAAAAACTGTAAATATTTAGTGTCTTCAAAGTGATATTTTGCTACTACACACTGCTGTATGACAGAGGTTTCCTGAAAAAATAAAAATAAAAAAGCAATATCCATGCATGGCTACTCACTCCAGAAAGGGAACCCACCACAGACCGAAGTGTTGATTGCTGCACTGTCCAACTGGAGGAGAGTTAGAGGAACAGGCAGACAAGGGAAGTGACTGCTGCCTCCCTGGCATGGTGGCTTCTGTTCCCAGAAGACACTGTGGAGCAACACCAGATGGTACAGGAGTGGGTTTTCTTAGCCAGGACACCTACAGAATACTTAAGCCAGTGCCTGTTGAGTGGACTGTGGATCTTAGGCCTCTCCTACTCTGGGGAGAATAAAGCCGTTTCTTTCTCTTTCTCCTCAACACAGTCTCTGTTTTTCCTTGATGTCCAGTTCTTTCTTCATACCAGCGAATGAATCTGGCAATTCTCTGATGACGATCAGAATCCTGTTACTTACAAGTTTTTCATTGGTGTTCTGAACAGAAACATGGGTGAGGGGTTACCTGCCCATGCGGGGATGACTCAAAAGTGTCTGTTACGGAAAACGTCACCCAGCAGGGAAAAGTCCACCCCACCCAGGTAATGACTTAGGGGAGCTGCAGCCCCTGAGGTCTCTGCACAGCTCGAGGGCTATTCCACAATCAGAGAATCCCTTCCCTCTGCTTCTGCACGTCAGTTTCTCTAAGCAGCAGTTCACTCTGTTTATATACTGCTGTGGAGGGATACTCTGTTTCTGTTCTCCCAGCCCTGCGATATTTTGTTTACCTCCTAGATCTCCTGAGTATCCCACTCTGTCACTGAGGAAGTGTTTCAGTTCAGAGGAAGCTGCCACACAACACACTGTGTGAATTCGCCACCAATCTAGAACTAATACATGTATCCTATATGTATCTGCCATTTGTGTGTGTCTAACATTTTCTTCAGCCTGTCTACCATCCTTGGGTACCACCCTCGGTACTGCGACCACGCCTTGCCTGCTGTGAGTGAATAGGGATGCAGGTAGTCCTCCCTAGGCTGCTTTGCTGCTTTACAGTACCATTTTGTTTCCTACACAGCAAGTTCTTCGATTGATGTAATCGCGTTAGTTTATTTATACATTTTGTTGCTCTTTAAAAATATTGTCGTCAAGATCGGTATCAGGACCTCTCCCTGGGTTTTCTTTCGGAGTTTTGTATTTTCAGGTTTTATGTTTTAGTCATCCATTAGTTTTTCAGCTAAGTTAAGATGAGCCCCGCCTCATTTGCTTGCGTGTGATATCCAGTTTTCTACCAGCATCTATTGAAGAGACTGTATATTATGCTGTCTTGGTGCCTTCTTTAGGGATGCGTTGAAGGTGTATGTGCAGATTTATTCTTGGCCTAACATGTCCTTAGAAACAACAAAAGCAGCTGGCATGCTAGTGGACAGTTGTTGATCACTATAACTGCATAAAATAGTTTTTTTTTTTTTTTTGCTGAAATCATGATCTGCTAAATGTAACATTTATATTATGTAGGTCTGTTGGAATTAATTTTCACGAAAAGTTTCTTAAGCGAAAAGATTGGCTAAGTTAATTAGCACAAAGTAAGTTGTTTACAGAGAGAGTCACAAGGAAGCTGACAAATTGATTTACAGCTTAAGTGAAAAAATTCAATTACTTATTAAACACATATTCTATGGCCCAATGAACAAATACAATTTCCCTTGACAAGCAACTGTTCCAAAGTTTATGGTCATCACAGAGCCATGGTACAGGGTCTCGATACTCAGCTTTTACGATGCTTGCTTGCTTGCCTGGGAGATAAAATAGTTTTAAATGCAGGACTATGAGGCCTCCATCTGTATCCTTCAAGCTTGTTTGTTTATTCAGAGTCTTAAATAGTTCCACAAAATTTTATAATTTCTTTTATTTTCATGAAAAAAATTGAAATTTTATGCAGATTGCATTGACCCTGCAGACTTCTTCTGTACATAACAACCTCTAATTCTGGGATTTCTTTTCATGTGTTTATGTCTTTTTTCATTAATGTTTTCTATATTTTTAATGTCTGGATAGTTCACCTACTTTATTAAATTTATTTATAAGTCTTGTTTTCTCCTTCTTGATGATAATTGAAATGGAATTGCCTTTAAAATTTATTCATTTAAAATTTGGGGGTTAGTTGGTTTTAGTATATAAAACCAACCTTAGATTTAGCCTGGTGAGCCCTTTTCCTCAGCTCTTCTCCCATCTGCCTCCCTACCTAATGCTTGATTTCTTTAGCCTGTATTTTCTTTGTCACCGAGAACTGGATCACAGAGAACATCTTCAATTCAGGAGGTTGAGGCAGGGGAATTGTTGCTTGTGGCCAGCCTCGCTACACAATAGAGCCCCAACCTCAACAACAGCAAAATAATAGGCATTCCTCCTCTTTGCGTACACGGTAGCTCATGCACAGCCCAGTCTGTCTGGGCGCAACTGTTTAGCGTAGACTTGTATTAGCATTCACGTTTCACTACAGCCTAGGTTACTCTACCCTGGTCTGCCTCCATGGTCTGACTGTTGGCTCCTTGTATCTCCTCTGAGTCCTCCCGCAGAAACATCTACTGGCTTCATCTCAGGTCACTGAATGCACCAAGTTCTCTCTCCCTCTCCTGTTTCTGTTTGGAAGGCCTGTCCCCTCGCTTCACTGCGCTGTAATGCCAGCATTCTTCGGGTCTCAATTTAAATATCACCTCCAAGAGAAAGTCTGCTGCGAAGCCCAAAGCTAAACTGCATTATTCTGCCTGCCTTGAGTTTGTTGGGTGGCAGACGGGTGAGAGAAGGGACTTCTGCTCTTGTCTTGAGGTCGCTGTTCAGCTCTGTCGCAGAGGCTGGGCTCTGCCTCTGCAGGAGATCTGGTTCATTATGTGCAGGGACTCTATCTTGTCTGACATTTTATCATCTCAATATCCTCAACTCCTACGGGAGTTCTACTGCAAACCAAGGATTGAGCACGGTCTCGGAGCTGTCCAAAGGGTGTCTATTTTATATCAAATATAGTTATATTTGATTCAATTGATTGGCAACAGAATGAAATTTAATGCATGGAAGAAGAGGAGCTTTCACTGTGGCCAGCTGCGGAGCGAAGGAGAGATGAGTGGAAGAGACGACAGAAAATCAGTGCAGGAGTAATCAGCGGGAGCAGCACTGGCTGGGAGAGACTCAGGCTCACGTCAGCCATGCCACTGTTGTGAACGCCTCTAGCTATTTCATAAACCAGCCCACACCAAAGGAGCATCGAAGTTCATCCTGAAACGGGGGTGACTGCGTGCAGGGCTAACTTACCCTGTGCGCCGATGGCTCAGAGCCATTTCCATTTTCTTTGCTGTTGTTAAATTGTTGAAGTCCTCATGGTCTTTCTGGCTCTTTATATTTTAGATATAGACTTTTAGAAGATGAGTTCTTTGGAGGAATTCTCTCTCTCTCTCTCTCTCTCTCTCTCTCTCTCTCTCTCTCTCTCTCTCTCTCTCTCTCTCTCTCTCCCCGTGTGTGTGCATGTGCATGACCGAGTATACACATGTACAGGTGTACAAGTGGTACAGGTCAGGGGTCAACCTCAGGTTTCCTGCCTATCTTGATTTTTAAAACAGTGTCTCTCAGTTGGCCTGGGACTCAACAAGCATGTTGGGCCCCAGGGGTCCACCTGTCTCTGCCTCCCTAGTCCTGGGGTTATAGCAGGAATAACCATGCCCAGTTTTTCCCCAAGGATCCTGGGGACTGAACTTAGGCTTCCTTGGCAACACTTTATTAACTGAACCGTTTCTCCAGCCCTTATTTATGTTCCTTATGTATCGGGATTTTATCTGTTTGCTTGAGTTCCTTGTGTAGTTGAGAGATTAATCTTACACCAGATGAAGAGCTAGCGAATGTTTTTGTCCCCCATTTGTTAGTTTGTCACCTCCTCATTCTGTTTTTTCTATGCAGGACATTCTTAGTTTTATATAACCCTATTTGGTTATTTTTGCTTTTGTGTCCTTGACATCTGACTCTCAAATTATTGCTAGTCTGGTGGCTTTAAAGGTTTTTCTACATTAGTATTCTAGCAGTTTCAGCTTCAAGTTTTATTGTGAGATCTTTGATTCGTGTGTGTGTGTGTGTGTGTGTGTGTGTGTGCACTCATGCGTGTGCGCAAATGTATATGCACATACACAAAGACAAGACAGGGCAGGGAGGAAAGAAGGAAGGAGAGAGAGAGAATTTATTGTCATTCTTTGCATATGGAGATCGACTCCCACTACCTGTCCCCCACCTGTGCATTACACAATCCAGAGTCTATACTTTCCACAATGTATGTATTCAGAACACTTCTCAAAATAAACTTTGGTCTTATAAATGAAGAGAAGATAATAGTGATTACTAGAGGCCGGAGAGGAGAGTGGAGATAGAGGTTACTGACATAAAAATACACTTCACTTGCAGGAGTGAGTCCTGGTGTTTTGAAGCACAGTTCATATGCCAAAGCATTTAAAACACGGTTCACACCCCTTGCTCTGGACTACAGGGTAGTCCAACCTTCTGCCTTCTCTACACCATCATGTGACCCTGAACACCAGACCTCGAGCCATGCTTACAGTAAATTAAGGGTTCCTCCAAGTTCAAGCCTCCATTTAAACATTGCCCACATCATTAAGGCTTTTTCTAACAATCCTCCACAAAGCAACTCCCAACTATTACAATTACTAGGAATTTTATGATTTTTATCATGGTATTGCCTCTGCATCCACCCTACACATTTATTAGGAGCGGTGATAATTCTAACCATTTGCACCTTGCACTGAATTTAGCTCTATTGCTCCTCATTCAAATTCAGTCTCCAGTGACTGGGTCTTCTTTTCTGAACACAGAGCATTTCACAGTGCCTAACACAAACCGTATGACCACCTCAGTGGAGACCCACGTTTCACCTGCCTTCCTAACTAGCACGTCCCTGAAGACATGTGGGTGGCAGATGGATCACAGCCTTGCTGGTATTTATCCACTCAGTGTTGATCTGCTCTGGAGAAAACTCTTGCGTATCACAACCATGTTTTTTCCATGGTTCTTTTTAAATGAAGCTTTACAACACAGCTTGAATTGTTCCTGGAGGCTCTCAAGTCTAATCTTGTTGTGGTCAGATGAAGGCCCTCCCTTTTCATTTCAGCTACCTATAAGGCAGGTTTGGGGGTATTAAGATAGATAAAGATGGGTGGCCATGGAGGTGAGTCACTCAAAGAAATCGCTGCCTGGATTGTGGAGGGGTGGCAACCTCCAGCTACAGGACTGGATGCCACACTGGCATCCCCAAAACCTTCCTGAAGCTTCAGTGTGGCCGGACACTCTTACTCTACGTCCTGCTTGCTTGGTTTTTTTGTTGTTGTTTTTTGTTTTGTCAACTTGACACAAACTGGAGCAGGGAACCTTAGCTGAGAAAATGCCCCCATAAGACTATCCTGTGAGCAAGACTGTGGGACATTTTATTGATTAAATGGGGAGGCCCAACGGGAAGTTCTTGAGGTATACCAGAAGGCAGGCTGAGCTAGCCAGGAGTAGCAAGTCAGTGAGCAGCACTTCTTCTCAGTGTCTGCTTCAGTTCCTTCCTCCAGGTTTCTGCCTCGAATTTCTGCCTCGACTTCTTCCCTCAATGGACTGTGACCAGGGATCTGCATGCTAAACAATCCCCACCCCCCAAAGTTGCTTTTGGTCACAGTATTTATTTATTTATTTTGATTTTTATTGAGCTCTACATTTTTCTCTGCTCCCATCCCTGCTTCTCCCCTCCTGGTCATAGTATTTATTATAGCAATAGGCACCAATAAAAATGGTCCCTAACCCGATTTTCCTCTTTTTCATAAGTGTCTGACTTGCACAAGTCTAAATATTTTCTCTACTGTATCCAGCTCTTCTTCCCCTGTCCTTCCAATAAACCTCTGTACAGGACTCCAACTGACACCAGAAACCTCCGTGGAGATAATCACAGATTCAAATATAAATATGGGTCTTCACAATCAATTCATGTGAAAACTGAAGATTCTTAAGTATTTAAGCTTCTTCCTCTGCTTCACAGTAAATCCTCTTCTGGCACAAAATTTCTACCATAATTTTGTCTTTCTCCCTCCCTCCATCCCTCCGTCCGTCCCTCATTCCCTCCCTCCTCCCCTCCTTCCCTTTTTCCTTCCATTCTTCATTTCTTTCTTTCTTTTTCTTTCTTTCTTTTTTTTTTTTTTTGTTTGACAGAATCTCTCCACATAGCCTGTTTGTCTGGTAACTCACCCTGTAGACCAGACTGACCTCAAACTCATCTGCCTTCCTCTACCTCCTAAGTACTGAAATTAAAGGCATGTGACACCACACCCGTCAAATTTCTACCATGGCTTCCCAAATGTGGGTGCACATTGAGGACCTTTGAAATCATACTGACGATGTTTCCCTACCTAGGTCTGGAGAATGACTTGTGTTTCAAGGCACCAAAAGCTGATTCTAATGTTATCCAGGCTTAAGCCTTGAAAGGCTGCTCATCCTTGGAAGAAATTATGATTCCTAGCTGTGCTTTTTTTTTTTTTTTATAAATGTCACAGACCTGTACATCAGTGTCTCTGCCACCTAGCACACCAGGGCCAGCAAGACCTGCTCTAGCCAGTTTTCTATCTAGACTCAGAAAGCGAGTTTTTATCACACACTTCTCATAACTAATGGAGACAGTGGCTATTAAACACATCGAAGGGAAATGGAAATGTCAGTACCATGCCTGGTCTGTGAGCATAGGAACCTGGGTTTGCAACCCCAGCATCCACAGAAATGCTGAGTGTGGTTGTGTGAATCTTCCACCCCAGTGCTTGGGAAGGCAGAGATGATGGATCCTCAGAGCTCATGAGCTAGGAAGTCTAGAGAATTAGGGAGCCCCAGATTCGGTGAAATAGTGTGTAAAAGTAAGGTAGAGAGAGAAAATACAAGATACCCAGCATCAATCTTTGGCCTCAACACACCCTCAGACATATGTATATGTGTATTTCTTTTCTCACATGGACCACAAATACGCAACACATAAAATACACAGGCAGACAACAACTGCTGCAATTACTTTTGAGTTATTAATGATGTTTATGTACCGTGCACCTTGCCAGAAACAAATCTTTACAAACATGAGTTTGGATTAACAATCTTGGGTAAAGGGCCGGGCCGTGGTGGTGCACGCCTTTAATCCCAGCACTTGGGAGGCAGAGGCAGGCGGATCTCTGTGAGTTCGAGGCCAGCCTGGTCTACAAGAGCTAGTTCCAGGACAGGCTCTAAAAAAAAAAGCTGCAGAGAAACCCTGTCTCGAAAACAAACAAACAAACAAACAAACAAACAAACAAAACAAAAAAAAAACAATCTTGGGTAAAGATGTATTCCAAGACCTGACCATTTAACTTGCTGAGAACATAAATTTGCGGGAGGCAGGCACCCATCTCGTGTTTAATAGTATTAGTTTGGCTGGTTATATTCTCCTAACATCTCATATTAAAAGGCAACACATTTTTTGCCAAGATCAGCCAGGCTCATTATTCCGTCCTCTTGGGCATTACAAATTCATCAGGGGTTCTGTTAAAACTGCAGATGCTTCCATCTCAAGGAAGAAGCAGGAAGCTCGAGACACAGGTAGGGATGAGGTAAGTGCCTGCATTGCTTACAACCACCCAGGTTAATTCTTATGTGGGTCCAGGTGCGCTCTCATTTCTGTCATAACTGGAGCCTGAACGCACCCCCAGGTAGGTGGTAATGTCTTCCATTTTCCTGTGCTGATTCCAGATCATCACACACCTTTTTTAACATTGTATCCATCCTGCTCGAAATGACCACATGGTTGGAGACCACTTGTCAAGAGATTTCGCAGATTACAGTGAAAACATTTTAAAATTAGGGACACAGGACAAAGATAGAAAACAAACATTCCACCATCATTGAGTTATTCAAGAACATGAACATGAAATTCTTCATTATTCTGTAAAGTTCAAAGAGAAGTAGATAGTTCCGTTATATTTACTACTTGTATTACTGTTTCCTGGCGCTGCAGTAAACACAATTTCTGCCTTCATCCTTGTTTAATTTGTGACTAGCATGGCCATACTGCCCCAGCAATTCGGTCTTTGTTTAGGAGCCTCTAAGACTGCATTTCTTTAACCCATTCTGCCCCAACTGGGCCGCCCACTTCAAATGACTTAATTAAGAAAAAAATCCCTCACAGGTGTGCCCAGCCATTTGAGTTTTAGTTAATTCCAGATACGGTCAAGTTGACAGCCACGACTACCCATCATAGAAGGTGACTACATGGAGCATACAGCCTGCATTTATTTGTAATGCTTGTATCTGGTACACAGCACGGTCTCTGGAATAGAGCGGAACAGAACAGTGCTCGATATATAATGAATTGAGCTGAATACTCCAGACACGTCCTGCTCAAGGACTCAATAAATACTCTGGGTTTTGTCTTAACATTCTCCAAAAGTTCTTGGGAAAGGTCTGGTGTTCAGTGTGACACTACTGGAAGGTGGTGGGACCTGGTGGAGAGTGTTGAGTTATTGTGGGTACTCCCTTAAAGGGGATACTGGGTAATTGTGAATACTCCCTTAAAGGGGATACGGGGTGATTATGGACACTCTGTTAAAGGACATAGTGGGTGCTCATTCTGACAGCACATGTAGCCAAAGTTGGGTGGAGCAGAGATTTTATTGGCTTCTGCATAAGGGAGTCATACCCATTATGTACTTTTCATCTTGTGATAGACTACCCGACAAGAGGGCTGGAGAGATGACTCAGTGGTGAAGAGCCCTGGCTCCTCCTCCTCGACTTGACCAAGTCAAGTTGACAACATAAGCAACACAACAGGCAAACTCATGAAGCATAGAATATAATGAGGAAGAACACACAGTGAGACCCCAGTGCCCTTCTCCATGCTCCCTCATTTTCCTACCACGTGATTAGCAGTTTTTCTCTGCTGCACTGCATCAAGATGCAATGCCTTGCCCAAAGTTGATCGTAGAGTGACAGTTCCGAGCTGTGAGCCAAAATAAAGCTTTCTTTCTATTAGCTGATTATCTCAGGAACTCAGAGCAACAGAAGCCCAACTAAAACCAAGGCCCAAAGATCAGAGTCATGCTATATGAATCTTAACTTCTGCTTTCCATGGTCACTTCCCATTGTAATGTACCATTTCTCACTTTTCTTTAGCAGGTAGATTTTCTTTGCATCTTCTTTCTTACAAATTGTGCTCATTCCTTGATTCCACACTTAAGCTTTAGTTACAAGGAGAGATATAGGGTATCTAAACATCTCAGACAAAGCTGGGCTTGGTGGCACTAATTCTGGCAACTTAGGTTGAGGTCAGAGGTTTACAATTTCAAGGTCAACATGGGATATAGAATAAGTTGAAGACCAGGATGGAAAACTTCCCAAGATCCTGACTCAAAACAGCAGGTGAAAAGGAGGCCTGGGGAAATGGTCCAGTGGTAGGCTATTTGCCTACAACGTGTGGGAAACTACCCAGCTAAAATAACCTGATTGTTCAAAGCTGAGAAATGTTAATCAACCAATTAACCAACTATAGTCCGAACTTCTAATATAATTCCTATGAATGCATTTCTTCTTATGTCTTGTCCATTTTATTTAAAATGTAATGTTTTTATTAGCCTATGTTAATTATACATAATATCGAGTCTCATTGTGTTTTTATGCACAGATATAATGTCTCCGTTCCCTGGGCCCGAGCTTCCAAACTCCACCATCCTCTGCCTTACCCTGGCTAAGCCCTGCCAGAGCTGGAATCAGTAGGAAAGAATCCTCACCTCCTGTCCTATGGAACAGTGTTCTGGAAGTCTCGACTAAGCTATCTTGGCATCTTTCTCGGCATCTTCAGTGTTTTCAATTACATTTCCAAAATAGATGCTCAAATTGCCAGAGGGGGTGTCTAAAACGAGAAAGCTGTGGTCCAAATGACTTTCTTAATCGAGAATGAGGAAGAGAAGAGAAAGCTCACTGACCTACAGGAAAGCCCAGTGACAGTGTCTGCCTGATGTTTTATAAGCAGGTTCTATTCGGAGATCCCAAGGAAAATTAACTATGGAGGTCATAAAAGGACTTGTAGGTCAACTTCTGGAGGGGATAAAAATATTAACTGACCAACTGCAACACAAGACACGTCTTGTTTATCTAGCCATGCTCATTTGTTTTCTGTGTTTGTTTCATATAAAAAAAATCTCAAGCAGCATAGGGAAGAAACTGAGGTGTATAATTTTATCGATGTCACCCCACTGCATCTGGCAGGTCCACACAAACATGCACTTATGCACCTGTGCATGTGTATATCAGCTATTAATATATATTAAATAAACATTGACTTTTTTTCGTGTTAAGGGGAGCCCAATTCTCTATCACAGATTAATTTGTACATCAGCTGAGTCTGAGAAAGAGTTTGTGGTGAAAGATTTTTTTACTGGGAATGGATACGGTGGAAAGAAAGGGAGAGGATGTGGGTCAGACAGGGCAAAGGTCAGTGATGTAGGACCTCCATTGCATTAGCCAAGCGATGTGGACACCTGGAAGTGCATCTCATTTTAGAGTGTTTCACATCTCTGAGACAGCTCTGGTCCTTTGAATCTCTGCCTTGCTCCATTACTGAATTCAGGCTTCCCCAGACAGTGCAGGACCCTAGACCAAAGCCTTTCTACAAGATGGGAATGTTGAAAGAACTGGAGGCACGAGACTGTCTTCTGACCCTACACTTTAGCAGCTGGGCAGCAAGTCCGTCCTCCTGGAAATGACTGGCTGGCTCGTGTGTGTGTGTTATAGCTCCTATAATCTGTTCCTCTCTAGTGAAGGCAAGACAAAGGGCAAGATCCAGAGAAGCAATTCTTTCCTGGCTGAGTGAAAAAGAGAATCTGTATGTACAAGGAAAGACCCTACATTTCACTCGGATGTAAGGAGGAGAGCAGTGACCTACCCTTTACAGGAAAAAGGAATGATATTTGTTCAAACTAAAAACTGTAGAATTTGAGCCAGTCTAAAAGTTTTGACTTGAATTTTGATGTCTGATACCCAAATAAGGGAGAATAATTAAGGGATTTTTGTAGTCTCAAGATACAGATGTTTAACCTTATATTTTCAACTCATAAATATTCCGGACATGAGTATTTATCCCTCTACACTCCCAGCAGACACACACTTCATAGTCACCTGTATGTGCTTAGTTCATTTAGTACATATGAAAAGCCAAGTTCTCTACTTTAGTTTAATCAAAAGCACAATATACTTAGTGGTAAGATTGTAAAGTGTAGATCCAGCACAGAAAACATGGGAAAAGCACCCAATAGAGATCCAGAGAGCTGTGAGAAAATGACCTCTTAAGAATTTAAAGCCAGGTATGGCAGTGAGCAGCTTTAATCCCAGTAGGTGGGAAGGAAAGAGGTAGGGGCAGGTGAATCTCTAGCAGTCTGAGGTCAACTGCACACTAAACTCCAGGACATCTGTGAGGGCCTGCCTCTAAATCAGACAAACAACACCAGACAATGGGGCATTACCACTGACCCCAGAAACTGACACATTTGTCCAAGCTACATTGTTTATACTTCCTTCTAATTTTTATATTTATCAGGACAATGATCCCAGGTCAACCAAATCAAATGAGGAAGACTCATACCCAACATTAATTGAGCACAGGTGTGCACCAAGAGTGTAGGGTCTCACTGGGATGCCCTGTCATTGTGTGTGTGTGTGTGTGTGTGTGTGTGTGTGTGTGTGCGCTCTGTGTATACATATAATTGACTAATCCATATCAAGCAAAGAATTATCATTTTTTGAGGGGAGAATTGTTCTTATACCATAGCAATCTATTGGGAGTTGTGAACCTCCAGTTCCTGAACTTCTCATAAACAACTTGTTTTCCTCTGCTCTGAGACAGCCTGCAGGTGCTCTGAGCAGGAGACCCTCAGGAGTTCCTGATGGCAGGGGAGTGGTTTCTGGTGGGTTTGGCTGGGGCGTGGCTATCAGTTAAGGATCCCTATAAAGGTGGCTCTGGTACACAATAAAGAGGGGCATTCTGGCATTAAGGATGACCTGTGTCTCTGTCTGTGAGTCTTTGTGTGTTTCAATCTTCAGCCCCTTGCCCCGTTCAGGAACTGTATGGTAGCGCATAGAGCGCAGACGGGCGTGGTACTACAGCAATCCAAGTGTTAGACTCTCCAAAACGCAAACAAGGAGTGCACCTCTGGTTACCCTTGGTAGCAATGGTCTCTTTGCTCCCTGCACTCAAAGCCCCTCTGCTTTTCTGGGCTACATGTTGCCAGAAGTAGTGACTCTGGACGAGAGTATACACCAAGCCTGGGCATTTTTGGCTGCCATGCATGGTGGTTAAAATGCAGGGGTTCTCCCAATCAGCTATTAAGTCAGGGTCTGTGAGGTGTCATCCCCAAACAAATCTCTTCCCAGGACTTGAGTCTTATCTCCTGGGGTAAGTCTGTGGAATTGTTTTTGAATGAAATTCTGCCACACAGAACTTTAACAAACTGTAATAGCACACACCACACAAAATTTGAAAAGCCGGACCCGGTGTCTTCCTACTCATTAACAGAATCAGCTGTAGGCCGCAAATCAGTTCCAAGTGCAGTAGGTGCCAGGAGCTACTTTCTGGAAAAGGGAATCAGTTTATTTATTAACTCCTAGTTAGTGGAAAATTAAATTGATCCAACCCCCTACCCCTGCCCTGCAGGAATGGAAGCTCATGACATTGTTATTAACGATCTGCGGAGGTCTTGGGTGAATGCCCTAAGTTGGGCCTATGTGTCACCCTCAGACAAAATCGGCGTCAGCTGTTTCTTGCTAGTGTTAGCTTCCAGGTGGCTGACAGGGTTCTCTCCAACCCTTGACGTGGAAAGTCAGGTTCAAAGGCTTCACGGTTTGGTTTCCTGGGAGATTTCAGGGCTTGAATGGAGGCCTCTTTCTCTCTGTCCCCCGTCCACAGCTTAGGTTTTTGGCTCTCATTGTTTTCCGCGGGAGACTGTGGAGCCAGGGAAAATCACACTACTTCCCCCTCCCCCCCCCCCCCGCGCCTCTTCTTCTTCTGTGTAGTCATGGGGAAAGTGCCCAGAGAGGAAGCCAGTAGAGGGTCTAGGTGGGAGGAAAACTCAGCAGGCCTTTAAACAGATCTGCAGCTTTGGAGAGTGCTGGTCCCACCTTGCCTGCCACGATGATGTACGGTAGCTGGTAAGGCGTCTGTCTGTAGATGTGTGATGTCCACACCTTTTAATCAGAGCCAACCGTGTTCGTCAGAACACTGCACCAAGTCTACTATGCTAGCGGCAATGCGGCCCTCATCCTGTACCATGCGGTGCCAGCCTCTAAACCGCCACTCTCCAGTCTACCACTAGATGGCAGCAAAGGCCGGACTCGCCAACCTCCCGCATTGCGTAAAGGTCTCCTGCAGCATAACTTAAAAAAAAAAAAAAAGAAAGAAAGAAAAGAAAAGAAAAAGAAAAAGAAAAAGAAAAAAGTGATGCAGCACAAATTTCTCTTTAGAGAAATCGCCACCCGAGAATCGCAGCCTTAAGTCTATGGCGTTAACTGGTAGAGTCTGTAGGAGAGCTGCTTTCTGGTTAGGTGGGGTGAAAAACCCGAACCAATCAACAAACCCCAAACGCAGCAGACCACCGCTTCTGAGGCATCTTTGGGAGACTGTAATGCAGTTATAGCCCAGGTGCTTCGCTGCGGACAGTTCAGTTTAGGAAGGGCATGCCAGGAGACCAAGCTGTGGCTTTCAGAGCCCCCTTCTACAAAGAATAGGTGAGGGGTTGGCTCTGAAGGGATGATGATTCAGGAGTTCTTGTGGAGGGAAGACTAAGCGAACTCCAGGCAGGTGTCAAGATGCGGGGGCGGAGCAGCCTTTTAATCCGGGATGGGGGCGCCATCTGCTCCTGACAGTTGAACTGCACATCTCACTCCGCCCTATTGCATCGCTGCATCCCAGAGGGAGGAGAAAGAGGAATGGGAGACAGGAAGTGCATGCTCTGGAAATCTGGGTTCTGTCTCCAGAGATAAAGACCACCTGGTCCTTAGCAGTTGGGAGCCTCACCCTATTCATTTCCCCCGCGCCCCTCCCATCATCCTTACCCCTCCCCACCTCGTTCCTGTTTCCTCCCCATATAAAGGGCGACTTCAGCACGATTTTAAAAACCTTGTGTCAAAGTCTTTTAAGAAGTGAACCCCTGCCAGTTGGAGCCGTCCCCTCACACAGTGTTCTCTGATGGCTGGCTCAGTAATGGGGTTCTCAAGGCCGGGGACTGGAAGCAGGATAGCCACTGGCAGGTGCTTTCTCTTTCTCCATCTTCTCAGGCAGGAGAATGCTGCGAGCTCATGGTGCTAGAAGCCGGATTTTTCCCTCTGTGTGGCTGTGTTGATGTCCTTCACCTCTCAAGGTGCCCCTGGGAAACAAGGAATACGGAATCTGAGTTTCATGTCCTCTCATCTCCCTTCCCTTCCCTTCCGTCAGTGTCCAGGATGTTGGGATGAGAGAATTCAGCTTCTTGTTCCAGGCCAGCACACCACTCAACTCATGCAAATCCATCTTTGATTCATTTTTCTGGTATCGCTATGGCAGGAAGCCCCTGCTTCTCCAGGAACCCTTCTCTGACTGAACCATGGGACTTGGTTGGTAGTCAGTTCCTCACATTTATCCATCACCACATGTATGATTTCTTTGCTAACTCTGTAAACTGTCCAAGTCAACCTGTACGTAGGCTAGGTTGGCGCATAACCCACGTGTTCTCTGTGCTTCCAGATTTCCTGTGCCCAGCGAGCCCTAGATCCGGTTTGTCAGAGGACGTGCAAATGAGGAAGCTGATTGGACGAGTGCTAAACCCAGCATAATAGAGTCAGAGTACCCCAAACATAGGCTTGGTGTTTGATTGCCTGCGTGCTGGTGGGCTCAGAGGTGCTGAGAGGGAGGAGAGACGCCAGGAGGGGCACACTGGTTCAGGGCGCTCAGCTGGAAGCCGCAGGGGGGCTTTCTGCCATGGTCCTAATAAAGAGATGAACGGCCAGTAGCGAGGCAGGAGCAAGGATAGGCGGGGCTGGCAGGCAGAGAGTACAAATAGAAGGAGACCACTGAGAGGAAGGGAAGGAGGAGAAAGGAGCAAACAAGAAGAGGAGAATCTCAGGTGCCAGCCAGCCAGCTACACAGCAAGCCATGGAGAAAGAAATAAAGTTAGGTATACAGAAATAGAGAAAGATAAAAGCCCAGAGGCATAAAGTAGTTGGGATAATTTAAGATAAGAAAAGCTGGCAAGAAACAATCCACACTAAGGCCGGGCATCCATAAATAATAATAAGCCTCCATGTGATTTGTTTGGGAGCTGGGTGGTGGGCCCCTCAAAAAGCCAAAGGAGTAAAATATCCCACATCAAACACCAATAAAGTCGTCAAAGAGCAGCTGTGAGGACCAGCCAATGTGGCTGGTTTTAGCCATGCGCCTTAGGCAGACATCTCCCAACGCCAGACGCCAGCACCAAGCCCTTCCTCCACATCAGGTCTTCCCCCGCTGGAGCTCATGGCAATAGGGCAGGGGAGGAGAGTCAGCACCATCTTGGGAGATAGGCAGACCTGATTTGAAGCTGGCTCTACATTGTGGGGTGGGCAGGTTTGCACAGTTTTGAAGGCCGGCTGGGCTTCAACCTTCTTAATCTGCTAAATAAGATTGATAACTGGCTCACATTTCAAGGTTGGCTCCAGATGAAGGGACGAATGTGACACCTGTCAACCGTGTGAGGCTCTGTAGGTGACATCTCACCAGAGAGCAGTGACCCTGTCTTCTATGAGGACAGCTGTGAGGTTGGCCAGAGACCCTTAGGAAAGTCATTGCACTTGCCAGACCGAGCCAGGATGGGACAGAAGAGGACTGTGACCTCTGCTAACCAGTGATGAGGCAGAGTGGTGTGTGCCTGTAACTCCAGTTCTCGGGAGACAGAGGCAGGAGGATCATCATGAGTTTGAGGCCCTTTTCATGTGCACAAGAAGCTCCAGGCCAAACAGGGATAGCCCGTAGGATTGTGTATCAACAAAGAAACAGCCATGTAAACAAACAAATCCTATTCCAAGGAACTTTACTATTTCATTTTCAAAAACAGCATAATTTTTCTTTCTGTAAATATATTCCTTGTGGGGGGCTGGAGAGCTGGCTCAGAGGTTAAGAGCATTGTCTGCTCTTCCAAAGGACCTGAGTTCAATTCACAGCAACCACATGGTGGCTCACAACCATCTCAAACCGGTTCAAACCGGATCAGTTCAAAATGAATCAGACTGGTTCGAACCGGTCCAGACTGGAATAAACCAGATTAAACTGGTTCAGACCAGTTCAAACCGGTTGAAACCGGTTCAGACGGGAATAAACCAGATCAAACAGGTTCAGACCGGATCAAACCAGTTCAGACTGGAATAAACCAGATTAAACCGGTTCAGACCAGTTCTAACCGGTTCAGACCGGAATAAACCGGATTGAACTGGTCTGAACCAGTTCAAACCGGAATAAACCGGTTCAGAATGGAATAAACTGATTCAAACCGGTTCAGACCGAAATAAACCGGTTCAGACTGGTACAAACCGGTTCAGACCAGTTCAAACCGGATAAAAACCAGTTCAGACCGGTTCTAACCGGTTCAAACCAGATCAGACCGGTATAAACAGGATTAAACCAGTTCAGACCGGTTCTAACAGGTTCAAACCGGTTCAGAACGGTTCAAACTGGATCTGACTGGCTCAAACTGGTTCAAACTGGAGCAAACCGGATTAAACCGGCTCAAAATCCCGGCTCAAACCGGTTCTGGCAGGAATAAACCGGTCCGAACCGGTTCTAACCGATTCAAACCGATTCAAAATGGATCTGACGGGCTCAAACCGGCTCTAACCGCTTCAAACCGATTCTGACCGGAATAAACCGGTTCAAACCGGCTCAGACCGAAATAAACCGGTTGAAACCAGTTCAAACTGGTTCAGACGGGATCAAACTAGTTCAGACCAGCTCAAACCGGCTCTAACCGGTTCAAACCGGATCTAACCGGAATAAACCGGTTCAAACCGGTTCTGACTGGTTCAAACTGGTTCAAACCGGTTCTGACCGGTTCAAACCGGATCTGACCGGTTCAGACCAGAATAAACTGGATCAAACCGGTTCAAACTGGTTCAAACCGGATCTCACCCGTTCAAACCGGAATAAACTGGATCAAACCAGTTCGGACTGGTACAAACCGGTTCAGAACGGTTTAAACCGGTTCAAACAGGATCTGACCGGAATAAACCGGTTCAAACCGGTTCTGACTGGTTCGAACCGGTTCTGACCGGTTCAAACCGGATCTGACCGGTTCAAACCGGTTCAGACCGGTTCAGACCGGTTCAAACCGGTTCAGACCGGTTTAAACTGGATCAAACCGGTTCAGACCGGTTTAAACCAGTTCAAAACGGTTAAGACCGGTTCAAACCAGTTCAAACCAGTTCAGACCGGTTTAAACTGGATCAAACCGGTTCAGACCGGTTTAAACCGGTTCAAACCGGATCTGACCGGTTCAAACCGGTTCAGACCGGCTCAAACCGGATCTGACCGGTTCAAACCGGTTAAGACCGGTTCAAACCGGTTCAGACCGGATCTGACCGGAATAAACCGGTTCAAACCGGTTCTGACTGGTTCAAACTGGTTCAAACAGGTTCTGACCGGTTCAAACCGGTTCAGACCGGTTCAGACAGGTTCAAACCGGTTCAAACCGGTTCAGACCGGATCTGACCGGAATAAACCGGTTCAAACCGGTTATGACTGGTTCAAACTGGTTCAAACCGGATCTGACCGGTTCAAACCGGTTCAGACCGGTTCAAACCGGTTCAAACCGGATCTGACCGGTTCAAACCAGTTCAAACCGGTTAAGACCGGTTCAAACCGGTTCAAACCGGTTCAGACCGGATCTGACCGGAATAAACCGGTTCAAACCGGTTCAAACCGGTTCAGACCGGATCTGACCGGAATAAACCGGTTCAAACCGGTTCTGACCGGTTCAAACCGGTTCAGACCGGTTCTGACCGGTTCAAACCGGTTCAGACCGGTTCAGACCGGTTCAGACCGGTTCAGACCGGTCCAGACCGGTTCAGACCGGTTCTGACCGGTCCAGACCGGTTCAGACCGGTCAAAACCGGTTCAGACTGGTTTAAACTGGATCAAACCGGTTCAGACCGGTTTAAACCGGTTCAAACCGGATCTGACCGGTTCAAACCGGTTCAGACCGGCTCAAACCGGATCTGACCGGTTCAAACCGGTTCAAACCGGTTAAGACCGGATCAAACCGGTTCAGACCGGATCTGACTGGTTCAAACTGGTTCAAACTGGTTCAGACCGGTTCAGACAGGTTCAAACCGGTTCAGACCGGTTCAGACCGGTTTAAACCGGTTCAGACCGGATCTGACCGGAATAAACCGGTTCAAACCGGTTCTGACTGGTTCAAACCGTTTCAAACCGGTTCTGACCGGTTCAAACCGGTTCAGACCGGTTCAGACAGGTTCAAACCGGTTCAAACCGGATCTGACAGGAATAAACCGGTTCAAACCGGTTCTGACTGGCTCAAACCGGTTCAGACCGGTTCAGACCGGTTTAAACCGGTTCAGACCGGATCTGACCGGAATAAACCGGTTCAAACCGGTTATGACTGGTTCAAACTGGTTCAAACCGGTTCTGACCGGTTCAAACCGGTTCAGACCGGTTCAAACCGGTTCAAACCGGATCTGACCGGTTCAAACCAGTTCAAACCGGTTAAGACCGGTTCAAACCGGTTCAAACCGGTTCAGACCGGATCTGACCGGAATAAACCGGTTCAAACCGGTTCAAACCGGTTCAGACCGGACCGGAATAAACCGGTTCAAACCGGTTCTGACCGGTTCAAACCGGTTCAGACCGGTTCTGACCGGTTCAAACCGGTTCAGACCGGTTCAGACCGGTTCAGACCGGTTCAGACCGGTCCAGACCGGTTCAGACCGGTTCTGACCGGTCCAGACCGGTTCAGACCGGTCAAAACCGGTTCAGACTGGTTTAAACTGGATCAAACCGGTTCAGACCGGTTTAAACCGGTTCAAACCGGATCTGACCGGTTCAAACCGGTTCAGACCGGCTCAAACCGGATCTGACCGGTTCAAACCGGTTCAAACCGGTTAAGACCGGATCAAACCGGTTCAAACCGGTTCTGACTGGTTCAAACTGGTTCAAACTGGTTCAGACCGATTCAGACAGGTTCAAACCGGTTCAGACCGGTTCAGACCGGTTTAAACCGGTTCAGACCGGATCTGACCGGAATAAACCGGTTCAAACCGGTTCTGACTGGTTCAAACTGGTTCAAACCGGTTCTGACCGGTTCAAACCGGTTCAGACCGGTTCAGACAGGTTCAAACCGGTTCAAACCGGATCTGACCGGAATAAACCGGTTCAAACCGGTTCTGACTGGTTCAAACCGGTTCTGACCGGTTCAAACCGGTTCTAACCGGTTCAAACCGGTTCAAACCGGATCTGACCGGTTCAAACCGGTTCAGACCGGCTCAAACCGGATCTGAACCGGTTCAAACCGGTTAAGACCGGATCAAACCAGTTCAGACCGGATCTGACTGGTTCAAACTGGTTCAAACCGGTTCTGACCGGTTCAAACCGGTTCAGACCGGTTCAGACAGGTTCAAACCGGTTCAGACCGGTTCAGACCGGTTCAGACCGGTTTAAACCGGTTCAGACCGGATCTGACCGGAATAAACCGGTTCAAACCGGTTCTGACTGGTTCAAACCGGTTCAAACCGGTTCAAACCGGTTCAGACAGGTTCAAACCGGTTCAGACCGGATCTGACCGGAATAAACCGGTTCAAACCGGTTCAAACCGGATCTGTCCGGTTCAGACCGGTTCAGACCGTTTCAGACCGGTTCAGACCGGTTCAAACCGGTTCAGACCGGTTTAAACTGGATCAAACCGGTTCAGACCGGTTTAAGCCGGTTCAAACCGGATCTGACCGGTTCAAACCGGTTCAGACCGGCTCAAACCGGATCTGACCGGTTCAAACCAGTTCAAACCGGTTCAAACCGGTTCAGACCGGATCTGACCGGAATAAACCGGTTCAAACCGGTTCTGACCGGTTCAAACCGGTTCAGACCGGTTCTGACCGGTTCAAACCGGTTCAGACCGGTTCAAACCGGTTCAGACCGGTTCAGACCGGTCCAGACCGGTTCAGACCGGTTCTGACCGGTCCAGACCGGTTCAGACCGGTCAAAACCGGTTCAGACTGGTTTAAACTGGATCAAACCGGTTCAGACCGGTTTAAACCGGTTCAAACCGGATCTGACCGGTTCAAACCGGTTCAGACCGGCTCAAACCGGATCTGACTGGTTCAAACCGGTTTCAAACCGGTTAAGACCGGATCAAACCGGTTCAGACCGGATCTGACTGGTTCAAACTGGTTCAAACCGGTCAGAACCGTTTCAGACAGGTTCAAACCGGTTCAGACCGGTTTCAGACCCGGTTTAAACCGTTCAGACCGGATCTGACCGGAATAAACCGGTTCAAACCGGTTCTGACTGGTTTAAACCGGTTCAACCGGTTCTGACCGGTTCAAACCGGTTCAGACCGGTTCAGACAGGTTCAAACGGTTCAAACCGGATCTGACCGGAATAAACCGGTTCAAACCGGTTCTGACTGGTTCAAACCGGTTCTGACCGGTTCAAACCGGTTCTAAACGGTTCAAACCGGTTCAAACCGGATCTGACCGGTTCAGACCGGTTCAGACCGGTTCAGACCGGTTCAAACCGGTTCAGACCGGTTTAAACTGGATCAAACCGGTTCAGACCGGTTTAAACTGGTTCAAACCGGATCTGACCGGTTCAAACCGGATCTGACCGGTTCAAACCAGTTCAAACCGGTTAAGACCGGTTCAAACCGGTTCAGACCGGATCTGACCGGAATAAACCGGTTCAAACCGGTTCTGACTGGTTCAAACTGGTTCAAACAGGTTCTGACCGGTTCAAAACGGTTCAGACCGGTTCAGACAGGTTCAAACCGGTTCAGACCGGTTCAGACCGGTTTAAACCGGTTCAGACCGGATCTGACCGGAATAAACCGGTTCAAACCGGTTCTGACTGGTTCAAACTGGTTCAAACCGGTTCTGACCGGTTCAGACCGGTTCAGACCGGTTCAGACCGGTTCTAACCGGTTCAAACCCGATCTGACCGGTTCAAACCAGTTCAAACCGGTTAAGACTGGATTGACCAGATAAACCGGTTCAACCGGTTCAGACCGGTTTTAAACCGGTTCAGACCCGGATCTGACCGGAATAAACCGGTTCAATCCGGTTCTGACTGGTTCAAAACTGGTTCAAACTGGTTCTGACCGGTTCAAACCGGTTCAGACCGGTTTAAACCGGTTCAAACCGGATCTGACTGGAATAAACCGGTTCAAACCGGTTCAAACCGGTTAAGACCGGTTCGAACCGGTTCAAACTGGTTCAGACCGGATCTGACCGGAATAAACCGGTTCAAACCGGTTCTGATTGGTTCAAACTGGTTCAAACCGGTTCTGACCGGTTCAAACCGGTTCAACCCGGATCTGACCGGAATAAACCGGTTCAAACCGGATCTGACCTGTCCAGACCGGATTAAACTGGATCAAACCGGTTCAGACCAGTTCAGACCGGTTCATACTGGTTCAAACTGGATCTGACCGGTTCAAACCAGCTCAACTCGAATCTGACCAGAGTAAACCGGTTCAAACGGGATCTGACCGGTTCAAACCGGTTCAGACCGGTTCGAACCGGTTCAAACCGGTTCAAACCGGTTCAGACCGGATCTGACCGGAATAAACCGATTCAAACCGGTTCTGACTGTTTCAAACTGGTTCAAACCGGTTCTGACCGGTTCAAACTGGTTCAGACCGGTTCAGACCGGTTCAAACCGGTTCAAACCGGTTCAGACCGGTTCAGACGGAATAAACTGGATCAAACCGGTTCAGACCGGTTTAAACCAGTTCAAACAGGATCTGACCGGAATAAACCGGTTCAAACCGGTTCTGACTAGTTCAAACTGTTTCAAACCGGATCTGACCGGTTCAAACCAGTTCAGACAGGTTCAAACCGGTTCAAACCGGATCTGACCGGTTCAGACTGGAACAAACTGGATCAAACCGGATCTGACCGGTTCAGACCGGTTCAAAGTGGTTCAGACCGGAATAAACTGGATCAAACCGGTTCAGACCGGTTTAAACCAGTTCAAACCGGATCTGACTGGAATAAACCGGTTCAAACCGGTTCTGACTGGTTCAAACTGGTTCAAATGGTTCAGACCGGATCTGACCGGAATAAACCGGTTCAAACCGGTTCTGACTGGTTCAAACCGGTTCAAACCGGTTCAAACCGGTTCAGACCGGTTCAGACAGGTTCAAACCGGTTCAGACCGGATCTGACCGGAATAAACCGGTTCAAACCGGTTCTAACCGGTTCAAACCGGTTCAAACCGGATCTGTCCGGTTCAGACCGGTTCAGACCGTTTCAGACCGGTTCAGACCGGTTCAAACCGGTTCAGACCGGTTTAAACTGGATCAAACCGGTTCAGACCGGTTTAAACCGGTTCAAACCGGATCTGACCGGTTCAAACCGGTTCAGACCGGCTCAAACCGGATCTGACCGGTTCAAACCAGTTCAAACCGGTTCAAACCGGTTCAGACCGGATCTGACCGGAATAAACCGGTTCAAACCGGTTCTGACCGGTTCAAACCGGTTCAGACCGGTTCTGACCGGTTCAGACCGGTTCAGACCGGTTCAGACCGGTTCAGACCGGTCCAGACCGGTTCAGACCGGTTCTGACCGGTCCAGACCGGTTCAGACCGGTCAAAACCGGTTCAGACTGGTTTAAACTGGATCAAACCGGTTCAGACCGGTTTAAACCGGTTCAAACCGGATCTGACCGGTTCAAACCGGTTCAGACCGGCTCAAACCGGATCTGACCGGTTCAAACCGGTTCAAACCGGTTAAGACCGGATCAAACCGGTTCAGACCGGATCTGACTGGTTCAAACTGGTTCAAACCGGTTCAGACCGGTTCAGACAGGTTCAAACCGGTTCAGACCGGTTCAGACCGGTTTAAACCGGTTCAGACCGGATCTGACCGGAATAAACCGGTTCAAACCGGTTCTGACTGGTTCAAACCGTTTCAAACCGGTTCTGACCGGTTCAAACCGGTTCAGACCGGTTCAGACAGGTTCAAACCGGTTCAAACCGGATCTGACCGGAATAAACCGGTTCAAACCGGTTCTGACTGGTTCAAACCGGTTCTGACCGGTTCAAACCGGTTCTAACCGGTTCAAACCGGTTCAAACCGGATCTGACCGGTTCAAACCGGTTCAGACCGGCTCAAACCGGATCTGAACCGGTTCAAACCGGTTAAGACCGGATCAAACCAGTTCAGACCGGATCTGACTGGTTCAAACTGGTTCAAACCGGTTCTGACTGGTTCAAACTGGTTCAAACCGGTTCTGACCGGTTCAGACCGGTTCAGACCGGTTCAGACCGGTTCAAACCGGTTCAAACCCGATCTGACCGGTTCAAACCAGTTCAAACCGGTTAAGACTGGATTTGACCAGAATAAACCGGTTCAAACCGGTTCAGACCGGTTTAAACCGGTTCAGACCGGATCTGACCGGAATAAACCGGTTCAATCCGGTTCTGACTGGTTCAAACTGGTTCAAACTGGTTCTGACCGGTTCAAACCGGTTCAGACCGGTTTAAACCGGTTCAAACCGGATCTGACTGGAATAAACCGGTTCAAACCGGTTCAAACCGGTTAAGACCGGCTCGAACCGGTTCAAACTGGTTCAGACCGGATCTGACCGGAATAAACCGGTTCAAACCGGTTCTGATTGGTTCAAACTGGTTCAAACCGGTTCTGACCGGTTCAAACCGGTTCAACCCGGATCTGACCGGAATAAACCGGTTCAAACCGGATCTGACCTGTCCAGACCGGATTAAACTGGATCAAACCGGTTCAGACCAGTTCAGACCGGTTCATACTGGTTCAAACTGGATCTGACCGGTTCAAACCAGCTCAACTCGAATCTGACCAGAGTAAACCGGTTCAAACGGGATCTGACCGGTTCAAACCGGTTCAGACCGGTTCGAACCGGTTCAAACCGGTTCAAACCGGTTCAGACCGGATCTGACCGGAATAAACCGATTCAAACCGGTTCTGACTGTTTCAAACTGGTTCAAACCGGTTCTGACCAGTTCAAACTGGTTCAGACCGGTTCAGACCGGTTCAAACCGGTTCAAACCGGTTCAGACCGGTTCAGACGGAATAAACTGGATCAAACCGGTTCAGACCGGTTTAAACCAGTTCAAACAGGATCTGACCGGAATAAACCGGTTCAAACCGGTTCTGACTAGTTCAAACTGTTTCAAACCGGATCTGACCGGTTCAAACCAGTTCAGACAGGTTCAAACCGGTTCAAACCGGATCTGACCGGTTCAGACTGGAACAAACTGGATCAAACCGGATCTGACCGGTTCAGACCGGTTCAAAGTGGTTCAGACCGGAATAAACTGGATCAAACCGGTTCAGACCGGTTTAAACCAGTTCAAACCGGATCTGACTGGAATAAACCGGTTCAAACCGGTTCTGACTGGTTCAAACTGGTTCAAATGGTTCAAACCGGATCTGACCAGAATAAACCGGTTCAGACCGGTTCTGACCGGTTCAAACTGGTTCAAACCGGTTCTGACCGGTTCAGACCGGTTCAGACCGGAACAAACCGGATTAAACCGGTTCAGACCAGTTTGAACCGGTTCAGACTGGCTTTGACCGGTTGCAATTCGATTAAACCGTTTCAGGCCGTTTCACATCGTGAGCTAGTGGAGACTTTAGGCAATAGAGGGACTAAGCCCTAAATGGCATCTTGGGCTGGAATTTGTTCTCTGAACTCCCTTCTCCAGTCTTCCCTGCCAGTGCAAAGGAGCTGCAATCTATCAGGTTTCTGCATTCTGCAGAAAGGACCAGCTTGTCTCTCTGCAGCATTTCTTCAAAGGTCTAGTTACCAAGTTGAAGAAATGCTGCAGAGAGACAAGCTGGTCCTTTCTGCAGAATGCAGAAACCTGATAGATTGCAGCTCCTTTGTTACCAAGTGAATGTGCTCCTTGTTTCCAGGCAGTTTTTGAGCAGGGTGATGTGAGATGGGCAGTGCTGGACTGTGGAGTCTCATTGCCTGGTCCAAATCCTGGTTCTCTTTCCTTCTAGCCTTCAGGCTTTAGGCCACTTTCCTTTCTCTTTCCTTCCCTTTTCCTCCTCCCTCCCTCCCTCCCTCCCTCCCTCCCTCCCTCCCTCCCTCCCTCCCTCCCTCTTCTCGGCCTTCAAATATTATAGTATTGTCTCATAGCATCGGACTCACTTTTTTCTTCCTAGTAAGAAGCTTTGAGCTTTGAAAAATAAATGTGTAGCCTTGTGGTTACTACATATTATTTCAGAATTGGGTGGAATCCATTTTTGCAGGGTCTTTGGACATGGCCACATTTTACCAAATACCTCCAAAGGGTTATACAATTTAAGTCCCTGGAAGGGACAGTGACATGAACGGAACACAGCCCCCTTGAACACGAGGCTGACAATGTAAGCTTTGCCCTCTGCGAGTCACAGGCTGACTGAGCCTCCTACACTGGGAGAACTTCAGACTGGGAATGACACCTGCAGAAGCAGAGGTCTTTAAATGGACTGCTTATCTTGTTCTTTCTCTCTGAGCTTTGGGAGCGCTCTGCCTGTCCTGTCACAATGCTTCACGGCCACCTCTCCAGGCTCCCGTCTCTTCGTCTGTCTGGGGCACTTCACCACATCAAGGAACCACTTGACGCCCTAAAGTCATGTGGTAGTCTGGGAATAGATGTAACTTTGAAGGGGTTGGTGACAGGGCCCCTGGGGATCTAGGCTCCTCCCTGACAGCAGCTGGTGCAGGAGAAATGAGATGGTGCCCATGGAAGTTCTTTGTCAGCTCTGGTCGGCGTTATGACAATTATTATTATTATATATGATGGAAAGCTTGGGTAGGGAATGAGCAAGGGAGTGCTCTGTTATTCCTAATTGAGCTTGTTATGGTTTGTGTCATAGAAGGCACCTGGTGGGAGTGAAAGGGACTTTTAGTTTCCCAGCCTGGAGAATTGGTCACAAAATCTCTTCTGTCTTCTAAAAACAAACTTGTGTGTTCTTCTCACTCAAGGTTTGGGTAAAGGGCACGTGAGTGCCCTGGAAGGCGGGACCACAGACAGATGGTGGGTCCACGTGATGGGATTGGAGCAGGGGTGTGAGAGAGGTATGCTAACCCGCCAAGGCTGTGGAGCCTCCTCGGGTAGCCAGGCACCAAATTTGAGCTTGTGGAGGTGTGGATCTTCTCGGCAGTGCTGGGCACACTCGGGACTTTTGCTGTTAGCTTTTTCTGCAGAACAGCAGAGGCATGTGCTTTCATGTACCTCTGTATCAGTGTCCACAGGGCATGGTTGGGGGACGTGTTCACCTCTGCATCTCAGTGTTCACAGGGCGTGGCTGGGGGGAACATGCCCAGAAATAGGAGGCATAGCTAACCCTGAGTCCTTCAGGTGTGACTAAGATACTTTCCTGTCAAATCTTGTTTCGATGAAGCCTTCTTTGGTTGCCTCCTTGCTCCTGACCCCACTGTCATAGTCTCTGTGTGCTCTGTATTGTGGAGACCGGAAGCTCTCCCTGGGTCCGGCATTCTCTGCTCAGGATACTGCTTCTTCATTCTGATGTCCAGGTAATCTCCGTCTCTGAGGGGCCAGCAGGTGCTATTTCCCCACTTCCTCTGGAAAGCCATCTCTTTTCCTTAGCCATTACAGTCAGGCAGTCCTCCCGGACTATAGATTGAGTCACGTGAGCGCAGGGACCAGAGCTAAGTCACCTATCTGTGGCCGTCAGCTAGCTGTGGATATCTAGGGCTGGTTCAAGCAGTAACTACAGAAAGCACTGCTCCAGCGAAGAGAGTACATGGCCCTCGCTGGGAGCTGAGCTCTGCTGCTGGATAGATTGGCTGAGATTCCTCATCATCAGCTTGCTGGTCAGTGAAATCACCTGCTGAGACTCCAAACAATGTTCTAAGCTACAAGAGCTGTCAGCATAGTCATTATCCCCTCAATTCCGGGGAGAGCAAGGTCAGGAAGGCCTTTTCATGCTTCTTACTTGGTAACCAGGTTATGCGGGCTGGATGCAGGGAGGAGACTTGGCAGTAGCCTGGGTCTGTTCTTCTCTGTCCGGGACTACTGTCTTCTCCTTTCTCCTCCAAGTAACTGAGAAAACAGGCTAAAACAGAAACTAATACTCACGTTTTAGTTGTGAGGAGCAAACCTAAGGTATTGAGGATAAAATGGAAGAGACGTAAGGAGAACAGGAGACAGCACAAGTGGGTGTGTTCTTGGTCTGCTTCGTGACAAGCTGGGGTGGCACAGTGGGCATGTCTATCATCTACTCGGGTGATCTCCTCCTAGGCGGTGCTGTTTTGGAAAAAAATGGTGCCTTGCAGAAATTTACAGCCCGGCAGAGAAAGGAGAATTTACCTGCGCAGATTCTTCTATATTCAGTTTGATGACTATGGTAGTTTGAATAAGAATGACCCCCATAGTCTCATGTATTTGAATGCTTAGTTACCAGAGAGTGGAACTCTTCATAGGATTAGCAGGGTTAGGAGGTGTGGCCTTGTTAGAGGAAGTGGATCACTGTGGGCTTTGAGATTTTAACAATCCATGCCAGGCCCAGTCTCTCTCTGTCTCTCTCTGTCTCTCTCTGTCTCTCTCTCTCTGTCTCTCTCTCTCTCTGTCTCTCTGTCTCTCTCTGTCTCTCTCTCTCTCTCTCTCTCTCTCTCTCTCTCTCTCTTTCTCTCTCTCCCTCCCTCTCTGCCTGCAGATCAGGATGTAGCTCTCGACTACTCCAGCATCAGTCCTGCCAGCCACCGTGCTCCCCACTGTGATGTTAATAGACTAAGCCTCACAAACAGTAAGCAAGGCCCAATTAAATGAGTTCAGTTCCCAACAAACCACATGGTGGCTCACAACCATGTGTAATGAGATCCGATGCTGTCTCTGGCATGCAGGTCTACATATAGGTAGAGCACTCATTAATAAATCTTAGAATGTTTTTCTTTACAAGAGTTGTCATGGTCATGGTGTCTCTTCACAGCAACAGAACAGAGACTAAGACACTGGCAGTCATATTGATTGACTCCCATATCTCTAGGTTAATAGAACCTGGGGTGTCCCAGCCTATGTGTTGTAGTAGGTGGGCCAGAGTTTGGAGACGTTTCTCCAGGCCACGTGAGGGACTAGCAACAGATTCCAGACTGCCTTGCTCTGGGAGCTCTGGAAAGAGCAAGATGCAAAATCTGAATTTCACGTAACGGCAGAGGAGAGTCACTAGAGGGTTTAAAGTTGAGCGACAAGAGACAAACTTGTGACCTTCTTATGTGGCTCACGTTAGCAGATGCAGGCAGTGCCACGTGAAGGTATCCAACGTAGTTCTTGAGGGCGTCCTTGACTGGACCTAAAGCAGTGCTTCTCATCTGTCGTGACCCAACCCTTCCACAGGGGTTACCTAAGACCATTGGAAAACACAGATATGTACATTATGAAGCAAACAGTAGCAAAATTACAGTTATAAAGTGGCAATGAAAATAACTTTATGGTCGGGGGTCACCACAACATGAAGAACTGTATTAAGGGGTCGCAGTGTCAGGAAGGCTGAGAGCCACAGTCCTAGAGCTCCATTTGGACTTCCTTATTGCGACTTCCTTTGTTCATTTAAAGATGTTCGATTCTTTTTTAGATTTTATTTTTAAATTTTGTGTGTGTGGTGTGCCGTGAATGTGTGGGTGCTCCTGGAGGCTAGAGAACACCATCAGACCCCAGGAGCTGGAGTGACAGGCCATTGAGAACTGCCTGATATGTGGGTGCTGTTTGCTGGAAGCTCCACCCCAGTGGCTGGCATCCATAGACCCAAAGAGTCTGGAATGATCTGGTGGGAGCTCCACCACAAGCCCCTCTCTCATCTCTCTCCAAACCCTGCCACATCTCAGAAAGTCCACCAAATGATAGCCCCACCCCCAGAGATCAAGACCAAACCCCACAGGGTATTTAAACTGCCCCCTCTCCACCCCCTGAAAACAGACACGTGGTTTTTAGTCTCTCTTCCCCATCTCCTCTCTGGGAGCCAGAAAATCATCCAGGGGCATTTTACCCATTTTAACCTGGGCCCTTTTTAATTCGGTTTGATTTAGTCTGATTTGGATCGCTACCTCAACAGAGAGGATTATTGGGGGTGCAGAAACTTTTCAGGAGCTAGAAACTGAACCCAGGTCTCCTAGAAGAGCAGCAAGCAATCTTAACTGCTGAGCCGCTATTTCTCTGGTTCCCAAGATGTTGGATTTAAGCAGTGGACAGTGGAGCATCATATATTTAGAGAAAGCGTGTGTGCATGCCAGCTATTATTCTAAGTCCACTGCCAATCCCATCCAGTTCCTACTGCAACTCTAAGAGACAGGTGCTATTATTGCCTTCCCTGGCCCAGGGCCACCTGCTAATGATGGCAGTTAGTATTGAAACCAAACAGCCTGCCATCAAATAGCGCTCTTCAGCACAGATGTGGCCTCACTGAGTGGGTTTAGGCAGAGAACTGATGTGGCTAGAGAGGTCTTAGGAGGAGCACTTTGGCTGTGGTGAGGAAAGATCCATACAGGAAGGAAAAGGGGTTGCCAGGAGCTCTTTGAGACCATCAGGTTTGAAAATGGAATGACTTTAGCCAAGACTCTGGAGCCGGGACTGTGAGAGGGGGCAGCTGGACTTGCCTGGTACTGGTGGGAGCCTCATAGGTGGGCAGGAAGTAGGAAGAACTAGGGCAGAAGAAGAAAGGCCCAAAGCTTGGTGGGAAGAAGGGTTCCCCCCCTACTCCTTGGTGAACTCCAAGGGGGAGAGGTTCATAGGCATTGTGCTTAGTACAGGAGGACCTGGGAAGAGAGGCCATTCGTCAGCTAGACACAAACAAACCCAGCCGTGAGGGGAAGCAAGGAGGCTGGCTTTGAGTTAAGGGCTCATTCTTCTGTCAGGTGTGAGTCCCGGTGACGGCTCCCTGGCTTCCTCAGTCTGACTCACTGCTTTCCGGCAGAGTCCCTGGGAGAGTGACCAGGAGGTGGGTCAGGAGCAGGGCGGAATTCCTGCACAGGGGCTGATGAGTCAGTGCCTTTCATCGTAAGTCTTCGTTCGCTTGCGGTTAGGAGCAAACTGGCCGGACTCACAGTTTAAATTCCTGAACCCTGGACCCAGGCCTCAGCAGGCAACTCTGTTAACAGTGGGGTGGGGCGCTTGCATGCCTGGGAAGACACATTCCAGAAGTCAGGCGTACAGCTGGGATATTGACGGTACCAGGGACCAACCGCTCTGCAGAGCTAGAAGGTGAAAACAGTGTTTTGCCCTTGGAAAACCCAGACTTGGGAGGGGTTGGGTGTGCAGTCTGCCTTGCTCTTCGGGAGGCCGGTTGTTTCTGAGACCTCTGAAGTCCTCTTTGTGAAGCAGAGAGAAGTGACCCGTCCTCTTAGGGTGAAAAGCTCAGCTTGCAGAAACAGTTGCTATCCTGATGAGCTACAGCAGGGGGCGCACTGCCGCTGTCCTAGCTACCCTCTCTGCTGCAAGCTGACTCATTCCCTCTGCAACCGACAGATTGCAGATTGCGTCTTGCCTGGTAGTTGCTATGCAGAGCTAAAAGCTGTCGCTTGAGAGTTACAGAAATTACAACCTGTCAGAGAAAATATTGGTCTAAATATGCTCGTTTAATGAGACTTTATTTTTATTATTTTTTAAATGGGCCCCCAGTTGGTAACAGCAGGTATCACTGTTTTCAGAAAACCATTTTTTTCCCCTTTGGGGTGCTTAGTAATTGGCTTTGGGTTCTACATCCTGCCGTCACGTTAGACCTAACTTTTAGCTTCTCCATGTCAGTCTGGCATGCGTCCCAGGCTAATATCCCTCTGTTAGGTGGTTGCCTAGGGATCAGAGGCTTAGGGGGCCATTCTACTAGCAGATGGCATCCCCCTGGGGGTAACTTAGTCTGATAACTGAGCAAGGTCCCAAAGAGACATTTTTTCTTTCCTTGTGGTCAGGCTATGTTAGAACAGAGTGGACAGCTGCCAAGGACTCCCGAGACAACGCGTGTCATTTTCCCAGGTGCCTTCACTCACAGCGCACCTCTCCAGGAAGAGGTGGGGCTGCAGGGTCCTCATCGCTTCTGTGGGGGTGCCCCTGAGTCCTGGATGACTGCTCTTGGTTCTGTTCTATGAGGGATAGGCGTGGCAAGAGCGCCAGTTAGAGCCACCTGCCGTTTACAAAGCTCTGGCGGGGTCTGGTGGCCGCTGATAAGGCAGGAGGCAGGCAGGCCAACTTCTATTGTGCGGATGTGAATGAGAGGGGCCCTCAAAGCGGCAATGGTGTCATTGGGCACTAACAGGCAAGCTGCAGAGAGTGTCTGGCTGGCACGGTATCCAGGGTTGTGTATCCTCTGTTTGCTGAGTGCCAACTGGGAAATGAGGCAGAAGAGACAAAGGTAGGCCCAACTTCAAGGAGTGCCAGGAGTACAACCTTCAACTAGCTCTCTAAAAGTGGTTGGAAGTGCTCAGAGCTCAGCTGCCTTCAAATATGTCCAGCCTTGACATCGTGACATGATGTCATCTATTAAGTTCACTGTAGAGATCCATGCAATTGAGTTACAAAACCATCCCCCCCCCCCAAAAAAAGATCTCATAATGGTTTAAGGAAGCTTGGGATTCTGTATTGGGCCACACTCATAGCTGCATGTGGTCGTCAACCTGATGGCGCTCTTGTCAGCATTTAAAGGATTGCTGGATGTGAAGGAATGTTCTGTACATTGCTAGGGGGAAATGCACCTGCTCTTTGAAGGAATAAACAAAGAGATGAATGTAAGCCAAGGGAGTACAAGCTAAATAGGTACATGTTGTGTGTGTGTGTGTGTGTGTGTGGTGTGTTTTCCCATTTTTGTATGTATGTGGTGTGCATCTGTGTATGTGCCTGTTTGTATCGTAGGGACACACAAGTGTGTGTGTGTGTGTGTGTGTGTAAGTGTGTAAGTGGAGGCCTGAGGTTGATTTTGTGTCATCCCTGATCTCTCTTCTTTAGGCAAATTCCCTCAGTCAAATCCAGAATCTACCAATATGCCCATTTTGAGTAGCCAGCTAGCTCTGGAGATTTCCTGTTTTCCAGGGTTGGAATTACAAGTGGGTGACCATGCTCTCCCTCCCACCAGCATTCACACAGGTCCTGGGGATCTGAACTCTGTGCCTTCTGCTTTTGTGGCAAGCACTGTAACTACCTAGCTGTCTCCCAATCCCTATGCTGCTGTTTGAATGGAAATGGTCCCCAAAGGTTCATAGATTATATCAGTTGGTTGCCAGATGGAGGTGCTGTTTGGAGCCTTGTGAAACCGTCAGGAGGTGGAGCCTTGCTGGAGGAAGCCGGCCACTGAGGTCCGGTCTGTATAGCCTGGTTTCACTTCTCATCTGCTTTCTGACTACAGACTCAGTGTGACCTCCTGCCTCACAGTCCTGCCGCTGTGTTCTCCCGATTGTACCTTGTCTTAAACTGCGAACCAAAACAAGCCCTCATTCCCTTAAGCCGCTTCTTGTCAGGTGTTCTGTCACAGAGAATAGTAACCGAGACAGTACAATGCTGAAGCTGTTTGGAATCTCCAGCCTGGGACTCCATTCCAGACACCCCCCACCCCCACCCACCGTCAGCATGCCCTGCAGCATCTCCCCTGGAGCTGCCTCTTCAAACTCTGCCCCTGAGAAAGCTTGCCAAAAGTGAGCCCCTTCTTGGGGCTGCTCAAAACCACACCTACAGCCTATATAAGACCTGGTAGCCATATTTGTCACGTGATACCACTCCCACCCTCCTGAGGATCACCCAGGAGTGCTTTGCTCAGATTAAACCTGGCTTTATTAAGTTGGTTTGATTGGCTTGTTACATCCACAGCGGGCAGATTTCCAGACTTATTCAAAGAGGCTTTAAAACTTACCAGAAGCTAGTATCTTAAACCATGCCCAGGTGGTAGGAGATGGAAGTTAGGTTGACTGACCTGTCACTCAAGTCAGGGAGTCTGAAAGACTTGTGGGGAATGGGTGGGTCCTACAGGAAGGTCTCAGAGTGTTACTGGACTGAGCTGGAGACCAACTGAAAAAGCATAGCACAAGTATACCATGACTGACTACTGGGATCAAGGACACAGCGTGGATGAGTGTCAGAGAGGCAGAATGGGAGGAAGGACATGGAGACAGACAGGCAGAATACATGAGTCTAGACTTTGTGGGTATAATACTAGTTTGTAATTATGATACTTTGTAGGTGTGATACTTTCCTGCTGGTAGGATACTAGTTTACATGTTTACATGTTTACAGGGTGATCCTTGTCTTTGAATGGCGGTGAAATATGGAAGGCTCTTTGCTAGGGCATTGCACTGATTCCTATCTCACCACTCTGAATACCTAGTAAGCATTAAATTAATACATGGACAGTTAAGGTTGTTTCTCCCTTACCTGTTCCTACCAATTTTTGGTATAGCCTAAGAAATAAGAGCATAGATTCACCAGGGGCCTCTGTTTGACCTGCTTTAGCACTTAGGGGATGTGTAGCTTTCTTTGGCATTCTCTCTGTCTTAGCACGCTTACTTCGCCAATTGTCCTGGTTAGATGTTGTTTTGTTTCCTTCTTAACTTGATACACCTTGCAAGAGGGACCCTCCGTTGAAGAGTTGCCTCAGTCAGATCAGATTGGCTTGTGGCTATGTCTATGGGAGCATTTTCTTGATTATAATGGATGCAGGAGGGCCAAGTCTACTTTGGCTGGTGCCATCCATAGAAAGATGGGCCTAGGCTCTCCGGAAAAGGTAGCTGCATGTGAGTCCGGAAGCAAACCAGCCAGCAGTGTTTCTCTGTGGTTCCTGCCTCTGCTCCCACTTGAGTCCCTGCCATGACTTCCCTCAGTCATGGACTGCAATCCAGAAGTGTAAGCCAAATAAAGCCCCGCCTCTCCACATTGCTTTTGGTTACAGTGTTTGTCCTCACAACAGAAAAGCTGACTTAGGACACCACTAAAATAAGAATCTAGATACTCAAGGTCATTAACTGAGTGGGAGAGTCCTGGTATGGAGGAAGGCATAGGGATGCTTCATGTTACTTATCTTGATTTTGAGATTAAAGAAACTTAAGAAGGGGGGATCTATTGGGGTTCATGTTTGAGGGTAGAGGCCATCATAGCTGCGTCAGGATCTTTCAGCTGGTCACAATACACCTGCAGTCAAGAAGCAGAGAGAGAAGACGGCCACTGCCAGCTTCCTTTCTCCCTCTTATTCAGTCTGGAGCCCCAGTCCAGGGAATCAGGAGACAGGTTAGTGTTTCTAGTTCTGCGGTATAGGCAGGGTCCCATGAACCCCTCACAGGGTTCATGAGCATTAGACCTGAGAACCGATCAGGTGTGCAATGGGGAGGCCAAGGAGACTTTTCACTCTGCCCAGGCTCATTTTAAGAGTGACAAGAATTGAGCTTGGGCCTGTATTCAGCTTTTTATCACTGCTGGATGGAAGCTCAGAGTCAGTGTTGTTGATCATTGGAGTCCTCTGGAAAGCACAAATGATAACACCCAAAGAGTTCCCATTTCTCTACGTCGTGTATCAGAGGGATGAAGGAGGCTGGATCTCTGAAGGTTTCTCATCAGCCACGAATTGCCACGGCACTATTGTGACCGGTAAGGGTTCCTGTCTCGTTGGAACTTTGATTTTTCCAGCATGTCCCTACCTTTTCATCTTAGGAACATTAACATTTTAGGTAGAAGAGTGAGCAAATAAAGCTCTGACGGAATGAAAGACATGAGCAGAGAGTACTGAGATTCTAGAAAGTCTCTCTGTCCAGGCTAATCCTGGACTGTGGATTCGGGGAGGGAAGAACAGATAAAGAGGACGGTAAACAGAGTGGCCGTGTGTTGTTGCTGCGGGTTTCTACGACGGCTGCCTCTCACGGTTCTTTCCCTTCCTTCTTCTTTCTTGTTTCAACGTTTTGAATTGTGACATGTCACGCAGCATCAGAGTTGGAATTCTTTTCCTCAGAAGCTAAAAGGTGGACCAGGAGTTAGCCCCAGGGCTGTGTGGAGCAAAGTGGGCCAAGCTGAGCCAACTGTGGGGTCGGCCTAGGATGGAGGGTGATGGTCATCGAAGGATGTGTGGACTCTGTGGTGTCTTTGATTGTGTGTCCCTTTTCTCTTCTGTCAACTGAAAAGATGCCCAGGAACGGAAAGATCCTTAAGCATGGACTCTTATGGCAATGATTAGTGTTTGGCTCTACAGATCATAACTCTAAGTGACTTTGGGGAATGTGTAGCCTGAGACAGACCTTGGAAATATCTTCATCCAAAAGGATAGATTGGGCCTTTCGGGAGGTCTGGTAGCTCACCTTCCCCCTCTTCCACCAGTGATGAAAGATGATGGATATAAAAAATGTCTCCTAAATATTAATCAATCCTCCTGTGTTCAGAAAGATTCCTGTTGCTTTCATACAAATATCATAAATTAAAAACGCTATCATATGTAGATATTGAATTCATTGGTATTCATACAAAACCATCCCCCAGACCTTCCCAGGGGTCGCACTTCAGTTTCTTCTGTAGTACAACCCTACAATTCAGTACTGATCAATCATCCTGCGCCAAACCAACGTGTGTAGGGAAGGGACTCCACGCTCTTGAAAGAGGGGATGCCACCCCCTTTTCTTTTATGAGATGGTTGTGAGAGACAAGTATGTGTATTTTTTTTAAAAATAGAGTCTTACTGTGTAGCTCTGAATAGCATGGAACTTGCTATGTAAACCAGGCTGGACTTGAACTCACGGAGATCCTCCTGCCTCTGCCTCTCAAGTGCTGGCCTTAAAGGTGGCACCACTACATCCTGAAGGAATGATTCTTATTTTCCCTAATTAAGTGAGAAATGAGGGAAGTGAGCTAAGGAAGGCTGTGATGAGCACTTAACCACTGGATAGGCGAGATTAGAAGGCATGTGAACACCACGTGCTTCAGAATAGGCAAGATACCCCCATTTACCTTCATATAGAAATGTTTCCGTTCTTCTGTTCGTCTTTTAACCAACCAACAGCCATCCTCTACCAGAGGACTAGGACTGTCCTAGTTCCCCTCGGTCTTCCCACAGATGCCAGTCAACTCGTGTGTTCCCTTGCTTAGAAATATCAGCGGAGCAGCAGTTAGGTTTGCATCATGACTTTTCGCAGCAGCAAAGTGTGTGAGTTCTGTTAAACAGACAAAAGACAGAACAGAAACAAAGAACCAGGCTAAGGCTGCTTCCCTGCAATGCTGAGAGGATCACTGTCCTCGGAGCTAGTTTCTCAGTGTGGTGGTTGTTCTTGTTTATCAACTTGACTACGTATGGAGTTAACTAAAGCCCAATGACTGGGCACACCTGTGAGGGATTTTTCTTTTGTAAATTGAATGATTTATTTATTTTTATTTTTTGTACATTGGTGTTTTACCTGAATGTATGTCTATATGAGAGTGTCATATCCCCTGGAACTGGAGTTACAGATAATTGTGAGCTGCCATGTGGGTGTTGGGAATTGAACCAGGGTCCCTTGGAAGAGACACCAGTGCTCCTAACCACCATGCCATCTCTCAAACCTGAGTGATTTTTTTTTCTTATTTAAATTATTTGTTGTGGGAAGACCCACTTCAAATCTGGGTCATTGAGGTGGGAAGATAAGCCTTTAATCTGGACCATGCCTTCTGCTGGCAGCCTATATAAAGGCCATGGAGGAAGGAAGCTTGCTCTCTTTGCCTGAGTGCTCTTGTTGTCAAGTCCATTCCTTCCCTGGCATCAGAGCATACTTCTTCAGGATTCTGGTGTGCGCTGAAGACCAACTGAGACATCCAGCTGTGTGAATTGAACAATTCCCAGATTCTTGGACTTTCCATTTGGAAGTAGCCATTGTTGGATTAGCTGGACTATAGCCTACAAATCATTCTAAGAAATCCTCTATATCTCTACCCTCTATACTTATACCTATATCTATAAGTAGATAGATTCATTCTACAAGTTCTATTCCTCTAGAGAACCTGAACTAATACAGCGAAGATTCTTTAAAATGGGTAAGGAGCTGGCGTGCAGTGGTGGAGTTCTGGCCTAGCTCGCACGAGGGCCTAGGTCTGGCCTGACATGCTGCGAAAAGGAAATGGATTTGAAGGCCTAGCAGGGAGCGCAGGTATCTGTAATAATAAGCGCACTGTCCAATATTGTTCTTGTGGATTGAATGTGTTGTACCTCTGGCCTCTGATTCATGTGTTGAGATCCCAGACCTGAGTGTATTGGCATTTGGTGCTAAAGTGTAGAGTTGGACTGTATTTATTAGGGGTCAGATAAGAGAACTGGTGGCTGAACTCTCTCTCTCTCTCTCTCTCTCTCTCTCTCTCTCTCTCTCTTTCCCCCCTCTCTCTCCCTCTCTCCATGCAGACCCTGTGCAAAGGTCATGCAGACACACAACAAGAAGTGGCTGAGGACAAGAGATGAGCACCAAGGATGAAGATGCTGGCACCTTTACTGCAGGCATCTCTGTCTTCAAAACAGTTCATTCATTCCTGCTTTTTAGCCATTCGTCTGTGGTATTTTGCCTATAACAGCTTTAGCAGCCTGGTAAGTAGCTAAACCTTGACATGACTTCTCATTTTGATTGCCAGGAATTTTGAGAAAATGTCTACATCTTTGGAGCCCACATTCCAATAACAGGCATTCTTTAAAATACATTACTTCAGGTGGGCAGGAAGCTGGGGAAACCTTAACCAGCTTCTATGCTGGGTCTTTTATAGACAAAACCAATTGACTTTCAAAACAACTGGGGGAGTGAGTAGTGTTATTGTTTTGTAGATGACAAAACAAGACCCACAAAATCATTTTTTGCTAAGGGCTCAGATTTGGACCTCTGCCATTGGATTTACATACAGAGAGTGTCTCATTCTTTTGAGAAATGTTTAAACTAGGAACTGGTCTAATACATAAAGTCCATCTAAATTAAAATTTCCTTCTTTATACTCTATTCAAATTTTCTTTATACTATGAAGACCGTTTTTTACCCATTTAAAATACTTAGCTCCATTGTGAAGAATTATGTTTTACACTTAAAAATATGTAGTTAGGTATTATTGGAAAGTGTGAACTATGTTTTCAATAGTTGAGACAAAATGAGGTTGCTGCTTCTTCAATTCAAATCAGGTTTGTATGCTTCTGGAAGGAAGAAGGGGTCTATTTAGGCTTTGAGATTAGTTGGTATGAACCCCATTTACTTCACTCAAAATCCAGAAGATTTCATTTCTTGAGGACTGGGGAAGGCAAATTTGGGAAATTAAAGGGTAACTTAAAATGACTACATGGGGTGGCAAAAAAGAAAAGAAAAAGAAAATAGATAGCTACATCAAATACATTTGTTCCCAGGTGATTTGGGTTGGAATTAAATAGGAAAGAAAGCAATTATGAGACAGAGACTAAATGAAAACCATCAGAAGCATTTCTGGGGAGATTACTTTCATTTTCATCATCTTCTTCATCAACATTTATATTGGTACCACCACCATTACCACCATCACCACCATTACCTCTACCAGCACCACCACCACCATTACCACCACCACCACCACCACCACCACCATCACCATTACCTCTACCATCACCACCACCACCATCACCACCATTACCACCACCGCCGCCACCACTACCACCAACGTCTTCTGAGAGTTCAGCTGCAAGCTGATCACATTACAGAGATCATCTTATCTAATCTTCACTTGAGCTGGAAACCAGACAGTTTTTAACATTTCCATTTAACAAGTAAGGAAAGAGACTTGGAGACATCATTTTCCTTGGCCACTGGCTAGTCCGCTGTGAACCATAAGGGTTCTGGCACGGTGAGTGTGGCCTGACGGAGGGGATAACGGGAATAGAGGTGTTACGCTGTTTAGAAGAATATTGGTCTTATTCAGTAAGCTGGAGACAGCAATGCTTAAGGGTGAGGGAGTGGTTGATTACAGGATTATTTAGGATGACTGGCCACCCCTAGATAGCTTGAATTGAAGCATGCTACATAGGCACCCTGCAGTTTCTCACTGTCCAAGGGTCCTAAAGGATAAAGGGTTGAAAAATGAGTGACAGCTAGCATATACAGCAGACAGGTGGATGTGGACGTGATGAAACGCCATTCACCTGGTTACCTAGGAGACAGGTCTGGTGTATTTTTCCCGCTCAGTTTACGTGTTGGTATAAAAGCTGTTTGGATAATAAACGCAGAGAGATCTTCAGGAGAGAGGACGCTGAGATGCCCTTCCGTGATGACAGTGAAAAAAAAAAGATTGGAAAATGACTCGTTGGAGACGGTGGGACAGAACTAATGGGAGATCACCAACTCCAGTTGGAATGGGACTGATGGATCATGCGACCAAACCCGTCTCTCTGAATGTGGCCAACAGTGGGGGCTGACTGAGAAGCAAAGGACAATGGCTCTGGGCTCTGATTCTTCTGCATGGACGGGCTCTGTGGGAGCCTTCTCAGCTTGATCCATCACCGTCCTGGACCTGGGGGGAGTTGGGAGGACATTGGTCTTAGCATAGAGTGGGGAACCCTGATGGCTCCTTGGCCTTGAGAAGGAGGGAGGGGAGGTATGGGTGGAGGGGAGGGGAGGGAAGGGGGAGAAGGAGGGGAGAGAAGGGGGAGGAGGAGGGGAGGGAGGGGGGAGGAGGAGGGAAGGAGATGGAAATTTTTAAATATAAAAAAAAAATAAACCATGAAAAAAAAAAAAAAAAGAAAATGACTCGTAGAAGGACTGCCAGTTCCCCATCTTCAGGATGTCAGGGGAGATGGGAAACAGGAACTTGGAACTTGAGTGATCCAAAGCCCTAATCTTTTGACTCTGTCTAGTAGTCCAGTATTTGATCTAGTGTCCTTGACTTCACACACATACATTCTCTCTCTCTCTCTCTCTCTCTCTCTCTCTCTCTCTCTCTGTCTGTCTCTCTCACATACACACACACACACACACAAAAACACAAACACACACAATCATGTACACATGCACACATTTTGGTTGCATTGATTCTGAAGGTAGAACCCAGTGCTGACCCCTCCCATGCACCTTTCTTTGGAGACAGGGTTTGACTTGATACCAGCCTTACTTTGTATTCATTATGTAGCCCATGCTAGCCTTTAAGGCCTGGTCCATTTGTTCTAGCTTCCTAAGTTGTGAGTAAGTGGGTGTGTACCATCAAGCCCAGCTTCCTGCATTTTAAAGGCCTAATGCAATAATGCTTGATCAACAACAACAACAACAAAAAAGGAAGCTGGGTGGTGGTGGCACATGCCTTTAATCCCAGTCTACGAGAGCTAGTTCCAGGACAGGCTACAAAGCTCCAGAGAAACCTTGTCTTGGAAAAAAAAAGAAAAAGGAAAAAAAATCCCCAGCTTCACCATATTATAAAGTAAAAATGTCATATTTGTATTGTATGTTGGCCAATTTTTGCCAGCTTAAAACCAAGTAGAGTCACCTGTGAAGAGGGAGGCTTACCTGAGAAATTGCCTTCATCAGACCGGCCTGTGGGCATGTGGGGGGCATTTTCTTGATTAATGATGGATGTGAGAGAGGCCCAGTCAACTGTGGGCAGAACCATCCCTGGGCAGATGGCTGGGTTTTGGAAGAAAGCTAGCCAATCAGGTCATGGAGAAAAAGCCAGGAATTAGCTTTTCTACCTCCATGTTTGCTCCTGCTTGAGTTCTCTCAGGATCGACTGTGATTGGGAAGTGTAAGCCAAATAAACCCTTTCCTCCCTTAAGCTGCTTTTCATCGTGGTGTTTACTACAGCAATAGGAAACAACCTAGGACAGTAAGTTTGCTTGCTAATTCTGCTTGTGCATAAGTAGTGTAAAATCAAATTGCATTTCTCAACTAGGTTCTCTGCCCTCTAAGCTAATTCGTTTTCTGCCACTCCACTCCGAGATGTCTTTTATGCATATAAGTAGTTTTTCCTCCCTTCTTGATGGATAGGCATTGAGAAGGCAAGTAGTGCATCTGATTAATTGGCTTTTTATAGCACTTGGCGTGATGAAGCAGGCAGAGAAGCGCTAATAACAGCTGTTGGTGATCCCATCATCCCCCTGTGCAGAGGGTTGTGTGACTCAAACATAGCTATGAATTACTAGGTCAATAGCAAGGGAGGGAGTCAGTAGATTGGTGGGAGGGTAGGAGGTGGAGGTATTAGAAATTTATATCCCTGGGAATGCTTTATCATAATCTCCTTTATAGTAGAAAATGGCGGGGAGCACAGCAACAGCTAATTTAATACAAATAGATACAAATATATAGTGGAATATATGTAATTTATAATGAAAAATTGAGAAATTTGTGTCCAATTTGACTTATATTTGGTATGTTACAGCAGGAACACCAAAGGCTCCTTAAAAGGCAATCAAATTGGCCAAGTAGCAAAGCTTTGCAAGAGCAAATAACTTGAGACTAAATTGGTTTGTTAGTAAGATGACGGTGGTGGTACGGGCTTACGGTACAGCCAGTGTGCTCGGCAGTTGGGTGAGGAACCAGCAGCATTCACCGTCACCTGCTAGGTTTATTATAAAGCTGACACAGAAAGTGGCTGGCCTGACTGCCTCCCTGAAAGTGTTTGTTTAGCAATTTTACAATCTAGGTGTGTGGTGTAATGAAATCATTCACGTTTCATTTATTTTTATAGGTGAAAGTTCTAAACATCTGGCTCACCCATTTCTGAGATTTATTTTCCTCCTGCCTTTTATTTAAAACAGAAAAATGCCTTTCCATTTTTAATTAAGTCATACACCAATATAAGTTTATGATCTGGGTGGATTTCTTGCCATGAATGCGCTTTTAAATTGTAATGATTTGGAATATATGAAGGGTTTGCAAGGGAAAATTGGAATATCAGTGTGACAGCTGGAGCCATTTCTAGTTCTGTTTGTGACACTGGACTTTTCCTAACAGTTTCTGTTACAATGAGTGGACCTGCTGTTTGTCCCAGACGCTCAGCTACCTTACACCTGAAATAATCATACAGAAACTGTATTAATTAAACACTGCTTGGCCCATTAGCTCTAGTTTCTTATTGGCTAATTCTTACATCTTAATTTAACCCATTTCTATTAATCTGTGTATCACCATGTGACTGGCTTTTCAGCAAGATTCTAACCAGTGTCCGTCTCAGGCAGGAGATCCATGGCATATCTCACTCTGCCCTTCTTCCCAGCATTCAGTTCTGTCTTCTCCACCTACCTAAGTTCTGCCCTATCAGGCCCAAAGCAGTTCCCTTATTCATTAACCAATGAAAGCAACACATAAACAGAAGGACCTCCTACAAGTTTCAGAATCACCTAGGAGTATTAATCCTTGGCAGAAGTTGTTTGAACATTGTCTTAGTTAACTTTGCTGCTGCTGCAGTAGACCACCACGACCAAGGTAACTTAGAGAAGAAAGAGTGCATTATTTGGGTTTATGGTTGCAGAGGCATCAGCGCCTGCTGTGTAGGGAAGCATGGCAGCAAGCAGCAGGCAGGGTGGCAGGAACAAGAAACTGAGGGGTTACATCTTCAGATGCAAGCTTGAAGCAGAGAGAGAAAAAAATGGATAAGCCACTTCCAATGATGTACTTCCTCTAGCAAGGTTGCATCTTCTAAACCTCTCCAAACAGTGCCAACAACTGGAAGCCAAGTGTTCAAATATACTGAGCCTATGGGGAACATTCTCATTTGAACCACCACAAATACTTTACGATCTTGGGTTAAGAATTCTTTGGGCCAGGTATGATATAATCCTCAGTCACAGCACAAAACAAAATAAAACCCAAAACCTTAGCTCAGTAGTTCTTAATCTTCTTTTGGGGGATGTATATGTCACACTTTTTGAGCAGTTCCTAAAGCATTCATATTTTGGTCAGAAAAAAGTATGCATAGTGTTAGGAGCTACAAAATATTGGTGGTGAGCTAAAATATCCAACTTTAATTTATCTCTTTTTTATCATCTTTTCCCAAGACCTCTTCATTTCATTTCCTGCACCAGATAGGGAGGACACAGATGATAGCTGCAGATCACCTCAAGGTGAAACAAGTCTTTACCATCTCTCCTTCTAGAGCAATGGTTCTCAATCTGTGGACCATGGCCCCTTGAAGGGGTGTAGGAAGAGAAGGCCTACAAGACCAAGAGATGAGGCAACCAGGAGTCTGCCTGAGGGCCTAGCAACAGGTGCCGTCAGAGGTCCTGATGGTGCCTAGCCAATGAGGGGCAATCACGCGATGTCAGTGGATTAGAACCCAGCCTGTGCTGGGAGGAGGGTATATAAGGCTGTCCCCAGTGCTGAATATGCGAGCTGCTGTAGCCTTTTACCTGACTCCCAGTGTCTTTGTTGTTGCTGCTGCACCTTCTCACCCCCCACCTCCTCAGGGAGCCATTAGGACAGAGCTAAAGGGGGGATCAAATGACCCTTTCACAGGGACCACATATTAGATATCTTTCATATCAGACATTTTTATTACAATTCATAGCAGTAGCAAAATTACAGTTACGATGTAGCAGCAAAAGTAATTTTATGGTTGGGAGTTACCACAGCATGAGGAACTGTATTAAAGGGTCGCAGCATTAGGAAGGTTGAGAACCACTGGTCTAGATGAAAGCAGGAGACTAAATTTGCTCCACACCCGGCTAAAGCATACAGTTGTTTAGCAAATAGCATGTGGGAATACTGTACATATTAGAGTTGTAACAGGTCTGAAAATGAAGAATGACTGAGTCACGTTTCCTGTCTCCAAGGGAGCCCTGTTTGGTGGCTTGGATCATTTAAGAAGCAAGATGCCTGCTCATGGTTCCTGGATAAAGTTAGATGGCATCTTGCATAGTAACAGGGTTAACCTTGCAGGTTGAACATATTTTTCTTTCTATTTATAGAAGAAGCATTTAATAGGGCTAGTCTATGTCCATCATGGCAGGGAGCATGGTGGCAGACAGGCAGCTGGAGTAATAGCTGAGAGTTTATATCCTGTTCCATAGACAGGAGAGAGAGGGAGAGAGAGAGAGAGAGAGAGAGAGAGAGAGAGAGAGAGAGAGAGAGAGAGAGAGAGAGAGAGAGAGAGAGAGAGAGAGCTCGCAAGACAGGGCCTGCTATGGGCTTTTGAAACCTCAAAGCCCTCCTCCAGTGACACACCACTTTCCAACAATGCCACTCCCCCTAATCCTTCCTAAAGAGTTCCACCAGCTAGGAGCCAAACATTCTAAATATGTGAGCCTATGGAGGCCATTCTCATTCAAAATGCTACATCTTCCTGCTTTCAAGTTTTTAAAAAAGTTAATCTTTTTTGTGTGTGACCTACTGAGCTTAATTAGGTTGATGGCATGATCAGTGGTGGTGATGGGCTATTCACTGGAGCGTTAACGACTTACTAGTGGCTACTCACTGAAGAAAAGTAGGTCCCATTCTTTAGCAATCATAACTTCTAAAAGTCTCTCAGAAAGAAAAAAAAGGCTTCATAAGTACCTCCCCTATCTATGATAAGTTGGTGACAGGCCTTACATTATTTTTGGATAGCAATGTTCCCCGAGTCATGTAGGAAGAGATACAGACATTCCATTTAAACCTGAGCATGCAATGGTCATTTATTTTCAGCCTATTGACCAGGTATGAGTCTGCACTAACCACTGACCACTGCAATAAGAAGCTTCTCTGATGAAGGCTGAGAGCAGCACTATTGGGTATACATACACATAAGTATTTAGCAGGTAGTTTGGTGATATGTCCTTGTAGCAAAATAACCAATATGTTCATGTAGGCTCTCTTCTAAAGCCTATGACTTCCCCAGCCACAGACTCTTGACTAGGTTTAAAGTACCAAGCATGATTCTTTCTTGTGGAACATGACTCATATCTAATCAGAAGGTGGTTGGAAACCCCATAACATTCATGACACAATTTTGCCAGTGGACACATTTTACCTTGAAGGTTGATATTTTAGCTTCCGGGTTTACAGATCTGTAAGACTGTTGATGACTTTTCTAGGCAACAGTCTTCATTCCACCTTCCAATACGAATTATTTGATAGCAGGTATGAAGGGAACTTCAAGCTTGGTTCCAACTTAATTTCTCTATGTCCTGCACTCAATTCCAAGGTACCTTCAGCAACTGAAATTTACCCGTGACTTCTAGTGGACAACCGAGAGCAATGATGATAGTCTACATTGTTTGGGGGGGATTTCTCAAGAGTGACATTGTTGGTATTTGATGGTATTGTGAGCATTGCAGGGTGTTTGGGGGCCATCCCTGGCTTCTACCCAAGACTGAACACATTTTTTCTAAAGAGAATGGCTGAAAATTTTCCTCAGGCAAAATGCTGCAAAACTTAGCAACAATGAATATCTTTGTACAGATTTTTTTTTCCTGCAAATTTTCAAGAGTAGGAATATTTCCATTAAATTCCTAGAAGAAGGAGTTGTTAGATCCAAGGGGTTGAAGATCTAAATTGAGACAGACTCAGGTTCTCTTCCAAAAAAGGGCTGCCCTGGTTTCTAGGTCAGGAAATTTCCTGACGTTTGAATGGTGATACTTGCTCAGTGATTAGTTTTTCAAGAAGCACTGATAATTTCCTTATATGAGCCTCTGTGTAAGTTCTTGTTTGGGTCCCTCAGAGCCTTGCTTGTCTTCTCTGTGAGAATCCTGTGGTAAGGATAGTGTCATTTTTGTTACGTCTCCAAAGCACTTTTTATAGAATCTCACTTAGCTTAACCTTTCCCCAAAGAAACCTTCAGTTTCTTCCTCATTGGCTATTGGCTCTGGGCCTGAGTCCCCTGTCTTCCTGGCTTTCTTTGTCCCCATTCTGCATTCAGCTCTGCACCAGGACCTCTCTGGATGATATATAATATGTCTTGTGTTGGCTCTTTGTGACAGAAATCATTTCTGGACATGGTATGGAACTGCCTTCTAAATATTTCACTTTGTACCCATGGATTAGTGTTCTTTCAGCCTTGGCCAAAGGAACTTCTCTTTGCAATGGGTAGCAGCTAACGCAGTGACTCATAACTGGTCAAAGAGTTGAGATGAAGCAGACTGTTAAACAGACTGTGTATATGCCCCATGCAAGGCTCAGGAGCATCGTAGAAGAGGGTTGGCAGAATGTAAGAACTAGAGGATGGGGAGAAACACTATGAAATGACTTTTTTTTAGGCCTGACACTGCAGCTATTGTACTCAGAAGTAGCTGCTGTTACTGTTGAGAGGAGAGGAAGTTTCACGTGAGTGAAAACTCTGAATGACCTCATTGCTGAGTGGCCCGCTATACTGAGAACCCCCCTGCCTCATCCCCATAGGGGTCGCAAAGCCGTACTCTGGTGAAGCTCACAGAGATGCTCACAGAGATGGTAGAGTTTTCCTCAAGGTCTTATGGAAGAGTAGTGACCAGTGTGTGCAAAACTAGCAACTGCAGCTTCCGCTTCCCAGATGTCTACAGACTGAGCCAGCTCACCCACAGAGACCTCCTACCAAGACTGGCTAGCCCCTCCCCCTGTTCCTCTCCTAATAGCTGAGGTCCCAGGTTTCTGGGGGTAGTAGGTGCCCTCCATGGGAGGTAGCAGCTCCACCTAATCTTGGTTGTCCTTTCTTCATTCACTCGCCACTCCTTGTCAGGGTCTGGGAGCCAAGTCACGTGGTTGCAGCATGTTACCTACACAAAACCTGTACAAGACTAGGCTGGTCAGCACTCCATCATGGGTGGGGGGTGCTCGTGAGGCCTCACCCCTTCCCGAGAAGCTGCTGACAGTTAATCGTTGCTAGGAGAAAGGGAGTCATTTTCTTCAGTGCCATAGCTACTCTGAAATTGCCCATGCTTCAGTAGAGAAAACCCCACCCCATCCCATTTAGGCTCATGCAAGCAGCTATAATTAAGCTCAGTGGATCTCAACAAACCAAAACACACTCGTTTTAAAGGACAGGAGAACCGGAAAGGAACTCTTCCGGAAAAAGGACTTTGGCAGGGGTGGGAGAGGGTTAAAGAGGAGAACCAGGTGGGTAATGGAGATTACCAAGATACATTATATATGTGTGAAGCTGTCTTTGTGATATTCCTTGACTCCTGACCATCAGGGTACCTTTCCTCTCAGAGCTGTAACACGGTTACCCTTTTGTTCTCCATGAAGAAATTCTCCAATTGTTATGTGCCTCCGAACAATGGGGAGGGGTTTCTTGTGAGAAACACGTTCATGGATGTTCGTAGATGGTTTTGTAGTTGTGTGCAGTCATGCGCATGTGTGCACTGTCATTAGCATGACTGCAAAGTCACCAGGAGTTACCGTCTCGTGGGACTGTAACTGTTGTGGATGTAGTTCATTGGTGACAGAGGTGTCCACTTTGTGGCACGTGACTATGTTACTGAGCAAGACTGTGCTTAGAGATGATGCTAATTGAAGCTCAAGGTGGGAATGGGTGAGGAGAAAAACAGGCTTTCGGTCATCTCTGGTTTGATTTGCCTGTTTGTGCTCTTGGCGTGACCACACACCCTCCCCTCGTTTCTCTTCATTTTTAATTTCCTGGCATCCCAAAGCAAAGTCACAGATAAAAGATCGTGGAGAGTCTTCAGGATCCCTTCCTCACTTTCCAACGAAGGGGTGGCTTTTTGATGATGTTGGTCAGAGGGTGGCCAGGCCAGGCAGGTACTTCTAATAAAGACTGCTTCCTCCCTACTCCCCTCCAGTGAGGAGGGCAGCAGCGGGAGGACAGCTCCCAGGGAGCCCAGGGGATCAATAAATCTGAAAGCCAGAGGAGTTGTGTGGGGGTGGGGTGGGTGGGTGTGGGGTGTGGGGGGGATTGTGGTGGTGAGGGCAGCAGCTTCCTTGCGGAGGTGTCCTCCCTCGGTGACGTCAAAGGCGGCTGCCGTTGCCCTGGTAACTTCACCTGATCCAGGGACGTGGGTGGATGTGCTGATTTCAAGGCTCTCTCCTTTAATGAGGAAGAGCTAAAAATGAATCTTACTGTCCCATAAAAAGCTTGGTAATCACAAGGCGTTACTACCCGGTGCTCAGCATCTGTGGGTGTAGATGATGCTGGAATGACCTGAAGGACATATAGGGACAAGATTTCTTTCACAGAAATCCTTAATATTCTAGAGAAAGGAAAGCGTGGGTTCTCCTTCTAACAAAGCACTTCATTTCTACCGTTTCTCAGGAAATTTCCTATTGAATTATGTGGCATATTATCTCGGAGTCCTGCTCTAGGAGTGATGGTTCCGGAAATATCACTGAGCTGGGAACCATGAGAGACCAGTATGGCCTGGACCCCAGAAAGTTGCCCTTACAGCATAAGATTTCCTGTCTAGTCACCTTAAATGTGCAGCCCCTGGTCTCTTTCTGAGATGCAGAAAAGGTTACGTTTGCAATTTGGGTCACGTGTGGGAAGCAGACACTGGTACCCACAGGTCGTCCCCACTGCACTGATCTGGAAGCACAGCTGCTTCCTGCCTGTGTGATCTTGACCCAGTTAACTGCCGTGACTGAACTTGAGAAGCTTTGTGAAACCCAAAGTCCGGCTCCACAGAGCTTTAAGGAAGCAGTGACATAATGCATGTAGTGTACTTGTCGCTCGATGGGCACTCAAACTCATAAAGCCTAATTTTCCCATTTGGAACAATTCTTAAAATGTTTCTGGTCCAGGGTTGGTATGATCATAAACTCAGACACTAAGGCTTTGAACAAATTAGAAAAAAAAGTGCCTTCGTTGGCAGAAAAGATGACAGAAGTTTTTTTTTTCTTCTTCTTCTTTTCATCCTAAAGTGACCCTGTGCAGGCTCTCAGGACTGCACGCCTTCTCATGGGCACACAGAGGGACTGGCTCTGACCTCTTTAGAGGGTCACAATACCCCAGAATATAGTGCTTTGAAATGCGCAGTACCTTGAACTAAAACAGAGACAGTCTCCCTGACCCTGTGCTTCTCCTGAAGCACAGGGCTTACGTTTCTCGTCCATTCTCTTTTCATCAATACAGTGATTTGAGCACCACCCCCTCTGTGCCCCCAGCCTCACCAAAGAGGAAGATCAGTTTGCAAAGGAAACAGGAAGAGACCATACCCAAAGCCCAAAGAAACTGTCCCAGGGCACTGCCTCTCCATTTGGTCCATTCATGGCCTTTGAAACTCATTTAATAGTGGCTGAGGAGGTGACTCAGCTGGCAAAGCACTTGCTATGCAGGGATGAGGGCCCAAGTTCAGATGCCAGCATCTCTGTAAAAGCTGGACCTGGCAGTGTGCCTGTAAGCCCGGTGCCAGGGAGGGAGGCAGAAGCAGGCAACTTCCTGACTAGCCAGCCTAGTTAAACCATCAAGCTTTGGGTTCATTGAGAGACTGTCTTAAAACACCAAGTGGAGGGGGACTGAGAAAGAGCCCTATGTCCATCTCTGGCCTCCATATGCATATGCACAGATGGGCACACACCCCCACACCCATGAACTCAGGCACTAATACACACAGATGCACTGACTCACAAAAGACATAGAAATCAACAAGCCAAGAAACGCTGGGATGGAAGAGACAATAGAAACATGTTTAAAGCCAAACAAAACTCATGTGTTGAACTTGCCCCCACTCCGCCCTCCCCTGCAAAGAGGGGGTAGTGTTTAAATCTCCCTGGGTTATCGGGAACTCACTTTCTGTTGACATCTTGGTCTGTAATAAATATGAACATCATTTCTTCTGTTAATATTGGTGTCAGCTTGTCTCAGTGAGCAGTGATGGGCAGGTCAGAAGGCCCCCATGCACCCCACTTCTCTAGTTCCCTAGAAGTTCTCCTGGAAAGGAAAAGGCAAGTCTAAGAGAACTATTTTTAAAATCCACAATGTATAAGAGGTAGAAGGTTAAGATTCCAGTAGCTGTGATCATTGGGAGCCAAGTGACAGTTCAGTATAATGGCTCCCTCTGTGTCACCAAGCCTGCTTATCTTCCAGAAACTGTCTGTTGCAAGCTGTGGATGGCAGTTCCAGCCTGCTTTGCTTTCTCCTCCACCTGTTGTTATTAATGTTATTACATTAGACTGGTTTATTGCGATGACGTCCTTGACGAGGCGTGGCCTTATTGCAGGTGAGGTTGAACTTGGAAGACTTCGCTGTTGACTCTGGAGCCCTGCTCGGGGTTGGCTCATGTGGCTGTCTTCTGTAGTGGAGGGGGCAGTCAAGAAGAGCACTAGAGTCATTAGCTCAATCTTAATTTGCAGAACACTATCACAAACTATAGTAAGATGACTCTGTGGCATAGAGCCTGCAGGGTGTGTTTCATCTTCTCAGGGGGCTTGGCGGAAGTGGCAAAATAAAAAACAGAACAAAACAGGTGTCATCTACTCTTGTGTGTGCCTAGTCATCTTTGAATGCTGGGCATTTCATATACCAGCTCTAGAGGAGATGGACGTTGTCTGTGGGGAGTTTGCGTTTGTCTTTGGCAGGCCTTAACTGGTGATGTGTCATCTCACACTCGTTTGAGAGTGAGATGATTCAGAGCTATTTTTAAGTGTTGTGGGAAGCTGTGTAGTTCTTACTCATTTTTACTTCCTGGAGACAGCCCTTCATGGCATTTTCTCTCCCCTTCCCCCCAACAATGGCTGTTCAAAGATGTCCACCATGTTTTGGTGTCCTGAATGTGAGTGCGTTAGGTTCCATGGCAACGGGGAGCTGAAGTTACAGATGACATTAAAGTCACAAATCAGCTGATCCTAAAATGGGAGAACTGTGCTGGGTTTTCTGGGTTGTTCCAATCCAATCACAGGGCCCTTTCAAGTGGCAGAAGGAGGCAGCAGAGGAGGGCAGGGGGATGGACTGTCAGAGGACTTCAACCTGCTACTGCTGGCTTTGAAGACCAAAGAAGCCTACCACAGCAGGGAAGGCCCCTCCTTCTCTAACCTGGAAAAGGCCCAAGGACACTTGTTCCCAAGGAGCCCCCAGAAGACATGAAGCCCTGTAATCATGATGGTTTGAGTTCAATGGGACTCTTGGCAGATGTCTAACCCACAGGACAGTGTGATACTAAATGCGTGGTTTTAGCCATTAAATTAGTGGAACTTGTTGCAATAAGGAACTAATGGAAGAGATTCTGGGTGAGAATCTTTTTTTTTTTTTAAATTGAAAGTAGGTTTTTAAAAAAATATACAATATATTCTAATTATGGTTTCCCCTCTTCTTCCTCCTCATAGTTCCTCCCCTTATCACCTTAGGGGAAAAAACAAGGCATCTAAGGAATAATAATAAAAAACCCAATAAGATAAATGGAAAACAAATTGGAATATGACAAACCACCTATTAAGAAAATGAGCCAAAGCAAAAGACAAGAAACACATATAGGGGCAGAGACACGTAGGCTTGCACACACAGCAATCCCACAAACACCCCAATCAGGAAGCCATAATATACTCAAAGGATCTGTAAGGTGAAAAAAAATTCCCTGGCTTATTATGACACGAAGAACCTCCAAAGATGGCGTTGAGTTCGTTTTGTGTTGGCCATCTACTGCGGACACGGCGCCTATCCTTAAGAGTGGCTTGTTTTCCCAGTGAGACTCTCTTGGAGAAAACTAAGTTTTCAGTAGCAAGAGGCTTTCAACTGGAGATAGCTTCTGGGTCAGGGATAAGGGCATGCGTCCACTTCAGCAGTTAGCTCCAGGCCCCCCTCTGGTGCTGACCTGTATAGGCCCTGTGCATGCTGCCTCAGTCTGGTAGTTCATATGAGCATCAGCCCTGGTGTGTCTAGAAGGCCTTGACTCCTTGATGTCATCCATCACCTCTGGCTCTTACACTCGTTCTGCTTCCTCTTCTGCAGAGTTCTCTGAGCCCTGAAGGGAGGGATTTGGTAGAGGCATTCCCTTTTAGAGCTGAGTGTTCCAAGGTCTCTCACTCTCTACATAATGTCTAGCAGTTTGGGTCTCTGTATTTATTCCCATCTGCTGCAGGAAGAAGCTTCTCTGATGATGGCTGAGCAAGGCACTGATCGATGAGTATAGCTGAATGTTGTTAGGGGTCACTATATTGCTAATATTTCTTTAGCAGAACAGTAGTATTTGGTTTTCTCCTAGGTCCCTGGCCTATCTAGTCTCGGGTTCTTGGTCACCCAAGCAGCATTGGGTATGGTTCTATTTTGTGGAGTAGGCCTTAAATCAAATTAGGTATTGGTTAGTTACTCCCACAAGCTTTGTGTGGCTAATATATCAGCATATCTTGCAAACAGGTCGTTCTTTTAGATCTGCAGGTTTGTAGCAAGGTTGGTGTTTACCATTCTCCTTTGGTAGCATGCCGAGTACCTTCCTGTACTATGAACACTAGTCCATAGGGGTAGGCACCAGCTCAACTTCTCCATGTTCAATGAGTTGTGTAGGTGATGTCTTCAGCAATAGGGTCTTACTGTCAGTTTGCAGAGAGCTACCAATAGCTTTGGCAATAGTCTGAGTTGTTTGTGGGTTCCCATGGGACCCCTCTGGCTAAGTACTTGATTAGATGAAACCCATTTCTGATACTGGAAGCTTCATTTGGTGATGAGAGATGTCCATTTGGGGGCTTTGAAGTCACCCAATATTTGGTGATTTCACTTAAGTCCTGGCTGAAAGTCATGAGTGTTTCCTAGAGCATCTTCCTAGTGATCCTGAATACCACTCTGCCTCTATGGCACCATGAGACTCTGGAATCCTTGCCTTGGATCCATTGTCTTGATGTTGGGCTTCTGACAGTTCCTAAGAAACCAACAACTTCTCAGGGAACAAGAATTTAGCATTCTCTCACTTCTTTTCTCTTGGGCATCTTTTTCTTTCTTCTTGGGCTGCTTTTTAGTCATGAGTTCTAATATATGGCTCTCTGGTGTCAACAATTATCAGCATCTCAGCCTCTGACCTCAGCCTGCTTACAAATTAGCAGCTATATATGTCATATCTAAAAGAATAAGCAACAGGTAGCCAGGGCATTGCTGTTATCATTAGCAGAGTTTATTAGGCTGCCGTAAGAGTAGAGTGTGGTTGCCCCTCCCTGACCTCTCTTCCTTCTCTGTATAACGAGGGTTGCAGACTTCTAGGCTTTCCAGCTCTGGCCATCTCTGGTTCTGATGCTGCCTCTGTGTTCAGGAGAACACTATGCTGATTGGTTTGGTAGAGGTCTGAGCATCCTTGACTACAAGGCTTGAAAGAAAACCCATTAGTCTAGAGGACCAAGGAGCGTATTATCAAATGATGAGACATTTTAGAGCAGGCAGAAAACAAAGATGTTAACAGGGATTTAAGGGAATGACACAGCTGAATATTACATATTCTTGTCTTCCGGAAAAATAACGACTTTTGGCCTGAATGCTTTCTTTCTTTTTAGCACAGTTTGGTTAATTAATCTGTGATTAATCAGGGATGTTGATTCAACTCACAGAACTTAACAAACTAGCATCGTGATGACTTTAAGATCCCAAAGAAGCAGCAGGCTATCTAGCTCTGGATGTTTGCATAAGCTGTGGGCTTTGTCCTGACAATAGAGTTGTTTTTTTTTTTTTCTTCTGTAAACACTGTGGCAGTTAAATGGATGGCACTTGCGTCTAGGTTAAACAGGATGAAATTAGGTGGTATTTTGCAGGCTCTGCAGTTCGGTTTGTTTCCTGGGAAGGAAGTCAAGAAAGAAGCAACAAAAGCCTTTGATTATATAAGCATCAGGCCAAGGCAAGAACTCCACTGGGAAGTCTCTCTTACCTTGGCCTTCCTGGTGCCCTAGCACAGGGCCAGGCACATGGGAGATGCTTAACCAGTTCTGCAGATCAGCGAGTGAATGCTTCCTCCATCAGTGTGTGAGCGCATTTCCAACAAGCTCTCCTAGTCCAGACCAGATGGTAGATACTGGAACCCAAAGATGCGGGGAAAGCTACAGCCGTTCTCTGAGAGTGCGTCCTGCCTGAGAGAGTGGCTGCTCGCCAGCAAATAACTGCACAGTTTTCTATAGCAAGGCAGTGACAATAATGGGAGGGTTGCTGGACCCAACAGGAAAATGGATACCTGATCCAAACACCTAAAGGAGGGATGGTTTGTTATGGTTTCACAGTTTTGGAGGTGTCACTGGTTTTGGGCTGTGGAGACACAGAACATCATGGAAGGGTGTGACATAGCAAAGGAGCTCAATTCGCAGAGGCTCGAGACAGCATGTCCCTATTTTTAGGATCTCTTCTTCCATTTTATTCCATTTGGCCTCTAGTTGACTGGTTAATGGTCCCTGCAAAACCCCTCCCTAGCATTCCTAGAGGCATGATTTGGTAACCTCCAAGGTACTTTTAAACCCCAGAGGAATTGACATTTGAGTTGGATCTTCAACAGGCCTTTGTCAGGAAACCAACTGGGGAAACCACATTCCCCAGAGAGGGCTGGTGACTGTGAAGATGGAAGTACAGGATCAGGGAAGCTTGGATGGATGTTGAACTGCTTCCTGTCACAGAACATGTTGGGGGATGCAGCGGATACACTGGACGGGTGGGTGAGTGAAGCTGGGAAGTTAGGTACCAGGTTAGGCAGCCTTGACCTCGTTTGGACCTAACGATGGGGGTGGGGAGGGGGTCTTTGAAGGGTTTCTAGGATTCATGCTGCAGGAAGGAATTCTTCTAGGTGGTTTCTGGGTGGCTTAGTGGAGACAAAGCAGAGACTGGCTAGTAATCCATGGTGACAGACACAGTGGACGGCAGTGGGTGAAGGAGGCTTCAGAAAGACAGGAGAACAAAATTCCAGGTCCACGCTCATTTCTTTGAGCATCCTTTCATCTGTGAGATGGGGGAAACTTTCTCTTCCATGAGGCTTTAAGGAAGAATCTCAGGAAAAAAAATCTAGGCGTGTACCGTATGGCACATGATAAGCACTTAGTAAATATTAATTGTTCATTATTTATTCAGGGGAGCAATTTTGCAAACTCTGGCAAGGAGCAGCTGAGGGGCTGGAGGGGAGGGGACAGAAAAGACAGTGCTGGCATGCACAGATGCTGAGTCATGGTGCTTCCCTGGAGCTGGAAGCAGTTTTGTGCTGACATTAGCTGGGCAGAGCTCGCTCTGTTGGTTTCCTTATGAATTTCAGATGAGGCCCTGGGCTGCTTGACCTTAGGTCATCCTGGACCCTCAAGGAGAGCCAGGAGAACTGGGATTAACTGTCAGCTGGGGAAGCCGAGTTCTGGGTGACAGAAGCTGCATCCAAGAGTCTGCCTCCCTGTTCCTTGGCCTCTGCGCTAAAGGACCTGATGATTGCTTGTTCATGGGCAGCAGAGGCAGCAGAGTCACGTGGGCCTCTGCTGCAGAGCTACAGAACGTGATCCACATTGGGAAGGAGATTCAGACATAGGGATCAGCTTCAGTAAACCCCTGGCTGGCTTTACACTTCATGGAGAAGGGCAGATTAGAGGAGATCATGAAAGACCTTTGCCTTACTGTGTGTTCTTTTGGTTGGAAGGTCCGCCATTAGGAAGCTTCTCACTGCAATTTAGCAGTCTTTTGTCTACCGTGGACCGCAAACACCCTAGGGAAAGAAAGTGTTATTAAAAAATAATGATAACAGCCACAGAAAGAATAATGACAATTGTTTAATAACCGTGGAGGGCTCTTTAACATCTGGCTCCATGCTGGGTACTTTTTTCTCATCTTACTCAATTTTCCAACAGTTATATGAGGTCACTGTCATTACACATTGGACGTGAGAGCTCAGAGAAGTACAGAAGCCTGACTAAGCACACAGCTTACATCTTTGGGAGAACCAAAGTGGGAGGGCATAGCTAGACAGGTGTGGGTATTGGGTAAAGGATGTGGAGTGGATGCCTCTTGAGGGAGAAAAGAGGAAGAATGGTAGGGCAGAGTAACACCGAGCTCTGGCCAAGACTGGCCCTACTGTTTCATAGCCATTGAATCCGCCACATCTTTGTCACCGTCCCATCTCAACCCCCATTCTCTGAGCTCTTCTTCTCTGTTTGGGGGGCGTCGAAATGATCAGAATTAGGGTATCTAAATAAAACTACCTGAGAAATTTGATTGTATCCAAGTTTATTCAGATAAGGCCAGAGAGGACAGAACAGTACTTAGAAGACCACTCTTGGTGACAGATAGCTTCTGCACTCTGTACAAGATATAAGGCAGGGAACTCAGGAGGTGCTCGATAATGCTCTCAAAGGACCTATGGCTGAGGGGTCCCCGTGGAAAAGTGGGTTTGCTCACAACCCCCCTGCTCTTCCTGTTCTCAGCGATGGGATAGTTATAAGCTCCTTGCGTCCAGGCGGGACCAGAAGAGAATCTGATACAATTGAACTTCATTGTTTATTAATGAATGCTGACCTAGCTCTTTGGGGCTACTTAAAATTTGAATCCTAAATTCTAAGCCTCCGGGGGGAGTAGGCAGAGATGCTACAGATGGAACAAAGCATCTTCTCTGTTCTCAGCATCATGGTGACACACGGCACCATGCAGACTCAGCGTCAGGAAGGACGGCTTCATGGTCCCCAAGGGATATGCCCTAAAGCAGTCAGCGTGAACTGAGGAGGCAGCCTGGGCAGCTCTGATGTAGCACCTGGGAAGGCCCTGGAAGATCAGACAGGTCTTGTTTTGCAGCAGCTGTGTGACTTGAGCTTTTCGTTTCTTCCTCTTTGGGCTTCAGTCTCCTCGTCTGTAAGACTGAGAACTGGATCATCTCAGTATCTTTTCACATGTATTGATGTGATCTGAAGAGAGAAACCTCTCTTTTTATCAGTTTGGAATACCATGTTGTATGTATTGGCATACTCATGAGTTTATATGAAAGAAATAACCACTACTGGAGTGACTGGTTTTAGATCTACAGACCGGAAGGCTTTGGGAAGGCTACTAGAGTTGAGGTGTCCCAGACTATACTTCCAAGGTTACACAAACTATGTGCTACGCTTGGGTTGAGGCTTGTGGTTCTGAAGAGCTCCTGGCAAAATGTAAATATTTAGGCAGGCGGCTCTCCTTCCAGTGTTGTTATCACCCTGAATACCTTTATGACTAGAATTATAGACATTTGAAAATCTTAAATCTTCATTCATCCTTGCCAATGATTTGCGTATTATTTTTTCCCTGGTAAATTCTGTTTGAAAGCTTGGAACTGAAAACACCCTTTCCTTTTATCCCTCTTCTCATCAGTCCAGAGCAAACCTTAAAAGTGTTTTGCTATCAGGAGTATCAGAAAAGCAGAGGGGTAGTCACCAGAGCCACACGGCCTTTCCAGTGTTAGTCAGGCTGTCCTGATGGTGAGATCAGCTTTAGCAAACTAGAATCTCTCTAATTCTCTCAGCAAGCTCAGGCAGCCAGCAGGCTTAAGAGCTGGAGGCTGTGGAAGCAGGAGGAAGCTGCTCCTAGCAGGTCAATTCCCAGCCTCATTCCATTTCCCCAATGCTGAATCCACAGGACTTGCCATGTTCTGGGGAAAGGCTAGAGTTGCCAGAAGAAGAGAAAGGGCTGGACGAATTTCCAATATCAACACCAGGTTGTAATGAAGCTTCTCAAGTGGATGGCAGGAGGATTATTTTGTCATTTACTCTCATATTGTTCTAGAAACAATGCTTTGAATTAAGTCAAAAGTTTAGGGGCAGCTGTAGATAAGTTTTAACGAGTTCTGGGATGTTTTGAAGGCACTTAGACACCTTAAGGCACTTTAAGGGTTAACGCTCTGAAAGGAAGCATATGTTCCCTGTTTAAGGCAAAGAGAAAATCACAACGGTAATGGCTTTGTTATAATGCCTAAATTTCAGGTGACTTTCTTGTTTTCTGTATTTTCAAAACTTTATATAATATGAATATATTGGTTGACAATTTCAAGGAAAGTGCTCAGAACTCATCTGCTGGGAAACAATGAGGCCCAAAATAATCTGGTTCTGCCTGTGGTTTTTCCTTCAGCTTTGAATTTATGTTCTGACTTTTCTTCACTCTCCAGATCACATGAAAATGGAGTCTCCAAAGCTCTGGCAATGATGTTTTTGCTTCTGTTGCGCCTTGTCTGTGGGGAGCACTTTCTTGTTGAAATTCTCTTTGCTTTAAAAAATATTTATGAAATAACATTCCATTGTTTCTCCCTGGGCAGTGCCCAATAACCACCCCCGAGTGCCGAACTTGACTTCTGAGACATCACTCTTTCCAGGGTCCTTTTCAGCCTCATTTCCATCACAGAAGCTGCTTCTTTCGCACACTTAGAGATCACTGTTTCTCTTTACTGAAACCTTATTGTTGACAGAGACTTCTGTCCTGCCTGGGGCCCGCAGCTGTTCAGTCCCAAAGAAATACACAGAGGCCTACATTAATTATAAACTGCTTGGTATTTTATTAACTAACTCTTACATCTTAAATTAATCCATAATTCTTGTCTATGTTAGCCTCATGGCCTGGTACCTTTTATGGGTGAGACATTTTCATCTTGCTTCCTCTATGTCTGGGTGTCGACTGCAGACTCAGCCTTTCTTCTTCCCAGAATTCTCCTGTTCTGGTCACCCTGCCTAAACTTCCTGCTTGGCGGACTGAACCGGTTTAATCCGGTTTGAACCAGCCAGAACCAGCTTAATCTGGCTTGAACAAGTCTGAACTGGTTTGATCCAGTTTGAACCTGTCTGAACCGCTCTGATCCGGTTTGAACCGACCAGAACTGGTTTGAACCGGTCTTAACCAGTTTAATTCGGTTTTAACCAGTCTGAACCAGTTTGATCTGGTTTAATCAGGTTTGAAACCAGTATTAACCAGTTTAATCTGGTTTGAACCGGTCTGAACTGGTCTGATTTAGTGGCAGAAGATGACCTTGGTGGGTTGCACCCAAGAGGCATGGCAAAGTCACACCATGCAAGGGAGCTCATGTGGGAGTCTTACTTCAGGGAGGTACAGAGGTGGCTACTGAGTGAGACAGAAGGAAAGAAAGAACGGCGAGATGGCCTTGCCTTTCATAAGGGGACATAGTGCAGGTCCATAGGGAAGAGTATTCTGTGTTACCATTAGAATCAATGCAGTGACTTAGATCTTGAAAAGTAACGATCAAACATCATCTTGCTATCACAGTTGAGGGGCAAAGTGAGTTAGAAAAACACAAAAGATCACTGACTTGGTTTGTGAATAATTTTGGTTTCTAACTTAGTGATTTTTGAGGGATTTAAACCATGTATAAATACAAGGAATGGATTGTAGCTAAAGTAAAATTTAGATGAACATTATTTATTACTGGTCTCTTAAGAAATAGATTATGGGCTGTAGAGATGGCTCACTGGTTAAGAGCACTGGCTGCTTTTCCAGGGGACCTGGGTTCAAATCAATGTGGCAGCTCACAACTGTCTGTAACTCCAGTCCCAGGGGATCTGGCATCTTCCCATATGCAGGCAAAACACCAAATGCACCTAAAAATAAATAAATCTTTTTTTTAAAAATAGCATTATGGGTTCAACATGTTTCTCTGTTTGCTCAGTTAAGTGAACATCCTGTCACTGAAGAAGTAGTTCTATGTGGAAATGGTATTGAATGGGTACATCTAAGATTTATATCTGCTATCTAGTTACTGTCTCAGGGCTCTTTGTAGATTACAAATGGTAGACTAAGATCAGGTTTTATTTTGAATTAATATATATATATATATATTAATATATATTTAAGAATATGTATTCTTAAATAAGATGGTTCAAGACACCACCTAATAGTAAAATGGCAAAATTTGCCTTTTGGGTCATTGTTTAACAGGTTCACTTTTTATGCTTGAGTTTCTGAATAGCCACGATGTCTTATAAAAACTTACATTAGAATGTACAATTCTGTATTTTCTCATTACGCATTCCTATCTAGCCTGCAAGCCAATGCGTAGGGACCTCTTAAGATCTGCTTTCCCAGAATCATATTTTTAGTGGTATGATTTGAAGCCTTTTTTATTTTGTCAAGTATAATGCAATGTCATTTCTTTCTGGAAGAGAACGAGGCTGAGTGGGAGTGGACCAGGGCCTGGGGAACCAGGGCAACGAGAGAAGGCTAAAATTAGCTGAAATATCTGGTACCATTTTCTAAATTAGGCTAGGAGCTTTGGATTCTTCTTCAGATATTCAGATTTTCTCTCCAGTCTTAGGTTGCTTTACAGTCATTATGGCTTCCATAAGAGGGTGTTTGCAGTTAGCTGACAAAATACTTCAGGGCTCTGCTATCCTGAGGCTTTCTAGGGACAGAGTAGAGCAGGAACCCACCGTCCAGGTGGGGTGTGGTTCAGGGGTTGAGGTTGTCACACTGTAGCCGTCAGGGATTTGTTTATCCAGAGAGCACTTGGGCTAGTGTGTGAAGACCTTTGAGGACCAAGCTCAGAGTCCCAAGTTCATTCACCGCAATGATTTCAAACAAGTTATTTGCCTTCTTGTTCTCTGTTTTCTATATCTATAACACATGGCAGATGGTATCTGGCCAGTTTTCAGACAGGGCTGTATGAGACTCCCACGATTACATCCACGCTTAGACTTTACGTGAAGGTGCCGGGAAAACAAGGAAACATAGTGCATGTGAGAACACTTCAGGCAGACATGGCGTCTGGGCTGTTTGTAGGAGGAATGATGCTCTCTTAGAAATGTCACCAGTAGGGATACTGAGGCACGCAGTACGCAAGCAGGAGGTGATATCAGGGACTGAGGCTACCATTCATAAGCTAGGTGATGTCTTTTAGTCTCACCTTTGCCATCTGTAAAATGGGAATCATAAGACCCCTGATGTGATGAGAACATGTTTGGAGTGTGTTTGTCATATGGTAAACCCTTCCTGAATGATGGTAGCATACGAATTGCTTGGCACTTCTTTCATTTTTGTGCTATCAGGTGATCATATATTTATGAAATTCAGATCTATTTTTTGTGTATAAGACTGAATGAGAGAAAACACAAAATTATGTCAATTTTTGAATTTGTCGTATTATAATTGCTGTCCTATCTGTAGTGCAAAAGTGGCCTTAGGAATTCTGCCCATCCAGAGGGAGTCTTCCTTTTTTTTTTTGTTGTTGTTTTTTTGTTTTGTTGAGACAGGGTTTCTCTGTGTAACAGTCCTTGTTGTTCTGGTACTTGCTTTGTAGACCAGGCTGAACTCAAACCACAGAATTTTGCCTGATTCTGCCTCCCAAGTGCTGAGATTGAAGGAGTGGGCCACCATTGGGTTCCCTGTCCCTTTAAGATACAAGCTCTGCCGCCCACCCCCAAGCTGATCTCATCCCTCTTCCAAACAGGTAGCTACTACCTCTCTCCTTTCTCCCTTCCCTCTTTTTTCTCTCTCCCCTCTCTCTTTCCTCTTTCTCTGTCCCCTTTCTCCCCTCCCCTCAATAATTCCTTACTCGTATGCCATTTCCAATACCCACTAAATCAATTCTATATCCAAGATCTCTCCACATGGCATATCTGTCTGTCTCCCACAGCCATTGACCTGCCATGCTTGTACCTCCAAATATCTTTCAGGAGGGAGGGAGGTTTAGTTACTGACTTAATTTCAGAGTGGTCTTATAGATGATAAAAAAACCCCAAAAAACAAGGACCCCAAAACAAAACGAAAAAACATGGCCATCTATTTGTTTGTTACTCAGCAAATTTTCCTGATTGTTTAATATGTGCAGGATGATGTAGGCCAGAGGATACATGGTGAATCGGAAAAAATGACTGTCCTCATTTGTTTTAATGGGGAAAACACACACACACACACACACACACACACACACACACACACACACACACACACAAATATACATCCATATATTGAATGCAGTGACGAATGATAGTAGGGAAAATAAAGCAGGCAAGAATGAAGTGTTGAGTACTGACCAACATCTTCTGCCTGAATCCAGGAGCACAGGCCCAAGGACATTGTACTGACCTCTGGGCTGCTTCATCTTCAGGCATCCGTTTCTGTTCAGAGAAATGTAACAAGGATGGCCATATCGCCACTGTGTCAAGCTGGGGATGGTGAGGTCGGGTAGCTGCAATCCCTGAGCTGTAACTGGGATAACAGAGGTGACAGTCCCCTCCTGCCTATTCCTGCCACTCTCTGGCTGTCTCTCTATGGTTGTTAGCACAGAGACCCCAGGGAAGGAGCTAGCTAGATATGCTTAAAGTCTGGCTCAGAACATTTAAAATGCAGACCTCGTTTGGCAGGGATTTCTGTGACTCGGGTCTATTATCTTCACAGCTCACAGTTTCATGGGACATTTGTGCAGATTAAATTGATCAGCAGCAGACGGAAAATAGCTGTTGCCTAGGCAACCAGCTGATGACTCATCGGCTTTGAGGCGCTAAAGCCCTGAGACTGCAGTAATTTTCCAGATGCTTAATCTTCCCTCCGCGGTCCTGGGCTCTTTCTCTCCCCCCATTCCTCCATCCTTCTTTGCTTCCTCCGTACCTGCTCCCCATGGTTCTCCACTGGAGGGTGCCCAGCAGGGTCCTAGGCCCTCACAGGTACTTCATGTTCCATCTCACCACCCTGTCTATGAATTGATGCAGTGTTCCTCACTAATGACACCTTGCAGTGACCAGTCTGTAAACAGTCTGGGGCCACAGAAACCCTAAGAAAACACAGTTCTCAGTGTTTTGTTTGTGAGCCTTGTCTTTGTATGGCTGAGCCATCTGTCCAGCCCAGCCACTGTTCGCTTATTAGCAAACAACGACGACGACGACAACAACAACAACAACAACAACAACAACAACAAACCCTCCAGCCAGGCAGGCTGGTTTGCTAGTCTAATTCTAGTCTAAGCTCATACCTTCATCTCAGTGATCTGCAGCGTGTTTCTTGAGAGGCAGTTGCCCCCTGGGACTTTACACATAAACAGTTTAGAATGACGGTGACCGAACTCACCTTGGGCACACACTTCCTCCACAGGGTTCCTGCATCCTCTTGGCTCATCTTTCCTCCCCCATAGCCTGATTTCCAGGCCCTTCTCAGTTATCTGTCTTAATCCTCTTTCAGATGCAACGACAGCGGCCTGAGTATTTCTCTTCCTAAGACATTTCAATTTTGCTAAAAGTTTTGCAGAGGCAAATTAAAGACTCCAAGGAGAAATATTCTAATTAGCCCTTTGGATACAGGCTTAGGGAGAGGGACTTGGGTAGCAGCCATGTTGAGAGAAGGTGCGTTCCTTTCAATTCTTCTCTAGTACTTTACATTTTTTCTGATGTTGACTTGGAAAATTTATGTTGGATATCAGTTGGTGACTCAATTTTGTGTCCCACTCTATACATGTGCACTCCATCCACACATATGCATGTAAAAACATATCCACACACATGCATGCATACACGCAGACACAAACCCAAACCATACATACTACTAATAGTAAATGGAAAATCAATTAATCCTTGGCGACTGTGGTCTGAAAAAGTCTTTATTGCTTGTTAGTCCACTGGCTTTTCCTTATTGGATAGGTGGCAGATGAAAAGCTTTGGCACCCTGATAAACCTCTTCGGCAACGCAATAATCCGAATCAGACCAAATCAAACCGAATTAGAAAAAGACCAGGTTTAATGGATACCAGCGCTCCCAGGTGGCCTTCCAGCACCTCAGAGAGGAGCTGGGGAAGGAAGACTGCAAAATCACATGTTTGTTCTCTGGGTTGCTGTTTAAATACCCTATGGGAGTGGTCTTGACCATATCTGAGGAGGAGTCATCTTTTGGCGGGCTCTCTTGGGGGTGGAGTCCAAACTGAGGCAACGTCCAGGGGAAGGAGCTTGGGCTGGGACTTCCACCCAAACATTCCAGACTCTTTGGATATATGGATGCCAGGTGATGCTTCCATCCAAACAGCGAGCATCTCCCACATGCCGAACGTAGTGAGAATGAGATATCCACATGCTGTCCTTGGGTGGTAAAACCCTGGGTTACCCTGTGCCTTTTAACTTAACCTGATTGTACAACTGGAGTTTTCAGGGTAAAAAAGCCTGGGGTTCAGATAGACTCGACAAGCTAGGCTTGGCTACCCACTCTCAATACACCAATTAGAGACAAGTAAAGGTCAAAAGCAGAGAAAGGAGAAAAAGCGTTCTGTCCACAGTGAGAACAACCGATGAAGGGGCCAGAGACCTTAAGTCTATAAGATATTGCCAAGGGTACAGCTGTCTAATTAAGCAGTCCTGGTCCAGGTGTGGCCTTCATCTGTGTCTCAGCCTTGGCCAGCAAGGTGGACTGAAAGAAGTCCTTATAGCTTGAGGGGACAAAGTGACTTCAGGAGGTGATTACTTTTGTTTCAAGGTATGACCCCCTCCTTTTGGAAACGGCCTCATCTTGGAGGGGATGGTAGGCAGGCAGCATCCTGCAGTAGGGTAGGAGCTAAGAAGGAAATCAAAAACGCATGAAAGGAATGGCCCCTGGAGTGTGCAAACTCTAGTCTTCATATGTGAGTGTGTCTGCTGCGTCCTCCATCATTCATAGTGCAAGGCTCCCTGCTTCTTCAGTCGTTCAGTGTGTACTCACACCAATGGCTCCTGGAGTTTGTGGGCTCTGTTCTGAAGTTTCTAGTTTCTTAGACTGAGCAGCTATTGGATTCTCTGACTTTCCAGCAAACAGCCATTGTTGGACTATCCAGACTCCAATCTCAGAGTAAACTAATCCAATAAATTCCCTTTTATAATTAGAATTACATATATATATACATATATATATACATGCACATATACATATATATGCATATCATATATCACAGTCTTTTCTTTGTTCTGAAAAGAGATATTTATGCAAACATTTTGGTCTTTTCAAAGCTGAGAGTGAAATCAAAGTTCAAGCAGCGTCTTCTGAGTGAACATGTGTAGGTCGGAGTTTCTGTCTCTCCAGCAGTTCCCAAATTAACACCCCGAGGCTTATATTAACTACAAATGCTTGGCTGATAGCTTCGGCTTGTTACTAGCTAACTCTTACATTTAAGCTAACCCATGTTTCTTATTTATACTCTGCCACGTGGCTTGGTACCTTTTCTCAGTATGGCCTGCTCATCTTCTTTCTCCCCGAGTCTCTGGCGACTCCTCTGACTCTGCCCTTCTTTAGCCCAGCATCCTTTCTTTGATTGTTCTGCCTATACTTCCTGTCCAGCTACTGGCCGATCAGCTTTTTATAAAAAAATGAAAGCAACACATTTTCACAGTGTACAGGTTTATTCCACAACAAACATGCTCAGAGGAAGTTCTCCTTTCTAGAACTTTTCCAGATGGTGTCTGAGAGAATCACCAGGCGTTTTGCTGTATTGGGCATTGGTAACAACAGAGACAAAACAAAACAAAACCCTCGAGTCATGCAGTGACCTGGAATGTCCTTGGCCTCCTTTGATTTCTGTACTAGTGTCCCCTGTCTTCCTGACCATGGACATTCCAACACCAGCGCTGTTGCTGGAGGCCATCTTCCTCTGCTTGTGTTCCAATGCTGTGCTGGAGGCTGTTACCACGGTTTGTTCACCGTTTGTATGGTTCTCTTTACCTCTTTATCATTTGGCCAGAGCCTAGCAACTGCCCCAAGGATGTCCATCTCTGCTTTAGTTCTTGCTACATTTTTGTACATGCTCCAGTTCACCTTTCTGAGTGTCTACCTGAAGCTGGAGAAGCATGGGCTCCTGAGCATTGTTCTGTATGCGCTGTAAGCTGTTGGACCCCATGGGTAGCTCACTGCATCTGACATACTGTAGCAGTGGCACAGTGTGACTGGGTGTTCTGTTTTCTACCATATAACATGGAAGGAGCTTCTTTATACTTTGGGGAGTTCAATGATCTGGACATCCAGATTTGATTCTGGATTAAGTCAAAAAAGGGGGTTAAAGGATCCTGAAAATCTTGTCTGACCTAGCTAGTAGTCTAGTGTAAAATACCATTTTGAAAATATAAACTTGGGCCATGCACATTTTCTCCTATCTTCTTTGTGTTTTTCTCTCATGATCCTGAGCAGATGGTTGCTTCAGGCCATCGAGAGAGAAATTTGTTTTGTAGGGAAAGCAAAAGAGAGAGTGTGTGGGGGTGTGCACAGCTTCCAAAATAGGGTTCCTGCCGCTACACTACTAGACGGTCTTTGGGTGTTTCTCCCAAAGACCACTGAGATGGATGCCATCTAAGCATTTTTTTGCAAGAGTGTGATGGATTCGGATTTTTATAAAGATTGTTCTCAGGGCTGCAGAGAATAGGTTGGATGGTGTAAGGTGTTCAGGCCATTCAGTGAGCGGCTGGTGGGTGGTGGAAGAAGAGATAAATAGAAACATATTTGAATGTCTTCTGGGGAATAAACTGGGGCATGGGAATGAGTCAGATCCAGGGTTGGAGGAGAAGTAGGTGTCAATTTCTGCTTTCAGTGACTCAAGAAATCATTTTGAGAGTCCTAGCTAAGAAGAACTTTATGAGGTCAAGGTTCGAAGAGCAGTAAGAGCTGCTTGGTCCAGAGGGACATCTGGAGTGTACGGTACTCGTGAGAAAGGCAAGTGACAACGACAGCAGTGACTGGCTATTGGGTCTGGGCCCAGGAGGGCGTCAGTCATGCCTGTTTTAGCCCATGTAGGATACTCTCACAAAACACCAGAAATCGGGCAGATTAAGAGCAGCAGAAAACTTACTTCTTAGGATTCTTACAAGGAGGAAGCTCACATCAAGGCCATGGAGGTTTGGGGATCTAAGGAGGGCCCATTTTGTGGTTCTTTGAAGTATGTGAGTGACATCTACCTGTGTCCTCATGTGACAGAAGTGTGAAAGGAACAATTCTAGGCTTCTTTTATGAGAACACTAATCTCATTCATGACGTTCCACTCTTCTGACCTAATCGGCTCTCAAAGACCCTCCTCCAAATACCATTGCATCAGGGTTAGGTTTCAGTATCTTACAACTGGAGGGGTTTGACATCAGAACTCAGTAGTAAGTGAACATGGCGATGGTGCAAGGTGATAGCTGGGGAGGGAGAAAGTAGTGGATCTAGAGTCTTGGCTTGAATGATTCTGGTCACATAAAATAAAGCCCAAATTCCAAATGAAAACTAAATAAGCCAGAGATATGGTAGTTAAGAAGTGGAATTGTGTTATGGGAAATTTTCCTTTGCTGAAGGTGTGATAGCCTTGAACACATTTAAAGGTGTAACCCTGAGACTGACAAAGTGACAGGAGGTCTGAGGAAGAGGTGGCAGGTGAATTTAGAGCATGACTGCAAGGCTCAGCTCAGCCTAGAGAAGAGACATTTTTCCCTTGGGTCACAAAGGACGAGAAAGGGAAGGTATGGAACCCAGGGCAAAGGTGCCTGCATCATGATCTTCATTTTTATTGTTCTGTAGAATACAAGACTCGAGACTGAGTAAGAAGGGTTGGTTGGTCAGAGTTCTTAGGGGAGTGCTACCAAGGAAGCAGGGGATGGGCTGGAACCAAAGGGTACATAGCAACATTTTTTTTTGTCTCCAGCCTTATTTTTCTCTCTGCTCTTGATTCTTTTTGCCTTTTACATCCTATCCACAGGTATCCAGGGTTTCCTGGTCACATGCACCCAAATTAATGCCTGAATCTGAGAAATCAATCCTTCTACTGAGTCAGTCAATCAGTGAATCACTCCCCATAGGTTAGTGATTGGTTGTTTAGAACTTTGGAAACAATATAAAACAGTTTTAGTCCCAGAACTTGGGAGGTAGAGGCAGGCAGATTTATGTGAGTTTGAGGCCAGCCAGGTCTACATAGATCTAGGCCAGCCAGAGCTACATAGAGAGACCCTGTCTCAAAAACCAAATCACATTAAAAACAAACCAAAGTAGTGTACAACAACTTCCCAAGCAAAACAACAAACAAGAAACAAAAATATAAAACTAACACCACTTCTTCAATTTTCTGTAGCAAATTGACATTCCTGTTGTGTGTGTGTGTGTGTGTGTATGTGTGTGTGTATGTGTGTGTGTGTGTGTGTGTGTGTGTGTGCATGCGCACGTGTGCAGGTGACTTGGAGATGTGGGATTCCCCTCTGTATGCTGTGGATATGCTTTATTGCCATTGGTTAATAAAGAAGCTGTTTTCGGTCAATGGCTTTTATGTGGGTGCTGGGGGTCAAACTCAGGTCCTCACGCTTGCGCAGCAGACACTTTACTAACGAGCTATTGTCTGTCTTCTTAGCCCTGTATCACGTTTGAAAAGCCTCCTCCTTCTTTCTCCCCAAACTAGGTGTATGGTTGTTTTCCACTCTTTGGGGCCTGCCACTCAGCTCCCAAATAAATCACACGGAAGCTTGTTCTTTCTTATCAATGCCTAGCCTTAGCTTGGCTTATTTCTAGTTAGCGTTTCTTAACTTTAATTATCCTTGTCTATCTTTTGCCTCTGTACTTTTTAACTTTCCCCATTTTATATACCTTTCTTTACCTCTTACTCCATGGCTTGCTGTGTAGCTGGGTGGTTGGCCCCTGACATCCTCTTTTCCTTCTCCTTCTTTTGCTCCTCTATCTCTCTTCCCAGATTTCTCCTCCTATTTATTCTCTTTGTCTTCTGGCTCTGCCTATCCTTTTTCCTGTCTAGCTATTGGCTGTTCAGCTCTTTATTAGACCAATCAGGTGTTTTAGGTAGGCAAATTAACATAGCTTTACAGAGTTAAGCAAGTGCAACATAAGAGAATACAATATATCATTGCACCACTAAACAAATATTCCACAGCATAAACAAATGTAACACATCTTTAACTAATGTTCCACAATATAGGTGTGCTATGGTTTCTTTCAGATGCCTTTGCTAGGAAAATACCACAACAGTATGAGTGTCTTCCATAAAGCAATGTAACCATTATACTTGTGCACATTTTAATATTTATTGAGAAGATATCACCCCATTGAGTACAGCATTAGCTACAGTATACATTTTCTTGTATTATCACAACGACAACAGCTGACATCAGAAGAAACTAAACTCTTACATTCTAGGTTCAGGGACCAGAATGTGTTGCATGTGGCCAGTTATACTTTCAAGGGAATTTTGCTACATGGTTATAGAGAAGGGAATTGCAGAGGAAAGAACAGACTTTTAACAGAGTGAAGTATTTGTGATTAAAAACAAGAGTCCCTTATCATCCCTTCGTTCTCACAAAGCAGTAGGAGGATGTTCTAGAAGAACTGCCTGCAAGAATGGGATGGCAACATTGTTTTCTCTTTTAGGGAGCTTGAAAGCTACCAGGGCATTTGATTGCTGGTGGCTAATGAGGGCAACAGAAGCAGAAAAGAGGGAAAAGGAAGGAGGGAAAAAAGAAAATAGGGATATGATCAATATCCTTATTTTTAGACAATTTTTACACAGTGCCTATTTTCTGTGTTCTATGAGGTAAATACGCTGATGCTAGAATTAGAATTCAGAGGACCCGCTCTTTGGTTTCTCTGGAGTCCACAGACCTAGGCGACATGAGGGAATTCTAGTGTTAATAGTAACAGCTGAGTCAATTCGGGGCAGTCAGCTTTACTGAATATAATTTAAAAAACCTGGGGAACAAATTTCCTCAAAGTAATCAGAGTCGACAGGACAGTGAGAATGCCAAGCTGTGAGCCAGCAGCCAAGTGAGGAGCCCAGGTGCTTTGCCTGGGAAGAATGCTTGTCGGACCAAGGGAGAGTAGACGAGTGATAATTATGGTAACTCCCCAAGGCATGGTCTGGATATTGCTACATGTTAAGAATAGAGATGAATTGGAAACTTATTTTCTTGTTCAAACTGGACATTTTTGGGTTATATGCTATATTAGGGCTCTAAAAACCTTTGCTTGAAGTTAATGTGGCCTTTTATTGCTCATGTTTCCAAAATACTTGAGAAAGATATTGCCATCTTGAACCTCAAATTATTCCAGTAAGTGCTTTTTTTCCAGATAAAATTTATATTACACAATTAAAAATGATACAGTACACAAGGAAACAAAACACAGAGAAAAAGAAACTGAAGACCATCTAGATACCTAGGTGATATGGATGCTGAATACTCAGATGTAAGTTGTAAAACCACTGTTTAGTCTCTTGAAGGAAATCTTTGGAATAGTAGAAAAAACCCTACACATTCTATCTAAAAAGTGTCAGAGTATAAAATGTGTGAAATAAAAACCTTGGAACTAAAAAATTTTATAAACAAACTAAAAGCCCCATTTAGATGGAGTTCTAGAAAATTGGGCATATTTAAAAAAGAATTAGCAAGTTAAAGGTTATCTGAATAATGTATCAAGAGTAAAATCGGTCAGACAACAGGACAGCCTCTGAAAAGAAGGCAAGAGGCATAGGAAGTCCAGTGGGCAATGATTTCAGTTGACTTTCAGAAAGGAGAGGAAGCCATGCATTCATGAAGAGTTTCTAATGAGACGATAGTGAAATTTGAGATAGTATCTGGGAACTTTTGAAAATGATAGGAGATAATACTCATAATTTTAAGAAGTGACTACATTTCAAACAGAACCCATTGAAAACTCCATGAACAACATACCAAGAGAGAGCAAGCAAATCCCAGTATTGACTTGAAAATGGTCATCATCAAGCTGACTTCTCATTAGCAGCCATGGTGGTCCATGGAATCATAAAATTGAAAGGAAAAAAAGACAAGGTAGAGTTCCACATTCTAGGAGGATAGAGACACTTTTAGACACATGTTTGAAACAGAGAATTTGTCTCCAGCAGGTCAGCAGCAGAGGAAATGCGAAGTGGGCAAAGCTCAGGCAGAAGGAGAATTAGGCCGGATACAGAGCTGGAGATACAGGAAGAATTTAAAGTGAAGAGCAATGATGAGTTGTGGCTCAGTGGACATGGGTTTGGGCGTGGGACAGAGTCGCCATTTTCATCATCATCTTGCCTTCCAGAAGTGAAAACTATGCACAGACTGTCAGTTAAACGCAGGTAAAGATGGGGCAAAGAGAGTGGAGTCTATAAGTTCTAAGGTCATTGCATTATATAAAATAAAAATATTAATTAATGTCGGATTTTAATAAAAATGAATAAATATTGTAATTTCAAGGGTAATTATTGAAGGAATCCCAACAGCCTGTAATAGAAGAGAAAGAGATGAATTATTGAAATAAAAACAATTAAATGTATAAGGAATGGGGGGAAAAAGCATAAAATAGGCACATATCAAATGTCAGATTTACATGTGCATGTATCAAGTTATGTCTGTATGTGAAATAGATATTGTAGTTGAAATGATCAGATTATGCTAAAAAGAAACTTTATACTACTATGAGATGCACTTTGTAAGGATTTAGAAAGACTGAAAAAATAGGAAAAAAATACCTTAAAAGCTAAAGCTGAAAGTGAAAGCTAAGATATCTGTATTAATATTGGATAAAATAGACTTTAAGATGAAAAACATCATTGTAAATAATATATAGATAATGATAAAAGGATACCTTATCAGGAATCTAGGGCATTTCTAAACTTACTTTTTAAAATAATGTCAAAATATGTATCATGAAAATTTTGAAAACTTCAGGGCTTAGTAGAAAAATTCACCAACATTATCGGTACCTTTACTGCATGCTTATCAGAAACTAATGAGGCAATCAGATTAAAAAAATCAGTAAAAATTCAAAGAGTTGAAGAACATACCACACAAACTTACCTAAAAGGTCCTCACAGAAAAAATTCTTGCAAAGGTGGAATGGAGTTATTCTCAAGTGCATATAGAATACTCACAGACACTCATCCTACACAGGGTGGGAAAGAAAAACTGATATGCCAAGGAACTATTTTTACATAGTGTATGATCACAATGCCAATCTTGCTACAAATAAGTGCACATAAAGTTAACAAAAGTATTAGTTTATAATAGAAAACTAAAAAAATACACATTTACATTACTGGTGGGATAAACAAGAATTACAGCTTACAAATCACTGCATAATAATAAATTGTGACATGATTATTTGTGTAATATAGTTAGAGTAGTGTTATATTGTTTAACTTTACATCGTTGAGAACAGCTCTCTGCCTGAATCCCAGTGTCCTTTTGCTCAAATTCACCAGGGTGGACTGGTCTTGAAATAAACATGGCAATGGATCCTGGACCACAGGCCTTGGTGCTCTTAATCTTTACGGTGCTTTCAGTTGGATGTTTGCAAGGTGCATAGTCACAGCTGCCAAGATGAGACACCAAGCAGTGTGAATGCTTATCCCATAAGACGCCATCTGTGGGCTCTAAGAAGAAACCAGTTGCGCTCAGATGAGGAAAACATCAAGCTGTGGAGACATCACAAAAGGAAGGAAGGAAAAGAAACAGGGAAGAGGGCTTAGGAGAGGTGGCCGTGTCTCTCATTTGACTGTGAACAGTGAGTGATCTTAATGCCACGAGCCATCTTCACTATCATTCTTGCTGCAATTGCAAGCATTTTATCTTCTGTCATGGGTTACTCTACCATACCATGCCTTTAAAGACTAGCTTGAATAATTTTTCTTGGGGAACTAGGTAGGATGGCGTGATGATTAAGCTTGATGGTAAATTTGGTGGGCTTTAGATTCAGGACATGTCTGGGAAGGAGTTTGAAGAGAAATTTAACTAAGATGTAAGGAACCACTGTGAATGCTACTAGCACATTCATCAGGCTGGGGTTCCACACTGAACATCTTAGGACTTTCCTATTCAAACCACCACATTCTGACATAATGCAGAAATGAATTCAGCCAAACTTCCAAAGTCCCCATAGTCTAGTACAGTCTCAACAATATCCAAAATTCCAGAGTTCAAAGTCTCTTCTGAGACTCATGCAATCTCTTAACTGTAAACCCCTGTGAAATTAAAATTAAAAAAGCAGATCACATACTTCCAACGTATAATGGCACAGGATATACATTACCAATCCAAAGTGGAATAAAGGCAGCACAGTGAGGGAATACCAGACCAAAGCAAGACCAAAAACCAACTGGACAAATTGTAAACTCTACATCCCCAAGTCTAATGCCAAAACACTCTTCAGATCTTCAACTTTTTTTTTTTAATCTTTGTTGACTGCAACACACTTCTGTCTTTTGGGCTGGTTCTGCTATTAGCAGCTTTCTTTGGCAGATATCCCACTGCCCTGGTATCTCCAAAATTTTGGGGTCTCCAAGGCAATCCAGGCTTCACATGCACAGATACACACAATGGCCTCTGTGGGCCTTCATGCAGGGACACCCCTGACACATGCCTGGACTCAGTGGCTTTTCTTACTTGGAGGGAGATTCCATAACTCCTTTCTTGAATTCTTTACTCTAAAGACAGAACTGCATGGCCAAAGCTGCCAAGTTCTGCTGCTTACTGGGAATGGGACATAGCCCCCTCATTCAATTACATCTTTAGCTTTCTGTTTTCCATGGTTTCCTTCACTGCCTAAGCTTGGCTATCCTGGAACTTTCTCTGTAGACCAGGCTGGCCTTGAACTCAGAGATCTGTATGCACAGTCCTGAGATTAAAGACATGTACCACCATGCCTAAACCCAAGTTGTTCTTTAATTCCTTTTTACAAGCTGGAAGCTTCATTAGGTGAGAACTTGCCCTGGTCTCCACTCCCTTTATTCTATTCAACATTAGGTTTTTCTTTAATCTGTTTATCTCCTTGGACATAGGATTTAGTTCTATTCTAATTCTTGGTGCCCCCTTTTCTTCAAATTGTACATTTTGTATTTTCTCTTGAGCAGCTTTCTCTTTTTCTTTATAGATCTTCATTAGAGTGAACAGTAATAACCATTCAATGGAGTCAATACTAGGATGTTTTGAGAGTTCCTCTGCCAATGGAATTAATTCAAAACTCTTCACTTTAGCCTCAGGCAGACTCTTCAGACAAGGGCAAAAAGCAGCTACAATGATCACCAAAATTATAAGAACAGACTCTAGGCCACATACTGACACTCTTCTCCTCTGAAACCTCTTGAGCCAGGTCCCCACAGTTCACATCACACTCAGTATTTATGTCTTCAATGCTCTTACTGATCTGTCCCATTAAGTCCAATTGTTCAATTGCTTTTCTAATCCAAACTCCCAAAGTTCACATTTCTCCAAGCAAAAGCATGGTCAGGCCTATCCCAGCAATACCCCAGTCTCTGGTACCTACTTCTGTCTTAGTTAGGGTTTATATATCTGTGAAGAGACCCCCAACCATGGCAACTCTTATAAAGGAAAACACTTAATTGGGGCTGGGTTACAATTTCAGAGGTTTAGCTCATTATCACCATGGTGCAGGCAGACATGGTTCTGGAGAAGGAGCTGAGAGTTCTACATCTTGATCCAGAGGCAGCAGAAGGAGACTGTTTATCATACTGGGCATAACTTGAGCTTATAGGACTTCAAAATCTACCTCCCCAGTGACATACTTCCTCCAACAAGGCCACGCCTACTTCCACAAGGTCACATCTCCTAATAGTGCCACTCCCTATGAACCAAGCAATCAAACACATAAGTTATGGCGGCCATTAGTATTCAAATCACCACACTGAGTAAAAAGGAGAAAACAGGTAGGGTACCACACTCATTTGTTTTTTTGGTTGTAGAGACTTTTTAATGAGACACTTAGTGCTCCAGTGTTTGGAATCTCCAGCTTGGAGCCCCATTTCAGACCCTGCCCTCAGCACCCCTAGAAGCATCTTCCCTGGAGCTGCACTCTCTAAACCCCACCCTCAGTGTGCTGAGCAGTGGTTTCTCCCCTGGAGCTTCTGCCTTCAAACTCTGCCGCTGAGAAAGCCTTCCAAAAGTCAGCCCCTCCTTGGGGCTGCTCAAGACCACGCTTAATGGCTACTTAGAGACATAGAAGCCATATTTGTCATGTGATTCCTCTCATATCCTCCCAAGTGTCACCCAGGAGTGCTTTGCTCAGATTAAACCTGTATTTATTAATTCGGTTTGATTGGCTTATTACTTTGGTGGTGATGGATTCCCATTAAAAACCTTAACAGCCTGTGCCTTCCCTCCCATAATGGACTGAATCTTCTCTTAAACCACAGGTATACTGAGTCCTTCTTCCCTTACATTGCTCCTGAAAGGTATTTTGTCACAGCAATGGGAAAAGTAACTAATACAGATGGAAAAAGAGAAAACAAGGAGACCAGGCAACTCAATCTTCCCTTGTCTCTAAAATACCAATATTCTATGATGTCCATGCCTCCAAATGACAGGTGTGTACAGGAACAGTAGATTGTAAATGAACAGCCTCAAATTTCACTAACATTATTTTTCTGCCCTTTTCTCTTCTTCAACTATGGCATTGTACAAAGCTTAGATTGTAATCATTCATTTATGTGCCTGCATCTAGGCCTAGACTGTGGGTCTCTACGGGGAAGGTCCATCCTTCTTATTGGTGTTCCCTAAGCTTAAGCTATTATACTGTGAATGCTGGAGGGGTGAGGGAGGAAGGGAACTTCAGAAATAATGGCTGAGTGGCTAAATGTGTGATTGGGACTTAAGGGAACCATGGAGACACATGGGTTTTGTGTGGCTGCTTTCAAATCCTGCTCATACTATGTGTGGACCTTAGTGTTGTATAACTGTTTCCTCTGAGATTGTAATATTCTGCCCAACAGGGAAGCTCATGTCTTCTGGAAGTCTCTGAACCTGACCAGAGGCACTAGGCCCCTTCCCGTCAGAGTAAGCAATAAAAGTTTACTCTGAGTCCCTCCAGAAAAATCGAAGTTGAGCTGCCAAGAAGACTCTTGGAGGAGAAACGCTGTAAGGAAGACTCAGAGCAAAGTCGGCTGGAAGAAGCAGAAACCAGCCCAGCCGCCTGGAAGAGGCTTAGAGCAACTGAGGCTCCTGGGAAGGACTCTCTCCAGCCTGGGGAGCTGCATGAAGGTTGTGCATTGTGCTCCAGGTTCTCAGCTTTGTGAACTGTCACCCAGGCTGGGGTGACTTCTGGTGATGCAGCTGTTTTTGAATTATTTCTGCTCCTGTAAGTAACCCTAATAAAACTCAAGGTTTATTGAGTTCACCAAGTCAGACTTTGGTGGTATCAGTACTTCGCTCTATCATGGGCTCCCTATCTGGGGGTGATAGATGTGTGAGCTGCCTCCCCCCAGGAAAAGTTTTGTCAGATTAATTTTTGAGTGTTTTTAATCCCAGCACTTGAGAGGCAGAGGGAGACATATCTCTGTGAATTCAAGGCCAGCCTACATAGGGAGTTCCAGGACATCCAGGATCATCTAGTGAGACCCTTTTTCCAAATTATCCAAACACCAACCAACCAAACAGAAAACCAAATGGAACTAAAATGACCTCAACCTTACAAGTTCCCATATGGTAAGGCTGCTGTGAAATTAAGTGAGCTAATTCATGCCATGTGCCCCTCAGCACCTCAGGTGCATGATGGATACCCAGTTCAGGACTCTGTCACTTGGCTACTGTGCCCTCTATCCTCCAAGCTGGAAGTGAATGGAGAACTGTTAACCCCTAACTAAATATTCCAGGCTCTGTGGGTGTGCATCTTGTAGGAGTTTTGCTCTGGCTTACCATCTCCTCTGCAAAAGTATGGGTTGTTTCCTGGTGTGAAACCCAGGTCATTTTCAGAAAGGGCCTTTGCTGCTGCATCTGCAGGCAGACCGTGCTGAGGAAGCATCTCAGAGAGCGGGAGCTGACTGGGAGAGCGGATGCTCAGCATAGTAATAGTGTCCTCCAGGAAGGGCAGAAGGAGCTTCATTACTTGTACTATTTGGAACTCGATTACGCCAGTGGCTTCTGTGCTGGCTAGTTTTATGTTAACTTGACACAAGTCAGCGTCATTGGAAAGGAGGGAGCTGCAATTGGGAAAATGTCTCCATAAGATCAGGCTGCAGGCAAGCCTGTAGGGCATTTTCCTAATTAGTGTTTGATGGGGAGGGCCCAGCCCATGGTGGGTGGTGCCATCTCTGGGGTGGTGGTCCTGGATTCTATAAGAAAGCAGGCTGAGTGAGCCAGGGGAAGCAAGCCAGTAAGCAGCATCCCTCCATGGCCTTTGCATCAGCTCCTGCCTCCTGGTTTGAGTTCTTGTCCTGACTGCCTTCAATGATGAACAGTCAGTGGTGTGGGAGTATAAGCCAAAAAACCCTTTTTGCTTTTGGTCGTGGTGTTTCATGACAGCAATAATAACCCTAATTTAGACTTCTGAAGAGCAAGTCAACCCCTTTCTCCAGGGTTTCTTCAGTGTTATTCAGAAAAGAATTTGTCAGTGGAGGTGTGAGGTCTGCCCTCTCTGAGGTCTGTAGGGTCGGTATGGTTCAAGTAAGGTGTGGATTGCCTTCTGTTGCTGCTCCTGGGTAACCCTTTTCCAGAAAAGAGATGTGCAAAGAAAAGAGATGCTCTTAGTTTTCCTGACTTGACTTAAGACTACTGCATATCGCTTGAGGTTGCAGGTTATGGGCTGATAGTGACACAAATCTCTCTAATTCAGCAATGTCATCACCACCACCATCATCATCATCATCATCATCACCACCACTACCATCATCATCATCATCATCACCACCATCATCATCATCACCACCATCATCATCACCATCATCATCATCATCATCACCATCATCATCATCATATCATTATCATCATCATCATCATCATCATCAATATCATCATCATCATCATCATCACCACCATCATCATCATCACCACCATCATCATCATCATCATCCCTATTATTTTTTGAACCTAAAGTTTTTCTCTGGAAAGAATTAAATTATATTTTAAAAAATAAAAAATTCCCTGTCTTTTTATTGCCATAATTTAGTATTGCTTTCTAGAATTATGTTAGTACTTACCTTGTGAATGATCGAATATGTGTTAAATCTTATGCTGCCTGCTCTACATGAGCACATTTTTTTTTAATTTGAAAGAACAGTCACGTAAGCAAAGAAGTGCCTATTCTTAATTTACAGCCAAAGAAACTGAGGTTCAGCCGAGGAAGGGCAGGCCTTTACATAACTGTACCGTGCTCCCCTTCCTTTACTGCTCTGCTCACCCAGCAGATATTCTGTCTCTTGAGCCTGCAGTCTACCTCTGGATGCATTTTGTTAATCATTTTGCCAAAGCAATTGTGAGCTTAGTGTGTGAGAGTTGATGTGCCTCGTCATGCGTGAGTGCCCAGGACCTTTCTGTTTGTATCATACTGTCTGTTGACGAGGCTGGTATCATACTGTCTGTTGACGAGGCTGGTATCATACTGTCTGTTGACGAGGCTGGTATCATACTGTCTGTTGACGAGGCTGGTATCATACTGTCTGTTGACGAGGCTGGTATCATACTGTCTGTTGACGAGGCTGTCGGGGCCCTGACCGTCAGAAGGCATGGCACTGTACTATTTTGTAAAGCCAGTGGTAAGAACATGGTACCTGACCCTTCTTAGGCAATCCAACCTCAAGATATAGATGGGTTTTAGAAAGTGTTTAGATAAGTTTATCCAAGAGGTCTTTCTCTGCATACCAGGACCCACGCTCCTAAGGCTAGTGTCTCAGAAATGGATGGGAGGTAGGAAGGGGTAGGGCATCTTCAGGAATTGTACTGGAAAAATGGGCTGTGCTACTCATTCTGCAGTTCTGATGCCCCTCTCACGAGTACGGAAAATGCTGGTGAGGGAGAGATGTCTGCTAGCTGTGGGCTTGGATTATCCCCTTGACTGTGCCATAGAGACTTTTGGGTAAGGCACTTTGCTACTCTGGCCTTTGGCTTCCCTAATCATAGACCACTTTAATAGGAAGTAGGAAGCAGACTGAGAAAAGCAGGCGTCCCCTGCTGGTGTCAGAGACTGTTGCGGTCCTGGGTGTGACTTGGGGGATAATTGAAGTGCTTTCTCTGTTCCTATTGTGTGAACGCGGCTGCTCTCAGATGTCCAAGTCACATCTTCATTTTTCGGATGAGAGAGCTAAGCCCATTGGCTATACATGGACTATGAGTTATTGTTGATTACTTAATTTGCAGGGCAAAAACATCGCTGATGATGGACATCTGTTGCCATGGTGCCTGGGAGTAATTACCAGAAAATCAAGAGGCCTGCCCACTTTGCTTCTTAAAGTTAATCAGCCACTGAAGAGGCTGTGGACTAATAATGGCTTTCATTACATTTGGAAAAAGTTGAACTGTGGATTAATTTCAGCATCCTTATTCCATATACTTCTCATTAAAAAGGCACTAAAATTCTAAACTGAACAAAAATGAAAAGGTGTCTGTTTTACCCAAAGAGAGAATTGTCTTTCAGGAGATAAACGTCTGTATTTTATCATGGTTCTCTAAAGGAACAGAACCAAAAGAATGAAATCAGATATATGTATATACAAATTAACATATAATATATAACTGATATATACATATAAATTATATATAATTTTATTTTTTAAATTATTTTTATTTTATTTTGTATGTTTGAGTGTTTTGCCTACATGTATGCCTCTGTAATCTATAAGTGCCTGGTGTCCGCAGAGGCACAGGCTAGAAGATGGCCGGGGATTCTCTGGAACTAGAGGTACAGATGGTTGTGAGCCAGCATATGGGTGCTGGATATTGAACTTAGGTTCTCTGGAAGAGCAGTCAGTGCTCTTAATCACTGAGCCACCTCTGCAGCCTGAATGTGTATGTTTTAAAAGGGAGCTTGTTAGAGTGGCTTACAGGCTGTGCTCCAGCTAGTCCAACAATGGCTGTCTCCTGACAGAAAGGTCAAGACTCTGGTAGATGTTCAGTCCACCAGGCTGGATGTCTTCGCTGATCTTCAGCCTACGTTGGAATCCCAAGGAAAGAGTTTCCAACCCCAGTGAAGGAATGCCTCAGCAACAGGACGGATGAACTTGCTAGCAAGAGTGAGGGCAAGCAGACAAAAGCAAAGGCTTCCTTTTTCCACGTCCTTTTATGTGGCTCAACACCAGAAAGTGTGGCCTAGATTTAGGGTGGGTCTTCCCACCTCAAATGAGCCAGCCTAGGTAGTTACTCAGGTGTACCCAGCTGCCTGGGTTTTAGTTGATTCCAGACGTAGTCAAGTTGGCAACCAAGATTAGCCATCTCGGCCTCCAAATTCCTGAGTTCTCATTTGACTGGCACTGCTTGGATGGCACAGGCTCCCTCACAGACCCTTTCTCCTCCTCTCCAGGCATCTTTGTCTTCATATGCAAATGGCTTCCTTTGTCTTGTAGGAGATGAAAAGATGATTTTATTCTTTTCACGAGTACCAGCTCCTCCATCCGAAATTATTTTTTCAATTATGAAGATGACACGAACATTGTAGAAGATTTGAAAATGTGGCAATACAAAGTAAGAAAGTAATATTATAATTCTGTCACTTTGAGAGAACTGCTTTGCATTCTGAGATCTTTCTACTTTTTCTGGGCTTATGTTTTTAAAAATAATAGTATTGGGATTGTATTATGTTGTAGGGGACACAGAGTCTTTGTTTTGTTGTGGGCTGAGGTTCTGAATCATCCCAAGCAGACACAAGAGGTTACCACAAAGCAAGATTTAAAACAGGGTATCACAAAAGAAGGGGGAGAGGGAAGGCACTGATCAATCAGGGCCACAGAACAGACTTGGGAGCTGAACTGTGACTCCAAATGTCAGTTGAAGCAAGCACTTAAGCACAAAAATCACAAACGCTTGTTGTCAGGTTACAGTTACAATTTTTACCAATCAGAAATCAAAGATTAGGGCCTTTCCTTAAGTGTTCCATCATTGTTAACTGACACACAATGCAAGCTTTGCAGTCCAACCAGTCCAACCAGATGCATTTGTTCCTTCTGTTGGTAGAAACCACCATGATGTTCCTAGAGAACTAGAGATGCACAATGACTCTTTCTATGGTTTAGGAGGAGGTGGGTCAGCTGTTGGAAGGTGCCCAGCTCCCCTAGGGCTTGGGTACCTGAACTTGTTTCGCCCTACAGGTAAAATGGAGTCTGAAGTCAGAATGGCAGGACTTAGGACAAGGTGCTTTTGGCCTGTTCCTTCAAGGGAAGGAATGCAATACCTGTTATCTGTCCAGAAGGCTGGAGGCTGACACTTTCTAGGCTGGTGACCTTTGCACTATCTGTGTAATTGGAGACCACAACAGATCCTCCCCCAGACCCTTATCATAGGGTTGTTTTTCTCAGTTAATCTATGGAACCTATCCATATGGACTTCACAAAGAGTTTTGGTGTACTTACGTCTGATCTGTGTTTAGCTTGCTTTGTTTCTCAGGGAGACTTCCGTACATGAGGGACTGAGGTAATTATCACCAGATTAAGTTTTCCCCAAACTGTGCTATGCTGAAATAAACCACTTGGGGCCTGACTTTCAAAGTTTGTACCTACACTGGCTACTGAGCTGTGATGAACTGCACTGGCTTCTTGACTCCTGTAATTATCTCTCTGTAGGCCTGTGAAGATTGTGGAGACCAGGAAACTGGTGCCCAACATGGAGTTATTTTCCATCCCTTGTGGTGAAAGTTTCAACTGATATCAGGCTGTTAGTAGTTAGTCATTTAAGGTGGTAGCAGAGAGCCAGGTGGCGGTGGCCTTTCATCCCAGGATCCAGGAGGCAGAGGCAGGCCTGGTTTGCAAGGTGAATTACTGGACAGCCAGGCTGTTACTCAGAGAAGCCCTGTCTCTAAAATCCAAAATTAAATAACGAAGACAATAGTAACAGAGAATGCAAATGTGCCTTTTCAGGATGTAAAGGACTAGGGGAAAGGCAGTCTTCTATGTCAAGTATAGTATAACGTCCTCGAGGAATCAAAGTAGGAGCCTGGAGTCCTGACTGGAGAGCCCCTGTTATTGTCATAGTAGCATTTATGCCCAGAGATCATGTGACATTTACAATGTATTTGCTCTTTTTTGACTTACAAAAACAGGGGCATTCCAAGGACTGACTGGCGCTTCTGTATGCCCTAGCTGCAATTGTTCCTGTTCTAGAAGTTGGGCCTCTTTTAATTTTTCAGCATAATGGAGCCACTGATCAACCCAGAGAGGGTCATTCCACTGTGAGGGAAAATAAAAACAAAGGGATTGCCTGGACAGCCGAACCCTCCCCCCACAACCCCCCTTCCCCGGGCAGAGGCATCAGAACCCCACTCACTTGACCGCACTTGGCCAGATCCCAGTTGGCAGAAAGGGCCACTGGGTGGGCACAGCTGGAAGGCTCTGATTTCCTGTCAGATCACTCAGGAGAGTGAGCCCTGTATGAACCTGGATCTGTGGTGGTGTCAGGACCAACAAGGGGGGTGGGGTGAAAACTGGAGCAGCTGTGGAGTCTACTGACTCAATGTGTGGGCTTTTTGTTGTTGTTGTTGTTAGTTTGATTTTTGTTTTGTATCCTCCCAAAGGAGGTACAGGCAATAGAATACTGTAGTCCAGATTGCAAAGTAATGGGCAGGAATTTCATTCCCCTTTTCACACCAGTCACCATGCTGATTTTCAACATCTGTGGATTCATGTTTAAGAAACCAAGGACTGAATTTTATAGTCATTTGAGAAAAGCTGCTGACCTCTTGCTCTGAATATTCTGCTCCCCTAGATCTTAATAAACATCTCAGTGTTGCACGAGTTCTAATTGGTCCTAAGAATAAAAACCTGGAGCCACATACCTTGCTAAATGCTGAAAGATCAGAGAGACGAAGTAGCAAGCCGCTGCCTACTCTTACCTTGCTAACTCCTTAGTTGAAAACGGGCCGAGCTCCTGTCTCCTCCCACCTTATATTTCTCTCTCCACCCAGCCATATCACTTCCTGTCCGTCTGTACAGATTGCCAGACCTCTATGGTTAACTAGTGACTGGCTCTGCCCTCTGATCTTCAGACAAGCTTTATTGGTTAGAGCACAAACAGAATATCACCACATCTCAGTAACTGTATAAAGCACTTTGTCTCGGAGGACCCGGAAGAGACATGCTACTCCATTCTCACTTACAGTCGGGTGGGCACTCCTTGGGTGAGAGGACCAGATTCCTACTCTTGGCTTCTATTTAAAGAGGTTTTTTTTTTTTCTGTCTCTGAGGGTTGAACATCGCACGTAGAGCACCATTTTGACCCTTGACCTATAGTATGAACCTTTTTCAAAATTGTAAATAGTGTTTTTCATATACTATATTTTGATCATTATTTCCCCTCTCAGATCCTCTCCACTTCCCTACCCATCCATCTCTACACCTTCTTTCTCTACCTCTTTAGAAAACAAACAGGCAAATATAAAACCTAAACAAACCAGAATAAAAAAAAAACAAGCATGCAAAGAAAAAGCATAAGAAACATAATACCTGTTCCCCAGAAAACCAAAACCCATAAAAATCACAAAACTAGAAACCATAATATTCAGACAAAAGACCAGTAAGAGCAAAAATGCTCAAACAAAGCAATACAAGACAAAAACAAATCTACAAAAACACCGTTGAGTGCATTTTATGTTTGTGACCCGTAAGTACTGCTTATGTATCCAATGAGACGACATTGGGGAAAACTAGTTTAGCTATTGGTTGGAGATAGCTTATTGGGTAGGGACTGGAGATGGCGTCGACTTCCGTTCTCAGCTCTGGGACCCCTTTCTAGCTTAGCCCTGTGCAGGCCCTGTGCGTGCTGCCACAGTCTCTGTGAGTTCACGTGTTGGTACCTTTCTCCTCTGCAGTCACACACAGGCTCTCGGTCACCATCCAGCTATCTTCGGAGCCTTCTCATATTTCCAGGCACACGGGCATCGCTTCTCTTGCCTGTGATGCAGTTAGGTGTTTTCACATTTTTGGATGGTCCCCAGGCAGCCAGCTCAGTTCTTGTTTGTCTTAGCGTCACAGTGCTGTGTGTTGAATGTCTGTGTGCCCTCCAGATTTGGATATTGAAAGCTTAGCCTCTCGTGTGATGGACAAAGGGCGTGAGGAAGCAGCTAGCTCATGAAGACAGAGCCTTTGTGAATGGGATTCGTGTCCTTATAAGAGAAGTAGGATATTGGGCTCCTCCGCTCGGGGGCCCTCGTGCCTCTATAGTATAAACATCAGACAGCCACTTCGGCAGTGATTTTCTGCTCTCTGTTTCATTTTGTCAGAAGTCTAAATCCTCAGCTGTTTTAAAGGACTGCGGGGAATAGTCAAGATGTGAAGGGAGTAATTTTTTTTGAAGCCTCTTTTCAGAACTGTGGCTGTCACTCCATTGCTAAAAAGACTGAGTCACCGGTACACAACGTCAGTCCTGACAGATGCTAAAGACGATGGACAGCAGTACTTCATTAGCGGTAACATGCAGATTCGGAGACAGGCATTTTGCAAAAGAATTCTCCAGCCTTATTTTCACTTCTGTATGCTGCAGAAACAGATGCGCATCGTTTCATTGTGATTTGCTTTATTATGAATCACAGGTACTGTGTTTTTACAAACTGAACTTGACATGAGTTGATAAGCATTTTTTCCCTCAATGCTCCAATGACCCTTCCTAGCATTTGACAATAAAGTATTCTTAAAGTAAGATATGCACTTTTTTTAGGCTTGGTGCTATTGTTTATGGCCATACAAATGCGTTACCTGCCACAAAGCATATGTAAAGTTTATTTACCTTGGGAAACACACACCTAAAAATGTGTGCCTTGCTTTCCTGTGGTTTCTGCTCTAGTGGGATGGGCTGGTACGGAAGCACAGCATCTCCCAGGCATTCTATGATGATAGCCTAAACCTCATGGTGGAGTGGAGGGACCACAGCACACAGAGGCTATGACAGTTTTATCGAAAGCAATCAGACTTTTTATTCCTTTACCAGAAACAGGTTATAATGGCAGTTGCCGAGATCAATACAGCTGTAGTTGCCAGGATACAGTGAAGTTTGCCAGCCATACAGGGTACGCGAGATAATGTCTAAAACCAATTGTCCTGTCAAGCTTTTGTGCTTCCTTGACTACTAAGGGAACATAAAGAGACACACAGTGGCCTGAACACTTTACTGCCTGAGGGAGTACATCTGTCTCTCAGGGACTGGGAGGTACACCGTGTGCTAGGAACCGTGAACTCTAACCTAAAAACCCCATGATACATGTCTCTTAAGGCAGCTAGACCAAGGCAATGCAATGGTTCCCTGCAGAAAGGGAGTTCAGAATCCTAGGAAAGTTAACATTTCACTTCTCAATATCCCAACACAATTAGATAACAGAAGAGAGGGGTCTATAAAGAAAGGGTCAACCACATAAGCATATAGGATTACTTTTCGGCTTCTTGCTACCACAACTCTTAAAATACCATTACTGTATTTAAAGTTTTGAAAAGTAGAAAGGGAATAGTAAAATTAGGACCCATTTCCATCATCTATATAAAATGATTCTTAATATATTGCCGTATGTATTGAACTTTTTATTTTGCTTCAAAGATTTTTTTGAAACACAGCCTCACTGTGTAGTCTTTGCTGGACTAGAATGTGTGGTCATCCTCCTGTCTCTGTGCTCCTCCACCCCCACTACTCAGATTCCAGGCCTTAGTTATTGCTACTAGGCCCTGCTTTGCTGGAAGTATTGACATAAAGACATAATATTTTTATTGCCTTTTTTGTGTGTGTGTAAGGTCTCACATGGCCCAAGGTTGGTTACAAATGTACTATGAGTTGATGATGACTTGAACTTCTGACCCTCCTGTCTCTATTTCTGGGTTTACAGGCATGTGCCACCCTGCCTGTTTAATATGGTGCTGGAGAATAAACCCAGGGCTTTATTCATGCCTGCTGTGGTGGTTTGACAGAAAATGGCCTCCAAAGGGAGTGGCGCTCTTTGGAGGTGTGGCTTTGTTGGAGGAAGCGTGTCACTGTGTGGTTGAGCTTTGAAGCTTCCTGTAGGAAGGATATCACACAGTGTGACTGTCAGTTGACTTCCTGCTGCCCACATGATGTAGGACCCTCGGCTATTTCTACATCACCATTTTTCCTAACATGATGGACTGAACTCTGAACTGTAAGCCAGCCACCACATTTAAACATCTTTTTTTAAGGGCTGCTGTGGTCATGGTGTCTCTTCACAGCAATAGGAACCCTAAGATGCAGTGCGGTTTTTTTTTTTTGCTTTTTTGGGGGGTCCTGCCACCCAGCTCCCAAATAAATCACACATGGATATTTATTCTTAGCTATGAATGCTCGGCCTTAGCTTGGCTTGTTTCTTGCCAGTTTTTCTTGACTTAAATTATCCTGACTATCTTTCCCTCTGAACGTTTTCATTTTCTTACTTTTGTACATCTTACTCTGAGGCTAGCTGGGTGGCTGGCCCCTGACATCCTTCTCCCCTTGTTCTCTTGTTGCTCCTCCTCTTTCTTCTTTCCCCTTCTATTTATTCTCTCTGCTAGCCAGCCCCACCTGTCCTTGCTCCTGCCTTGCTATTGGCTGTTCAGCTGTCTCTTAGGACCATCTCTTAGGTGTTTTAGTCAGGCAAAGAATCACAGCTTCACACAAATGCAGCAAAGACAAAAGTCACACACCTTAAAATAGTATTCCCCAGGGCTAAGACACCTGGCGAACACTTTGGAGCTAAGCCGCATCCTCTGCACTAAAGACATTCTATTTTAATTCTTCTAAGCATGCAACTTTTGAGAAACCACTCACTACTTTATGTAAGTATCGTTTCGTCTGCTTGTGTATTTGTATTCTCTGTGTGTTTGGTGTCCATGGAAGTCCAAAGAGGTATAGGATCCTCTGGTGCTGGAGTTATAGGTGGTTGTGAGGCACCATGTATGTGCTGGGATCACAACCATGTGTTGCCACACCCGGTTCACACTATCATTTTAACCTCACAAAGTAAATAATAATTTCCTACTCTCAGCCAACACTTAGTCTGTGTGGTTTCCAACAGCCTTTCTAAGCTTGGGCATCTTTGCTTGTGAGAATTAATGTTCCATTCAGAATAGAAACTGAAGGAAGTAGATGGAGTATGAAAAATTTCTGATTTAAGCGTGCAAGCTATAAAAGAGAATGCTCCCCTTTGATGAAGAAATTAGAAATCAGAATCTCTCACCAGGGCAGTAGCTTTCCACACTTTAGAAAAACCAAAAAGGAGAATTTAGCCTGGATCGTGAGCAGAGAATCAAGATCAGGAGTGAAAGTGGAAATAGAAAGGGAAGTTAGATTCTGTGTGTTTCGGACAAGGATAGGAGGCCATTGCCATTTGCTTGCCCGTGTCTGGCTTAGCACCTACCGTGGTTTGAGGGTAAGATCTGGGGTCAGAGTCTAATTCCTCTTCTGTGGCTGCATGGCCTTGGGGGAGGAGAATCACTAAACATGCCAAGTTTTATTATGTGTGTATAATGGTGTGTGTGTGTGTGTGTACATGCTCACATGCATGCGTGTGTGTGTGTGCATGTATGTGGTGGGCAGCCACAGCTGTCCCTAGGTTAGAGGATAACTTTTAGGAACTGATTCTTCTGCTGTGGGTTCTGAGGATGGAATTCAGGTTATCTGGTTTGTGAGGCAAATGCTTCTACCTGCTAAGTCACCTCATCAACTCTGGACATTCCAAATTTTAGGTTTCTTTCATAAAAAGTACTAACAATTTGGCCAACTTTCCATGGTTGTTTTAGATATTAGAGCTATTGACTGGGTATTGCAAACACACCTCCGAGAGAGCATACTACCACTATGGTATTTTATCCCCCATAGTTCAAATGTCATCCTCACCTATTGAGGAGGACTTCTCAGAGACAATGAAGCTTAAACTATCATCTACAGCGGAATAAATATAGGAGGCATAGGGATTTACGCAAGACAGAGGTTTTCAAGCAAAGGAAATCTCTGCTAACTTCCATTCATCTCCTGATCCTTGTGGTTCACGGGCAAGTTCTGCAGCACTACCAAGGCCCAAGCCTCTCCCTAACAGGTTCTTCCAAAGATCTGTGCAAGTTCACATTTTACTGGCCCCGTTTCCCATGTGGCAAGAGGGTTGTAGCAACAACAGCACCCTCAAGTCAACTTCAGTGAGAGAAACATTTTCTCAACTGCCTTGGGATCCACATGACTTTTTGCTAAAGCAAATCCATTCCTATAGAATTGAAACAGCAAGAGATGATTGTTTTCCAGCAGAGATGCTTTCACTAGAGCAGTTGGCAGGCTTTTGTCATGGCTCAGGGAGTTGCCAGGAGACACTCAAAGGCTGTGAATTGGGCTGTCTTCTCTCTAGAGCCACAGTCTTGTTTTCGGATTTCAGCTTACATGAGAACAGCCTGGTGTTTAACTCAGGTTTCCAGGTTTGGAAACAGTGGCTTTTAGTAAGCGGTCTAGGTGACACTTCTGCATAAAAGCTATCTTAGTTAGGGGTTCTACTGCTATGAAGAGACATCGTGTCCAAAGCAACTCTTATAAAGGAAAACATTTAATTGGGGTGGCCTGCTTATAGTTCAGAGGTTCAGTCTGTTATCATCATGGTGGGACATGGTGGCGTGCAGGCAGACATGGTGTTGGAGAAGTAACTGAGAGTTCTGTATCTTACAGGCAACAGGAAGTGGTCTGAGACATTGGGCACTGTCTTGAGACCTCAAAGCCACCTCCACAGTGATGCACTTTTTCCAACAAGACCACACCTACTCCAACAAGGCCACAGCTCCCAATAGTGCCACTCCTTTAAAGGACTATTTTCTATCAAATTACCTCAGAACCCAACCACTTTGCTCAAAAAGTCAGTCTGTGGAACTGATTCTCTGGGGATTGACTGGTTTTTGGTGAATTGATGTCTAAACCAAACTGCAAATTAATGTCCAGTGTGGCCCAGGAATATAGGATGCACAGCCATTTCTTGGAGCGTGTGTGTGTGTGTGTGTGTGTGTGTGTGTGTCTTTGTTATCAAACTTTCCATGGTCATCTATCTCATAGCTTAACATTCAGAAGAAACTTTTAGGAATATTATTATTTTAACACAAGAATAAAGTGGTATTTATTTACTTCATACTCTGTATTACTTACTTCTTAATCATAAAAGATTTTGATGAAATTTGTCCCAGTTGATCAAGATGTTTATGGGTGACAGTTCTCTGAAGAACCTCCTCAGTGACAGTCACTGTAACTCCAGACACTTTGCTTGCTCATTCATTCATTAAACAAATATTTATGTGTTACATGGTTGGGTGAGAGGAACTGAGGCAGGTGCTAATGATATAGTGACCCAACTCAGGTGTGGTTGCTGCTTCCTGTAGATGATTACAAGGCTAGCAGAGTCTGCATGTGTCCACAGAAGCTCTCAGTATGAGAAGTGACGTATGTCCATCAGATCACCACACTATCATTGGAGAACTGGAGTTACCAGACCTTTGGCAGCTCAGCCATGATGGGGAATTTCGACCCCAGTAGAAGGTCTAACCCATCTTTCTTGAGTAAATGATTATTGCTGTAAGTAGCTAGGTAGAAGGAAGAACTTTCTAGGAACCAGAACAGCAGCATATGAAAGGTCTGTGATGGGAAGGGAGATCTATGGAGAGCTGAGGGGTCCATAGGAAATTTAGGTGGCAGGTTGGTGAGATTAGGTGTTAGTGTAGCAATGGGAAAAAGCGGGGAGGAGATGTTATCACCTGCATGTGCTTTTAACAGTTCATACTAACCCGTACAGTTGATCCCATACCTGGGTGGGTGGCATCATTCAAGAAGGCAGGGGACACTGAAGGAATGAAGTCTCATATTATTGTTTCTTTGTGGATTGGGGTATGGTGAAGGCAACTTGTGTTTGGCCTAGTTAATCGGAGTTGCTCTGAGACAACTACCAGAGTTACTTAGAAGGCATCCTGCCAATGGGCACAGGATAGAGAGGAGACTCTGAGTTGATACAGAAGTCTGTGTCCTATAGGAGTTGGTGGTAGCAGAAGCCGTGAAAATAAATTTTTCCGGGAATGTAAGAGAGGTAGAATCGTGGCATCCAGAGGACAAGAATGAGTTCTGAGGAATCTTACTATGTAAAGTACAGGAAGAGAGGGGGCACAGGGAGGGGGCACCAAGGAGAAAGCTGAAGGCGCTCACTTCTTTCTTGAAAGGAGTTTAGTTATTAAAAGTCACCTGGAAGATACCCATTGTTGTAAAGGGGTTGACTGTGTAAGAGATGAGAGAGGAATGCACCGGGAAGGCAGACAGGGATGGGCTCCAGCATCCTGACCCAAAGTAGCTCTGTGACTGACATTGTCTCTAAAAGATTTTGCTGAGCTGGTGGCAGAAGACAGATGTTAGCAGTGGGTACAGAGGTTTTAGTGTTTAGGAGGCCAGTGTAATTTGTTTTGGACTTTCACCTTGTCTTAGTGTGCAGATAGCTCAGTGAGCTTGAAGGAGCTGTGGATTTGTGCAGAGCCTTTCAACACCATGAGGGGGTAAACCCAGGAAGTTCAACATCCCCAACAACTGGTCACCCAGGGTCCATGATGCTCTGAGCCCAAACTTTGTTTCAATGAAAAGACCCAACAAGGGCAATTCTTTTCTTCTTCTTCTTCTTCTTCTTCTTCTTCTTCTTCTTCTTCTTCTTCTTCTTCTTCTTCTTCTTCTTCTTCTTCTTCTTCTTCTTCTTTCATGTTCTTCTTCTTCTTCTTCTTTCTTCTTCTTTCTGCTTCTTCTTCTTCTTCTTCGTTCCTTCTTCCTTCTATCTCATCCTTCTTTCTTCTCTGCCTTCTTCTATCTTTTTCTTTCTTCTGACCTCTCTCCTCCTTCTCTCCTTCTTGCTTCTTTCTTGTCTTCCTGTCCTCTTCTTCTTCTTCTTCTTCTTTTTCCTTCGATTGCCTCAAAAGAACTAATGCTGTTACATAGAATTCCTAATTAAATCGCACCGAATCAGCTCTGCCACTGATTGAAGAATTAGCATTTGGGAGACCTTTTTTGTGGTGGGAAACGTTTTGTGGAATGGTGAAGTGACAGCTGCCCTTGTCAGAACAGTTTGATTCAAGCTGCGTAGCAGTCGGGCCCCCAGAAAGCGATTGGACAGGAAGGCAGTCACTCTGTAGGCAGAAGGCAAAGAAAAGTCGGTTCCACGTTCACGGGTTTGGACCCTTGAGAAATTCTGTAATCCTGTAAGGGTGGTCGGGAAGGCTGTTTGCAGTTTGCTATGTATCCGTTTGTACTTTTTCGTGTATGTGCTGACTTCAGTTTAGTAAGTATCAGCTGAACGTTTATGTTCGAATCCTTGTGGAAGAGTCAATGACTAAACCACAAAGAAACAACGTGTACGGCTTATAGTCCTAGAGTGCTGAGGAAGGGATGGGTGTAAGTGTGAAAGCAACGTGATTTTCCTTTAATGATATAGGGGGAAATAGTAGGGAAGAGAGGTGGGGGAGGTGATGTGTGTGTGTGTGTGTGAGTGTCTGTGTGTGTGTGTCAAAGTCAGGCAAAGGCTGGAACCGGCCGATGCTCACACAGAAGAATGGACCTGGAAGCATGGGAAGGAGTTTGCCACTTAGGGATGGGGATGTGCGAGGTACCGCATTGCACTTCGGGCTGGGGTTCAAATGTCTGTCTGTGAAGTTGGGCTTTATTTTGTGGGTGATGAGAGCCTCTGAAGGTGTTGGGACTCAAGGTGAGAGTCCATGAAGTAGCTAAAGGATAGGAGCAATGGGGTGGTGAGACAGGAGATGGCAATTGAGCAGCTGCAGGGAAAGACGGAGAACAGGAAGAGAGGAGCCAAACTGAAGTCAAGAATGGTGGCACATGCTGTAACAGCATCGTTTGGGAGTCTGAGGCCAGCAGATCCCTGTGAGCTCAGAGTCAGTCTAGGCTAGACAATGAGTTCCAGGCCAACTTGCACTATAAAGTGAGACCCTGTGTAACTAAACTAAACAGGACTCAAACAACAGCCACAAAAGACAACAGAATATCGCAAACACACAAATGCCATATTCAGAAGAGGTCAGAGGTTGGCTCAGAGAGCTCTAGGGCTCTTACCTCAATTTAGCTCATCATTTTCTGCTGTTTCTGCTGTCACCCCATTTGTGTTGAAAGTTTCTTTTTTTTTTAAAAAAAGAAATAATCACACCAACAAATAATTACTCTGATGTGTTCTCTGCAGTTTAATTTTAAAGGACAGTCACCCCACCTCCAACCATATTTTATCCAGTAAACCAGTGATTAAGTCCTGCCTGTTAGAACACTGAGAGTCCAGACAGGCCTGATCCAGGGTTGTTTGGGAACGCAGGAGGGGTACACTCGTGTACTGTATCAGGAAAATGAAAAGTGGGCAGAGAGGGACACAGGGAGTAGAGGGCGAGAGCACAAGAACGAGAGCTGGGAGCAGGTCAGTGTATAAACAGAGAGAGCCAGCTCCCTGGAATCTTTCACTGTGACAGGTCCCTAGGCAGGCAGTCCACCTTCTAAAAAAACCACTGCAGTCTGCCTGCGGGAAAGGAACCGGCTGCCAAGATTTGCCAAATGCTATTCTGCAGGCGGGGAGCAAGCAAGGGCCCTGCAGCAAGGCCAGCCAGGAGTGTGGTACTGTGCAGAGGGGAAGGAAGGACAAAGGATGGGAGACAGGATGGGTGCTCACTGAGATTTCAGCCTAGAGAGGCGTGGCCACACTACGGTGGGGTTGGGGAGGGCCTTAGCGTCTTTCCTAAGTGCATTACTTGGCAGAGAGCTTGCTGGAGAACACACACTCTCTCTCCTCTTCTTCTTCCCCTTCCCTTCCTCCCTCCCCACTCTTTCTGACTTACCCACCCCTTCCCCTTTCCATATCCTCTACCTTCTCCAGGAGTCTTCCTTCCTTCCTTCCCTCCTTCCTTCCTTCCTTCCTTTCTTCCTTCCTTCCTTCCTTCCTTCTTTCCTTTCTGTCTTTCTAGTATGATTGGCCTTTTAGATGTATGACCTTGGGTGAGCTCATGTAGGCCTTAATTTCCTTGTCTAGAAAATTGGGACAGCTCCTAAAACAGCTACAGAGGCTAAACAGAAGATTCTCAGTGTTGTCCTTTTTGCCTCGGGCCATGACTCAGGCCTTTTTTTTGCTTCTGCAGAATTTGTATGACTTTGTAATTAATGGCTGTCTCACCTAAGGTGCTGCTAGCATCTTACCAGATTGCCACTGCCAGGCTCCCAGACAGCGAAAGATTGACTAGTCGGGGATGCTTTGCAGACTTTGTTGGAAACAGACAGAGCCTGTTAGCTCATTTCTTACATGAAAACCCACAGCCCAAAACACTTGTCTTTCATAGAACATCCAACCTGTGCCTGGCACCCTCCCAGGGACTATGCACTGAGTATGCAGAATTGTTTAACAAGACCTCTGCAGGCCTTCTCATCTGGATGCAAAGGGGACCTTAGCACTTGAGAGATTAAGAGTATTCATTCTGAAGCTTAGAAATGAATGAATGAATGAATGAATGAATGGATGGATGGATGGATGAATAGGCCACATGGGACCACAATGTCCTGACACTGAAAATATATATATGTTGGGTTTTTTTTTTTGGTTTTTGTTTGTTTGTTTCTTTCTTTTGAGACAGGGTTTCTATGTAGCTTTGGAACTTGTTCTGAAACTAGCTCTTCTAGACCAGACTGACCTTGAACTCACAGAGATCCACCTGCCTCTGCCTCCCGAGTGCTAGACCACTGCACTAAATTGCTTGAGCTGTCTTTGAACTCTTTCTGTGGCCCAGGCTTGAACTTGTAGTCCTTCTGCCTCAGCCTCCCAGTAGCTAGGATTATTGTTAGGTGTCTTTTCAAGGAAGTTGTTTACAAATATTTTCATTCGGAGTTATCACTTGAAATTCCTTCACTCATGCAACAAAGAATCTTAGGCATCCTCTCTTGGCCAAATTCTGTGGTAGACACCGAGCAAAAGACTGAGCGAAATCAGAAAGCGTTTCTGCATTTCAAAGCTCCATAGTCAGTGGGAGAACCAGAGGTTGTCCCCATGTCATTAATCTGGAAGATGTAAAATTGCAGTGGTGACAAGGTAGAGCAGGGGAGAAAATGGACAGATTTCCCGGCTGAAGGAAAGCAGTGGAGAGCAATGGCTGAGTGAGATCAGACAGAAGAGAGGAGACGGAGCATACCAGGGTGAGGAGCACCTCAGACTGGGAAGACTGAGTCAGCCTGAGACAACAGAGGCCTGTGAACCTGAAGGCCTGGCATCAGAGGCCCCATTCTTCTTTCTGCAGTCTCTACCAGGTCAATGGGCTTGCTTTTGTTCTGAGGACATACAGGAGATCATCAGAGGAACCAGGGGAGTTTTATGGTGGAGTTTTGCTCTTCTTGCTTACTTTTTTTAATTAGATTTTTTTTAAGATAGGGTCTTATTACACATCCCAGGCTAGCCTAGCCAGAAGCTCACAATCCCCCTGTCTTACCCTCTGGAGTGCCAGGACTACAGAGTGAGCTACTGTGCTCGGCTAAATTGTGGTCTGAAGAGTGGTGATGTGTAGAATGTATTGGGGGATCTTTCTCGAAGATGGCTAGATCAGGTGTTGGGTCATGATGTTACTTGTATTTTGTCTTGTGGAAATGAAAAAATGCCTGGATGTCACTGCTCTAGAGACTTCTAAGTGAGCAGGATCTTAGAAGAGTTGGGTGTAGTAAGAGGAGTGGGGGCTCCTTGTTTGTCCCGGCTGCCCCACTAGTTTACGCCCAAAATAATCACACAGAAATTGTATTAGTTAAATTACTGCCTGGCCCATTAGCTCTAGCCTCTTATTGGTTAACTCTTACATCTTGATTAACCCATTTCTATTAAATCTGTGTATCACCACCTGACTGTGGCTTACCAGCAAGATTCTAAACTATGTCCATCTCAGGCCAGAGATTCATGGCATCGGCCTGACTCTGCTCTTCTTCCCAGAACTCTGTTTTGTCTACTCCACCCACCTAAGTGCTTGGCCCTATCAAAAGACCAAGATAGTTTCTTTATTCAACCAATGAAAGCAACACAAATACAGAAGGACCTCCTGTACCAGTTGAGGAAGGGTTGACACCTGTCAGAAGGATACTTAATCAATCATTCTCACCAGCCCTAGCCAAGGATTTTCCAGGATGGTTCCACATGCTAGACCCAAAGGCAAGCCCCAGAGACATCTAGTTAAAGGCTAAAGCTAAAATTAAGTCCACCTCCCTAGCGCTGTGCACACTACATGCTGAAGGAAAGTAAGTGAAAGTAGATCAGTTGTTGCCGGGTCATGGTGGTGCAGCCTTTAATCCCAGCACTCGGGAGGCAGAGACAGGAGGATCTCTGAGTTCGAGGCCAGCCTGGTCTACAAGAGCTAGTTCCAGGACAAGCTCCAAAGCTACAGAGAACCCCTGTCTTGAAAAACCAAAAAAAAAAAAAAAAAAAAGAAAAGAAAAGAAAAGAAAAAAAGAAAGTAGAAAAGTTGCTAGTGAAGGCATATGGCTGCCACAGAACCCAGAACTTGTGGGTTGTCAAGGACTGCGTCAAGTCTAAGCCTCCCCACCCAAGTCCATCTCCTTATTATGCAGCTCAGGCTAGCAAGGAACTCACAGGCCTCCTGTCTTATCATCCTGATTGCTGAGACGGCAAGTGTGAGTTAGTACGCTTGACTAAATCGTGGTCTGAAGAGTCGTCCGACCTGAGAAACTCAGCCCCATTTCTAAAGGCGTCTATGAAGAGAGCCTCCTTAATCTTGCTCTCGCTTTTGCTGCATGCTCTGTGATTAGGCGCTCCCATACTGCGTCTTTGTACTTGCAGCTTGAGCTTCTAGAACATCAGAGCCGCGATATTTGGGAAGTTGAATGTTTTGTAGTCACCCCGTGTTTAGGACTCTGACAGCAGTGATGAGCTGAGCCGTGGAGAAGCTGGTGCTTTTGGTTGCCACAGAAACCGAATTGAGCTGGATTTAGCATTAAATTACAGGGTACACACAGAGACGGAGTTAAAACTCAGCCTGGCTTCCTTTGCTTTTCAGACTGAACCTCCTCAGAAAGTGGCAGCAGCACCTATGAAGCTGAATGGGGGTAGCAGAGCATGCAGCCACAAAAGGCGTGGGGTGAGGGCTGTGGAGGCTTTGAAAATGCCAAGGACTCAGATTTCCATCAGAGTCAAGATTGTTGCCTGAGCATCTTTCTCCTAGACTCTAGGATGTGCCATAGAAGGAATACGTCAGGGAAGAGAGCAGAGAACTGAGCAGAATTTAGAGCTGTCGTTTCTGAGACATTTACTACGGAGCAGCATGGCTGCCTGCATGGCTACAGAGACCTTGCATTGTGGCTTGTTCAAGCTGAGGTGTATCATACATATGAAACCCATATACCAGATTCCAAAGACAGCACGAAAGGAAAGAATGTAAGACATGGCATGTAAAACAGTCATTGTATTGAATTAACAATATTTTGGATATGTTACATAAGATATGACATTAACATGATTCTACCTATTTCTGTTTACTGTTGGTAATGTTATTAGAGAATTTAAAATCCCACGTGTGGTTCACGTGTGGCTCACAGTGCATTTCTCTTTCTGTTCTGCTTCTGGAACTTTTCTAAGGTTGGGTTGTTTTCCATTAACTGGAGAAGCTGTTCAGCCTCGAGATCCTTGAGAACCTTTAATTGCCAGACGGAGATGTTACTACCCTCCCTAGAATCCCCAACATTTGTGACAAACATTCAGTACTACAGTAGGTTCTGCAGGGCCCTCTGCAGATTTTTCTCTTAGGGCCAAGGTACTCATTTCGCCAGCTGCCACGGTTTAACGTATAGCTGAGTCACTCTTCAGGAACTGCCTGTAAGTGAAGGTAGAATCTATCCTGAGCTGGGTTCTTTGAGATGAATCTGTAAGATACAAATGACTCATTGGGTATGACTCAGCATGGCTAGAGATTTCAAATAAGCTACATGAGCAAGTGGCTCAGTTCCCCCATGTCACCACGTTCTCTTTCTGCTATGAGACACTGTGCCAAGGGTTTGGTGGACATCACCTTATGGAAATCTTATAGAAGAAGAGAAAGTCAAGTTTGCATTCCTGTGTGTTAGCTTCTTTTCCATTGCTATAACAAAACACAGTAGGCTGGAGACTTGGTATAGAGGAGAGGTTTATCTGGCTTATAGTTTTGGAGGCCGAAAGATGAAACAGCTTTGCAAGGGCTCCCTGGCTATATTACTCATGGCGGGGGGCATCATGTGGCAGGAGCACGTGTGAGCAGGAGCAGTCATGGCAAGCCAGGAAGCCAGAGAGTAGGGAGAGCTGGTCTTTCTCTGTTCTTCTTAGAACTATTTGAAGTACACGAGAACTATATTAATCTCTTTCGAGGGCAGCACCTCTAATGAATTAATTATCTTATATTAGGCTCCACCTCTCAACATCACCATTGTGGAGACAAACCTGATCCCATCAGGGACAGTCAACCCATAGGAAACCATAGCAGCTGACTTTGCTTGCAAATGAACTGCTATGAATGAGTCTTTGAAATACTCTAAATAGGCAATGCTTAGTCATTCATCCTGTAGAAAAAGACAAATGGGGTGTATGTGAGTTCCTGAGGAAGAACATATAGCTGGAGCTGTTGGTTAGGGGCCTGGTAAGAGAAAGGGGGGCAAGAAGAGGCATGCAGCTGAGCCCATGGGAGAGAAAATAGAGGGTTAGTCTCTTTGTATTGTGTATTAATACCCCCTGAAGGTAGCCACTTTGGAAGAAGCCCCAGAAAACCCAACAGAATGATGCTCTAGCCTCTTTCTTCTGTCACCTAGTATCTGGCAATGGACATATGAGTTATAGTAGCCATGGCCATGGTGGTAGGGATTGGGATGATCCACGTCTTGTGTTGTAAATAACAACTGTAGGGGTTTGTGATCTCAAGAGGTAGAATTCATGGTTCCCAGAGAAAGAAGTATGCACAGGGATGGGCTTGCTCTCTACTCCTCCCTGTGGAATCTGTGACCTCACTACCGGGCCATGTAAATCCCAAGTCCAGAAGAACAGGCTCCCAGATAAGAGCTCTCATCAGTGAATGATGAGGGCTCATTATACTCTAAGCTGCTACTGCCCCTCTGCTCCAGCTCTCTGTACTAAGACATCAATAGAAGGGGAAAGGCCCCATAAGAGGAGGAGATAGTGCCGCTGTCATATAAAGGAGCAGGAAGGAACATGATTGGCACTGGGATCCCTCTTGATAGTACCCAGTTGAGAGAAAGTGGGCAAGAATATCAGCCATGATTGGAGACATGTGTGATTAGAGGCTCAGTTTCTTCAGGGATGAATGTTTTATAGCCTCATTTGGAACTTAGGCCACTGAAAATGTTTTATAAGGGTGAAAAGAACCTAACATAGGTCCTAAAGAACTCTCTACTACCTAGAAAAGAATGAACTGATGCCTCAATGTCAGATGCAGTCATGGTGGTATGTTGTACTCCCACGACCCCCCAAATTTCCCCAGCTGAATAAAGCAATCAGAGAAATAACAGAGAAAGGACAAATTATACTAAAAGGTTAGTGACCTGGATGATACACTGTGCTGGATTTTGAATATTGCTCAGATTTCTCATGTAGAACTAAAGCACTAGTTCCCTGGATACTGGGAGCATTAGCTACTAATGACTTATATCTGAGAACCTCTTTGCTTTACTCTCATCCGAAGGAACCCACGATTATAGCTTTCCTCCAAGGGAAACCCATATGCAATGACTGACTGATACGGAATATCATTTGTCCGGATTCAGGACAGCATTGCAGGACATTCCAGCTCCTGAGCTTCCTGGAAACTGCTCCTTTCCCAGTTTTGCTTTTGTCACTCCCTTAGTCTTGAGAGCACTCCCCCATACACTTCCTGCATGCTAATCTGGTTTAGAATGCGTTTCCTGGACTGCCCCACCTGAAAGCTATATTGGCAGCGTGATGTAAGGCAATACTGAACTCGGTTATGGAAGCTCTGAGTTCTAGCCTATACCTCAGCACTCCATAGCTGAGTAGGCTAGACTAGGTTAATCCTGTGTAAAATGGAGATAGTGGGGCAAGGAGTTTGGATCAGGTGATCTACAGCCACTTCTAGCTGTGGCTTTTCACTGATTGGGGCAGAGTTTTATGAAATGTATACAGGGACCCTGGGATCCTGCAGGTCTTCTGTGATCACACACACACACACACACACACACACACACACACACACACACACACACACCAAGATTTGGAGGGTTGAGTGGTTTTTCTGCTGGCTGTCCCGTTAGACAGAATCAGAACTGGAACATGTGCTCGACTCGTGTTTTGAACCTGGAGTAGGTGCAGGCACTGGATTTGGTTATTCCAAACTGTGGTCAGAGAAGCTCCTTTTTGCAGTGGGTAGTGGTTAACACAGAGACTCATAGTTGGGTAAAGTGCCGAGAATCAATGAGAGTGAATGATCAGCCATGTATGGGACATCTGTATCAAATCCTTCCCCGCTCAAGACTCAGGGAATATGGTGTTTTGAAAAGTGTGTGTTAGAGCTGGAGGAGGGGCAGATGAATTGTGAGATGCTGTCTTCTAGACTTGATATGGCTGACACGCCCACGAACTCACAGCAGTTGTGGTTGCTTGAATAAGGCCTACATGAGGTCAAGTCAGTCAAAATTTCCATCATGGATTGGGGAGGCTCCTGAGGGCTCCCCTCCCTAGCTATGGAGCCATTGGCAGTTAATGGCTGCTGGGAGAGTTAGAGCTCTTTTCTTTGGGGATGTGACCACTCATTGGGTTGCCCTAGTAGATATCCCGGTACCCAAGTGTATCTGGTCATCACTAATTAGCAGGGGTCTGCTAATTCCAGCAATAATAAAAGAAGGCAAGAAGTCAGGAGGACAAGTTAGTGGGTTCTGAGTAGGGGTGGAAGGGAAGTATGGGGATGGGTAAGATCAAAATACATTGCATGTATCCTTGAAAAGTTTAAAAACCAAATTAAAAATATTATTTAAAAAAGAGAGGTTGGGACCAGGAGCTGGATCCAGCAATTCAATGTCTGGTATTGTCTCTTGGTCACTTCTGGGTCTTTGATGTCAGTGACTATAGGCAAGACACAGGAGAAGGAAGCTGGAGACTTGGCTAGAGGGTCCTATCAGCCGTAGCTCTTGTGTTTAGCTCTGGGTTCTAGAAGCCAGCAGGTAAGGCAGATAGTCACTTTATTGGCAGGGACTGCTGGCCTCGATAATCAGGGAAATTCTGATCCACTCACCTCCCGTTTTCCAGGCTTCAAGTGTTCAGGTGAGCGACTTACGCTTCTGGGAAAACACATGTTCAAGTGGGCCTGTGGGGAGAACAGAGAGTTATCATTTCTTCTGTGTGACAGACCTCCTGGGGAGACACAGCACATACATGTCTACGTACTCCAGATAGGAGGCCCATGGCAGACCAAAGTCCAGGTTGGTGAAACAATGAGTTTTATTGGGGTAACTCACAAGAGCAGGGATGACTCAACAACAGTTCTATCATCAAAGTTCACCCATGGATGACAGCTCACAAAGCCTGGGAGCCAGGAGCCCACTGCACAGTCTGCAGGCAGCTCACCAGTTTTGAGAGTGTCTTCTCCAGGTGGCCCAGCTGGTCGCTGTTTCTTCTAGGTAGGTTTTAAATTATCTTTCTTTTCAGGCTTGTTGGTTGGTCCTTCCAGATGACTGGGATTGCCAGTTAGTGACTCTCAGCAGTCTTTTCTGTTTATGTATCTTGGGGATGGAGGGATCTAGTGGATCTGCTCAGTTTCGGGAATTTCTTGAAGTTATTCTGTGTTGTGGCATATTGGTTCACACTGTGAGCCGTGAGTTTGTGCTTGTAATGTAGGAGCCAGCCATGACAAGCTCAATAGAGGTCCGAGTCTCAGTAGTTTACCCTGAGGCAATCCCTGGTTCAGATAAAGACCACAAACTGAGACTACCCAGGCACCACCCAGGAATAGACCGTGCAAAGGACATTCCTAATGTTCCAACTGTTATAGATAGGATCACCTGCCAGCACACACCCATTGCTTTTCACCAAGACACCCTTAGACAAATGTCAGCCAACCAGGGGTCATAAACCTTAGAAACCCTTCACCCCACACCCTTCTAATATAACTTTTCTAGTTGTTGCCTTTAAATAATGCCCTATAGAAGGGTCAGGCACCTCCTTTTGTTGCTGCTGTTCATTTGCTTTGATGAGGTCCCTGCTGTCTTGTGAACACAATAAACCTTGCTTTTTCATTTTTGTGAGTTAGTCTCCCTGATGGTCTTTTGGGGTCCCTACAGACTGGGCACAACAGCATTAATTAAATAAAATCATCCTATGGTCAGAAGGCCAAGTTAGCAACTAGTTGATAGAAAGTAATCATAGAGAGTTGCTTACTTCCTGTCTTAAGGAGTGTCCCAGCAGGGTGGAATGTTTCAGTCTCTGAGGAAGCTGTTTTGTAACACTTTCTAATATATTTCTAGGTGCTCCTGTCCCACCGTCCACATTTAGAGCAACTCTCAAACTCAGGGTGCATTGAGAATGGCTGGGAACTGACAGAGACTCCTCTATTCTAAAATAGATTTAGTGTAGCTAGAGTTTCTCTAATTTTAACAGAGTCTTATGCAATTGAGGTATCTACCCGGATTTTGAGAATTATGAACATTCAGGCTCCGGATTAAGCTGAACAGGCAGCACGTGGCTGCTGCATGGAGACTTTCAGCTGAGCTCGGAGTGTCGCTGCAGACGCTGGCTGCTACAGATGGGCCAAGCATTTATCTTAGGTTGTTATATATAACCCGACCATGGAAAGCAGCACTGACACTATAAAACACGAGTCCAAAAGGGTTGTAGCTGAATCGAAACAATCAAAAAGCAGAAATAAAGATGTGGTTCCTTATAAAGCCTATTTCCAACGTAGTTTGTTAGCGTTCCTAAAATTTCATATCTTCCCTAAGATTTCATGTCTTTGTCTCCATTTCATGTTGATGCGTGTCAACGTCTGCTTGTGACTTGACTTGCAGTCATTTTGTAATTGTGTGATTCTGACAAAATTGAGGGGTGATATGGTAGATTGAGGCTGTGGGAGCCGAGAGTCCTTAAAAATACCTGCAAGCTTCACAGCAGGGCTTACGTGAGACGCTACCCTAGTTGGCACCAGCATTCTGTGTAATGGCTTTCTTTGCTGATTGAGGGTGTGAGTGGGTGCTTCAGTGATGTAGCATACGGGCAAATGGACTCACCTCTTCCAAGTGTCTCCAGATGGCTCACCTGCTAGACTGCTTCTCAGAAAGGCTCCCTTTCAACCCCCTGCTCACCGCCAGCTGCCTGGCTAATAGATGTCCTTGATACCTGGCAAAGAAAGTTCCAGTGCTACAGTGTGCAGGGTGGGCTGGGCATGAGAGTAAATAATGTCCTGTGGATTCCTCTCCCTGCTAGGTGTCCATGACAACCCCCACCTGCGGAGAATCTAGTTGCCTCTGCTTGCTCATCCTCAGAGGATGAAGAAGATGAAGCGTGAAGGGAGACAAGCATTCCATGCAGGTGTGCCTTCTCATGGGGCCTCTTGTTGTAGCAGGGCTTGGGGAGCACAGCCGACCCAGGACCTGCCCAGAGAGTCTCGCCCACTTACTGGCTCTATGCAAGTTGGAAAAGTGCAGATGGCAAGCGTCCTTCAGCATGTGGAGCTTGCAAGGGGTGTGGAAGGCAGGAGGGTAGGTTGGGAGTTGGGATTCAGCCAGGACAGTAGCTCTGCCTTCATTCTTCAGGGAGGACATTGGTTTAGATGTCTGTGGACAAAGACCCATGGCTAAGTCCCATGAGCAGAGTATAAAACCCATATTCTGCCTCAGGACCACTTTCTACTGATATGGAACGGTGAGACTGTAGACCCTCCCTATCTTCCCCGGCTTTGAAAGGTAACCTTTCTCTTGGCACTCAGTCCCTGGCACTTTCTCCAAATCATTACTCCTATATTTTAGCCGAGCACCTGTCAATTTCCTGGAGGGTTTTGTTTTTGTCCTTTCTGTTCTTATCTGTTGCCACCAAGAGCTTGCATTGTGAAGTACTTTTCCAAATTAATTAAATCAACATTCACAGTAGACCTAAGTTTTGTTCGAACACTGAGGACCAAGTGAGAAATATGGACCTGACGTAGAAGCGGGGTCTGTAGAATGAACGATTTCTGTGGTGATAAACAGCTTCCATTGGGTGTTTATGACATGGGAAATTGAAGCATGCAATTACTTCGTTTAATCCTCAATGACAGGAGGATTTTCCTCAAGGTAAGCCCTTTTGCTACTCCCATTGTACAGACCCTGAATGTGAGAGACACATAGCCAGTGGTGGGATGACCCCGACTGCATCTTCTTTCTTTTGTGACAAATATGACCAATCAGAAACACCAAGGGACAGGGTCAGCCGCAAAACTTTGTTCTCTGTCTCTATGTTTATTAGGAGTGATTGGAAACAAAGCCCTTACCTGGGTGTCATGGTGCTTGCCTGCTATCCCAGCCAAAAGAAAGCTGAGGCAGGGAGACCGTGAGTGAGTGTAGGGTCAGCCGGAGCAGCTCATTGTGAACAAGCAAATAAGCAAGCAATAAAACTCTTCAAATAGTAAGAATATATATATATATATATATATATATATATATATATATATATATATATCTTAGGGAATGAGAAAGGCAAGAGAAAAGGACAACAAGAAGGGAGAAGGGAAGGACATATTCTTTTCTGCTAGCTTCATGGGACCAGGAGGATCCTCAATAGATTCAGAAAGGCCAGGAATGGGTGTTTGATTTCTGAGGCCCCTGAGAAGAAACTGAGATTTGGGATGCAAAGTCCCCAGATGCCAAAAGGCAGGAATTTCTTAGAAAGATTGCAGAGATGACTCAGCATTTGCTGCCTCTCAAGGGACTTAGCCCACAAGGGGAGGAAAGATTGGATGCACTGACATAAACACTGCTCTATGCAAAGCTTAAAGCTGGCCAGCACAGTGAGGAGCTGTAAAGAATGTCCCCCCCCCACCCCCGAACTGCTACTGCAGACCAGGAAAAAAAGAAAACCAAAATATGCGCTCATTTCATTGGATGAAGGAAAAGCCTGTGCTGGAGTTAAGTGGGTAACTTCTGTTTTGCATTGGGATTCTTCCCTAAACTCTCAGGGAGGAAGGAGAAAGACACGTACTGGAAGGGCTCAGCCAAGGGCTCTCCTGGCGAGCCATGGGTATACTGCCTGCCACCGGGCACGGTAGGTGCCAATTCTAGAGGTACAGCTCTTTTCCCTCACAGAAGAGCTCTGGCATCTTCAAGCCCTGAGCAGCCTAAATGACGTCACTCTGGGTTTTAAGAAGCAAGATGCTTCAGGCAAAGAGGGTTCAGAAACAGCAGGTGGCGCTCGCTCCTTCTCCTGAAACAGATGGCTGCCTGCAGCCTGGCTTGCAGACTGAGCAGGGGAGGGTGCAAGCACTTTTAAGAGCTTGGCAGCATTTAGGTACCCAAGGGGAACAGGGCAAAAATTAGCTGTGCATAACTGCTGGCCAGATGTAAGCGTCCTATGATGTGAACACACCCGGCGGCTCTAGCTGCGCCTGGGCTACAGGACTGATTAGGGTGGATAGGCATGGTCTCCTTCCCATGATCTTAGCGTAGTGATTGTGTTTGTAATGGGTGATTCATCTTCAGCTAAAGACACCTTCTGTATCTTTCTGGGCTTTAGACTGTGGTGGAAAAGAGTCACACAGCCTCTCAATAGGGTAAGTTTACTGCCATAGGGAGCTGGGAGATGGCTCAATGGGTGAAGTGCTTGCTGAATAAACATGAGAACCCCGGAGAGTTTGGAACCCTGGCATCCATGTAAACGATGAGTGGGTGTGGAGGCCTGCTTGTAATCTCAGTGTTGCTTGGGAGGCAGACACAGGAATCCCTGGAGCACGAAGACTAACTAGACTAGTTGAATTGTTGAGTTCTGGGTTTCAAGTGAGAAACCTTGCCTCAAAGTATAAGGTAGAGAGCAATCAAGGAATACATTCAGCACCAACTTCCTGCTTCCCCCACACCTGTACATACATGAAAACACATGTGTATACATGCTTGCACATATCACACAGAAAACAAAACAACAAATACACGTACGATGGGTCATATAGAAAAACTAGAGGCTTGAGCTTCAAGTTGCCATGTTGATTGAGATGATGTCCTCTAGGGAACACAAGAAAGGTAAGATCCTAGACCCTCTTGACCAGAGGAACGGGGCTTTACTTGAGAGGTGTTGAACATTTCAGGTGGGAAATAAGCTTACATTAGGTCTACTTTGAGGACAAATTAAGAGAAGCCCTCTGCCTCATGAAGACACCAAACAATTCCACCATGAAGGGAAGAATTCATTGAAATGGAAATTACAGAGCTGGTAAGGTCACTTGGTTTCAAGTGGCTCCCTTATCAGTGGTCCTCAGTTGATCATGATTAATTACTAGTGTGTGTGAGCGAGTACATGCAAGAGACTGTCAAGATTGAGTTGCTTTGAGGAGAAAATTGTGGAAGGCAGGGCAGAAACAACCGTGAGAGGTCTTCACTTAGATCCCTGTGTGCTGCATTGATGCTCATGGTGACCTAGCCCATTGAGAAAGCCGTGGGTACTGAGACTGATGGGCGTGGTGCAGCAATGTACATGTATCTGTGTTCTTCATTTAGCTGATGAATCGGGTGCCTGTCTCCAACTGAAGGGCCATGTCTTCTACCATTGGGGGCAACTTCAGTAAGACAAATTCTAGTTGAGAGACAGAGTGAGCTTGTCTTTTGTTCCTAGCACCACTGGAAATATTTGCTAGAGTGAAGGGAGAGAAGACATGGTTCTTAGGTGGTAGTGATGAAGGGACCGGTGGTGATGTGTGTGTGCGCGCATGCGTGCGTACGTGTGTGTGTGTGTGTGTGTGTGTGTGACTTTACATCCCTACCTAAAAGATAAGGCTATTACTGTTATCAATAATCATCAACTATCAAGAACACCTGCTGTATACAGGGCAGATGTCGGGGAGGGCGTGAGCTTCCACAGAGTTCATTATCAACTTCACTGTCTACTAAAAAAAAAGCTGTCAGAATCTGTTTTCCTTTCAGCTCAAATAAGTAAATACAGCTCAGAGAGAGAGAGAGAGAGAGAGAGAGAGAGAGAGGGAGAGAGAGAGAGAGAGAGAGAGAGAGAGAGAGAGAGAGAGAGAGAGAGAGAGAGAGAGAGAGAGAGAGATCATGCATAAGCAGAGATGGGAGTCAGTTCTCTCATTTTACCATGTGGATCCCAGGGAAGCACCTTTAACTGCTGAGCCATCTTGCTGGCCCCACCCCACTTCTGAAGGTTTTGCTGGACACAGTCATGAAAAGATGATTTTCTGACTGAGAAACAGAATGTTAACTTCGCTTTGCCCTGGTGCTCACAGTGTCCAGGACATCCTGTTGAGGATGTGGCAGGAATATTCTCTGAACTGAAGGCTTTGGGAATCAGACATGACCAAAACCAAGCAGCTAAGTGAAACCCACTCAGCAGAAATCAGGCCACAAATGCTCCAAGCGGCAATGAAGCAAGTGCCTGACATAGCTGGAGCACCTCGGGCAGATGCTGCCGAGGGTCCCTGGCACAAACATGGGTCCTTCAAGACACACAGCCCAGAGGGCCAGTTCTGAGCTGCAGGCTGCACATGAGCTGCTGACTCATCTCTGCAGCCATGTTGCCTTTAGCAACTGGAACGGCGAGGAGGGAATTCTTTGTTATCCAGAAAGAATAGGCGACACAAGGAGGGCAAAGGGGTGATGGCCTCAGATACGATCTTTTTTTTTTTTCAGTTAAAAATTTTTTAATCCTTAGATGAATGAATCTCATTTTGTATGTCAGAATGTTTTTTTTTTATTATTAAAAATTTCCATCTCCTCCCCTCCTCCTCCCCCTTCCCTCCCCTCCCTTCCACCCATACTCCCACTCCGCCCCTCTCCAAGCCAAAGAGCCATCAGGGTTCCCTTCACTATGTTAAGTCCAAGGTCCTCCCAGCTCCCCCTAAGTCCAGGAAGGTGAGCAACCAAACTGACAAGGCTCACAGTGAGCCCGTCCATGCTGTAGAGTTCATGCTCATCGCCGTTGTCCTTGGGTTCCATTCTAGGGTTGGCAGAGACTTGACTCTAGAGGGGTTCCCAGGTGTTCAGGAAGATGCCCCCAGCTAGTTCCTTGGGCAGCTGAGGAGAGGGTGCCAGAAATGTCCAGATCCTATTGCCATACTCATGAATATCTTGCATATCACCATAGAACCTTCACCTGGCATTGGATGGAGAAAATGACAGAGCCCCACATAGAAGCACCGGATTGAGCTCCCAAGGTCCTGATGAGGAGCAAAAGGAGGGAGATCATGAGCAAGGAAGTCAGGACCGTGAGGAGTGCGTTTACCCATTGAGACGGTGGGACAGATCTAACGGGAGACCACCAAGTCCAGTTGGAATGGGACTGATGGAACAGGGGACCAAACCGGACTCTCTGAATGTGGCTGACGGTGGAGGAGGACTCAGATACGATCTTAAAGAAAAGCTGTAAGTAGCCTGGGCATTGTAGTTTGGGGCTGGCATTAAAAAAAAAAAAACACAGATGTAGGAGGATTCAACCGCTTTGGAGAAGTCGGCCTGCATGTGTGCATTAATCCCCTGGTGTATGTGCATAGGTGGTAAGGGAAAATGCGGCGTACAAGGTGGCTATTGTCCACACGGGGGTGTTCCGGAGCCTCACCCTCACGCATTCCACACGTATTCATGTATGTGGCCTTACAGTAGCACTATAAAATGGGGCTGGTGTTTCAGGTTCATTCTGGTGTAAGCTGAGAAGCTGGGAATTGGACCCGTGTCTGTTCAGTGTCAGAGATCCTGACCACATTCTGTTCTTGTGTTTGGAAGGCAGAATCGACAGAGGTGTCCACAACAACCATAAAGCAACAAAGGGGGATGCATAGCTAGGGGCTGAATCATGTTGCTATGATAACGTTAAGGAGCTCAGAACCAATCTCCATCCACCTACAGTCCCCATTAGTAAAATGTGCTGAAATGCTTGTTCAAGTAGCTAAGGAGACCACGGAGGGGCTTGCTGAGAAGGCTGAGGTTCCACCCGAGTCCCTGCAGGGCTGGCAGGTAGAACTGTGGGGTAATGGAACAGAAGCAGTTCCAGGTGGCCTGTCTGTGTGGCTCAGGCCACAACCTGCCTGGAATGGCTCTGGCCCCTAGGGAAAACAGAGATCATGGTTTTGCCTCTTTGGAGTTGGTCTACTTGTATTTACTTGGGTAATTACTTGGTCTGGGAGCTATTAGAAAAGTAAGTGGGAATAAAAGGGAGGAATTACGTGGTGTAATGAGGGTTGACCCTTTTTAGTGAGTTGACTTTGGGTGAAGGAATCCACGGATCTTTTTACTGCCTGAACACTCACGTGTGTGGCAGGCCTGGTCAGGGGTGGTGGATGATCTTGGGCAGTTGTGGGAACAACTCTCACAAAGCAGGTGAATCTTCTTTGCATCCATGTTGGTAGATCTGATGCCTCCAGAGACACATGTGCTTGGGATCTCTGAGCCAACTCCCAAGGTTTCACACCCTCTTCTGGCAGCCGTGAAGACCCGTGGATTTAGTTTACAGTGTTTCCTTTCCTCCGTGTTTCTCTGTGCAGACTGATGCCCTCTGGTTCTATTTCTGATCTGTGCACAGTTAGTGTTTGGATCTGTACCAGGGACCCCATCTACTTTATCCAGGTGGCAAAGATATAAGGCAGAGGGCGGGATGTGTGTTGGAGGCTTAAAACCCACAAGGCAGACTAAAGAGATGAATATGATTTGGTGAGGAAATGTTCTTAGGCAAAATTCCTTTGGCAGACAGCCAGGAAAGTAATTAACGGTTACAGAAAGATGCCAGTACAGAACCTGAGATGCAGCTCAATAAGGGTTCAGGTATCTATGGAGAAGGTAACTACAGCCAAGCAGAAAGAAACCAACTACCTCACACCTTCCAGAACCAGCTCTGGTACAGGTCCTTGGGAACAGAATAATTAAAGGGGCGAATGAGGTGGGTATGGGCGAGGGTAAGGATGGGTCAGGCAAAGCTGAGCAGAGACAGGACTTGCTAGGGGCGTCACAGCCGTATCGACTGCCCTGAGGCTAAGGGAAATGCTGAAGGCTCAATTACAGTGATCAAGTTTTACACCTATATATCATGTATATGTTATATATTATATCCCATATGATCTATATTATATTCCAAAGTCTCTGTTCAGAAAAGGAAATGTTTGGCTTTGAATTCCATATATCTTTTCTGCAGAGTTTGAATGGCACATTGCTGCAGACTAGGGAGTAGGCTGAGGGCCAGGGTCCTGCTGTTTCAGAGAGAAGCCACATCCGGCCTTGTTCTCATGGTGGAGACTTGTCTCTGTGCAGGAAGGTGTTCTGAGCATCCCTCTCATTGTTGTTCCATTAGTCAGTTTCCCGGTATAATTGCCAACAGAGTGATAACCATATTCTCCCCCATAGCCAAGAACTGGCCTTGGGAATAGACAGGAGATAAATACTTTATGAAACTGTGGTTTCTCCAGAGCAGTTCTGTCTCATTCACTTCTTCATCCTTGGCACCTAAACGAATGTCCACCATACCAGCTGTCAGTGATGAGCTGAGCCATTTCAGGAGACTTGTAGTTTGTGAGTGGACATGTTGGAGGTTAAGAGCTTACAAAAGTAGCCCCCTTGACTTTGTTGCCTCTGAATTAGGTTTTATTTAAAATTTATAAAATCAATTAATTATGGAGTTGGGCTTGTCTCCCCAGGCGTACGGAAGCGGGCACCCGGAGAGAAGATGGTTTACATCTCGAATGGACAAGTGTTGGACAGCCGGAATCAGTCCCCATGGAGATTGTCTTTTATAACAGATTTCTTCTGGGGAATAGCAGAATTTGTGTTTTTTTTTTTTTTTTCAAAACTCTGCTTCAGCAAGATGTGAAGAAGAGAAGAGGCTATGGAAGCTCGTCCGGCTCCAGATACGATGATGGAAGGGGACCACCAGGAAACCCTCCACGAAGAATGGGTCGAATCAATCATCTTCAAGGCGCCAGCCCTCCTCCAATGGGTGGTGGATGAGGAAGGTAAACGTCTGCTCTGAGAAGCAGACAACTAGACACACGTGTGTGTAGAAGGAAGCCACCACGAGAAGAGCAGCTCATGCAGGACAAGATGGTGTGTGTCTAAACAAGGACTGTTCTGTGTCCTCACAGATGAATGAGGTCATGCTGGGAATTCCCTCTGCAGGATCTGGCCTGACTGACATGCAGTTCTATAAATGTACATGTTTGTCTCCTTATCTTTTTGTATAGTTTACTAAAGTGTTCATATAGTTTTAATAAGTACATATTTTTAGGTTGCTAAACTTGATTCCTCATCTTTATATGATTAAACCCAGAATCTCTGATCTGGAAGAAATAAAGGCTATGTATTTAAAAAAAAAATCAATTAATTATTTAATTATTTTTGATCTTTTGAGAGAGGGTCTCATTCTACAGCCCTGGCTAGAAAGAAACTCATTATCCTAGGCTGGCCTCAGATTCAGGATAGTACTCCTGCATCTTCCTACTGGGATTGTAGGTGTGGATACCACCAAAATATTAAAAAAGATTTACTTTTAGTCATGTGTATGTGTAGATGGAGCTGCGGGCTGTGTCCCACCACCCGGCTAGCTTTACCCAAAATAATTACACAGAAACTGTATTCTTTTAAAACACTGCCTAGCCCATAGTTTTAGCCTCTTATTGGCTAATTCTCACATCTTCCTTTAGCCCATATTTAGTAATCTGTGTAGCACCACGAGGTGTGGCTTACCAGGAGAGATCTTAACCTGCGTCCATCTCAGAGAGGAGAAGCATGGCGACTCACTATGGCGACTGCCTGAAGCGTCTACCCAGCTCTGCTTCCTTTCTCCCACAATTCTGTTCTGTCTACTCTGCCTACCTAATTTTCTGTCTCTTAAAGGGCCAAGGCAGTTTCTTTATTAATAATGAAAGTAACACATAGACACTTCTCCATCATGTATGTATGCCCTTCTGAGTATGCCATATGTGTGCAGTTGTGCACAGAGGCTGGAAGACAGCGTCTGATCCCCTGAAGCTGGAGTTATAGGCAGCCATGAGCCAGCTGACATGGGTTCTGTGAAGTGAACTCTGGTCCTCTGGGAGAGCAACAATGCTGTTAGCAGTTAAGCTACTCTTTCAACCTTAGCAAAATATTTTTTTTCAAATCATAAAATGCTGATGTATCCCTGTTGATTCTCAAGGAACCTTGGCTGAAAAATATAACAGATAAATTATTCCCCAAATAGAAAAAAAAAATAACAACAAAGTTCCTTCAGGAGAATTTATTATGTTATATTTTTCTTTCTCTAAGGAGTACACAGTGTTTTCCCAAAAGGTAAAGTATTGGTTGAATGGGAAAAGGTGGAGTGCGGAGACGAGATGAGGCCCAGCGCTGACTCTCAGGTGTGAGTGCGGGGCTTGGCGTAGGCAACCACAGGCGCACAAAAGGCTGGAACAGGTAAGGTGAGGCACTCCACTTTCTCTTTAGAGGATAAACTGAGACATGTAGAAGAATAGGAGCGAGACAAATTGAGCAGAGGCACCAGGACCAGCCAGGGACGAGCTGAGCATTAACCTGAGCGAGATGTGTAGAGCCCGAGCAGAGCCAGAGTCAGGGAGCAGATGGGAGTCTGCCCAGAGATAACGGCTTGTATACTTGGCTGAGTTCACAAATTGCCTGGGGTTGGGGGTGAAGAGGAGTCTAGGGAGATGCATCCAGGGCTTGAGGTCTTGCTGCAAGGGACAGCATTCTTTCAAGTGGTGTCTTAAAATTGCATGCAAGTGTTTATCGTTTGCACGACAGTGCATTAACGTATGCATTTCTGTGAAAATACTGTGCAAAACCGGGTAAGAGATTTAACTTTCCAAAGCTTCCGAGAAAATTGGTGCTTGACTGGAGAGCAGAGAGCAGCGGTTCTGTGTGATTTCTGAAGTTCCCAGCAAGGCTGCTTTTCCCTCTGTTAATGTCAAACGGGTCTATTGACAGCCCCGTCCAAGTCAGCCAGCAGGGATATTCTGTGTCTCTGTTTGCTTAGGTTTAAGATACCCTTCTGCTTTCCACCCGTCCTCACAGCCTGGCTGAACTAACCCACCCCTCAGCTAAGCTAACCCTCCTCTTCTGTTAAGCTAACTCTGTTCTTATTCCGCCCCCACTTCACAGTTCTCCTGGTTTATTTGTTTTAAGGCAAATAAGGAATTTAGCTCCAGGTGAAATCAAGGCTGGTAGCTGGTAAACAAACATGGCTGCTCTCATGGTGCCCTAGGCTGAGTATTTTGTTTCTCAAACAGATTATAAGTCCCAAGTGGTCTGGTCCCGAGCCGCTGTCACAGAGCTCAGCTCAGTAAGAACACACAGAGCCGAAAAAAAAAAGGAACAGACAGAAAGCCCCTCAGAAGGTATTTATGACTTTAAATCCATTGTCTATTCTCATTAAATGAGAAATTTTGTTTCTATTGTAAATCATATTTAAATACGAGAAACTCAATAGCTCCCGCATATGCCTTTCCCTGTGACAGGATAAGGGGCGGTTCTATCAGGGCCATCCCATGCCGTGGTGATTGTGCTGTCCCCATTCAGGCCACCTGAGATAAGTTCACAGCTCCTAAAGTCAAAAGGTGGGAAAGTTGAGGAAGGTGTGATAGGGAATTGCTTTCTAAGATCATAACCATAGAGATGCGTTTTCCTGGGGCCTCCTCTTCTTCCTCCCTAGGCAGATAAGGGGACCCCACTATGTCGCACTTCACTGGTAGAGTTTGCTGCTCTGTGATCTCCAGGAATACAAATCCCGTGAGCAATGTCCATACTCCCATCCTAGTTAAGAGTGTACAGAGAGGACTGAAAATGTACCAGGAATTGGTAGAAGGAGGCAAAGATCATGTGATTCTTTTCCTGGCTACTGAGGCTCTATATGGTGATCACAGAATGAGAGAAAGGAGGGGGAAAGGCTGGGAAAAGTCTTAAGAGCTTTAAGGGAGGGAGTGGGGTAGGCCATTGAACACAAGTGTAGAAAATGAAGGGTCAGGGAGGGTGTAATGGAGTTGGGGACAGGGACATAGGGGAGAGGAGTTGGAGATTTAACCAAAATTAAGTAAATAATGGAGATTCAACCAAAATGCCATAGGAAGCCTGTTGTGTTTTATGCTAACGAAAATAAAAGAAGGGAGCAAAGAGCAGTGGTCGTCTGTAGCAGGTGTTAAGTTAGAGACTGTGATATTCTGAATACATTTTTATGCATTAAGAAAGAGCACAGAATTTCTGGTGAAGTGGCTGATGCAAATAGAAAGGCTGGAGGCGAGAAGTCAGATGACAATATAGAACAATATGGCTCAAAGGCCAGGCTCCAGCACCAGGAGACTCTTACAGCGCGCGCGGAGAATCTTACAGCATGCGCCCTTAGGTCATGAGAACAAGGAGAGACCTCCAGTGTTTCTTTAGCTTCCCTTTCGGTTGCCTCTACATTACCCCGAAACCAGTTCCAGCCAGGTGACACTGGCTGCCTTCTGAACTTCTGAATTCTAGGAACTTTCCCTCCCTGGAGCATTTTGATTTGTGGCTTCTCCACTCCTGAGCAGTTTGCAACTGCTGCTATAGCCACCAACTCAGTGGCGTAAAATATGGCAGGCGTATTAGTTCACAGTCCTGCAGGGAGAAGTCTTAGGTGCATCTCACTGGGGTCAGCTCACCAGGGTCAAAGCACTTGGGGCCAACCACCATGTTGTCTTTCTGGAGCTTCTAAGAGAGAATTCCTTTCTTTGCCTTTTCCAACTTCCACAGGCTGCTTTTGTAGCCCTCAGCTTCAGTGCCAGCTATGGAGCTGCTCCTCCCTGCCTCTGCTTTACTACCACGTTATCTCTGATTTATCCACTCAGCTTCCCCAGTGATGTCATTGGTCCTGATAGGCTAGGGTCACCTCCCTGTTTGGAAGTGAGTTGAAGAGTTTCCTTTACAAACTTAGTCTCCCTTTGTGACAAAGCCCAACACAGCCACATTCTCCAGCGGTTGAGAGGTGCACGTTTGGTGGTGGCAATACTCTTCTGCCTCCCATGATCCTTGGTGCCCTACTGAAGTTGAAGTCATTATTGTCCTTACCAGGATTACCGCAACAGCCTGGACCCTGGAGTCCTCTCATAGTAGAAGGATGTGGAAAGCTCTCCCAGGCCTCCCTCCTCCCCAGGCTCTTTCTTCAAGAGGACGCTCCTGTCTACCTCACAGGGCTGTGGTGATGGGTGAATACATACACAGCACAGAGCAGAACATTTTAGTTACTATCAATGTTCTTATCTCACGGCCTTTGCACTCCGTGTGCCCCGAAGCCAGAGGGATCTTTCTGACACACGCACTGGCCACAAGACTCATCAGTGCTCTGAAGTTTGTTCTCTGGCCGCAGGTCCCGCCTATGTCTACACTGAATTACCTTACAGGATTTGGGGTCCTGAGTGTTACAGATATTCTGTGTCCCTCTACATTTGAGTGTTTTCCTTTTTGCTTGTATTTCCTTTACCTTCTTTGACTGTCTGACTTCTATTCTTCTTTCAATGCCCCCCCCACCCCCTGATATCCAGGGCTGGGGATCACTGGGTCATACCACTCTGTCTTCCCCTTGGATGAGGCTCACCAGCCAAGCCTCTTCACACTGTGCTGCCTGGAGCCCAACACCACTAGGCCATCGGGAAAGGAGCGCTGGGAGTGTTACAAACGGGGCTTCACTTCTGACATTTGCCAAAGTGTCTCCCACAGGAGGCGGCTGCTGTTGGCGGAGTGAGAAGAATCCTGGTGACGGAAGTGGGCACTAGGTGGTCATGCTGGGGTCTGAAGACTCTGGGTAGGCTGCACAGCAGATCATCTGCTTTCTAGACCAAATGGTCATCAGAGAGCCCCGACCCTGCAGGCTAGTGAGAGCTGGTGTGGGTGCAAGTCAGCAAGGGGACCGTTGCTCTCTCTCCACACCAGAGAAGACATACTGTGAATCTGACTGCTGAGAGACACCACCTGTGCACACTGACAGGAAAAGCCCTGGCCACAGACAAAAGCCGTCATCTGACTGGCAAGCATAACCCACCGACCTCCACCTGGCCCCTCATTTTTATCTACAGAACCATCAGACAGGTCTGCACAGGAGGGGTGACATGGCCTCGCCACTGTGGAAATCTGAGGTGCCCCGTCATTCTGTCTGGGCCCTGAACAGGTATAGCTTGCTTCCGTGATTACATCTCCCCAGAGGTTTGGTAGTTAGGAACATACCTAAAACCATTTGTGTGCAGAACTAACAGTGTATTTGGACCCAGTCTCTCTCTCCTTTCTGCGTTTGCTATGGGTGTTCTATTGTTTGCTCCTCCAAATAGAGGGAATAGCGAAATTAACTTGGGAGTCTAAAGATTTTTTTAGGTGTTTAAGCTGGGTTCCCAATTTACAGAAGGATTAATATTAAAAATGTAAGTTTTCAAAAAAAAGTGTTTGGAACTTACCAGGAATGTTTCCACATAAAAATGGTGTACTTGCTAATAATCAGCTCAAGTGTAGCTCAGAACAACTACAATGAAGGGCATTTAAACCAATCTGTGGTTACAAGGGTAGGAGGCCAGAGACTAAACAACAGACAGAAGAAATTAAATTATACCATGTTTATTTTGAGTGGAAACCTTTGAGGAATCACACTTTTAATTAAAAAGGGATAAGAGGCACAAGAAAGCTCTGGGGAGCATTTCTCAGCAGTCCTCAGGAATTTACTGGTTCTTTGCAAACCTAATTTTTACTCAAAAGTCTATAAATCTCCTTTTTTTGTTATTGTTCTTTGACAGGTTATGAAAACAGATCTCACATTGTTTTTGGAAGGGAAAAAGGATTGAGGAAATTCCTGTTGTATGCCAGCCTTAAACCCTGTGGGCTTGGATACTGCAGGGTCAAAAGAGAATTCCTGCCTTTGAGAAAATTTCCTTTTTTCTGGAGGTGGTCAAACAACAAAGTCAATAAATACCAAGTGGTAACCAGTGCTTTGAAAAAAAAAACTGAAACCTTAAATTAGCATTAAATATAATAGTCAAAGTAGCTGTCTTCCGGAGTTGCCAGCCCTTACTGTCCTTAAGGAAAGCAGGCAGAGAGCAGTGTGGACACAGGAGGAAGGACCCTGGGAAGCACTGGAAAATTTTAAGGGGAAGCAGCAGGCGAGGGTGCAGCATGGGGGTGAGGGAGGAAGTACAGAATGAGTCAGTGAGGCAGGGTGGCATTGCAAAAAGGACTCCGGCTTTTATTTTTTAGGATGATTGCCTTGCATGTGAAGTTTTGCCTCCCCCAGCTTCCCCCCAGGGCACTGAAGCAGAATTGGGCTCAGGAGAAGCAGAGAATGGGAAAAGATGGTGGAAGTGGTGTGGTTTAAATCTTAAGTTTCTCTTACTGGATCATATTTTGAGAATTTCTTCCAAGATGGTGGCTTGTTTTTGTTTGTTTTGTTTTCAAGACAAGGTTTTCCCTGTAGACCAGATTGGTCTCGAACTCACAGAGATCTGCCTACTCTGCCTCTGAGTTCTGGGATTAAAGGCATGTGGCACCACCGCCTGGCGCTGGTGGCTTTTTTCTTTTTTTGGTGGGTAACTGTGGGGACTTTAGGATATGGGACCTGCTGGTAGAATAGGGCTGGAAAGGGGAGCTTTTGCTGGTTATGGCTTGGGCTCACTTTCTTGCTCTACCACAGTGGGAACAGCAGCTGCCTCATGATTCTGTCACCGTGGATGGAGTGGCTCCGGCATGCTTCCCACCCCATCCCCATCATCGTGGACTTCAACATTCTGAAAATGTGAGTGGAAAGCAACATACCTGGGGCTCAGCAGGATGGCTCAGTGGGTAAACATGCCTGTCCTACAAGCCTGGCAACCTCAGTTCAATCTTTGGAACAGCAGCAAGGTGAAAGGAGAGAGCCAACTCTGGACGTTGTCTTCCGATACCCATACTCACACACACCCCAACAGTAACAACAGGAATAATGATAATAAGACATCTTTCCTTTTCTCTTAGACTGTTTGTGTCAGGAATATGATCCAGAGATTTGCCTTAAAAGTCACTCTAGGGCCTGTCCCAGTCGATGGGATCAGTATGATCTGTAGCATGCAATACTTTTTCCAGTTCTACCCATTTGCCTTCAAATTCCACAACTTGAATTTTCTTTATGGCTGAGTAAAGTGCCAATGTGTAAATGGCTCTCAGTTTCATCATCCCTTCATCAGGCGATGGACAACTAGGCTGCTCCCATTTCCTTACTATCATCAGTAAAGCGGTAATAAACATGAGTGTACACACATTTCTGTGGTTGGGTATATAGTCCTTCAGAGTGTATGTCCAGGGGTTGCTTTGCTGGATCATATGAAAATTCTGTTTTTAGTGTTTTGAGAAACTCTGCCAGTGATTTCTCCAATGTCTGTACCAGTTTACAGTCCCACCCACAGTGAATAGGGCTCCTTGGGGAAGCATTTTTGTTACAACCATGAATAACTATGCAGATGCTCAAGAAGTAGAGGGGTAACCACAGCTGTTCTTCCATGTCCATGTACCCCTTTCCTTGTTATTATTTCCTAAGCAATGCAGTGTAACAAAGTTAATGTGACTTTTTTTTTTGCCTTGCATTAGGTATTAATTTAGATATTATTTAAGACACACAAGAGGATGAGAAGAGTTCATATGTAAATACCAGTTGGTTTTACATAGGGTACATGGAGACAGTATTCAAAAGGGAAAACTGGGGGGTCTTGGTACTAATTTTCTGTGAATTTTATGAGAGACAGAATACTTGGCAAAAGGAACTTAAGAGAAGAAAGATTTACCTTGGGTCATGATAATAATGGACTATCTGCCCTCTTAGATCTATACATTGCACCTACAGTCAAGAGGCAAAGAGAGAGGAAGGCAGTGTCCTCTCTGTTCATTTGGGAGCATAGCGCATGGGTGGTACCCATATTAAGGGTGTGTCTTCCCTTCCCAGTATAACCTCTTTGGAAATGTCTTCACAGTCATACTTAGAGATTTGTCTCCAGGGTGGTGCTAAATTTAGTTAGGTTAGCAATGAAGATTAACCCCTGTGTTTAGATAATCTTCAGCACTGACTGCTAGATGTTGGTATATCTCAAGACAGCTCAGTTACTGTCCAGAGCAAACCTAAGGTCAGAAAGGAACAAAGAAAGAATAAACATTTCCTTAAACTAAGAAAATCTAGCTGTGTTTCAGGATGGAATTTGTTACTTGATGAAATAGTAAAGAATAATGATCCCCAAATATTGGAAACTGTGGAAAAAGATGGATTCCATTTAAGTTACATCAATGATGCCTCCTGCCTTCTATTACCTTTTTACAGGAATAGGGTGAGAGCTAAGGCCTCCTGTCTCCTGGGTGAAACTTCTTAGTTCTGAGGTAGTTATCCTTGGAATAAGGAGAAAGGGACCTACAAGTGTGTTCCTCTGCAGAGACCCTTGTTCTCTTCCCTAACATACACCACCGTTATTTGCTATAATACTGAAACCAGCACATCTGACTTGGATCCAGTTAATGGGAGTCATCACAGACTTCCAGGATCCTTCTGCCATTCTTCAGCCTTAGACCCAGTCCCCATAAGGGTCTCTGTATGGACCAGTGAGTCACCCTCAGGCCACATCTCTCCCTTTCTAACTACCCCTGCCTCACCTTTCCCCGAGCACTTGCTTCATGCATACTGGGACTTTCCTACTTTGCTCGCATCTGTATCCTCAAGACAGAGGGTAGTGACAGACACTGTTTGATAAATACTTGTTCAAAGCTTAACACTGTTCACTGAGAAGACAATGTTTGCTTGGAGTGAATCCTTATATGGGAACCAGAATGCAAGATTCTAACAGTCGCTATGGACAAGTAGGTGAAGGATATCCCTTTGAGCTTCTTGTGATGTCACATCCTATGAAGTCTTATTTCAACAACTGTTAAATGACAAGGTCGACATGATAAATGACAGGGCTCATAGTAGTGCTATATTTGGCATTTGTCCTTAGGATTTTCATCAATTTTTCTTTATTGTTGTTGTGTTGTGTTGTGTTTTGTTTTTAGACTATACTTTAAATTTTGCTTTGGAGGTCACATTAGCAAAGGGTGGAGACAAGGGAATGGGGAGATGAATGGGATCGGGATGAATGATGTAAAATCAACAAAGAATCAATAAAAAGTTAAAAAAAATTCCCATTGACAAATACATGCCAGACTATAAGAAGGTTGCCATGGTAAATGTATACCCTAATTTCTAAGTGTCTTGGAATATTGTTCCTTTACTCACTCACATGAGGACATAATGGTATAGATTTTTGCATTGTCTTTTTCCCAGTCCACAATTAATTAGCACAGGGAAGTCAAAATGACATGAAAAGTGACTCAGGTCCTATGGCTTATGTTAGATCCACAACCCAACCTATGGCTTGTATAAAATCTCACCCAACCTCAGAGACTACTTCTGAATCCAGACTGCAAATGAAGCATTTAAGAAGTCTATTCTTGTTAGGTGGTGGTGGGTCCCATCTCTAATCCCAGCACTTAGAAGACAGAGGCAGGCAGATCTCTGAGTTTGAGGCCAGCCAAGTCTACAGAGCGAGTTCCAGGACAGCCAAGGCTACACAGAGAAACCCTGTCTCAAAAAACCAAAACACAAAAGAGAAAAGAGAAAGGGGGGGTCTCTTCTCTCACAAGCTTCATGGACTGTGAGCACCTTGGGGGTGGGGTTGAGCCCTAGCCATCTCTGGAGCCCTTCAAAGCAGGTTCCTTTCTTTCTCCCACCTTCAGCCACACTGAGAAGAAAACGTGGTTGATGCTGGCCATGGAGGTGGGTTCAGTCAGGAGTGTGAGACCAGACAGCAGCAGTGCTGCATAGGGTCCCTGCCTGTCAGCAGCCTCCTCCTGCTTCTTGCTTTGTTCCAATCATTTTTGAGTTTTGTCTGATGTACTGGACTTGAGAAGGGTGAAGTCAGAAGAGTAGGGTGGATCTCTACAGAATATCTTTTTATTCAAAGTTTATCGAGAACCTGCGGGAGAGTGCTTTAAAGGCCATGTCTCCCCCAACTCCTTGCTCTTTCCTGAATTTACAACTTAAAGAAAAAATCTCTACCAGAGTTACAGGGAAATGGAGTCTTTTTCTTCTCGGAGCTAAACAGACCATTTCATCTACCTTTTCTTCTTAAAAACAGACCAACCTGAATGTGACATGATGCCCGGGGGCCACAGACTTGGCTCTTTTTTTTATTATTGATTTTATTGAGCTATATATTTCCCCCCTCCCTGCCTCTCCCCTCCCCTCCCCTTCAACCCTCTCCCATGGTCCCCATGCTCCCAATTTACTCAGGAGATCTTGTCTTTTACTACTTTCCATGTAGATTAGATCTATATATGTCTCTTGTAGGGTCCTCATTGTTGTCTAGGTTTTCTGGGATTGTGATTTGTGGGTTGGTTTTCTTTGCTTTATGTTTAAAGACCACTTATGAGTGAATACATATGATAATTGTCTTTCTGTGTCTGGATTACCTCACTCAATATGATATTTTCTAGATCCTTCCATTTGCCTGCAAATTTCAAGATGTCATTATTTTTTTCTGCTGTGTAGTACTCCATTGTATGAATGTACATTTTCCTTATCCATTCTCCGGTCGAGGGACATTTAGTTTGTTTCCAGGTTCTGGCTATGACAAACAAAGCTGCTATGAACATAGTTGAGCACATGTCCTTGTGGCACAACTGAGCATCCTTTGGATATACATCTAAAAGTGGTATTTCTGGATCTTGAGAAAGGTTGTTTCCTAATTTTCTGAAAAATCACCACACTGACATCCAAAGGGGTTGTACCAGCTTATATTTCCACCAGCAATGCAGGAGTGTCCCTTTACCCAACAACCTCTCCAGCATAAGTTGTCATCAGTGTTTTTGCTCTTGGCCATTCTTACAGGTGTAAGATGGAATCTCAGGATTGTTTTGATTTGCATTTCTCTGACGACTAAGGATGTCGAATGTTTCCTTAAGTGTCTTTCAGCCTTTTTAGATTCCTCTGTTGAGAGTTCTCTGTTTAGGTCTGTACTTCGTTTTTTAAAATTGGGTTACTGGTTCTTTTGATGACCAATTTCTTGAGTTCGTTGTATATTTTGGAGATCAGACCTCTGTCCATTGTGGGGTTGGTAAAGATCTTTTCCAGTTCTATAGGCTGCCATTTTGTCTTGTTGACCATGTCCTTTGCTTTACAGAAGCTTTATAGTTTCAGGAGGTCCCATTTATTAATTGTTTCTCTCAGTGTCTGTGCTGCTGGGGTTATATTTAGGAAGTGGTCGCCTGTGCCAATGCATTCAAGTCTACTTCCTACTTTCTGTTGTATGAGGTTCAGTGTGGCTGACTTTATGTTGAGGTCTTTGATCCATTTGGACTTGAGTTTTGTGCATGGTGAAAGAAATGGCTCTATTTTCATTCTTCTCCATGTTGATATGCTGTAGTGAGGAGCTGCGGGCAGGCCTGCTTATTCATCCTGCCTGGCTCCCGGCCACCGGCTAGCTTATGCCCCGAAATAACAACACACAAACTGTATTCATTTAAACACTGCCTGGCCCATTAGTTTCAGCCTCTTATTAACTAATTCTCACATCTTGCTTTAACCCATATTTAGTAATATGTGTAGTACTATGAGGTGGTGTCTTACCGGGAAAGATTCAGCATGTCTGACCTGGTGGCTGGCTTCATGGCGACTGTCTCAGAGAGGAGAGGCAGGCGATTGCCTATGGCGACTGCCTGAAGCGTCTCACTAACTTCCCTTCTTCCCAGTATTCTGTTCTGTCTACTCCACCTATCTAAATCCTGCCCTATCAAAAAGCAAAGGCAGTTTCTTTATTAGCCAATGAGAGTCCTCCATCAATATCCAGTTATGCCAGCACCATTTGTTAAATATGCTTTCTTTTTTTCATTTTATAGTTTTTGCTTCTTTGTCAAAAATCAGGTGTTCATAGGCATTATGAATTAATATCCAGGTCTTTGATTCAGTTCTATTGGTCTTCCTGTCTGCTTTTATGCCAATACCAGGCTGTTTTTACTACTGTGGCTCTGTAGTAGAGTTTGAAGTCAGGGATTGTGATGCCTCCAGAAGTTCTTTTATTGTACATGATTGTTTTGGCTATCTTGGATTTTTTGCTTTTCCATATGAAATTGAGTATTGTTCTTTCAAGGTCTGTGAAGAATTTTGCTGGGCATTGCATTGAATCTGTAGATTGCTTTTGGTAAGATTGCCATTTTTACTATGTTAACTCTACCTACCCAAGAGCATGGGAGATCTCTCTACTTTCTGGTGTCTTCTTCAATTTCTTTCTTCAAAGATAGAAAGTTCTTGTCATACAGTTCTTCCACTTGTTTGGTTAGAGCTACTCCAAGATATTTTATGTTATTTGTAGCTATGGCAAAGGATGATAATTCTCTGATTTCTTTCTCAGCCCATTTATCATCTGTATGGAGGAGTCTATGGATATTTTTGAGTTAATCTTGTATCCTGTTATATTACTGAAGGTACTTATAGTTGTAGATGTTTCTTGGTAAAGTTTTTGGGGTCTCTTATGTAAACTATCACATCATCAGCAAATAGTGAGAGTTTGATTTCTTTTCTGATTTGTATCCCCTTGATCTTCTTATTTATTTTTTTAATTTTTTTGTCTTATTGCTCTAGCTAGAACCTCAAGTACTATATTTAGTAGATATGGAGAGAGTGGACAGCCTTGTCTTGTTCCTGATTTCTGTGGGATCGCTTTGAGTTTCTCTCCATTTAGTTTGATATTGGTTGTTGGCTTGCTGTATATTGCCTTTATCATGTTTAGGTACATTACTTATATCCCTGCTGTCTCCAAGACCTTTATCATGAAGGAATGTTGTATTTTGTCAAAGGCTTTTTCAGCATCTAATGAGAAGATCATGTGGGTTTTTTTCCAGTTTGTTTATATGGTGGATTACATTGACAGATTTTCATATGTTGAACCACCCCTGCATCTCTGGGATGAAGCCGACCTGATCGTGGTGGATGATTTATCTGAAGTGTTCTTGGATTCAGTTGCCAGTATTTTATTGAGTATTTTTGCATCAATGTTCATGAGTGAGACTGGTCTGTAATTCTTTCTTAGTAATGTCTTTGTGTGGTTTGGGTATCAGGGTAATTGTAGCCTCATAAAAAGAGTTTGGCAATGTTTCTTCTGTTTCTATTGTGTGGAACAATTTGAGGAATATTGGTATTAGTTTTTCTTTGAAAATCTTGTAGAATTTTGAGCTAATCCATCTGATCATGTCCTTTTTCGGTTGGGAGACTTTTGATGACTGTTTCTATTTCTTTAGCAGTTATAGGTGTATTTAATTTGCTTATCTGGTCTTGATTTAATTTTGGTAAGTGATATTTATCCAGAAAATTGTCCATTTCCTTTAAGTTTTCCAATTTTGTGGAGTACAGATTTTCGAAATATGACCTGATGATTCTCTGGATTTCCTCCATGTCTGTTGTTATGTCCCCCCAGGACTTGGTTCTTAGATTGTGTAACAGAACAATGACTCCCTTGTCTCCTGATGACAGTTTAAAAACAGCTTCCTAGTCTGGAAACACTTGCATTTTCTTCCTATGAGCTTGACCATCTCACTGCTTGTTGGCCTTCTCACAAAGGGATTGTTCAAAGAAGGGAGGCAGATGGCAAGCATGTCAACATTGCTGCAGCTGGGCAGTGCAAAAAGCATGTGCTGGAGGTTGGAGAGGCTGCAGTGATGGGCTGAGCTTATTGTGTACAGCACTCAGTAAGTTTTGCTGCACTGTCTGAGCAGACCTCATCCAAACATCTGTTAGGATCAGATTCTAGGGAATTGAACAGGAATTGCTGCTGCTGTCACTACAGGACTGGTCCAGGCATCTCATCTGGTTTGGATACAAAATAGCACTCAGGCTCATGGGCTTTATCACTTGGCTCTGAGCAGGTGATGCTCTTTGGAAGGGTAGAGACCTTTAGGAAGTGAGACTTGACTGGAGGAAGTAAGTTGCTGAGGGGTGAGCCTTGGAGAGCTGCTTTCAGCCCTAGTCCCTCTCCTCTCAGCTACTAAGAGGTGGTCAAGCTAATACAGGCTCCCATTGTCATGGAGTCGCCTGCTCCATGTCTTCCCAAGCATGATGGACTCAAACCAAGAGCCAAAGCAAATCTTTCCTTGTGTTGCTTCTTGCTAGATATTCATTCACACCAATAAGAAAAGGGACCAATACGGCACCCTTATTTTTTAATTATAGTCTCCAAAACGGGTACAAGCACCTTTTAGGTAAGAAAATCTGCTGTAGTATAGGAGTAAAAATTGCAGTTTCTGGTTCTATGAATAATAAGTTGATGCTAAAAATATTTGTCGTATGTATGGATAATTATTTGCATATGAAATTTATAAGTGAATACATCTTGGGTCACATGATCAGAACTTTTACTTATGGATGGATGATCAAAAAAGTTTAGAGATAGTGATATAAATTATCAGTAGCAGCAAACTCTTCTTGGTTATTGGAAGTGTCTGAATTACATAGTCTTCAAAATAAGAAAGGTATGCTCATTAGGTAACTATTATAAGAACAAAAATTTAAAGTCACAATTGAGGGTTTCTTATCCCAGAAATATTACCTTGAAGCTCATGTCAAGGTGAGGTGTCAAGGCTGACACTGTAAAATGTCATAAAAGGGGTAAATAAAACTGCATGGAATTGTGATTTAAATGCGTAGAACGATGGAAGAATTTCTCAGATGGTGTAATGAAGTAGTTCGTGAGGAGAGGCTTCGGGATCATGAGTGGACGGCAGAGGTTGGCAAAGTGGTCCGTGATGGGGAGGCTTTAGGGTTATGTGTAGATGGCAGAGGTGTCTTCTGCAGGGAACATTTAATTACTGGAACTTCAGTGTCCTCTCTGTATTGTGTCACTGATGGCATGACAGCAGTTGGCAAAGTCTATGAGCACCCTTTTGTCTCAGCCCTTTCTCTTGCCAACTTTTGCTGCTTTTCACCCAGTAACGGGAAGACTTGGGTCTGTGGTACTCTGGCTCTTGGTTGCTCTCTTCTTCCTCCATTTTCCCCTCCCTTTCTTCCTGTTTTGTGTGCAGCATGGTCTCTCCCACAGTGCATGACTCTCTGTTCTGCAGTTTGAGGCACCCCTCAGGGAAGAATTACAGTGGGAAACTCCTGTGTGAGGTGTGGATATGGCAGCTAAGGGATGGTCAAGTCAAAGGATGGTGGCTCCAGAGGAGAAGGGTGTAGAAAGAGGACTGGACTCAAAGTATCAAGATCAAGGCCAGTTGTTTACAGATGTCTGTGAACTCCCATTGACACCTGTAGTAAGGATACTCGCTTGTTTGTTTCCCAGTTGCTTAGCCCCGAAATAATCACACAGAAACTGTATTAATTAAATCACTGCTTGGTCCATTAGCTCTAGCTTCTTATTGGATAACTCTTACATATTAATTTAAATCATTTATAGTAATCTGTGTATCGCCATGTGGCTGTGGCTTACCAGGTAAAGTTCAGTCCAGCTCCAGCGGGGCTACATGGCTTCTCTCTGATTCCATCCTTCTTTTTCCTAGCATTCAGTTTAGTTTCCCCTGCCTAGCTCTGTTCTACTGTAGCTCCGCTATAGGCCCAAAGCAGTTCCTTTATTAACCAAGGGTAATCACATCATATAGACGGACATCCCACATCAGACACCTTCATACAAAGCGACATTGTAAGAGGACACTTCTTGGCATTAAGATCTAGGGAATAAAGCCTGCTTTTATGTGTTCCACTAATTTGATAGATATTTTTGACATTTTTCCCTCCCCTTACTGAAGAGACTTTGAAATATAGGAAGAAAATCTTTTATTTATTTTGATTTATTTATTATTTTAAATATATTTTATATATTTATTTATTATCTCTGATCCACCAGTCCAAGTTGACTTTCTGCTCATGGGAAGTCTGCAAGACTTAGGGTATTTGCCAGTAATTTCCTGTTCTTGCAAGGTGTCAAGGACATCACATCTGAAATGGCTTAGGGGCCGCAGTTCTGCACCATGATTGCTCTTTTCTCTTCCATCATCTCTCATTTGTTTGAAGCAAGCAAGGCTTTGTGTAGCAAGGGCTGCTGGATCACTTAAGCATGGATCTTCCTCCTTTCCAGAGAGTTCCCTCAACCACATGACTTAGAGCTATTCCTTTGTCCCATCTTTAACTTTATTGCCCCTTGGCTTTCCCATGACATCACTGACCACACCGTACTATGATGTCCTTTTGGCTGTAGACTGTTTGTCTTGGGTAGAGAGACTTAAGCTGTTTTCCTTGAACCCTTTGTCATGTTATTAGACATTCCATTGACACTAATTTAGATGAATGAATGAATACTGATATACGTGATCCAATACTCACCCACCCTCTGCCCCAGAGAAGCTTGCCTGCCTGATATACATTTCCCTAGGATACCACATGGGAGGGCTGACACAAGGCTTCAGCTGCCTTCTCTAGACTGACAAAGAGAAATTGTGCCTATTCTCAGAACAAATATATAATCTCGTCCTGATGAACCTGTGTCTTATCTTTGTGACCCCCAAAGCCTGATCTCAATAAAATTAAAAAGAACAACAAGCAAAAAAGCAAAACAAAACATAACAAAAAAAAAAAACCCAAAAGTCTGATCTCAGGAGTGGGAATGCCGGCTTTTGAGGGAAAGTGTAGTTTGAAAACAATAAGGAGGTGAATAAGCTCTCCCTCTGTTCACAGAGAGGGCCACATTTCAGCCTACAGGACAGGGCTCTGCAGACTGTAAACACCACATCCCCAGGCTCTGGTGGGCTGGCGTTATCCAGGCATCTCTGAAGTGCCTGTTAATCAGTTGAAAAGAGATGATCCCCATTTCAATTGAGTTCAGGGCCATAATTTTTTTGGAAAGTACAAAGAGAGGCAAAATTAGTGGGCAGAAGAACAGGTTGACATGAACCCGAGGGAGGGAAATTGCTTCCCACTGTGGTTTCTGAGCAGGTGATGGTCAGCTGGCAGGAAGCCCAGAAGGTGTCAGCTGCCTCAGAATGATGCTCTTGCTGGAAATCCTGTGACGAGGCTCACCCCTCCTCCTCGCTGCCACCCTGTTTTCCACTGCACAAGTCTCCTGCCTGGCCAGGCTGCCTCCCCCGCGCCAGAGCTTACTTTACTCTTCTTGAGGTATGTCTTAGAGTAACTGTGGGTGCATCTCGTGTTGGGGCTTCTTGCTCACTCACAATTACAGACAACCTCATTTTGAGAGCTCTCTAAATAGTTCTGTTTGTTTGAATTAAATTTTCTTTTTTTGGGGGGGGCAAAGATAAAGAAGTAAAGTTCAAGGATAGTTTTGGCTTCCCAATGGGGAAGAGTCAGAGTACAAAAGGAATCAGATTTTGGCCTTTTACCACTTACCCTCCGGTCAATGTCTCAGGCTCCCCTTTGCCCATCCTGTCCCCACCCCAGAATGCCCTGCCTTATGCTGTTGCCATAGTCCTATGGGTTCAGCTGGTTTTCTTTTCTTTATTTTTTTAAAAATATTTATTTATTTATTATGTATACAGTTAGCCAGAAGAGGGCAGCAGACCTCATTACAGATGGTTGTGAGCCACCATGTGGTTGCTGGGAATTGAACTCAGGACCTTTGGAAGAGCAAGCAATGCTCTTAACCACTGAGCCATCTCTCCAGCCCCTCAGCTGGTTTTCTTGTCTCTTTTAGGTCATGTCCCCACATATCACTTGGTTCTCCTTATACTTAAAAAAATGGAGCTCAGATCAAGTACCAGTTCTCCATAGCCTCACCTCCCTACCCTTTCAGAGGAAAGTCATGATATCTCTACTGGCTGCCCCTGGGGAGATAGACTGGGTCAAAAAATGAATAAGGATCATAAGAGCCGGTCTTCAATTGCTAACATCTTTTTAGGACACCTGCAAACCCTAGTGGTGCCTGAGCTGGGCTCTTAGACACAAGGATGGGACCCTCCCAACACTTTTCTCCAGTATCCCTTAAGTTACAAGCAGAGGGCAACAGTGAGGGAGTAGTTGGAATAACAGACCCCTATTAGGAACCTACCATCGTGCTACTTTACCAAGTCTTTCATTTAAAGTCAAAAGGTAAGTGCTATTGAAGTCTCATAGTTCTGAATGTAGAAATGGAACTTTGTGGAAATTAAGTTACATGTTCAGCATCCTCCAGTCATAATGTGATGATCCTGAGTTCACATCTTGTTGCACAACAATAGTCTTAGCTAATATTCGCTTCCCGATAGATGCCTTTAAAACCTCAGTGAGAAGTTTGTGTTTTTGGGGCTAGGTAAACATCTTGTCACTGTTTATCAGAGTAATGGGCCAGAAAAGCCCATTTCGTTCTCGTTAATTTAGTCTAACAGGAAATAGTCTGCCTCATTACTTACAAACCAGTTCTTAGAACTAAGACCATAAACCTTGACTTGGTGCAGGAAATAAGGTGGCTTTGCAAGCTCAGGAAACAGTGACCAGAACAAAATTGATAATTTTCACACCTTGCGAATTAGGGGCTCAAGGGGGAATCCCCAAATATCTTTTCACTCTGCAAAATATTCCCCCCAGCAAGAGATTTTACAAAAGAGAAATTGGGTGCTGGGCATCATTTGGTAGTAGCTTTTATGGATTTAGGCATGGCTTAGGGTTGGCTCTGTTTGGAGTAAACACACACATCCCGATTCCTTCTCCAGGCTGTGAGGGGTCTGGCTTCATCCCAGATATTCCCAAATAAGGCCATCTATATCAGCCATGTTGTCTTAGAGGTCAAATATTCAGATTCAAGCTCTCAAAGCTGCTTGGAGACATAGAAACCTCCGAATGTACCTGTAACTTAGCTCTCCTTTATTAAGTGACAGCAGAGGAAAGCCTAAAGAGACCCCTACTGGATGGCCGCCAGGAGAAGAACGTCCAGAAAACAATCCTTTCTTGACTAAACTTGGAAGAACAGCATTTACTGAAAGGAAACACGAGGGCGAGAGACCTATGTACAAGGAGCCAAGAGACAATCTTTCCAAATAGGAGGAGTCTACAGACTGAACACACTCTGCATTAGGTCATTAACCAAAGGCCATTTCTAGAGTTGTGTCTATTGTACCCGACCAAATAATTTTCTGTAAATTTTTTGTTTTTGATTTTTCCAGTGTGAAGATTCTCATCAGGTTAGGGGTTCATTAGCAACATTTTATCTGGGATAGACGTTCAGACCAGATGGTAAGGGTATGTTTTAGGGAAGATGGGAAGGGCAGCTGCTGGGGAAGGAGACGGTATCATAAACTCAGTGTCCATAAGTCTTCATCACCAAATTCTTAGCACCTAGCATAGCCCCTGTCGTATAGCAGCTCACGCTTGGTTCAAGACCCAGAGGGTGAAAAACATCTATGGATCACCCACTGTTACGCTTCCTGCTTTATTAAAATGTATTATGGGGCCACCTCATTCCTGGGTTTGGTCCTGGGCCCTGTTTATATTTTCAGCTTTGTACATTAGGCTTTTTACTTCCCACCTTTTAATTTTGCTTTAGTCCTCTAAGGAAGAGGGATGGGTAGGAAGGGATGGAGTGTAAATGAATAAGAAGGGATAGAGAACAGTGGCACGTAGACTATCCTGTCTGCCAGCAATGCTTTGCGCTTTGGGTGGAAGCCAGCGGACATTGCTGGACGCTGTGAAGTGACAGATGATCTGGTTGAGCTCAGCTATGACTAATCTGTTGCAATGGAAAGACCATGGGCTGACCTGGAACTAGTTCTTGTAGACCAATCGGATAAATAGAAATTCTTGTTTTTTAAAAAAAAGATAAATTCTGTCAAATGTTTTTTTTATCTTTGCTGAAATAATCATGTGATTTTTATGTTTTATTCTGTTTATGTGGTGAGTTGTATTTACTTATTTATATATATTGGGCCATCCTTAGATCACAGTAATAAATTCTTTTGGATCATAAAAGCAAAAACAAACACAAAAAGACAACAAAAAACCATGAGCTCTAAGTTTAGGCTCACAGAATTTCAGGTATAGTAAGTGAACTGGATTCTGTATATGTTTGCCTTCTCTTTAGCAGTGTGGGAGGTCTTTCTGTCTATGTGTTATTTTTATTGGTTAATGAATAAAGCTGTTTTGGTCAGTGGCTTGGCAGAATAGGGAAAGGCAGGAATTCCAAGCAGATAGAGGAGAGAGTGGGTGGAGTCAGGGATACAGACACTAGAACCTTGCCAGTAAGCTACGACCTTGTGGTGATGCACAGATTAATAGAAATGGGTTAATTTGAGACATAAGAGCTAGCTAAAAATATGTATTAGCTAATAGGCCAAGCAGTGTTGTAATAATATAGTTTCCGTGTGATTATTTTGGGTCTTGGCAGTTGGGAAATGAACAAGCAGCTTCTGATAACACTTTGGAAAGATGGAAAGTCCTTTATCAAAACGAAGGTATCTTAGTGGTGATACATGCCCAGAAGAAATAAGATTCATCACCTTTGATTTCTGCTTTCTGTGAGATGAGTCACATAAACAAGGGAGGAGATGATCTCAATTTCTTTTTGATAAAACCAAATTGGTCCAGTTTGTAGCCTTCCTCTTTCAAGCTATGGGCGACATGGTGTCTTACACGATATGCTGCCACCAGAGATTTTCATTATGTTGAGAAGAAAGGGAAACCGTTGCAAATGCACTCCCTGGGAAAGCAAATGGTAGAGACTCAGTCTTCTAACAAGTTTTCTCCCCTGTCCTGTTATTAGTCTGTGGCACTTCCCTTTCAAGCTGTGAATAGCTCCAACAACACATATGATTCCGAAGAAGACTCAGGGCCCTGCTGAATACTAGACGGATCTGCCTCCAGGTCCAGCAAGAGATGGTCTACAGGCATTCTTCTTGGGCGGAGGAGAAATCTTCCACCAACTACAAGCTGACTTGCAGTGACAGCTGGGGCCAGCAGGAGTCACTCCAGGCTCTCTAAACCTGATTTCAGCGCCTCATTGTGGAGGGTAGTGCTGTGTAAGGTTCTAGACCTATTCTTCAGAACCAGCCTGACTGCACAAGGTCCTTGATTTTCCATCTCCACTGTGGAGAGAGGTAATAGCATTTACCTCATCGGGTTGTAGTAAGGATGGAATAAATTAACATGTTAAAGCACATAGAACTCTGCCTGGCATATTTTGTTAAGCGTTCAGTATGATCGTGTTATATGTGTTTGTGCTTTGCAAGTGTTTGTGCTTTGCATGGCCAGCTCAAGGCTGTCCACTGCAGCATTGAGTTCGGGTTTTAGGTGTTGCCTTAAAGTAAACAGCACAGTTCTTTATGCTCTGGTCCCTTGGATTCCAGGCTGATGGCCACTGACCAAGGAGAACCTGAACTAGATGAAACCCGTGAGTGACAGTTCTCAAGGCATCGTTCCAATGACCTCTTTGTGACAGCCTTGAGTTGTGCTTCACTCTGTAGAGAAAGTGTAATGGTCCAGCCCTCAAGCCCTGCATCTTCTCCAGACTGTGGATGCTCCTGGAGTCCTGGGATAACGTACACACCCTCTAACTCATTTCTTAGTCTCGACTTGCATCATTTCCCGTGTGATGCCAGGGACAGCCACAACCACGCACTTGCTGGGGCTGGTAATCTGAGAATGGTCTCGTCCTCTCACAGCCACTGTCTTATAAGTGAGCAGATCATGCTGATCTCCATCTCTTGAGTGCTGCTCTCGTCTCCTCCCCAATGACTGTCAATGTGCCAAGCCTCGGAGGAGGGGCACTGTGGCAGAAGTTATGGTGGGAAGAGGATTCTCTCTTGTCCCTTGTACTGACTGTATTCCTATCCTCATTTTGTATCTGGATTAAACATAGTCTTGTCTTTCTCCAATTTGCTACCCAAGTAATAGTTCTTTTATTTTTTAGACAAATGTTTGACACATAAAGATGCTTTACATTCAGGTTGTACTGTGTAATGAGTTGATATGTCTTCATTGTGTGGTGATTACAACAGTCAATTTAATTACCACAGCCATGGCCACCCATGCTGTACCCAGATTATCAGAAGTTATCCATCTTGGTAACACAAGTCTGTAGATGTGTTCTATGAAGACTTACGTGTCAAAGGCTTGGTTGCCAGCTTATGGGACTATTATGGTATGGTGGAATCTTTTAAGTGTTGGAGCCTAGTGAAAGGAAGTTGGAACAGAGGAGGTGTGTCTTTAAAGAGGATATTGGGAGTCCAGGGCCTGCGTTTTCTCCCTCACTCGCTCTCTCTTTCTGTCTCTGTCTCTGTCTCTGTCTCTGTCTCTCTCCTAGATGCCATGGGGTGATGCCTCACCACAGGCTCAAAAGCAGTGGGCATATGAACTATGGACAGAAAGCTCTGAAACTGAGCCAAAATAAACCTTGTCTCTGTTTGAATTGGTACCTTATGTGTTTTGTCATGGAAACAAGGGAAGACTAATAGAGAGCCTTGCCCTAGAGTCAACTTTTCTCCACGTTCCTCTGCATCCATGAGTGCAACAGTGTGAGGTCACACACAGAAGTGGGATCATACAGCATCTGTCTTTCTGTGTTAAGTTTGTTCACTTAGTATGGAGTCTTGTAGGCTCATGCATATTATTGCAAATGACAGCATTACATTCTTTCTTTTCCTTTTACAGCTGTGTAACATTCTGTAAGTAATATTTCTAGAATAATCTTTTATGCAAGAATTGTTTTTTTTAAAGAGCAAAGGAGGGAATGGGGCACTTAGCCATAATATAATGAAACATTTTAACACCAGTTTGTCAATACCAAGACAAATCAACAGAACAAGGAAAACCTCTAAATAAATCAGCATGCATATACGTTATCAGTATAGAAACAGAATTTCACATGGATCTCTCTTATCAGAGGGACCTGAACTCAGAGTCTTACCTATCATGTTTGTGACATGGAACAAATTCCTTAGCTATCATTTTATCTATAATCTGTGGGGAAAATACCTTTAGTTTGTTTGCACGTTGGAAAACACACACACACACACACACACACACACACGCACGCACGCACACACATGCGCGCACACACATATGGATGCATGCATGCACACACACTTGGATTCTGCCTAACTTCCTGGGGTTTGGCATCAGATCTGCTCTAGCAGCCGTCTCTTGCTGGATGGGAGAACTAGATATTATTTTGCTGTCTCGTATTTCCAGAGATACCTGAGAATGACTACGTCTTGTTTTTTTCTTTTTCCCCCTTTCTTTCCTTTAGGCAACACACAATATTATAGAGTGTGTGTGTGTGTGTGTGTGTGTGATTTGCCTGACTCATTTAGACTAAATGAGTAGATCTTCATGACGTTTTTGCTGTCAAGATTGGAAGCATGCCCAGGTCCATCAGGAACATTTTCAGCAGTTATTGGCAGGTGTTGTCAAAAAAAAATGCCAAGAACTTAGAAGAAGAAACTGTGAAGGTTTCTGGGCTGAGGTGATGTCTGAGGAGCAGTTGAGCACTCCCTGAATATGTGTCCTAGCTGAGGGGAAAGGGAGGGAAGGACTGGATCTGAAAGAAATCCATGTGGGTGGGGAGGCCTTGCATGAATACTTCCCGGTTGTGCAAACCTGTACCATGAGTGCTCACAATGCTTCAAGAATCATGGCATCTCTAATGTACACAAGATTCAATGAGGCAAAAATGCTTTATTTCATTTAACCAATGTTACATATCGTTTCTACATTACCTGCATGGTGATATAGATGGGGAAATATGGTATCAGTAGTGATAACCACCCTCAGGTGAGCCCCTTGGGTCTCCTCAGTGCTTGCTATCTCATTTTATGGATGGGGATGAGGAGACATGGGCTGGTTAGTATAGCAGAGACACTTAGTCAAGCCTCCCCTGTATACAAGAGTGGCATGGACCAGAGTTTGCTAGGAATAAGAGAGGCAGGTTGAGAGAGGGTAAAACAAAATTACCAGTGGGCCTCCAGTGTAACAGGAGAGCTTATTGGTCATGTAATCCCAATTATATTAGCTATTTATTTGATGTTTTATGAGGATGCTCTTGATATACTGGTTACTTTACTCTTAGCTGTGACCAAGTACCCAAGAAGTGATTGGAGGACGGGTGGGTTTGCTTTGGCTTGTGGCTTGAGAGGGTGGAATCTGTCAAGTTGGGAAAGGGACAGGGGTCAGAGTGTGCGAATACTCAAATTGCATTCCAGTCCAAAAAAAAAAAAAAGATGAATGGTAGTGCCAGGCTTACCCTCTCCTTATCCACTGCAGGGTCCTGCCATATGGGATGCTGTCTTCCTCCTCAGTCAAGCCTCTCTGTAAACCCTTTATGTACCAACCTAGGGGCATCTCCTCAGTGATGGTAAGTCCAGCCATGCTGGCAGTGGAGAGTAGCCTCCATACCCTGCTTAGACATTACGAAATTCTGAATGTTTTTTTTTTCTGATTAAAGATTTTTAATGAACTCTCTTTCAAAATGAGGATTGGTCCCAGAAATAAGATATTTTTGGATTCATTCTTTTTATTATCTGTGTGTCTTTCAGTCTATTAGTTCACTTTACTTTAAAAAAATCACATATATAAAAATGAGAAAGTTATACTCACTGTTAAGGGGACACTGGAACATAAATTATGGGATAATGTTGGAGAAAAGTGAAATTTAGTAGGTGTAATATATTTTTTATGTTTCTTATTTCTGTGATCAAGTAACTTACAAGAAGCTAATTGGGGAAGAAAAGGTTTATTTTGTCTTATAGTTTGAGGGATTCTAACCCATCATGGCAGGGAAGGCATGGTGGCAGGAGCAGGAGGCAGCTGGTTAGTCACAAACAGGCAGCCAAGAGTTTGCTTCTCTTTTGAACTTAGTCTAGGACCCCTGCTCATGGAATGGAGCCACCTACATTCAGTTTGTGTCTTCCCTCTTAAACTTTTATGGAAGCATCTTTATAGATATGCTCACAGGTGTGTTTCCATGGCGATCGTAAATACCATCAAGTTGATAATCAAAATTGTCTATTTTTATAGAGTAAGGGGCTATTGATGTGCTACCTGCTGTTTGTTAGAATGTTTGGGGTTTCACCCCCTCCCTGGAAGCATCACCATGGAGTGTAGGCTTGCAGACATCTTGAACTCACTTTTCCTTGTTGAGAAATTAATTGGCCAACAGACAGAAGAAACAAAACAAACAAACAACAACAACAACAACAAAAGTCTACATATATCCACCTCTATTGTGAAATTCAGGAGGTACATAACACTGTTCTCTCTATTCTGTATGCTTGCCATTATTCATAATTTAAAACTAACGGAGTCAAACAATCAAATAAAGCCAGACCTCTGGTTACTCTTCTCGCCGTTTCCTGACAGCTCCAAGAGCTGTTTTCTGATGCTGCTTTCATTTGCTGTGCGCCATGGGAACAATAAAGTCTACACTGAGCACTGCAGACAACAGGCTGGATTCCATTTCTCTCTGGACACAGGCGGAGTGGTCTAAAGCTGTGAACAGTTCCAACAAAGCACGGTGCATTATAGGACCTGTTTCTTCCCCCTGACTTACGAAGAGACCCATCTGTTCGGTTCGTCCAACGCTTTCAGTGCAAGTGAATGAGGGTAATGAAATGATGCGGGGCCCATCACTTAGGTATTGTAGCTTCAGTCTTTTGGGCATTTATTTGGGTTTTTTCTTAGAGCTTTAAATCCCTTTAGCAAGCTAGTATTTGGAGAGAGCATCCTGGCACAGTGCACCCACAGGGGCAGTGAATCTCTTCTTCCTCCCCAGACTCTGAGAGTTATTCCCAAGAGTGAGTAATAGCTGCACACACTCCTTCATATGCTCATGCAAATAAATTGAAGAGTTTGCTATCCTTCTCAGTTCTATTCTCTTTTCATAAAGACATCATTTTTTTTTCTGAGAAGTGAGAGGCACCATGGTTAGTAAAGAAAATCACTTTATATCTGTGTATTTGCATATTAATGAGTTTGCACTTTCTATCACACGATTCATGCATTGGCAACCCTAGATATTAAATTGCCTGCTGTCTCATATTCTGGATGAAATTTTAATTTGGAAAGAACAGACTCTTCTGACTGACTGGAAGCCAGGGATCTCTTTCTTTCCAAACCATGGACACAATAGGATCTTAGGTAACCTTGGAAAAAAAACCTCTTTGATCCTATAACTTTTTTCTCTACCTTTGTGAAATCAGGGCAATGGTGTATTCAACCCATTTCTTTCCTAAGGAGATGTGATTAATAGGGCGGATGCTTGGGAAGTACCCTGGCCGCTTAGAGGAGATGCTCTGTTGAAAACAGTAATAGGAAACCTCATCAATCATGAGAGCTCCGGCGATGTGTTGTCTGGATACAAAATATTCATACAGTTACTTATATTTTACAAATGAGATCTCTAGCACCATTGGGGCTAAGTGGGACAGGTACTTTGTCATCCTGCGAAATTATCATATATAGTGTTTTGGGTTTTGTTCACAGTTACTGGCTCATCCACCTGCCCTAAAGCTGGTCACAAAATCCTTAATTTCCCCTTGCTTGCCTGTCTTGAACATGCCTATAAAGACATTCTTCAAACTAACCTGGTCTCATAGTCGGACATAAGACCCTCTGAATTCTTTATGGGCCCTATTCCCCCGCCCCAACTCTGATGGAGCAAGCAGTATTCCACAAAGACAACAAGAAGAGTATGATACTAAGTATACCCCTTAGAGCTCTTCTGCTCACAATCTATGTCATGAAGTCTATAAAACCTAAAGGACAAGGGTGGCAGAGCTTCTGGACAGTTGAAGAGGCTGCAGTTCCTGGAGGGTGGTATTCTAAAAAAGGGCACTGGAGCTCACTCAGTACCCTTTCCCACGCACATCACCCTGTGTATTGCTTCATCTGTGTCCCCTGAAACACAACTCGCAATAAGCAACTTGTAAATATTGGCATTTTCTCAAGCTTTTTGAGTAGCTTGAGAAAATTAGTCCAGGAGAAGAAGTCATGAGAAACATAGGCAAAAATTAATGAGGACTTGTAAAAGTTGCTCAAGGGCAGAGGCAGTCTTGGAACAAAGCCCTTGGTCTATGGGGTCTGATGCTGTCTCCAGGCAAACGTCAGACCTGGATTGAAGTAGAGGACAGCAGTGACTGATACAGCCCCGTGGACGCTTCCAGCTCTGCGTGTGCTGGTAGGGCATAGTGTGCTTTTCCTAGCTGTCCAGCTGCAGGAACCATGTTCTTGCCTTGTTTTAAAAACAGCAACAGAAAAATCCTCAACAGTTATATAATATGGCATGAAAATCAGGATTACAAGAACACTAACATATGAAATATTTCAATGGCTTGAAGGGTAATATTTTATTAGAAAAAAAATCAGTAAAACTCTTGAGTTGGCAGTTCCTAGCAGAAAATTACTATAAACAACTGACTATCAGCATGTTTCCCAAGTTCCTTTGTTAGGATAGATACATGACTTCCATTACCAAAAGAGACAACATTTTATATAAAAAACCAACTACTTAGCAGGGAAGAAAACATAACCATTGGTTGCTCAGAACATGTCTTCATTTTGTTTGGGGGCAGGAGAGGAGAAGGAATAAAGTGCATTTGTACTGTGGAGACATTATAGGGAATCTTTTCACTCTAAAAGACTAGTCTGAATTACTAGGATCTTCAGTGGTCCTCTTAGAATTCTGTAGAACAAGGAGCAATTGGCATGGTGTTCCTGAGCCACTATGAAGTCAGAATCAAACGATTAAGGGTGTGAGAACCCAAGAGACACTAGACAACCCTCTGTTCTACAGACAAGGAACATTAGGGCCACAAAAACCCTCACTAAAATTTAATTAATTTACCATGCCGAGAGTATATTAGTTCAACAAATACTTATCGCACATTCACTGTGTGTACTGGGTCGCTCCCTTTTCTTAGGTATTCTGAAAGGCTTGTCTGATGGAGGAGGGCTCTAGTGCTTAGCAGGGCCAATCTCACACAGAGCCCAGAGGAGTCCTGGCATAAGACAGCCTAAAAGATGATTTCTTAAAACTACCCACTAAGTAAAATCATCTACAATGCTAGGTGACTTCAGGGAAAAGGTTTTTTGGCTATGTAAGTTTTTGAAATGGCAATTTATTCTCTTCACGACTCACAATGCCTATTCTTGATTTGAAGAAGCCCATTAGTGGAGTCCCGAGGTCAAAATGCTTTTTAAATTTATTCGAGTGAGAAAAATATCCTTCAACTCAACCTTTCTCCACTATTTCTTATTTTTTTCCCCATTCTTCTCTTGTGGTAGAACATTTGTTTACCTCCCAAAGAATGGTCCTGTGTCTGTAGGATACTATTTAGGAAATCAGAAGGCTATATTAGTTAAGGTATCATTTTCTCAAAAGATCCATCTAATAGAGGTTTACTGTAATTCCAAAGAATGATTGGAATAAACGCCCCAGTAGTAAGAAATGCTTAACAATCACATATGCAGAAGGTTGAAGCAATAATGAATATAATTGGGGGAAATTTGATTATTAACCAGAAATGAAGTAATTTGAGATGTAATGTAACAGATAGTTGCTTCCTGCTTTGCCTCAATGAATCTGATGCCTGGCATAAGAAGCAATCCAGAAGCCGTAGGGTTATATAGCAAACATATTTAGAGAAGGTCTTCAAGATGCCGATAAGCACAGGATGAGCCTCTGAATATCAGGGCACTTTATTCTGATGGAAAGTAGAAAGGGGGAAGATGTAGCACTTCCTTCTCCACGCAGTTCTGCCAGCATCAGGGTAACAAAACATCTGGACAAGTCAGGTGACAGGTATTTTTACTTAAATTTCATTTCGCTCAGAATGATCGCAATGCAACAAACTTTTGCATATGATTTTACTGATTTTATTTTATTTCCTGTCATTTACTTAGCAGAGCGCACGCGCGCGCACACACACACACACACACACACACACACACACACACACACACACACTCTTTCCGCATAAACCTTGCTAACATTTCTGCAGTGTAGAAATGATCTAAGTTTAATCTGGAAATCACATTTGGGGACAAGTTAAATGAGATGTGTGTTGTCAGATAAGCATCGATCAGAAGACTGGATAATCTTATTGGTCGGATTATTTTTGCATTGCTCTGCCGTGTTTGTTTTTTATGGTTGTAGACAATAATTCTAGGTAGCTAATAAAATCTAATAACTGATAGTGGATAGCTTAACAAAGTGCTCTTGCAATAAGCCCTATTTCATGTTCAAACTCTCTCTCTCTCTCTCTCTCTCTCTCTCTCTCTCTCTTTCTCTCCCCATATAGCTTATTTCTTTAGTGTCTCACATAGCTCAGACTGGCCTCAAACTTGCTACATACCAAGGATGACCTTGAACGTTTAATACTCCTGCCTCCATATCCCAATTGCTGGGATTACAACCATGTATTATTATACCTGGTTTCCCTCTTAAATAAATGCTCCAATAACCTTCTTATTCTATGCTTTTCTTTTCTTTCTATTTTCCTTCCTTCCTTCTTTCTTTTCCTTTTTTTTGTTTTTCAAGACAGATTTCTTTGTGTAGCCTTGACTGTCCTGGAACTCACCCTATAGACCAGGCTGGCCTAGAACTCACAGAGATCTGCCTGCCTCTGCCTCCCGAGTGCTAGGATTAAAGGTATGTGCCACCATTGCCTGGTCTTCTATGATTTTTTTTATTGTCCCTTATTTTATTTTATTTTATTTTATTTTATTTTATAGAATCTGTCTTTCAATCATCTCTTACAGTAAAATTTTCTGTGTAAATCTTACTGGTCCTGAGTTTTCATATTTATAACAGTACTTACTATGATCTATGATATACTGAAGTTATCTGTTTGTCTGTATCCCTCTATAGACCGTGAAAAGTTCAGAGTGCTATGTGACAAAACCTTTCCTAGAGAGACGCAACCCACACATCTACTCACCCTAGGAAGGGAACCCATGACAGACCAGAATACAGATAACCCCAAAGTCCAACTTGGTGAACCAGTGAGTTTTACTGGGGTTACTTTCAGGAGCAGAAATCACTCAAAGACAGCTGCATCAACAAGGCCCACCCCAGCATGGTGACAGCTCCCAAAGCTGGGGATCTGGAGCACACTGCACAGCTTGCAGGCAGCTCAACTGGTTGGAAATTGTCCTTTCCAGGAGGCTCAGTTGGTCAAAACCTCTTCCAGGCAGCTGGTCTGCTCTCAGTCTTCTTTGCAGGTTAGCTTGTCTGAAAGTTTTCTTTGTGACCTGACTTCTTCCTGTCTGTGGAGGACTCTCGGTTTTTATTGTTTGCTGTGTCAGGGAGGGGCCTAGTGAATCTGGTCATTTTCAGGAACTTCCTGAAGTTATTTTGAGTTGTTTATCTTCCTGCAGGATGGAATGTTTTGATCTCTGAGGAAACAGTTATGCAACAGGAGGTATGACTGTTCATTATAAAACTACCAAACAGCTATCAGGGTAGATGGTGAAGAAGTGTCATACACCATTGTGTTGGACAGATACCAAGAATCGATGAGGTTGCTACACCTCTTCCCATAGATGGTTTGCTGGGCTATGGCTGCTTTCTTCATCTGGCACTTGAGACTTAAATAGCTTGTTCATGGAATCAAAGACAAGGTTTCTGGATTTAGAGCATACTGACATGCCCTTTCTTTCCCATAAGCCATGTACATAAACTTTTTTTCACCTAGGACTACATGCCATTCCACCAAGCTGTCTTTCTGGAATGTCTCAAGTGAACCTTGTCCTCATAGCTAGAGTCTTCTCAATATGTCTCCAGAAGACAGATACACTTAGCTTCAACAGGCCAACTCTACTGAACCAAGCCATTGTTTGTGGCTAACATACTGTCTCTGACAGAAAACTCACAGCGAATGGGTCTAGGTTTAGCAATGTCTAGTTCCTTACTTTTCTTATTATCTATCTGCCAGAAGTTTACATTAATCTTACTTTACCTCTTTATAATCTTTTATCTTTGATATAATACCTTTACACCGTGTATGTGTGTGTGTGTGTGTGTGTGTGTGTGTGTGTGTGTGTGTGTATTTGGGTTGGTACATTTCTCAGGTCTTGTCCAATTTTTTGACTGAAACAGCATTTCACTGGCCTGGAGACCACCAAGAAGCTGGGCTGGTTGGCCACTGATGCCCGGAGAGACACCTGTTTCTGCCTTCCCAGTACTGGGAATTCAAGTCTCCACCACCACACCTAGATTTTTATAAATGTGGGAATCAAACTTGGGTTCTTGTACTGGAAAGAGAAGCCATTTGCCTACTGGGGTATCTCCTCAGTCACCTTGATGTCTTTTTGAGTACCAGTGCTCCAACATATTTTTATTTGTCTTTGGTTGACTTGAATAATTTAAAGACATTTTACAGGTTCTAGGCTGTGGCCCCATTTCTAATACAAAGTGGTTGTGATCTTACAGAAGCATCTGAGATTTGGGTTCTCAAGGTAGTAACCAGCCTAAATAATGTGCTTCCTGTCTTGGGGGTTGTTGGTTAGCAGTACACACAGTGCCCCTCCATCTCTATTTCCAGTACTTGTAGACTGATGATGTCATTGCTTTCACCCCAGAACACCAGTGCATGCAGCTTGCCTTCTTCCAGTTTAGCTTTTGCTTCTCTTTTTCAGAAAGGCTCGTTTCTTTATCTGTGTCATTGTTTTCCTTTAAAAGCATGAAAGAAAACAAAACAAAAACAAAAACCCAAAGCAAAACTCTATTTTCAGGCTCAAAGCAAATGAAACATACCACTGTGGAGGCGCCTCATACAGAATGCCAGTCTTGCCTTCAAACCACACATTTTACTATTACCCTAAATTATTTTTCCAAATCTCAGTTTTTCAACCATATAAAGAGTTTTTGTAAACTCGAAGGACAAGGGATTTAGCAGAGATGATGCTCCTTCCCTTTGATGTGTATCCATTCCCTTGGTAACAAAGTATTCTGGAACTGATCTATCATTATGAAGCCAGTGGAAGGGGAGAAGTCAGAAACAACTCTCAAGGTGGCCATTTGCAAAAATACCCTTGGAAAGTCATGCTCGAACAGCGCTACAATATAGGTCAGAACAGTTGCATGAACACCTAAGACAGCACTTTCAGGCACTAAATGCTGCTCATAAAATATTAAGAGGCATTTAAAGTGGTTTTAAAGCTTAGTACAAATAAAAAATTGAAAAATAATCCAAATGGTAACATAAATCTAATTTCTATATTTAGTGCTGAAAAAAAGTCACAGAAATCCCTTGGCCAATGATTGTGGAAAATTTAGGTTAGGGGTCATAAATGTTGAAGTTCCCTTGGTGCTAAATTGCCCAAATCAGGTCAAGAACTTTCTGGAAAAATAACTGGAGGGAAAATGATATTATGACTGTTCTGTCATAGTAAAGTGAAATTTAGGGTGTTTATATGTTAATATGATTCTTTCTTTGATTTTCATTTGATCATTTGTCAAGTGAGATCAATTACATTGCATAATTTTGACATTTTTTTCATTTAAAGAAATTAAAATACTTATTTCATTTCTCCCTTCCCTCTCAAATATCTAAATCCCTGTCCCTACCATGATTTTGGTTTTCTTTGTGTATCTTTGATGACCAGGAAAAAGATATTAAAAAATGTTAGTGATAATACTTGAGCTCTTTGGATAAGGAATTATAGTTTTTAAACCATTATGTAATTTATTAGTGGGGAAGGCAGGATGGAGTAATGAGAACATTAAGAAAAACACATTTTCAAGTTTGTAGTATGTTAATAATTATACTTACAAATTATCTGTACTCATTAAAGAAGTTTCTCTAAGGACTCTTAGTACCCTACACTTACCAGCCTCATACTCTATTACATTTGAGAGCAAATAACTAAAGTGTGTCTTTCAGAGAGCATTTGCCACTCGGACTTTTTATAACCACGTGGGGCATCTCTTGATTTAGTACCTTTTAGAGATTAGGTTCTGGAAAACAGCTCTGTCCATGAAAGTCACACACTAAATCACTTTGGGTTCCAGGATTTCCAAGAGAAATTAAACATTCACAGAAAAATAGTTAACATCCTGACTGTCACCAATAGTCTCTCCATTTCCCATGGCTCGGGGAAGAGAAAACAATTCATCTCCTCTTGTTTCTGCTCTGTTTTGTGTCAAGCACCATGTGTGGTGTTAGGGCTAAATATGCAATGTTCCCACAGGTTGATGTGTTGATGCTCAGTCCCCAGCTGGGAGGAGGTTGGGAGGTGGAAGGGGGTTGGGAGGTGGAAGTGGAGAGGCTTAGCTAGAGGAGGAACTTGGGAAGTGTCCTTGGGGTTGGGTCTTGTTCAGGCCTCTACTTCCTGCTCATTACTGGGTGAACAGCCTCCTCTCCATTTCTCTGCCTCCGTGACAGTGTGCCTCGTTATGGGCCCAGCCAGACTCAGTAGTTAAGGACTGTGGACTGGACTTGCTGAAGCTGTGAGTTCATCTGTGTTTCCTCCCACAAGTTGGCTATGTCAGACATTTTGTTACAGTATGGTAACAAGGGAATTTATCCCCCATGGACAAGTTTCTTCATTTATCATGTTCAACAACAAAGCTCCACATTTTTATAATTTACTTGAAAAGGGAAGGGAAGCAACACAGGAATTGCCGTAAGAAGTCTACATTTAATACTATTGCTATGCCTTCTTCAAAAACAGTATTGTGTCTTGGTTTAGGTACAATTGCTCAAGCACAACTTTCAGTTTTTCCTGTTTCTGAGAAAGGTGATTTCAGAAGCACCAGAGTGACCATGAACCAGAAAGACCATTTGCCCGGCATTTCTGTTATATCCAATTCTCTTTATAATTTCATTGGTTCTGTATTGGCCATAACTTTTTTATCTTCCTGCTACAAACCCTATTAAAGAAGAATCCAATCTCACAGAGCATATGCCTTTGCTTTCAATTAAGAAAATTGCTACACTTCCCAAACTTGAGATTATAGTAAGTTGTCCCACAGAAAAATTAGACTTCTGTCCTGGAAAAAGAGAGCGGATGTGCAGGGCTGAGTTACAGCTCAATTCATTCCTTAGGAGAAGCTGTCATGGATCTAAGTCAAGCAATACCAGCATGCATTTTTCATCCTCTCTTTTATTTATTTATTTATTTATTTATTTATTTATTTATTTATTTATTTATTTATTTATTTATTATTTATTCATTACTTTGCATGGCACTTACCACTACTTGACAAAGCATGTCTGTCTGCTTCTGTTTCCTAAGATTCGCTACTGTTGTTTTTCTCTTCAATGCTTAGGCTTGATGACAGAAAAGATTTGATTTCATTGTTTGATGTCTGTGACTGAAGCAACAGATAACACAATGCATGTTTCTTGAACACATAAATGGATGCTGTATGTTGTATAGGCCCAGGGAACCACCCACTTTTTATTAGATAAAATAAAATAAGTAGAATTCTGATAGGAGAGCCTCAAGAAAAGACTTGTTATGGCTTCTTAGCTATATTTTAAGAATAAATGAGAAATTTTCTACAAGAAGAACTAAAAAGACATTCATATATATGCATGAATATATATCTAATATATATCTAATAATATAATAAAATATATATATATATATTCACATAATATATCATGATTATAGTGTCCCCTCTATCAGCTTCCTTGCGGGCTTCTTGTCTCATAAAATTGAGTCAGGTCTTTTTCTTTTCTCTTTTGTGAATTTTATCATCATCATTTTTATTTTTACCTTTATTTTTATTCATTTATTCTCCCTTTTATCCTACAGGTCCAGTTTTGTGTTTTCATGGGACTCCTCCCATCCAATCTACCCCCTTTCTGTCTCTCATTAGAAAGTAACTAGGTTTCTAAGAGCTAATAATGAAATAAATTAAAGTAAGATATAATGAGATTAAAAAACCAAACAGAATAGGGCAAAACAGAAGGAAAGGAGAGCAAGAAGAGTGGGAGAAACAGATTCAGCTGCAGAGACCTACTCGTTGACACACTCAGGATTCCATGCTCAGAGAAGCTTCCTCCTGCAGCTGATGGAAGCAAACACAGAGCCCACAGCTGGACAGTGTGCAGAGTGAGAGACCTTAACACTCAGCCCTCACCAGGATGTCTCGGTCAAATCCTTCCCGTCAGGGCTCAGGGAACTCTGTGCAAGAGGAGACAGAAAGCATATGAGAAGAAGAGGGGTTGGAGGACCCCAACAAGGCCTTCCAAGCACAACAGGACTGGTGCACATATAAAATCACAGAACCTAAGGCAGCATGCATGGAACATGCATGCGTCTGCTCCAGAGCTGAAGGCAGAAGTGGACACATGGCCCAACCCCGAAGCTGTCTCCAACTGATAACCACTTGCAAATGAAAATTTGGTCTTCTCCAAGAGAGTCTCCCTGGGATACAATCTACCCTTAAAGGGATATTCTTAACCTGCAATAGCTGCCTGTAACCTTGGCAACATGTCATACATATAGGGTACTCCTATATGTCCGCAAGTGGTGTCCTGGTGCAGCCCATCACTCAAGCATCGACGGTGCCGCTGTGCTGGTAGTCATTTGGAGGAATACAGGTAATTATTGCACAGTATGCTGTACTTGATTTTGGATCACACATTTACTTTCATCATTAGTTTTCCTGTGCTTCTATTTACTAAAAAAAAACTAGTTTGCCCTAAAATAGTGCATTGGGAGGAGAGAGTCGCTTGTTCTTCCTGGCTACCCGGCTAGCTTAGCCCTAAAATAATTACACAGAAACTGTATTATTTAAATCACTAGTTGGCTTATTAGCTCTAACTTCTTATTGGCTAACTCTTACATCTTAATCTAACCCATTTCTATTAATCTGTGCATCACCACAAGGTCGTGGCCTACCAGAAAAATTTCAGCACATCTGTCTCTGGTGGCAGCAGCATGGCTTCTCTCTGACTCTGCCCTTCTTTCTTCCAGCATTCAGTTTAGTTTTCCCTGCCTATCTAAGTTCTGCCCTATCAACAGGCCAAGCCAGTTTTCTTTATTCATTAATGGTAATCACAGCATACAGAGGGAAATCCCACATCCTATAGTGTCCTATGTTATGTCTTTTATCTCTGTTATTAAGTGATGCTTCCCTGCATATTGGATGGTCTATCCACAATATGTTTAGAGATATGTAAGAAAATTTAGCTACAAGACAATGTGGGGGATGTGGGGGGAGGCTCCTTTGAGCTGAGTGCAAGGTTGTGGATCTGAAGCCCTTTAGAAGAATGCTCCCCAGCCCCTACTGGCTTGCAACCTTCACCACAGGCCAGTACACTGTTCCTCCCAAACCAACCCGGGTTCTCAGTGACTCTATGTCCTGAGGCCACATTTCTGCACTCTGAAGGAGGTTGTAAGACTGGATCCTTTTCTTTATTTTCATGAAGTTAGCATTGGCCTGGTATTTCTGGACTTTAAGGAATCATGTAATGCTGGTTGTCAGTAAAAACCCAGACATCATCTCATCAATATCTCATTGCAACCGGAGTGCTTTTCCCTTTCTGTCTGGGGAGTCTCATGTGTTGGTAAAGGAGGTGGCAAGGAAGGCAAATTCTGGGTTCTTGGCTCCCCGAGTGTCCTTTACAAGTCAAAGGCTCTTCAGGAATGTTCCAGTGCTCTAGGATTAATGAATTTAGGTGTTGTAGAAAGACCAAGGCAATGCAGAGGAGAGTGCAGTAGAGGGGTAGCATAGGGGTGATGCAGAGAAGGGCTGGGCTGTAGCTCACAGTAAAGAGCTTGCCTAGCACAAATGAGGGCTGGAGTTTGAGGCTCAGCACAGTAGAGAGGGAGAGGGTGAGGAAAAGGGCAATAGGGAGGGGCAGAAGGACGGGGAAGGAGGAGTGAAGAAAAGAAGGAGGGAGAGAGAGACACACACAGAGACAGAGAGATGCACACAAAGACAGAGAAGGAGACAGAGAGGGAAACAGAAAGGAAGACAGAGACAGAGACGAGAGAGACAGAGAGAACAGATTCATCACTGTTTAAGCTCAGGCTCTCCTAGGCTGCAGAGGAATGCCATTTGACTTCACATGTCACACGATCCAGCTGTTTCAGGAGGCGGTGGCTCATGTTTTTGTTGAGCAGTCCTGTTGCTATTTTTAGTTGATATCACACAGAGTCGGGATCTCTTTGCAGATCATTCAACTCCGCTGCTGGCTGGTATCAGTGGAGCCAGTACTGTGGGCTCAGTTCTGGGGATCTGGCTTTACACCAAGAACACTTATTCTTTCCCCATGATCAGTACCCTCCACCTCCTCTTGTCCCTCACCATCTTGTGTGCTGTCTTTCTTTCTCTCTCTCTCTTTCTCTCTCTCTCTCTCTCTCTCTCTCTCTCTCTCTCTCTCTCTCTCTCTCTCTCTCTCTCTCTCTCTCTCTCTCTCTCTCTCTCTCTCTCTCTCTCTCTCTCTCTGGAGTAAATAACCAGAGAAGAGACTAGGGACAGCTAATCCAGTCTGAAAGGCAGACCATTAACTTCTCATTCACTCGAATTTGAAATTGTTGCTTTAAGTGAGAGACAGCGTCTTTGGGAAGGGCTGACTTAGAAGTTTGTGATGCTGTCTCTCACTGGCTTGTCCACGTTGCCTAAGGTTTTGTTTTCACCTCTAAAATGAGGGAGCTGAGCAGCGATCTCAATCTTTTCAACAAGATTTCCCTTATTAGAAGGCTAACATACAATGTGTACGTCAGACTACACTGGATCACTCCAGGTTGTTCACCAGTTCCCTTCTGCCCACAGGATGTTACGAACTCTCTCATTTCATGTTTGATACCCGGGTAACTTGGCTCCCATGCATCTTTCTGACCATCTGTGACATGTTTGTGGGTGTTCCTCTCCACAAATGCCTGTGTCCTTCTGCATTTGTACCTTTGCTTTGCTGTCCCCTCAGTCTGGCATATTCTTTTTCTTTCTCTCACTGTCTTGGGCATTTCTTAAGACTGCTTCATACACTGTTTCCTATACAAGTTCTGTTTGGCTCCCTTGGATCTAACCCTTTGCTTTACTTTAACCATCTCTTTTATATGAACTTTGTGCTTTGTTTCAGGATTTATTATCTTATCTCAACTGTTGGTTCCTGTATTTATTGAAGGAAGGTCTGCTTTCTTTTTTATGTTAGTCTCCTCATTTCTCCTACTTGTTCTATACCTAGTGCAGCCTCTTGTTCATATTAAGTCCTTAACAAATTTTATGTAAGTAGTAAGTTTAGTTAAGAAAAGTTTCAGCAAGAGACTATTAGAAACAACATAAATCCATCTGAATTGATAGAAAATGTCTCAGCTATATGTATGCATATATGATATACATGTGTACACACACATACACACACACACACACATATATATTATATTATATATGTATTTGATATAATCCTAATAGTTGGAAAGCAAAACCTAGAAGATGTTAAGTTTGAAGCTAGCCTGGTCGACATAGTGAGACTCTGTTTTGACATCCCTTCCCCCCAAGGTCTCTGTTGATCATTGTTAAGACCTTAGCCTTATTTTATCACATCACTAATATTGTCAATATTTCACAGTTCATAGGTTTTTATGTATGTGATGACATTTATTACTCATAGGAACCTCTGGAGCCCCACGTAATGCTATGTAATGCTGACATTACCGGTTTAGATTTATCAGGAACTCTCTAGCAAGGGGGCTGGAGAGATGGTTCTGTGGTTAGGAGCCCTGGCTGCTCTTCTAGAGGATCTTGGTTTAAATCCCAGCATTCACAGAGCAACTAATAGCTCCACTCTTCTGGTCTCTATGGGAACTGCTTGAGTCTCTAACAAGAGTGACCAAACTTCAGATGCTTGTCCCCACTTCAGAGATCATTTGGGAAGTCTTCTAACTTGCTATACATCTGGAGTGTCCTGGCCTCGGCTTTGATGTTTTCTGCAGTGACTGACAGAACTGAGGAAAATGCTGTAATTACAATTATAGCTGAAGTCTATCAGGACCCCACAAATGGACTGATGAGTACTTCAAAGTTGTCTGGGGTCAAGCTACAGAGCTTCTGCTGTTCCTTCCTCATGGAGTTGGAGAGCATTCATCATCAGAAAGCTCACCTGAGCCTCACATTGTAGGACTTTTACTAGATAGGCATGGCGGATGGACTCATTGGCCACATAGCTGGGTTTAATTTCTAGAGGTCATAAGTCCAAAATGATAATATTAGTTCAAAGTTAATCACATGACTGGCCTTTTTGGTACCCACAGCCCCTTCTTTAGCCATCTTTTCATCATGGTCTTGGGTGAGATTCAGGGGCAGACTAGAACAACTTGACTTCCAGGCAATCCTAAGAGTTCATAGGCTCTTTCCCAGCTTCCAGTGGGTGAAGATCGGGCAAACTGTTTATTAAACAATAGTGGAAAATAAAAGCAATAATAATAATGATGATGACAGTAAAAGTATTGTTCTCATTTTGTAGGTGATACTAAGGGTGGTGAATGAGTTGTGCAAGTCACATGGCTCTATAGTAACGCTCCAGAGCTACAAGCCCCCAGACCTCTAGCTGATGTGGGATTTTCCTCTGTGTGCTAGAATATGTTTTATTACTATTGGTTAATAAAGAAGCTGCTTTGGCCTATGTCAGGGCAGAATAAAGCTATGTGAGAAATTTAAACAGAAATATAGAGAGATAGTAGGCAGAGTCAGAGAGATACCATGTAGCTGCCGAAGGAGAAGGATGCTGGACCCTTACCATAAGGCACAGCTTCATGATGGTACACAGATTAATAGAAATGGGTTAATTTAAGATGTGCAAACTTGCTAGAAATATGCCTGAGTCATCAACCAAACAGTGTTGTAATTAATATAGTTTCTGTGTGATTATTAGTGTCTGGGTGGCCAAGAAATGAATGAGCAGTCTTGCCTACAAATGGTAGCCACTGTCTGGGGAATGGATCTACATAACACCTAAAAAAGCTTAAGAAAAAACAAACAAACAAACAAACAGAAAGCTTCTAGACCCACAAAAATGGGAGCCAAGTTCAGTTTCTTAGTAGCTGCTTTTGTTTTTCATCAGACAGGCTCTGTTTGCTGGCTTCAAGCAGAGGTATGGCTTCTTTAAGAAAAAGCTTCCTTGTTCATGCTGGTTGCAAGAATGAATGGCTCTGGCTGGTCCTGTTAGCATTTAATTGGAGTTTATATGCAGAGTGTTACAAGTCGCTTAATGGGGACATAGACCTTCTGGGTCCCTGGAGCCGGGGCAGAGAGCATGGCTCCTAGAGATGGTGAACATACATATCTGCCTTGTTGGATGGGGTAGAGCCAACAGGCAAAGGCACAGAGTTAGTCTAAGCCACACCTGTTTAGCATTTAAAATATACTCTACTGGTCAAAAAATGATTACAGATACACAATAAGACAGATTCAGACCAAAAAAAAAGACTTCTGAATGGGTCACAGTTGGATAAATGTACATGGGCTTAGAGAGAGAGAAGAGTACAAACAATCATAAATTGAAGTAAAGATTAATAAAATAAATAGTAAAAAGTAATAGAGTAAGAAAATAAGTCATGGAAAGATGGAATATAAATAGAGAATCTGAATTATGTTCTCTTTGAATTTTTGGCTGCAGAGAGACTTTTGATTCTGGGAGCTGCTAAGCTAAACCAACATATATTTTAAAGGTATATTGACTTCAAAAATTTGAGTATAAGAATATGTTACTTTGGAAAAGAGATTCTGCTTTTGTTTCCACAAAAGATGAGAACCTGTGTATTGCCTAGGGTTGGTATCACCCGTAGTGGGGTGGGCTCTCCTATAACAACTAGCAATTGAGAAAATATCTCACACATGCCCACAGGTCAGTCCGATTGAGGCAGTTCTTCAATGGAGATTCCCTTCTTCCCAGGTGACTCTAAGTTGTGTTGACAATAAAAATTATCCAGGACATCAAAATGGAGACACTGTTTTTTTTTTGTTTGTTTTTGTTTTGTTTTTTTAACCCTTGGAACACTTTCTATATGTCAAATACAATTCTGTTGGGTATCTCCAGTAACACACATAATCCTTACTATTATATATACTGCACATTCCGTTTGGAGAAACTCGGGTGATATTTGTTTAAAGAGCTTCTCAGAGTCTCCCAGCCAGCAAGACCAGGCCTCAAACCCTGGCAGCTAGATAATCTGCCCATGGCTTCTTTACCGACTCACTAAACTGTTTTATTAAACAAAATGCATGTCAGCATTAGAAGTTAGGTTAAGCGTCTAGCTTCCTTAGGGCTCGAGTGATCTTAGCGAAGTATAAACTGCCTGTGCCTCCATTTATTGTCTTTCAAGCAGGGTAGGCAAATCCTTCCTGAACATTCCAGAATGATGGAGTGAGAGATGTGTGTGTTGTAGTGTGCTTGCTGCTCATTCTCCCTTCCCCACAGGGCAGGGTAAGAGAGGGCCTCAGAAGGCCTAAGAGGCCCTTTCTAGCTCTGGGAGGTGTCGTCTGGTTGTTGTCTTCCAGACGTTGACCCCAGCAGAACCGGCCTTCTCAAATAACCCAGCAAAAACTGCCCTGGTTCTTACTATAGCACCACAGCTGTGCCCAAGAGACTTCAGAGGAAGAACTGGCATTTTCCATTCCCCTCCCACTCCCCCCACCCTCCACCCCTCCCACCCCAAGCTCCCATACCCACGATTGGCAAACTAATTACCAGTGTGCTACTGAAGCCTGGCTTGGTAAATGCAATTTCAATCCCGGCACTCAGGAGGCAGAGGCAGAAGAATCTTTGAGTTTGAGGGCAGCCTGGTCTACAGAGTGAGTTCCAGGACAGCCAGGGCTTCACAGAGAAACCCTGTCTCAAAAAAAAAAAAAAAAAAAAAAAAAAAAAAAAAACCAACAGAAAACAAAAAACAAGACAGCGTGCTGCAGGGCCTGGAAAATCCAACGCGTTAACGTCTCAGCACCTTCTTACTCCCTTCAGCCATTTTCCTTCCTGTTTGACCTGTGACACCTTCAGCAGCAGAGAGAGTGTAGGCAGGGGCAGCGGCCTGGGTCTTTTCAGCTGGAAAGCCCAGCAGAGACCAGGGCGAGGCACAGTCACCTCCACGAAGCCTGTGTCGCTGCTGGGTGTAGTGAGCGACGCTCACAGGACCTGGGCTGGAGGCTTGCTTCCCTGGGTTTCACGACTTCTTAAGGAAATGCCACAGAGAGAGGTTTTTCTTCACTGTAAAGGCCAAGTTCAAGTTCTAGGGTATTTCCGTGGAGTTTCCCTGTTCCTTTCTAACACAAACGATCTTCAGACTGTAGGATTGACTTCTCGTTGAGCTGCCTGATTTTCAGTTTTTCGTTTGACCGTTAGGGCCGTCACAAGCTCTGTAAGAGCCGCGCTTTTGGCTTCTTCCTTTCTTCACTGAAGAACAAGATCTTTGATTGGCACTTGGCAGGTGAATGTCTGATAGATTACTATCGCCGGGGGATGTGCATGTCCGACTGCCATCTTGTCTTCTTATCATTAGTGTTCTAGAACTTTCTGTTTATTTCAGAGATCCTTCACTAGGCACTTTCAGTGGTGTTCACCCCACTTGAGTTCCCTTGACTTCCTCTTTTTCTCCCATTTCACCAAACATGGAGACAACCTGGCAGAAGGAACAAAATGAGGGAGCTGGCAGACTTTGGTTATCACCATAAAATGTACTGTGGTGACTCTTGGCAAATGACTCATCATCTACAGTCTCAGTTTTCTGCCAGTGAATGTGACAATGATATCCAGAACTGCAGCTAGCTCAGATAGCACTTTTGTGTGAGTTAGGAACGCAATACCTTTGGCCCGTGGGACGGAAGCTTGGCAACCTGAATGTGAGCTTGATTTCACCCTCCACTGGCACCCTCGGCTGGCATATCCGATAAGATCATTCCAGGCAGTTCTTTTAGGACCTTCCTCCCAGGGCTGGCATGGGCCTCTCTGGGCCTAAATGGGAACCTGACTTGCTTTTGTGCCTCCCAGGAAGATAACACTATACTACTTACACTGCATCTGCTTTTCCGCTAGCTCTCTCACCAGTGCCTGCTCCACCAATCCCGAGTTCTTTAGTGCTCACTGTAGAGCATCAGAGATAACATCGAACCATTAACAAAACACTTCCTTTGGGCAGATGCCCACGAGTGCTCTTGCTGGGTCTTGATTCCCAATTTTCTGCCATACTGATTTCCAAAGCAGCTGTACAACTTTGCATTCCCGCTAGCAATGGAGGAGTGTTTCCTTCTTTACATCCTCGCTGGTATAAGCTGTCATCGGTGTTTTTGATCTTAGCCATTCTGACAGGTGTAAGATAGAATCTCAAGAGTTGTTTTGATTTGCATTTCTCTGATAGCTAACGATGTTGGGCATTTCCTCAAGCGCCTTTCAGTCGTTTGAGATTCTTCTGTTGAGAATTCTCTGTTTAGATCTGTACCCCATTTTTAAAATTGGATTATTTGGTACTTTAATGCCTGGTTCCTTGAGTTCTTTGTATATTTTTGTATATTTATCTCTGTCAGATGTGGGGTTAGTGAAGATCTTTCCCCATTCTGTAGGCTGCCTTTTTGTTTTATTGACTGTATCCTTTGCCTTATAGAAGCTTCTCAGTTTCAAGAGGTCCATTTATTAATTGTTACCCTCAATGTCTGTGCTACTGGTGTTATATTCAGAAAGTGGTCTCCCAAAAGATGCACATTCACACCACAAGGACATTTGCCCACAACAGCATTATTCATAATAGCCAGAACCTGGAAACAATATAGATGCCTCTCAACCAAAGAATGGATAAAAAAAAATGTGGTAATTTACACAGTGAAAAATAATAGTGACATCTTTAAATTTTCAGGCAAATGGATGAAACTAGAAAAAATAATCCCAAGTGAGGTAACCAAGACCCAGAAAGACAAACATACTATGTACTCACTCATAAGAAACATAAAACAAAGGATAACAGTGTACAACACCAGAGAAGCCAGGAAACAAGAAAGACCCTAAAAGAGATATACATGGATACCTTGGGAAGTGGAAATAGATAAAATCTCATGAGTAAATTTGAAACATGGTGGGGGGGAGGATGGGATGGGAGTCAGGAGGGGAGAACGGAGGAGGAGGAGGAGAACACGAGGGATTGGGAAGGTCAAGTTGGGGAAGGACAGAGAGGGAGAGCAAGAAAAGAGATATCTTGATTGAGGGAGCCATACGGGGTTAGCAAGAAACTTGGCACTAGGGAAATCCCCAGGAATCCACAAGGAAGACCCCAGCTAAGACCCTAAGCAATAGAGAAAAGTGCCTGAACTGCCCTTCCTTTGTGATCAGACTGACGACTACCTTAATTATCACCAAAGAAACTTCATTCAGTAACTGGTGGAAGCAGATGTAGAGATCCATAGCTAATCTCTGGACTAAGTTTCTGGAGTCCACTCACAGAGAGGGAGGAGCGATAATATGAGCAAAGGGGTCAAGATCATAATGGGGAAACCACAGAAACAGCTGACCCGAGCTAGTGGGAGCTCACTGACTCTGGAATGACAGCTGGGGAACCTGTCATAGAGCCGAAGTAGGTCCTCTGAATGTGGGTGACAGTTACGTAGCCTGGGTAGTTTGTGGGGCCACAGTGGAACTAATATTTATCCCTAGTGCATGAACTGGCTTTTTGGAGCCCATTCTCTATGGAGGGAGACCTTGCTCAGCCTTGATATAGGGGGGAGGAGCTTTGTCCTGCCTCAAGTGATGTGACAGACTTTGTTGACTCCCCAAGGGAGACCTCACTCTCTCTGAGGAGTGGATGGGGGCTGGGGTTGGGGGAAGATGGGGAAGTAGAAGGAGGTGAGGGAGAGGGAACTGGGATTAGTATGTAAAATAAAAAATTGTTTATAAAAATAAAATTAACAAAAACAAAACACTTCCTGTGTCCCCTTCTGTGTCCACTTGAGGAGCCTTTCTTCTCCTCCTTCCCCCAAATAAGCTTGTTCTGGAAAGAAGTGGATCTCAGCAGGAGAAGCCTTATCATTTAATGGTAGACTAAAGATCTCTGCTCATAGAGAGTTGATGTGTAATAGCACTCGTATCTTAATACACGTGGGAGATGGCTAGGAAATGTAGGCCCATTTCCTGGCCACAGAGGTTTGACTCTTTCTGAGACACAAGGCAGAACCAGAGATTTCCCCAGAAAGGCTGTTATATTACCAGCTGAAGCAGATCCTCCTAGTACCATTATACATACACAGCAGTTTGACAATGCTACCCATAACAGACTAAAATAAACCAACATGCTTTAATCCAAGCAATGTACACGCAACATTTTCTTTGTATCCTCCATCCTGAGGCCTCCGCAGGCCTGGTTTGCAGTGTGTGTTCTCTCTCCCACTTCTTAGAAGAACGTTTAGGATTGCTCACATGTTCCAAAGCTCTCATTTGCAGAACATAGGAGAGTAGTGTGTGGGAGTGGAGCAGATGCTAATTTCATCCTGGAGGCTTGATGCACCCTGAATCCCAAACAGAATGCACAGAGAAGCACACGGTGACTGAGGTTTCAAGGCACTAGGATTTCCCAGCTTCACCAGAATCTTGGCCTGGAGATGTGAGAGGATTGCTAGTGGTGGAGAAGACACTTGAACCTTTTCCATGGTGACAGATGTAGTTTAGGGGGTTGAAATTTTAGATATTGAGTAGCCCAGGGGACAAAGCAAATCGTGAATAAAGAAATGAGAGGTTCATTCTCCTTGCTCATCTTGGTTAAATTTGGACTATATTTTTGTTAGTCTATTGTTAGCATAACAGTGACTAAGTGCTGGGCCGGGAAGGCAGATGGCCTAGATCTGAATCTTATTACCATAGACCTCTTGCTGTAAGGACAAGGGCAAGTTATATTTTGATATCTCAGATTCCTTTTCAGGAAAGTGTGGGTAGCAATGGTCCCTACCTAATAGACTATTTGTAGGGTTGGATGACATATTGTAGGTAAAAAGCCTATCTCATTGAAGAAACGGTCATATAGTTGTTAGCTTACTATTGCTTCAGAACTGATGGTGACAGACAGGCAAGATTCTCCTGTGACCCGAGGAAGGCTCATGTGAATGGCAGTTTCTCCTTGGATGTTTTGTTCAGAATTGTGGGGAGTCCTCTGCTTTGCAGCATTGCTGGGGTGTAAACTTGTGGATCTAATTCACCTCTTAGGCTTGAATCCGGAGACCTGGCAAGTAGTTCTGATTCTGTCTTTACCAGACCAAAACTCTGGGCACTTCATCTATTCAGAGGTCTTTACCTCAGCTCTCTAATCTGTAAAACAAAGGGATTGGTAAGGTTAATTTAGATTCTTCCCAGTGGCAAAGCTGCAGGGATTTTTGTTTCCACTCAGTGTTTTTGGCTCAAGAAAGAGGCCAACCTGAGTTCAGATGAAAGCTCAGTGTGTGGGCAGAGCTGGAAGCCCTGGTTGAAGCTCCTCTCAGCTGAAGACATTTGTTTCAGTAGACTGAGGAAGTGAAGTTAGAGGTTCTATTGGTTTGAGCTTCTACCTCTCAGCCTGGGTGTGTGGAATGACAGGAGGCTTCCGAGGCAGACAGACTAGCGTTGAGACTTATTCTGTCCTCTTTGCCAGCTTGTTTCCTAGTTCCTGGGGAGTTTTAAGTGCTAGAAAGTCAATTCCAGACATTTAATCTGCTTCCAAAGCTGCACCATTTGGAGCGTGACGTTAGTGATACTTAATCTCCACTCAGAAGGCCCTGGCATTTCGTCTATGAAGATAAACTGGTCTATGTGAAAATTAATCTATGCATAACATTTTCCATAAACTAGGAATAACGTACTGAATGAGTGAGCAGAAAGCAAAGCAGATGCAGCCCATGAGGCTCACGAGTCGTTTGTGATTAGACATTCCTCCATTCTGGTCAACTAGTCCCCAAAGACGTCACGACCATACTTTGATTTGTGAGGAAGTCAGTGGTGTTTGATCTTGTTTTATGGTGAAAATGGTTACTCAAGCGGAAGACAAGGCATGCAGCGCTAATTCGGGTCTTCCTAAATTCTCTCCATGAGCAATCCCAAGTGATCTATTCCACGTTTCCTCTAAGAGCTGTGGCAAGTAGTCGGTTTTGGTGTAGGCTAAAAGTGTCAGCCCAGAAACCACAGAGATGACTGCAAAGTGTACTAGGGTTCACTCCTGTTTGTTTCTATAGGATATTCGCTTCTTATCCTTGCTGTGATAAAGGTAGTTGTTGCATTAGTTATAGCAGTACTTTGTATATTCTGCAGAGCAGGTCAGAGCAAGGTCGTCTTAAGCTAACCCTGACCCACATCCTCCTCCAACAGTGTACAGTAGTGAGTCACTGCAAGGGAAAGTCCACTTCTCACCTCGGTAGCCAGAATGCTACAGAGAGGGTAAATGCCACAAATCCTTTTAGAAAGCGCTAGAACCTCAGCGGTCTGTGTGTTCTCGGCAGAGCTATGAAAGGATAGGGCTCCACAGCAGTGCCGGGTATATTTGACCTCGACAGCCTGCTGTGTCCTTGACCTCAAACCTGCTTTGGATTCTGCAGATGGGGAAGGGAATATCTAAAATGAATGATGAGATAGGAGTGGGCTGGGGGAGTCTTGGGATTACCTATTGATTAGCACATCCCTGACAGGGAAGCCATGGCAAAGCCATTGCTCTTATCAGATGGCTATGGGGGTTGGGAATAAAAGTAGGGATAATGGTGGCAGCACTGAATAGGAACAGTGGGCAAGGACCCAAACTCACTATCAAGGTGAGTGATGTGTGAAGTACTGGGAGCGGGTAGTCAAAGGGAAGGAAGCCTGGGCAGAGGAAACAGGAGGCATAGGCGGTGAGGTGATCTCTGGGAGTGAGGTAACTTCACTTCTGCGCAGTGTATTGCGGAATGATGGGCAGAGGAGGGAGTGGGGCTGTGTGATTTGATGTGTGGCTGGAGATGCGCATGTCACAGTCAAGATCTATGAGAGGGGACAATGTCATGGAGCAGCCATACACATGTGGAATCTGACTTGGGCCACAGACCAAAGTGACAAATTGAATGGGTTCAGATTTTCCTCCAAATTTTAGTTTCCTTCATATTAAATGAAGAATTGATTGCAAGCTGTGATTCTCCTTCTTAGTGCTCATTACTATAGTTAGCCCATTCTACATTTGTCTAATGGCTCTCTCTCTTTTGGACTAATGTGTTCCACAAAGACAGGGATGGCATCTGTTCTGTTTTCTGTCATAGCTCATGTCTTGACATGGTTTAATAGATGTTTGTTGAATGAATGTACATATTAAATAAATACTCCCCAAGCATAGCTGGTGGTGCATGCCTTTAATCCCAGTATTAATCCCAGGCAGAAGCAAGTAGATCTCTGAGTTTGAGGCTAGCCTAGTCTGTGTTAGTTCCAGGACAGCCAGATATACACAATAAGACCTGGTCTTAAAAAAAAAAAGTAAATATTTCCTGACACTGACTATGAGAAGGGGCTGAGATAACTGAGCCTCTACTTAAAGTGACTTGTAACAGTAGCAGAAGAGTGTACAAAAGTAAGACACAATGCACAACGAGCCTGTGGAGCAACCAAGATGCTCACGGAGAGATGGCGATGGTAGCGCTGGCCTGCAGCTGTCAATCACAAGACTTATAAACCAAGCCATTCATCCATCTAGCTGCAGCTGTCAATCACAAGACTTACAAACAAAGCAATTCATCCGTCTAGCAGAAGGCTGCGTGGAGCACTCCGGTGAAGACTATGGCTTCTTTTTATTATGAAGTAAAAGTCAAAGTCAGAGGAGGTCTGATATCTTCTTAAAGTGGTGTTGTCAAACATTTCTCCAGTATACAGATTTCTTAACCCTTTTAGAACGATCTTGAAGAATAAGAACTTATTTTTTTCTCTTACAGACTGAGAGGATGTGAAGAACCAGATATTGGTGAAGGAAATGAACATTTAGGGAGGAGAGAATGATGTTAGTAAAACCATAGCTGCTGAACACTCTAGAGACTGGGATCATGGTTTGGAGTATGTCAGGGCCAGAGAGGATGAGGGTCATCTTCTTCATAGATAAGGACTGGGGGAGATGCAGCTACCCTGCTGGCAGCTATGGAGCTGGTAAATGTTGGATGAATTACTTAGATAAGGCTAATTGTCTTTCAGAACACAGAATATTCCCCACAGCACCATGGCAGAGCACCCTGAGAAGCAGGTCCTATGTGAGGGTTCACAGTTTTGAATCTGTTCCATCTTGACTAAAGGTCAGAGAGTTCAGACCTCTTCTTGCTCCTCAAGGATGAACAATGAGATGTTTGCCCAAAGGTGTGGCTACTGGATGGCTTACTCTCCAAAGCCCAGACAACAGGATGCTTTTTCTTAGGGCATGGTTATCAGGGGTTTTGAGCTGTAAGGAAATAATTATGCTTGCTTGTTCTTTGCATCATGGAAGTCTTGTGCCCTCCTCTTTTGATTGGGGTATATAAAGACTGTGAGTAATAAACTCGGGGGTCTTTTACAGGATTCACTGGAAGCCCCCCGACTCTGTCTTCTGTCTCTTGTCTATTTCTTTCCTCAATCCACACTCCCCTGTAGTGCCCGTCGGTCCAGACAGACCAGACAGGCCTATGATCATCAGCAGTCAGGGAAACTGAGTCTTTGGAGGGTGGGGAGTTTATCTGAATTCACAATGTGTCTGATGAGCTGAGCTGGGATTAATCCTGGGATTCTGATGATCCAAAGCACTGGCTCTTAGCTGTAGTCTGCTACGATCTTCCCAGGTCTTTCTTGGAGGTTTTGAAAGCCGTTGCTAGGAAACACAGGGTGAGGATCATAGTATAGAAGCCGTCTGAGGAGCTGGAGTTCCTGTGATTTAGACTCGCAAGGCAGGGTGATGCTTTTCTGTCACACTGCAAAGTTAGCATCAGGAATTCTGTTGACCTGGAAAAAAAAACCTTCTATTTGTTTGTATATTTTAATTAAAATATTAAAAAAATACAGAGAAATCTTAAATATCACTCTGAGTGAAGATAACTCATTTAATTGTGATTTTTTGGGGGGTCAGCTTTAATTGTAAACTCAAGTTGAGTTTCTGGTCATATGAGCAATCATATCAGCTAATTCATACCCAGTGCTATATCCAGTCAGGCCCAGCCTATGCACATGTGACTGTGTGTATTCTTTCCACCCTTGGGTAGTGCATGTTCTGCTCTTACTTCTATCTTAAAAGTGGGGAACTTGACGTGAAAAGAGCTGAGTGTTTTGGCCAATAGTCGGAAGACTAGGAAGTAAGTGGTGGCTCCCACGTGGGAGCCTGGGCTGTCCCGACCAGCTGTAGGGCGAGAGCTCAGGGTGGGCCGTGGAAAGTGTTAATGTGGTGGATCTTCAGAGTCTCCACTAAATGGAAACGACCAGAGTTAGCACGTTTTAGTTACTGCTCTGCTTCTACCCTTGATGTGGTAAGCTGTGGCATTATTTTCATTTCGGAGAGTTTTTCTTGTTCAAGTTTGGAAGTTTAAAAACGTGTGGGGAATCCTGTGGCTGTCTTAGCCACCTGCAAGCCCTCCTTCCACTCACTCTTAGGTTCAGCCAGCCCTTCCAGTTACCGCTTGCAGTTAAAAGCCACCTCCTGCACTGTGTGGTGGTGGTTAAGCCTTTAATTCCAGCACTCAGGAGGCAGAGGCAGGGGACTCACTGGTGAGTTTAAGGCCGGCCTGGTCTATAGGGTGAGTTTCAGTACAGCCAGAGCTGCTACATAGAGAAACCAAAGCCAAAACCAAAACCCAAACTAAACCAACCAACCAAAGTCACCTTTTGTCAGATTTACACGCGCAGAGTCATCAGCGTTTGGGCCTCTATTTCCGGTGGGCCGTCTGAGGGCTCCTATACAGTTCGCTGATGCCATTTGATGGATGTGTATTTTACTTGGGCATACACAAACACACCCATGTCACGTCTCAGCACCTTGTAGCAGTCACCACCTCTGTCTGAGGTGTGGGAGAACTGAGTACCAGAAAGTAAAGAGGAGAGGCAGGTAAACTGTCACAAAAGCATAAATGTCAAGGAAGACACTAAAAGCAATAGTGACAGCAATGTTAAAGCCCCGGGACAAGGGCTCCCAGCACCTTCAGGCACTCTTCAGCTCCTGCAGGATTTTCAGTGCCATATAGTACCTGTGACATTTGAATGGCAGCGGCATTTTCTTATGTTCTCTGTTTTTAATAATACAATGCCACAGGCTAATTTATAAATAAAAACAGGGCAATTGTGGTTCATCCCGTGATGGGTCTTCTTGCTGTCAGGATCCTCAGATATAATAGGTCAGCCCGTGGTAAGAGACTGGAATGGAACACGACACTATAGCCAAACTGGCTTTAATATAGCACAACCTCTCCTGAGAGAACCCACTGACACATCGTATCATGTGAGTGGATTGGCATAGTCACGAGGGCAGAGCTCTAATTACCTTCTAAAGGGGTTCACTGGTCCCATCTCTTAATATCTCATAATAAGAAATATATTTCAACATGAGCTACACACCAAACTCAAACCACAATGGTCAGCAACTGGCTACCTCATGTCAGGCCCATTGCATCCAAGTGCATCTGGACTCGAGAGCAAGTGCAGATTTCTGTGGTAGCTAATGCAAGTAAGATGGCGCCATTTTTATTTAAAATCAAGGTACTGTCAATCACTAAGGGACTCCAGAGTCACCCGAGAGTGGAGTGTATTTGGGGGCGGTTGTTTCCCTGTAGTGGCTAAGAGAGTTTAGAACGGGCCTAAGCCCGACCGAGAATATGCATCATGGAGGCTGAAACAAAATATGTTGTGAGCAGGGAGAGGAGAGGGTGTTGTGGGGTTCACCCCTTAATGCAAGGGAGCGCTGTGTGTAGACCTGAGTGCCATGGGACTCCAACCCCTGCCTGCTTCTTCCTTTGCTGTGATGTCTTCTCAACTCCCATTTAACTAAATCTTACCTACTTGCATCCTCATCTCCACCAAACAATTGACTCCCTGAATTCTTTCTGTTTCTCTGCTTGTGTGAGGCCTCCAGGAGGCCATGCGAGAGCAAAGCAGCTAGGTCTCTCCTTTTGCTTTTCCAGATGTAATGCAACACAGGATGCCTGAAAGCCTTTTGAGTAGAGAAGTCTTCTAGTCTGCATCCAGCCTCTGGTCAGATCAAGAGTGTCACTCCCTTCTGTTTCTTCTCTTTTGAACTCAATCTACATGTGTCTACATCTGCCTACACAGTCTACGGTTTATCCTTCCAGGAGTCACTGCGTGGAACACCCAAATGTCTTCTACTGTTCGCATAATGGCCTGACTAGAGGGATGTGTATTTGTCACTTTTTTAATGCCTGGGACATAGTTTGTCACATAAGCAACTTTAAGGGAGGAATTATTTTGGATTATAGTTTAAAAGATGTCAGTCCAGGAAGGGCATGGAAAAGCAAAACAGTTTAGAACACGATGGAGCAGGAAGCAGAGAGAGAAGGGAATATAGGAACAGGCCGAGGTAGGCAGTCTCCAAAACCATGTTCCTAGTGGCATGCTTCCTTTAACTAGACCCTACCCCATTGCTTACCGTTTACCACCTCCTAATAATGAATAATGCCTTCATATTGTGAACCCATTGAGGGGAGTTAATCCATTGATTAGGTCAAAACTCTCATGGTCTAATTATTACTGAAAACTATTTTACACACACACACAAACACACACGTGCGTGTGCATGTACGTATCCAGAGAGAGACAAAGAGAGAAGAGAGAGATCTTCATCAATCCCCTGGGAGTTTATAATCACATCCAGTGACAAAATCAGCCTCTCAAAGTTGTCTCTCCACCCTTCCATTGCATGACCTCTGTTGGTGTGAAGAAGGAGTGGGAGTACTTTCTTAAGGAGTTAAACCAGCCAGATTGGAAAAAGCAATTTAGCCTGGGTTGCCTGAGTCTGTACTGCAGCAGTCAGAAGGCTTTCTACTCTGCTGAATTTTTGACTTGGCCTTTGGGAGCTATCAAGAAAATAAAAACAATCGATGGAGAACGTCCACATGTCTCCCTGCTTCTTCTCTCCATCAGCCTCCCCCTTTGCGCACTAAAGCCTACTTTAACCAAAGCAAGCTCCTGCAGGATCCATGCTCTCCACTGCACTGCTACAAAATTAAAGAGTTAAAGTGAGCGCTAGAGTTAAAATGGCGAGACCAAGAACTTTGGGCTGGCGGGGTGCATTGTGTAACGCAAGTCGGCTGAAGAAAGAAGCCATTCCAAGATGAAATTTTAATGTCTATATGGCAGGAGGAAGGTCCAGCCTCTCTGATGGGCTGAACCTCGAACAGCCACACAAGGGCATACTTACTGAAAGTTACACCAAATATTTCTGCACGCCAAGGTCTTTAATCTAATTTGCATGTCTTACTGAAGGAGAGCATCACATGCCCTCACGACATTAGTCCTTTACTATGTATCATTTGCAATACACAATAATACAAGTGCCTCAGGTGTGCCTAAGGAGTCTTGTGACCAAAGTCATGGAATGCTGCCACGCCCCTTCAGCAAGACAATCACTGTTTCCCACAAGGATTCTTCAAAGTCAAAGTACTTCTAAAAAAATGACTGTTGATTGTAATAGCCACCCCATACAGTGATTCAGCTAAAGTCCTACAACACTGGGGGGCTTGTGATCGAGTGTGAGATAGCCAAGCTACTAGATAAGGACAGAGCTTTGAACAAACAACAAATGAGTTCTTGTAGTTCTGCGTGGCTCTCATGAAGACCTAGCCCACCCCAGCACCCACAAAGCACCGCTGTCTTTTCACCTGGTAACATTATGGGGGATTAGACATTTTGTACAAATTTTTGTATCCAACACATCTAGTTGTAACAGATTTAATTATGGGTAGGAACAGCTTCTAGGAAAGCTTTTTGTCAATTTCAGGAAAGAGAACACCATGGATCACCCAAGAGTATGGAAGAGCCAGAGGAACGGTAGTCCAAGCCTTGCCAGCACAGACAGTAGAGGTGACCCTTGATTGTAGCTGTTCAGAGCTGTCCGTACCTTCCACCCTCGAGAGCAAATGTACTTTCTGCTTCTTCTTTCTCAGCTGCCGAACAATATTGGTCGCTGGTTCATCATACCAGGTCTGATGTGAACTTTTCTCCTTTGGGAGCACAGAAACTAAGATTACCCATGGCTGTGATTGGTGGAAGCGTGAAGGAAGAGCATCTCCTCATTCTTAACACCACCAAGAATGTCATTCCAGCTTGATTTCTGCCTCCTCTGTATCCTTTCCTCTTCTGGATTTTCCAATCATCATCTAAGACCAAACTGCTGCCTCGGGTCTAGAAGAACTCTTTAGAACTCCCATGTCCCTTGAACAATTGGTTCTTTTCTCTGCTTTCTTTTGTGGCAAAGTTCTTCAAAGGGGTTATCTCTAACTATCTTTACTTTCTTTTATCACCCTGTTTCCTGAATGCACCACCATCAAGTTTCTTTTCCCTTCATAACTCACCCAGAAAACAAAACAAAATGAAATGCCGACCTGCTTTTGTCAAGGTCAGTAGTTACCAGAGTGAGGATGTTTTTCTCCCTGCTCAGATTAGTCAAAGCTTGTACCAATTTCTCTGCTGTATTTTAGTCATCAAAAGCTTTAGCTTGCACAAAAAAATGTTGATTTGGGCAATGATATCAAGACACTATCAACCACTTACCATGTTTCAAATCCTATAGTCAACTTTCAGTTTTATTTCCCTTAACCCATCACACTCAATACAGAGAATTCTGCCTCTTGATCTAGTATTGCTGCCTTCTCTGGCCTCTGGGGCACCATTTTCCTTCCTGTAATGACTGGGAGGTAGCTCTGCTCTGTCCTCTTTCCTTTCTCTCTCGTCTTTGAAGGCTGGTCTTCAGTGTCCATTGTCCAGTTTAAGGATCCCATCAACTTTCTTGTCTTTACTTTTTATTTCTTTTAGACAAGGTCTCCCTGCACAGCCCAGGCAGGCCTCAAATTTTTGGCAGTCCTCTCTCTGTCTTTAGAATTCCAGCTGTGCACATCACCCACCATCACCGACTTCATCTGTTCTATCATCTACTCTGTCTTCTCTAGCATTTCTATAGCAGAGGACACCCTAAGACTGCGTGCACTCCATTTTGGCCACCTACTGACTTGTCTTTTGCCTCCTACCTTGCTCCTCACATTGATCATGTAGCAGTCACAGCCATTCTTGTGATGGCCTATGAGGCTGGGTTTTCTCTAATGTCATCACCTAGCAACCCATTCTGTGCCTACCTAGCCACAGCCACAGGGGCCTGCTTGTCAAGTATCGGGAATATTTTCTACCTCGGTGTCTTTACATTGTGGTATTTCCTCCTGGGGTTTTCTTCTCTTGTGTTTCCCCATGGTGTTATTGCTTCTCTGTTCAAGGTTCACTTTAGGATATTCCCTGATAGTCTTCCCTAAGTCCAACAAGGCCACTGTCTTAGTTAGGCTTTCTACTGCTATAAAGAGATACCATGACCACAGCAACTCTTACAAACGGAAACATTTAATTGAGGTGGCAACTTTCAGTTCAGAGGTTCAGCCCACTAACATCATGGTAGGATATGGCGCCATGCAGGCAGATATGGTGCTGACTACATCTTGATCAGGAGACAACAGGAAAGTCCACTGAGTGAAACTTGAGTAAAAGAGACCTCAAAGTCCACCCCCACAGTGATTCACTTCCCTCAACAAGGCCACACCTACTTCAACAAGGCCACACCTCCCACACGCTCCCTTTGGGTGCCATTTCTTTTAAATCACCACAACCACCATTACTATTATCCCTTATAAGTACCCTCTGTTCTCCAGATTCTGTTCTTTATTTCTTCAAACCTATATATTTCTTTGTTTTCTATCTCCTCTATTTTAAGTCTTTATCTTCAACACCTAAACAGTTAATGGCGTATTATAGCAGATATTAGTTATTTGTTGAAAGAATGTATGAATTACTGCTAGCCTTGTCAATTATATTGGTGACATATTTTTCAAAAATGTTCTGATGTCTATCACCAACCACAAGACATAAAAGAAAGAGAAATGATAAAGGCTTTCTTTGGTATAGAAAGGTGACAGAAAATCATCAAATGTTCCCACCCGGAGGAACATTTGTTCCGTCACACTATTCAGGTCACCCCCAGCAGGAGAAGCAAGCTGCCAGCTTACAGCTTGAGGAGTTCCTCCCAGGGACCTGCAGGTGTAGCCTGGACCCTGACTTGTGTGCAGAAAAGAACTTCAAGGTAAGCCAGAGTGAAGCAAAATTTGGTTTATTATGCAAAGGACCTTCAGCGTCCACTCAGATTTTTCAAAAGAGAGAGGAAGGGAAGGAGGAAGATAGACAGACAGATAGATGACAATAGATAGATAGACAGATGAGAAACTGTTAAACTATCATATATATACACACACACATATATAGAACCCCCCACACACATACACACATTGTATGTTTGTGTGGCTTTTGAAGTTACATTGTTCTAGGGATATAATCTGTACCCGAGTTTAAAATATTATAGTCTTTGCAAAAATAGGAAAGGAGTGTTGATAAGATACCAACACAGGCAAAAACAGGTCAAAGGAATTCTTTCTATGTATAGGTTCCACAAGGTCAGGACAAGATTTGACTCTAACTATGATTCATGAGAGTTTTGTTTGTTAAATTTTCAGTCAGTGAGAGCCCTAAGCCAGATTCCAGGGAAGCAATGGGCTCCTTTCCTTTTGAATATCCTCTTTTTTTTCTGTCTTTCTAACCTACCTCACTATGAAGACTATTATGTAGTCATAAATGGGACTTTTAAAGAATATTCAATAGTATATAAAAGTGCTTACTATGGAAAACTACCATAATAAATGAAAAGAAATAATCAACCAGGCTGTGGTGGTTCATGCCTTTAATCCCAGCACTTGGGAGGCAGAGGCAGGCAGATCCCTGTAAGTTTGAGGTCAGCCTGGTCTACAAGGGCTAGTTCCAGGACAGCCAGGGCTGTTACATGGAGAAACCCTGTCTCGAAAAAATAAAACAAAACAAAAAGAAACAACCAACTGTAGAGTTTCAGGCCATCTGGCTGAAGCTGATGATTCATGGCCAAAGAATAGTCTTGTAAAGTTCCTGCAGTAAGATCATTTTGACTTCTAATCAAGTGTGTTGAGGGTGTCATGGCATCTTGTTTGTCTATATGATAATTAGGGGAACAATTAACACAGTAAATAATATAGTGGAGTTTTGGGTATAGTGGGCTATGTAGCAAACTATTCTTTCTTTTTTTTTTTTTTTTTTTTTTTTTTTGAGACAGGGTTTCTCTGCAGCTTTTTTTAGAGCCTGTCCTGGAACTAGCTCTTGTAGACCAGGCTGGCCTCGAACTCACAGAGATCCGCCTGCCTCTGCCTCCCGAGTGCTGGGATTAAAGGCATGTGCCACAACCGCCCGGCGCAAACTATTCTTAATACTACTTTGTGAGGCTTATTAATTTCCATAAATCGCTTCTCTGCCTCCTGAAACAATGATGCACACTTAGATTCCCATCTTCTTTTCCTTCTTGTAATCACTAGAAGTAATAGTCTAAGTATGAGCATTATTTGGGAGAGTCCTGGAAGTGTTTTGAAATTTTAGTTCATCATAGAGGCCACATTGACCAAATATCGTATATATCAACTTTATTCAACAATCTGCAAGTCAAAACGCAAAGTAACTCTTAGGTCCACTAAGTCAACACTAAAAACTTGGGTTCTAGTCTCCTATGCTTTCTGGTTCATGATGCGAACACTGAGACGAAACTCCTGAGACCCTTGAAGATACTGTGAGCATGCGAATATTCATCTCTTCCCCACTTTCAGCGGTTTTGGAATGAGATCTAACTTTTTAAACATTATCTATTATCAGTTCCTGTTTCAGAGTCCAAAGAGTTTAATAGGGAAGCCTGAGCAATGAGCAACGCCATAAGCCTGCATGGCACTGTGTGTTGTCCGACTCTACTGTCCATCAATGCCCTGTTGGTCAGAGCTCCATGTGGTGCTTCTGGACCGTTCTGCGGCCCTGTTCTTCCTCCAGGGTCATGTTATCGTACATTCCAGGAGCTAAGAGCTATCCTCATGTTCTAGTTTATGTCCACCCTTCTCCAGGTTTTTAAACTCCCTAGCTTCATAACTAATTAGAACGTTTTTTAAAGCTATTTATGGCCATTCAGCCAAAAATAAATGTGACCCCTCTCCCCCTCCCCAGTGACTCCTGGTCTTAGAGAGCTTGGAAAATCACATGAGACACAATATGAGGGGTAGTAGAGGAAAGAAGATAGTCATTTCTGGGACAAGAGACTGTCTCTTTTTTATTGTCCTCTTCTCCCTTGTTGTGCTTAATTTTCTCACCATGTGTTATCACAACATATGTAATATCCGAGCTTATCTGTAAAATGAGCTCCCGGCCTCCAGGCTGCAAATGATTCACAGGAACAGAACTTAAAGGTGTAATTTCCTGTGGCTGCACAGTTTTATCATTAACTTCTCGGGTAAAGCAGATCAGGTGACCACACAGGAAGCCTGGGGAATGGCAGAAATGAAAATCTCGTGGGACAGGCAGGGGACAGACATGGTCTTGCCCGTTGACCCTTCCCTTGTATCTCACGCTGCCTCCTGAGTGCTCCCTTTCTGATGCTACTGCACTGGCCTAGCAGCAGACCCATGTCACAGCCCGCCCAGTCTTTCTTCATCGAGGAAGCCTGTGTCAGAAGTCAGGGGGTGCAGCGGCGAGGAAAGGCTCTGTGGCTTGCAAGCAGGCAGCTGTGGGTTTGACCATGCGAATGGGTACCTCATGTGTCAGGGTGTGTCATCTCAGTGGAGTGGGGGGGCAGTGACATACGTGGTGGGTTTCCTTCTCACACCATTTAGCCTCTTCTAATTTTATCCTGTCCCAGCCTTTGGGACATTTGCAAATGTCACTACACTTTCTCCTGCTTCCCCCTCATTCTCTTCCGTTGACCTTTTAAGGGCATCTCATGGGCAGGGCTTTTATGTAGTGGGGTAGGCTGGATGTTGTAGGATGTAAACCCCTTCCACACTGAGGGGCACTGGGCCTGGAAACCATGGTGCTTACTGCTTAAAAGAAACATGTCTTCATAAAGTAGCCTGTTCCTTGATTTTCCATATCTCACGATGTGGGAACTCTCTCGTAGCTATGAAGGGGGAAAGCAAATGTTACCCAGCTGAACATTAATGGCTGACAAAGACTCACCCACTGTCCATTCAGACTCTGTCCCCACATCAGTCATACATGTCGGTACAACGCACTAAAGAAAAAGAATGTATTTGCCAAATTTTCTTTTAGAGAGAGTGCTGTGTTTGTTTGGAAGAAACGCTGTGACACACTGTCTGGATTTGAAAGGTGTGGCTTCGGAGCATGCTCATGCAATGAAATGGTCTCCTAACTTCTGGGCCCCATAATAAAGAACAGGATGAGGGAGAGAAGAGGAGAGAAAGTGACTCATGGGAGACTCATGGGAGACTCATGGGCTAGGGGTGTAAAGTTACTGATCTCACAGTTTTGAGGGATGTGAAGAGAATTGAACCTAGGACCTTTATCTTGTTAGGTAACTACCACTAATCTATATTCTCAGACCTCCTTTTTACTCTTAAATTTAGTGGCAAGGTCTCCCTAAATGGCACAGGCTAGCCTTGAACTCATTCTGTAGCAGACAGGCCTTGAACTTGTCATCTTCTTGCTTCATTCTCCTGAGGGGTAATAGCTGATATCACAGGGCTGTGCCACCAGGGCAGCTGCTCATCTCCTGAAATCTTGATAGGAGAATTTTTTTTCTCTGAAACCTTGAGTGTCTTGTGAGCACTGGTATGAAGTTGACACAAAAGCCATGGAAGTACAGGAGAGGGAACTAGAGATAGGAGACACTGTAAAGAAAAGCCTTTAGGCTATATAAAAACCACAGGAAAAAGCTGAAATTAGAAAGGCTGTGGAATCTGAGGAGTCAGAAAGCCAAGAAGGTACTCTACTGACTCGGAGGCCAGAGCAGGAGAGTGATTTACTTACTGAGAGATGTTTGACATTTTCTCTGTAATAACATAGAACTGTACGTCATAATCCTGGATTAAACCTGCATTCACCACCTTCTTAATATGGTTTGATATAGATCATGCCCCACAAAGGTCTATCTATTAGAGGCAGGGTGCCAAGAGCAGTGCTCTTTGGAGGTGATGTAGACCTTTAAGAGGTGGGGGTCTATTGAGAAGCCCTTAGGTCCCTGAAGGTACGCTCTTTAAGGGGATTGTGGGATCCTATTCTCTGTCTCCTTCTCTGCTTTTTAGCCTAAGATAATGAACAGTTTGTGCCAATATCTCCTTATGAGAGCCAATGGGCACTGCACTAGGGCTACAAAGTAATGAGGTTCCATGCTCTTAGACTGGAACCTCCTCTGATCTGTAAGTAAACTTCTCTGCTTCTCAAGTGGCTTATACTGCTCATTTTGTCACAGCGACGGAAAATTGATGACTATATTCCTTTCGTGTTTTGAATAAATCAAATATGGCAGCATTATTTTTCATTTCTGCATAGTTTTCACACTTAGATTTTTTATTTCTATGCTTTTATTTAAGTTGAAAATGTTTTCTATTTTTTAAAGAAAAGGTATGTAAATGAATACACAATTGTCCCATTTATCTGTTTTTTCTTTTTTCAGCTGAAGGCACAGGATTACACAGCCATTGGTCAGAATGCAAATTGCCCAGGGTCTTATTCTTAAAAACTGTCACCAGAGTGGTGGTGTTTGTGGTGGGACGATTCTGATAGGTACTTCTGCCAGGTTGAGGACCATGTGGGCTTGTGTAAGCTACGGGAAGACCTTCAGAATTAATGTTTAGAAAGTTTCAACCCTCATGTGGTGGGGATGAGGGACAAGGCTGGGAGAGATTGGACAAATCATAAATGTTTAGAAAGTGAAAGCACAGGTTGAGAACCAGGCTGTAGGGTGACTTTTCCCAAGGCTGCTCTAACCTTACCATGTCATGGATGCCCATAATTTTTGGCCTTGGGGTACTTGAATCAAATCAACTTCAACCAATCTTTTTTTTTTTTTTACCCTGAAGAGTGGTCAGTTCCAAGACTAAAAATGAAAGAGAAACCCATCAGCTCCCTGGAGGAGTCGGTGGTCTTTTAAAGGTGAGCTTACTGTTCGAGACAACATTGCTTCTGTGGGTCAGTGAACCAGATTACTGTTTGCACATAGACCATAGAGACTGTAATTTACTATTGTGCACAGCAGACCAGGAGCTGATGGTGTTATAGTATCCATTGCTAGCAGATATGTATTGGAAGCATAAGGTTCTTCAATTCCTAGTATGGTCTTTGTCCAGCTCAGATAGCCGAGAGATTGTGTGTTACCAGAGTCAATCTTCAGTATTTCTTTAGAAGTTTGGATTTGGCTTAAAAATATTCTTTATAAAAAAAGGTTTTTTTGGCTTCCCAGGGCTGTTGTGTTTCGCAGGTTAGCTTGTATACTGGATACCTGCATCCAGCTGAGGAGAGAAATGGAAGTTGGTATCCTGTCAGACAGTTATTATTTGGACCCTCTGTATACAGGACATTGGGAAGGCATCAGGTTTCAATTTGTCCAGAGATGCCACTTTATAATTGTCATGAAGGTGACAGAAACTGGCAGATGGCGTTGCTGACCACAACACTCTCCCAATTCGGTGCAACCCACAAGGCTTATGTTTACTGCACAGGACCTTTTAGAAAACGAGGGACCATATGTTTAGCTTAAGAGAGACATGACTCAGAAAATATGTTTATGAAACTTTGAAATGTTAGGACAGGGAAGGATTTTAGAAAGCACAATGTTTAGCCATCTAATTTGCCATGTGTAAAAAGGACTTTGCATTTAGAACTCCATGGAACACTGGAGATTTTTCTGTTTACTTGTCTTGTAGGTGAAGAAGGCAGTGTCTGGAGAGGTGACTTCGGCTTTGCAGAGGACACAGCTTCGCAGTCCTTTAGGCTTCCAATCCCTGTCCTTTGTGTTTTGTTGTAGTTGTTTGCCTCACAGATGGCTAGCGGTGGAGAGAGTCCAGATTCAGACCGCTGATAGAATTTAAGTGGTATGAAATGTGTCAGGAATTACACCAGGCGCATTAGGCTTGATGTTTTCATTCTTTCAGCGTTTCCTAGAACTCTGCAGCACCGCTCTTCTTCCGCAGCTGATGAGCCATGACCACCCCTCTCAGTGTTGCTCAGTCTGAGATGGATCAAAGCTCCTCCTGGCAACCCAGAAGGATCTGTAGTGTGTGTGTTGAGTGGTGGTGGAAGGGCTAGGTCAATGAGGTGGTGATGATGGCCCAGCTTTTCGCCACAGTGACTAATTCCAGCAAGTTGTTTCATCCTGGCTGCAGCCCAGCCTCTTCATACACAAAATGAACACACACCCATTTTATCCTCCATTACAAGGATCTGGGGAGCTTTGCACGAGTGGAGTGGTTGTGGTACCAAAGACATCTGTAGTAGACACATCGCCAGACAGCTGGCCACGTTCTCAGTACTTTAAGAACATAACTCCCAGGCACCATTTATCTCTACTCAGACTTTTCTCCTTAATTCCAGGGTTTTTCTCATAGGATCACATTTAAACAAATAAATAGGAAACAGAAAAGCAACAGGGGCTGGATTCCTCTCAGAGGGTGGGAGTACTAGATTAAAACTTTTTAAAATTGACTTTATTGAGCTCTACATTTTTCTCTGCTCCCCTTCCTGCCTCTCCCCTCCACTTCAACCCTCTTCCATGGTCCCCATGCTACCAATTTACTCAGGAGATCTTGTCTTTTACTACTTCCCATGTAGATTAGATCCATGTATGTCTTAGGGTCCTCATTGTTATCTAACATTCTCTGGGATTGTGATTTGTGGGCTGGTTTTCTTTGCTTTATGTTTACAAACCACTTATGAGTGAGTACATGGGATAATTGTCTTTCTGGGTCTGAGTTACCTCACTCAATATGATGTTTTCTAGCTCCATCCATTTGCCAGCAAATATCATGATGTCATTATTTTTCTCTGCTGTGTAGTACTCCATCTTGTAAATGTACCACATTTTCCTTATCCATTCTTCAGTTGAGGGGCATTTAGGTTGTTTCTAGGTTCTGGCTATGACAAACAATGCTGCTATGAACATAGTTGAGCACATGTCCTTGTGGTATGATTGAGCATCCTTTGGGTATATACCCAAAGTGGTGTTACTGGGTCTTGAGGAAAGTTGTTTCTTAATTTTCTGAGAAATCACCATACATATATCCAAAGGGGCTGTATCAGTTTGCACTCCCATCAGCAATGCAGAAGTGTTTCCTTTACCCCATGTCCTCTCCAGCATAAGTTGTCATCAGTGTTTTTGATCTTGGCCATTCTTACAGGTGTAAGATGGAATCTCAGAGTTGTTTTGATTTGCACTTTTCTGATGACTAAGGATGTTGAACATTTTCTTAAGAGTCTTTCAGCCATTTTAGATTCCTCTGTTGAGAGTTCTCTGTTTAGGTCTGTATTTCATTTTTTTTTAATTGGGTAATTTGTTCTTTTGATGACCAATTTCTTGAGTTCTTTGTATATTTTGGAGATCCAATATGGGGTTGATGAAGATCTTTTCTCATTCTGTAGGTTGTCGTTTTGTCTTGTTGACCATGTCCTTTGCTTTACAGAAGCTTTTCAGTTTCAGGAGGTCCCATTTATTAATTGTTTCTCTCAGTGTCTGTGCTACTGGGGTTATTTAGGAAGTGGTCTCCTGTGCCAATGCGTTCAAGTCTACTTCCCACTTTTTCTTCTATAAGGTTCAGTGTGGCTGACTTTATATTGAGGTCTTTGATCCATTTGGATTTGAGTTTTATGCATGATGATAGATGTGGATTTATTTTCATTCTTCTACATGTTGATATCCAGTTATGCCAGCACCATTTGTTGAATATGCTTTATCTTTTCCATTTGCTCCTTTGTCAAAAATCAGGTGTTTGTAGGTGTGTGCATTAATATCCGGGTTTATGCTTGAGTTCCATTGGTCCTCCTGTCTGTTTTTATGCCAATACCAGGCTGTTTTCAGTACTGTAGCTCTGTAGTAGAGTTTGAAGTCAGGGATTGTGATGCTCCTAGAAGTTCTTTTATTGTATAGGATTGTTTTGACTATCCTGTTTTTGCTTGTTTGTTTGTTTTTTGCTTTTCCATATAAAGTTGAATACCATTCTTTCGAGGTCTGTGAAGAATTTTACTGGGATTTTGATGGGCATTGCATTGAATCTGTAGATTGCTTTTGGTAAGATTACCATTTTTACTATGTTAATTCTACCTATCCAAGAGCATGGGAGATCCTTCCATGTTCTGGTGTCTTCTTCAATTTCTTTCTTCAAAGATATAAAGTTCTTGTTATACAAATCTTCCACTTGTTTGGTTAGAGCTACTCAAAGATATTATGTTATTTGTAGCTATGGCAAAGGGTGATGTTTCTCTGATTTCTTTCTCAGACCATTTATCATTTGTGTACAGGAGGGCTAGGGATTTTTTGTGTTAATCTTGTGTCCTGCTACATTACTGAAGGTGTTTATTAGTTATAGAAGTTCCTTGGTAGAGTTTTTGGGGTCCCTTATGTAAAATATCATATCATCAGCAAAGAGTGAGAGTTTGACTTCTTCTTTTTCTATTTGTATCCCCTTGATTTCCTTTTATTGTCTTATTGCTCTAGCTAGGACACCAAGAACTATATTGAATAGATATGGAGAGAGTGGACAACCTTGTCTTGTTCCTGATTTTAGATTGAAACTCCTACAGCGTCTACATGTGAAAGACCAGGCCTCTCCACGGAGGGGCAAGGGAGATGGGCTAAGACCAGGCCTCTCCACGGAGGGACAAGGGAGATGGGCTTTGTGATTTGGTCTTCTCTGGTTTTTCGACATTTGAGTGGGCTCTTAATGGATGTACATGGATGATTAGGACGGAGAATAGATGCATGCGTCTGACCGTGTTCCACAAATAAACACCTGACAATGTTTCCTTTACTATAGAAGCGTTCTTTAATGTCTGGAGTTAAAATAGTCCGGTGTTCTTCACTGCCCTTTGTCGTACGCTTCAGTAAGTATTCCTGGTGAGAGGAAAGAGGTAGAAAACTTCCTCTCGAAAGTCTTTGGAGATTTTTTCCATAGAAATTACATTCATTTGGAGGAAAGTAGTTTCCTTATAATGTTTGCCATCTATTTCTTAAATGCCCTTTTATCCTTTGGGAGAATCAACTATTCCTTTTATAGAAAGCAATATCGCCATGTTATGGAACAGATGCAAAATCATCGTGAATTTTAAGGTAATTTGTAAGACTTCAAAGAATTGCACACCGACGTATTTTAACTCTCTCCCACCAAGATCTCACCTTTGAATGAACTTTGTTTGCCCTTGAAGCTGGGATAGACAAGTTTGGAGGGAGCATTGCTCTTCCATAGTTTCCCCTGGGATGACTCTCTCTTGTCTGAGTAGCCAGTTATGGGAGCACTGAACTCAACTCAGTTGTGTTTGCATCCCCAGTCCATTGTTTCTTACATGTGTAACCTTGGGCAGATCTCTTCACCTCTTCACATTCCCGAATGTCTGTAATACGATGAGGAATTAAGCAAGGTAACACACGGCAAATGCCAGCACATTGCCAGACAAAGTGTGAGCACTGAGAAAGGAGCTACGGCTATGAGCAATTTTAAGTGTGTTTGCTGAAGTCTAGCACATGAAAAATGTGTGCCTGTAAGTGAAAGGCAGAGATGAAAATTTTACCAGACAGCGCCTCACCTGTGTGAGGCATCCTAGTTCCAAAGTATCCCTGTTTTTCTGTTCAAAATGCATAATTATTTACAAAAAAAATCCCAGGCAGAAGGGGAGATAGACTTGCTAAGAAAAGGAACTGAGATGGCTCTAAAAGGATGCAATGAGGACCCGTGTGAGGAAGAAACTGGCATTGCATTGAGTACTTAATAGACAGGAAGTAAAGAGCTTTGGCTGAGACTCAGCAAACCCTTGTGGCCTAATTAATGACACCTGGAGGGAAAGCAGGGCTCCTGCCTTGAGAGGGAAATTCAGTGGCAAATACTCCGCAGAGTTTTGACTACTTTTGACTTGGGACAAAGGCAGAAGTAATCGCAAGGGAGAGTTGAGGGCGGTTTATTACATCTGTGTTGCAAAGGGGCAGGGAACCACAACCTTGAAGAGAACATTTTCTTGAAGGAAGTGGCTAAGGTAACACTGTGAGCAAGAAGCAAGGCTAATGCTGGTGAAAGTGACTGCTGGCTGCTGAGAGGGGAGCTACTGCTTTAAATCACCTGACTTTAAAGTCCCTCCTTGTTAAAGCCCCTCCTTCTCGTAGGAGAAGCACAAGTGGCTTGGCAGAGAGGTCAGTTCCACAGCCACCAAACTTTGCATGAACATCCAGGCTTAAATCAGAGACCAAACAGTAGCAGATGAAAATGGCATAGAGACGATTCAGTGGAGCCCAGAGGCGAATTCCCTTCTGGTTTTTGGAAACATCAGCGATTCCTCCAATTGTTAAAGTATAGGAGTAAATAATTCCTGTTACTGTCTGTTTGTGAGACACCTTAAATGAGGTCATACTTTAATTGAAGAAGCAGTAACTATTATGGATTCTGCCAAGATATTATTTATTATTTCTTTCTCTTGTTCCTACATGGAAAACAATTAACCATAAACCAAATTGCTTGTCTGAATAGTTAGGTGGAAGTAATATGATTGGAAGTATTAAGAGCTGGGAACACAGAGCAATTTTCTGAGGGACATGAATCTGTGAATTCAGATTATTGGAAAGATAGCCAATGGGTATGGTCGATATGCTGAATGTGATATCGACTGCCAAGCTTCCCATTGGACCAGTCCCAAACTGTCCAAACTTGAGACTATTTCCACTACCTAAAAATAAAAATAAAGTTCTCTCTGGTTGACCCCACTTTCACCTCCAGCTGTGGTCCTTTGACTTTTTAAGTCTGCACAGTGAAACTTACAAGGTGAGAATGGTCTAGAACATTCTCTTCGAACAGTTATCTTGCTGTCACTAAGTCTCCCTAGCCTTTCTGAACCCTCTTCATGAAGCATTGTGCTCCCCATAATCTGGTGTAACCCCTCATCTTGTGTTATTTGTGATTCTCACCTTGCTGAAGCCAGCTGTCGTTTCTGAGCCCCTGTTTTCTGACACCCCACCTCATTCAACAGAGCTGCTCACTCTAGTCCTCCATTCTCTCATCTCAGTTTCCACTACCCAACACTGTCTGGTGTTCCACCTCTTTCCTGACTCCCTCTCTCTTCCCCTGTCACTTCTTCCCCAGCTTCTAACCTGAGGACTTCAGAGAATCCTGAGATTTTTCTTTGGTGGATTCTCTTTTCTGTCACCTCTCAGTACCTACTTGTTTTGCCCAATATCATGGCTCTAGATGCCATGCATATCTGGAAGACTCTGAAAGGGCTGTTGCTAACCCAGACATTTCCCCTGGACTCTTGATCTATAGACACCTACTTGACATTTCCATCTGGGTGTCTACTAATCCTCTTAAACTTAACATATCATATCCCAACACCTCCCAAGCCAGAAACTCCATCGTCTCCCGATCTACCTCATTTAGCAGCAATACTGTTATGGGGGCTCCACACGAGCTTTGATACAAACCTTTGCTCTCCCCCGTACCTATCATTGTGCATCCAGTTTCCCCACCCATTGTCTAAGTTTCATGTTAAGAGAGAACTAACCGGTCCTTTCTTACCACCCACTTGCTACCTCTCTGGTCCAGTTCACGTCATCTCCCACAGGGAGGAGTTCAGTCGTCTCCTACGTGGTCTTCTGTGTTGATTTTGGTCACCTTGCCATCCATGTGCTGCACAGCAGCCAGAGTGACCTACTGAGCCTAGATCAGATCAAGTCACATTCTTCCCATGATCTCACGTCTTCCTCAGCATAAAGGCCAATGTTTTGACCTCAGTCTATAAGGCTCAGAAAGGTTTTATCCCATGTTGCCTCTCTGAATTTATCTTCTATCCTTCTCTGATTTCTCAGAGCAGTCTCTCTGTGCTGGGTGCACTCCTGCTAGAGGGCCCTTGTGCTTCTTCTTCCCTTTGTCTGCCTGGATTGTTCTTCCCAACCTGTCTGTGTGTGGCTGTGTGCATAGCACTGCCATTTCTTATCCCTGAAAAGATTTTCCACGAGGCTTCTTTTCTTTATATGTGTCTGTGTGTGCCTGAGTACACCACATTTTTCAAGTGCTCACACTTGAAAACCCAGAAGAGGGCATCAAACCTCCCAGAACTGGAGTTCAGACAGTTGTGAGCTACCATGTGGGGGCTCTGAACTAAACTCGGGTTCTTTGAAAGAACAGCCAACGCTCTTCCCTACCCAGCCATTTCTCCAGTTGAGTCTTATTTTCCCAGAGAGCCTATCTAAAGTCTCACTCCTTTCTCAATATGTTTCCTCTTTCCTTTTCCAGTTTTTCTCCTTAATACTTTATTACTTTGTGGCACCTAGTACATTTTATATACAGGCCTGTCTGTTCCCTTTCCTTCCCACCAGAATGCTTGCTCAGCAAATGATTTATTTGTTTTATTTAGATATGTAGTCATTTTATTCTTAAAAACCAGCAGATGACATGCCATGGGCCTCAATTAATTTGTGTGGTGAAAATGGATGGAACTAAGTTATAGGTGAAGATAAACCATTTCTCAGGAATCTAGCTCGGCCTGGGTTGTGGTAAAGATAAACCATTTCTCAGGACTCCATCTTGACCTGGGTTGTGGTAAAGATAGACCATTTCTCAGGATTCTAGCTCAGCCTGGGTTGTGTGATATTTTGATCATGTTCTGACAAATAAAGCTTACTTGGATTCAGAGGGCAGAGTTAGCCACTAGCCAACCAAAATTAACCACAGAGGTTTTGGAACACTGGGGACTGATGGAACAGGAAGTAAGGCACGGTGGAGAGGGACCTGGCTCTTTGTTTGGAGAAAGGAAGGGAGCAAGTAGGAAGGACTGGTGACTTTTCTCCTTTTCTGACCTTTCAGGCTCTGACCCAAATACTGACTCCTGAATTTTTACTAATAAAGAATAATTAGAATAACACTTCAGCCCTGTTATTTCTAAAGTTATGTATTTTTGTAAGAATTCTATTGTCCTTTTAAGTTGAATAAATTTTGACATTCATAGCCATAGAACCATTGTAATCGTTGGTCTATAGAGTTTTCAATGACCATAAATAGCAACAGTCGTGATAGTTGTCTATGTTAAACATTTACTAAGTGTCCATTTGAACTTTCCCTGAATTATTGTTACTATAGGATAGTTCCAACTTAGCAACTGTGTGACTCTGTTGGTCTCCTCTGTTAAAGGAGGATGACACACACACACACACACACACACACACACACACCTCTGAGTTGTTGGAACCTATATGAACATTCAATATATGCGTAATTTTGATACCATGACAAGGAAAAACAATTTCACTAGGAAGAATAGCCGGCTATGTTATAGTAACGCTGGCTTATGTGCTCTTTGCCAGTTGGAGCATTTGCTGTCCATTGCTCTCTGCTTGGGGGGTAGGATAAGATTCGCATTAGCAAAGGAAGTTACGAATGGCAGAATATCATTATAGTATGCATGAACAGTTTTAATTTACTATAGATGCAGAGCCACAAACAACTACAGTCATAAGCTGCCTGCTATAATCTCTTGTTGCACACAAAGCACTTTCTCAGGCAGTATTTCTTTTTGAAATCACATTTGGTGGGCATTGACATTATTCTTTCTGGCGTTTAGAGGAAAGCTGAGACTTCTTAGCTGTGATCTGTGTAAGATGATACAATGAGGTAGGAGTGCATTGAATACTTTATTTCTGATCCCTTCACTAGCTCGCTTTCGGAGAATGTGATCTATAGCAGGACTCTGTTCTTTGCAACATTGGTGTTCCCGGCTGAGTTCAAGCTGCCTTGCTTTCGAACACACCTCTTAGTGTCTCAAAGGTGTTAACTGAGACCAGTGGAGATGAGTGGAGTCACAGAGAAGATCAAGCTCTTTTAAAAGTCTCTTATGCACAGTGAGATGACAAGACGTTCAAGCTTCGGGAGTGCCCAAAGAAGATGAACCTTCAAATAGGAGTCATTTAAATCAACAAGTCAACACAAGGGTTCTGTTGTGTGTCTGATGCTCAGGGGAATATTAGAAAGCTGGAGTGAGCCCCACTTTTGAAGGAAAGGCTGACAATATCACTTAACCAGGACTCTGCTTTTACCACCAATGCTTACAGACATGGGCGGTGGCTTCTAAACACTTTGAGGTTAAAATATGCGTATGTTGGTTTTACCTCCTCCCTCTTGCTTTCATTCTCCCTCCCTCCCTCTCTATTTTGTTTCTTCGAGTCAGGATTTTACTATGTAGCTCTGAGTGGCTTTGAACTCAATCCCTCTGCCTCAGTTTACTGATTCCCAGGATTACAGCTGAGATCCTACCACTGCTGGCTTCCTGTGCCTTCCTTTAAAAGGTGAAGCACTTTGTTACCCAAACCCTTTCCACCTCTGTTCTCTTGGTTTGTCCAGCAATATCCACACCGGTCACCTCCCTGTCCTCCCTGTCATTGTGTCTTCCTTCGTCTGGAGCCCTGGTGCTCCCTTCTATTCTTTTTCTGGATTCCTTCCTCATCCTTTGAGAATAGTTCTTTAAGTGATCAGTCCTTGAAGTTCCTTTCTTCCCCATCCTATCCTCACTAGGGGAGATGCCTCTTCTCTGCTACCCCGCTAGACTCTTTGCTTTCTGTAGTTACTGAATTGTGCTGCTTTGATACATCTATTGGGCCAAGGGATGCCACGGGGCTTAAAATTGTTAAATGCTCAATAAAACATTGATTCTGGGAGTAAGTGAATTGTAAACTGTGGGAAATGTCTGGCACAGCACTTTTAATGGCCTGTGCAGCCTGTGGCATGAAGGATGGAACTTAGCATACAGTGACTATCCAGAAGGTTCAGAAACACAACCTCAGTTCTCACATTGGCCCCTGAGCCCCTTATCCCCTTTGGGATGGACATTGTGGTTTGAATGATTTAAGGAACATCACAGCTCACCTGCTATCAAGAGGGTGTCAAGGATATTCTCAGAGTGGAGCACTGAGGTGCTTTAACCACAGTGTCAGGGCCACACAAGAGCAGTTATCTTGGTAGTCAACAGTTCTGTAGTCAGATTCCAGGTCCCCTCAACAAAAGGGAAATTATGTCTGGTTCTGGAAACCATGAATCTTGGAAGAGAATCTGCTGCTGCCACTTTGCTAAGCCAGCACCATTCCTAGCTGCATTCTGAGTATTTGTCCTTCTACCTACAAAAGAACGTAGCCCTCACCCTTCATTAGAGTAACTTCTCTTAGTAGCTGTAACAGATGGAGACCACTACAGGAAACCAGAGTGCATCAAAATGCAGAGAACAAGAGACGGTGTGGTACCAGGTCCCACCTGCTCCATCTCTAACACAACTGCTGCACCCAAGGCTCAGTAAACATCACAGAAAGGGGGGGTCATATTTTAAGAGCCAGAGGAACAAGAAGTTCCTGTGAGATGTGTTTCCTAGAAATGACAGGAAAATCTCAAAACCATGGTTGCCTAAACAAGACCGAAAAAGACACCAATAGCCATGCTAACATGGAAGGGGAGACTCTTGTGGAGTCTCAACCCTAAACAAATAACTATAGATACCCAAGGATTCTGAGAGTAGAAGAAGCAGTCTTTCCGAGGGAGAAGCATCCTCGTCGGTTATCCAAAATGGTCAGTTCTGAAATCATATGCATACAAGTAAGATTACACAGATTAAGTAAATCACACACACACACACACACACACACAAATTGAGAGAGAGAGAGAGAGAGAGAGAGAGAGAGAGAGAGAGAGAGAGAGAGAGAGAGAGAGAGAGAGAGGGGGACGGGGGATGATGTAATTCTATTTTAATTTAAAAAAGGAACAAATCATATTTTTAAAAAAGTATTTATCTGGAAGTCATATGAATGTCAGAGGAAAGAGTTCCTCTTCACTGGCCATAAGCACTCCACAGAAAACACTACCTAGAAAACCAATCGAATCAGAGTGCTATCACCCACCATACAACGAAGCTCTGTGAAGAGAGATTCTCAATGTGACCCTTGAATGGCGGTGAACGGAACAGAGATCAGATTTTCCACTCGGACCCCTGGTTTCTCCTGCACAGCCCACCCTCTGCACCCGTCGCATGCCCAGCCTTCAAGTTAAAGGACTGTGCAGGTGGTCCCACACCCGGGGGAAACATCTAATTCCACCGAGAGTCTTGAGAGCCCTCCAGTCCCTCATGGAAAGTGGAGTGAGTAAGAGTTAAGTCAGGCAGCCGCCGAGGCTGAGAACCTCGGGGGCCAAGAGAAGCAGGTCAGAGTTTTCCCCCTTCTACTTTTAGCTCTCCTCCACCCAAAACAGAAACCATTTCCAGTCTATGTCTCGTCCCCAACCTCAGCTTTATGGTGGTCTACCACAAACACTCTGACTGACAGTGGGGGAGTCACCAACCTTCCTGCCAGGCTGCACACTAAGCTGAGGAAACTTCAGCACAGGAAGGGCCATCAAAAGTATGGCTTTGGCCTTTTGAAAGTCATTTATTTATTTATTTTATGCATGTGGGTGTTTTGTCTGCAATGTGTTCCTATTGCCCTTGGATCCCTTGGGACTGGAGTTACAGACAACTGTGAGCCAGCATTTGGGTGCTGGGAATGGAACCCGGGTCCTCTGGAAGAGTGGCCAGTGCTCTTAACACATTTCTTTGCTTGACTCTTTGACCCTTGAGCATGAAGAGGAGATGGCGGATGGTGGGCTCTGAAAACGATACACTGTTCCTCATGCTTCTGGATGTCATGGAGGGACAGAGGTATCAGTGATCTGGGAGCTTTGTCTTGGGGATCTTTGAGTATAGAAGACAATTTGTGTTCTCTACTTCTGAACCTACCTCTAATGGTAACTCAGAAATTCTGAATATAGCACCAAATGAGAGAAAGGGAGCAGATGAGAGTATTCCCCAGAAAGAACCAAGGTGCGGATAATAATAATAATAATAATAATAAATTATCATTATTATTAATAATTATTTTGTTGATAAGGAGTGAGAGCAATGGCAGAGATGCTCAGCTGCCTCCTGAAGATAGCCACAAACTTTTTTTTTTTTTTTTTTTTTTTTTTTGGTTTTTCGAGACAGGGTTTCTCTGTGGCTTTGGAGCCTGTCCTGGAACTAGCTCTTGTAGACCAGGCTGGTCTCGAACTCACAGAGATCCGCCTGCCTCTGCCTCCCGAGTGCTGGGATTAAAGGCGCGCGCCACCACCGCCCGGCTAGCCACAAACTTTGAAATACTTTTCTGTTTATAACTTGTACACTAGGAAGGAGATAATTCACAGTGAAGAGCTGAACGGGTACCGGACAACTTCTCTCAGGGTCATGAACTCGGTAATTGAGTAATAGTCTCATTTGTTGCCCACAGCCAGGACAACAACCGCAAGGGAGCAGGTAAGGTTATCAGGGTGTACCAGGTCACAACACTAGTGAGCAGATTTGATAAACAGCAAAGGCCTGGCATGAAGCAGTTAGAGTCGAGTCTCATTCCGCTGGCGACACAGGAGAGAAGCAGTTAGAACTGCAGTCTTAGTCTGCTGGTAGCTGCAGATTGGTTCGGAAATGGGCATTTGATCCAGGACTCTCTCCGGCTCCCAGGAACTTCTGAGTGGCTCCCAGAAATTCAAGTCCAATCTGGCTGGGGCTTCAATCACTTAAAATGGAAGATGATATACTATGTGATCCTTCCTTCATGAGGCAAAGGATGCCGCTTCTCTTCTGCTGCAAGAGAAAGGAAGGTGAAGAGAGAAAATGCCGGACTCACTAAATTGCTTCAGGCCTGCTCTCAGCTAGTTGCCAGCCTGATGTAGAAGCCCAGGGTGTCTGTGAGAGAACTGGATTCACTGTAACAGTCCTGTCCCTTTAAGAGCTAGTTCTACAAGGTGTTCTGTTGTAGCAACCTCATCAACATTGATTGTTATACTCTACCCTGGCCTCCTCTTAGCCCATTTTCTTTGCCCAGCAAAGTGCTTTCTTTTCCTCCCTCCCTCCCTCCCTCCCTCCCTCCCTCCCTCCCTCCCTCCCTCCCTCTCTGTTCTCTTAGCTCAGATTTCTGTTTGCATTACTGTGGGCAACTTGTGAGACTGGCATAATGCAGGGGGGGGGCGGATCTGAAGAATCTCAGAGCCTTCTGCATGTCAAAGGGTCCAAATGCTTGATGGAAACACCACCTTTGTTCTGTTCAGAATTAAAACCAATGGCATGACTTCTACTTAATAGGATATTTCAGGAGAAAACAGATGCTCCCCCATTCAATGTAAATATAAAACTGACTCCAATTTTAGAAACGCTTAAACTGTGAGAAGTAGGTGTCTTAGCATGGTGGTCACGTGGTAATACGTGACTATAGATCGTTTAAGGACAAACAGCACTCTACACTTTTTTGCTTTTTTCACACAGAACACTGTTACCCAGCATATAATTATTACGTCACAAATCCAGGGATGCTCTATGAAAAGAGCTCAGAATTAACTACCGCACATCTTTTTTTTCATCCTCCTCTTCATGAATCTTTTCTTGCAAATCTTTTTGATGGTAAGCTCCAACAAAACAAAGGAGATAAATTAAGAAAGAGGAAGAAGTGGGCCCTAAGAAATAATGGGGCTTATCTCTAGACAGCAGCAGTGGAAGCCTTAAAATAGCCCGAGAAGAGGGCCCTTCAGCATGAGAGTGATTCAAGATGTAGAGGTGAAAAGTCCTTGTGCCCAGGGAGAAGCATTGGAAAAATCAGGGAAGCTAAACTCTCGGGCTTCCTTCAAAGGAACGAGAAGTCTAATCTGTCCCTCCTTGGATGCTGGGAGTGGATGGAGTTTACAGCCTGGTGAGCTTCTGCTGTCTGATGAGCCAGGCTCTGCCTATGTCTTCCAGAACTTAAGTTTAACTCAACCCAGACCCTTTCCCCCTAAATCTTGAGCATGGCTTCTAGGCCATAAAATCCATGCGCATGAGTGATATCACTTGTACTTTACAACAAACAGCCTACATTATCTTGTGACCAGGGCAATCCTGATCCCCACAGGCACCATGTTTGTCTCAATCTCTCTAGACCCTAAATCTTGGTCTCTGAGTCATCAGTACCTAAACATGTACTTTGTAAAGAATTTCAATCTAAGCATGGCTTAAGCTCTGCTGTACTCACTGAGATAATTGTTATTGGAAACATCCCCCCACCACCACCAAAAGTACTGTGCTTAAATATGGCTGAAGTAAATAATCTATTATCCGACTCTAGAAGTTATGCCCCAGCCCCAGCAACAGGGTGAGCTGAGTTTCATTCTTCCCTCACCAGGCTCATTCTCCCTGAGAGTGTAAAGCCTGCAGGGACCCTCCATACAGTAGATAACTGTCATGTGTGGTATTTGATGCAAACAGTTAAGAGAAAGGTCAATTAGAAACCCCAATAGATGGCTCTACACCTGTACAGGCAGTACTAAGTGGACCTGTGGATTTTTTTTTTTTTAAAGAGACAGCACTTGAAATTGGGAGGGAAAAGTGGTAGGTGGTTAGGAGAGGAATTAGAAGGGAGGGAGTGGGGATGAATTTAATCAAGATACCTTATGTGCATGGTGAAGTTATTAACTAAACATGTATGAGGGTTTTAGGCTAAATAAAATATCTTAAATATCAAAGAGCTCTCTCCAAGTTGTTGAGCATAGGGCTACATATCTGTTGTCCTAGCATCTGGGAGGCCAAGGAAGGAAAGTTGCATGTTCAAGGACAGCTTTGAGTTACATAGTGAGATTCTGTCTCAAGAGACAAATAAAAAATATCCAAAATAAAAAATAAAACATACCAGAACAAATATGAGGAAAATACAACCCAGACAAAGAAATGCAATAGTTGTACATTACTTGACTCTTTCCATTAACAATACTTATAATAGTTGATAATAGTATAAGCAATTATTAAATCAATCTGTATTTCTCTGTGAGCATGACACACATGATGAGAAAAATCACAAAAAAATAAAAGGAAAGAAAATTATAAACCAAGTCAATAGATGTCTGAAATTCATCAAAATTGGTAAACAGCTGTATACATTTAACTGTATGAAAGAAAAGGAGAGATAGCTATAATTAAAGAATAAATAGCTGGAAAATTTTAAAGTAGGACTTTCTTTGGAGCTGGGGACCAGTGTGATAATTAATCTCAGTTTTCAACTCAATGAGCTCTAGGCTTACCTAGATGGGCCTCTAGACTTACCTGTGAGAGACTACCTGACTTAGGTTAATTGAGCTGGGAAGACCAGTCCTCTGTGGGTGGCATCATTCCCTAGGCTATATAAAAAGGAAAAAGTGGGCTGTACACAAGCATTCATTGCTCCCTCTGCTTCTTGACTGTTGATGTGCTGACCAGCTGCCTCTTTCCTCAGTCTCCTCCCAATGTAATGCCCATCCTGTGATGACTGTACCCTGAAACTATGATCCAAAATGAAAATTCCCCCCTTGAATTACTTTTATAAGGTTTTTAAATCATAGCAACATGAAAGTGTAAGAAGAATAGATGAATTAAACATTCCATTCCTATTTTCATTATAAATTCTTGCTTTTGAGGGCTATTTGACATTTTGAAAACCATGTTCATGTATTATAGTGAAAAATCTTTGAAGCACACAATTAGGTTGATGTGACATTTTTAATGAATCTAATCTATTTATGCTAATCAGAGCTTATTTTTCTAAATACTCACAAATAATTTATTTACTAATATAAGAGCTGGATCAAACTGAACACCACATTGTTCTGAAAACTACCATGCCTTTATGTTTGAAAATAGAAACAGTATTCAATGCTTTCTATTGCCTTTCTGTGATTGTTTAGATCATATTTAGACTCACATAATTTGATCAAGATATGGTATATGCATGGTGAAAATATATTAAATATATTAAAAAGAAAATATATTAGGATTTTAGGCTAAATAAAATATCCTAAATGACAAAAAGATCATGTTGTTAGCTCAAGGAGGGGCTAGTGTTCTTGATACATCTCAAGGGCACACCATATGAGAAAGAAGAAACAAGATGCTCAAGTATCAGTCATTCAGGTGGGTCCATGTTTACTATATGGCACAAATTCAATTATGACGCAGTTACTAGATCCAAACAGAATGTCTTAGAACAGTGCCATCGGGTCTCAGATGTATTTTGGAAACCAAAGATGCTTTGCATCTTTGTGGCCTTCATATCAAGGAAAAATTAGACTCTATTTAGAACTACTTACATGGGGGAGATTTGCCAAGAGCTAAAGGAAGCCATGGGGGGGATTGCTTAACAGATATTTACATTACTACTCATAATAGTAGTGAAATTACAGTTATCAAGTAGCAGCGAAATAATTTTATGGTTAGGGTCACTACAACATGAAGAACTGCATTAAAGGTCGCAGCGTTAGGAGAGTGGAGAACCACTGTACTAGCGGCACATGCTCCCTTCATAGATAAAATGCAATAAAAACCACGGAATAATCTGAATTAATGAAGACTGAGAGCTGAATACACGCCACAACAATTTTTAGTATTTTTCATGTGCTTCCTCATTTAATTCTTCCAGTAGTTACAAATGATATTTATTAATATTACTTGTATTTTGCCCAGTCAGAGAAACTGAGACATAGAGGTTAAAGCCATAAGGTGACTCACAGAAGGCCATGCAGTTATGAAATGACCAAGTCATATATGAACATCAAGGTCTGGTTCCAGAACCCGGGCTCTTAACCACTATGGCAGGTCACCTCGTAGGCATAGGTATTCCATAAATAAACAAGATAGTACTAAATGATTAAATAAATTATAGTGTAAACTGAATGTTCTGGAGTCTGAAAGGACATTTGGATTTACAACTTGAATAGACTGCTTGGTTTTAACTGATTAAATGGCTTCACAACACAGCACTGTATAGGAACCCTGTTACTTTCTGTTTTGTACACAGGAAGTGGATAGGTCAGGTCGCTATCACTTTCTTTTACTCTCGGCTGATCTAGTGAAGTGTGTGAACAGTGGGTAAGCCCTTTGCAGCCCTGGAAGGTTAGACTCTGTTCCCAGGTGCTCATTGCTTTGGTCCAAACCTTTTCCTCCTTCTCACCCAACCCTCTAGCTACCAGGAATATTCTCATCATGTCGTGTTCTGTGACCATGCATGGAAGCCATCTCCTTGGACAGACACCTCCCTGTGGAAACTTCCCATCGTAGAACTTCAGTGTACGTTCAGTAGAAAACAAACAAACAAACAAAACAAAACAAAACAAAACAAAACAAAAAACCAGGGCCTGTTCCAGGATAGCAGTGGGAAAGCTTTCTCACGTGGGTCTTTGGAATGGAGAATTCTTTTGTTTTCTGTGTGCACTGCTGTTTACATTCTAGATCTTGGCAGTAAAAGATTTAAAAAATGCCTGATCTATTTTCTTCTTGAAGATTTAAAGATAAGGATTTTATTATGAAAATAAATGGTATTTCCTTACCTTTACTGATTACAAGCTAAATGAAAGTATATTCTTGAATACTTTACCCGTTCATCTTTATAAATTTCCCCATTTCAAAAGTGAACCTTTGTATGTGAATAGCTTGCTTTAATGTGTACTTACGTAGCCTGGTATTAGAACTCATGGAAATTAGTGGCGGCAACAGATCTATTAAGATGAGAAATCTGGTTTTATTGACCACTGATGGAAGAGACAGCAAGAGGTGGCTGGAGAAATTTTGGCCCATGTGACTAAGTTTAGCCTCTGTGGAAGGTCTGATGGAGGTTTGAGCTTAAGAGCTAATGGTTTTGAAAGTATTCATCATGACCAGTGATGACACTTCACTGAAGTCTTGGTTACTTTCAATAAACCACAGAGACACACTGTGGGTTCCACCAATGTGATTTAGTTAACTCTCAAGGCAGTATGTATCAGCAGGACTCTGTAAAGTGTGTGTGTGTGTGTGTGTGTGTGTGTGTGTGTGTGTGTGTATGTGTGTGTGAGAGAGAGAGAGACAGAGACAGAGACACAGAGAGAGACACAAAGAGACAGAGACAGAGAGACAGACAGAGACAGAGACAGAGAGACAAAGATAGAGAAACAGAAAGACAGAGGAACAGAGAGAAATAGACAAAGGACAAAGAGAACCAGAAAGTCAGAGAACTGAAACTGATAACGGAAGTGGTATGAATTGCCTCTGTGTTGTCAATGGGGTTACTGCCACTCTCTTAGGCTGAATGAGGCTTCAGCAATGCTCATAATATGGTCACTTCAACCATCTTTTTATGCTGCTTTATAAAATACAACCTTAGGGCTGGTGCCAAGCTTAGTGTCAAACTTGGAGATCTGAGTTCAAGCCTCAGGGTCCATAAGGTGGAAGAACCAACTTGTGTTAAGTCCTGTGACTTTCACATGTGTGCTATGGCATATTCCCCATCTTCAAACACACACACACACACACACACACACACACACACACACACACACACACGCAGGCAAATAAATAAATGCAACAAAAAATCAACCCAAAACTTATTCTTCTTTTTCACTGAGGTGAATTATGGGAGTATAATAATTCTTTTATGAGGAAACCAACAGATAGTATTTATTTAATCCAGCAGTTGTGCTCCCATGAGTTTACTTAAAGAAATTATTAGATAAATGCACAGAAATACATGGGAGTGCTCACTGAAGTCTTATCAATACCTCTCCCTGTGTAAATGACTTCAATGTCCATTAGTATGGGAGAAATGGCTTGCACCAAATACCTTTTTTATAATTTAGTTTTGTTTTATGTACATTGGTGTTTTGCCCACGCTCATGTCTGTATGAGGGTGTTGGATCCCCTGAAACTGGAGTTATAAACAGTTGTGAGCTGCCACTTGGGTGCTGTGAATTGAATCCAGTGCTATTAACTGCTGAACCATCCTTCCAGCCCCTTATTAAATACTTTTAATGGTGTTCCCTGTGACCATTAAAATAACACAGTTATATATGTGCAGGCCTGACATATGCACATACTGCTTTTAGGTGAAAATTAAAGCAGGCCAAGGAACAGGTATCTGGCACAGCTTCGCTCTTGTTGAGTTCCCGCATGCACCACACTTGAATTTTTGCAGCGCTGGGAATGCTTCATGCATTCTAGGCAAGTGCTCTACCACTGAATTATAGCTCAAACCCAGAAATATTCTGGGAATAATTCTCTTTGAGAGATAACATTCTAGATGGCCTTAGCTCCATTTTACCTGGATGTTTAAAATCATTTCCTATAACTAATAGGCATAAACTACTCACATAAAAAGAAAAACTAAAGTTATTTTAACTGAATAAATAAGTAGGCCATGCAACACACATTTGTTTCTTGAAACATCACTTCTACCATAAGCCATAGTCAGTTAATTAGAACAGATATGAGTTCTTCCACTAATAGCTGAGTAAGCTTGCAAATTATAGGCTCCCACTCAAGTCTAAGTATACACGGATGCCTTCTTTTGATTGGATGTGATATCAGTGTCTTATCATATTGAACCATGAAGCTGCTACTACTAAAAAAAAAATCAGCGTGCTTCTGCTAAAAATTCTGATAGTCAACTATTTTCTCTATTATTACCATTGTTTGGATGTTGAAGAACACATCAAATGTAGACCCTTAGAATGTTATTCCATGTTTGGTAGATAGTAAATGTAAAAACATTAGTTGAAGGCAACCTGTTATTCATTAAATTATCTTCATTATTATCACTTTGTTCTCCAAGATAACTCTGTTGAGTCAAATTCATTATCATTTTCAGCATAAAAATATAGATGAGACAGTTGTTTGATTTCTTGAATTAAACAGTTTTAGTCAGTAGGAAAGCCAAGGCTAGACTCAGGTTGATTGAGTTTAGATCCCGTTTTCTTCCTCATTACTATTTGGCCTCTACAATAAAGAACTGACCACATTTGCAATGTCTCATGGAAACCTTGCAGCGGCACGACTATGGAGATCATTTAGTCTTTTGTATTTCAGTTTGAATTATTGGTTGCAAACAACATACATGCTTCAATAAAGAACAATTGCCATGTCACACTGTGGGCGTCTACAGGTGGGTCTTCACCACACTCTCCAGAGGTACAAGTTTGAATTCTGTGTAACATTGGGGCACTTTTTTTTGTAACCCGTATCACGGCTACTTTGAAGCAATCCACGTAATTAGGACAGTGAAATACTAGACAAATGCAATGGGGGAGCAAACGAGGGATTCCAGGAGGAGCCTTACCCAAGTAAAGTAAACTGATCTTTGACTAAGAGATGAAGGGATTCATTGGGGGAGTGGATAATATCTTCAATAAATTGTTCTGAAAATGTATATATCCATGTGAAAAGGGCAAAAACATATATATATATATATATATATATATATATATATAAGCATGGCAGCTTTTATAGAAAATAGGTCATAGAGCTAATGTAAAGCGAAAACTGTTGAGCCCCTAGGAGGAAACAGGAAGCAATCTAGATGATTAGAGTTTGAAGATGACTTTTCTATTGATACCAAATGTACCATCCATGAAATAAGAATAGAAAGGACATTGGGAAAGTAGAGTTGATACTATTGTGGTGCATTGCTATATAATATTGATTCAGACCCAAGGCAAACATTACAAACAAAAGGAGATTCAGTAGCAAAATCAAGAGACCTCCCCAATCCAAATGATCTAGATTAAAAATGAGTAAAGGACTCGAACAGATAGTTCTTCAAAGAAGACATAAAGATGGCCAACAGATACATAAAACGATGTTCAGTGTTTTTGTGCATCCAAGATGTTAAAGGAAAACTACAAAGAGGCACAGCTTCTCACCACTTAGAATGTGTATTATCAAATCCAAAAGGCAGCAGGTTTGAAGATGTACAGTATACAAGCACTATGGAAAACAGAGTGGAGTATCCTCAAAGCCAAAACAAGAACAACAGCACCCCAAAAGAACACCATATGATCAGGCAAATTAATTTGGAGCACATATTCCAAAGAATCAATCAGTCAGAGGTCTAAGGCGGTTTTATGTTACAAAGCACTTCTTGTGGTCTTGAAGATATGGGAGCAACTTAAAAGTTCACCAGCATTGGACAACTGCTGAGAATGCTGTATGCAGCAATAATGCCTCAGTCTTAGAAAGAAGGAAACCCTGTAACATGGGACAGTCCGCTGGGACCTGTAGGAAATGATGCCGGTCACAGAAGGATAAACATTACACGATTCTACCTGTATGCAGCATCTAAGGTAGACTTCTAGAGGGGCCACTGGGATTGCTCAGTGGGTAAAGAGACTTGCTACCTGGTGATGCAGCTCTCATGACCTGAGTGCATCCCCGATGTCCATGTGAAGATGCAGTGAGAGAACTGACTTCACAATGCTGTCCTCTGACCTCTGTGTGCTCCATGGCTTGCTCCCCAACCCCCCCACCTCAGCAGTCTGAAAAATAAAAGTCTCATAGAAACAGAAAGTAGAATGGTTACCAAGGGCTACTGGGGGTGGGGTGGAGAGTATACAAGATGAATAAATTATAGATACTTTCTGCAAAATATAAGGCCTATATTTAGTAATACTGTTTGTGTATTATATTGAGAGGGTAGAGCTCAGAAGAAGTTATCTCTCCATACTTAAACAAGACACATTATATATCATATAATTTGTATTATATGAAGCATATACTATATACTGCATAGTACATGGGAAAATAGATATATAACTGATATAAAGTATATCATATGTAGTCTATATGATATGTATCATACGTAAAAACAGCATGGATAAGAACTGAGGATACTATACTATTGAAATGTTATTACAGATAGTAGTATTATATATAACATTTATATATAAATATATATGGGACAGAGAGAGAGAGACAGAGACAGAGAGATCCTAAGCAGCAAAGAGAATTATGAAACTCTAACAGATCTTGTTGGGAAGTGAGTATATTTTTACATTTACGGCTCATTCTGAGAGATGTTAAACACCTTATGATAAATTATGGTAATTAAACATAGTTCCTAAAAGGAAGATGGTGACCAATACTTTGAATATTTAAAACACTACTCACATAATATTGTTTACAGATGCTAGAGAGTAGATGTGCTGGATAGCCCAAGCTGCACTGTGTATTGGCCTTTGTCTTACTCTGAGGTCTGTCCTGGCCGAGTGCATTGGAGTATGGGGATGCCTAGCTAAAAGGAAACCGATGAAGTTTTCTTTAATTTTAAATTTAATTCAGTTTAATATGTTTTACTTGAGATCAAATCTAAGTCTTGGTGCACGCTGAACGAGCACTCCCCTAGAGAGCCTCACCGTACCAAGGAGTCTGTAGAGGCTGGGTAAACAGTTCCTCTATGCCCATTGATCTTTTACTTTGCCCCTTTCAAGAACGGGTTCTGTCTTCTGTGGCCGAGAGAACAGAGAACAAAGGCATCAATCTTCTTGTCTCCTACAGAGATCATACATTCGGTGGTGGCGGTTTGTTTGCTGATAGATGTGACAGGATAGACCTTTGTTTCAGGACATTGCCCGTAACTCTGTTCTGTTTGCCCATTTACTAAGAATAGTAGACTATCTGGATAGCTTCAAGGTCTGTTGTAGCTTGGATATTCTTTCCCCTTCTCCCCTTATAGCCTTCTGTGTCTGGCAAATGTATGTGTAAATTATCAGCAAAGTAGGGCTGCACAATATTTTGAACAGTGCTTCTGCCTTAGTTCCTAGGAGAAAAGGAAAAGACAAGAAAATCAGTATACTTGCATTTATTCGGTCAATAAATATTTACTATGCTCCTATATATAAAGGATGTGAGGATTTCATAATGAACAATGTGTCACTTCTCATAGACTTCAAATTTGTGTAGAGAGAGAACAGAAACATGGCCAGTACAGGATAAAAACTGTCATGTGTTGACCGTAATGTTTGTGAATGACTGCAAAGTGCATAAGTAACTTTAGCAACGACACAGGGTCTACTGTGCCTACTGTGCCATTACAGGAGGCACGGGGAGGGTGGACTGCTGGCTGGATTTTCGTGAGGTCCCATTCAGATTCATTCCAAAGCCATAGACCCTTTAAGTTAATGCATGCACTCTTAAAATCTCAGGCTCTATGGAACAGGTTATTGGTCTGGGGCAACTAAGAAAATATCTGTCATCAGCATTTAATGTTTTTAGTATGTTCTACTAGAAAAATATGAAATTCCTATAAAGACACAGATAGAGTCATTCAATTAATCTGAAAATTGAGAAATTAGTGATTTTTTTATGACCTTATTGTTCTACTGTAGAAAAGTCTTGTCTTTGTGACTGAACCTCCCACTGGGAAGATGGAACTGTCCCCCAGGTTGATGTCAGAAGTATCCAGGGAGTGACATGCATAGTTAGTCGTCCTCGTGTTTCAGATATGGGAAGGAAGTCATGTGTGAGGAGTAAGAAAACCACGGAGTAGCTGATATCAAATCATGAACCATTACTTTCAACACAAGAAAATTATACCCTGCCCTGAAAATCTCATGTTGCTCCCTTGTCCCTGATGACCCAGTTTCAGAGTCTAATGGCCTTCAGTGTCTATCTTTTGGTTCTAATCACTGCTATTTATTGACCCCTTCCTAGAAATGAGATAAATTGAATTTTCTGTTCCTAACTGTGATGACTATGAGGTAGGATGATTTTATTCTTTTCCGGGTACCACTTTTGGTAGCTGAGCCTGAAGAAGGATGCAGATGTCTGGGTTCACAGCTTATGAGTCCTGAAACAGTATGGTTTCTCAGGCAAAGAACGATATTGAGCACACTGTAGTATTAACCAGTAATGCTGGCTTTGGGTCTTGATAGGTATATTTTCCTTTCACAGAAAAACTGAGTTTGTTTGATACCCAGATTAGGCTATCTAGAAATGCCTATAATTATGGACCACAGTAGATTTCATTTTACATGAAAAAAAGGAAAGAAAAGAAAGAAAGAAAAATTCTAGAGGCTGGATTGGTGGTTCAGTTGTTAAGAGTGCATGCTGCTTTTTCAGAGGTTCAGAATCTCGTCCAGAGATTCCTAGCAACCACATCTGGTGGCTACAAGCTGTGTAACACCAGCTCCAGGGAGAACGTATACTTTGGGCCTTCATGGGCACCTGTACTCAGGTATACATATGCAGACATGCCATTAAAAATAATTAAGACAGAAATAAAAAAGAAACCCAACTTGTCTGTTTAATAGCATTAATTTCTTGGTACATGGTTGGCTTGACGTGGTAGAAACCAGCTGCCTTTCTTCCCTGGAGACTGTGTTACATTCATTTGTTGACAGTTCTGTCCAGACTCCCTATTGACCTGTGAACAATGGAGAGTGTAGCCAACCTTGCTGTAAGCAGTTTCTATGTGATGGTGGTGGACATGCAGCGTTTCCTCTTCTCCTGAGCTTGCTAGTTCCTGGTGCTGAGTAACTCATGCCTATTCAGGGCAGAACAGTGTTTTAATAACTTCATAACCACGTGGCACTCCGGAAACTCGAGTTTGTTTTTGGTGACGGTGTATGCGAGTAGTTGGCTCTCACCGAATTTTCCATTCACCCTCCCAGCCCAACCACACACTTTCAGAGAACCCTGGTTTAAAATGCCTGTGTGTATTTTCTTAGTCTTTCCTTCTCTCTACGTATTTCACAGAGTTGAAATCTTGTTAAATGTAATGATATAAAAATAAATACATGTCAACAGAAGTTAGATTTTTTTTTGTTAAAAGCCTAGAGGTAAAAATAGCTTATGCTTCAAAAACCATGCAATTAAGCGATACTGCCATTGTAGTGTCTATGCTACCAGAGCAGATATGTAGGCAAATGTGCACTGTTGGATTCTTTTTTATTGTAAAATGTATTTTTGAACAATATTTTCTAATTTTACATACCTATCCCACGTCCCACTCCTTCCCCTCCTCCCACTCTCCCCATCTTCCTCCCATCCTAGCCCCCCCATTTACTCCTCAGAGAGGGTAAGGCTTCCCAAGGGGAGTCAACAAAGTCTGACACATCACTTTGAGGCAGGACCAAGGCCCTCCCCCCTATATCTAGGCTGAGCAAGGTATTCCTCCAAAAAGTTCAAGTATTAGGGATAAATCTTGGTCCCACTGCCAGTGGCCCCACAGACTACCCAAGTCACACAACTGTCACCCACATTCAGAGGGCCTAGTTTGGTCCTATGCAGGTGCCGCTACTATCAGTCCAGAGTCAGTGAGCTCTCACTAGTTCAGGTCAGCTGTTTCTGTGAATATCTCCATTATGGTCACGACCCCTTTGTTCATATTATTGCTTATGCCTCTCTTGGACTGGTCTCCAGAAGCTCGGTCCAGTGTTTAGCTGTGCGTCTCTGCATCTGCTTCCATCAGTTGCAGGATGAAGGTTCTATGATGACAATTAAGAGAGTCATAAATCTGATTACAGGGCAAGGCCAGTTCAGGCACCCTCTCCACTATTGCTTAGTGTTTTAGTTGGGGTCATTCTTGTAGATTGCTGAGAATTTTCTTAGCGCCAGGTTTCTTGCTAGCTCCATAATGGCTCCCTCAACCAAGACATCTCTTTCCTTGCTCTCCCTCTCTGTCCTTCCTCCATCTTAACCGTCTCGTTCCCTCATGTTTTTTTCTTCCCTCCCTTCCCACTCCCCTTCTGCCCTCCTTTCTCCCCATCCCCTTCACACTCCCAATTTTTGCAGGAGATCCTGTCTAATTTCCCTTCCCAGGGTCATTCATGTATGTTTCTGTTAGGACTCTCTGTTATGTAGTTTCTCTGGGATTGTGAACTATAGGCTGGTTATCCATTGCTTTACATCTGATACCCACTTATGAGTGAGTACATGCTATGTTTGTCTTTCATGGTCTGGGCTACCTCACTCAGGATGGTTTTTTTTTCTAGTTCCATCCATTTATATGCAAATTTCAATATGACATTTTTTCACAGCTGAGTAGTAATCTATTGTATACATGTACCACATTTTCTTTATCCATGCTTTGGTTGAGGGGCACCTAGGTTGTTTCCAGGTTCTGGCTATTACAAATAATGCTTCTATTAACACAGATGAGCAAATGTCCTTGTGGTATGAGTGGGCATCCTTTAGGTATATGCCAAAGTGAAGTATTGCTGGGTCTTGAGCTAGACTGATTTCCAATTTTCTGAGAAAATGCTATACTGATTTCCAAAGTGACTGTACAAGTTTGCACTCCCACCAGCCATGGAAGAGTGTTCCCCTTACTCTGTATCCTCTTCAGCATAAACTTTCATCAGTGTTTTTGATTTTAGTCATTCTGACAACTGTAAGATGGAATCTCAGAGTCATTTTGCTTTGCATTTCCCTGATGGCTAAGGATGTTGAGCAATTCTTTAAGTGTCTTTTGGCAGTTTGAAATTCTTCTGTTGAGAATTCTCTGTTTAGATCTCTACCCTACTTTTTGATTGGATTATTTGGTATTTTGATGTCTAGTTTCTTGAGTTCTTTATATATTTTGGAGATCAGTCTGATGTGGGGTTGGTGAAGATCTTTTCCAATTCTGTGGGATGCCGTTGTGTCTTACTGACTGTGTCTTTTGCCTTACAGAAGCTTCTCGGCACTCTTGGATTCTAATGAAACTTTACAAAAAGCATTTGATGTTGCTATTTGTGCTGTGTTTTTCCTGTATCTCATTGTAGATAGTATCTGCTACTTACAGGCATGTCTGACAAAGCTCACTACAATTCTATAATTTAATATAATTTCATATAATTTACAGATTTGACTATTAGTGACTTTTCTTTCTACAAAACTCTTGATTTCAGCCGGGCGGTGGTGGCGCACGCCTTTAATCCCAGCACTCGGGAGGCAGAGGCAGGCAAATCTCTGTGAGTTCGAGGCCAGCCTGGTCTACAAGAGCTAGTTCCAGGACATGCTCTAAAAAAGCTGCAGAGAAACCTTGTCTCGAACAAAAAAAAAAAAAAAAACCTCTTGATTTCTTTAGAGAAACATTACTGCTCTTTTCATAGTTTCCCAGGTAAAAAATGAAAAGGAAATCAAAGTGTAAAGTCCACTTAGTCACTTATTATTGATGATTTCTGGAACAACCAGCTTATCTGGTTACAGAGTAAGACTAGGAGTTTTGCCAAACCCTGAGAAATACAAGAAGGGAATTTACACATTACCTGGTACTGCAAAATCACCACCACCACCACCACCACCACCACCACCACCACCACCACCACCATCACCACCACCATTATGGAAGTAGCATTTGTACCAGGCTGGGAATTCACAGATAGATGTATAATTCAACTGACCTCTAATGTTGATCAAGTTCTTGTCTCCAGCTATGTTTTCACCTCCAAGCTCTCTCTAGTTTCTCTCACTCCAAGGCAGGCCTTAGTCTGGACACTGTGTTTAGCAATCCACTCATCATGTACAATTTTAATGTAACTTCAGGAGTTAGAGTTCATGCACCTGATAAATGTTTATGAATGTTTTTCTAGTTGACATTTCCCATGAAAGTCTGATGTAGTCAACAAACTTTCGGAAAGGCTGGGCTGGCCACATTCTGCTATAGGAATTCTGAGCCTTTAACGGGGATTTATACACCATTCGCTCATGATACAAAAAGATTACAGGTGGACAAATTCAGTTTCCAATATAAAGATGGGAATATTGCATCCTGCGTCACTAGAAGCCTCAAAAATGAAATGATTCCTTAAAGCCGTTTGTGATCGCACTTCTCCTGGCAGCCATGGCCTAGTCTTCTTTGTTTCCAGGTTCAGTGGGCTTTCTTTGTGATGAGTCAGATGCTTAACAAGGGATCCGGTGTAGAAAAGAAGAAAAAAAATGTATCTATGTTCTTAAGGCTGAGGATTCAGTTAGAACAGACATTGTTGAAGTTTGTTGGTGGTGTATGAAGTTCCTCTTGCAAACAAGGTGCTTTTCATGTATTCCTAACATGCTGTTGCTTGAAATTTAACAGAAACATAGTTATAATAAAAGCATTTTTATCAAGAAAAAAAGAGAAACTAGTGAATAGTAATGGAAACAGAGTTAATAAGGAAGGCATAACAGAATATTAACCTTACTGTTGGAACAGTGAAGACTGAGCATCAATGAGGAATTATCTATATTTGTTTGCAGTGGCTAAATTGATTTATTGAAATCCAGTATTGGTAAGGATTGGAGAAACAGGTCCTTTCATATCTTAATAGTAGGAGTGTAAATTAAATATTATTACACCTAACTATAAAGTCAGAGTTTTATATGATAATATCAATATTTATAAATTGATTCTCTTTTTGAAGAGATAACAATAAAACACAATAAGATAAAACAAAAACACTAGGGTTGGACAAGACAAACAAACAAAAGGGTCAATAGAAAGCACAAGAAGTAGAGAGCCACTAGTTCACACTCAGGAGTCCCATAGAAACACTGAACTGGAAGCCCTAATATATACAGAAGACATGGTACAGACCTGTGGAGGCTCCGACCTTGCTGCTTCAGTCTCTGTGAGTTCATATGAGCTTTTGATCATGTTGATTTAGAGGGCCTTGTTTTCTTGGTGTCATCCATCCTCTCTGGCTCTGAAACTCTTTCTGCTCCTGCTTCTGTGGGGTTCTCTGAGCCCTGAGTGGAGGACTTTTATATCACCAGTTTGTCTCTGTAGGATCAGTGGACAAGCCTGATCATTGACAGCTATCTTTCAAACAATGTTATTTTTACACATTTAAGCTTTACACAGCATTTAAAGAAAACGACCTGTAGCACTGGGCTGAGCTTCCAAAGTCCATTTGAAGAGTGGGAGGAATGAGAATATGAACAAAGAGGTCAAGATCGTGATGGGGACACCCACTGCAATAGTTTATCTGAGCTAATGGGAGATCACCAACTCCAGTCAGACAGGGAAACAAACAGCATAGGACCAAACTAGTCCCTCAGAATGTGGGTGACAATTGTATGGCTTGGGCAGACTGAGGGGCCACTGGCAGTGGCACCAGGATTTATTCCTACTGCTTATACTGGCTTTTTGGATGGATACCTTGCTTAAGCTAGATATAGTAGGGAGGGCCTTGGAACTTCCCCAGAACAATGTGCCTTACCCTCTCTGAGGAGTGGATGGGGGTGGGATAGAGGTGGGGTGAAGATGGAGGGAATGGGAGGAGGAGAGGGAATGGGAACTGGGATTGGTATGTAAAATGATAAAAAAGATAATTTGTCTTCTTTAAAAAAAGAAAGGAAGGGCTGGGCAGTGGTGGCGCACGCCTTTAATCCCAGCACTCGGGAGGCAGAGGCAGGCAGATCTCTGAGTTCGAGGCCAGCCTGGTCTTCAAGAGCTAGTTCCAGGACAGGTTCTAGAAACTACAGGGAAACCCTGTCTCAAAAAAACAAAAAAAAAAGGAAGGAAGAAAGGAAGGAAGGGAAAATGAGAGAGAGAGAGAGAGAGAGAGAGAGAGAGAGAGAGAGAGGGAGAGGGAGAAAGCGGCCTTTCTCAGATTAAAGGGAGCCTTAAGCATGCCTCCTGGGGGTAAATTAAAGAGATCATTCCGATAAGAACAGAAAGTTGAATATATATATATATATATATATATATATATATATATTATTCTTATTGCTATGTGATTGTGGGTTAAATAGAGGAACAATGGGAAGACCCATTAAAAGTTGGTGCACTATGTCAGAGGTTATCTGACAGGCCAGGACGACTTAGTAGCTTGACACTGGAGTCTGGCAGACCTGGGTTTGAATTGTCACTCTACCTTCTTGAGCTTCGGGAGAGCATGTGGGTGACTCAGCCTCTTAACACCTACAAGCTACAGCTTCTCATCTATAAATTGTAGATAAAGATTCAACTTAATCCATCATAATGCTTAAAGAATGAAACAGGCTAATACTGTTTAGTGTTAGCACAAAGGCCCACACACTGTACGCGTACGATAAATCTAGAGCCCTGGAATGCTCTAGAGAGGGTGTATGATGATACATACATGGGCATTGTAGCGCTTACACTATGGGACTGTTTGCAAGCCAGGAACTAAGCTGGAGACTTAAAAACACAGAGACATGGACATGGGCATGGGTCATCCTTGATACAAGAATGCCTAGTTTATTGTGCCCCAGGGAAGCTTACATAGGTATCCTTAATGGAAAGCCACGCCCCAGCTCTCGGGATCTTTCAGCTGCAGGCCTCATCAGACCTACTCCCCTGCCATCAAGGTCTCATGCTCAGAGTAGCTGCAGGCACAGGTGTTTTGCTCAGTTCACTCCAGCTGGCAAAGGGTCTGAGGCAGGCAAAGAAAGTCAAGGGGCCAGGGGGTCTGCAGCTCCCAACAGGGCGTATTTATCTAAGATAACTTTAGAGGAAGGTCCATCCACAATGGTTAAGTGGTTACTTCTGGGTAGTGGCACTTGGGTCAATATTACTTAAAAACTAAACTAAACTAAATAAAACCCAAGAAATCTTTTATAGGGTTTGGAGAGATTGCTCAGTGGTTAAGAGCACTTGTTACCTTTCAGAGGACCTGAATTTAATTCTAACTACTCACGTTAGAGAGTTCACACTGTTTGTATTCCAGGTCCACGGAGTCTGAGGCCCATTTCTGGCCTCTGCAGGCACCTACACACAGGGCACTCTATCCCTCCCCATCTCCCTCTTCCTTCTCCTCCCCCCTCTGTCTGCCTGTCTGTTTCTGTCTCTCTCTCTCTCTCTCTCTCTCTCTCTCTCTCTCTCTCTCTCTCTCTCTCTCTCTCTCTCTCTCTCACCAATTTCTACAGTGCCTAACCTTCCTTCATAGCAATCACACTATATTTATCAGAAAACATAGAAGCAAATTCTTCAGGAGTAAAAGTAGGTATGATTTAAGACATATTATAGAGAGGCATGTTTCAAAGAAAATAATGACCCCAGTCACCTTTCTTCAGTTTTTGTTCTTTAAAAAACTAAAATTTAAGTACACAATTGGATTAGTCATAACATGTAGTTACAGCAGGAAATGGCAGACTTTATTTACTCTTGTTCTGGGCACAAATTGTGATTGTATTTCCCAGGCATACCCATATTGCCCATTCTTCCTTTCTATCCTCATTTCTAGGAGGCAACAGGTAAGTGCTTCTCACTAATACAATGCCATCAAATAATGCATCTTCCTGGTGATTAATATGTATGTCTTTTCTCTATGGCCTTGTCCTTTCAGGCACCAAGAGATACCATTAACTAAGAGTAGAAGCAGCCCAGTTTCCTGGGCCACTTTTTGTAGGAGAGCCTCCCAGGCGGACAACTGATTAGGAGTACTCGCATCAATTTTTGTATCAGTCTAATCTGAATTATACAGTTCTATATACATCATCACCATTGACATATATGTGACCTTTTTAATTTATTCAATTAATTACATTGCACAGAGTGCCACTGATTAATATTTCTTCAATCAGAGCACTTGAATACTCAAAACATTTTACTTAGTGTGTTTCAAGTTTAGAACTAGAGGGAGAAAATTTTAATCTTGTAACACATGAATATTTGGCTTTATATGACAATGATGGACCTCTTCAACTAGATTATCAGTTTCCTTTTTTCCCAGTGGGCTATGAAAGCATACATCAATTTCTAATATCCAAAGTGGTATGCTGCTCTATATTTTTGGCATCATAGTGCTATTATAATGGTTATTAATTTTTGCCACTTGCATAGGAAAATTTGAGGGTCACACTGTTATGTTGATTTCCATTTGTGTGACTGCTACTGACAAGACGCTTGGTCCCTTTGTCCCAGATGTCTACTGTCTTACTTGTCACTTAGCTGTTCTGTGCCGGTGACTCTACTGTTTGATTTGGCAAATGCACAATGGTGAAGAATCATACTGAGAGCTTAAGAAATTCCATTTTAATATGTTAAGGAAGAGTACAGTCATCAGTCACATTGTCTATGTTTTTAATAAAAATGTGTAAAACCACATCACAGTCTTCACACTTTATTTCCATTCTTATTACTTTTTTTATTTAAATTGAAAGACACAGTTGCATGTACTTGTCATATGCAACGTGGTTTTGAAGTATATATACTTTTTAGAAGTAGTTAAGATATGTATTATCTCACGGTTATTTTTAAGTGGGAGTTCTTTACACACTCTCAGGATTATTCAAGAGTATAATAAATTGTTACCGTACTCAGCACATTGTACAATAGAGTCCATGAAATCGTTTCTCCTGTCAGCTGCTATTGGGTGTCCTATGACTAGTGTCATCACTCCAGTCCTTGCTGACCGTCACTCTACTCTGTTTCTATAAGATCAGTGTTTTTATATCTGATGTGTAAGTGAAGTCATAGAGCATTTTTGTCTTCCTGGGCTTGGTGTATGTGACTTAACACAATACACTCTAAGAGGTTCACTTTCCACATTTTCTGGACCCATCCATGCACTGATAGACACTGAAGTTGATTCCGTGTCCTGGCTATTGCTAAGAAGGCCAAAGTGAATGTCGACATGCAGATGCCCCTGTCACATACTACTTTCTTTCTTTCGAAAGTCGTGGGATTGAGGGGGTAACCACCATGCTCATTAATGGTACGTGAGACTGTCTAACATGTTTGTATTTAGGAATTGGGACAAAGCAATAATTAGTCTAGGTCAAGGAGAAGAAGGAATTTAAATGGCAAATGTTTTCAGAATTTGAAGACCAATGGTAGAGTTGTGGAAATAGTTTAAAATACTTTCTGAACGTGCAGTGTAAAGTCTGTTTAGGAGATTGAATACCATTAATGAAACATTTCTTAGAGATGAACTTATGATGTTAATGGAAATATAAATTTATTTTCATATTTCTAATATTAGTAGCAAAACCTTTCAGTTTACATATTCCCTAAATGTATTTTATTGATAGCTTCATAAAATAAGAAACAAAATCAAAATGGATTAGCAGAAAGGTTGGTTAACTCAAATTCTGTTGGAGACACTGCAAATCAAAGCTTCATTCTGGAAAGATTATACAGAGAAAACAGTAACTTTAAATATAATGATATGATTTCACCAAGTATTCATCTTCTAAATTATTAAAGGATCAGACCAGATACATTACTGAAAAACAACCTTATACATAGGATCTATGTAGCAATCAGAGTGTTTAATGTATGCATGGAGACTTTTGCAAAGTAGAAAAGTGAAGATTGAAGAAATATGAGAACTTATTTAAATTGATGTTAAAACAGCGATCATAATGATCATAACTGTATGTTGTGGAATCTTATTTTAACTAGGCAAAGATGTGTTAAATTTGTTTATACTGTGGAATATAACTTTATTTGAAAATGTGCTACATTTGTTTCTGCTGCCTTTGTTTTTTATAATTTTTATTTGTTTTTTAAATTGTTTTTATTCAGCTATATATTTTTTCATTCCCCTCCCCTCCTACCTTCTCCCATGGTCCCCGTGCTCCCAATTTACTCAGGAGATCTTGTCTTTTTCTACTTCCCATGTAGATTAGATCTATGTATTCTCTCTTAGGGTCCTCATTGTTGTCAAACTTCTCTGGGATTGTGAATTTATAGGCTGCTTTTTCTCTTTTTGTCTAAAAGTCAATTGTAAGTGAGTACATATGACATTTGCCTTTCTGGGTTTAGGTTACCTCACTCAATATGATGTTTTCTAGATCCATTCATCCATTTGCCCACAAATTTCAAGATGTTGTTGTTGTTGTTATTATTATTATTATTATTATTATTTGCTGTGTAGTACTCCATTGTATAAATGTACCACATTTTCCTTATCCATTCTTTGATTGAGGGGCATGTTTTCAGGTTCAGGCTATGATAAACAATGCTGCTTTGGATATAGTTGAGCACATGTCCTTGTGGTATAATTGAGAAACCTTTGGGTATATACCCCAAAGTGGTATTACTGGGTCTTGAGGAATTTTGTTTCCTAATTTTCTGAGAAATTGCCATAATTAAATCTAAAGTGGCTGTATCATTTTGCACCCCCACCAGCAATGGAGGAGTGTTCTCTTTGCCCCACAACCTTTCCAGCATAAGTTGTCATCAGTGTTTTTGATTTTGGCCATTCTTACAGGTATAAGAGGGAATCTCAGAGTTGTTTTGATTTGCATTTCTCTGATGGCTAAGGATGTTGAACATTTCTTTAAGTGTCTTTCAGCCATTATAGATTTCTCTGTTGAGAGTTCTCTGTTTAGGTCTGTATTTCATTTTTTTAATTTGGTTATTTGTTCTGCACTCCATTTTTTTGGATTATGTATTCTTTTGATGACCAATTTCTTGAGTTCTTTGTATATTTTGGAGATCAGATCTCTGTCTGATGTGGGGTTGGTGAAGATCTTTTTCCATCCTGTAGGCTGCCATTTTGTCTTGTTGACCACGTCCTTTGCTTTACAGAAGCTTTTCAGTTTCAGGAGGTCCCATTTATTAGTTGTTTCTCTCAGTGTCTGTGCTACTGGGGTTATATTTAGGAAGTTGTCTCCTGTGCCAATGCGTTCAAGTGTACTTCCCACTTTTTCTTCTATAAGGTTCAGTGTGGCTGGCTTTATGTTGAGGTCTTTGATCCATTTGGATATGAGTTTTATGCATGGTGATAGATATGTTTCTATTTTCATTCTTCTACATGTTGATATCCAGTTATGCCAGCACCATTTGTTGAATATCCTTTCTTTTTTCCATTTTATATTTTTGTTTCTTTGTCATAAACCAGGTGTTTGAAGGTGTGTGGATTAATATTCAGGTCTCTGATTCAGTTCCATTGGTCCTCCTGTCTGTTCTTATGCCAGTACCAGGCTGTTTTCAGTACTGTAGCTCTGTAGTAGAGTTTGAAGTCAGGGATTGTGACACCCCCAGAAGTTCTTTTATTATACAGAATTGTTTCGGCTATTCTGGTTTTTTTGCTTTTCCATATGAATTTGAGTACCATTCTTTCAAGGTCTGTGAAGAATTTTGCTGGGATTTTGATGGGCATTGCATTGAATCTGTAGATTGCTTTTGGTAAGATTGCCATTTTTACTATGTTAATTCTACCCACTCAAGAACATGGGGGATTGTTCCATTTTCGGGTGTCTTCAATTTCTTTCTTCAAAGATATAAAGTTCTTGTAATACAGGTCTTCCACTTGGTTGGTTAGAGCTACTCCAAGATATTTTATGTTATTTGTAGCTATGGCGAAGGATGATGGTTCTCTGACTTCTTTCTCAGCCCATTTATCATCTGTGTGAACAAGGGCTATGGATTTTTTTTGTGTGTTAATCTTGTATCCTGTTACATTATTGAAGGTGTTTATGAGTTACTTCTTGAGGAAGTTTGTTTCCTAATTTTCTGAGAAATTGCCATAATTAAATCTAAAGTAGCTGTATCATTTTGCACCCCCACCGGCAATGGAGGAGTGTTCTCTTTACCCCACAACCTTTCCAGCATAAGTTGTCATCAATGTTTTTGATTTTGGCCATTCTTAAAGGTATAAGAGACATTCCTTGGTAGAGTTTTTGGGGTCCCTTATATAAACTATCATATCATCAACAAATAGAGTTTGACTTCTTCTTTTTCTATTTGTATCCCCTTGATCTCCTTTTTTGTCTTATTGCTCTAGCTAGAACCTCAAGTACTATATTAAATAGATATGGAGAGAGTGGACAACCTTGTTTTGTTCCTGATTTCAGTGGGATCGCTTTGAGTTTCTCTTCGTTTAGTCAGGTGTTGGTTATTGGCTTGCTGTATATTGCCATTATCACGTTTGGGTATGTTCCTTGTATCGCTGCTGTCTCCAAGACCTTTATCATGAAGGAATGATGTATTTTGTCAAAGGCTTTTTCAGCATTTAGTGAATGTGGGTCTTGTGGGTTTTTTTTTTTCAGTTTGTTTATATGGTGGATTACATTAACAGATTTTCGTATGTTGAACTATCCCTGCATCTCTGGGATGAAACTGACCTGATCATGGTGGATAAATTTTCTGAAGTGTTCTTGGATTCTGTTTGCTAGTATTATATTGAGTATTTTTGCATCAATGTTCATGAGTGAGATTGGTCTGCAATTCTCTTTCTTAGTAATGTCTTTGTGTGGTTTGGATATCAGGATAATTGTAGCCTCATCAAAAGAGTTTGGCAATGTTTCTTCTGTTTCTATTGTGTGGAATAATTTGAGGAATATAGATATTAGTTCTTCAAAAATCTTGTAGAATTCTGTGCTGAAACCATCAAGTCCTTTTTTTGTGTGTTGGGAGACTTTTGATGACTGTTTCTATTTCTTTAGCAGTTATAGGTGTATTTAATTTGTTTATTTGGTCTTGATTTAATTTTAGTAAGTGATATTTATCCAGAAAATTGTCCATTTCCTTTAAATTTTCCAATTTTATGGAGTATAGGTTTTTGAAATATGACCTAATTGTTCTCTGGATTTCCTCCACATCTATTGTTATGTCCCTCTTTTCATTTCTGATTTTGTTAATTTGGATATTCTCTCTTTGCCTTTTGGTTGGTTTGGATAAAGGTTTGTCTATTTTGTTGATTTTCTCGAAGAACCAACTCTTGGTCTCATTGATTCTTTGTATTATTTTCTTTGCTTCTGTTTTGTCAATTTCAGCTGTCAATTTGATTATTTCCTGCCGGCTAATCTTCCTGGGTTCTGCTGCCTTTGTTAATGAAGTAAAGATGTGTTACATTTGTTTTCGCTGCATTTGTTTTAATTATGTAACAATGTGCTCTCCTTATTTTACCTTGTCTGCCTAAGGCACCTGATTGTTCTTATAAAGAGCTGAAGGGCTCAGGGTAGGCAGAGGAAGGACGGACAGGGCTGATGGGCAGAAAGGGAAGTAGGAGGAGAAATCTAGGCTCGGGGAGAAAAAAGGAGAAAAGGAGAGAACGAGGGAGGAAGAGAGGGACACACCCAGGGCCAGAAGCCAGGCAGCGTCCAGTCAGACATGAGAAGCAGCGAATGTTAGATATACAGAAGGAAAGACAGGGTAAAAAGCCCCAAAGGAAACATAGATGAAGAGGAACAGGTTAAGCTATAAGGGCTACTGAGACAAGCATAAAATAAAGCTGAGAATACATAGCTAATAAGAAGTCTCCTTGTCATGATTTGGGAGCTGGTTGGTGGCCCAAAAGAAAAAAGGCTACTACAATTATGTGAACATATGAATACAAATAAAAGGAAAGCTATTGGAATTTTACTTTTATTTGTTTATCTGTAGGTGCGTCTACCCACACACCTGTGCTCAGGTACTCATGGAGGTCAGAAGAGGGCATCCCATTCCCTGGAGCTGGAATTACAGGTGGTTGCGAACAACACGAGTTGGGTGCTGGGAGTGAAACTCTCATCTTCTGAAAGAGCAGCAAGTACACTTACCCACGGATTCATTCCTCAGCCCCCTTGAAAGGGCTAGTATTCTCTCATGTTCTTTGAAATAAAACTGTAGAACGAGTTTTCAATAAGCTTAAATATATTTGTACATTTTTCCCCAAACAGCAAACATGCATAGAGAAATGCCATAAACACTGACTTAAATGTTCCTCCTCCCGTAGTTTGAAGTTGAAGAAATGGGGGTAAACTGAGTCAGGGCAGAGGAGAAGAATGAGGAGAAAAGGCAGGCGAATTGAGGGTGGCTGTAGTGTTCTTTTGCTGTCCTGGGGAGTCAGGCAGGCACTGGGAGCTGCTGATCTGTGGTTGGAGAAGTCTTCTGTCACAGGAGGCAGGTGGGCTGGACCACAGTGACCACACCACCTCATTTCCTTTGCCCCGTTAACACACTGAGCCATGTCACTGGCTAGCCTTTGGGACGGAAGATCTGACTTTAGACCCACCGCTGTGAAGGAGACAAGGACATTTCGTCTCATGCACACATTTGTCACATTAACCACATGGGGGGAGGAAAAGGCCACAAAGTATCATGTTAGTATGAACGCAGCCAAGGTACTTGTGTTTAAAGAAAAAATATATCATTAGTGTTGCAAAGACTTTCCATGATTCCACACCCACCCTGAAAGAGCCCCCTCTCACCACAGGAAGTGTGCTGACCAATGGGGGGCAAATAAAAGGGGCTCCCTTGGGAGTCTGGGCCACACTCTTGCACAGCGCAGCAAGACCTCAGCCATGAGACTTCTCCTCCTGACTTTCCTGGGAGCCTGCTGCCTCACCACGTGCTCTGTGGAAGGTAAGTTGAGCAGCTATTGACGGGACACGGATCAGGTGGGCTCAGGTACTAGGTTTTGACTTGGGGTTTGATTAGAATAAACTCCTTTGTCCAGGGAAGCCTCAAACTTCCCATATGCACAAGAGGAATGCTAGTTTCAACTCCCAGCCATTCTAGGCATATGCTTATTTACTTAAAATTGATTGTTATATTCTGTCTATACACTGAGCACTGTGAGCTGGAATTAAAATGGAATAAATCTGATTTTTATTTTTACTGATGACTATTTAAGCAATCCAATCTCCTTACGATGCTATTTTATTAATGCTGGCAATGATTACAAATGGGTTGCTTGCTTTTGTTTATTTCATTTTGATCTGATAAATTCTCAGACTCTTTAACCTTCATCGCACTGGGGAATGAGGTCAAGACAGTGTGTTTGGAAGCAAATCTATGTTTTCTACTTGAAAACGTCAAGCATAAAATGATCAGGAGCTCATATTTTCATATTAAGAAAATCAATATTATCCTCAACTAAATAGAGGAGTCTGCCAATATTGCTGTGAACATTACCGTTTATGATAGACTTCTTGAGTTTGTACGACAGCCTCTGATACTGAGTGGAACAGATAATCCACACTCTGTTGACTAACGAACCTGGAAGATATGCCCAGGTGGGATGCAGATGCACTGAGCTGTAGCTGAACGTTTCAGCTGATGTTTCCTAAAGGGTCACCTTTCCCTTCCAGCTGGAGTTAATTTATAGACCTATTTGTATTTTGTTCTGCACACTTAGACTTTAATACCATAACTTCATCATAGATTCTACAAGCATAAAGGGAATAAAGGGAACACATTCTGGAAATCCTTGACATTGGGCAAAAGAAGAAATATTGATGAAGGGAAGAAAACTTCAAGAATCTGCAGTTAGGTCTCATGCACTAAAAGGCTGGCATTTTTGCTGAGATGGGAGGTGTAGCTCTCAGCTGCTTTTGTTTGCTTGTTTCCTGAGATGGGCTGGGGCTCAGGCCAGGGCTGGCTTAGTGAAAGTCTGCAAGAGCTAGGGAACTGGAGACTTGTTCTCAGATTCCCAAGCTTTCTCCTTGCAGGAGTTTTAAAAACCTTGCTGGTGTCTTAGTGATGTCCAAATGGGCAAAAATGCATCTTTGCTTTGGTTTAATCCCGCAGTAGGTGTCAAGCAATGCTTTCTCTCTCTCTCTCTCTCTCTCTCTCTCTCTCTCTCTCTCTCTCTCTCTCTCACACACACACACACACACACACACACACACACACAACATACACACACACCCCACTTTGCTGAGAGGCTGTAGAAGTCCTGGTGAGGACAATAGGATTCTGCTGGCCCTTGGCATCCATGTACACTCGACTCAGAGACATGTTGTTCTTAAACAGTGAAAGAAAGCTAAAAGAGGCCAGATTTTCTCTGAGTCCAGAGAAGTTTAGCATAAAACCATATTGGCAGAGGGCAAAGAATGGGCAGATTGGCACCGAGAACAAAGCAAAGGAGCCATGAAGGAAAGAGGTGTGAGCACCCAGCCTCTAGTTCCATATGGTAGACAAAGGCCTTCCTGTGGCAGCAGAAGCGCTCCAGTTCAGACTTGATCATTATCAGGATGATGACTTGAGGTCTCGGCAGCTGTGAAGCGCACAGCAGCGGCTCCAGCTACCAAGAGAATTATCACTTAGAAACTTTGCCTACTTAGATGTTACCAACTCCTTAGTCTCCTTGACTCTCCAGGGATAGTTTTTCTTGTGCAATGGAGGGTAGTGTTAAGAACTCGAAGAGTTTAATCCCCCCCTCGGTCGGGTCCTTTAATGGCAAATCCTGAGGAAACTCTCCCATCCCGTTTCCCACGTGTGACTATTACAAATGAGAACATGTATATTTGTTCAGACAAAAATGTACTGGGTTCTCCCCTTGACTATAGCTTGCTCAGATCACCCTTTATTGCAACACTCTTTTACCTAATTTACAGCAAAGTTGGCATTTGACATGATCTCCTTTGTCTCTGTTTTCCTGGCACAGACTCCATTAAACAGGGTCAGTGCCCATCTGAATTAGTGCCTTTGACTTTTGGGACACAAAAGGACACCGTTAAGTAAGTAGCTGTTGAGAGTGTCCCCAGGACTCTGCTGTCATAGCTATCTTAATGGAAATATACAAAGATGGATGCCACCCTGTTACTATGTATTTACTTTTGAGACAATGCCTCCCAGACACAGTTCTAGCAGTAATCTAAGAAGTGACTCTGAACTCCATACTTGTCGAGCTGCAGTTTATTTATGTTTTCTTTTTCTTTTTCTTTTTCTAGGCGTGGGCACTGAAGCCCTAGAAGAGAGTTTCTGTGTGAGTTTAAGGACCCAGCCGCTGCCAGTTCAGATAATCAAGACCTATACCATCAGGGAGGGCATATTGAAAGCAGTTATGTGAGTGTCTACTCAAAGATGTTCCTATCTAGAAATGCAATAAAAAGAAGGGTTGCCCCCCCCCAGGAAAAATAGGGCACCATGGAGGAATGCTCAGCATAGCCAATAGCCCATTCTGTTTATATTAATCTTGTTTTTTCACTGTCCTGTCCAATGGTGATTATTGAAAAAAAATAAAAGAACACACACACCCTTTTTCCTCTTTTGCTCACCAGATGAGCCTGACTAGAAAATAGATGGGCACTGTGTCCAGTTCTGATGGTCAGCCCAGGCTAGGACTTGCTCAAATAGCCAGACTAACGTAAGATACATACTGTGGAGAGCAGCACACCTTGTATGTGGTTATACCTCAAGGGAACACATCCAGAACTTTCCTACACTGCCTTCCAGAACCCCATGTTCAGAAGGAGCAGCTCTCTCTCTCTCTCTGATGCATGCTTAGAGTTTCTCTCTTAGAAACTCATGGACATTATCTCTAATTCCCCCAAGGAGGTGGATAGTTCCAGGCTGGAAAAGGAAGGAGGTAGGGATCAGTTGAACTAAATGGTCCTAGGAATCCACTTTAGCTCCAGTGTTTGGTTATACCGGTGAATGACAGCCGCCAACAGCTGGCTATCACCTGGAGATTTCCCTTCCTTTCCTAAAACAGATGACAGAAGGAAGGTGCTCATGGGTTGTTTCAGGGTTTGAAGATAGTTTCTTCGGCTGACTTCTGACAGATCTTCTTTCATTGGACAGTACGGCTAACACTATCTTCTGACAGGTCTTCTTTCATTGGACAGTACGGCTAACACTATCTTTCCCCTGTGTTCTAGCTTTGTCACCAGACGAGGACTGAAAATCTGTGCTGATCCACACGCCCAATGGGTGAAAGCAGCAATCAAAACTGTGGATAAAAGGTCCCGTGACAGAAAGAACATGACTGAAACTAGTCCCACGAGAGCCCAGCGGTCCACCAACTCAGCCATGACCCTGTCTGGGTAGTGCTCTCTGGGACACTGTTCCCTCAACAGCCGAGTAGCTCATCTCAGTTCGCAGGCTCATGGACTAATTGTGCTACATTTACTTTTTACGAAATGTTGCATGAATAAAGTTGTTTTTTTTTATTTTTTATGGCATTCATTTTAAATGTTATAAGTAATAAATATTTATTATTGAGGATGGGTCTATATTTCATTTATTATACAAAGGGAAAGGTAATATATCATTTATTTCTGTCTCTTTGACCTCTGTCCCTCCTGCTCTTTGTCTCTTGTACCTCTGGTTTCCATGATGGGAGACATTTGGGCCAGTGTCTATGGAGATGAAAGTCAGCTTTATCACTCTTGGGTTCAGTACCCAGTAGTTCTCTGCCAGTGAGTTACAAATCGTAGCATGCAGTGACAGTCACCATCCAGTTCAGTCTCATAGTAGAGACTTTGTTTATCAAAGTTGTGAGAAACCATCCAGCTGTCTTCACATTACCATTCTGAGGGATCACAGCTCAGAAAGCGGCTCCACTCCACCTTAACCTGAGCAAATTCCTTACCTCTTGGTAGGTTGGTCAAGCAAAAGTCAATGTATTGTAAATTAGGCAGTTATCTCACTACCTTATGATTGGTTCTCTTGTTGGCACTCTGCTTACCATTGTCTAAGCTCTGCATTCCTACCTATGGGCTCCTAATTCTCCCAATCCTTTTCACGTGGGATATCTCTCTATTTCAACAGGATCACAATTTACAGATCACTCAATACCCCAAACTATGCTCTTCTGTGTTCTCATCAAATGACTGCTTTGATTACAGCTTATGGTTCTGGTATCCAAGAAGCCAATGATTTACACTGTGTTTGTTAAGCTGTCTGAAGAGCAAGAACACAAAAGAATGAGCTGGACCCAAGTCAGGAGGTTGGGATATGACTCAGATTTTAGAACTGAGAAAATGACATAGGTAGAATCTATATAATAACATAAAGGAGAGTTGTTTGGTGTGTGAACTTAAGTAAACTCTTGGAAAGTTAAAAAAATAAACTCTGCAGAAGAAGTGACAGAATAATTGTGCCTTTAAGTCCTAAAAGATTCTTGCCAGGAATAAATGGCCAGTGTGGGTTTTCTTGCCAGAAGAATCGCCTGAAGGAAATTATGGAGGCGCCCGAGGGAGACTGCTTATGGGTGGGTGGGGGTTAGAGAGCTCAGGGAGGAAAGGTGGCTTGAGGCCAGGTCTGCGAGGTCCCAAGCAGAAGGGCAAGAACAAGATTTAATAGGGAGTGGAGCAATCAGAGGACAACGTGATGCATCCAAGTTTAGGGTAGTCACTTGAGCAGTGGTTCTTAATCTGCGGGTTGCAACCCTTCAGGAGTTGAATACCTGTTCACAGGGGTAATCTTAGACCATCAGAAAATGCAGATAATTACATTACAATTCGGAACAGTAGCAAAATTACAGTCATGAACTAGCAATGAAAATAATTTTATGGTTGGGGGCCACCACAGCATGAGGAACTGTATTAAAGGGTGACAGCATTAGGAAGGCTGAGAAACCCTGACTTAGAGGTGTAGGTATATGCATAAGGCTGAAACGGTCTGGCTATCTACTAGATATGTCATGAACTTGATAAACTGAGACTCCTCTGAAGTTTTCAGCTAGCGTGAGTGGTTAAGAATCAACAGAGGATTGATAAGATTTTGGTCTAATTGCTGCTGTAGATTCTGTTCTGGTGAATCCATGGCCACCGGAAGAGGGACAGTCATGGGGCAAGAAGCAAGCACCACAGATCTCCTTGATATGTAAGCAGTTGAGACAAAGCCCAAACTACATCTTCATTCCCTTTCTCCAGGCAGTCCTTTTTAGAAGAATAGGGCTAGGAAGAGCCTGAGTATCTGTGAAACTCTCTGTGCCCTTTGGGGCCTGGAGAAAGGGACATATAAATGGAATAAAATCCCCGCCGCTGAGTCACCGGTGTTATTTTAGAAGGATTTGTCATAGAGCAGTGGGAGGCAGATGGGAGCCAGAGGATGAATCTGTAATGAGAGAAAAGAGAAATGAGGTGAAAGCAAAGGTTTGGAATGGGCACCAGGAATGCCAGGACAGGACTGGAAGGTGGGTTTGGTGGGAGGAGGGGACATGGAATCCCCCCACCCTTGGTGGGGGGGTAGTATACATTAGATCAGTGTGCAGAAGGTGAAAGGCAGGACATGTGTCTTGTCTTCCTGTCCAACTGTGCTGCTTGGCATCATTATTGAGACTACACAATCATCTTTCTCTTTGACTCCAACCTGCCCCCCACAGGCTCATTATGGAAGACTTGGTGGCCAGATTGTTGGGTTTGGGGAAGTGTTTGTGTTCAGAGGACTGTGAGCTAATGAATGGATTAACCCCTTGATGTGTTTGTGATATGATGACATTGGGAGGTGTTCAAAACTAGAAGGATACATCCTATGCCCTGACTCTTGTTTCTGTTTGCTTCCTGATGGCCATGAGGTCGTCATTTCTCTCTCTCTCTCATTAGCATAATTTTCTGCCTCACTTCAGACCCCAGGTCAGGGAGCCAGTAAACCATGAGCCGAAACTATGAAACAAAAGTACTTTTCTCAACTTCAAGGCCTATCTTGTAGCATTCATTTTATTCTGCCCCAAATTATAGATATTTGGGGAATTTTCCTGCCTCAGAAGATTGGAAACTCTTGGTTTAGTAATCTATACTTACAGCAAGGCCTTCCTCAGTCTCTGTTCAACCCTGTTGCTTTATTAGAGATACTAAAAGGACCATAAGAATGTTCCCTGATACGCCATTGTGATAGTAGCTGTATGTGGACATAGACCTAAGCACAAAGAAGACAAAGAACACTGATTATCACCTAGTAAGTAAGTAGAATGAACTGAGGATGATAGTACATTTTCTCTAAGAATCGATTCCTCTTGCTTGGTAGTGATTGCCTAACTTTCTGTGTTCCCTGAGATCTTGTGGTTACTTCCTGGCTTGGGGAAAAGAATTCTGTGATCAATTGTTGATGCCTATCTTGAGCTGTGAGTTACCTGTGGTGGTGGTTTGCACATTGATCTCTCTGTAAATTTGGTAGTCATTGATGTATGAGCTCAGCGGAGGTTCAGAACATGGTAGGATGGATGGGTTGGTGAGCATAAATCTGGATAATGAGGTTCTTAGCTGGGTCATGGAAGGTAAGATTCGAACCTAAATAATATGAGAGAAGTAGAAATTGTGGTAAAAGAGACCAAGATAGGTATATTGTTTATTTGATCAATTTGCCTCTCAAACTATAGCCTTTACAAGGGCAAGGCTCAATTTTTATTTGCATGTGGCGCAAGGCAAATTCAGTAAATGTGCACTGAAGGGACACATAGCCAGCAGAATTAAGATGATAACTAGGTAATAATAAATAACAGACAAGTATGGATAGAAGCAAGAGTTGTTTAGGGAAATATTTCTGAGATTTAATTTAACTTTACCTCATAAGCATTTTAAATATTATTCTTAAGTGTGTGTATGTGGTGTACCGCCTGAGTGTTGAGAACCAAACTCAACTCAAATTCCATACCTTTGCCAGAGCAATAAATGCTCTTAATTGCTGAACTATCTCTCCAAATCCAAAAAGTTGAAGTAGTTTAGGGGAAATTTTCATGTCCATATTGATGTCAAGGGCAGTTGAGGAGTTAGTCTGTGGATGAAGTACGGTGGGAATGTAGAGTCATTTTTTTTGTCTGGTTTGCTTCATCATAGAGTCACAAGCCTTTGTCTTCAACAGTAAGATCCACAGCTGAAAGTAACTGTGGACGTCCTGATAAACCTTTGCAGATTCTCAGTGAGGCTGATGTTCCAGGTACCCCAGGACAGATAAGCAGGCCATTTCCTGGTAATCTACAGACCTCAGACTTACATTGGCTAACAGAGAAACCTAGGACTTGAATCCTGTTTCCTACCCTTACTGACAGAGATGCTGCTCCTCAGAGCAACTTATTGCGGGAGCTGTCTATACCGCTGGGCTCGGAGGTGTATGTCACTGTCTTACATCACTGTCTTACTCAGGGTTGTTATTGCTGTGATGAAATACCACAACCAGATGCAAGTAAGTGAGGAAAGCGTTTATTAGACTCACACTTCCACATCGGAACCCATCGCTAAAGGCAGTCATGACAAGAACTCAAGCAGGGCTGGAACTTGGAGGCAGGAGCTGATGCAGAGGCCATGGAGGGGTGCTGCTCACTGAGTTGCTCCCCATGGTTTCCTCAGTCTGCTTTCTTGTAGAACCCAGGACCACCAGCCCAGAGTTGGCACCATTCAATCGCTAATTAAGAAAATACCGTACAGGTTTACCTACCGCTGGATCTGATGGAGGCATTTTCTTGACTGAGATTCCCTCCTCTCAGATGACTTTAGCGTGGGTCAAGTTGATATAAAATTACCCAGCACAATCACTAAATGGATGGAGAGGAGTACGTGCTTGTTTGTATACAGGTGCTTGACACCTGCACCAGATAAAAGCCCTACCACTGTTACAAAACTTATAGGACAGGAAAGTTGGTTATTAGTAGAATGCCACATTATCTGACTTAGTTTTGTGGTTCTTCTTATTAGCATATTATAACACTCACATCTTATGCCATGTTTATTTGGAGGAACTTGTCTTGAATCTCAAGGAATCAGAATGACTCAAACATTTGGTTGTTAACAGCGGAAGTGTCTCATGCCTGCAACTGTTCAGACCAGCAATCCTTTGATATTTGTCTGTGGAGCTGTGCTTTGCATATTTGGCCCATAACTTATATTTACACAGTTAAAAATGAAGATATGGTTCTGTTTTGAATCTGAAATGCACAGGTGCTCAACGAATGATAAAAGCCTGCTCCCTAATGCAGCTGTGTTCAGAGATGAAAACTTTCAGAGGGAAATGGATCCCGAGGGTTCTGATCTCATCAATAGATTAGTCTACTGATATATAATCAAATGGGCCTTTTGGGGGGGACTAGAAATGTTTGGAGGTAGGAGCTGGAGGGGGGAAGGGGGTAATTGGAGGCATGCCTTTGAAAGGTGTATTTTGTCTTGGTCATTCTTGGCTTCTAGTTGCTATGAGATAGACAGCTTTGTCCCCCAAGCATTCCCCACCTTGAAGGTTTTCCATAACACCTGTCTGGAAAATGAGGCCCAGTATCCATGGACTGAAACCCCTGAAACATGAGCCAAACACACTTTCTTGCTTTAAGTTGATTCCCTCAGACATTTTGCCACAGTGGCAGAAAACTGGCCAGCACAATTACAAACGCTTGCATTTTGTGTGACAGATTTGCATTGGTTGATACAGGAGGTGATGAATGCAAAATCCACAAGTGTTGTGGAATATTATTTTAATGATGCAAAGATGCACTACGTTTGTTTATGCTGTCGATATGACTTTAACTGCGTGAAGTGTGTCACATTTGTTTCTGTTGTCTTTGTTAATGATCTAAATACATGTTGCATTTGTTTTGCTGCATTTGTTTAATTATGTAAAGGTGTATTGCATTTGTTTCACCTTGCTTGCTTAAGGCACTTGATTGGTCTAATAAAAAAAAAACCTGAACAGCCAATAGCTAAGCAGTATAGGGATAGGTAGGGATGGCAGGAAGACAGAATAAATAGGAGGAGAAATAGTCTAGGCTCAAAAAGAATGAGAGAAAAAGGAGAGAATGAGGGAGAAAGAGAGGGACACGCCCAGGGCCAGAAGCCAGGCAGCTGCCAGCCGGACATGAGAAGCAGGAATGCATGATATACAGAAAGAAAGGTAAAAAGCCCCAAGACAAAGCATAGATGACAAGAAATAGGTCAAAATAGGAACTAAAATCATGCCAGCCATTCATATCTAATAACAAGTCTCCATGCCATGATTTTTGAGCTGTTCTGTGGCCTAAAAGAAAAAGCCTGGTACACACAAGAGAATTGCATAATGTGGTAAGTTTTGTTTTTGCTCTGAAGCTACTTTCAAAGGCCTGTTTATATCATAAGTTTCACCTATGCCTGATTATGTATGCTTTCTGACTTGCGCATTATATTTTAACAAAAACTCTAAAGGGACTCATTGTTTGATTCACCGCGTTTTTCATCATGCTCAAGACTGGACTTCATTAAGGACACAGAGAGTTGAAGGTGACATAACTGAGGGACAGGCAATTATCTTCAAGGTGGAGGGGAGTTAAAAACGTAGAGAAGCTAATTTTGAGTCATACTTACTCTGGAAAAAAAATAATTTCATGGCGTTAGTGTGCTATTAATCATAATCACCTGTGCGCTTCAGATAAAACAGAATTGTGGGTAAAGATGAAAGATTAAGAGTCCTTTTCATTTTACCCGCTGATGTGTTTCTCCATCAATCTTGTCAATATGAAGCAAGGTCAGTAAACAAAAGAAAACTGCACACAACTGCAAAGGTTCCGGCACATCTTGTAGGTACATTATCTTGATGCCCTGAAAGTCAGGACTCCCCAGTGCCCTTGTCTACAAGTGTTTGTTGGACTTGGATTAATTCACCAAAGCTTCCCAGCAAAAGGCAGGTGGGATGAGGTAGGAAGAGCAGCAATGGCAGTGTTTACATAGAGAGAAAGGGAGGTGAGCAGCTTGTCCCAGGCTAAGGAATCAAGATAAAAACACTGTCATGATGTGAATGAGGGCTGTGTGCATGTGCAGGTCAGGCCAGGCGAGGGGGTGACTTCTGGGAGTCAGTATCTCCTGCCACCTTTATACTGGTTTGGGGGGATAGGACTCAAGTCATTGGGCTTGCAAGTAGCAAGTGCCTTTACCCACTGCCATCTTGCTGGTCCACAGTCTTTCAATTATATTGCATTAAGTATTTATTGTGTTTTAAAGATTTGCTTATTTTTATGTGTGTAAGTGTTTTGCCTGCATGTATGTAAGAGCCACTACCAGTGTACGTGGTACTTACGGAATCCAGAAGGACTAGAGTTACTGCCATGTGAGTATTGGGAACAAAAGTCTCTATCTCTGTATTTATTATTTTTATAAATAGAAAGGGTATATAAATAAGAGTTGCTTAACAAAACACATCCACACACCTATAAAGAGCTTCCATTATTTATAAAGGATAATTCCAGATGTGTTAACATGGGAGATACTCAATAAACCTTTGCTGCTGATTTGCTATCTCTTATTCTGTGATAATTTTCTCAGAAATTAGAATGGGATGGGTTTTGCTAACCATAAGAAAACTGATATAGCTATGTGTGAAAACATTCTATGTGTGAAGCTTTGATGACCCAAGAAACAGAAGTTTATGTGCAATGATGGGGAAGTAATTCCTCCTTAAATAGCATAGCCAGATCAAGTGAGTAGATTAAGGATAACCCAGTTACTGCGAAGAGGCAGTGGGTTCTGACAACAGCCACTAATAAGGTTGATTCCTGGCTTTCTCTCTGAATGCAGTTTCCTTTCTTCTTTTGCTGGGAAAGATTCCATGATGTCAACCTTTACCTTCATAGCAGGCAGACTCTGAGGTGTCCTGAGAGAGGAACCCTAGAGACTCCATGTGAATATTCTGTAAAAAGCTTAAACTATTTTTATAAAGATAGTTATAGGTTAAGAACAAGAAAAATGATCTCTTTTGGCAAAGAATCTAGCAACTCTGAAATATATAATCAGTCTTTTCCTCATCAGCTATGATTATGGCACGATGCACATATATAATTAAGCATCGTGTTTGGTTTGTGCCAAGTTCTTATTTAAGGGCTGGGATTGGCTGGTCAAAGAATGCTCACTCTTACTCCAGAGGTAACCATAGTGATGACTCTGAGTTTCAGCTCCATTATCTTATCTCTCACTTTATAAATCTATAATATATATTTTAATATATTATATGTAATATATTATATATCTTCATATATATTTAAATATATAAAGAAGATGGAGGAAGATTTTGCTTATGTCTCTACAGAACTGGTAGGTCCTGAAGGCAGACCATTTTCTGTATAAGCCTATCTTTGTAGGTTCAAGACTTAGTGCAAGCACAGCCATTACACAGAAGCATAGTAATGGCTTCTTAAGTGAGTTTTGGGAGATAGACCATGCTGTCATTGCCATGGGTGCTGTCCTTTTCTTTTCTTTTCCTCCATCACTAAAATGATCAGGCTATCTGAGGATCATGGTGTCCCTGGTATATCTATATATTGTAGCTATTGAAAATACAAAGACACTAGGGATACAGCTTACGATGCAATCAAGAGGACCTGAAAAAGCCATTCATGGGAGTGATTGACAGGGTGATTGATGGGAGTGATCTTGTGATCTTGGCATTGAGGAGAAACAGACAGGAGGATCTTTGAGGCTTGCTGGCTAGACAGCCCAGCTTACTCAGGAAGCACCAGGCTAATGGGGGAACCTGTGTCAGTAAAGAGGATGTGTGGTTCCTGAGAAATACCTGCCCCCCCACACATACTGGAATGCACACATATATCCATGTAAACCTTCACACACACACACACACACACACACACACACACATACACACACACCACAAATAACATATAATAAGACACCGAAGAAAGAAAACCCAGAACAGAGTCTCTTCACATGTAATGAGAGTGGGTCTAAATAACATCATAACTTTCTTGATTATGTTTTGTATTTACAGACTTGAGCAGGGATGCAGCCTTGATAGTGTGTTTCTCTTCTGATTACACAAATAAATCACACAGATTGCTATGAAGATATGTGATGTATTAGCCTCTAAAGGGAGAAAAGAATTGTGAGGAACTGGGGTCATCTATCTTTCTCCGCCCATATGATCTTGACGTTCAATTGGACTTGTGAGTGCATGGAATGTTCAGTGCTTCTGAAGTTTGTTTACTTCAAATTAAAGGATGATAGGGGCTCAATTCTCAAAAGGAATGGGTGTGGGGAAGCTAAGCCATTACAGATTCTTTGTGTTCTACACAGATCTTGAAAATGTGCAGTGAATCAAGGAATTCAGAATCAGGATTGCTGTTAACTGTGATTTAATGGGGACAGAACAACAGAACTTTGTTTAGTGGGATCTGGCTTAGCTGATTTTCTTTGCATGCTGTCTTGGTGTGATGTTCCTAGCCATTGATGGAGTGAGTGTGACTTATGGAGTCAGCTAGCCTGGATCATCACTGGCTGTGTTCCTATTAGTAGACAACGTTATCTGCCTGGACATAGTGCTTTCTGTAAATTAGATGACCTAACTTCCATGGTGCATATGGGCATCCAGTGAGACATGGGTCAGGACAAAAGTCAGTAACAGGTAAGACCCTTGTTCTCATGGGACTTCTGTTCTAGAGGAATAGTGAGAAACACGCACATGCACATGCACAAACACATATAAATGCCTTTCAATAAAAATATTTCAGAAGGTAATGGTTGTTATATTGAAAGTGAGAGAGCAGTGGGATAGGGCAGAGATGTCATGTGGGGATCTAGCAAGGTGCGGCAGTCTATTGGAACTAGCATAGAGTCAGGATTGATTCTCTGGGAATAATCAGGTTACTAGAATGAAGTGAGAGTGATTACAAAGATATTTCTGGAAGCCAAGTGTTGAGGCAGACAACTGAAATCCTACTATTCAAGAAGGCAAGGCAGGATGACTACCTCAAGTTAAAAGTCAGATATATAGTGAATTTTAGGCTAACCTGGGCTACAGAATAAGAACTTGTCTCAAAAAGTAATTTCCCAAAGGAAAAGAGCTATCTGTAGTAAACTTTCTAGGCAGAGGAAGAATCTGTAAAGGGCCAAGTCAGGCACCTGGTAGGTAAAGCATGCAGGGCCTCACTGGCCACAGAAAGACTGAGGTTCATTTATAATGAAATGAGAAACCATTAAAAAGGTTTTATATTTTAAAAGTATCCTTCTGCTAATTTTATGAAACGTAGAGCCTACAGGATAAATGATGGAAGCAGCAATTCTACTTAGACTATTAAAATAGCCTAGGTAAGAAATGGTCATGGATGGAGTGGTTAGCAGGAGACAGGGTCAGGAATGATCAAATTCTGGACTTATTTTTGTTCAGAATTGAGAACACACTTTGTTGAAATAAAATCTATAGATCACAAGACTCATCCGCCTTAAATGAAGAATAATGTGTTCAGCAAGTTCATAAGGTTTGCAGTAAGCATCACAATTCAGTTGTAGAACATTTTCATCTTGCCAAAAATTAAGTTTATTCCCATATGCATTTAATTTCTGCCCCTGCTTCCTATCCAGACAAACTTGAATCTCTAGATTTGCCTTTCCTGGGCATTGCATATAGCTGACACTGTTGAGTCTTGATTTTTCACTTAGCATTGCATCTTCAAGGTTCAGCCTGGTTGTGGCATGTGGTCATCTTCTTTCACCTCTCTGTAGTCTGAATAGTATCCAATTGTGCGGATATGTTAACTTTGTTTAGCTATTCACCAGTTGATCAGCATTTGGATTCTCTTACTCCATGTCTAGCATGACCTTTTCAGGCTCTCAGGACAGTTCTTCTTTTTTTTTCTTTTTTTGGTTTTTCGAGACAGGGTTTCTCTGCAGCTTTAGAGCCTGTCCTGGAACTAGCTCTTGTAGACCAGGCTGGCCTCGAACTCACAGAGATCCGCCTGCCTCTGCCTCCCGAGTGATCAGGACAGTTCTTAAAACTTGAATGTCTTACTTTTAAAATTCTTGCTGTGGCTTGGCATTTCCTCTACTCCAAATCCACGGTAAGATTTATTGTTGCTTTTGTATGTTTTGAATGATACTCAGTCTCTCTTGGAACATGTGAAACATGTACACACACACACACACACACACACAAACACTATTACATACAAACACCATACACTTACACAAAGTTACTTAAAAATTAACATTTCCTCTCAGAATTCTCTTTCTATGACTATGAATTTCCTTTTGTCTGCAATATCACAACCCAGAAGAGGTATGAAGAACCATGGATAACTGATCTTTTCTTTTCTGATGTTGCTTTCTCTGACATCTCTGGCAGAGTCAAGTGTTCAGTTCTAATACTGCTCCAGTAGATCGAGGCTGGCTCTTGATCTCACCTTGTGACTTCTGCAAAGCCCTTTCTACAGTGATCTCTTCAGCTCTCCAGGGATCCTTCGCAGCACTCCAAAAGCCCAGTGTGTGTCTTGCTGTGGTCTTTGCTTTGTGCAAACTCAGTTATTCTGTGGCCAGTTGAAATAATGATCCCATTTGCCCTACAAAGTGTGCTCTGACCTGATAGTGGCTTTCTTCTGTTAGCCCTGTCATCTCAAGGTATAAAACTCTCATGATGATATACCTGGACCTGTGATGTCTTTGAGCATGGGAATAAGAATACATACTCCTCTCTCTCATATATACTTATGTCCTGAAATGGTCAAGGGAAGCCTACTGGGTAGTAGATTCATGTATAGCCTATATTAATAACTTTTCTCATTGCTGTGACCAAATGTCAAAGATAACCAATTAGAAGGAGAAAAGCTTGTTTTGGTTCATGGTTTCAGAGGGCTCCATCTGTGAGGTTTTGGTTTTACACACTTGAGCAGAACATCAAAATTGCAGCAGTGTGTGGTAGAGGTGATCTTTAATTTTTTAACAGTGATAGTAGAATAAAGGTCATCTAGATAGAAGACAGTTTGAGTATGGCCCCAAGGAAATTCCGCTTATGGTCCATTCCCTCCCTCAAGGTCTTCCCTCCTAGCCTCTACCACTTCCTAGCAATGTCAAATGTTGAAAATTCTTCAAGGGATAATCCACTGATCAAGCCAAGGACCTCATGATCTAATTGAGTAATGTCATCACCAACTCCACTGACTTCCCTAATACCCTAGTGATTTCCTAATTCAATCAAGCTGACAATCAAAATAAATGATCTTGGAGCCCCCTTTCCTACTATATGTGTAACAGGGCAGTGGAGTCAAAACAAGTTCCAAGTGTCAGCCATCACAAAAGGTGTGGAAGTTGTGACTCCCTTCTCTCTACTCTTGTTGAGTCCAATGCTTCAATTTTAGATTCTGTCCTGTGCCTGCTATTTCTTGCAGCAAGCCAACTTTAGTGCCTGTATTACACTCTCCAAAGCAAATGTGAAGACAGCCTGTTAGCCAGCTTCGTATGCATCTCAATGCAGTGCCACTGGGGGACACATAAGATCCCCCTTCCATTTCTCATTTTTCCTACTTTAGTTTTCTTCAGGTTGGCATTGCCCCAAATCACTGGGTATGTATGTATGTATGTATGTATGTGTGTATATACATAATACCACCTCCACAAAGTACAGTTGCCAGATGTACCATTCTGCCTCTGCTACACAAGACCAGACATTACATTTGACTCTAGCACAAACCTACAAACCAGTAAAAACACTTAAAGTACTAGCATAAAACCCTTTGTAGGGAATGGGGTGGCGCCTAGAGATATTTTATTTGACTGAACTACGGTAAGATATTCAGTCCTGACACAAATCAGATTCCTTATACTATTAGTTCTTATTGATCACATGCCTCAGTAACTCTGTATCTCCCTAAAGTTTATGGCGTGTGCGTGTGTGTGTGTGTGTGTGTGTGTGTGTGTGTGTGTGTGGTGCATGTGTGTATATGATGAGTGTATACATGTAGGGTTCCCTTACCAGTGTGTGTGCATGTGTCGAAGTCAGAGGTAGATATTGGCTTCCTTCCTTGCCATTGTCTACATTCTTTTTGAGCCAGGTTCTCTCACTGACCTTGAGCTGGCCATGACAGCTAAACTGGCCGTCCACCAGAGCCCTTGGGATCTCCCTGTCACTGCCTCCTGGCACAATTGGCTGTTTTAGACTCCTATGTGGGTCCTAAAAATTTCAAATTGGACCCTCATGCTTGTGTAGTGAACATTTTTATTCACGGAGCTATCTTTCAAAGCTGAGAATTTATGTTTTTAAAGCACATTTTCTCCCTCACATGCTTACAGATTTCTTCCTTTTCCTAAGAAACAGAAGTTAAAAGTATCATTATACTAGCAAACCTAGAGAACGTACAACAGTTTAAAAACATCCTCTAATTTTACCATTTATAGATATCACAGAGTTGCTACTATTTCTATATTGTTATCCTACTACGCCTTTGGGATCCTTAAAAATAGAATTAGAGTCATCCTACTGTAGTGCCCCCTTATCCATGGAGATATATTCTAAATAGCTAACTAGTAAATGCCCAAACCTCAGATAGTTCTGCATCCTGTACCCAACCATGGCCATCTGGCAACAGCCAAGCTGATAATCATGATGGTTTGGGGTGAGCAATGGGTGAGTAGCATAGACAAGGTGAATTCACAGGACAAAAGGGTAATTCATGTGTAGAAGGGAGCAGTGGGGCTGTGTCCCACCACCCGGCTAGCTTTACCCAAAATAATTACACGGAAACTGTATTATTTTAAAACACTGCCTGGCCCATAGTTTCAGCCTCTTATTGGCTTATTCTCACATCTTCCTTTAACCCATATTTAGTAATCTGTGTAGCACCATGAGGTGTGGCTTACCAGGAGAGATCTTGACCTGCGTCCATCTCGGAGAGGAGAAGCATGGAGACTCAATATGGCGACTGCCTGAAGCATCTCCCCACTCCTGCTACCCAGCATTCTGTTCTGTCTACTCCACCTACCTAATTTTCTGTTCTCTTAAAGGGCCAAGGCTGTACCTTTATTAATAATGAAAGTAACACATAGATATTCCTCCATCATTCATGTCCCAGGCAGGATGGAACAGGAGGGCATGAGCTCCATCAAGATACTCAGAAGCATATGCAATTTAAAACTTGTGAATTGTTTATTTTTAGAATTTTTCATTTCATATTTTTAAACCACGGTTTGCTGGAGGTAACTGAGTCTGCAGAGAGAAAAAGGAAACCACTGCAGTTTTTTTACTTATTCTAAAAATATTAAATTACAACTACATATTCCTTAAGAAATTATTATTATTATGATTGAAGAATTGCAAAGATAAAAAAGTAAAATTATACTGTAGGGAATTCAGAGCAGCTTTTGCCCCTCTTCTCTTGGAAGGAACCCTGGAATCTTCTGAGACTGACTCCTGCCTGCCGTAGAGCCTGACCTACAGCCAGGAGAAAAATAAGAACAATAAAGCAAAACTTGTGGGTTGATGCTTTTCAATTCCCATCCTTCCTCATGTAATGGGAGCCCTTTGCCTTCGCTCCTTGTGAGTAAGTGGGAAGTTGCTGTGATTGGTGGGGTCTGTGTGTCCCCGGAATACAAATCATAGCTGTCTGTCACTCAGTGATTCTGATGTTAGTGAGATCTCCATCCCTACCCAGAGATGTCTATAAAGTGACTCATGGCTAGCCTGAACTGGCTTGTCTAAATCCTATTTCGAGAGAATTAGGAAAGGGGATTTATGGTGACACCGTCTACCTATTTTCCAGGTTGATTGTGACAGCATTTCATTTTATTATATTTATTTATTTATTTATTTATTTATTTATTTATTTATTTATTTGAGGGCAGCAAATTTGGCGGCTGTTCATTTCCCTGAAAGGCCTTTGGCTTCCCTGTGTCAGGATCCCTTCATGTAAGAAATTAGTTAACCAGCTTTATTTTGGCAAGTGATTCAGGCACAAAGATCTGGTGTAATAAGAAACCAATAGTGGGAGTTTCCCTCAGAAGCATATATTTGTTTTTGGAAATTGTATAATAATGCCAATAGGTTTGTTAGATAAAGCATCCTGCACATTGATCCCTTGAATGAATGTGGTCTCACTGACCCTTGACATTTTGCTATTTTAACAACTTCTCTGTACTTAGATTGGGAACAGAAATGTCAAATTAGGCACCACAGGCACAATTATTCATTTGTTTCAGCAGGAGCTGAGGCCAATGGTGCGTTGACAATCTGACAGGGAAAGCTGGCTGCCCTTTTGAGATTTACTGCCCAATTCTTCAGCTCAAATTGGATTGGGTCAAATTTGTACCAAGTTCACTTTGGTAATAACAGGAAGGTGTCCAGACTGGAGGTGCTCTTCTTGGGACTTGAAGTATTCCATGCATTTTCCCTTCTTTGCCACCCCCAGGTCTCTCACAAGCCAAACTCAGATAAGGAGACAGAGCTACCCCATTCTCTCCTCAAGCCCGCAGGACACACAGTTGGTGCATTTGCAGTCATTTGACTGATACCACAGACACACACACACACACACACACACACACACACACACACACACACACACAATTTCCCTCATAGTATAGCATTGTAAGTTCAAAGGCAATATTTTTGCAGGCATCTTTCCTTTATTTCTACCAGCCTAAAGTCCACTGGCTCATCTAATGGGTCGTAGCCTTGCTGTATGCTCACCTAATTCCAAAATACAATGGAAATATGAAAAGAAAATTTTAAAAAACTAAACATAAATTCCTAACAAACATGTCTCCTGAAGATGCGATTGGGACACAATGTCATGAAAGTGATAGATGGGTCTGTACAGAGAGCGGATGCCGCCATCTTTTCTTCATTAGTAATCCCTGACAAGAGTCCAACTAGCTCCACCATAAGTTCTTTACATTTCTACAAACTTGCTGCACAGCCTTGAAGATGGAGAGAACGGTGGACCTACTATGAGGTTCATTTGAAGGTCTTAGGATGTATCAGGTGCACGTGCTTGTTAGACGTAGACAGGAGCAGAGAAACCATCATTTTCTCAAATGCTCCTGTGTAAAGGGGGTTCTTGAGAAGATACCCCGGTTGGAGGAAGAGAATAACACCACAGTAGCATCAGCTGGACTGGAAGTAAGCTTCAGTCGCTCAAGTCAAGACATTCACCAACAGAGAAAAAACAAACCAGCGGCTGTTCATGGGTAGCTAGGGAGCAACAATGTGCAGACTGCTGGATCCAGACATCTATTAAAATCTAGGATCTGGAGGAGAGGGATGGTAGGAGTCAGCAGGGAGGAGTGGGGGGAATGGAAACTGTGGTCAGGATGTATTGTATGAAAGAAGAATCTATTTTCAATATATATATATATCATATATATGCCATATATATTATATATATATTTGGTATATAATATCTAACAGAGCAGTGCTGAGAACAGAAGCATCATTCATAACTGTGGGGTAATAGACGGAGGGAGGGGTCTGAACATAGGCCATGTTAGTCTTTCAGGACCACCAGAGGAATTAGAAAGAATTTAAAGGCTAAAATGCAAAGTCCCAGAACTGTTCCTGACCTGAGACATTAAACATTGGCTTCACCCACTGATTCCCTTTCCGTAGGCAGGGAGTCAGACTGTTTCCAGAGTTACCCCCACAAGCTCATCGGCCCCTCTGGACTTCACCTTCTGTAAATTCCCCAACCTGGGCTTTGCTGTTCCCATATCTGCAGTAACATTTAATTGCTCTTCCTTCACCTTGTGGGAAAAGTGTTTTATAAAGATGGTAAAATTTTCTTGATGAGGATACAGAATTGGTTGGGTATGTTTCTTTTCAGGAAGCTTTGGGTTTGTGGGAAATTCTGGGGACTGAATTTATACTTAAGTCACTTTCTGTAAGCCATTTTCTAACATCACATGTATGCTTTCTGTAGAGTAGCACTTATATAGTCGTAAATAATGAGAAAAACACAAAGGGATGTACTAAAGAAAATATCATCTGGAAACTCAGTAGTGAGGAAATTAGTTGCTGAAGATGTTGAATATATATTAGTAAGCCCAAGATATTGGTATATTTCCATATGTGTATTTTAGATAATTAAGATTAGGCTGTATATGTATTTTTCTCCTTGTATCTGAAGTCATTATATTTTAATTTTTGTAATGTTCAATCATGACACTTCATGATTGTTTATGAATGGTCTCTCTCTCACACACACACACACATACACACACATTTTTATTTATATTTGATCAAATCCACGTGACAGGCCTGTGAAGTAGGCACATTTGCCATTTACATACCAAGGAACTGGGTTAAGTAAGATCACGTGGAACCTTGCTTAAGATTCCATTACAAGTAAATGCAGATATGGTATTTGAACCAAGTCTGAATAATACTGTAGTTCAGGGGGCTTAAACTTTAGGCAGTGTTGTGTTGTCTGACTTCAGTTACAAAATCAGACTCCATTTCTTGTTGTTTTCTTTGTAAGCCATGAATTCACACAAAGAACAGAGGGCTTACACAATGATTGTGTTGGCTTCCTGTACTATTATTCTCTTAAATGGACATAACAAGGAACTCCTTAAGCTCTTAAGAGTCTAGCCATAGTTCCATGGATCTCTCAGCCCTCATCAGAGAAGTTTATGTGTATTCATTACATATTGATTATACAGAGACCCACAACTGGTCAACATACAAAGAAAAAATACAAAGACCGCATAGTGTTCCTATCTAAAATTGACAGCTACATCACAAAGGGGTGGTGATGGTGGTGGGAAGATTATAAGAACCAAGGTAATGGACATGTGTAGCAAAACAGTATTTGTAGGGCATGATAGTGCCACTGTACACGAGAACTCATGCCAGCTCTGACTGTGCACAAGGCCTGCCAAGACTAAGACAACTGAACTCCTAGCATGGATGGGAAGGAGCCCTTGATGCCCTGCCCTAGCCCTAGTGAGGAACTATTGGCAGATGCTGGCTTCGGGTGGAGGAAGAAGTCAGTTTTCTTCAGAGATGCAGTCCCTGAAAGATGACACCCGTACCAGTACGTCTCCGTATGCCCCTGAGTGTGGGTAGTGCTGTGCGGACTCAGTGGGCTTAGGAAAAGAGCACGCAGAGTGGGGAAGGACAGAGGAGGAATTGCAGGGAAGGGAAAAAGGTGTGAATTTGATAAGAAAGCATTGTGAAATTCTCAAACAATAACCAAAGGAAGCAATGATCCAGAAGGGCTTATACACGAATATTGCCAAGAGCTGCTTCTACAGTTGAGCACAGCTGACTGCTGGCCCTGAAAGCTGGCAAAACCCCATGTCTGTCCTGTACTGACACTCATACATATGAGTAGATCTTCCAATAGAAACAGCGGCCTGTTGTCCTTCTGCCTTCTGAACCCCACACAGTGCCACTTTCTGGGTATCCTCCAATGGACACGTGTGCCCTGCAAATGTGAGAGGTGACAGAACAGGAGAAAGCTGAGAAGAATAGGGAAGGAAACCGAGTCCCTATAGATAATGGGCTCACAGGTTATGAGGCAAATTGTGATTCTCTGAGTATCCCCCACTGGCCCATGGCTTAGCAGAATAGAGCTAGACTCTATTCTAAAACTAAACTGAATACTGGGACGAAGAAGGTGATGTCAGGGAGAAGCCACGTAGCCCTGCCTGAGACAGATGCCAGAACTTTACCCTGTAAGCCACAGCCTCATGGCGATACACAGATTAATGGAGATGGGTTAATTTAAGATATGAGCTAGCCAGAAATACGCTTAAGCTATTGACCAAATGATATTGCAAATAATGTGGTTTCTGTGTGATTATTTCAGGGCCCAGCAGCCGGGAACAAACACGCGGCTTCCTACAGCACCCCATCACAGTATAGCTATCTAGGTTATAGCCCCTGTGGCTACACATTTGATTGACTCATCCCCCCCTCCCATCTGCATACACTGTAGCAACTCATCTTATTTCATTTATAGCAGGAATGATCTGGTTGGTGGCTTCTGGCCCCTTAAGCATGTGTGCTGTCTGCAGAGCCACTTGGGGGCAGCACCAGCTCACGGCCTCTGCAGCTGGGGCCCACCACTGTGATGCTGTCTCCCAGCAGGCCTCCTCATCTTCCCATAGCTGCAAATCCCCGGGTTGCCAATGGATACCTCCAACCAAGCTTCTTCTCCCAGGTGACAACTTCTCGACTTCTATTTCAGCCCTGAGCACTGAACAGCACTGCCTTGTTATTGGAATAGCTTCTTTGGCCTCTGGGTAATTCTCTCCCCGTTGTAAGAAGGCTGCACTGTGGTGTGGGTGGGAGGCAGGTGCTTTGCTGTCTGCCATTCCCTTATCTCAATCTCCTTCCCATCCTCTTAGAATCGCTTTCTTCATGGAAGCCAACTCATGGGGAAGGAGGATGCCAGCTAGCCGCTAATCTCACACTTCTGACAGATGTGTTTATTGACTGAATCCTTCAGTGCAGAAATTGTCTCCCTACCTAGGGCTTCAGTGACAGTTTTGAACACCACTCTTTTCCCACGTGAGTTCTTTAGAGTGTATCTCTAAAACCTAAATTACTGTAGAACAAAGAATGATGGTTTTAAAATTGCAGTGTGTATTATTAGCAAGTCGATCCCCAAAGTTGCATTGATTTATATTTTAGCAATCAGTGACAATTTTTGAATTTGTTCCTTGGATTGCTATACTCTATGCTGCACAGTACCTTACCTATCTATCTAGACATCATAGTGTGTGTGTGTGTGTGTGTGTGTATTCCTCAGTCTGCTTTTCTAACCACACTAGAATGAGTCATGCCTCAATCCTTACATAAGGGTATCCCTGAGAATCTAAAACACTGTACCTTCCATATATGTGAGAAAGGCAACATGCCTGACATATTTTCTCAGTTGACTATAAATGTTATCATTGCAACTGCTGAATGAATGAAAAGCTTTCTTCCAGAGACTGAAGAGATCTAGCACCAAGGAATAAGTTTATCTGTAAATTACCATAAGTCCAGAGTAGTAGTTTGTTTTGCTTTTTTTCTCCTTGGAAATATATGTCAGGGGTCACTCAGGCCAAGGCGGGTGTAAAATCCTTGGAACTCGGGCTTTTTATTGTCTATTTCCAGGGACATTTTCCAGAAGTTGCATATGCAATCTCAAAGTAGTCTTGGTATGCTCAGCCCTCACAGAAGGTTGAGGAAGGCAATCTTTATTCCAAGCGACCATTTTCCAACTAAAAAATGAGGAAAGCTAAATAAAGAACAGGTAGAAAGAGAAAAAATAGAAGCATCTATTCTAGAATCATGGAAGTACAAGTTGTGATATCTGTTCTTAAATTACTCATGGTTTCCTTTTTTCCTGGAGCGCCTATGTTCTCCTTTTATATAGTAAACACAGTGGTGTGGACGATGGACTATTTTCCCCTTTCCTTTAATTATAGTCTGCTTTCCCACTGACATAGATTATAGCTTCAAGATGCTTAAAATTCATCTTGGACTTCAAATGGCTGTAAGTTCTCACACCCTGCTTTCTGCTCCAGTCACACTCCTCCGCACGGCGATCAATTGATCTGAGAAGAAACACTCCAAGCAGCTAGAGAGTCACGAGTCTGCTTTCTGTGACAAAAGAAAAATGAAATCACATCAAAATCTCAGGAAAAAAATAAAGAAATCAAGAGATGAGGAGTGGAAGACAGGTGGTCTCCATGCAGGAGAAAAAGAATGAAGAGAGATGGTACCCATGAAAAACATCTCAGTTATAATAATTTAACTTTCATCCCCCAAATTATAGAAGCTAATGTCAGCAGCTCATGTGGGCTTTAATGGACAACACACACTGGTAGATCTATAGACTCAGGAATTCAACCTCAAACAGTGCACAACTAGTAAGCAATTACTTTAATATAATTTCCCTAGTTACTTCCCAAATGAATAAAGACAAGTTTTATAGATTAGCACCATATGCAAAAAACAAACAAACCAACAAACCAGGTTTAGACCCTAGGAGTCTTGAGTTCTTTCTCAACAGCCATAGTTATTGGCAAAGGTCTTTCTGCTGCACCATTAGTTGGGTCAAACTTTCTGGTCAAATTCCACATCCATTTTCATCTCCAGCTTTCTCACCTCTTACCCAAGCTACATAGACACTATGTCTTTCACAGTCATTTTTCTGAATATAGTTGATTCTCAATTTGCATGCATCTATTGATTGATGACTTTTACCTACTTGCCTGATTTACAGTGTTAGTATGCCTTTTAAAATCTGTATACCATTTATCACTATACGAAGTAAAATCAGAAAATAATAGGTGTTGGTCAGGGTGTGGAGAAAATGGCAAGCTCCCGTTGCTGGTGGGAATGTGAAATTATTTAATTCCCATGGGAAATAGTTTGGCAGTTTTACAAAGAGCTAAGCATAGAATTACCATATGATCCAGGGAGTGCACCAGGGAAAAGGATTGAAAGCAAAATTTGAACTGATGCTCACATGCTGATGGTCACCATAGTATATTTATAAAAATCCCCCAAATAAAAACAGTTCAAATACCCCGCAACCAATGAATGGAGAGACAATGAAAACATTATGCCAAGCATAATAATCCAGACAGAATGTAACAGACTTATTAGTCTGTTTCTAGCAGCTAGAATAAGCAAGTTCACAGAGACAGAAAGTAGATTAGCGGTGCCTGGGGTTAAAGGGAGGAGGAACTCGGCAGTTTCAGTGCAATGAACTGGTAGGTTTTGTTTGGATGACAGTGCAAAGGTTAAGAGAAAAGATCATGGTGTTGTTTGCATAATATCTGAATATAATTAATAACACTGATTTATACATTAACAGTAGTTATAATGTTGTTATAATATATATATATATTACCACAAAATTATTTATCTTAATCTTTTAAAGTACTTTTTATGTTTACATGCCTTGAATTATGTGTCCTTGCAAGCACACCCATGGATGCCAGAGAAGACATTGGGTGACCTCCTCTATGGCCCTTTTCCTATCTTTGAAGTAAGGTCTCTTAAGAACTAGCAACTCTGGTTTTCTCAGCTAGAGTGGACAGGAATCCTCCTGTCTCTGCTCTCACTCCCTTCACAGCTGGTTGCCAGTTTGTATGAGATGCCTGGCTTGTATTGGCACTGGGATTCAAGCTCTGGTCCTTGCCGCACAAGTACCCTTCATCACTGACCCATCTCTCTAGCCTCCATTGACTGTTCACATGTAAATGGGTTCCACTGAGTTATGATGAATTGTTCCACTGTCTCATTTAATACTGGCGGCCTCTTGAACTGGATAGAATACTAGCCATTCTTCTATACAGCCCACCCAATCCTGCTTTGATGCTGATAGAGTCCGCACCCTGAGGTGAAAAGATAGCCTACAAAGCCCTTACATTCTTGGCTCAGCCATCCTATACTGATTCTTTTATGGATTCAAGGCCCAGGAAAATCTCCCAAGGTCGGTTGATCTCTACAGGTGCCCCTACTATGGTCTGGTTATGAATGGCCACCACCCCACTGCTCATTCGGATATCTGAAGATCTGAATGAACATTGCTTAAGGGGTGTGAATTCAATCCACAGAAGCTTATGAAAAAAAAAAAAACTAATACCAGAGTAAAGGAGTTCTTATTTAAGAAGACGAGGATGCACAAAAAGAAAATACAACAATCAAGGATTTACCTACAGTGGATCTATGACTCCCAAAACTGGGACAGAAAGCAAGATATCCAGGAAAGCAAGGACACCCTGGGACTTGTGGATAAGGTCTATGGCATTACAAATAATTGGAAGTCAATTTTATATCATTTAATCCTCACAATAATGGAGAAGAGGGGATGAATCATCCCACATTTTATAGTTCATCTGAGAAGGTCAGATACTTTACTAGGGTCACATTGTCATAGGGACCAGCCTGAAAATAGAACTCAGGTATCTGACTGTAGGCCAGGGCTCGTTCCATGATGGTGCATCTGGCTGCTTCCAAGAGACGGCATCTGTTGATGCCCAGGAAATGACACACAGGAGATGGCTGTTTCTATTCTAAGTCTCAGGTGGGGGTAGCAGCAGCCAGGGGCATGTGTGGGGATACCATCCTGGATTTGGAGTTCTTTTCTATGCCTGTGCCACTCCAATTGGCACAAACAAGGCATAGCTGAAGATTAAATGTCCCGAACATTATTAGCCCATTAGACGTCTTGACACCTACATCTAGAACGCTGCTCTGTTTACAGTCCTCTTCAAGTTCTACCGATCAAGTTTCTGAAATGCTCACGGAGCATTGTCTTCTGTCTTACTGTAATTCCGCAGGGAGAAAATACTCTCATTTATTTTGGGAAAGAGAAGAATGTCTTTTTAATGTAGAGCTCAAGTTTCTAAGAGGAGAAACAGAAATCCATTTAGCATTCTGTCCCTGCCCTGAGCTTGTCCCAGTCTGCCCATGACATTCCAGGCTGAAGGTCCCATGTCCTCTTCTTAATCCAGGGTAAATTGGGCAGTCCTGATTTTCTGTACCAGGTCCAAGTTATCCCCATCTGACCCTGCTGGAATAGAAAGCTTGATAATAACAAATAGCAGTCCTCGTTCTTAACAGAGGGAGATGCCATTTAAAATTTAAATTAATTGATGGTTTATTTACATTTGCGTGTGCACGTGTTAATGTGTGTGTTCTGGTGTGTGTGTGTGTGCGTGTGCGTGTGCGTGCCACAGTACAGATGTAGAAGTCAGAGGACAACTTGTGGGAGTAAGTTCTTTCTCTGTGGGTCCAGGAATAGAACTCAGGTTGTCAGACTTTGTGGCAAGCGTGTTTACTGCTGAGCAATCTCCCCAGCCTGGAAAAGCATTTTTTGTGGTCCTCTCTGCCTGAGCACGACAGTATTGATTAGGAATTCCTTCCTTCTCCTTGGAGGGGATGAATCACATATCTGTGGTTTGATCTACATTCTTTGCTCTGTTGGGCAAGAATGGAGGTGAAAGGCAAAGGATTTTAGGGTCTGGGTGAGGCTGAGATTCCAGTTCCCCTAGGAGTGGAAGAAAGCAACTGAGGCTGGCTGGAGGTGAGAGGAGAAGGTAGTGCTACTTATTTTTGTTAGCATGAAATTGGGACTGGCCTATTGCCTCAGGGAAACCTCTCCATGTTTCCACTGAACATTCTAGAAAAGCTAGGAGAGAAGGGTGGAGAAATTACCTACAAGGTCAGTCAGTAAATGAAGTGAGGTAATTAAAAAGAACCAGCACCAACCAGTTGGTCCTTCATTTTTCTTGGCAAACTGGGTTTTAATGCCCTTGGCTAGTTTGAACCCTGCCCGTCGCAACAGGTTAGAAAAGCACTGTATTAGCAGAGGTCAAGGCACTTACTGCCAAGCCCTGCAAGTGTGACTGTTTTCTTAGGAAGAAGAGTTCGCTGTCCATGGTAAGACGATTTCCATCTTGCCACCGGGTACTTCCTGCTCTGGCTTCGCCATTTCAGGACATGACCATTTGACAGCTCCTGCGGGGTGTGGGGAGCAATCCGATAGCGGTTCAGCTTTCACTGTCTCGGAGGGAGTTCCATCCCGATCCCGGAGAAGATGAGCTCTCTCTCCACTGTGTGTGCCAAGCTTATGTAAACTGCGGCTGCGGCGGCGCTGCGGCTGTGCAGAGCTGCGGGGGCGGCGGCACAGCGCGGAGCTCCCAGCACTAGGAGCTGCAGGCGCTGCAATGCTGCAGTGCAGAGGCTTGGGGAGCCCGCGGTGGGCTCCCACCAAGAGAGTGATGAAGCCCAGAACCCTAATCCCACAATGCTCAGGCATGGGAATGGGGGTGGGCTGCCTCGTTGCGGTTTGCTTGTTGACGATGGGAGGGGTGTGCTGTGTGAAGCAGAGTGCAGAGGACTCATGGATTACATTCTGCAAGCTGAATTGGGCTAGGTCCTTCAGGGCGCGCTGCTGCCCTCTAGGGCTTAGAGCATAATGACAAGAAATAGGACAAGGCCGGGATAAAAAAGCCTCAGCAGAACACACTACCTGAGAGCCTTGTGGGGAAACGCAAAGCTGTGGGTTTGTTTTTCTGGAGATTCGCACACCTATCGCCTCTTCCCCTGCAGCTGCTTTTCTGTTTTAGGAGAACAAGGTGTGGAACATTTCGTCTGGTTTCTGCAAATCTGAGGGGGTTTTCAGTAGGGCAGAGGCTATCTGTACACCTCAGCTTTTATCCAAATCAATATAGCTGCTCTCTTTTAAACAAGACAGAGAAAGCTTTCCATAAAATTTACAGCCTTGGCGACAGCAATTCACATGGCCCTGACTTGCCTGGTGTTGGGAAAGTGACTTGACTTCCCGCCTCATCTGCAAAATGACCTTTTATCTTTTTCTGGCACTTTCTTTTAAGAAAATGGAACTGAAGTTGCTATAGTGAATAATGATGTAATTTAACAGCTGCCAATATTAAGTGGGAAATTTGTGCTAAAACATGCTTTTTAACATGGTAAAATCATGACTCACATACAAATGTAACATGACTATATGACAGAGATTTGACATAACCCACTAAATAATTAGGGAATGAGCAGGATATCAAATGAGTTCAAAGGAGAAGTATGAAGAACACACGTGTACACATGCACACAAACATATATATATATATATACATACATATATATAGGGTATAAATACCCTATAGTGGGATAAAGTAGAATGTTTGAAATTGCTTTTGTATTTTCACAAGATGAAATCAAATCTGTTCCAGACAAAATATTCACTTTACAGATGAAAAGTCATTTACTTTGCCATTAAATCTTAAAACTTAACTTCTAGTTCTTCAGGGTTGTAAAATTAATAGGTAAATTACAGTAGCCAGGGTGTGCAGCCTATAGATTCAGTCCCAGGAAGCCTCTTGGCCAGCGCCCATGCTGCCACTGAACAGGCCTTCATTGTTAAAGATGAGCTGGAAGATACCATGACTTTGGACTTGGAGACAGAGGGATAGTCAAAGTGAAAAGCATGCTGATGGTGTGACCGGAGGAGAATCTGTAATTATTATGTTGCTACCTTAAGAAACATTTTGGGTGTCTAGGAGCCAGACCACCATCACCATCCTCACAATGTGAGGCAGTATAGAAATCTCTAAAGTTGGGCTTTGCTGATTGGCTAAGAGAGATACTATTATCTGTTCATTTCTCTGTAAGCATTGCAGCCTTCAGAGAGATCTTGTCAAGGTATGGGGGACCCAAGGCAGGGGATATTTAGACTCCAGATGAATCAGTACTAAGCTAGTGAGTCACAAACTAATGTAGCTTTCTCTTCGTTGAGTCCCTGAGCCATATTTAGCTAGCATTTCTAACCTCTGCAGTCTCCATTGTGTGGATCCTGAGCCGTCACCACACTTGGGTTTCCATCACCTCGGTATTTATATTTGCACCTTCAGTCTCTGTCACGGGATGGCAGAAAACGATTGTGACTTTGCATACTGCTTTGACAACAATTATGACTGCAAGAGATGCTAAAAATTAGACCAAGTCCCTTGGGGAAGTTTGCTCTTAGCTTTCAAAACCAAGCCACAGTCACACTGAGTGTCACTCACAGACTGATGGACATGGTGACATTCAAATAATCAGCGCGCTGAACTTTTACTTTTCTTCCTTGGTTTGAGATAAGACCAGCTAGTTCCTCCACACCGCCACTGGGAGGACTGGAGAAGAGGAGCGGCAGATGGGCAGAGGAGTTACAATGTGACAGAACTGGGCGAGAGCAAGAAGCGAAAGAAAACACACCCTGATAGATCAAATATGATGTATGCATAGACAGGCAAGGTGATCTCTTTCCCTTGCTTGGGCCACACAATTAAGTCTAATTAATGGAAACCGATCGTTGAGGGAGTTCAGAGCCTATTTTCGGTTGTCATTATCCAAAGGCAGCAATCAAAATGCAGATGAGCTGTCTCCGTCCTAGCCCAGGAGTGACACGGTTTTCTTGCCAATGAAGGGAGAATGGCAAATGGATGCTTATCATGCCTTCCCTGTCTTCGGTGGCTTCTCGGAGTGGCAGGACAGGTACAGAGGGCTGGCAGACATTTCATGTGCTGAAACGGTGCCACCCAGTATCGACTGCCTTTCTCCAAGCGAGTCTGAGTGCTGCCCTCATGCTGTCCTCTCTCGCTGCTGGGAGAGATGCAGCGAGCCAAGGACTCTCTCCTTTCTCTCTCCTTTGGCCCTAACCTGACCAAAGCTAAGTGGCTTTCCCAGAGTATGCGGGCCATGGACGATCTTGAACCAGAAAGGGCGCTCCGGGGCATACAGCATGGACGATCTTGAACCAGAAAGGGCGCTCCGGGGCATACAGCTTGGCGGCTAACGTTAGCCAACCATTCTCACTCTGACCTTCAGCCTCAATAATTAGAGCCTTCTTGTCTAACTGAACAAGAAAGATCTGGGGCAGTGTGGGACAGAATTAGAAATACCCCACTGGGTGATCCAAAGTCACCCCAGTGAGGACAGCCTTGAGCTGTAGCCTAGTGGAGAAGACCAGCCTGCTGGGGGGGCAGGCAGGGCCATCCTGAGCTGTGTGCTTGTTTGTTTGTTTGTTTGTTTTTGTTTTAACAGAAAAATGGCTCCCAACAAATACTCTGACATGCAAATCATCCGGGATGAGATCGAAGTGTACTCCTTCCCCAGCAGGTGTGGTAAATTAACCTGCTGTTGCCGCAGCTGTGGGGTCACCACTCAGTCTCCATCCCCTCCATCCCGGGAGAGTTTCCTTCTTCTCTCCATGCCAGCACGGCTATATTTAGCTCTTCCAGCATGTGCACTATCTATATTTAGTGCCTAGAAGTCAGAGTTCAGCGTGCAATTCATCAAGCTATCAGCCATCCCTCCATTCCATTTGCACGTGTAGAAAAATCCTTCCAAGAGACTGTCTTGCTCTCTGGGACGTGGGGTGGTGGTGATGGTGGTGGAAGCCATCCTAGTAATGACAGGTTGAACTCGTAGGCCGGAGGGGTTTCCTGCTGTCTCTGGCGTGCGGTGAATGCCTGAGAGTGCCAGACCCTGAGCCAAGAGTCAGGGGATGGGTGTGGCTTCAGAGGGCAGATCCTGCTGTGCTCATGTGCTCCCTGTTGAAATCGCAGAAAATTGGTCATGGTTCATTAAGTCTCCTACTTAGATGCCACCTTTTGGTGCAAGACTTCCATGAGACTCCTCAAATAAATTAGGGGCCCTCCCACTGTAGCGTTTTCCTCCATGACTCTCTATATCAGTTCCACGTCAAACTTCAGTGTGCAAACAAATAGCTTGGGGCATAACTAAAATTCAGGTTCCATTTTGGTGTCTCTGGTGTAGGCCTCTGGTCCTGCCTTTCCAGTGAGCTCACTGGAGATTCCCAGGCTGCAGTGGTTCTGAGCCAGTGGTTCTGCTGCTACCATCTGGTTATGTGCTATCTTAGAGCATAAGATAGTGGTTCTCAACCTATAGGTCATGACCCCCTTGGGTCAAATGACCCTTTCACAGGGGACGCATATCTGATATCCCGTGTATCAGAAAAAATTTACATTGTGATTCATAACAGTAGCAAAATTGCAATTATGAAGTAGCAGGGAAAATAGTCTTATGGCTGGAGGTCACCACAACACAAGAAACTATATTCAGGGGTCACAGCATTAGGAAGGCTGAGAACCACTGGAAGGGAACTGGAGAGTTGCTTTGAGGAAGAATTAATGCCAGGATTCCTGGCTGGTAGAGAGCACAGGTAGCGCTTCAGGGGATGAAAGTGTAAGTTCACTGGTGACAGCACTCCTGAATACGTGCTGAAGTTCTTCATTTCCAAGTCCCCCCACTACTGCCATCAGAACTGCAGGCCAGTGTGACTGTGTGTCTGAGGGGATGGTTTCCCCATCCTGGCACAAGGCAAGAAGACTTAAGTCCTTAAGTTTTGGTTCAGGTCCTGAACTGCTCACATTTTCCCATCTAGAGACCTTCTTTTCCTCTGAATAAGAACTGCTGCAGAGGCTCCCTGACTGGAGGTGAGGTAGAGACCCATATTTTCCTACACCTTTGAAATAACCCACAAGAAAGCTGCCTGAGTCTACAAGAGTCAGCAGCACACTTGGCATGAGTCTACAGGAATCCACATAACAGCACACTGGCCATGAGTCTACAAGAGTCAACCACAGCACACTGGCCGTGAGTCTACAAGAGTCAACAGCACACTGGCCATGAGTCTACAAGAGTCAATGGAACACTGGCAATAGAATGGGACAAAATGAAATGCGCCATTCAATTAAGGAGGAGGGAGTGACTGCCATTGAGAGGAGTTGGCAGCGAGGTAGTTGTCTTTGAACATTCAGACCCGAGGCCAGGGCCTACTTTGGGTTGGCTATTGTGGGAACACAAACGTGTGCGGGATTTCTGAGAACCACAGACAGAATAATGGGATTTCTTCACCTTCGTTGTTCCAAGCACGCAGCTTGTAACCCCCATAACTCCAGCTTTAGGACTTTAGGGGTTCTGATGCCTTCTTTTTTTCTCAGATGCTTTGGCCTCTTCGGGTACTCACAATTATCTATAGATAGACACACACACACATACTCACACGTGTTCATATCCATGCTTAAAAATGAAATAAAACCTTGGGGTTGGAGAGATGATGGCTCAGTAGTCAAGCACCCTTGAGCTCTTCCAGAGGACCAGGGTTTGATTCCCTGAACCCATATGGAGTCTCACAAACATCTGTAATGCTAGTTCCAAACACTCTTTTCTGGTCTCCTTGGGTACCAGACATACACAGTGGTACCCAGACATTCACGCAGACAAACTGTCCATATACTTAAAATAAAATAATTTTTTCACGAACAAATAGTTTTAAAATTTACTTTAAAATATAAATATCTTCCAGTACTTAGCAGGTCAAGAAACAATATATTGATTGTATATGGTTATAATATTTTTACTATTTGAGTAATACAGACTAAAAATATTTACATATATACTTCCTTTACATCCACACACAGCTTAGCATTCTTCATTGTATGGCTTTAAAAGTTACAGTACAAAATTGAAGAATTATGGAAGAAGATTCCATTCAAAACAATATTTTTTTGAAAACATAAAATTTTGCTGGGCAGTGATGCATATGCCTTTAATCCCAGCACTTTGGGAGCAGAGGCAGGTGAATCTCTGTGAGTTTGAGGCCAGCATGGTCTATAGAGCAAGTTCCAGGACAGGTTCCCAGAGCTACAGAGAAACCCTGTCTTGAAAAACCAATAAATAAATAAATAAATAAATACTTAAAAATAATATGGGACAGAATTATTGTTTGAGAAAGTTTATAATATGTGATACTTGAGGCTGAGGTGCAATCAAGAGAAATAACGGAAGAAGAATCCACAGATTCTAATGATATAACTGATCAACAATACATAAAAGTTGAGAGAGAATAATGAAAAGTCTCATAGGTTTTGGTGTCTGAAAAAGCTCTGAGGAGTATATGATTTGCCAAGACTGTCTTATGAAAATTTGGGACATGTACTTGCATGTATCTGATGAAGAGCATCTTGCAGAAAACCTGCACCTGCTCATGCTTCCTAATGCTCTTGATTAACCTGTTGGGTTTCCATTGGACTGGCCTTCCAATGACAAGGAAAACTTGTAGCTTTGGAGCGGAGAAGTGACACAACCTGCTGACATCTCAGAAGGTCACTCTGGCTATGGATTAGTAAGTAGACGATAAATGAACAAGGAAGGGAGAAAGGAGGCCAGTCTTTGAAGTGACAGGAAAGATACTGGTGTCTTTGTGAGAATTGGTTGTGGGTATGAACTGATTATATACAAAGGTCAAGTAACATGTGACTAAGAATACATGTAAATCTAGAAATAGTGTAAAACTCCACAATTTAGCCTATGCACTGAGTCTCCAGCATGCTCGTTTGAATCCTATTGTTGTCTAGTTTCTTTAGTACCTGGGCATGCTTACGTATCTGCTTCACAACCTAAAATATTATTTTCTTTCTCAATTTTCAGTATAACAATGTAAACATGGCCCTGGTATTCTCAATAAAATGGATCCACTTTTGGAAACTTTGATAGTTTTATTGTACTGTAGATTCCTTGCTAAATTAAAACACATACTTCACAGTTGTAATATTGACAATTATATTTAATAAGAGAAAAATATGTCCAGAATTAAATTTTGTTTTAAGGTAATAATGTTTGCTTGCTAATAGTTTGCTATAGGTATTATAGTACATTGGGTTACTTTCTGAATATGATCAATATCAGAGACATTTTCAAATCATACCTCCTGTTATCTTTGGCATATTCCCCTACTATAAATTATCTATATTCCATTAATCCTTTCTACCTTTCTGGCTCATTCAAATGCATGACCTCTCTCCTACCCGAAACTATCTGTTTCAGCTGAGCCTCTGAGATCTTCTCTTTCCTCTGAGGTTGGACAATAACTTCCTATATTCTATTTTCAGCCTCTTACTTTATCTCTCTGTGTGAGTGAATTCGCTGTCAAACCGAAGCCACTGTCATCAGCTACCCTACCCTGTTTTTAAACTTCTGTTCATGCCCAAATTTTTCTGCCCTTCCTCCTCCATTTTTTTAAAATAATATTTTATATAAACTGTCTCCATTTGATCACCTCAGGTGAACTCTTCATCCTTAAGATTTCTGGCCCGGCTGTCTCTTCAAATTTATCCTTATTGTGGTTATACCCACTTTTTGCCCATTCATGTGAAGAAAAGAGCCTGGGATTTTCTCTGAGACAGGAAGCTCTTCAAGGGCTAAAGCAGGAAGGATGTGGTGCTACTTACATTTTGTTAAGGTTACTCTGAAAGCTGGGAGCAAGTGCAAGCAAGAGACCAGCAAGGATGCTACAAAACAGTATAGATAGGCTGGGCCATAGCAGCCCAGATGGAGGTGCTGGAGGTGGTGAGAAGTGATCAGATTTGTGGGATATTTTGAAGATATAGAGTTGATGGGACTTGCAAGTAGAGTAGAGATTAATGTGAGAGGGGAGACCAGGGTGATGGCAACATACGAACAAAGAGGCAAAAGTAGTATTTGCCATTCTTTCCTTCTAGGCCATTACATAGGGAAAAAAACCCTAAGATTATGTTGCTATGTGGCTGACCTATTACAGATGGTAAGAACATTGAATTTTACTCTGTGACATGCGGTGAATGAAGGTTTTTAAGCAGACAAATGACATGACCTGACTTACACGTTAGAAGATCATTCTGACTTCCACCAGCAGGTGGACTGTGAGCGAGGCTGGAGGGAAGGAGGTGAGACAGCTGTATAGAAACGTGGGAAAGGGTTAGCGCTGGGAGGCACTAAGGCAGTGAGAGCGAAAACAGTAGGACGCGTTCATGTTCTGGATATCGGAGAGAGAAACTGACACCTGTTGCTAGGAAGAAGGGAAGAGGTGAGAAGCCAGGGATTATTGCAAGGGTCTATCTTGAGCAGCTGCAAAAACAGAGCTATAATTCACTGGAACCGAAGTGTGTAGAGGACAAGCAAGTTTGAGGGGACCACAAATTAAGAATTCATTATTTTCGATATGAGGAATTTTGAATACATTTTACAAGTCCAGCTATAGATAGTCATTAGAAGTTATATTTATCAAGATGGAGGTTAGAGGAGTTATTAGAACTGAGCTAAAAATCAGAACATTATCGGGACAGATGTAGTGCTGAAATCCACGAGAACAGAGGAAGATCACAAAGTAAGCTCAAATGCTGAGGACCTAGAGAGCAAGTCCTGGCCTCATGTAATTTTGGACGATGATCACATAAGTAGGAACCAATAAAGACTGGGAAAGAACATCTAATGAAGTCGGTAGAGGACCAAGAAAGAGCGATAGTGCAGAAAACAGAAACTTCAGGAATAAAACCATGACCCTTGGGGTCAAATGATGCTATTAGGTCAAGAAAGATCAAGTATGAGAATTAATTTCTTAATGTGTGCATGTGGAGGTGGAGGAAAAGAGGGCTGAAGTGGGAGGAAGGATGGCACTGAAGAGCTTAACAAAAGTAGTTTTCAGGGGTGCTAAGAAGCAGTCTGGATGCTGTGAATTCAAGCGACAAGGGAAAGAGAAGATACTGAATAGACACAGGTCTGGATGGTTGTTATTATTTGGGGGGCAAAGAAATAGAGCAGGAGCTGGGGATAGAAATGAAGTTGAGGGATGGATTTTGAACTATGATAAATACTGTGTTTGCTCATAGGAAAGAGATGAGCCATTGGATGGAGCAAAGTCCTTGAGAAGGTACCAGCAGGCAGATGCTTCAATGTAAATATAGGTTGACTCCAGCTAGCAGTGTAGAGGTTCATACATGTAGTAGGAGGGTCAGGCTGCTCATTTAGTCACCTAAATGAGCTGTGGGTAGACTGTTAAGTGGGAGCCTGTGGAAGCTCCTTTACTGATGACTTCTAATTTCTGCAGGAAACCGGAAGCTGGGTCAACAGCTGAATCTGAAATACGGGATGATAGAAGGCGTGAAGTGCAAGGTGCTGTCAGGAGGGAGGCAGGGAGAGGAATTATCTGAAATAAGATGGCAGGGGCGCCCACAGGCACTCAGTAGGTTAGTCACATGACAGCCTGCAGGGTTAGAGGCTAGGGGATTGGGTTGGGGGAAGGGGGAGGGACCAATTTCTCACTATTTTTTTGCCACATAAAAAGCACTTGGGTCTCATGGCTGTTTACTCAGATTCGGTCCTGGATGAGAGCCGAGGGTCAAAGGCAGAGAGCATGTTCTTTAGGATGGCTGCTCTTTCTGTCAGTCAGTGCTAATCTGGGAGGCTGACCATTGACTCTACTGCCAATTTAAGCTTTCAAATGTGTCCGAAGTCAGGGCAGCAGACAGCAGCTACTCTGTGTAAGATGACCGTTCCTCCTTATACCGTAGAGCCTGGTGGGAGAAGCACTGAATTTGCTTGCCAGAGGCTTGCAGATTTGTGGCTTTCTCTTAAAAAAAATCATCAGGGAAGGATCTGGAGAAAAAGTAAAGTTTATTTTTGCCAAGAAAATAGGCTTAAGGTAAAGATTGTCCTTTCTCCCCTCAAATCTCATAAAGTACTTAAGACAGATCCGTTTATAATCTCTAGTCTGGATGTGTGTGTGTTGATGTCTTCATCTCTCCAAGCAGGAATGATAGTAAGAATAATGGCTTTGCAGTGTGGCATTAAATAGGACACAGTTGACACAGCCTGTCAGATGGCAAAGCTCCACACAGACTAGAATACATAACGATACTGATGAGTTATTTTTATTATTATGATATGACTAGGGCTGAACTAATCCCTCTTTTCAGAATGTAAAGGAAGTATTACGTAAGTAAAGGACAAAACTTACTGCGTGATTGATGTGGGTTCTTTCACAGGGGTGGCTCCTGTGCCCACGAGCATATCACAGTGGTGATGTAGAGATAATGGGTGACAGGAGGACTTGTGGTGTCACCTGAGATTCTTCAGCCAAGCCTTTTTACTTAAAAAAAAAACCTTATTTATTTTTTAAGAAAATAATTAAAATTTTGCTTAAATAAATAAAATTTATTCTTGTCTTGCTATGTAGCCCAAGTCAGCTTTGAACATTGGATCCCCTTATCTCAGGCGCCCGAGATTTACAGGTATGTGCCACCATGCTTAGCTAGAAACTTACTTTTTTGGTGTGTGAAAGAGATAAAATAATATCAATCCTTGACCATTGTAGCTGAAAGATTAAGTAAAGCTATGTTTATGACTCACCTCGAATGGCGTTCAGTAGGCCTGCAACAATGCTGACTGTGACGGAGAATCTTGATTCTGGAAGTGGAATCTTCGCTTTTCAATGCGTTCAGAAGTCCTTTTCTGGGTATGGCCAGTGTGCCTATAGCCTCTACAGGGCTTCATTCCAGACCATTCCAGTTTCTTCTTCTGGGTGGCTATTACACTTTGTTCATGCTTCTGTTGCTTCAGAGAATTTTGGAGCTGTTTTTCTCTGATGTCTGTGTCTTGAACTAGTGTCATCCTCATAGAACAAAACATATTTAGCGAGCGAGCATCCCGCAAATGTTTATAGAATTGAGAATTCTTTCCAATTTTCAAAGCAGAGAAAGCAGCCAACACTTGGAAGGCACTAATTTGTCTCGTCTCCTCCATTTTATCTGTAATAGATGGAGGAGACTCTGTTGTGGGCAGAACTCCCCTAGAATCCCATTTCTGCAACTGGCGTAGAATGTATCACAAGCAGCAAAGATTAACTTATCCATTATTGTCTCTGCAGATGTCACAGTCATCACTAGCACAGAGACCTTGCCCACCATGATTATAACCCAGGGAGACAAGGAACACATACGGAAAATGACACCTGCATGTGTTGCCAGACTGGCATTTACAAACCCTCACTTGATTTCATAGCACAAGGTTCGGACACTCAGTGCCAATCAAGACATCAAAAAATTCATAACATTGTTCAGGCGTGACCAGCGAGAACTGGCTATGCCTATGAAACCCTACACTACTTCCTATACCAGCTGATCAGAGTAAAGAGCAGGTAAGCGGCCTGCAAAGGTATGAAATCAGTGGGTGCCGCCTATTTCCCAGGTAGGGCAGTGTGTTGTAACAGCCCATAACACTCCAAGGACCGGCGTTAGTCACTGGGTCTCTGGAGTCTCAGACCTGGTGCAGACAATGACCGTGAAAGGGAGGGTCAACAGGAGGAGATCCCCTCTGGCACTGTGGCTGCTGCTGGGGTTTCCTCTGCTACCAGCTGAGGCTTATGTTACCCAGAGGCTCACGTTATCCACATGCAAGAAGAGAGGCTGAAAGCTGGAACACATGTGGTTTGTGCTGTAACGGAAAGAGTGTGTTCAAGCCAGGCTTTCACATGCGCTAGCTCTGTGCCTGTTTCTGGGTTAATCTCTGTGACTGTCAGTCTCTTAATGATGTTGATAGGATTGGAGATGCTGTAACGACCTACCGCATCTTTGCTGACTGGCGACACCATTAAGCCGTAAGGCTATGCAGCCCGTTCTTTCAGACCACAATTAAAAATCACTAACCTTAAACAGGACCCTTTTTGGTTAAAATGGTCCAAGCACATCTAGTTTTGAACATGGGCTTCCTACACCTTTTGATGGCCTGCATCAAGATCTTAGGAACTGGTAAAGCTGGCTTCCTTCGATTTTAAGTCTGCTTCCTGCATCTCAAGTTTAGAAGGGTCTTGAAATCACCCTTGTGGGCAGAGCTGGGAAGACAAAATTATCCACTTGTTTCTCCTGTAGAGAAACCTGATCAAGGGCACATGTCCTCCAGACAGTGGGTTAGTGATGTCATCTGCCTTCACAAAGAAAAACGTATTAATATCTCGGTGACTCACACTGTGCGTCCGACTCTCCAAGGCATTTGCTGGAGGGTGAGCATAGGAACAGATGAGCAAGAATACATAGAGAGGCAGAGAGGTGGACAGAGGCTGGGATGGAAAGCATTTTAAACGGGGGCAGTGGCTCTCTGAAGGTTTGAGACACGAGAAACATGAAGGTCACAGGTGGGCTTTGCTGAAGGCAGGAGAGGGAGGATTTGAACGAGAGTTAGAAAAGAATAAGGAAAGTAAAGAGATAGATTCAGAGAAAAGGAGGGGGCAATAAATGAGAAAGGGAAAAGCCACCAGGGGAAGGGAGAAAAGGGGTATCATTATCTAGGATTGAAATCCAAGTAAGAGGATGACCAATAAAGGAAGTTGAACTTGCCGAGTATATCTTGAGGTCAGAGCAGTCCCAGCGGGAGGATGTTTAGGAGTATCTAATTTAGCAGTGAGCTGGTTTGTGACTACAGTGAAATCCGTGGTAAAAGGATGTTTAAATTCCATCTGTTCTGCACAGATCCCCAGTATTGACCTGTGGGTCCGTCTTAGGAGGCGTTGGTTTGTGCAGATGTCAGTACCCATCTGGGATAGCAATGAGCATGTTATCTATCATACCTGTCCAGGTAGGTCTAAGATCAAAGAATCTAGTTTTCACATCTTCTCCATCAGTTGTCAATTTTATGTCTGAGATAATGTTCATATGCTAACTTTTTTGATAACAGGAATTATTGTTGGGAGTAAGGACATACCCAACACACACAAACACATATATGTATATAGGCACTCATACAAACACATCTGGTGTGTTGGTGCATACTTTTAACCCCAGCACTTGGGACTTCAAAGCAAGTCTCTGGTATACATATTGAGCCAGCCAGCATTCACAGTGAGAGCCTGCTTCAAACAAACATACAATCCCCCAAATCCTGTACACACACAATACACATGTGCACACACACAATACATGCATGCACACACAAACACACACATAACCGCACGCCAACACACAAAGGCACATAAGTGCACACACAGGCATACATACAGAAATGCATGCACACATACAAACATATGTGTAAACACAAAACCCCACATATACATGCATACAAAAGCATAAACAATAAATGAACACACAAGCAGATATAAACACAAACAAGGACAAATACACAAATACATGTATGCAGACCACCATAAATGGAAACATTAGCACACAAAAATATACAAACACCTGCATACACAAAAACACATGTGCACACAAGCACTCATGTACACACACACACACACCAAAACACACATGAAAAAGCATGGCTATGCCTATATAAATACACAAACATACATGCACATACAGAGACACAGGCACATAAGTACCAACACATATATAAACACAAATACACACATACACACAAATACACAAGCACACACTACACACAAATATATATGTGGAAAAGCTCAGACACAAACAGGAACAAATGCATATACATACATCACATACCCCAAAACACATATGAATGCATAAACATCCACTTACAAACACATTCACATATACTCACAACATGCGTGCATACAGACAACAGATATGTACACAGATACACACAGAGAGAAGTGCAGACAAACATATACACATATGCACAAACACACACAAAAGCATACACAAAAACATACATAGAGGCATGTAATCATGCAAACACATGTACACACACACTGAAATAGGCATGCACATATTTATTAACCCTTGCACGCTAATATATGCACACACAAAAGATACACATAATCACATGCATGCACACACAGAAGGAGGTTCATAGGTACACACATATATGCAGACATGAACACACTAACAAACACAAAGTCACAACACGCATAACAACACACAACACATCCCAAACACACAAATAACCACGCATATGCATACACATAAACACACTTAACAAGCACACATGAACACAGGTCTACACACTCATCACTTGTATGCATGTGCACACACAAACACACATATGCTAACATACACACAGAGCAACACGAGCATATACACATGAACAAAAATGAACTTCATAAACATGCATGCACAATCAATCACAGAGACATATACACAAACAAACATGCATACACAAACCTGCACAAACACACGAGTATACTTTAAAGGGCTCAAGTCTTAGGACAAATCAAAGACTGTGATTTTTATGACTTTTACTGTTTTGGGGTTAGGCAACTCAAGACTGGACAGCAGCGGTCTACAGGTGTCTCTTTAGGAGACTGTTTTAGATTTTCAAATACAAATTTCAAAGTCCCCAGGAACTAAGGAAAGTAAAGGTTGCTTTCCAGGTTTCCCATGAAGGAGGAGATGTGTCAGGATAGCCAGGCTCACCAGACTGTTAGGGAACTGGATCATTTAGAGCTTGGTGTAGGTCACATAACTTGGCTTTCTTGTCTCTAACTGGGCAGCAGGTATCTGTTGGTACCCCCTGCCCCTGCTCCTGTTTCCCAGCGTAGGTCTCTGTGGCGCTGCATGTCACCCTCTGGGGTCCCATCTTTCTTCCAGACAGATTCTGCCTACTTAACTCTTTCACTTCCACATTTTTGCCTTATTTTTCTTTTGAAGCACTGGCGTATAGGAGGGTATTCCAGACTACCCTCACATCCACTTTCCCCATTACTTTTGTGGCCATGCTGCAGTGGCTGTTCCTGAGACCTGTGTCCAGCCCCACTCAACCTCTGTGTCTATCACATAGTTGACAGCGGAGCATGCCGGTTTCTGTGCAACACATATTGGACTTGAGGGGTTTTCAGAGTTTGTCGTCACCCATATTGTGTCTATATATATTGTTTTTGTGTGATGTGTGTATGCTTAAGTGTGTGTGTGTGTGTGTGTGTGTGTGTGTGTGTGTGTGTGTGTGTGCATATATAAAGGACAGAGGTGGATGCTGGGTGTCTTCCACATTTATTCTCCATCTTTTTAAAAAATGTATTTTACTAATTATTATTATTATTATTAGCTCTGTATGATGTATGTGGGTGTATGAGGAATTTAAGAAGTGCCACAGAAGTGAAATGACTATTTTGAAAGATGGAAATGTATTCATGTTTGCAAATTGTGGTTAGGGCCAGCCCTGGGGATCCCTGTGAAGCAAGAGAGGAACACAAGTAGCAGCTCCCCTGGGAAAGGGCACGGGTGCCCAGGACATGTGCTCTTCCACCTGTGAACAATTGATCCCCGAGGTCAATGACAAAGGCAAAGTCGTCAGCAGCTGTCAGATGTCTCGAAGGGTCTTCTACCACAGAGCTCCTCAGACCCTGGAGCAACGTACTGTGGCACCGAGAACCACAGCTGGCAGGGAGTAGCTTCCCCTCCTCCCTCCAGATCATTTTAGGCTGTGTCTTAGGTAGGGTTTCTATGCTGTGACGAGACACCATGACCACAGCATCTCTTATAAAGGAAAACATTTAACTGGGGACTGGTTTATGGTTCAGAGGTTTAGTCCATTGTTGTCATGGCAGGAAGCATGGTGTCATGCAGGTAGACATGGTACTAGAGAAGGGACTAAGAGTTCTACATCTGCATCTGAAGGCAGCAGGAAGAGAGAATGAGACACTGGGCATAGCTTGAGCATCTAAAATCTCAAGGCCTGCCTCGGGAGACACACTTCCTCCAATAAAGCCATACCTACTCTAAGAAGGTCACGCCTCCTAATAGTGCCACTGCTTGGTGACTAAGCATTCAACAAGTCCATGGGGGCCATTCCTATCCAAACCACGACAGGTGTGTGTGTGTGTGTGTGTGTGTGTGTGTGTGTGTGTGTGTGTGTGTGTGATTTGCTCCAGTCCTTAACTATTTCTTTTCTTCTATGGACCACTCCATATAGTACTTCTCTCTGATGTAGACACTGACACTGAGCCAACAATTCCTTCAACCTTGACATCCTATCTTTCTGTCAAATGAGAGCGATTTGGGATTAGTGTGTAGTTCTTGCTCTCACAAACTGATGAGCTGGTGATGGTCAAAGCTGCATAGGTAAAAGAATCTCTCTGGAACTTTGTTGAAACACGGAGGCTTCGTTTACTTTCACTAAGTGGAATAGCATAGTTTTCTCCATTACATTGCAAATGTAATGTGTAGAACCCATGTCTATGGTGTTCCATGTTTCTTAGCATAGTGTCTACCATAGAGCAGGTTCAGATTATTGGTACATCTTGGTTAGTCGGAGCTGGAATCTGGAGAGCTGGGTTGGCCCTGCATCTCTGGGCTGAAGGAAGGATTGGGGTGTACACAGCACTCAGCTTTTGTCAAGTTCATGCTGTCATGTTGTAAGCAGTGACTCAAAGCATCAAACCTATAGCAGTCCTGAGGTACAAAAGTCACACGGTTGGAAGAGACTGGCTGGCTTCTTTGTGTACTCTAATAGGAGTCAATGACTGTGGAAAGTACATTTTGGTGCCTCTGGCCGACATGACAATCTGACCTTGGGTATAATATTCATCTTTTGTACCCGTGACAACTAGGGCCCATCTACCATGGAAAACCTATCTACTTAACACATCAGGAATCATTTATGGCCTCCTGAAGAGTAACCAGGAAGAAGAGATGGACTATTCCAGACACCATCTTTATAGACGTTCCAGAATAAATAAGGCAATTTAAATTCATTTTTTAAAGGCAACCTCAGAAGGGTATCGCTCTCTAGTCTCTGGCTAAACAGGGATGCAGGTGGACTAATTTTTAGAATCACTTGTTCTGGAAGAAAACAAATTAAACTGGGGAGCTATTGGCTCAAAATAAAATTTTGTCTCTGGCAGACTGTCTCATCATTTGGCATTATACAAAATGAATATGAATCCCTTAGAAACAATCATTCCTTTTAAAAAATGAAGCAAAAAAAAGGCCCAAACCCTTAATAAATATCTGAGTCTCTTACATTGGAAATAATTTACTGAGCATCTGCTGGGAGGAGTTCTATTGAGATTCACTTCCCCTTGAATTCCCCACCTATTAAGAAGCAGGATGCTCACTGCTTGAAATGTCAGCAGTACTGGCTGCACCTTCACTCTGTCAATTAAAATCTACACTCTGACCCATTGTGGGGGTATCCATCTGGCTTCCTGATGCTTCTGTGGCTCCTCATGTAGCTGCGTAAGAGAATGCATGACAAGCAGGGGAGTCTTAAAACCTCTGTAGGTTTCATCTTCACAAATAAAAATAAATGGTTTGAGGAGACTAGAGAGGCTGCAATTATGCTAAGCCTCTTGCCATGACAGCTCACCTGTTTGTGCTGTATGAGGTCATGTTCCAGCTGAGGACCATTTCATTTAATTAAAGGGAAGACCTGTTGGTGATTAATGTTCATATATTTTCCCAATCGAGGTCTTACTCTAAATAATACATCTGCAGCGTGCTTGGTCAAGTCTTGGTTGATGGATAGACACAGACAAGGGTTTAACTTTATCACTCCCCTTTCTAAGATTAGGATCTATCTTTTCTATCTTTTTGTCCTTTGAAATTCCCCCAAGGCAAATCTAACAGTCTGTGTTCCTGAAGAATTCTTCCTGATGTTATCCATGGCTTAGGACTTTTTCTAGCTCCTACGAATGCATGTTTAATTCCCTTATACTTGTCCAAATGTTCTTCCTAACTGTTGGCTGTTATGAGCTACCTAGTAGTAGCCATGTAGAATGGAGAAGGGGCAGGTGGATGCTCAGAGTTCAGGGGACAGGGCTGAGCTGACATCCCAGAGAGATATGTTGGGAAGGTAGGTGAGACCCTGTTACCCTTCAACTTTGAAGGGCCGTCTTCATCTGCCATCAGAGATGCCTGTCTCAGACCAGCTCAGGTCCATGAAAAGATATCTCTTTCTTCAGCCCCTCCAATGTTACTCATCCATCAGATCTCTCTATCTTACCACAGACAGACCACTGACTGTCACTTGGGGTCTCACCCGCGTTATATGCCTTTGCTACCTTTCCATGAACCATCACACAATACTCTAAAGTTATCCTGCTTGGGGGGTCACAGTTTGGACCCTAAGCCAATTTAGTCACCTGTCCTTAGTAAGTCAATTAAAAGAGCCAAATTAATAAATGTAAGAAAAAAGGAGATTTCTTTAATATGGCCATATTAGGAAGTAGGACAAGGAGATCCAGGGAGCCCCTCCCCAAAATCTGTCTTCGATTAGATTAGAAATGAGATTAAAGTTTAAACAGAAGGCCAAGGATGTGTCTGTCTAAGCAGTCCCAGTCAAGATGTGGTGCTGCCTGCCACACACCCGTCCATGTCTGAGCTTCAGCCCATCCTGTAGGGTGATCTGACAAGTTGTTAGAGCTCTGAGAAGTCAATTGGAGGGAGATGAGTTCTTCCTCGGGCTCGGCCTTCTCCTTCCACCAGCATAAGATTCCTGGGAAAACTCCCATTTCTTTGGGGTCTACCATTTCAACAGTCTGATATTCAGATTGAGAGATATATTTTCTCTTTAGAATATCTTCATTCCACCAGGTCATAATAATCATTTGCTTACCATCTTTCTTGCTCTTTTGAAGCTTCCTTACGGCAGGATTATATCTACATTCCAACACCTAATGTAACACCTCTGATAGGTAGTCAGTGGATATTTGGTGAGTGAGTGAGAGCATGCCTTTGTTCCACAGAGACAATTATAACCAATTGTCGCTGACATTTCAGGAACTCAGGAATAGGTCTTACTGAGAAAGAACAAGAGGGTTTTTGCTCATGAGTTACAAATGATGGTTGGCTACTCAGGCTAGTTCATGAGCCTTCTATTACTCAAAATATTGCACAAATAATACTATTTCAATTGTATCACATGATGTACATAATGTAATCACCATGCAAAAAGAGCTCTAGGTAATTTATGTTGATGCTTTTGCTACAATTTTTTTCTTAGTGAGTAGTTCATCTATTGCTGGTTTTATTCTTGGTGCTTCATTTTGATTTAACTATATGTCATCATTCTTTGATTTAGTACCTTTATCCCTAATCTTCTTAAAGTACCAGATCAATGGTTCAAATGCAGAAGACACCATGAAAGTGCAGAGAGACAGTGTAGCGAAATCCACTAGACTTAATAGTTGTTTGTCCAAATAAAGCCTGACCAGAATCACTGAGGAGAAATGAAGGAAAGAGGATCATGGGATATTTGTTAAAAGTAGACTCATGTGTTTTCTAATTGCCGTTGGAAAAATAGCAAAGATGGCTGATGTGAGTGTTGGAGACGTAGATTCTTTTAAAGGCTGATGTTAAGTGTGTGTGGTAGTCTATTAGCATTTTGATGGCTGTATAGATTGTGTTATGGATTTTGAGGGCTTCTAGCACAAAACAACCCTCAGAATGGCCGCTGACTACGTTTAGCTTTTTAGATAAACATTCTGTACTTTCTAGTGACTCTGGAAAAATGAGCTGGGATGGAAAGCTATCCTTAATTTGTAAAAGTCCCACTTAATTTTTATTGAGAAGCATCAAGACTTAGATCAGTTGTTACCTCTGTGTTTCAGAGATGGAGATAGGCTTCTTCTTTCTTGTTTCCTAGGCCAGCTCTTAGGTTCTTGCAGACACATGGTGTATGTATTTATCCCTCTCTAAAGCATCATTAGAGGTTGTGTGGATGTGTGCACAGGCTGTAGGCAGCCACAGTTCTCTTGCCCCTTTCTGCAACCATAAGCAGGAGGGACAAGAAGTAGCTGCTTCTAAACTTGGCAGGGAAGTATGAAAATTTATGCCGTTTGTCTGTCCATAATAACTAACCTAAGACAGTTTCTGTCTGGAGTAGCCACAAAAGGTCAAGCAATTATTGTTTTATTTTGTTTTTGGAGTAGAGATGAGTTTTAGGCTCTTAAATGACACTGCTTCCTGTCACCCCAGCTTTCAGATGGAAAATCAAACAGCAAGAAGGGCCATACAGGTGCCTAGGTTCTGAGCTATTTAGAATAAAAGAACACCATCTTTGGATGACTGACTGATGATAGGGACTGAGCTGTTGGAGGTTAGTGACCAGGCATTGGAGAATTATTTGGAGGAAAAGATAATTAGACTGAATTAGGATGCACCAACAGATGTGTCTCATTGTCATAAAAAGTCTTAACCTCTTAGAACATTTTAAATGCCATATTCTGAAGGTCTCTGAAAGATCTGAAGAATACCTATCTAACTGAAATCTCTCTCTCTATGTATATCTAGAAAACCTAACTAGCATGACTACAAACTTGACTATTATGGATGGTTATCTATTAACCAATATTTCTTCATTATACATTACATTTTAAAATGAGCTCACAAACACAATACCTTAATCAAGAGCAGAAATATACATATAATAAGATTGACCTAAAATTTGTATCAATAGCCAATATCCATACCAATTCAAATTATTTATATCTACATCATATTCCCCTTTAAATGTAAACAAACATTTATTTATAAATAATCATGTAGGGACTTTGGACATAGTTCTCTCCAAACTGCTTCCTGATTTTTGTTGGGCAAAATAATTTTAGAGGGTGTTCATGGCAACCTTTTGGGGGCTTTTGGTCTATCAAACTACATTAGTCTGGAAGAAATCCATAGATTCTCATCTTCTGTGGAAATAAAAGAAGAACCTCTTTTCCAAAGCAACATAATCCTTAGACCCAAATTTGGAAGTCAAAATACCTTTAAAATATGAATGTTGGTTTAGCTTAGCAGTGCATACAATGAATGTTAAGTGGGCGTGGCTAGGGCCAACACAGTCCTGCCTGCTTGTTCTGCCCAGTTCAACATGACTGAGGCATGTTGGAAAAAGCAAGAATAGAGTAAAGAACAGAACTGTAGAAGCTGCAAGAGATAGATGATGGTACAATGTGAGAGATCATTCTATTGGACGAGTTGCCCATGAGCCAATGGGCTTCCTGAATTATCCGACTCCTGTTCCCAGCTGTGCTTAAGTACACGTAGGACCAACACCTGCTGGTTGGTGTTGGTAGGACGCCTATGCCAATAGAAGGACCACATGAAAGATTCTGAGTGTTCTTTTTTCTTTCTGGCTTCATTACCGTTTGAGGGGTACATTTGGGGAAAATGTCTTCTTTATATCTTGTAGCATTAGGGAAGGGGCAGGAAAGCTTTTCTCTCCTCTCCAGGTGCTAATAATTGATACTGCCTATGAACTCAGAGGGCTGCAACCTGGGGACACTGCAGAACTGCACTTTTGGCCCTGTTTTCAATTTTGAAAAGTCCATTTTCTGTACCACTGGGAATTCTCCCAGCATCATTTTTCCCAGGGCACTGCACTTTCCAGTTATTTCTGAAGGTGACTTACGGTGACATGATTGTGTTGCCATTTGTTTTAGTGCAGCATGCCATCACTTTGTTGGATGACTCCTGCTCCCTCAGCTGCCCTGCTCTGTCAGAGAAAGCAAGTAGGAGAATGTGTGGAACCATTGCTAAGCAAATGGGAGTCAAGGAAGCAGGGTGACCTAGAAATGAAAATCTCTCATCTTGTAGTCTATTGGGATTGCAGGTTGTTGTGAAATACGGACTATACTTAATTTATGTTCTGGGTTCTATCTGTGCCACATGTGAGCTGAAGCATGACCCCTGCCCTGCAGCATTTTATGTTCTTCCTGGAAGAGTGAGTGCCAGCAGAGTCAGAGTAGCAACCTGTGTGCCAGGGATTTGGATCCACCTCTTTTCAAACACTGCCTGTTCTCCTCTGCGATTCAGGCTAGTCTGTGCAGTTTGTTAATAGTCAGTAGTGAAAGTCACATTTCCACTGGATAGCGCTGAGGTTTTCATCTAATGTGGGAAGAGTTCTAGGTCAGTCAATATAGGTCAGTGAATCTAGGAGTGATGGATACCGTTCCCATGTCACTCAAATGAATGCTTTCCAGCTGACTAATCTACCTTGTGAGGTGTAGATCTAGTTCATACCTGAAACTAGAGACTTCAGCCAAAGAATAAATAGTAGCCATATGTTTAACCACCCTTATGCTTCTGGTTCAACTCTGTCCTAAGTAGACAGAAGAGAAGAACTGATATCCATATGCAAGAAAAATGACTTAATCTCTGTAAAAAGTAACTTCATGTGCATCATTACAGTCTTAAAAACATAAGACCTAAACCCACAAAACCTTTAGAATAAAATCTCATTATCTTGAATGAAGTCAAGAAGGCTGGAGTCAGAGAGCAAGGAATAGTACAGAGCTGGATGTGATGGAGAAGTGAGCATGTTTGGTGTAATCAATATATCAGGAATAGTTCATGGGGTTATTAGGTTATTGAATACTGATATAAGCATTACTTTTGGTTCTGTCTTGATTTATGTTTTTTTTTAAAAAAAAAAAACCTGGATTCTGCTTATCATTTAGGGAATAAATTTTAGGAAAGTAAAAGTGTAGGATGTTTTCATTTAGGAGGCTACTATTATAGTAGACTGGAACGGGAGTTGTTAGAGATACACAGAGTGTCTCAACCAGAGTGGCACTGGCAGACACTGGAGAGGAGGACAGACGGATGTGTTGAAGGAGCAGAAGGGAGTGTGTTTGCCAAAGTACTGGGTGTGGTAGGTGATCGGCTCAGGGAAGCTTCTGAATTTGGGCTTGAGCCATCATTTCATAGGACAGACTGGTTACTGAGATGGGGAATATCAATCGCCTATAACTTTATGACTCCCCAAAGTCTTTCAGATATGCTGTCTTTTAGGGTTTTAAAATAATCCATATGAAAGAGCCAGAGTATAATTCCCATCTCACAGAGAAGTCTACAAGTGAGTGGTTTCTTTCTGTCCATGTGCTGTTAACTGAAGGGAAGGCGCTGTGTGGGACAACTCAGCCTTTTGATAAAGCTGTTCGATGAAGACACCTCGGTGTGAGCACCGCCGCCATTTCCAGGGACAGTCACAACCTCTTTTCTGCCCCAGATCTATTTCAAGTTCATTTAATGTACTGGCAGCCTCCATGCTCCAAGTGTTTAAGAGCTATTTCAGACATCTATTTCTGCCCAAAGCATTACTGCCCCTGTTCTCAGAAGCCAGGTGACGCAGACAGTAGGCAACCTGAGACAGAACTTCTTGCCCCGCATAAATCACTGACTCACGTCACAGTCAGAGTACTAGGGACCTATGTGTGGTACACCGACACTCATAAGGACGATGCACAAGTTAAGCCCTTTCTGATGTTTCACTGTGATTTACACATAATACATTTGCATGACATCATATTTCATCTTTTCACAGTAATTCAAGACTTGCTATTGTTCATGTCTCCAGACTTTTACAAAGTGAGGTTGAGCTCACATCGGTCAGGCCAAAGGCCAGGTTGTTTCTCTCACGCTACTACTCACTGGAAAGAGTTGCAAACCGACTTTCCAATTGCACTTAGTGCCACCACTCAGTCAGCTTTGGTAACGGGAAGGCTGCACACCAGCAAAGGGCTTATAGTCTAGGAGCGCCACAAACCACAACTATTACTCTTTCCTCTAGATCACTCCTAAAGCAAGAATTTTTGGCATTCTGACGGCATTGCTTCTATTTATTACTTTATCTTATATGACTTTCCTATTCTATGCAAATAACATCTGGCTGGTTCTACTCTACAAGGTAAGTGAATTAAGATGAGGTTCCGCCGTTTGTCCTCGTTAGAAATTTTTGGAAATTTTCTGCAAATTTGTAAAACCAGTAGTCTGTTGTCCTTCGATCTATAGTATACATATATAGATATAGATATATACATATAGATATATAGTATACATATATAGATATAGATATATACATATAGATATATAGTATACATGCCAGCTGACAGCTTTCTCAAGAAGATGGTAGTAATTGAAATACTGTAAATTTAGTTAGCAAAAGTAGCCCAGACCAAGAATGAAACCTATCCACTTTCAGAAGGAATATCTATCTATCTATCCATCCATTCTGTCCTCTATCTACCTGTCTGTCTGTCTGTCTGTCTGTCTATCCATCCATCCATCCATCTATTCTGCCATCTATCTATCTATCTATCTATCTATCTATCTATCTATCTATCTATCTATCTATCTATCACCTATGACCAAACCTTTATAGCGTTCATAAAATTGAAATGTAACCACTATGATTAAAGATAAATTATTGTATATATAGTTCTGTTCAGGGTGTTGCTTATTTTAATCATCCAGTAATGGCAGTTGGTTGAGTTTTAGTGGTCGTTTTCTGCTTTGCAGCACTCAGTCTTACTGAGAAGCCAAGGACAATGGCGCTGGGCTCTGATTCTTCTGCATGGATGGGCTCTGTGGGAGCCTTCTCAGCTTGGTTGATCACCTTCCTGGACCTGGGGGGAGTTGGGAGGACCTTGGTCTTAACATAGAGTAGGGAACCCCGATGGCTCCTTGGCCTGGAGAGGGAGGGAGGGGGTATGGGTGGAGGGGAGGGGAGGAGATTTTTAAAAATAAAAAAATAAACCATATTAAAAAATGGGATGTCATTATCAAGTCCTGAAGGCTCAGGCACCTATTCAGGAGGGAAATGGAAAGATTGTATGACCAGAGGTGGTAGATGACTCTAGTGTCTTCCATACTCAAAGGATTTATGAACATATTTATGAAGTCTCACAGAGACTTCAGCAGCACACAAAGAGCCTTCACAGGTTCAAACCAGACGTAATACCAGCACTGAGAAGGTGAAGCGGACACAGAGTTAACCTAGCCAAGAATCTGTTTGCAATTGACACCTTCTGGGGAAAGGAACATCAGTTTTATCCAGTGGAGAATATCAATCACACTCCAGGGTAGGCCTCATGCCCAGGATTAGCTGGCCATCCCAACATGGATTTGTGTGTGTGTGTGTGTGTGTGTGTGCATGCGCGCACACACGCACATGCACACACGCTTTCTGTTTTGGTATTTTTTTCCTTATTGATCTCTTTTTGTTTGTCTGTTTTGATTTTTATATTTTTGGTGGGTTTATTTTTTTGAGAGAGAGAGAGAGAGAACATATAGTTGGGGATGTAGGGAGGCACTGGGAAGAGTTGGAAGAGGGGAAAGAATATGATAAAACTATATTGTGTAAAGAACCTTTTAAATAAAATTTAAAAACTAAAAAATACAGAGAAGTGATGGTCTCCTCATCATTCAGATGGCCTTATGACTGAATGGTGTCATATTTGGAACCATTGTGGAATCTTGCAGCCACATGTAAAACTAACCTGAGGGCAACTGATTTGGAGAGCATACACAGAGACAAATAACCTAGATTCTTAGTGCTGGAGCTGGCTAGTAAGTCCATCAACTCTGCAGCCAGCCTACCTCCCTGGCCTCTTCCTTACAAACTACCTTTTATTGAAGCTTTAGAGAGGTATAACATGTAAATACATTGTCTATGCATTTAAGGCGCATGGTTTACACTTTGACATAGGTAAGCATTATGGCTGATCATGGAGGCCAAGATAATTAACATCCATCACCCACACTATTATCTTTTTCTTTTGGTAAGAACTTAAGATCGTCCCTCTTAGTGCTGGAGACAATATGCTAACTACTTTAAGTTAACTGAGGTAAATTTGTGTGCATCAAAATATATCCACCTGGGTTTGGTGGAATACATCTACAATTCCAGCATTTCAGAGGTTGAAGCTGGAAAATTATAAGTTCATGCTCATCCTCGGTTACCTAGTGATTTAAAGACCAGCCTGTGCAATATAGCTAGAATCTGCCTCAAAATAGAGAACATGGATAAATAAATAATAAAGCAATGCATCTTTTCCCCTAGAGCTACAAGAGTTTTGACAACCGTGGTTGAGTCGTTTGTTATGCATTGCTAAAGCAGTTTCCTGATTAAGTTTCTAATTTTATTCAGAAAATATTCATTGTCTATTAACTGAACCAGCTAGGTTCTGTGCAGAAAATGAGACAGGCATGGTCCTATGCCTTGGGGAAATGCTCATGTATTTTAAAAGTAATATGCAAACTAAGGATGATTTCATAATAGCTTTACTTGGAAAACCAAGTGACTGAAATTTAGCTTTCTTCGTTTTTTTCTCTCCTCTAATAAGCATTTGTTAGAAGCGTTTTACATGCCTGTATCTGCAGATATTGAGAGGAGGCAGAAGCGTACGTTAAACTTAGACGAAAATAAGATCTGTGCTGCCCCGAGCTCCTGTGGGTCTTTGTGTCGGCACGTTGGTGGCAGCCCAGGTAGACTCGCTCGCTGTAGTAGAGTCTAGTCTATCAGAGGGAGTTAGTAATCAATATCTTGTTTCTCCTTTTGGTGATCCCAGAAAAATTAGAGTATAATCTTGCCATAGAAAAGGCTCAAAGCAAGCATTTGCTGAATAAATTAAATATCTGTAATATAAATGAAGCAATTTTAGTGAGCCTCGAAGGTTGCACTGTATTTCCCCTTAAAGCCTGGATTCTCTGGCTAATATAATATGATTAAGCAAACATCAAAGGCACAAATATTCATGGAAATGAATTTAAATCAGAAATTTGTTCTTCACAACTATTTTTACTCTGGTCTTCTCAGCCATCATTTAAAATAAATCAAATACTTTCTCTCTCTCTCTCTCTCTCTCTCTCTCTCTCTCCCTCTCTCTCTCTCTCTCTCTCTCTCTCTCTCTCTGTCTCTCTCTCTCTCTCTCTTCTTTTAGAGGAGAATAATGAAGAGAAAGGGGAAGGAAAAGGACAGAAGAGTGAGGAAAGGAACAGGCATCTCTAGTTTTGACAAAGAAAAATCAAGTGCTTTATCTTACTGACATTTGAGCAAATTGTAATTCTATCCTATTGACCTTCATGTACCTTCATGACCTTCGTTTGTCACATCACCTGAATCTAACCTTGTCAGATACCTATGTGGCCACAGTTTAGTGCAGTTTCAGGACTCCTATGGGAGTCATGCTCTCCCACTATATCCTGTGGCTCTACCTAGTTTTAGTAACTGGTATTTGAGGACCTCTTATGTTGCTAAAATGTAAATAGTATGATTTAATTTTCATAACAGTCTTCCTAATTTTTAATATCCTCAAACACATATTTTGAGAGCTAGTAACACAGACACTGCACCTCTTTCAAAACGGTATGTGCACCCCTGCAGGCCTGTCTGTCTTCTCCAGGCACTCGAAGGGGAAAAAGGGATGGGCTTCAGTGACACGGGCAGAGAACTAAAGCCTTCTGCTTCTTCCAGAAGCTTCCAACTTGAGTATCCTCTTGTATTCATGTGGGTGAAGGTGCCAGAAGGGGCCTCCAGATAAAGTAGGAACCCCTGGAGCCAGAGTTGCAGGCTTGTATAAACCAGTCACGGCGGGTGTGGGAACTGAACTCGGATCCTCTGAAAGAGCAGTGCTCACCCTTCACCACTGAACCAACTCCAGGCCGCAGTTTCCAACATTTTACCTTTAGGGACTTAGTAGGCAGAACCTAGTTCAGATACCATGTCATCTACCACCGTTCCCCCAGCTTTGTAAGAGGCTTAGAGGACTAAGGGTTAAAAGGGTCACCTTGGGCTGTAGAATAAACAGAATCTGTCTTTCCTGCTTATGGGAAGGGAAGTTATTCAGCAATTATTAAGTTGTGGATCCTAGATACACACACACACACACACACACACATACACACACACACACCCCAGCCTAAGCATTGTGAACACTAGGAACTTCTCCACACCCCTTCACTTCACTCTTTCCCCTCTCGCCTGAAAAATAAAGAACATGCAGAGGCCACGTACTCGAGTTCATCTTTTTACCCCCAGATCCTTGTTTGCCACGGACATTCTATTCTGAGCCCTGAGGGAGTACTGAGGTTGGTACTGAAGGCCACCGATACCCCATAACCATAAAATTATTCCACTCTCTTTGTAACTGTAATTGTCCTACTGTTGCAGATTATAACATAAATATCTGATATGCAGGATATCTGGTACGTGACCCCTAAAGGGGTCAAGACCCATGAGTTTAGAACCTCTGCTGCGTAGGGCTGTGTGGATCAAGTCTGCAGGCCAATGGTCTCAGTCAAGATGTTTCCCTTCTTAGAGTCTTGGTTTTTGATACTTAAAAACTTTTCTGTCAAGTTCAACTTGGACACAGTTGGTGACATTATTCAACCAGCAGCTCCCTTATAAACAATGTTAATCAGTTAATGATTACCATTGCAGAGATACACAACACATATTAGAGGTGGGGCATGGGCCGGATCTGACCCAGGATAGGGTGTGGCAGTTTAAGGGGCTCACAGCTTGAAGTCGAAGCAGCAGAAGCAGAGAGCATGCTGACCTGACCTGGGGCAGGGCATCCGGTCACAGGGCGGCCACCATGAGCAATAGTAGCAGGGTTGACACTGATAACTGTTATTGCAGACAGTAGCTGACTCTTGAGGGAAAGACTAAGTCAGGACCTGTGGCCCTGAATGCTGGTCCCACAGAGGAAAATAACACTTCAACCCAACTATTACTGCTTCCCTGAACATTGTAAACACAGCCACAGGAAGAAGAAAGATGCTTGAACAACAACAGAAACAAAACAAAACAACTCCAAAACCAAAAAACAAAACCAAAAGCCAGATGTCCAAGTCCCAGTGCAGGAAGAAGAACATGAAAAACCAAGACATGTCTCCTCCCAAAGTTACCAAACCCCTGGGAGAATGACTTAGACTAACTTCTAGACAAAACATTTGAAAGTATGATTGCAAACATTTCCCAACAACTCAAAGAAGAGATGAATATACTTCAAGAGAATGAAAACGAAAAGATTAATGATTACTTTATAAAATGTGACAGCTATTAATAAAGCTGAGCACCAAGATAAGATACTTGTTTGTCTATTTAGACTAGATAGTAGCCAATGAGTGATTAATAACATCTCTTTCTCAGCACTTAAATGGATCTCTAACTTTTAAAAGAAACTATCTTTTTCTTTCTCTCTCTCTCTTTCTCACCCCCTACCTCTCTCTCTCTCTTTGAATTTGTGATAACTAAAGACATTAGTATAAGCCTGGTAAATAGGAAATGCACACCAAGAAGTCATGTGAGTATAGGTTAAATGCCAGACAAAGGGGAAAAACGGTGGATTGTTTTTGCAGCTGTCCATGAATGGATCTGTAGAGGAGTCTTTGAAAGATCCAGAGCTGCATCAGCCTTCATTCCCTCTCTCAGTTAGGGAAGTTTCTATAATGCCCTCGCCACAGCTTTCTTTTGAAGATGTCTTTATCTGTGCCCGGAGCCATTTCCAGCACAATAACTCAGAGAGAGCTCTAGGACCTCTGACTTCATGGTGCCTGTGAGTCACACACTGAAAAGCGGCAATTTTTAATGAGTGGATTTTAGAAAGAACAGTAGGTGAGAAAACACTAAATTAGATGATAGACAATACTTGATCAGTGTTTGGTTATTACCAGCAACCAGACACAGGGCCAATTCTGCCTCTCTGCTGTTGTCTCTCTATTATGAGAGACAGTTTGTCTTTATGAATGAGTGAATCAGACAGCAGACAGCTTTTCTTTATGGATGAGGGGGAGTCATTGCCAAAAGTTCCTAATACCGAGGACCCTCTAGAGTTACTGTGTGTGTCTGCTGGTCACCATGACATGTCTTCGTTGTCTTCTTCTTCTTCTTCTTCTTCTTCTTCTTCTTCTTCTTCTTCTTCTTCTTCTTCTTCTTCTTCTTCTTCTTCTTCTTCTTCTTCTTCTTCTTCTTCTTTCTTTCTTTCTTTCTTTCTTTCTTTCTTTCTTTCTTTCTTTCTTTTCCTCTTTCTCTTCTTCCTCCTCCTCCTCCTCCTCCTTTTTCCTCCTCTTCCTCATTTTTTTCTTCTTTTCCTCTTCTTCTTCCTCCTCCTCTTCCTCCTCTTTTTCTTCCTCCTCTTTTTCTTCTTCTTCTTCCTTTTTTTTTTTTTGAGACGGGTTTTCTCTGTGTTGCCCTGGCTGTGCAGATATTCACTTTGTACACCAGGATGGCCTCAAACTCACAGAGATCTGCCTGCCTCTCCCACCCAATTTCTGGGATTAAGGGCGTGTACTGCTGGTTACCACTGTCTTCAAATTCAGATTTGCAAACGTAGAATTAAGGTGGTATGGGCACACTGCAGGCTCTGAACTGTTTATGCTGACATAAACATTTTTACTATGTCTTGTTCTCATTGGTTCCTTTAAAATTAGCAAGTTATAGCCATTTGAAAGATGAAGAAAATGGAATCTCAGTTCTATAAAGAAACTGCCTGCAGTTTTATAGCTCTGGAGTTTGACAGCAAAGATGTAAAGGAGATCATCGCAGCTTGGAGCAATGAGTGGCAGCTTGCTGGCGGCCAGGGTGTTCCTGTGCTTTCCTGTTATCAACTAACACACCATCTCTGCCTCTGCTGGAGAGACAGAGTGTGGCTGACGTCATGTAATGGACAGCCATGTAGGCATGCCAGATACCTTGGGGTTTTGATGATCACAATACCTGACAGAAACAGCTTAAAGCATTAAAGATTTCTATCCGTGCACAGTTTCAGAGGATTTCAGTCCATCATGGAGAATTCATGACTACTCAGTTCAGGCAGCTGGAGAATGTGGCGGAGGCTGTTTACATCACAAGAGGCAGAGCATAAAAGAAGAAGTAGGGCCAGAACAACCCTCTAATTCCCTTTCTGCTTTCTTCCACCAACCTACAGCCCACCCCTGCAGCATCAGGGCTCTTTAGAACAGCGTCATCTTTTCTTATTTCAACTGGAGGCTGCATCTGAGTGGTGCAATTAACTTCAAAACTTGTGCCTGGGAGGATATTTTTGGATTTGAACCTAAGAGTAGAAAAGCTAAATCACAACTGGTTTTTGTTTGTAAAATGCCTCCAATACTCTGTCTCTAAAATGAATCTCTCATCTGGGATTTTGGGTATCATATGGCAGTTTGAGCCATGGCGAGGAATCAGTGAAAATCATTTTAGAAGAAACAGCCTGGGCAGCTTCTGTGGAAAGGATATGGGAAGAAGGTAAGGATGCTGAGGTGCTCCATCACAATTAGTGCTTGCCCTTTCTCTCTTCACCAGCATCAGGGGATGCGCAGAAGCTGCTCTTCTCAGCTGAGTCCGTCCCTAGGACTTGTCTTCTACCTTGCCCAGTGACCAATTGTTCCCACCTACTGGTCTATATGTGGGAGGAGGAATGCTTCCTCTCCAGTACCACACTGGGACAATTCTGAAGGACTACCTAGCTACTAAGCTCCTATTAGTAAAACCAAGTCTGTACACCACTCAGATGTCAGGACAGGAACTCTGTGGACCCATCATTAGTAGTTAGTGCTCGTGGCTTCTTTCCTACTTTGCACTCAGATGGGGATGTCTTAGGTAGAACCAATTCTGACTTTGAAAAAGAGTGTTATTTTAATAGCTCATTTGATGTTTCCTTATACGGCACACCTGCTGGTGTTGAATTCTATTAAGTATACATACGGTGAGAAATTAAACAGCAGACACAATTGAGTTGCCTTTGGAAGAATGAGCACAGGGGAACAAAGAAGAAGATTTCTGTCAACCAGAAGTTAATTGTACTGCTCAGCAGCCTCCAGCTGAATTAAGAGAATCTTTGGAGAATGTTTGGAGCATCAGATCTGGTACAAGAGAAAAAGTGTAACTTTCCAAGTGATGTGGATGCTTGGCTGAGTGTTTTCCTACTTCTCAAGTTTAAGGCAGAGTTTGTGCTGAATTTGAAATCTGGGTTTAAAAGTATATCTCTGGTGTACTTCCATACATAAGTGTAAGTCCATAAGGTTGAGTTTAAAGGTTAGAATCCAATCTGTTCTGGGTAAGGTGGACAAATCACTTCCAAAAACCATATCCTTAGAGAGAACTCTTTTATATATAGAAGTATATTAGTTTTTGGAAACTATAACATCATGTTACCTTTCCCCAAGTTTATACGCAGTGAAATGTGGTAAAAGAGAGGCTCCATGGTTTGTCTAAGGTCACTAGGAAGCAGTCAACCACGGCTTATCCCAGCCATTCTAACTCTAGACCCCTCTGTCCTGATGCTAATCTTGGGTCTGAGTCATCTTCAGCATCCCAAAGATCAGAAAGGGAAAAATAAGCCCCACCCTTCTACCTCATTCAGTGTTGGACCTTCTCCAAGTCAGAAGCGGTTCTTGGCTGAGTTAGCATCTTATGCTGATGGTCCTGAGATGGGGGCAGGCATGTAAGTTAGTAATCATTTCTCTTGCTTACAATTTTTCAGTATTCAGTGTTACCCCACAGATTTTTAAGAAAGCTTTCAAATATTTCTTGGCAACAGAGTATGGGGGAATTATAAAAGGACAGAGAGAGACCGTTGGAATTGTCATCTCCTTAAATCATTCAATATTGATCAGCCACCCACCCACCATTTTCTGTTCCATTCAACAAATACTGTTTTTGAGCACATACCAGACATGTTAGAGTCATTGTAGAGGCATTAACAAATAGGACAAGGTCTTTCTCTTCCTAATATTTAGACACACAGAGAAATCTTTACAATGTAAAGCAATAAATGCAATGACTTTTGGACACTGTGTTCTGGAAAAATGACCCAAGTGGAAAGGACACAGGGTGTTGGCATGTGTGCAGATATGAAGGAGTGTTTCTGCTGATGAGATCAGAAATGCCTCTGCTGCGATGGCGGTGGTAGAGATGAGGAAGCATCTACTAAGACTGGCTAAGTTCAAGAAGAATGAAGTGTATTGGCTAAGACTTGAATAGACAGCAAGCTTAGGAAACCAAAGGACTGCAAAGTGGCCGCTGTGGACAGAGTGGCTAGGGCAGACATCATGTTACCTTTCCCCAAGTTTATACGCAGTGAAATGTGGTAAAAGAGAGGCTCCATGGTTTGTCTAAGGTCACTAGGAAGCACTAGGAAATGGGAGTGGAGACTTGCGACAAGACCAGAGGTTGCTGTAGAGCAAGGAGCTGGGGCTGTTCTGATTTTAACTGCACACCATTTCAGGATAATAGGCCACAGACTTGGATTGTTGTTTCAAAGGGACTGCAAAGAGCGGCCCATCAGACAAGTAGAGTAGAGGGAGGGGAATCTGGTTTGAAGAGAGTACACAAACAGTAAGAGCAAAATGATAAAGGCTTAGGTAGGGCAGGATTTGGCCAATTATGACCCAGAGACCAAATGCAACTTTTATAGAAATTTTTCAGATGTTTGGATTTGATATTTGGTGTAAAAAGTGAATAAAGTCAGAAAAATATTTCAGTTGTACAAGTAGCAAAACTGGCAGATGGATTGAATATGTGTGTGGTGGGGGGTGAAAGAGAGAGAGAGACCTAGGGTAACTACCATCTACTTGAACAAGTGATAAAATATGACATCCTTGACTGGGGCGGGAAAGGCTGAGAGATCAGTAGTTGGGACAGGAAATTTTAAATGCCACTTCAAACATTTTTGAGTAGGTCCGTAAAAGAAACCGCATATTTAAAGTTCAGATAACTCTTGCTTAGTTAGATTAGTAAGAGCATTTGTTTAGTCGAACATTTCATGACGACCTAAAGTAGGGAAGATCCCTTTTGTGTCACATTGCCAGAGTTTCCAGCTCATGGGTCACTTGCTCTGTTTCTGTGAGCCTGTGGGGAGGCAGGCTACGCTGGCAGATACTGCAGGTGGCTGGGGAGACCGCTCACGTGAGGCTGCTGGGTTATGAAGAAAGGCAGGAAGGAACCAGGCAGACCCCTGGGAGCACACTTACTCCCAGAAGACCCCACCTCCTAATAATCCATGCAGTAAGCCAGTATTAGTCAGTTGATAAATTAGTGTCCTCATGACGGAGCCCCCTCCGTGGCTAGATCCACTAGCTAGAAGCCAAGCCTTCAGCACTTGAGCCCCTTTGATGGGAGCAAGCCACAGTAACAATGAGCACAGTGAATCTTGTTACCATACACTGTTATGAATGCCTAAATTCCCATGTTCTGAAACCTGACCAAAATAGATCATGCCGCAGTGATGAAAACACCCTGCTTTATGAGAACTATTGCTCTTACCGTCCAGCCCCTCTACTGAACTCCCTTCCCCCAGTGTCTGTGTGGAGCACACATTGTATCCCTTAGTTTTGCCAAGGAGACTTTTTGGAAGGAAACATTTAACCTCTGACAATGGTAGCTCCCAAATTTAATTTTCACCTCCCACAGAGCCCTTTAGTCTTATTTGATAATTCTTTTCTGAGTCTCAGGTGAACTCTGTTGGGGCAGATGAAGCAATCAAGCCCTATCCTAGGAACTTTTGGGATATTTATAACTCTGAGCACCCAGCCCCTACTTTACCCAGGTGGCTTCAGTCCTAACCTCAGAGTGCACCATGGTCCTCAGGCAAAGGTACTTCAGAGGACACCATCACTGCCTGAACAAGAGGCCTTCGCCATTCTCCTTCTGTGTTGCATCCCCCTTGCTAACCCACATTCCTGCTCATTCTATTCCAATTTCTCACTAAACTTAGTGGGTTCTATTCCTTATGATTCTTTGGAGATTTTATTTCATCACTTTTAATCAGATCAAAACCCACAATAGGACCAGAAGGGAAAAAAGAAGAAAGGAAGATGGCATGGGATGTGGCTCAGCGGTAAAGCATTTGTCTGGCACATGCAAAGCTCTGTGTTTCCATCCCTAGGAACAACAACAACAAAGCGCGCGCGCGCACGCACACACACACACACACACACACACACACATCTGTCTCCACTCCACCTTCCCTCTCTTTTTCTTTGCTTTACTGTCTAGTCAAGCTGCTTGCAGTGGTCATTTACAGTTCCTCTCTGCTTTTAGTCATCTTTCAGGCTGTCTTCAGTCTTTGGCAAAATCAGTTCCTGAGACCAGATATTCCTGGCTCAACAGAAGGTTTATTACATTCATTAGTTTCTTAGAACCCTGACAACTTTTTTTACGGAATCATTATTATCCTCATATCATAAGGAAGGGAGCTGAGTATGAGGAAACATAAGCTGTCCCTTGTCTACCCTAGTACATGGAAGGGCTAAATTCAAACCGGAAGCACATCCCACCCTCCCTGCTCATAAGGCCTCCCATCAGGAAACAGGCCCATTTGCTGACAGTAAACCGGAGTCTTTGGAATTTGAGAATACACCTTCATTGAGTTTCTGTAATATGACATTTGTTCACTTATTCTTCCTACACCATGCTGCAGTTCCCCTGTATTATCTAGGGGAAGGATTTTTGGCTTTTCAGGAAGTACGGCTGCTGTGATTTGAAGGTCACTGTGCCCCACTAGTGCACACTCTTGCACACTTCATCTCCAGCTGGTGGCATTTCTTTGGAAAGCCGTGGGAGCTTTAGGAGGCAGAGCCTCATTGGAAGAGGTGGGTCACTGGGAACAGGCCTTGAGGTTTTCATACCCTGAACCCAGCTTCCTGTGCACTTCCTGACTGCAGATGAAGTACAACCCGTTGACTCACATTTCTCCGTCAGGATAAACTGCATTCTCTTGACGTGTAAAGCAAAACCTGCCCTTCTTCCTTAGGTTGCTTCCTGTCATGCATTTAGACATAGCAGCTTAAAATATAAATATAAAGGCCCGGTCAAGTCTGCTGATGGGGGACTACACTCTCAGTGACAAGAGCCTGTGGCAGGAAGATTGCAAGGTCACAGGCAGCCTAGCCAATTTGGTGAGACCTTGCCTTAAAATACAAGGTACATGAGGGGGCTAGGAATGTATCTCAGTGGTAGAGCACTTGCCTGGCATGCATGAGACCCTAGTGAATCTCCAGTGCCACAAACAACTAACCAAAGTGCAAACAAGGTTCTCCTAAAGGTTTTTACAAGGCAAGGTTCTCTAGAGGAGCAGAATCTACAGACAGAATGGATATTACAAAGGGAGTTGATTCTATTGGCGCACATTATATGGGCCATATTATCCACCCATATCTGTGAATGCTGCAGGGGTTGAGGACTTGATAGCTAGCTGCTCAGCCCAGGAGGCTGGATGCTTCAGCATTCAAATCTGGAACTGAAGGCCTGGAGGATTCTTGAAGAGTCGTTTGATAAGTTCATTTGGGAAGGCTGAAGAACCTGGGCTCTGATGTTAGCAAAGTGTGACAACAGCCGTAGCAGTAGCAGAGCAGATGCACTCACCAGCAAGAAGTAAAGGAGAACAGGCAAAAGCTCTACTAGTTTTCCTTCAACCTCTTCATGTGTGGGCTGCCTCGGAGGGTGCTGCCTGCTCTTGGGATGTGACGTCCCCCTCTGTCAATGCTTCTAGGAGATCCTCTCATTGTCCCGCCCAGAAGGGTTCTCTGAAGTGATCCAAGATCCAATCAAACTGACTGCTGAGATTAACAGTCACTATGGTGATGATTCATTTGTATGGCAATTAAAGCTCTCATTTAGTCCTGATCACTCTTCTCTCTTCCACCAGACCTGAGTGATACTTGTGAAGTCTCAGGTTAATGACTTACACTGGGCTCTGCTGAGGAACAACAGGTAGATAGACATCTGTGAAGTCTGGAGCACGGTTTAAAGATGCCTGCAGGACAGAATACTCTATCACTGTGCCCCAGTCATGCACAGGGGGATATCCAGAACCCATTCCTCCTCTGATGGCCTTGAAGGATGCAGTCAGATATGCAGATGTGTCTAGATGTCCTGCTTCCAATAGTGCAAATGAATTAGATGCACAGTCCTAGATGTTAGAGGGGGAATAACTTTGTGGCTACCATTTTCACAGGCAAAAAAAAGCTGAAGTACAAGTGCTAAAGAAACTTCCAAATCTGTTTTAATGGAGTTGGACTCAAACCAGGTCTCCTGACAGCAAATGCAAGGCTCTCTGGTCTTTTGAGAGTCACATGATGTAACTGGATCCTGAGCATGGAACTGAGCCTTGCACAGAGGGAGACAAGATGACTTGGGAGGGAGAAATTCACTAAGTTCTGTCATTTTTATGCATCATCTTACTGGGAGCCACCCTAATGACTTCTTATTTCCAGCTTCCCTGGGGATAGGAAGATCTGAATTCCCAGAGGTTCCTCTGCTTCTGAATCGGTTAATGGAACGCATCCGATTACCCTTGTGAACTGGCAAGAGCATGGGCAATATTCTCTGCACTGGTGGATGAGTCACTGACTTGGTGAAGATTACCTGACACGGGCGTGCATGGTGAGCCTGGGAGCAGCAAATCCTAACTCTCAGTCACATTCATCATTTTTGTCAATTAATTAGGTCCCGGCGTAAGAGGGCCATTCATCTCTATAGATTTTGCCTGCCAGACTCCAGAGTCTTTCTCTGCTTGAAAAAATATGCTAATCTACCTGCAAATTTGAAGCAAAGGCAAGATAAGACCCAAGGAGCTTCCTTGCTCTGCATCCGTAGCCAGCAATGCTCACTGCTGTGAGCTGACTCATGCTCTTGGCTAGAGATGTGGATGCCAGCTTGGTGCCCTAGAAACCCTGCCCTCCTCCCTTGAAGTCTGGGTCCTAGAAGCTGGCAAACACTTATACTAGTGGGCTGGGAATAGCCAGAAGGAAGGTTTCTAATATACTCTTCTTAGAGCCCCCCTGCCTCCCATCAAATATCAGTCCTTTAGTATCTAATACAAATTCCATCATTCTTAACATGGAGAGGACACTGCAAAGATAAAGACAAAGTATTTTTTCATTTTATTTTGTGTGTGTGTGTGTGTGTGTGTGTGTGTGTGTGTGTTTCCTGTGCAACACATGTGTGTGGTACCCTTGGAGGCCAGAAGAGGGCATTGAATCCCCTAGGACTATAGTTACAGGTAGCTGTAAACTACCATGTGGATTTTGGGACTTGAACCCTGGTCCTCTGGAAGAGCAGCAGTCAATACTCTTAGGTAATGAGCCATCTAATCAACCCAATGCTTTAATGTTTGGTGTCTCTTTATGTTAAACTGTGAGTTATTAAGTCACTTAATCTCCTTTGTCTAGGTACTAGTTTCCTAAGGTGCCCATAGAAAATCACTATCAGCTTATAGCTCAAAAAGGTAATAAAAGCCTGAAGACAAGAAGTCTGAAATTAATATTGTAGTGTTAAAGTAAAGATGTCAGCAGGGCGTGCATCGTTCAGAAGCTCTGGATGAATCTGTCGCTTGTCCCACTCAGCTTCCGGTGGCTGCTGGCATTTCCTAGGTTGTGGCAGCATCACTCAGACCCCCGAGGTTAGCGGTTTCAAATCTGCACCACTTCATGTCATCTTCTCTCCTGTGTCTGTCTGTACAATCTTTCCCTGCCTCTTTCTTTTATGGTCACACACAGCTGTATTTGGGGATCTCCTCAGATAACTTGGTGTTGCTACCTACCTCAAGATCCCTCCCTCCCCTGTCTCTTCCCTCTCCTTCCCCTCCCTCTACTCCCATCCAAATTATGCATCCTTTTTCCCTTTTGTAACATTCATAAGCTCCAGGACCTGGGCTGCAGGGTCTTTTGGAAGCCATATTTTTCAACTTGGAACCAAATTTTTACTCTGGATCCTTACCCCTGCCTCCTAACTGTCCCATGGGTCATTCTTGTGGATGTAGACATCTGTAGCAGGGACAACTAGCTATCCACTAGGCATTTTAACTCCTTTCTCCATAGCAGACATTGTAAGGAAGCAGTTGCCTGGCTACTGGGCTCTATTTTCCAGTCCCCTTGCTCCTGGGTCCGGCCATGTGTCTAGTGGAGATTGTATGGAGGTGTTGTCTGCCATTGGAAAACCTCCCCTACCCAATGGAACTCCCATGTATTATTCATGCTCTCTTTAATATTCCACTCTTTGGATGGCAGCTCCCAGAAAAGCCTCAGAAACCATCTTAACCTTGGCAGAGACTTCATTAGCACCAGCTCCTAACTGAGTGTTTTAAGTAGACGGTAGTCAAGTCTCTTGACAATTGGGTTTTATGTGTTATAGAAATAAATTTATATTGTGTTAAACCGCTAATACTTTGGAGTTTGTCCATTATAAGCATTTGCCAATTATGTTCAACACCATTATTGCCAATTAGTTCCCCTTGCTGTTAATAAAATAACTGGATAAAATAGCTGCAGAAGGAACTGGAGAGTGGGCTCAGTGTGTAAAGAGCCATCCATCCAAGTATGACTACCCAAGTTCAGCACCTGTATGAACATTTGGTGTAGTGGTTGGTCTCACACCTCAGCTCTGGGACAGTGGAGACAGCATGATCCCAGGGCTTGGCTGTCCAACTAGTGTAGGACAATGGTGAACTCCAAGTTCACTGAGAAACCCTGCCTCAAAAAATAAGAGGAGGAGCAACCAAGGAAAACACCCAATGTTGGCCCCTGACCTTCACATGTAAATGCATGGGTCTGTATACCTACATACACATGCACACACCCACATAAACATACACACACACGAGCTGACAAGACACCCAGTGCCTGCTATGCTGTCATCTAGTCAACCCATCTGTTGGCTGTTTGTTTGACTTAGAACTTTTCATGTCCAGTATTTCAGATTGTTTTTTTTTTCAATTTTGTGTTCATGGCAGGACACAATGTGTGCCATGGCATGTGGAGAGGGGTCCAAGGACTATGTGGGAGTCAGTTCTTTCCCCCACTGTGTGAGATTTGGGGGTAGTTTTGGGGGTTGAAGGCAGGTTATCTGGCTTGGCAGCAGGTGCCTTTCCCTAATGAGTCACCTGCCAGCCCTCTGCACTGAACCTCATTTCCATACCTTGTATTGAATTTCTTATTTCATTCCATTGTTTGTTCTCAATCTCTTTGAATCCATTCAGGAGTTTATAAGCATCCAATAATTTCTTTAAACACATTTAAAAATTATTTTTGTATGTGTGTGAATGTACTGTGTGTGCGCACACGTGCACCTCTATGCATGCAATTGTAGGCCATGGAATAACAGCAATTATCTTTTATTACCCACTCTCCACCATATTTTTGAGACATGGTTTCTTGTTGAGGCCAGAACACATCAATTTGCTAGGCTGGCCAATGGGATCTTGGGATCTGCATGTCTCTAACCCCAGCACCAGGGTTACAGAGGTACACTGCCATGCCTGGCTTTTTACACAGGCGGTAGGTATATGTACTCTGGTCCTTGGAAATGTGTGTCAGGACTTTAATGCCTGAGCCTTCACTCAGCAGTGAATCAAATGCCACCCTGGCAGTTAACTTAAGTATGTCAGACAGCCATTTGAAGGAGATGAGTGGGGTAGATGTCCCAGCCCCCACCTTAAGAAGTACAGGATCAGCTGGCTGGTGGTGGCGCACACCTTTAATCCCAGCACTCAGGAGGCAGAGGCAGCTAGATCTCCGTGAGTTTGAGGCCAGCCTGGTCTATACAGTGCGTTCCACGATGGGCTCTAAAGCTATACAGAGAAACTTTGTCTCAGAAAAACGAAAAAACAAAACAAAACAAACAAACAAAAAAGACTTGTAAATTAGATTAGGTACCTTAGTATGAAGAAACACTTTGTGTAACAATCAATAAATATGTTTATTTTTGTTTAAAAAAAAAAGAGGTACAGGATCTTATTTATGGGGGGAGTCAGATATTCCTATTTGCACTAGGCAAAGGAAAGTGAAGTTAAAAGGAAATATACAGATATAGGAATTATAAAAGTCAGTTTTATATTTCGGATCTGTCTTTTATTTACTTTTCAACTCCCATCCTAATATGGCATTTTATATATTGTATTTTTCTGTTCTTTCCTCTTCTCCAAATGTTGTGAAGTCACAGTTCTTTATCTTCTCCCTGTTGGACTTTGTTTGTTAAAGCCACCTTCTTAAAACAAAAGGCTCATTTAGTCACTCCACAGCTTGAGAATCTTAAATAATTTACTTGCTAGGAGGAGGGTGTGTTAGGGTTTATGATCATGAAATTTGGAGAAATGATTCAAGTGTTCTGAAGTATCAGACAAATCATTTGCCCCTGTCATCCTCACAGCCCCTTGTAATAAATGGAGATGCCAAACTTACTTCTATGGTAAGAATTTGGCAAGGACACATCCCTGAGTTTATAATAAATAATGAGTAGCTAAAGGTCATTGTCTCCATTAGGTGTTGCTTATAGGACCCGATCCTTTTTGCGCATCACTTTTCAGGGAGACAGATTTCTTGCTGGGTCAGAAACAGTCTAGATGCTTTTGAAATTGCCTTGTAATTTAAGATTTTTGAGATCTCTGGCCTTTCTGGTCTTAAATTTGTCATGTAGTTGTGAGATGGTAGTGTTCAAAGTGTAAATTATTGGCAAAGGTTAAAATAATCCTTGACTCGTCTTTCAAGGCCCCGGTGCAGCAGCAGGAGAGGAGCTATGTCTTTTGTAAGCTGCCAAAGTTGGCCAGAGGCCAGGCAGTGAGGTGAAGGGCTTGGTGGCTCGATGGCAATTTTCCCAGGGCATTCAGCTCTGCAGTCCTCCCTCCTGAGTGACTGTTATTAATAGTCCAAGTTTCTGGAGCGTCTGAGTGATTCACCTTAAAGAAACTTCTCAAAGAAAAATGTGAAGCCACAAGGTAATATTTGCTAGTGTAAAGTTTAGACATATCCTTGGGAGTTTGAACAAAACCACTTGAAAATTATACATTGAAAGCGATGCATACCTTCATTGTACTTCTGAATAATGGACTGTCACTTTCTAAAAATTGGAAATAACATTCTTTGTAGTACCTTTATCCACAATGTTTACAAAAATTTTCTCCGTTTGCGTAAGGAGCTGACTTTACACCAAACACTGGTAACCCGATGGTTTCAAAGCTGTCTTTGATGTGTATAGCTTCCTTCAAAGTGTCTTTTCTATTCAATTTCTTCTCTCAAAGAGAGACAGGAGAGGAAAAGCTGATGGTGATGGTAACGATTAAGACGGACTTGGATCAGAAGAAAAGGATATGAAGAGCTTTGCATGCCCTTTCTGCACTATCTTTCATGTACAACGAATTCTCATTCACAAGAGGATGAATGTTTCATGCGACACCTCCTCCTTATTAGATGGTATGGGTTGGTGGTCACATTTGACGGTTAGAGGAGACATTACTTATGTGCACTATAGTGGGAGCCAGCCTGATTGCTTTATAGGCCGCTATAAGCAAACCCAAACAAATAACAACAAAACTAGATGAAGATAAAACACTAACAAAATCTATTCCACAGCTCCTTCTTGATTCTTTTGATAAAATCTCATGAAAATGGAGCTGTTTTGAAATTTTTAAGTTAGTTATCTACATTAATTAGATAAGAGTATTTACGGTAGTGTGTGGTGCATATACAAAGTTAGGGTCGGGTGGGTAAGAATTACTTCACTTGATAAACATTACATGTGGATAATGTATTTAGGACCGCTCAGATGGCGTGCGGATACATGCATCAGTGATGAGGTCAATTGTCATGAGGCATAACCTAAATCTCACAGATAAAATACACAATGTCATCTTCCTAGTTAGGATAGAAATGGCTTTGCTATAGTGAAAAACAAGCCCAAAGTCTCCTGTGCTTACCCAGAAGGCTTGGTCTTTGCTCATGGCATGAGCTTTTCACAGATTTGATGGATGCCTGTGTTCCATATTGTTGTACTTTGGGACCCAAAGCAACCCTTGTCTGAGACATGGTTACACTGTTTCAGCAGATAAAGACTAGAGAGGGACTTGGTAGGTAGCTGCTCCTGCCCAGAAGTGACATTTAGCAATTGAAACTATTGGTCAGTGGATTATATGCCCAAAAGGGTGTGCTGTAAAGGCTACTTCGACATTAAAAGAAATGATTGGTTCATAGGCTGATGTGAGCCAATCATTCTATTTTGATTAATGGATATTCTGATTTGGGGAATTGATTTTGTATAAGCTTACTTAGCTTAAGTAAGCTTTCTAAGTTAAAATAGTTCTAGGGCACTGAAGAGATAACATTGAAGCATGATTGATAAAAACTCAGAGACTGAAACTGGGGTTCAACCTGAAGACCTGAAAAGCCAAGCAGCTGGCCACTGGCTTGTACCTCAACCTCAGTCCAAAATGGTGATCCTGCCTCAAGGAATCTTGGAATGAGACTGAGACTGAGAACTATTTCCTCTCGTTTTATAATCCTCTCTAGGGTTGGGATTAAAGGTGTGCGCCACTGGGATTAAAGGCGTGCACTGCCCAGCTTCTATGACAACTAGTGTGGCTGCTGGGACTAAAGGTGTGTGCCTTTAAAGCCTGGTCTGTAAGGCTGGCCAGTGTGGCTGTTTTACTCTCTGAACTTCAGGCAAGCTTTATTTATTAAAATACAAATGAAATGCCACTACATAGCATCTCTGAGCCGATCAGCTGAAGTAGACTCTGGAGTTCAGAGGACTCACCAAAGGCAGTGTTTTTTTTTTTTTTTTTTGTTTTTTTTTTTTTTTTTTGCTATGTCATCAGAAGATGTTAGCTGTGTGATAAATGGCCCTTTTAAACATGACCTTCCTATATAGTCTCTATTACTGCACTCTTAAGTATATCAAGAGCCTGTATGTAGCCAATACATTCTATGTTGGGTTGATAAGAAAATTAAAAATTAGACTTAGTAGGAAAATGCAAGTAAAACTACTTAAAGAAAATTACATATTAAATGAAAGTGTCAGCTCAGTTCTTTAAACTTTCTAACAGGACTATAGTGAAAATGTCCTGAAACAGCCAGTCAGTACAGTCCTTCTCAACACAACTTGAGAAATCCAGACATGTCTCCTCTGCATTGTGCATTCGGGTTTGAAGGAGTGTTATACTCTTCTAAGAAACGATGCCTAGGATATATCATTTAGCTGTGCGCCAGCTCAAGAAGACTGAAGGGCAAAACTATGAGCCTCTCTCTTACTCCAAGTTCCTTCAACTAATTATTGGTTATCCAAAGAAGCAGTGCAAGAAAGTAAGTAGTATTTTTGATGTAATATGCTATTTATGAACAAAATCATGAAATATTCACTTCCATGCCTGACTATGTATGTATGTATGTATATATGTATATATGTATGTATGTATGTATGTATGTATGTGTGGGATGTTTTCTAGATGATGTGGTAGGTCTAGTGGTTTGGGTGAGAGGGGTCTCTATAGGCTCATCTATTTGAATAATTGGTACTCAATGCTGGAACTATTCAGAAAGGATTAGGAGGTGTGGCTTGTTGTAGATGTGTCAATTTGAGTGGAGAAGGGACAGCCTTTGAAGTTTAAAAACCTTGTATCATTCTCAGTGTACCTTTCTACCTCCTGCTTGCAGATCAAGATGTAAGCTCTTAGTTGTTCCTGCCACCATGCCTTTGCTCTACCATCATAGACTCTATGCCTCTGAAGCCATAAGCCCAATTAAACAATTAATTGTTCCAAGTCATGGGTATAGTCAATAAGCGGGGGAGGAAAGAATAAAGAAGAAATTGTCTAGCAACAAGAGCCAGCCCTTGATGACTTAAGAGGTTTTCACATTATCCAGATTGCAAAGAAGCCCGAAAAGAAGAAATGCACTGTGGAACAAATGTGCTCTGGAAAGAAGGCCGAGGGCACATGAGGAAAATCTTTGAAGAGATTAGGCATTCAACTCGTCAATATCCTCCCTCATGTTGGAAGAAGCTAGAAATAGTGAAGGGCTGCCCTAGAGAAATACATGTGGAAAACTATTGTCTAGTTGAGTGACTCTTCCTGGTATATAGACAACCTATCATCTCTTGGAGGATTATTATACCTCAGAAACATTGGCATTTTGGTCTGAAATTGAACAGAGACTGGACAAAATAAAAAAGTGTTTTCAGATTCTCCTAATTACATAGGCGTGAAATAAGATGCTGAACTTTGCAGCTGCACACATGGACCTGCCTTCAGGAACAGAGTGACTCACTGTAGGAGCTGTGGAGCCAGGAGCTAAGGATGATAAAGCAGCTGCTAAGGGCACAGGCCCTGGAGTTGTGGGCCCAGACCATAGGTCTGAGAGCCAAACAGGGGTATTCATGGGCACTGAAACCCAAAGGGATTTTTCTTGCTTGGTTTTGAATGTGTGTGAGACCAAAGGCTGCTTAATTCCTTTGATTTTCTTCCCTCTGTGATAAAAACATTTATGTTTTACTTGTGTATGGTGGAATAATCTTGTTGTGCAATGTGGAGATGTGTTGCTCTCATTGGTTTAATAAGGTGCTAAATAGCCAATAGACAGGCAGGAAAAGGTTAGGTGAGACTTGCAGACAAGGGACAGTGCACTGGGATGAAGAAGGGCGGAGTCACCAGGAGATGTGGGAAGAAGCAAGATGAGCATGCTGTACCGAGCCACATGGTAAAACATAGATTAAAAATATGGGCTAATTTAAGTTGTAAGAGTTAGTTAGTAACAAGCCTAAGCTATTAGCTGAGCATTTGTAATTAATAATAAGGGAACTGGCAGGTGGGATAGAAAATTACACCTCAACTTGTGTGTTTTAGAAGCAGACAACTTATTTTCTGGTTCACCAGTCCATTATGGCAGAATTGTCCCTCTGTTCAATGTGGACCATACCCAGTGCCTTATCTATTTATTTAGTGATGTAGATGATCTAGGCGGTTAGAGCGAGGAATTTTTAGATAATATTTAGAGAAAATTTCATATTTATAAGTTGTAGTGGATTAAAAATTGGGGGATTTTGCTGGCTACTTTGATGTCAACTTGACACAAGCTAGAGTCATCTGAAAGGAGGGAACCTCAATTGAGAAAATATCTTCATACGATCCATCTGTAGGACATTTTCTTAATTAGTGATTGAAGTCTTTGGGAAGAGCTCAGCCCATTATGGGTGAGGTCTTCCCCAGCCTGGTGGTCCTTGGTTCTGAAAAAAAATCAGGCTGAGCAAGCCATGATGGACAAGTCAGCAAGCAGCATCCTCCATGTCCCACTGCATCAGCTCCTACCTCCTGGATCCTGCCCTGCTTGAGTTCCTGCCCTGACTTCCTTCAATGATTGACAATGGTATAAAAATATATGTGATATAAACCTTTTCCATCTCAGTTTGCTTTTGATCATGGTATTTCATCACAGCAATAGGAACCCTGACTAAGACAGGGATACTGTGATAGAAAGAATACATTTTTCATGAAGTATGAGTTAGGGAGCAAGAGGATAGAGTATAGTGGGTTGGTCAGTGTTTGCTCATAGCCTCAGGATGTGGACTTAATAATAACGTGTATATTTGCAAAGGTAAGAAGAATCTTATGGTTGGGGGGTATAGACCCTGAAAATAGTGGCAAGTGCCTTTGTAAGGGACATAAAAGAAAATACATGGAGAAGTTGGTATGTGAAGCATAGAATTAGGCTGCTAGCAGCCAAGGAAAGCCACAAACTATGGAGGTTGGAGAGCTAACAAAAGCTTCTCCTCTATGCTCTTCAAAAATGTATGGATATAGCCAGACAATGGTGGCACATGCCTCTAATCCCAGCACTCAGGAGGCAGAGGTAGGCGGATTTCTGTGCATTTGAGGCCAGTCTGGTCTACAAAACAAGTTCCAGGACAGCCAAGACTGTCACACAGAGAAACCTAGTCTCAGAAAGAAAAAAAAAATGTGATTCTCTTGATACTTCCAGATTCCAGGACTATGAGTGAATACATTTCTGTTGTTTTAAGTCACCAGTCGTAAGACAGTTCGATAAGGTGGCCCAGAACGAATGAATAACTTTATAGTACACATTTGTAGTAGTTTGTATTCACCTTTCTACTCAATACAAACCACATTGATTATGCATCTGCTCCTTATGAAAAGAACTGTCTAGCTGCTATGGAGATGTCGACAAAATATATTCCAGGGCAGCAAAGTAGTTATGATTCAGCATAAGCTCCCTCATAAGGATAAATCAAAGAAGACAGGGAAGTGCAGAGCCGAGTACAGCTTTCCCGGTGCTGAGATAGGGCATCATAGGATATTCGGAGTTATCTGGGAAAGGAAAGGATAAAGAGAAAAGCAAGCACGTGACTTAGAACCAGAATAATAGAGACGCTGTTCAAAGGTCTATATGGCTGGAATGCTGTATATGACAGATAGAGGCACTAGAGAGGGAGGACATAAATGGGTTCTAGCACGGTGGTTTTAGCTAGGCATGTACAGAATGACACAGAGAGAATGATTTTAGTCAGGCAAGGACAGAATGACACAGAGAGACAATGACAATAAGGGTCCAGACACTAATATTGATGGAGTCCTTCCTGTAGTGGAGAGCAATATGGGAAACATTCCAGGGGAGATGCATGAGGATCTGTTAGAGTTAAGTTCGTGGAGGTGAAGTAAGGTTGAACTCATTTTTTTTCAAACAGAGGTGGTACGATATTTGTAAGTTGAAGTGAAGAAAACAAAGACAATTATTTCAGGAAGATGTACTCAGAAGAAAAAGAGATGCAATGGAGAAGTCACTAGAGGGTCATTTAAGGATGGGTTAATCATATAAAGGTTGCAAACGTTTTTATGATGTAACCATAGAGACAGAAAAGGAGATGACTGTGGCCTCTGTTGTCATCATAATAAGCAATAACTAATTAGCAAACAATGTCCATGAAGAAGCAGAAGGAGATGGGTTTAGAGCAATTATGGGTTTGGGAAGTTGGCACATCTATCCTGTGTGGCAAGAATGAGGAGGAAAGAATGGGCCAGCATACTAGCAACTAAGAAGTTTGAGTGTCAGGAAGAGTTAGAGAAGGAAGCATACTATACTCATTATTTGACCCTGTGTGACACATTCCCTTAAACCTAGCAGCTCAGGGTGATGAACAGGAATACTTCAGTTTCCATGGTATTCTGTGGAATACTCCAGTCAATGCCTCTGCCATCAGGGTCTCCTATAGGCTAGTCATTTCAGTACTTATCTGAAGGAGGCTCTGTATCCAGAGTCCCTCACCTGGCTGTGGCCTGGACTCAGTTTCACACTGTGTGGACCTTTTTATAATCCATATGGAGTCTTCACAATAGGCTGCTGGCTTCATGCAGGGTAAGCAAGTAAAGAGGGAGAGAGCAAGAGGACACCTAATATGTAAAGGGCAGAATTTATATAACAAAATGATGTCTTCCATTCCTGCCACCATATTTTAGTCATGAGAAGTGAGGATAGTCTACACACAAGGGGAGACAATCTCCCTTTATGGAAAAGAAAAGCACAAAAATACCTTGGCTATACTTTTAAACTTACTGTGTCCATATCATCTGCTAAGGTTTTGGAGAGTATGCCAAATTGTTAAAATATTGGACAAACATTAAATAGTTTGCTCTGATTCCGAACAATGATACCTAACCTTCAAGCACACCTCTTATGGAATCTGTAAGTGCACACATGGGATTCAATTGGCCAAAATTTGCCTGTGTCTCATCTGCTAAATATGCAAATAGAGGAACAGAGTTTAATCTACATGTGGATAAAATAGCAAGAATTGCTTATGCTTTCTGTGATTTCACTAGAATCTTTATATATTTCAGGGCTGGAGAGATGGCCAGTAGGTAAGAGGGCTTGGTGCCAAGGTAGAAAACCTGAGTCTGATTCCCAAAACACACATGGTGGGAGAAGAGAACTGATTTCCACAGATGATTCTCTGAACTCCACATATGCACACAGATGCATACACACACACACACACACACACACACACACACACACTACCACCACCACCACCACCACCACACAAATGCACACACACACACACACACACACACACACACACACACACCACCAGAGTAAAAAAATTAGAATATTCATAGACTTTGAGATGATCTGAAATTTGAAATCAAAGTGTGAAAGATCTGAAGACAGACAGCTTTGTTGTTTAACATACATCTTGATAAAGTCCAGAAGCCATGCTTATTGGTCATCTTAGACAAGATCAGTTCTACACTGCAGGAGGTCAGTATATCTATTTTTAGTATATCTATCTTTAATTCTCTGAGAGGCATTTAACTGTATCCCCTGAGTTATAAAGTATAAGGGTCTTGATTTCATAGGGCATTCAGGAGAACAATAGTGCACACTTCTATTTGGGATGTCCAGGTTAACTCAGTGGCCATTGCTTTCCTTTGCCATCTTGACTTCTTTTACCAGTCAAGAAAACTTTGATTTGATTCAAGTGCTTGCTAGATTTAGGAGACTGCCTCTCCTGGTCCGTGCTTCCATCATAACTGGTTTTCATTTGTTTGTGTTCTTTTATTGGACTGTGCAGTGCACCCTGCTGCCTACTTTCTGAACACAGTTGTATATGTTCTTCATATACAACAGTATAGTCTTTTGGATTTCTCTTTTGGAGTTGTCCAGTTGGTGATGGTACTGATGCTATTGCTATTCTTATATTCATTGTCTAAACAGCTAGGATACATGATTATAATAGTCAGAATCTAAAAAAATTAAAGTGGCATTATCTTAATAAGACACTGTAGTTAATCTGCAGGCCATGTGAGAATAGGATGCTAATGTTCAAGTTGATGGTGCATTTATTTTGTGTGTTTATATATTACTATTTACAAGAACACATCTGTTATTGTGAACTGCATTTAATGGTTGTTAATATCAGCTAGATTATCAGTATACTGGAAAATGGTTGAAGATAAAGTCTTCCCTCATAATAAGTAACTTATAAAATCAGAAAATAAAACTGTGGGACTTTGATTATATGAGACAAGAGAATGGAATCTAGGTCCTATTTCTAGCCCTGGGTAGACATGCAGCATTTTAACAAAGATCATGCAATTACTATCTAGCAGGAAGATTTATGACAAAGGACAAAGACATACTACAATGTTCTCCCCTAAGGCATAATCCAAATGGGGTATCAATAGGAAAATATTGAGGGCCTTTGGGGTCCAGCCCCAAGGTCCTTTTTGGGGTTCAGATTGGATACTACAAAATCAAAAGAAACTTTTTCTTAGGGAATCTGAGGGTAAATGCATTCTCTCATGCCCTGCTTTTCTGAACAAGTCTCATTATTCTTCTGCCTCTATTTTAATTCTTCCTAGTTTTTTTCTCCTAGCTTCCCTGCCCCTCACCTAAAAACTCTATTTTCTAATAGGAGCCTTGAAGCAATGAAAAAAATTACAAGAGTTGTTTCTCATTTGTTAAAAGCACATTCCTAGGGTAAGCAATAAAGAGCTGAGACATTTACCATGGGAACACAAGGGTTTCAAGGTTTTAGGAGTGAGATCAGACAGTGGGCAGGGGGCAGTGCCCAGCGACAAACTTTGAGAGATAGGTCTATTGTTAGCAAACTTGGCAAGTGAAGTTTTGGCATGCTTTTCTTAGGGTTCTTTGTGTAGTAACCTTGGTTAGACAACTGTGACTCTGATCTTTTACATAGTTGTAAAGTTTTAAGCTTGTGGTTTATTTATAGAAGGCCTTTAAGTTAGTTAGAACTTTCTCGGAGGTAAAAGTAAGCTGATTGTGTGCAGTTAGAGCAAAAGGAACAAGGCAGGCAATTAAGTGTCTACAGTCCTTGTGGGACAAATAGATCTTGTTATGAAGGATGTGTTAGCATATTTCCTACTTATCAAAACTATGCAGATAAATGAGAAGTTATCTTCCTGACAACCCACAGATATATGTGACCATAAGATTGAGATATAATCATAAGATTATATATACACATCATATGAGATTACACACTACAATGCAGGTATTGGGGTGATACCAAGCTGCTTTAGCAAATGGAAGCAACAGTTTCCAGAGCTGATGGTCCTGCAGGCTTTGCCTGGACAGGATTAACCTCCATCAGAGAATCACCCCTCTGGTGGGTTAATATCTGAACACTAGTTGTCACCTGCTGTAACTCTTACTGCCTCTGACATGAAAATACTCCCTTCCCAAAAGCTATCTGTTCTACAAATGCTAAAAAACAGTGCAAAGGCCACCTGGACATGTGGGTTGGCACAGTGGCCTTTCTGGCCATCTTCTACTCTCGTCCTTAGAGTGTTTTCCTTTGTTCTATTCTCTCTCTCGAGCTTAGGAGTTCTTTAACCATTTCTACAATGAGCTCTGCCTATTCTATGCTATTCTCTGTGTGTCTTGTTTTATATCATTTGACAGAAATCATAGAGACAAGAGAACAGAGATAGAGCAGGAGTAAGATCTCAGTGACAATGGGACTAACACAGACCTCAATGACCATTACAGAGAACAGGTAACCTATGTCCACTTAATTGACACTAAAAAGTAGTTTTATTTTCTGTCATTAAAAAAAAAACTGCTTTAAGTGTATTGTAACTTTTCCCTAATGTTGCATACCTATTATTATAAGACTTTCTGGATCCAAGGGAAGAATTCTGTAGAAGTAAAAGTTTCAGTGCCTAAATGAAAAAGAAAAAAACAAGTAAATTGAGATGATTGGTCATCTGGCATTAAAAAGAAGATCTTGTACTTCAAGGGAATTTGTTCCATTTCTTGATAGATGAGTTGTGCTTTGAGAAACAGCCCTGAATTCTTAGTCACCAGTCTTGTATAACTATCCTTACTCATGAAGATTCTGCAATGGAATCCTAGGGGAAAACTTTCTCTGTCCCTTCATTCTGTTCCTCCCTTCGCCTCTCTACAGCCTTCCCTCCCCACCTCACCAGGGCATATGTAAGCCTGGTTTTTCATCCTAGAAAAAAAAAATAAAAAAACATGTTTTCTGGTCCCCAGTTTCACAGCACAGAGGCAGACAGCGAGTGTCATCTGAACAGCCTACGCAAAGATGTCCACTGTCACTGTCAATTTGACTATAAAGAAGACATATGTGGGTTGTGGCTAACTTGCTCATCACCTCCTTCCACACATGAAGATACCTGCATAAAAAGGTGATGACTTTGTGAGCCACCAGACTCTGGAAAATGCACCAATAGAGGCCAACAAAGAAGACAGACATTTTCTCAAATCCAGCTGTCTCCCTCTGAAGTGTTCAAAGGTAAGAGGCAAGAAGGAGGAGGAGGAGGAGGAGAAAGAGGAAGAAGAAGAAGGAGAAAGAGGAAGAAGAAGAAGAAGAAGAAGAAGAAGAAGAAGAAGAAGAAGAAGAAGAAGAAGAAGAAGAAGAAGAAGAAGAAGAAGAAGAAGAAGAAGAAGAAGAAGAATTTGTTAAGGAATTTCTTATTTCTCAAAGATTTCCCAAAGAGTGCGCATCTATGCTTGAACTCCCCTTTACTTTGTTAATGATGACTTAAATATCCTCTCCCTCCACAGGGTCAGACTCTGAGTATCAGTTTGAGCATGGTACATGGTTTGCCTACACTGCTATTACACTTGCTTCACCAGCTCCTTCCACCTTTCCCTCGGTCTATATCTGCTTATTTTACCTGCAGTGATTGCCACCCTTCTCCACTTGTCACCTCCACTCTTGTCACAGGCACATAATTGGCGAGTGACATTACAGCATAACATCTCTCCACCCAGTTGAGTGACAGTTTAAATTTTTCCCAACAGGCTCATTTTCCTAGGGCCATCTCCATCTGACAGGCCTTACCTACCAACACAGAAGCAAGAAGACTAAATGAAGACTTTTGTGAATGATAATTTTCTCTAGGATATATATATATATATATATATATATATATATATATATATATATCCACTAGTCTCACAGAGGAAAATGACTTTGCCCCCATGTCTGTCTATCTGTATGACCCCAATTGCTCACATACAATTATATTCATTAGCAAAACCAAAAGGTTTGGCAAAGTTTCAAATCCTCACACCAGCAGAAAGCAAACCTAAACAGTGTGCTCATACTTTCTTGACTTATACTGCAGCCATACTTCAGTGCGCCATAACCTGTGGGGAGTGAAAAAGAGTCTGGGTCAAGTCGAGAGAAAAGGCCATGTAGCAGGCTCAAGTGTCATAACATCCTCGGTTAGACAGGCTGCCCAGCTAATTCAGTCTGTACACAGCCTTCTGAAAGAGGAAGAGGCTGCTGTGGGAAGGCCTTGGGATACTCTCAGTTTGGTGGTAAAACCAGGGGCAGGAATATCTTGAGCTGTCAGCTGGAACTCTGGGAAATTTTAAAATCTTTTATTTGTGTAAGTTTAGGATTGTTAAAGCCACATTTTATCCATATGTCTTTGATAGTGGCAAGACTTACAAAACCAACCATCCTTGGTGTTATCTAGGATTCCAGCTCTTGGTATTGCCGAATACTGGAGAAAGTCGTTCAATTTACTGCCCGCAATGTTCTCTGAAGCAAACAAGGGTCCTTGCCTCTTTCTTGCTTCACGTTTTTTATTTGTTTAGCTGTGGTTTGCAAATCAAGTTCTGCAGAGCAATGTTCCATGCTCCATAACTAGAATGTTTAGTGCTAACATGTTCCACAGCTATAACAGAATAATGAGAGTTAAATTCCAATTCACAGAGAAAACACGATTACAAAGTGAAGTAGTTAGAGATTCCAGATGCTTTCATAAATGTTTGCAGCTCATCAACCTCCAAGTGAATGATTAGCTCATAATAATAATAAAAACGTGAAATATTAATTAAGATGATTGAAAATTTGCCTTTTAGACTGCTAAAACTGCTACTTACATGGGCAATTTAATCCATTGCTGTCTGACTCCAGGTTTATCGTTCATAAGATGTGTATATAAAAGTGTTTAGCATGGTGGTGGTGGCACAGACCTTTAATCAGGAGGCAGAGGCAATTAGACCTAGGAATTCAAGGACAGTCTTGTCTACAGAGCGAGTCTCAGACAGTTGGACCTACACAGAGAAATGCTGCCTTGAAAAACCAACAAAACAAAATAAAAACAGTACTTAACATTGAATAGTTTTATTGAATAATATAATCTGTGTAAATACTGTAGTAGTAATTTACACGTTACACACTCAAAAAGTACATCATTTTAAACAGTAGAGATACTTCAAGGCATAAGGCAAGAGAAAGAAATAAAAGGGATCCAAATAGAACAGAGTCAAATTATCTGTTTGCAGACAAAAACAATCCTGTGCTTAGGCTCTAAAGACTCCATTAGGACACTCTTAGATCTGAGAAACACACTCATCGAAGTATCAGGATATAAAAATCAGCACATAAAAGTCAGTAGTGGGTCAACAAGATGGCTTAGCTTGTAAAAGTGCTTACCACCAAGACTAATCACCTAAATTTGATTCCTATTCTCATAGAGAGGAAGGAAAGAATTAGCTCCTGACCTCCACATGTGTCCTGGAATGGCTCAGTAAGTTAATAATAAATATATGAACAAACAAGTAAATGGTAATTCTTTTTTTTTTTTTTTTGATTTTTTGAGACAGGGTTTCTCTGTGGCTTTGGAGCCTGTCCTGGAACTAGCTCTTGTAGACCAGGCTGGCCTCGAACTCACAGAGATCCACCTGCCTCTCTGCCTCCCGAGTGCTGGGATTAAAGGCGCGTGCCACCACTGCCCGGCTAAATGGTAATTCTTAAAAGCAGGTAGCTTTCTACATACCATTAACGATGTGCTGTGAGAGAGATCATGGGGTAAGAAGTCTCACACATGATAGCCACAAAGTAAAACAAGCAAGGAAAGAAAAACCTTCAAGAAGAAATCTGATGAAGGAGGTAAAGGATCTCTACAAAGAAAGATGTCAACATAGAAAGACTTACCACGTTTATGAAGCAGAAGAATTAACATTGTGGAATGACTATCCCCCACCAAAATTCCAACAGCATGCTTCATGGAAATAGAAAAATAAAAGTTCACGTGGATGCACAAAAAAACTCCAAAGGAGAAAAGCACTCTTGAGCAAAAAAAAAAAAAAAAAAAAAAGCTAACCAATTAACCAACCAACAAATAAACAAATAAAACCAGTGTTGGAGATATTATAATACCTGATTTCAAATTATACTGCCAATCTGTATAACAAAAGCATTATGGTATTGATAGAAAAAAAGCAGATGCAGTGGTTTGAATGCAATTGGCCCCCTTGAGCTTATAGGGAGTGGCACTATTAGGAGGTCTGACCTTGTTGAAGTAGGTGTGACCTTGTTGGAGTGTGTGTGTCACTGTGGGGGAGGTCTCTGAGGTCTCCTATGCTCAAGCTATGCCTAGTTCAGACCACTTCCTGTTGCCTGCCATGTCTGCCTACATGACACCATGTTTCAGCATCATAATAATGGAGTAACCCTCTGAAAATGTAATCCACCCCAATTAAAAGTTTTTCCTTTATAAGAGTTACAGTGGTCATGGTGTTTCTTCATAGCAATAGAAACTCTAACTAGACATCAGACGTGAATCATTTAGCAATCTGATTTTCAACAAAGGGGTCAAAAATCTGTGCTGGGAAAAAAAAAAAGCAGACTCTTCCACAAATGGTACAGGGAAACTAGCTATCCACTTAGAGAAGAACAAAATTAGATCCCTGTCTCTTACTCACACAAAAATGTATCAAAGACTTAATGCAACGCCCAAAGTCTTGGACTGAGAGCCAGTTGTGGGCAGCAACCCAATGCTGGGCATGTGGGAGGAGGAGTCTTTCTGCCCTGCCTGGGCAAGTGAATCAGTTCTCATGAGCAGGCTGAGAAATAAAGGTAACTATGACCATTTCTCCACACCCCACTGAGCTGTTGAGGGGCACGTGGCTATGATAAAGTGTGGTATCAGTGCCATGCTTGTTGTTGGTATTAACTCCATGTTCTTACTTGCCATTTTGATGGCCTCTGTAAAGCCCAAGTTTCTTCAGCTTTGATCTCTAAGGAGTTTGTAAGCAAGTGTTCACTGCACACTGAGTGTGCAGGAGCTTTGAAAGTTGGCTATAAATGAAGAAAAAAATACATGCGATGGTTCTATCTTTAAAGACATCATAACCTAGCCACACAGAAGATGTTGGTGCAAATTAATCAAATTTTGGGAAAATACAGAACAATGTAAAGAATTTGGGACCAATCAGGGAAAACTATTGTCTGAATTCATACAGATATAAAGGGACACAGACTGCATACATACACTGTTGTTAATAGATGTTAAATAAAGAAAAACACTCATTCCTTATTGGGTCATTACTGTGTTGAGACTGAAAAGGAATGATAAAATAAAATGAAACAAATAAAATGTCTAGATTTAAGTCAATGCAAAAATCCTTTGTAGAAAAAGGCGGAAACGTTGACAAGCCTAAGAGGAAACACTTTAAATTTGACTACAAGATTAGCTAAGAAAACTCCGAGAGTTTTCACTGGATTGCTTCAGAGAAGGACAGCGATGGACTGATACCAACTCAATGAGACATTCACACGTGCAACTCTATCACTCAAATTAGGAGGAGGAATTGGATAAATTAACCAATTTGTTTCTGCAGGTCAAAATTTTCAATTGCAATGATTTCCTATAGTCCAAGCTCAAATTTTTAAGTAGTTTCCTTCTGAGAAAAATCGTTGCAGCTCTCTCTGAAGAGAATCTCTTCCATCACAAAATACACGTTCCTGAAAGAGTGGCTTCGTTTGTTCTTAAGGAGACCATAACGGAAACAGTGATTATGACTGCTGAGATTTCACATCTGCTGTGATGAATGTCCTCGGTTTCCAACCTGAAGCGTGCACAAGATCCTCACTACTTGCCAATCCCTGGTTGCTGTTCTCCCTACACCTCGTTACGTGTTTTGCAATGTGCAGTTCAGTCTGGCTTTACCATTCACTCCGATTCAAGGGCTATGTGTAGTAGCAGTCAGCTCCTTGGTTTCTGGCCTGCTCAGATGAACTACACGATCCTAATGGCAATTTCATGTTACTTCTTGGCATATATATCCAAACATATTAGTGTCCTGGAACAAGCTAGAAGGAAAGGGAGAGACCATGAGAGGAGTCACTGTGACACTCTGAACTCATATCCGACAACACTTTCCATTTCTTTCTACTGTGTGTAGTAGAGCAGTTTCCTATAACTAATTGGAGCTTTGACTTTAGGTGTCAGTGTGATTTGGGACAAATATCCGGGGATATATTCTTCAGCTGAATACATCAGAGAGACAAATACGAATTGTTTACCTTATCCAAAGTCTCTCTCTTTCTCTCTCTCTCTCTCTCTCTCTCTCTCTCTCTCTCTCTCTCTCTCTCTCTCTCTCTCTCTCTCTCCTTTCTTGGAATAACAAAATTTTTATGACTTGTAATCCTAATTAGGGGTAAGCTGTTTGCATTTTAAAATACCAGTAATGCTTTTTTTCATAATATTTGCATTGGGTTGTAACAATTATATCATAAGTCAAGGCTTAGAAGGCAGGTCGAGGTGAAAATCAGCCGGCAGAAGCAAGTGAGCTTTGTGGTAACCACATCCCAGCAATGACCTAAGGACAGAAAACACAATGGCATCTGTGGGTCGCATGCTGGGTGTCATAAGAGGTCCTTCTTGCTGTGATACTTTTAAACTATTCTCATGAACAATATTTTGAGAAACTAAGCTATAGTCCTTGTCTTCTAAGGATACCACAGGAGGCATAGGAACTGAATAAAAGTTGAAGTTTTGCCTCCAACAGCTTCAAGGAGTCTTTGAAAAATTCTCTTCATAGTGATTCAGGTTAGATACAATTAGTGCCGTATGAAAGTGGAGAACTCTAGGGCTATTTAAGGGGCATGATACTCAAATCATAGCAAAAACACTACACCCAGTAATTCAATATAAACAAGAAAAATATTGTATATGAGTATGGACATATAAAGGAAGCTGGAAAAGACTCATGAATATTTTTGAGTCATGTAAATAAATTTCATTAGGACATCTGATGGGCAAAATGCAGTTTTAATGAGGACATAATGTTTGCAATCAGGAATCCAACATTTTAAATATGATAACACCAGGGATGAGGTAATGTAAGCTAAGCTAAGACTGGCTTTGTCTCACTCCTAGTAGCCTAACTAATGTGTTTAAATCCTCTGATTAAATAACTCAGTTACATCATCTGTATCCTTATTGTTCTGATATGTGTGGCTTGATGGAAGAAGTCAGCCATGGCTGGATTGATGGAGCCAGCAGAAACCAGAGAGGGTGGTAGCCTTTTCATATTAGAAGAGGTGCTATGGATTTTCTAGTCAGTGTTCCCAACCAATTGTGTCTTAACTGAGGTAGTCTGTAGAATTCCTGATGGAGGGAATTTAGAAGGGTTAATAGTTTTGGGGAAAGTGATATTGCTTGTTTAAAGGCATTAGGGAGCTTTGGTTTTAGTTCCCAGTGGCTTGAGTTCGAGTCTTGCTCCATTGTCATAAAGCTTTGTAAATCTGAGCACCAGAATTTCCAGGTATCTTGTTTGTAAAGTAGGTTGACAACAGACACCACAGAAGTCTGTGGAAGAATCATATGACTGCTGTGTCTGGGTTCATTGCTAATAATCATATACAGAAACCAAACTGGCTTTTGGAGATGGGGAGAGTTTGCACTAAACTCTTCAATTTTAATTTAATTTAATTTAATTTTTGATTTTTCAAGACAGGATTTCTCTATGTAACAGCTCTGGTTGTCCTGGAACCTCACTCTGTGGATCAGACTGGCCTTAAACTCACAGATATCCCCCTGCCTCTGCTTTCCAAGTGCTGGGATTAACGGAATATGCCACCACTGACTGGCCAAACTCTCAATTTGAATGCATATTTGGCAAACGAGTAAAGTCACCAGTGAACAGAACATATGTTTTCACACAACTCAGTAAAATTCATCTACTGCCAGCTCTTCAAGTCCTTCCCTGAGCCCCACTTTCTCTGTTTACTTTCCTCAGTTTCTGAGTTTTCTATTTAAATATTATCTTTTACTGCCCTTGATTTCCCATTTGCTCTGCCTAAATTGTGAGCTGTTTGAGAGTCAAAAGTCTCATCTCATTATCTCCCTACTGCAGTTAATATTGCAATGTCCTCCCAAGATGAGTTTAATAAACATTATTGATCAGTGGACTGAAGCTTTTCCAGTCAATAGAAGCACTGCATGGTGGCTGATGTATTGGACTGCATTGAGTTGCTGGGTGCTATACTGATAAATGCAATGGTATCAGTGTTGGATATCATTCATTCAGGAAATGTACACTGAGAAATTGCTTTGTGAAATTAGGTGCATCTATGAACTCTTTACGGTTTTTATTATTATCTTTCATGACATCGTCAGATTTTGGGTTATACAAAACAGTGCTGGAATGTCTTCTTCAGCTGAGAACTTCTTTCTGTTTTTCACTCATACAATACATCCCAATCTCAGCTTTCCCTTCCTCCATTCCTCATACTCCCCTACTACCTCCCCTTCCCCCCAGATAAACTCCTTCTCTGTTCCCCTTCAGAAAAGAACAAGCCTCCCAGGGATATCAACCGAACATGGTGTAACAAGTTATAATAAAGCCAGGCACTAAACCCTCATATCAAGGCTGCATGAGGCAACCCTGTAGGAGGAAAAGTTTCCTAAGAGCAGGTGAGACAGAGATAACCCCCCTTCCACTGTTAGGAGTCCCACAAAGACACCAAGCTACACAACCATAACATATATGCAGAGGATATAGCTCAGACCCTTACAGGCTCCAAGATTGTCACTTCTGTCTCTGTGAGCCTCTGTGAGTCCTGCTTAGTTGATTCTATGGGCCATGTTCTCCTAGTGTCCTTGACTCCTCTGGCTCCTACAATCCTTCCTCACTCTCTTCTGCAGGGTTCTCTGAACTCCACCTAATGTTTGGCCATGGGTCTCAGCATCTCTTCCCATCAGTTGCTGGATCACAGGTGGGAACTTCTAAGGAGAAATGGCAAGGCGAGCTAGGTCAGCAAGCCCGATAACTTGAGTGTGATTCTTACAACCTGCGTGGTGGAAGAAGAGACCCAACTCCAATAAGTCTATAGCACACCATGGCATGTACATACATACATGCACACAGACACACAGATATACACACTAACACTGTAAAACAAATAAATACAAAAATAAAATGCTAAGTGCCTTAACATTCTGGAATACATTGAGCCTAAAGTCTGATGAAGGGCTTGAATTTTATCTGAAAGTCTGCTGTTCTTGGCAACACTTCAAAATATTTTTTTTCCTGCCTACCCAGTATTATATTGGGGGATACTATTAGTTCAGTGGGTATTAAGGAGCACTTATTGGGAACTATGTAGACTATCAGGGGTACAAAGGTAAGTCTGACAGGGTATTTCTCCGCAATAAACTCACCATCTGGTGATTAGATTTGAAAGACATTAGCAAGAATGAAGATAGAAGGCTAGACAGAAAGCTGTTGCCATTGTCTGGGGCACAGAGGTGATGGTCCTTACTTGTTATTTTCCATGATGCCGTAGGTGCTCATTGCTAATTCTTTAAATACTTTTTAGTTAATGAGTATCCACTATATTCTGTGCACTGACAAACAAAGAGACTGTCTAATCCCTTTCCAAACAGGAGAACAAAGAGGTGTGACAAGAGCTAGGAAGCTGATATAGCCAGGTGTCCGGCAGCACAGGTGAGGGACTGTGAATTTGCCTCAGGAACCAGGAAGTACAGCCCCGAGAATAATGCCGGAAAGGTGTGAGTGGCGAGGCAGCCAGGCATGCAGAACAAATAGCACATGGTTCTTTCTCCAGCATGTGGCTAGATTTCTTGCAGACGAGAATCGAGGCGCCTGGGCTGCAATGGCAGACAGTGGAAGGCTCCACCGAAGGAATTCCTCAGCAGGTGAGGATGGTAACTCCTGACACCGCAGCACAGGAACACACACAGATACATACAGGATGTACTCCAGAGGGCTCCATGACAAGGCAGGCTTCAGCTCCAGTGAGGAGGTTAAGCACGAGTCTCGAAAAGACGGAAGACGAGTGGCTACTTGTTTTCCTTTGAATCCTGTGATAAAAGTTATAAGAGTTCAGGTGATATCAATGCTTGGGAACATGAGGATGGAAACAACGGTGTAAGGTACAGACTAGAAGAATATAAATAAAGAGAATGAGAAATACTAGATTAGTAAAGTAGTTATACCCTAGAGCCCAATCAGCTAGGTGACTCATTCCTCAACAGGATTGTGTGTGTGTGTGTGTGTGTGTGTGTGCCCAGAGAAGAACTACTAGCTCTCAAGTTTTAAATGAACTTTGAAGCTGAATTGAGTCTACTGAGTGTGCACCTTCTCTAAGCAGAAAGCTTCACAGAGCCCACACTGCAAAGATGAACAGGCCATGAGTCTGCGTGGAGGGCCCCGGAGTCAAGGAAAGGCAATTATTGTCTTGGTTGTCACGGTCGTTCTGCTTGCTTGGGTTATACCCAGTTTCTCAGAAATCCTTTTGGGAGACAAACCATCAGAGCATTGCCACCGAAGAAGTTGAATTGTCTGGGCGTTGCTGTGCTAGGCAAGGTCTGTGTGAATGTGAGAAAATGGGACAGCGTCCCTAGGACTTGCAGGCCATCCAGGTGGCTCTGCAGACCGTCAGCAGCTTCCTCCAGATGACTGCACCACACCAGCTCCTTTTGTTCAGGGGCAACATTTACAATATTACAATAAACAAGTCAGCCATTTCCTCCTGTTGTGCATTTGGCAATAGAAGCACAAAGCAGATGAGACAGTACTTCTCTTTCCTCCCAGAGGAAACCCTCAACTCCAAGTTGGTGCAGCAGAAACAGTTGAACTTTGGGGAACTAAAAGGCTTGAGTTCAAGTCCATGCCTACTGGCATGTGAGCTCGGGCAGTTTACCTCCTGCTTCAAGGAGCTGAGTCCATTTCTAAAGTGGCAGTATGCCTACCTGTCTGCAGAGGCTGTATTAGACAGAGTAGGCTATTTCCCTTCTTTAGGTTAGGCATACAAGTTATTCTGCCAAAAATTTAAAGTAATAAAATTAACTTAACCTGTCTGGAATCTGTTATAACTACTAAATACAAGGGATAGGTCAAGGGCACAAGTACCTACTATGCATGTGGTTTTTTTTTCCCCGCCACTCACTGAACCACCAGATAGGGACTTGATGGGTTATGTTGTCATGTAGGAGGAAGGATCGCTTATTGGTTCCCAGCCACCCGGCTAGCTTAGATCTGAAATAATTACACAGAAACTGTATTAACTAAAACACTGCTTGTCCTAATAGCTCTAACTTCTTATTGGCTAACTCTTACATCTTAATTTAACCCATTTCTAACAATCTGTATATCACCACAAGGTCATGGCCTACCAGCAAAATTTCAGCATATCTATCTCCGGTGGCGGATGCATGGTGTTCCCTGACTCTGCCCTTCTTTCTCCCAGCATTCAGTCCAGTCCTCTCCTCCTACCTAAATTCTGCTTTAGCAACAGGCCAAGGCAGTTCCTTTATTTATTAATGGTAATGACAGCACACAGAGGGGACTCCCACATCATTGTCATGCTCAGATCCTAGAACCACTTATTTATTTGTTTGTTTGTTTGTTTGTTTGTTCGTTCATTCATTCATTCATTCATTCATTTATAAAACAGGGTCTAGGTGCACAACCTACACTGGCTTCAAACTTATAATCCTCTTGTCTCGGCCTCCTGGGTGTGAGATTACAAATGTGTGTTCTCACCTGACATCCTAAATCTGTCACTGTGTTTTTGACCAAGTCATTTCCCTCACTCGTCTCCCACCTGAGAGCTGGAGTCGGGAATCGGGAGGTTCTCCTCGTGAGTGGAAGAGTACCCTCCCTTCCCTAGCTTGCTCAAGCAGCTCAGCTACTGGTACAGCCAATCAGACCCTTCTTCCTTCACCTGTGGTACTGTGTTACCATTTGTTCGCCAGGCTGGGGAGATCCACCCACCTCGGAAACAGCACACGGTCCCCTGTGTTTCATGCCTGTGCACTTGACGGCCCACAGCCTTCTGTCATTCATTAACGTTCCTGGGTTTTAGTTCTTGTCTCCTTGTTGAGATTTTTTTAAAAAAAAAAAAAAATCTCAACGAGAAAAGAAAAAGCGTGCGATGTGCTTTTTGTATTCTTTCGGTTGGAGCCTGAAACATGGACTGGATCAGTGATGTCTTGCTGCTGTTTGCCACATGAAGACACATCCACGTTCGGTTATCAGCTTACAACTAACAATGGGGTCGGGCTGGGAATGGCTGAGTCCACAGTTTCTCTGTCTTTCTTTTCCGCTTTTTTCTGGCCCCTTCTGCAAGGCACTGTGAATTTTCTCAAGGTTTACTCCTTCCTCTTGCGGGGAGAATTAAGAACCCGCCTGCCCCTGGTGAATTCCTGTGCAGATTTTCTCCAGCACAGGCTGTACTGTTTATACCGAGAGGCTTCAGCTTCCTCCTGGAAGCTGTGAGCAGAACCAATCCGCATGACGTGTTCTCTTGTGGCAGGGAACAGACAGGTGTGACACGGGCATGTTTGGCTTCCAAGAACATCTTTCTGTGGGGTACGGGCTAATGAGCTCACCCGTAAGCCTGCCAACGAAAGAGGCCCACAGACACAAAAAAATAATGGGTTGATTAATGTGGCTTTTGTACTGGCTGAAATCTTCAGCCATGAAGCACATCTCAGATGTGGAATGAAGCCAATGCTTAGGAGAGGGGTAACATGCGGTTTTGAGCCAGAGATCCCTCCGAGAACACGGACACCCAACCAAGCACTTCACTCTTTAGATGTGTGAAATCAAGGGACCGTTTCCTTGGAGTCCGCAGAATTAACTTAATTCACATGTAGGCCATACCTAGCAGCTCTGGGCATACAGTATATGCATAGCAATGGTGCCCATTGAGTGCTGATGATTTCAGGAGGGGGGGGGGGGGCTGTGAGTGGTAATTGTTTCCTTTATTTCTCTTCTGTGGAAGGAAGAAGTTGCTCTATAGCAGTCAGGGGTGATGTACCCTTGTAACCCCAGCCTGAAGGAAGTGGGAGCAGGGGAGTCTCAAGTTCAAGGGCAGCTTGAGGGATGAATGAGATCCTGTCTTGACAAACTACACGAAGTGGAACAAAACAGTAATTATAACACCATGAAGTAAACAAAGGAAAAGACCTGGTCTCTCCACAGCAACAGATGGGACCACCCCGGACCAAACAGGACCAGCCGGGACCATCAGGGACCTGCCTGGACCTGCCTGGACCTGCCGGGACCAGCCGGGACCAGCCGGGACCAGCCCCGACCACTGTACCAGTGTTCCCTTCTCTGTAAGCATCCTCTCCGAGTTCCTCCGTCTCTTCCTCCAGTCTCCAGATACACTTTATTCATACTTCTATGGCGTCATCCCCGTCCCACATCCCATGTGAGCGCACACATGCGGTTAATTTTAGAAGTCTTTTCACATGTGTCAATTATTCCTCAACCTGAGCCCCTTTGTCCTTCTGTCTGCAGTCTATTTGGTGATTACTCAATGAGGTTTGATCTCATTTTCACCAAAGGTTGCTTAGATACTCATTTCAATATGACTTTTCATTCATAAAAGAAAAATGGCACTCAGTTATCTAGAATGGTGACATATGCTTTCCAAGTCTGTGACAAACTGACTGTCATGTTTTCCAACTCACCTATCACTAGTGAATAGCTTTTAAAGTGAGGAAATGAGTAATTATCACTATTTAATGATGTTGGGAAAGAGTGAGAGGTGGGCATTGAACTCCCAGAACTACCGCGCCATCACAATGCCTTACCTCTTAATGAAACCTCAGAACTACCAGATCGCTGCGACACCAGTGTTCAGAGACTGTTCAGGACTCCGATAGGTCTCAGAAAACACTGGAAACAACTGCTTTCTGAACGTTGTCATTCACAGAGGCAACTAGGCTCCTTCTGAGAGTCTAGGCTTGCGTTCCAGAGGAAGAGGCAGGAGGTCACACAAAGTCAGAGTCAAGAGCTAACAGGGCTCAGTGGCCTCTCACAAGCACAATTTAAAGTTAAGCATTTTAATTGGATTTCAGTGTTTCGGATTATTTTGTTTGGTGAAAAGAGCTGGGCGCTGTGGAAGCTACTCTGCCTTTGAGGCTCAGGGGCTATCCCAGGTAAAGAGAGGCGGAGAGAGTAGTCCAAAAGGAGAGCCTAGGGAGGGCCCTCAGGTCTGGAAGAGCTAGGAAAGCTTCCTAAGAGAGCTGAGTCTGTGCTTGAGAATTAAACTTGGGCAAAGCAGAGAGCAGATTTCTAGTCACTGCCTTAGATGCTAGTTTCTCATTGGCCACGTGACAGGCTGAGCATGTGTGCCGCTTTCTCGGGGGAGAGTGAGAAACTGGAAAGAGCAGGTAATTCTGCATAATAAATGACAGCCTACGAGGCGGCCATTTAGATGAAAGGATCTGGTTTTTATAATCTCATTCTTTCCATGAAGCAAACAGATGGTCACCTTTCAGCTGGAACACTGGCCTAGGGCTGAACTGCTTGGCAGCCGGCCGCAGCTTTTGTTTCGTGGGGTTTAGAATGACTTTTATTTTGATGGGAAACCCAATGCTAAGTGTTGGAACTGGGGAAGGAGGAAGGTATAAAGAAAAACAAGGCAGGACAGGAAAGCTACGTTCCAAGGAATGTCATAATTTATGCTTTCAATATTGTATGTATGATGTGCACGCATGCATGCATGCATGTTGGCAGATGTGTAGGCTCACATGCGTGTGGAGGCCTCGAATAGATGTTTTCTGTCTTCCTCAACTGTTGACTACTTCACAGCGGCAGGGTCTCTTGCTGAACCTGGACTGTGTCAATGCCAGCTACCGTAGCCAGCTGGTTTTTTCCAGAAATCCCCTTTCTGCCACCCAAGCGCTGGGGTTAAAGGTAGGCAGCCATACTCGCCTAGTATTTACATGGGTTCTAGAAATCTGAGCCCTTGTCCTCCTACTCATTGGACAGGCACTTTATCCACTGGGTCATGCAGCCCTGTATTTTGCGAAATTTCTCTTCAGCTTTGATCACTGGTGGTCAGTCATTCACGTGCATAACTTTCCAAGCTGAGCAGGCAGGCATGTACTTTGATGACCGAAGCAAGGAGGCCCCAAGACGAGTGGTGTGAATAGCTAGCCAGCACAGTGGCGTCTTCTAAGTGCTTTTAAAAATTGATAGAGTTTCGGTTGGTTTTCAGTCCTTTTTAAATAATTTATTTATGCTTTATTTCATATGCATTGGTGTTTTGCCTGTATGTATGTCTGTGTCAGGCCCTGGAGGTACAGACAGTTGTGAGCTGACATGTGGGCGCTGGAAATTGAACCTGGGTCCTCTGGAAAAGCAGTCAGTGCTCTTAATAGCTGAGCTGTCTTTCTAGCCCCTGGTTTTCAGTTTTTAAGATTACAAAAAAACAAACAAACAAAAAACAAAAACAAAACAAAAAAAACTGTAAGTCTCATGACAATCTTGGCTGTGTGAATAGATTATTATTCTTACAATGACATGAACTCATTCAGGGCAGGGACCTGGCGGTAATGCAGAGGCCATGGAGGAGTGAGGTTTATTGGCTTGTTCCCCATGGCTTACTTAGCCTGCTTTCTTAAAGACTACAGGACCACCAGCCCACAATGGGCTGGGCCCCCTCCCATCAATCACTAATTAAGAAAATGCCCTACAGGCTTGCCTACAGCCTGATCTTACTGAGGCGGTTTCTCAGTTGAGGCTCGCTCAGTTTGGGTCAAGCTGACACAAAACTAACCAGGACACACAGGTTCTGCAAATGGCTCCACTTACTCCTCCTCACTGACTGTGGATTCCAGGAAGATACTCAAGTCCTTAACAGTGTGGCTTCCATAAACAAGTCAGCAGAACTAATTTAATTAAAACACAGAGAGGTTTTATAAAGGAAGACAGATACAGCTGATCTTATGGCCGCCGTGATGTGAATAACTGCTTTAGTTTTTGTAACAAGACCATGGTGTGGGTATTATTATTTCTATGAGTAAAGAAATAGAATCAAGAGAGATAGGTAATTTGGCCAAGATTGTGGTGCTGGGGGAATGACAGAATCTGGGGCGATGTCCATAGTCCACAGTGATTCTACTCCTTCAGTGAGGCAGGCCGGATCTGACTCAGTTTCCTCAGCGTCACCTTTCTGCCTCACTCGCCTGCAATGTCTGTTCCTTCCTTAGTACACGCAGGCCCTGACAAATGGGAATCTTTTGCTCTCCTTTTACCCACCTCGTTTTAAGTGGCAGTATCTTGTGAGATTCCTGGGACAGGGATTCTTTCTTCATTGGACATAGGAAGCCAAGGCTTTAAGGATTTGTCTAGTATTATTATATAGGTCTTTCTGCCAGAGCGTGGGGTAGGACCTCTGTCTTCAACCACAGTGCCAGGCTGCTTTACCCAGAAGAAAATGCCTCAGGAATCCCCTTAGCAATCATTTGTAAAAGAGTGCAGAGGATTCTAAAATTTTAAGAAATATAACCTACAGTGGTTTTCAACCTGTGGGTTGTGACCCCTTGAGGAGTCAAATGACTCTCAGGGTCGCCTAAGACCATTGGAAAATACAGAAATTTACATTACAATTCATAACAGTACCAACATTACAGTTATCAAGTAGCAACAAAAATAATTTTGTGATTGGGAGTCACCACGACATAAGGAACTGTGTTAAAGGGTCACAGCATTAGGAAGGCTGAGAACCACTGACCTAGGTAAATGTCCACATTTTAGACATTTGGCCTAGAAAAGGCAGGGCTCGTGCTCAAGACATGTAGAGAAGGGTAGCAGAAAGAAGGGAGCTAGGACACCAAAAACCTCCTCAGCAGATCTGGGACTCGTTCCTGACTTGGGTACTCAGTCCTTGCTGATCGACAGATAATATAAAATGTAAATGATCCATATCCAACTGAGCTGGTAATATCTTCCTGCCCCAGTCCTTGGCTTGTATACAAAGGGTGGTTTTTCTTTTTGTAGAAGTTTCTTTCCTTCAGTTGGCACGGTCTCCTCATACTGGATCGCCTTCTGTTCTTTCCTTGACTGTGTGTTTCCGTCTCCTGACACTTCCTCCCAGCCACAGGCCTCTGCGCCCCACATCCCATCCTCCCACCAGTTCTCTGTTGCCACCACGGATGTGGGTACCGCATACGCCAGTCAGTACTATTAGTCTCCCTTCCCGCTGGGCTCCACACGTACCCAACTAAGGCTATTTCCTGGTTGTCATCCTGCACCAGGACTGCAATTGCTGAAATATTAATGGCACCCTCTGTGAAAAATAACACCAGGAAACTTCTCATTATAAATTAAAACTGCAGAGAAGCAGCAGCAATGAAATAGAGGAACTCGGCAAAAACACATTATTAAAAAGTTCTTAAGAATCAAGACAGAGGAGGGCATCTTTAGTTCTCTCTTGCCCATCCCAACACTGGGGTCTTGCTGCAGGAAATGTAGCCTCTGCTGGCTGAGAGTCATGATCTCCCCACCTAGCTGGGGCATGTAGCCAAGCGTACCTACCCCCTTGGCGCTGCTGTCCTAGTTGCTTTCCTGAGCCTACCCAGAGAGAGGTTGAGGGAAGGGTAGCAGAGGTAAGAAAAGAATAAGCAAGTGGTGTAGGCAAAGGGAATATGAGCTTCTTATGGCTACAGTTTCATGTGACATACTGGGGTATGGACAACTGGGAGACATCAGGAGGAAAGTAGCTTGATTCAGAGTCTGAGAAACGTGGTCCCATCCTTTGTCCGATCCTCACGTGACATGAGAGCTTGACACCCAGTGTCTTAATTGTCTGATTCCTCCAACCGCATCACATCATGGCCATCATTATGTTCTTCGAGCCTTGTCCCAAACCGCAACGTGAGGCTGTATTTTCAGAATGAGCTAATGAATAACCAAAACGGGAGGGGAGAGGACACAAAATGACCTTTGATATTGATAGTAGTGAATATTGATACTTTTATTTATTTATTTTTTATTGTGAGGAAGAAGGTACAAGTGGCTAAGGAAAGAGATGTCACCACAGAGAGAAAGACAGTGTCATCCCCACAAAATTCACTTCCAAGCTACATGGGAAAAGGGGGGTGTGGATCCTTCAGGACCAGTCCAGATAGGTGCCACCAGCTCTCCTGTGGTTTGTGGGGATACGCCAGCCTTCCTAAGAATACTGGGCATGTCCCAAGCTTCTGATGACCCAAGATCCCTCTTCTCCTGGTCACTCTTGTCTTCCCACATTCCTAGTCGGACTCCCATTCTCTCATCTTCCACTGTTTCTGTCTTGAGACTCTCAAAGGTTCTCCCGGTCCTTGTATTCATTTCCATTTTGGGGTGTGTTGACATATGTCTTTAATGGAAGTTCTTTCAGCCTGACGTCTCAGCTCGGTCCTCAAACCCTCCCACCTCCGCCTTTCACCTCCAAGTCCCCTCTCTCCCGGAGCACATGGATCTTCACTTGAACTTCTATGTACGTGTGACCCCCACGGAAGGAGGGAGTGGGTAGTTCCCTTAAGAAAGAGAGTGCTTCTCCACCCCAGGTGAGATCTCTGGGTGTCACTCCAATGGACTTAACTGTAGAGAATCTTTATCTCAACTCCTCCCTTCTCTCTCCCTCCCTCCAAGCTATCTAAGCTGAATTTGACGCTCAGAACAGCAGCAAGGCATTGGCAGGTGCTCTGGGCTGCAGGCAGCAAGAACGCGGGCGCTGTATATGTGGTATGCAAGGAAGCCATCAGCAGCAACTGGAGAGGGTTGTTATGGAAAGTGTGGAAAGTGAGAAACCAGGCTGAATTGTGGGTTTGTTTATATGTGTAATCATGGTGAGAAAGTCCCAGGCAGCTGACACTGTAGCTCCCATCTCAGGGAAGAGAGCCAAAGAAAGAACTGCAGATGTTCTAACCGATATTAGCTTGTGAGACAGGAACCCCTCAGGACGCCTGGCCCCTCGCCCTTCACCCGGGCCTCTGCAGGCGGCAAATCTAAACACTTGCGAATTCGCAGTCGTAGTCAGTCATCCGGCACATTATGAACTTCCACTGGCGATCCCTGTGGGAGGAGAACCAGACGAATGTCAGTAAGAGCAGAAAGAGTCGCTGTGGGCAAACAGCCTTGACGAGGGGCTCAGGCAGGATCTCAGAGATGCAGGGGTGCCTCACCTTGTTCTTGGAAGACTTTGCGATAATGACTCCAGACAACCAAAGGGTTTGTAAGGTTAGTTGGCCCCTTACTGGCTATAGGCCATAGGGAGGCTCTTATTCATGGCCGGAGGTTAGTTCTCCATGGCTGAATCTCCAAGGTGCCTCCAGGAGTTACAAGTTCATGGCTCAGAGTAAAAGCATTTATTAGCAGGGTCTCCATTTCATTGTGAAGAAACTTCCGCCTAAAAGGCCATCTATTGTCCCACCAACCCTTCCTTTCTATCGAGTCAGTACTCTCCACAACATGGGCTACAGGAGATGCACTGTGTTTCCTCTTTGAAGCCACATGTAAGGTGAGTGGCGACAAGGCCAGACACCTTCCAGTGGGAAAGAGAAAGCCTGCTCTTCTCACCTATTGGAAATGGAATGGCCTATTTAAGGGATGGGATGGATTTGAAAGGGTATAGAACCACTCAGTTTTGAAAAACAGGGTGTGGGTACATGTGTTTGCTGAGCTTAGGACCATGATCTTTTTTTCAACTATTTAATGGAAATGCAGGGACTATCTACGCTGCAGAGCACCCCCGCGGTCTGATACTATTTAACCATGGCAGGCACCGTTGTCGTTGTGAAGCCCCTTGTGCTTCCAATGTGCCCAGCCCTGCATCAGATGCTCTACGACTACGTGTTCCTTCAATAATCCCCACAGTGACTCACTGATTTGTGAAGAAACAGGCTCAGTGAACTAAGACTTGCTTTAAAGGATTACAAGTAATAGGTGTTGCTATCAGATTTCAAGTGTGCTGGCCTCAAATCTTGTTCTTTCTCCTAGAGCACTCCGCTTCCCTTGCCAGGTGACTGTAATGCCACCAGAGGACACAGCTGTCATGCGCTTTGCATAATCCCAGTGAAGTGTAGAACTACTTGCTCCATAGCCAACCAAGCAATTTCTTCCAAACACGGTCTTTTCTCCTCCTCCCCTTTCCATCCTCCAGGTGTCTGATTCGGTGTCTCCTAAACACTACAGCAGGTGGTACCCGCATCCAGCTTCTGAATGAGAAGTGTGTGGGGATGACCATACTATTCTGGGTGGGGAATGGGAGCGGTGAGCTAATAGCCCAAGCCGGCTTCCTAATTCTGAGTCTGTTTTTCCAGCTTTTTCCAGCTTTGTCTCTGCAGAGCCATTGGGGATAGTGTTGTTCTCCAGCACACATCTTTGAGGACCTAGGGGAATGAGCTGTATATGTTCTCGTAAAATCATCCACAGAGGATACAGCTTGCTTTAGAAGATTAATAAGCTGGTGCTGTGTGTGTTTTCTAAGCGAATTCAATTATCATAGCTAACACGTGCACATCTATGCAGGAAGAAGATGAGGAAGATCTTGTGGCCCCACATTTGTGTTATTCTTTTAAGAGGCAGTTAACAGATACTGGGAGAAATTTCGACTTTGTCCTAAAAGAATCAAGGGGTCCAGCCAGGTTCTGTTTTTCCTTCCAGACAGTACCTTTCAACTAGGGTCTCAGGGGCTACCATGGTATATTTGTCAATGGCTTCAAAGAGTTTAAGGTGTAGCAGTGGGTTGGCCTAACACCTAGAGACTCACAGGACAGACACCTGCAACAAAGAATCGTCTCTGCCCAGGGTAGAAACTATTCCAGGAGGAGACTTCTATGAGCTGCACAAGAAAAGGAAGCCCTTGCTCTGAAGGTATCTGTCCAGTGGAGGTGGGGGCGAGCATACCATCCTGAACAGAAAGAAAGAAACGAAAACAGTGGACCTTCAAGCTATTGAATGTTAGCAACTGCAGCAAAATTACACGGGCATGCTCCATGCTCGCCCTTCCTTCCTTCCTTCCTTCCTTCCTTCCTTCCTTCCTTCCTTCCTTCCTTCCTTCCTTCTTTCCTTCCTTTCTTTCTTTCTTTTTTTTAAATCTGGAAGGAGGAGAGATTGATTTTAAAACAATCTAGACATACCATATCTCAGTCTTTGGTGAGTCTATACAATTTATGTGACTAATCATTATTTCCAAGCCAGCAAGAACTGGCCGTTTCAACTGCCAAAAAATACTTCACACCAATTTTGGGTGATATTTGTTCTTTACTGTTTTCATTCCCTGCTATATTATTAACCAGAAAACTCAGAACCAGTTTCCCCTTTAACCTGGGGAATCTTTAGGATCACTGGACACTGGTACTATCTTGTGAACTTTGGCAGACGTTTTACTGTTCAATGACATTAGATTTTCACGCTCTTTGAGTTCTTGGGTCTGTATTTAAATATAGTTGCTGTGCAGCACACCACTCAATTGTTTCTCCTCAGTAGGGTGAGTTTATCCTAAGCCCCATTCCTTTTTGAAACTGTAGATGTTAAGAAATGGGTAACTAAATAAGTTAAAATCCTATCTCTAACAAAAACAAGTTGCATATGAGAACTAAGGTGCTCTCCTGTGGGGAAATAAGAATCTTTTGTTTGTGGAGCCTGGAACATACGATGTGCTTTTCCAAAGCTATTTTGTATTTTTAAAAGTTATAATCCACATTAAATAAGTTAACAGCAGTTAACTGAGATGTAACTGCATTTGAATGCATAGACACAAAAGATAAATGGCATTCAAATTGCTCATAGTCTGTTAGCTAATGAGATTTTGCTGTCAGCTCTATTAGGTTTGCAAAATCCGAGTGGGTGATCTTTCTGGAATTCATTTTTGTGTGATATCATTATCACCTGATTAAAAGTAGTCACATCAACTCTTAAGGTTTGAATTTCTTTATACTTTTTCATGTATTAATAGAAAACCAACCACAAAGTCTACATGAAGATCATGTCTACAGGAATTCTGAATTTTGTTTTCTTATGATTTGGGTGTATTTGAGAGAGGACCACAAAAGAATAATGGGAGAAGTGGGAGTGGGAGTAGGCTGGGGGTGCAGGTTGGTGTTGTTTTTCTCGAGTTACTCAAATCTTCTCTTCATTCAAGAAAGATTCCCACTTCATCATGAAATGACTTACTCCTTTTTTCGTTTCTGGATGTGATTAGTTAGATCACATAGTCCACATGTTAATGTCTGCCACAACATCTGTGTGCTGTAAACAAGTGTCCAATGTAGTCATAGTACTAAGTAGTACCAAGAGGCAAGGGTTGTGGGGGCTGGCTATGTCAAAAAGATGCTGCCCTTGTGACTGCTATTAGTGCTTTCATAAATAGGTTCTGTGCAACTGTCTTTGACCATCTGCTGTATGGGGACACAGTGAAAGGTCCCATCTTTGAAGAAAAGAGTAGTCCTTACCATATATCAGTTTCTTCTTTGATCTCCTATTCCCCAGCCTCTGGGACTGTGAGGAATAGATCTCTGGTTTTATAAATGGTCCAGTCTCAGGTGCTCTGCTCTAGCAGACTGAGCATACCAAGAGAATGGATTTTGTGTGTTCTTCCTTGCCAATCCCCTCCTCTTCTTTTCTCTCTCCTGTCCTATAATTCTAAGCGGGGAGCACACAGCGAGGCACAGGACTAGAAAGGGCCCAACTCTTTCAACTGTTCCAACCTGTTCTTGTTGTGCCAAACACTTTCTGAAGCTCAGTACAGGAATTGCTCAGACCATCAAGGGACGCTAATGTCCATCAAGTTCCGGACTCTGCTGTGGAGTAGGCTGGTATCTGTCCTCCTTGGAAAGGTCACTCTGCCTTGTGAGGCAGATCCTGAGGACTCTCACATCTCACTGGCTCCTGCTACCTAACCAAACCCACAGTTAATCCTTGACTAAGTAGGAAACTAGAGTATGGAGGTCAGCGAGTAAAAATACCCACAGTCAGGATCCTGGCAAGAAGCGGATCCTCACATCTCTAGCCCTGAGCCTGCTGGAAAAGGGGTGGCCCTCCTTGACCTTCCTCACCTTTCCACTGCAGAGAAAGTAGTTGTTGCTCCCCGGATGTAGTAGTCATAGTTATAGGAAATCATGTCCATTTCTTCCCCATAGTGGCCTGGGTATTCCGTTGTCAGCCTGTGTGGAGAGAACAAAGGGTTGGAGCAAACAGAGGGCTCACATGAAGGAGAGGGGGAAGAACTTGGGCAATTGGAACTGGAATTAGATGGTTTCCACCAAGCCCAAATGATAGGCGTCTTCTTCCGTTTCTTATCTGCCTTTCCCTAGCCTTTGTCCTGTGCACTAAACCCATTCAGTAGCAGCAAATATAACATATGCAGAAGGCTCCCAGTTTTTGAAGACATGCTGAATTATCTCTATTCTGTGCAAGTCAGCCTGTTTCACATCGGATCATGCCTGACTCATTATTAGATCATAAAATCAGTTGAACTGATTATGGTTAGCTCTCTAATGCTTTATATTGATTGTCAACCTAAAAGGCTCTAGAGCCACCATGAAGACAAATCTCTGGGCTTGTCTGTAAGGGAATTTTCTAGATTGGGTTAACTGGATAGGGAGACAGCCTAAATGTAGATGGTGCCATCCCATGGGCTGGGCTCTTGAACTAAATGAAATAATGGAAGCAATTCATCTGTTTTTGCTTCCTGACTGGATACAATCTGGAGCTGCCTCTACCTCCAGCTGCCATGACTTCTCTGCCATGATGGATTGTACCCCGGCACTGTGAGCAAAAAATAAGCCTTTCCTTCCTTAAGTAGTTTTTGTCAGAACAATGAGAAAAATAACTGATATACTAGCTTCAAAGAGAGTGCGACAGAAGAGAAAGTGTCGGGTCACATGGTGTATTGCCTGCAATAGAGTCTCTGTGTGAAAACTTTACTCAAATGTACATATGCACTTACTATGTGCAGATATTATGTGACAGTTTAACACACATTTGTTTTGTTTTGTTTTGAAGCAGGGTTTCTCTGTAGCTTTGGAGCTAGAACTAGCTCTTTCACACCAGGCTGGGCTTGAACTCACAGAGATCCACCTGCCTCTGCCTCCCGAGTGCTGGGATTAAAGGCGTATGCCACCACTGCCTGGCCAACACATTTTCTTATCATGACTAATAATAGTAATCATGTTTAAAATAGCCGGCTAAAATGTGAGCTTTGCAAAGATACAGCTCTATCCGAGGCCATTGTTTCTCTGGCAGCTCAAAGAGTTTCTGCTACTTGGCAAATATTTTCTGAATAAATAAATGGCTTTTGGAGAGTAATTTAATTGGTTTCTTGGTCTATTAAAAGTGAAAGTTATCTTGTACATTTTCACTGCAGCTAATGAAAGTATGTGCAATATAATTGCATAAGGCAGGTATGGAGTCATTAAATAATATTCTCCTCCACCACCAACATGGGCGCCTCCACTTCCTTTTCTTATTCTTCCTGTTTCATTCTCAAAGACTGAATCAATTCTGGAACAAATTTAGACTCCTCTGGTTCTCATAAAGAAAAAACAAAAACAAAAACGAAAACAAAGACTGCATGTCTTTTTCTGAGACAGGTCTCGTGTAGCCTACCAGGCCTTGAGCTCACTATGTAGCACCTAAGATAGCTCTCAACTCTTCCCACTTCTGCCTTTACCTCTCAAGGGCCAAGATTACACACACGCACTCCCACTCCTGAATTCCGTCTGTATCCCCAGGGCTGCTCAGGAAGCAGCCCATTTGTGAGTGTCAGTAATCCCATTTGATTTGGGTTTGCCAGGCCATTGTGTAGTGAAGATAGAACTATCTTCCTTTCTGCAGTTAATGGCCTTTCTCTCAAGACTGTAAGGATTTTCACAAGATCCCCGGTTACAAATGGGGAAGGTCTACAAAGAGTGCTTAAATGCGGCAAGACCACAGTCAGCCCAGGGGAAGCGGGACTTAGAAACCTAAACTCTCTCTTCGGGTTCTTCTTAGTCATTCCCTGGCCTGCATGGTTCACTCTCTTCTATGCTTTGTCTTTTTTGAAGACAACATCACTAGGCCTCCTTAGATACCAAACTTACCCGGAATGGTTGCATGTATTTTTACTTGATATTTTATGAAGGGAAAAATTTAAATCTTTTTTTGTGCTTGTAAAGAGACCCTGAACCAACACTTCTTTTGTCTAACAACAACAACAACAACAACAACAACAACAAAAATCTAGCTAAGTGCTCATCAAAGAACCTAATGAGGCCTCATTTGGAGCCCACTGGCTTGTGGTCTGAAGATTCGGGGACAGGTATAGGACAGCCTGCCCAGAGACAGAGGGGGCTGTTGAGAACAGGCAGAATAAAGCAGGATTTTGAGAGTGTTTTCTGTATTTCATAGAACATATTCTAGAACTTTAAAGAGAAGCATTTAGACACAATGCATAAAACTTAATTACCAAGCATTTTTATTTCTGCTCTAGCAATATTGCATTAAGCTCTGCCCAATTACCCAAACTGGTTGGCTCTTGTTTCCATTGACCTTTTGGTCTTTTCTCAGATCGTTTGGATAGTTAAAACATTTCGGATAAAGTAGGAAAGAAAAGCTTGCATTTAAAATAAACACCAATGAGTATTAGGTTCCAGAGGGGCAGACAGCTCCCTGATGCTTTTCTGGTGGGGAGTCATTTCACTTTATAGAGACCAGGTGGGGTCTTCTGTTCAGGTGGGCAGGTTTTCCTAGGAAGCCTCTCTATGGTAGCAGAGTCGGCTGTCCTCCAAATGTCTGGAACTTCCCGGGGAGGGTGAGGTGTGTGCTGGTATGTTTCCATCTTGGTCCCAGTTAGGTTTAGCTTTGATTTTCAGTTGTGTTTTATTTTGTTTTTATCATAAAATCAAAAGACTGAGTTTGCACTTTCTTCCAGAACCTTGGATTAGGAGAATGGTAAAGGAGGCTGGGAACCAAAAATGCGGAAGTAGAAAAGGACCCCGTCATTGGTAGAGTGTGAGCCTTCTAGACACCACTGATAGCAAGAATTTCTGTTTCAATTCAGCCTAGCATTCCATATTTTTAGTTCAATAGATATATGCTCATTTATTTCTTAATGGCATCACACATACACACACAACGCCCTAATGAATAAATACCCTAGTAATAGTTCTTTAAACTTACAGAGCTAGAACTGAGACAAAGTGTTCATACTTTTCAGAAAGTTAAAAGAGGACAAAGGAAACAGGATGATCATGTTTCACTGGACATGGTCTTGGCTTCCTTAAGGGCAGGAGAGAATTCAGTGTGGTTTCAGCTTTCTTATGAATTACTGTGTAGCTTCAGACAGCTTTTCGGCAAAGTCCCTCATAGAGAGTACTGTCTCACATTTCTAGCCCAGATAAAATAATCAATTAATCCTGAGGCTTGGTAAGATAAAGGGGAGGACAATATATTAAAAAAATAAGTTTATTTGAAAAGTACTTCTGAGCAATATATGGGAGCATATTTACTTTCTTTCAGTTAAAAAAATCATTATGTGTAGGTATATGCATGTGTGTGCATGTATACATATGCATGTGTGTGTGCATGTGTGTATCCACATGTGTGCATGCTCATTTCCCCTTTCAGTAAATAGTTATTGCTTACTTTTTGTTCCAAAGCTTGGAGAACATGGTATCTTGAGCTTTGTACAACTTCTTGTGTCAGGTAGGGATGAACAAGATGGAGAGAAATTAAATGATGCCTTAATTATGAGCAGCCAAAAATTAGTTTGAACTGAAGGAAGATTGACACAGGACTTTCTCATCCGTGATAGTTGAACCACTGAAATTGTCAACAGGTGCAAACGGACTCAATTAACCACGTCTAACCACATCACAGGGTGACTGGCAGAGAGATCTCTTTAAAGCATCACTGGTACATGACACCACACACATCTTTTATGAGCTAGTTTTCAAGAGGATAGAGGGGACACTCAACAAGTATAGACTTGATGTGTCAAGACTGGCTTACCTTTTACACTTTGATCAAAGAAGATACCAGTTTCTGACAGGAAGCCACTGGAAACATTCCTAAATATCCCAGTCTATTCATGATCAAGCTGCTTGCATAAGGCCTTCCCAGGCAACAATAAGGAAGGAGGATACTCCAGGGTAGTTGACTTTGTTAGTGCCCTAACGTTCTTAATTCATGCTACATTGGAACTTGTTTGGACTATTTTTGCAAAGGCAGAATGATAAAAAACCCACATGGACTTATGTGTAAAAAACAATAAAAATAAAAAGGCACAACATGGAGAGTCCATGTTCTCCGCAGTCACATAAGTGCCCTTCTTGGTGTAGACAGACTGAAATCTGGGGACTTGGGCTGTGACAAACATCCACTGTGCATGCCTATCCTCTGTGGCATTTGGGGGTTTATATTTCAAACAGTTCAGATATGTATCACCACACAGGGGAAGCATAGTTCCCGGGATGGCTGGGACTTAAATTAGAAGAGGAAAGTCCCTGAACTTTTTTCAAATTGCTGTTTTGGAAGTGAGCCTCCAGCTCGTGCTTCCAGGGCTGGTCGGCAGTCACATTCGTTTTGATTACTGTTGACTGTCGTCATCAGCCATATTATCTCCTGGCTACCCTGGCCTGCACATCAGCAAGGACAGCTTCACCTCCAACTTCTCCCTTCCACTAGCCAAGCCCTTCCCCCTACCATTAGCTGTCGATTGTAGCTTTGCCTAGTGTTTGATCTGTGTTCTTACTTTCTTCCTGTGTTGAGAGGCAGGTAGCTGAGCACTATACAAATAACAAGGGATCTGGAGGTTAGCGAGACCTCTTTGAATCAGGCTCACTCCTTTGAAGAAAATGACAGCTTCTGTGCCTCAGTTTCTCCACGAGCACAGGAAAGATATCAATAGATAGAGCAACAGAATCATTCGCTGTTAGGAGCTTATCCTAACTCTATGAATTGAAGTCATTTCACATCCATTCACCTTCAGTAACCAACTGGTTAAATGAATGAAGAAAGGAAAGTGGCTACTAGAATCCTGTCGATGGAAGTGGGCTTATCTGTAATTGCGAGGTTTGCTTTGTCCTAAGTAGTTCACAGCTTGGGTGAACCGACTCCTAGACAATCAGCCACATCCCTGAAACTTCTGATTTTTTGAAGTCTAAACACAAGGGCTGCATCTCCAATATGCAGGCAGCAAACAGACATCGACATCATAAACAGGGGTCAGTGACTGTGCAGCCACTGTGGCTGATGAAAGGGACAAATGATTTTGCTCAAGCTCAGAGGAACTGTGTCTGCCAGAGGGAGTGCATGCAGTGTGAGGAGCCGGTTGTTAGTGAAGTGGAGGAACCTCCAAACTCAGTGTGACTCATTTAAAAGGTAGCTTTCCGGCTAGTTTTCTTAAGATGTGGGTAGCGCCATCTCTGCAATTATAGCTCCTAGCTTGCTCAGGGGATTCAGTGTGGAAACTTCCCCTTCACCAGGCCTCTGGGAAAGGTGCTACAGGAGACCACTCAAGCAGGGTGGGGTGACAGACTCCCAGATGGAGGGCCTAAGAGGTCATTCCTGAACACCACATCGCAGGAATGGTCTTGCCAACAAACCTCGCCTGGCGTTAATATCTGAACAACAGGCTGTGAGTTAAATGTTCTTTTTGACTGGATCATTCACAGTGAAAGGGGAGAGACAAATGCTCTCCTTGACCGAATCTTGTTGTGGGCTAGAGATGTCCATGGATTCAGTAAAGATGTTCTCTGCTTTATGACCTGGATCCAAGGAGGGGTGGGGCAGTGGTGGAGAACACTCAGTCTGACGGCCATGGCAAGCCAGGCTGAAAGGTGATGTGAAGGTCACTGAAACAGGTGACGGTGTCCAAATAGATCATCCAACAAGCCTACTAAGCAGCCTTAGATCCAAAGAAGAAACATTTAGAGAGAAAAATAGTTGCTCAGTTCAAAACCTTCCATTCCCAGGATGCATGGTCCCCACCCAGTTGGCAGACTGCCTGGGTTGTGACCTGCAGCAGCTGGAGCTGCTTGAGGGCAGGGGATGAGCGCAGAAGGTCTCTGGAGGCTTGTGGCTCCTTTGGTGACATGTGTTTGTTGTTTGCAGACCACTGGGCTACGAATTTGGATGCTCTCATCTAAATAAATATGTGCTACATTTATATATTCAACCAGTCCAGTGGGAACCGATTAGTAATGGCATGTCTGTATCTAAGAGGAATGCGCTTTCTTGCCAGGTTTCAGTGATGCTGCAATATCCAAGGAGACTCTTCTCAGGATGAAATCAGAACAGTACCTTGGTTCCCACCAAACAAATAATCCCACAGACATCTAGGAGTTGGTGTTGATTTGTTATTTTTCTAGGCTAGAATATTTCTGAGTCTCTAAACGTTTGGAAGTACAGAGAAGCCAGACATTCACTTGACAAGCTTCACAGGCATGCTGCAGAGAGCGTTCCAGGGTAGAGGAGAGGCTGGCTATAGTGGAACACGCCCGTAATCCCAGCACTCCCAGAACATTAAGGCAGGAAACGTTTGCTGAACATTTGAGGAAATCATGATTTACAAAGTAAGTTCCAGACCAGTCAGGGAGACATAGAGTTTGCATCAAACACGGACCCAGAGACTGGAGAGATGTCTCAATGTTTAAGAACTCCCACTGTTCCTGAAGAGGACCAAAGTTCAATTCCAAGAGCCCATATGGGGTGACTTACAACCTCCTATAACTCCAGATCTAAGGAATCTAATGGTCTCTGGATTTCATAGGTGCCTGGATATTCAAGTGCACAAGCAAGCAAACACACACACACACACACACACACACACACACACACACACACTTAAATTAAATCTTTGAAACAAATAACAATAAAAACAAGACAAAGTAGGAGGAGCGGTCTATCCCTTCCTGTGTCTAGTTCTGCCGTTTAATTCAAGTCTGTTAAAGTGCTGTGAGAGAAGGTTACAGAGCAGAGATTACCAGCATTTTGCTGTGGGGTGGTAGAACATGGTTGTCAATTCACCATGTGGGGCTATTAAGAGGATCGAGCAGAATAATGACCACAAGAAAGGTTTCTTTTTTTTAATCAACTATTAAAAAGCCACTCTGTCAGCATCAGTCTCACGGTGACGACCTCTTAGGGCTTGCAGGATGTAGCTATTCTTTTGACAGCTTTTATATTAAGAGCCAGGCAGTGTGCTGAGATGCTGGGGAAGTGAGAATTTATGACCTTGGGATTTCATTCAATTTAGAAAGGTATAATATAGCACCATGACTCAGGCAATTTAAAGAGCCCGCTGAAGTGTCTAGACACCCTTCGAACACTGAGTCATACGCTGTCTTCTACGGTGTTTAGCGCATGCTCATCCTGCTACTTCTCTGAGGTCTCCCTGGAAAATGCACCACTTCCATAGGCCACAGGGTGAACTCTCAGCTCTGACACTATGCTGTCTGAGGTAGAGTCAGTCACATTGAAGCCCTCATTTGTGGAGTCTGCTTCTGAACTGACTTGTGATGTTGTTCTCCTTACCCTGTGATTCTGACCAATGGTGATACATCTGGACCTGGGGTGGGGTGAGGGAAAATGAGGAGTTGGGGGTTGGGAATGCAGAGTACAAGATCACTGAAGACCGAGGCTTGGGGATAAATTTTATGAAACCTGAATGTTTATGTCAGTTCAAGAAAAGTTACTCATCTCGCCGGGCGGTGGTGGCGCACGCCTTTAATCCCAGCACTCGGGAGGCAGAGGCAGGCGGATCTCTGAGTTCGAGGCCAGCCTGGTCTACAAGAGCTAGTTCCAGGACAGGCTCTAGAAACTACAGGGAAACCCTGTCTCGAAAAACCAAAAAAAAAAAAAAAAGAAAAGAAAAGTTACTCATCTCATTTTGACCATTGTTAACTATCAAGGCTCTCTGTTCCTATGCATATTTTTATAGTCATTACATTCTTAGTATTATAAGTGACGAGCTACATCTAAGGGGGAGTTGTCTAAAGAGAGACAGGACATGTAATATTTATGGGGAAGCAACCCAGATGACAACTGCAGTCCGGGGCATCATTAGATCAATAGCGGAACTTGGCACACAAGGATTTATCTTTATCAGGCCTTGGCACCCAAGTGAACAGGAGAAGCTTCAAGCACCAGTGTCAAAGTGTTGACACACAATACAGGCCTGAGAAGACAGGGCTTTCGCCTTTGTCCCAGCCGTCTCTTCATTCATTCTTAACCTCTGTGGTCAGTCAGATTTCCTAAAGCCAGGGAGCCCCAGGCATTTGTCTGCTCAATGGCTGAAAGCCTGGGGCCCTAAGCCCATTCCCTCTTGTTCTGTTTGTCCAGGACCCCAGGCAGCAGCCATGACTGTCTGGCCACAGCCACTGCGGGCTCTCACTCATCCTGGCAGAGACCTCAAGCTTTCACTGCAGTGGAACTGTGGCTGTCCCAGATCACTCTTCCTCTTCCTGGGGAAGAACGACTCAATGCAACCCCTGCTCCTCTGCACATCCAACTCCTTTCACGTGTTCTGGTTTCTGCAAGGCACACTAGGCCTTACAAGGTGTTTCTGGATAGTGTCTGCCCCTGAAAGGTCCCTTAGATGGCCTCTCCTGCCGTTGGGAAAGTAGAGGGAACACTACTTTAAAACAGGCCAGCTTTGTGTGATCACAGCCAGTAACAATGACAGGCTCCTGTGATTTCATTGAAGTCTCTCACTATAAAACCGGGGGGTTGGCTAAAGTCTTCATAATTGATCAAATGTGAGAGTCCGGGGCGTGCCTGATGTCACTAGAAGGATGTGGGATCTGGGAAGAGAGGTTGAGTAAAGGGCTTCCTGCATAAGCATGGAGACCTGCATTTCATCTCCATCACCCATATCAAAATCTGAGTGCAGTGGCTTACACTAGTGATCCCAGCACTGGGGAATCCAAGATAGAAGGCAACCTGAGGCCCATTGGTCAGCCAGTCTAGACTAAACACAGTAAGACCCAAGTCCCAGGGAGAGACTCGAAGAAAACAAGGTGATGTCTCCTTACGAGCTATATCCCAGGTAGATGTTCAGCATTCACACGCATGTGCACCTGTGTCTGAACACATGTTCATCCACATGCAAACAAACACACATATACACACAGAAATAAAAGTTCTTTTTAAATGACTTCGCGTGCATTAGCACGGAGATCTCCATGAGCACAGAGCTTATAAGGCAGAAGCGAGAGGGTGGGGATGGAGAATAAAAAAATCTACTTAAGTTAAAAACAACAACAACCTATTTTCTGGAAAAATTCCCTTCCTCTGCGTGTCCTCCAGATCGCTTAACTGCACCCCAGCTGACAGACACTAAGAAACCACTTATGACTGGGAATGCGGTGCAGACCCGGAACACTCGACGAGAATGCTGGAGCCCCAGCATGACAAGAAAGCAAGAAACTTCTGCCCAGGGTTCAATCTCTCTTCTCTCTCTCTCTTTCCTCCCCCACTCTCGTGCACGCACACATACACACACACACACACACACACACACACACACACACACACGAGAGAGAGAGACAGAGAGAGAGAGAGAGAGAGAGAGAGAGAGAGAGACTAAGATCAAAGCACTGTGCTAGACAGACACTGGATACAAAGATCAAAGTTTTTTCTTAAACCAGGTTCTCAAAGTCTAGGTAGAGAGAAGCGTTCAGACGTAAATAGAGTGTAACAGTGTACACTGTGAAGGGTCAGGGCCACCTACATCTGAGCCTCAACTGCCTGAGGATGCCTACCCTCTTAACTACGCAGTGCAAACATTCCTCTGAGTCAAACACTGACACCATCTATGATGTATTTCTTTGGAAACTGAAAAAAAAATAAATAAAAATCTTGTGGATGTGGTAAATACATCACTAGGCTGATGACTATTTTCACTTACTTATTTAGATACATTATTCTCCTTTTGACTGGCTTGGAATGCCTTGCTACAAAGGATGCTCACTGCAGTGTCGGAAGAGCCATTCTCTTGGCAGATAGGAAGGGGGGATCGGTTCATCCCTAGTCTCCCTTGCTGCTTTAGAACCCAAATCCTTTTTGCAGACTGGAACCTGGATTGCCCTTGGCTACCACACCTCTGGGGTGATTACAGTGTAAGGACTCACCACAACCTCAAAGATCTTTCGGGGCTTTGAACTTTAACCTGCATTTCAGGGGTTCTGAGAAGCATGCCCATGGGTGTCCTTGGGGAGTCTGAAGACTCCGGACATTCTTCAGATACTTTTGCATAAACTGGTAAGTATGCTTTCCTTCCAGATCACTAACTGTCATTTTCATCGTTTTTTTTTTTTTTTAATGGAAACACAGTAAACAAACATCACCACCATTCCATCATTTTCAGTGGTGCCCTGAGGTTTTCAGAGAAGCAAACGTGACTTTCCAAAGACAGGGCAGTTTCAGTGGGGCGTGGAGCAGAGACTGCAGTGAACGGTAGCATGGAGGCTGCAGCTAAGGATTCCCCTTCCTTTACCAGCCCTCCTTGGGACCAGTACAGCATGCAGATTTTTAGTCTTCAACTCAGGATCTGCCCCCTGCTGAGTCAGCAGCCCTTGGCACACACCTGCTGGGGTGGGGTAAGAAGTTTGCTGGAGATAGAGGTTTCTGCTCTATCATGCTGCTTCAGACATTGGCTGACTTTGAGCCCTGAGTTCACTGTCATTACGGCAAGAGGAAAACTGCTAAGCTTTTTTTTTGGGGGGGGAGGGTTGGGTGGGTTGTGGGCCTCTAGAGACATCGTGAACCTCTGGTGAAGGTGCGTGGTTGATCGGCAGTTATGATTCACCAGACAAGCTTTAATATATATATGTCAGTTTTAATAAAGGAAAGGAAAGGGAACTTACAAATCCAAGGTTCCAGCGAGGAGGGCAGGAAAACAAAGAGCAGGCAGGCCGCAGGCCCGCAAGATTTTATAAGTCAATATTAGCCTAAGGGGGACACGCCTAAGAGGGACACGCCTAAGAGGGACACGCCTAAGAGGGACACGCCTTTAGACCAAGGGGGACACGCCTTTAGACCAAGGGGGACACGCCTTACAAAACAAGGTTTTGGGCTAGGCTTCCCCTTCATCTCCCCCTTTTGTCTAAATAAGACAGAACCAAACCAAATACAACTATATTCAATAGGAACAAATAATATATATAAAATTACAAACAATATTAAGAAGAAACATATAACAAAAGTTTTACTAAGCATTCTATTTCAAGGAGTCTAAATAATGTAGAGGGTAACTACAATTATCTAATCTTCAACCCCATCAAAGATCTGAGAAGGGAAGTAATATTACTTAAGCAACCAGGAAGTACAAACAAGAAACTTCCAAAATGTGCAACAAATGACAGAGACAACTAACTACCTGGGCAGTCACCCAAAGTTTCGTTTTGCAATGTTGAGGCAACCAACTTTGGCTAAGGCCTAACACAACTGACATAACATTTTTCAAAGGCAAGGAACTTTTTGTAGAACTGTCCAACCCTGTCTTGGCAAGATAAGACAATCCTGTTTTTATCCATTTACGGATACTCTGAAACTCTGTCAGTGGTCGAGGTATGGGCTTTTTCTTTGCCTAAAGGCCACTTCTGCCAAGAAGAAGACAAGCTCCCAGTGGAGTGTCTTTGGTGCTCAACGTTCTTTCGGGAGTAGAGTGGTGTTGCCAGGAGTGATTGTGTCTCATAAGTACCAAACTCTAAGTTAGATTAAAGGCCATGTTCTACAGCTCTTCAAAGAGGTCGAAGATTATACTATCTATACTAAATATAATTTCTATGTATCTAAAAAACCTGAAAAACAACTGTGCAATAAATGAGGACAATATCCCCAAACGTAAACAATGTCATTATACAAATAATATCAGAGGTAGAAAGGTACATTGCAATATGATAAATATCTCAATATAACAATTGTTTTAAACAGAGGTAGAAGCATACTCTCATACAATAGAGGTAGAAGCATACTCACATACAATGTTCAATATACAAGAATCAACACCAATGCAATTTTCTAATAACAATAATTCACAAATACTAATCATCCCATCAAACCAGGTAATTCCCCCCCCCTTTTTTTTTAAACACCCCTGAGTCCATATAATACCTCCCCCATCCCCTCAACCCTATACCATCTACTAAATGATGTCCCTAAACCAGAGGGCAAACTCTGTTGGGAGAGGGGGCGTCGTTCTCTAAGATTGCTTCTAGCTGACATGGGGGCGACGTTCTTCTCAGGGGGTTCCATGAAAGCAAATGATGGTAAAATTCCCAGAATAACATTTGGTCGAGGAAATTGTAACTAGCCTCTGAGTGTTTTGAGGAGGTCCGGCCAGAGTGTTGTCAAAATTGTACACCATTTGAAACTGTCTTGTGTAGTTGGTACCAAAAAAAAAAACCAAAAAAAGGTCTAATTTTAGCGCTATTAAAAACATGACGTCATAGTAACCAGGTGAAATTGATGTTGTGGGGCCCCATCTTCATCCTGGAAACTTCAAAGATTACTGAAGGAAAATTTGTTGTTTGTTACAGGAAAGGTAAACATTATCTACAAAGACATATACAGACATATATATTCGATGGAAGGTATAATAAAGACAGACACAGATATGAGGAAAGGCAAAGAAAGTTTATCAAGTATCATCATCATCATCATCATCATCATTATCATTATTATTATTATTATTACTATTATTATTCTGTCCCATTTCATGGCTCCTGACCTGAGACAGAAACTCTGAGATATCTCTTATAAACAGGCTTGGAATTGAAGAAGGACTGAGCCATAGTCCAACTCCAAAACCAGCTCTATATACATATAAATAAAGGCACAGTATATATGTAAAAAAATGTTTTATACTTACTAAACATATTCGGGTTCTGTGTTGATCCATATTAGGTTGTAACTAGTGTCCATGAATCAGTATTTAAATATCCAGGGTCCCTTAAGTTCTTTGAAGATGAGTGGTTTCCTGTGGAGATAAGAAAAGAACCCTGCCCCCAACCTATATGCTTTTCTTACCATCAGTATGATCATCATCCTTGTGAATGAATTATTTTTCTTTTCCAAGGGGCTTCTTCTCTTCAAACCGAACCTTTATTAATTTTGACGGTATCCACAATTTTTCCTCTCCTGTGGAGACAAGAGCAAAACCCCTTCCCCAACGCAGCACATCTCCTGGCTTCCACTGCGAGGTCAGCACATCCTTGAAATAAACTGGTTGATTTAATTCAGCAGACTTTTCCATTATCCAATGTCTTTCTGCAGCCGTTGTCCCCTTCTCATTAGCGTTGAGAAAATTCAAGGTTAATAAAGCACTATGTAACCTATTTCTAGGGGTATTTTCCACCCCTTTCTGTTTGTTTAACATATCCTTTATAGTTCTATTTGATCTTTCTATGACTGCTTGACCTGTAGGATTGTATGGTATACCTGTAACATGCTTAATATTGTAATAAGCAAAAAACTGTTTCATTTTCCTAGAGACATAAGCTGGACCATTATCTGTCTTTATTTGTGTAGGTATACCCATGATGGCCATAACTTCTAATAAATGAGTGATTACTGAATCAGCTTTTTCTGAGCTTAAAGCAGTTGCCCATTGAAAACCTGAATAAGTGTCAATGGTGTGGTGTACATATTTTAATTTGCCAAATTCTGCAAAGTGAAACACATCCATCTGCCAGATTTCATTCCTTTGAGTGCCCTTTGGATTAGCCCCTGCAGGCAGTGGTGTTTGGTTATAAAAAGAGCAAGTAGGGCATTTCTTTACAATTTCCTTAGCTTGTTGCCATGTAATAGAAAACTCTTTCTTCAAGCCTTTGCTATTGACATGATGTTTTTTATGAAATTCAGAGGCCTGCAGCACACTACCAATCAACAATTGATCAATTTCTGCATTACCTTTTGCTAGAGGACCTGGCAGACCCGTATGAGATCTGATGTGTGTTATATACATAGGGCAAAGCCTGTTCCTGATCATGTCTTGTACCTGGATAAACAATGAGGTTAGTTCTGTATCATCAGGTATAAATTCAGCAGTTTCAATATGTAAGATTACTCTTTCTGCATATTGTGAATCAGTAACTATATTAAGCGGTTCTTTAAAATCCCTTACCACCATAAGAATGGCATATAATTCTGCCTTCTGGACAGAATCATAAGGGCTTTGTTCCACCTTACTCAAATCTTCTGATTTGTAACCTGCTTTCCCTGATTTATTAGCATCAGTATAAAATGTACGTGCTCCAGTTATCGGAGCATCACGGATGATTCGAGGGAGAATCCAAGAAGTTCTCTTTATAAAGTTAAGCCTCTTGCTTTTCGGATAGTTGTTATTGATTTCTCCCAAAAAATTAGCGCAAGCTCTTTGCCATGGTTCGTTATCTTCCCACAACTTTTTTAGTTCATCAGCAGTGAAAGGCACTATAATTTCTGCTGGGTCTATGCCTGCTAGTTGACGAAGTCTCAATTTGCCTTTTATAATTAATTCAGAGACTTTTTCCACATAAGTTTTTATTTTCTTACTTGGTTTATGTGGTAAAAAGATCCATTCTAAGATAATATCATCTCTCTGCATTAAAATTCCTGTAGGAGAAATTTTGGAAGGCAATATGACGAGAATACAACTGAGCTCTGGATTCACCCTGTCCACATGTGTCTCTTGTAATTTCTCTTCAATCATTCTCAGCTCCTTTTCTGCTTCAGCTGTTAATTCTCTGGGACTGTTTAAGTCTTTTTCACCATCCAAGGTTTTATTTAAATGAATTATCATATCAGGTGTTATGCCAACAGCTGGTCGTAAGCTGGAAATGTCTCCTAACAACCTTTGAAAGTCATTGAGAGTCCGTAACCGATCTCTCCTAATTTGTGCTTTTTGTGTCTTAATTTTTTGTAAACCTATTTTATAACCTAGATAATTAACAGAATCTCCTCTCTGAATTTTTTCAGGAGCAATCTGCAATCCCCATTTAGGTAAAAGTATTTTTACTTCTTCAAACAGTCTTTCTAAAGTAGCCATGTTTGAATCAGATAACAGAATATCATCCATGTAATGATAAATTATCGACTTGGGAAATTGCTTGCGTATTATTTGCAATGGTTGATTTACAAAATATTGGCACAGGGTGGGAGAGTTCAACATGCCCTGTGGGAGGACGGTCCACTGGTATCTCCTTGTAGGTTGAGAGTTATTATAAGTAGGCACTGTGAAGGCAAACTTTTCTCTGTCTTTTTCTTGTAAAGGTATAGTGAAGAAACAATCCTTTAAATCAATTACTATGAGAGGCCATCCTTTTGGTAATAAAGATGGCAGAGGAATTCCAGATTGCAGAGAGCCCATAGGTTGAATAACCTTATTGATAGCCCTGAGATCTGTCACCATTCTCCACTTACCAGATTTTTTCTTAACAACAAATACAGGAGAATTCCAAGGGCTGGTAGATTCTTCTATATGTCGAGCATCTAATTGCTCTTGTACCAGCTGTTCTAAAGCCTGCAACTTTTCCTCAGCTAAAGGCCATTGCTTTGTCCATATTGGTTTCTCAGTCAACCATTTTAGAGGCAGTGCTGTTCGTATCTCTGAAGGGCCATCAATTGCTTTGCATTCTTGTACAGCCCGAACAGCCGGTTTCCGCCTTCTGTAATATCTTTTAATATTTCCCTCGGTGATATAGGCTCTAGAAGCAGCAGGAATGTTAATTTGGGTATTCCATTGCTGCAACAGGTCACGGCCCCATAAATTCACTGCAATATTGGCTACATATGGCCTTAATTTTCCTATTTGTCCTTCTGGCCCTATGCATTCAACCCATCTCGTGCTCTGCCTTACTTGAGATAGGGTTCCAATTCCCAGGAACTGAACATTTACATCCTGAAGAGGCCAATACGGATGCCAAGATTCTGGAGTAATGATACTTACATCCGCACCTGTGTCCAGTAGGCCAGTAATAAAAACGCCATTTACACACACTCTTAACTTTGGTCTTTGTTCATTTATAAAAGTCTGCCAAAATACACGTAACTCATCTTTCAGGCCATTTTTGCTTTTAACAGCAGGCATGGGGCTTTCTAATTTTCTTGACGAGGCATGTTCTCGGCAGTAACTGGAAATGACTGGACCACATTCGCCATGGGGGCCTGCGAGAGGCCCCCCATTGAGTTTCCCAGTGGCAACAGGTTGCCTTGTCTATCTCTTGTTGACCTGCACTCATTTGTCCAGTGTCTGCCTTTTCCACATCTCCTACATATACCTGAAGGCTGAGTCCTCCTACGTCTGTTATTTCTAGAAGAGGCATTATTATTATTATTATTATTATTATTATTATTATTATTGTTATTATTATTATTATTATTTCTGAAAATCCGTTGTCTGCAATTCCTTTTAATATGTCCCATCTTGCCACAGTTAAAACATTTGGTAACTTGATGTCTCCTTTTTGCATTAGAAATTGCTTCTTCTACCCATGCTTCAGTGCCATAGTCAAATGATTCAACATTCATTGTATGTAAGACCCATTCGTCCAAGGGCGCTGATCTCATCTTTAAAGGCCCCAGGATCCTTTTACACTCCACATTGGCATTCTCATAAGCCAAAGATTCAATTATTATACGTCTTGCTTCTGGGTCAGATATCCCTATCTGTACAGCTTTAGTTAGCCTTTGTAAAAAATCACTAAAGGGTTCTCTCTGACCCTGTTTAACTCTGATATATGATTCCAGTCTCTGTCCTGGGTCTTGAACCCTGTCCCAAGCCTTTAAAGCTGCTGTAGTACATATGGATAAGGTGTGTTCATCATAATTCGCTTGTTCCAGAGGATCGGAGAAAAGTCCTTCACCTAGAATTTGATCTAGGGAGATCTCAATTCCCTTTGCTCTTTCCTGCTGTTCTAAAAGTTTAGCCTCTTGTCTGAACATGCATTTCCAATTTAATTGTGACCCACTCTCTAGAACAGCTGATACTAATTGTACCCAATCATGGGGCGTTGCCTTATTGCTTATAGACCAAGTTTTGAGCATCTCTCTAACAAAGGACGAATGTAGCCCAAAGTTCATAATAGCTTGTTTAATTTCTTTGAGATCATTCATACGGACGGGTTCCCATGTATATTCCTTGATGACTTTAGGGTTTTTGGAACCAGTCACCTTTTCTGACGTTACTATTGGAAAGGCAGGTAGAACTTTATGGAAATTATCCCGGAGAGTTTTACTCATTGACGGAGTTAAATTTCGCCTTTGTACCGTTTGCTCCTGTTCTATAATTTCCTCAATCTTTTCTAATCTGCTTACTATTGCCTTCTGTAAGGCCTGGATCTCCTGTCCAGAATTATGCTCCAAGGCCTTCATGGAGGATTCCAAAACATGAAGTTTGTCCAGTAGAGTTAGTATCTCATCCTTGGATAGAATTTTCATGGCATGAATTGTGCCTTCTTGTATTGACAATCTGTCAGCCAATCTGTCATATCCTTTAGACAAAATCCGATTTTCACATTCAGCAGTTTTAATTCTCTCTGATAATGTTTCAGACAGGGACTGAAGTTTACGATCCAAATCAGCTGTTCTCTCCTCCGCAGCAATGAGTCTCTCCTTAATATCAGACTGTAGTTTTTCTAAATTTTGCTCATTTGACCGAGTCATATCAGACAAAGCCTTATTCCCTTCCTTGAGACCTTCAAACTCTTTCTTGGTGTCAGTCTGAATTGTTTTTGCAAATACCTCGACCGACTTAAAGTTGTTACTCAAAACAGTTGTGCCCTTTCTTAAGCATTCAACCTCTGACCTAAGAATCCTGGTTTCATTCTGTAAGGACTTTATCATTTTTCTATTTTCAAACCATGTAAGGGAGAAACCAAATACGAGAAAAATTGCAAGCCCTATAAACATCCAAGTTATGGGAATATCATATGTATCCTGTAATATTTCTACCATAGTACAATTAAATAGACTGCAGAAGCTTTCAACGGTGATATGGTCAGACATTTTTTTTTTTTTTTTTTTTTAATCAAAAGAAATTTTACCTGAAATGACCGTTCCCTGCCAGTAGGTCGCTAGGGCAATAACCACTCGGCCAAACCGAGTCTGCAGTACCAGCGGAGCTCGAATGTTGGGACTCCGGCAGTAACCGCTAGTCTCCGGCAGGTCAGGGCCCAGGCCGAACTCAGCCGGGACTGGTGCTGCCTGAGGGGTTAGCGAGCTCGGACTGAGTCACCCGCGCGCACACACACACGTCCTTTGCTCCGTACAAGCGGGGCTCGGACAGGCTAGTCTGGGAAACTGCTCTGAAGCAATCAAGAGCCCAAGGCCGAATCCCTGCCACGCAGTGTGGGAACTGGAGCTGAAGGCTCCCAAATGCCCTAGTTGGACGCCAAATGAAGGTGCGTGGTTGATCGGCAGTTATGATTCACCAGACAAGCTTTAATATATATATGTCAGTTTTAATAAAGGAAAGGAAAGGGAACTTACAAATCCAAGGTTCCAGCGAGGAGGGCAGGAAAACAAAGAGCAGGCAGGCCGCAGGCCCGCAAGATTTTATAAGTCAATATTAGCCTAAGGGGGACACGCCTAAGAGGGACACGCCTAAGAGGGACACGCCTAAGAGGGACACGCCTTTAGACCAAGGGGGACACGCCTTTAGACCAAGGGGGACACGCCTTACAAAACAAGGTTTTGGGCTAGGCTTCCCCTTCACTCTGGGGCATCTGTGGAGTAGCATTGCATTGCAGAGCTCAAATAGATCCTTGGGCTGTCCTCCCAAGCATCTGACTACAGAGAGACAAATCACTTGCGTGAATCGAGCTTCAAATGTTGAAGGTTTAAATGCCTGAATTGTTTGAGGACCAAAGAATTTGGGCTGAGTTCTGTTATTAACACCAGGTGTCAGTTAGTGGGGTAAGCACATGTATATGTGCTCTCCTAGACAATTGGAAGGCAAGGTCAGGAAACACCTGGCTTCAGTTCAGGGAGAGAGAAGGACATAGGACATCACAGACTGTGGCTGCCAGGTGACTCAGGAAACCCCAGCATCACCTTGTTGTTGTTGCTATTGCTGTTTTGCTTTCTGTCTCTAACTCTCTATCAGACTGTGCTCCATGAGAGACTTGGTTACTCCTGGAGGTGCTGCAGGAATATGGGTCCCAAACAGACCTCAATGTGTGGTGAAGTTATCATGGCAGAAGGAAAAGGCATGGGCAGGAGTCAGCAGCCTTCAGCTGTCGGGCAATTGGCCAGTCACTGCCTTCCTGGATTGTTCTTTCTTACGGTAAAAGAGGGGTACGAGAACGTTGGGTTGGATAACCTTTTCCAGTACAAGAGTATTCCTTAGCCATTCATTCTCTTACATATATTCATTCTAGCTGCTGCTTCTCAAGCTGGTTTGTGACACCTTGGACTTATTTGAAAGACTAGATCATCATAGGCTCCCACCACCCCCAGGAGCTATGAGGGATGAGGTTGAGCTCCCAGACTCACCAGCAGGAATATGGACATCTCTTGCTATAGCGACAGCAGTAAAATTGCCACTCCCGATCCAGCACTGACTCGAAGTATCGGCTCTGGAATCCGGCCACCAGTCCGTTGTTGGAACAAGTCTGGTACCTGAAGAGAAGAGAACATCAGGGGAATGATAGATGCAGACCCCTTCCTCAGACCCTCCTGACACAGTGACACCCTCTCTGTCTGATCCACATCCCTACAAGTTGTTCTGTTTGATGCAAAGGACAGATGTAGAGTAGAAACTACATGCTCATCATTAAAGCTCAAATGACTCAGCAACTTTCAGTGGAAGGAAGTTTGGGAGACTTGGCGCCTGATGACTCTCCATAAATATACAGTTAGATGAAAAGATATTTATGAATTTTACAAATCAGGATGCTATAAGCCGTTTTACTTGAATTTAAACTAGAAAGCTGACACAGAACTAAGATGAATTGTTGAGCTCCAAATAAACATTTCACTGTCTCCCAGCACAGCATACAAAGTACAGATAGATACAGTGACTCTCCGGGGGAACCTAATGGGAAGTCTAGGATCATAGTTAGCATTCTCCCTGTATATCCAGAAATCTTTCTACTGCCTTATAAGTGGGTCTCTGACCCCTCCCCCTCTAGAACCTACAGAGGTGCCAGAGACATGGAAAAAAATCCCCACAGAAAATCCACAGACCGAGTTCAAACTGTCTCCAAGAGCCCCTTTCCTGCCCTATCAGTCCTGATTCCTCCAGTACAGTTAGCCCTCCACTCTGGTCCTTAGCTAGAGAAAAGTTTTACCTTCTTCTGCCTACGTGGCTGCTCTTGGTAACAACCCCTCTCATCTTTAAGGCATCTCCCTTAGTGAAGAACAGTAAGGTTCTTCCCCCTTCATCCCATCTCCAGCACCTCTTCCCATCCTTTCCCCTAATCACACACTGCCTGAAGGTTGGGCACTTTCTGCTGGGATGATGATTACCTTTTCCTCCTGGCTGCAGAGCTTCCTCGCCTTATGCAGGGAAAGCTTTTGTAGTTTTTGGTAAATTTCCACATGCTTTTTTTTTTGTTATTCTAACTGATTACCAGCAAAAGAGTAGGGGTTGGTTTAGTGCATGGTTCCGAAGGTGCGGAAGTCCTAGAGCCTGGTGCTAGCATGTGGTGAAGACCTACTTACTGCATTGGAACATGGTGAAGGGCATCACAGGTCACGACAGAGCAATGTGCCAGTTTGGGTCTTTCTTTCCCTGCTTATGAAGCAACTAATTCCATCATGGGTCCTTACCTGTTTCCTATTACCTTTCAAAGGACATACATTCAAACATCATCCGCACATGAATTCAAGGATCAAGCTTACTTGATCTTTATGAACTTTAGTGAACATACTCAAATCATAGTACAAGCCCCTCCAAATCAGGTCTTCAGCTACTTCCGTGTCCTTCAGTTTTCTAGGCACCTGGACCATCAATCTATCCCTTCTCATGTGAAACAGGAGATAGTGGCCAGTGGTACATAGTACAAAGGCTGGTAGATTAACCTTGTTTTCCAAACAAAACTAAGTTTCTAGGAAATATGAAAAGGGGGTAATGAGTGCCCTATGAAGACTACTGGGGGGGACCTTGGTGAACTGTAACACTGGGCCATCTAAGTGACATGTTCTTTTTCATCGCTGGACATTAACTCATACATCTGTACTTTTCATTCATTTATCATTTATGTGTGCATTTATGCACATGTATATTCAAACATACACTTTTATCCATTCATCCATTCAACAATTTATTACTGCTCCATTTTAACCAGGGTACACTGTGATGAGAAAGAAATTGATGGGTAGGTAGGATGTTTGCTCAACCATGTTTCTCAAGAGTGGCAAGAAGTTCAGGGTAGAGGACTCAGCTCTATAAGATCAATAGTGAAACCCAATATGTAAGTTGAGACAGATGGCTTTTGACTATCAGGCCCTTTATACCTCAAGAGTGTAGTCACTTTGGCCTTCTACGTGTGCCATGGATTACTGCTGTCATAGTGTGAGGGAAAAGCAACATTATGTGTCTTCTAGGTGGCTCTAGCCACCTCAGCTCCTTATCAGTATAGGTATATGGGTATGAGGAAACCAATATAAGCTCTAAGAGTCATGGTCAAACCCTAAGGTCTTCAAAGAGAGAAGACAGAGCACACTGGCACTCCATGTGATTTCCTGTTTTGTCATCATTAAGCAACCACCTTCCTCCAAAACAGAACCTTTTACTCCCCATCTGAGGTGTGGTTTTATCCACTGCTGTGTTTTGTGTACTCAGATCCCTACAAGGAAGAGTTCCCACAGTGGTGGGTTTTAAAAATTCACCTCTGTGTCTCTGCTGACAGCAAGCCCATGACCTTGTGAGAAGCGTGCCACCTGAAACAATGCTTCCCTGTGAAGAGAAATTGCACCCTACATGCTTCTAGCCCCCAGAACATTTGGAGAAAGGTAGCCAAACAATGGTGCTCCTCCCCAACTTCAGTTAGATCATCTTCATAGTTTGGGAGTGTGAACCTGTTGTGAGTTTGATGGTGTGGAATTGTTCCTTCCAGAACTGGACCTTGGTCAGGTTATGTACTCATGAAGATGGGCATGACAGAGCGAACCATAGGTTGTGCTTCTGGACTGGTGCTCCATTGTTAGCTGAGCCATGCAGATCAGTTGTCAAGCCATCTAATGACCTAGATTTTCCCTCTGTAAAATGGGCATAATCATAGCATATACTTGTACTTCTCTGAAAACCAAAATAAGACAATGCACAGGGAATTCCGAGGATGCTGGTGTTTGAATGCTTTGTAAATCACTTAGTGTTTGCTTTGGTATAATCTACACGGTGAGTTGGAGTCTACTTTGTGAGAGCCGCTCCCTGTGGAGGGTCCACGAAGCATCACACACATTCTCTGAGTTGTTGTGCCCCTAGGACAGATCTCACTGAGATTGGATGCCTTGGCCACTCTATACAGACCTTGTGGGAAAAGGTCATTTAATTTTTATTTTGTATCCCATGTAATGCCTGAGGTTTGAACAGTAAATGTTTGACCAGCTATCTCCTGATATGAGGGGCAGACTTAACTCCTGATGGGTTATCATTTGAGTCTTTGAAAGGCTCTGAAACTCCCTCTAACTAGTTTCTATGGAAATTGGAGCAATGGTTCATTTGCCTGTTTCTATCTTCTTTTTCAGGAACAGCCTTGTTGGGGAATGAAGGTTCAAAATGGGTATCATTTTATGTAATTCTCACACATTGTTTATACTCTCAGTCACCTTTCCAGTAGCTTCTTATAAAGCAAAGCTTATGTCAACACTTGGCACAGCTGCAGAATTGCAGGCCCAGGTACAAGGCAGACGAGAAGAGGTGAAGGCAACTGACAAGGCTGAGAGAGGGAGCTGGAAGGTTCTGTATTGTTCGACGTATTCCAACTCAAGCAAGAAAAAGAAACAGTGGTGCAATGGCATGGCAAGACTCTGGTGCCCTTCTCCGCACAGGCTTGTTGCTTTTGAATGGTCTGCAGAATACAGCATCAGCTCCAAGGCTCTAGCTTTCCTGCTGAGCTGTGACATTGACCCCAAGTCCTCAGTAGACTTCAAAGAAATGCTCCCCTGGCACAGGACGGCCTGATATCCTACTTCAGAGACCATCCTCTCATTCTTTTTCATGATCCCTCTGAGAATCAATTTCAGCTTCAAAAACAAGAGCAATATCAGTTGTGCTCTGCCTGAGACTGAGAGTTTTCTGGAAGGGAAGCCGTGAGGCTATTACTCTTTCTGTAACAGCAACATTTACAGATGTGTTTGTAGGAAAATGGCCTTTCTGGAAATGATTTATCTCAAGACCATCACCTTAGTAGCAAAGACAGAATATTTTCCCTTATGTCTGCAATGGTAAAACAGAAATCATGGAATCGGCAGGTGGGGAGTATCTTTCCCACTTAACCTGAACATGCTCTATTGTATTGAACGTCATTTACATCACAGTGAGGACTCAGTGAAGTGTACCTAAATGAGCGTGGCCAAGCTAGTAACTAAGTAGAAAAGGATCTATAGCTTGAGCTTGTTTTATACCAAAACTTTCAGGCATGCTCCTTCCAAGGACATTCAAAACAAGCCAACACAGCAGTTATTGTCCTTCTGCTTCTGTCAGTACCTCAGCCAGACTTTCTGTTATTATCCAGTCTGGGATGGTCAGAGAGGAAGAACGACAGGAGTGAGAAGTGGGAGGCGGGAGGGCATCTTTTCTTTGCTGTTCTTTAAGTTCTCTCTGGAGTTTTTGTTTCTCCTTTGGTCTCCGCCAGCCCTGTTCAAAAGCATAGAAAGCCCAGTATCTCAGTGCATTGGAAATGGGATTAATTTGGATATAGAAGGAAAGGCCACAGTACCATGTTGGTCAGTGCTGCTCAAAATACTTTTAATTTAATAGTCCAGTCGTGTTGGTCTTGCCCCTCTTCATCAATGCACATGTATTTTACGGGCTGTTAACTGTCTCCAGCCCCATGGTCGGGATGCACTAAGAGCAGTAGACACCAGTGGCCAGCTCCCTGCATCGTAGGGACCCTGTGATACATCCTTCTCATTTTCCCAAATCCGTTTCCATTCCTCAAAGTGGATAATTATAACACAGAACCAAGCTTTAGATTTTAATTTTGTTTTTCCTGGAATAGTTCTTTGGTTATCACTTGCTGTTTAAAACACAGTCCACAGAACTTTAGAGCGTCCATTAAATCTTTCAAAAAGTGCTCATTAAAAGTCTTCTCTGTACGCAGTGCAGTCTGGTCTCCTCCTTAGAGCACTGGTATTGACAGGCAGATGCTCTGATGGTGGAGACAGTGCAAACAAGAAGCAGAGTTGGACCAATGATGGAAGAGCAGAGAAATGGAAAACTGGACAGGGGTGGCAAGGTCATGACATGGTAAAGTAATGATAAGGTAATGGGTAGGGACAAAAACTTAGGAGGCTGGAGAGATGGCTCAGTGATTAAGAGCACTGACTCTTCTTCCAGAGGACCTGGGTTCAATCCCAGCATCCACACGATGACTTATTACTATCTGTAACTCCATATATGCCTGTGAAACACCAATCAATGCACATAAAAAATAAAAATAAAATAAATTATTAAAAAAACTTAGATGGAGGATAAGGCTGCTTAATACTAAAAACTTTGGCTTTCTGGACTTTCTTAACCTATAATCCTTGGAGCCTCCTTGAGAAATGGTTAGAGCTGAACCCCTCAAGGAGACATGCACAGCCTCAGAGAGAGGCTACCAGAGACTAAGAGGCAGTTCCAGCCTCCGATCCCTAGTCAGTGTCACACTTGTAATTCAGATGATGTTTCCTTTCCTTGTGATGTATTGACGCAACCATCACACGTTTCATTTAAAATCGTCTACATCCAACTGCCTCCCAGTGTAGCAATGCTTTTTGAAGGCAAATACCATACCCCTCATCATCAATGGTGGGGCCCTGGTCTTTGTAGATAATGCCCAGCTGTACATAGTCTGCTCTTCCTGCTGCTCCTAGATATGAGTTCTGCTGTCTGCCTCCATGTGTAAGGCCTGCTAAATTTAGTCTACCGGGTATGAAGCATAAATAACCTGTCAGATGGAAAGATCCATTATAGAAAAGCACTCAGAAGAGACCACTCAAAGGGCCTCTGAAGAGATCCGCATTATTTCATGAGATGTTCTTATACCCTGAAAGTTTCTATGCAAGAACAGCAAATGGAATTAGCTGTGGGGGTTCATGATCGTCAGTTATCAGAATACTTTTTAACCTGTTGGTCTAATGCCCCCTCAATAGCTATTAAACTGTGATGAGTATTCAAGATGCTTAAAGCTGTGCATTTACTATTCCTATGGTCTAATGAATAACACGCTATGAAAGCCACATGTCCTGCCCCCCCTGCTTTGTAACTTACCAACTGTGTGTGATTTGTCTCAGTGAGTCTTGGTTTCCACTGAGTGTTCCCAATACTGTTCAATACTGTTGTGGAGACCAAACAAGACTGGACTGTTAGTAATTCAAGGACACAGATTTATGTTACTAATCTTCATATTCTCACAGTCTGGCAAAGTTCATAACAACCACTAAATGGGCAAACAAATGCACAAATGGTAAAGGCTGCAAGCTCCAACACCACACAAATTAGGGCATGGGTCATCCAACTTTCGCTTAGTGTGGTGATGTCATTGGCTTTTCAGTTGCTTGACTCTGAGCTTTTATTTCTAATCAGTGGTGTAAGGAGATGGTTCTACATTCTCTTCACACCCCTTCCAGCCTTGGGATTCTTGGAGACTGTTACATTCTGTTTGACTCTGAATTTCCCATCAAGCAAGTCAAGCCCGAATTCTTATTTTTTAACTTTTCACTTTGAAATAAGTTTAGATTTAAAGATGGTATAAGATTCACGTCTGTCCTTCATTAAGCTTCCCCGGAGCAACCTCACATAACTCGAGCATGTTTCTAAATACTAAGAGATGATATAAGTTGAATCCTAAACTCTAGAAATTACTATGATTTCATCAGTTTTCCCATTAATGTCATTTTATTGGCCTAAGATATTCAAGCCACGATATTATGTAACACTTAGTCCTTATGCCTTTAAAACAAAGAGTTTACTATAAAATATTTTAGTTTACTGAAACAAAATTATAGGAGAATATAAATCTAATAATGAGTTCATCTTGTAAAAGCAGTGCGTGTCAACCATGCTCTATACATGTTTTAGAGATTCTTGGGGAACCTTTAAAGACCACCCTGCATGTTAGTGGATACAATGAGCCAAAACAAAATGCTGGACACTGTCTTATAAATTTGGAAATACCAGAAATCAAAGACATAAGCAAAATGGTTTACCCTGGAGAAAATCTTCATTGAGGGTAGTGGAGGTACTATCTGGGATTCAGGCTACCTCAAGCACCAACTAGAAAGATTTGATCTTTCAGTGTGTATTTATTGGAGGTCTGCTATATGCTAGCATTATTCCAGGTACTGGGAACACAGAAGTGAATAAGACAAAATTCATAAGTTCACAAAACTTATTTTTAATGAGGGAAACAAATAATATGGAAATACAGATCTAGCAGTAAGTATATTCGGGAAAACACATACTGAGGGTATAGAGGATGAAGGGCATTGGTTTAAATGGAAGTGAGCACTGTGTGTTTGAAATACTAAGCACCATGAGCCGGAATGATTGCTCGGCTCTGCCCAGCATAGCACATTGCAGATTGTGGAAACCAAAGTTCCTAACTTACACCGATGCTGACATAGCCCTGTGGAATAGTTGTCCTTCCTCCTCCCTTCACTTATGTGGATTGTCATTGATTAATTAATTCGAAAATTCAGCTCTGATAAAACAGATGCTTTAAAAATGTCCCTGCAGATTCTCTGAAGCACGGGGAGCAGACATGGCACGCTATAATACAACACTCTTCCTCCACATACGGACTTCACATAAACCTGGAATAAGTGCCCAGAATAAGTTTCGTCAAATTCCATAGTCACTAAATTGCTATTGACTGCCCTTACGCAGGATGTTAAAGCCTTAGATGTTTGTTATTGATGCAGATTTAGTTTTGAATTCCCGTCTTCTTCTCCTAGAAGCATCGTGCCTTTTGCTTCTCCTCTCACTCTTGCAGGAGGAGGTGAACACCTAAGGGACAACACAGCTGCGGGGTGAACCCTAGCTCAGAGGACCTCCCACCCCTGGACAACTCAAGTTCACTACGGCTTCCAGCTTCATCTCGCTCCACACGAGACTTGGCCATCCTATAGTACACACTATCCAAAGTCAAAGGAACCCCCTGAGAACACCCCGATACTCCCACCCCCAAGTAAATGTAGTCATAGAGGACAAGGTAAGGCCACCTGGAAATTTCACTGGTAGAAACAGACACCCTGCTTTGGAATGCCCTATTAGACGCTTTCTGCATAGACACCATAAGTAGCCGCACTCAGCTCTGAGAGCAGCGCCCTGTAAAGATGGCTTCCCATTAGCAAGTTCTCTTCTGCAGATCCTGTGTCTTGTCAAGTTTGTGTTTATCCCTCTTAAAATAAACCTGAAAGCTAATTTACTTACACAAGACAGCCAAATTGCAGAAAACTCACTGACAACGCCTCCCCAGAACAGAGTAACAGCCTGTAGGCAGCAGGGGGTGGGGTAGGGAGACATGTAATTGCTCCCCAGCCTGTGAGCAATTTCTTTCCTTCCAAATTTTTCACTGAGACTGGAGTCTGATCATAAAGTCATGATCGTCTCGGAGAAAGTGCCTGGGGCGTAATTGGTACCAGTTCTGGGGCATCTGGAACATGTGGTGAAGAAGCTGTTTTGCACAGTCCTGACTTTCTAATCCTGTGATTGGTGGAGATGGGGAGAAAAAGACAACAGAGGGTGGAAGAAGAAAAATGGAGATCTTAGAGTCCAAACATCAAAAATACACAGGAAGAGGAGGGGAGAGACACCTTGCCTGTCAACCTCACATTGGTCCCCCATAGACAAAAACAAAACAAAACAAACAAAATTAGTTCTTTTGTTTATTTTGTTTGTTTGTTTTTGCCTCTCTTCGAATAGTTTGGTGGGTCATGGTAAAGCAACCGCAAATGGCCACCTTTCAAACTAGACAGCATTTAGCTTCTCTCCTTAGTTGGGTGAACACAGAGGTCAAGGGACTGCAAGCACAAGGCAAGCACACTCAGAAGTGAGCAGCTGCTTGGTGGAACCTGTCTGGGGGTTCATCCTCCAAAGGAAGTAGCAGAGAGACACCTGAGGGGCTAAAGTCACACTGCTTTTTGTCATTAGCATCAGAACCAAAACCCCAGCCCTGACTTAGAGCAGGCCTCTCCTGTTTTGAATTGAGCAGTAGTCCCTAAGCACTATTCTTCTGTGCTCTTAACAACTGGGTTAGAAAGAGAATCCATTTACACGATGGTCCCCTGGGGTGGGTGGCTTGGACAGCCATTTGCAACTAGGTCATTTCCACCCTTGAAGCCAAGCAATGAGCCGGGCTGCTAAGAGACACTGGTATCTGTCCTCAAGACAAGCTTGGTCTCTGAGGCATTTCTGTGTCTGAAGGGGTTTTGGATCATTAAATCTGTTTGACAGAGACAGAGAGGCTACATGGGGATGACCTAACAAGGCCTGTCCAAGTGGCCTTGGTCTGCACCTGCTCCTGTAATTGCTGTCTCTTGGAGCTGGCTGGTCCTCTCCTCAGGAGCTGAAAACAAACTGACACCTTCCTCACCAGGGCTGGGCCTCTGCTGGGGTCTTGGAGATCTCACCTTCTCCCAGGATGACAAACTAGCTTGCATGTGGTTCTGGGCCCCAGGCTCTGCTGACAAGAGTCTACCTGAGGTGGAGGCAGCAGGCTCAGGATATGGTCTTTAAAGCCGAGACTTCCTGGATCCAAGGCTTGTCTTTCTAGATGAGGAAAACCACCTTATCTCTCGAACAGAGTTTGGATACCTACAGCATGATTTATAGGCTCGTTTTAAGCATTAAATGAGATAATTGTGTTAAGTTTGGTATGATGAGTGGTCAAAGCTGTCAATAAATGAGACTGTTTCTACAGACGCCCTCTTCTGTCCAGCTGCTTCACTAAGCTGAGCCATTTTCTTCAGGACGGGTGGTGGTAATTGTCACTACTACGGTTTTACATTGACCCCTTCCAGTCCTCCACTCCACCAGCGCCTTGCAGGAGCCCCACTCATGGTTGTCTTGCTGGGCAGACAGCATATGTGGCAGCCTTCTTCATATGTGGCTACCTCTTCCCTCAGTCTGACTCTCTCAGGGTCAATCTCCACCCTCTCCCCAAGCCTAAAGTTAGGGCTGTATTCAGACAGCTGTGAGAGACTGGTCTAGCCATCACTGGCTCTTGAAACCAGTTTCTCATCAAATACCAGGGCTGGGACTGTCACATGAGAAGCACAAGCTGGGACCAATTCTCCTCCATTGATTAGGACCTAATCTTCCATTGATTAGGGTAAATGGCAGGAGAGCACCTCTAAAAACCTTTGGTAAACTGTATCCTGGCAATAGAGGCCACTTTAAATTGTGAGAGGAGAGGAGAGAATAGGAGGAGCGGGATAGAGAGGCACACGGAGAAATCTTAGTACTAAAACTTCACAGCTCTGTTTCCACAAAACAGCAGAGAGCTGTTTGACTTTACTCCCCTCTGCTTCTATGTCTCAGACCTTTCTGCCCAATCACTTGCCCTGAATCAATATTTCTTAGACTCTTGTGTGCTGAGGACCCAGCTGCTTACCTCCCTTACTCTTCTGGAGTAAATGTTTTCGGAAAACAATAAACCATTACCAAATGGAAACATCACTCCAATGTCACAGTGATGCTCACTTACTATAAACTCCTTGAGAAATTCAATTTTTTTTTTTAGTTTGATAACTATTCTGCAGACGCACACCTGACCCGCAGGTCACACTAAACCCAAGGATGGCCTTTGAAGGAGTATAATCACAGAGGAGTCCATCTGCCATGGACATATCCCACTCATATTTTCACCTCACAATGTCATCTACATTGTACCAGCCCTGCCCACGAGAGCATGCAACAGTAAGTTTAGGCTATGCCTGGGCATAGAGCAATGCTAACCCTCGAGGACCAAATTTCTCCCTGGAGTACAAGCACTGACGTCCCATCCCAAGGGCACTGGCTGCTCCTTACCATTCCATACCAGCTCTGTTGATCTCCTCCCACCAGCACTCCGTGGGCTCCCCGAGGCTTTGGGGTGTGGGCATGCAGGCATAGTTCCACTGTCGATCAGAGCCTTCCTTCTTGCTAAAGATGCTCCTCACAGCTACCACCACTTGGCCGTGGGGGCACTGGTAGCTGAAGCCTTGCCGGTTCAGATTCACCCAGCCATCATCACTATAGTCGTGGTACTGCTGGTATGGGTACCCGTAGTCCCCGTACTGGCCCCAGGCTGTTGTCACCAGAGGCAGAAGCACCCACAGAAGAGTGAGGTCCATGCCGCCTGACTTTTGGCAAAAAAAAGTCACCCTAAGCTGTAGGGGCTGACTTTTATACAGCCGCCGCTGACATGTGGCTCCCAGATGTGGGCGAACTGCATCCAACTGCAGTGTGTCATTGCTCAAGTGAGAAATTGGCCTCGCTTGCATCCAGCTCATTTTAAGGTGGAATTCTAGGAATATACGAGGAACATGTAAATCAAGAAAACTCCCTGGGGAATCACCTCACCAAGAGGATCCAGGCCAGCTGCTCCAGTCTTCTCAAGAAACACCTAGGAAGGACCTCTCAGCAGTGTGTATCCCCCTTCCACCCCGCTCCCCTCCTCACTAACCAACCCTGCCTGATCTCCAGCATAGCCGTCTAGAATCGTAGTAATATCGAAGTAGTGGTTTCAAAATATAAACAATGGCAAGTTAAAGGGACACAACTGTTTTGATTCCTGCAAACCTGTGTGCCTGGTTTCCATCAAGTTCTTAGCTGAACGTCTTTGAATTTGAGGTTGAAGCGGTTATATCAGTTTTCAGGTCTGTGGTTAGAAGTCCTAACTTTATGCTGGAAAGGTTGTGGGGTAAAGGGAACACTTCTGCATTGCTGGTGGGAATGCAAGCTGGTACAACCCCTTTGGATGTCAGTGTGGTGATTTCTCAGAAAATTAGGAAACAACCCTCCTCAAGACCCAGCAATACCACTTTTGGGTATATATCCAAAGGATGCTCAATCGTGCCACAAGGACATGTGCTCAACTATGTTCATAGCAGCATTGTTTGTCATAGCCAGAGCCTGGAAACAGCCTAAATGCCCCCCAACCGAAGAATGAATATGAAAAATGTGGTACATTTACACAATGGAGTGCTACACAGTAGAGAAAAATAATGACATTTTGAAATTTGCAGGAAAATGGATGGAGCTAGAAAACATCATATTGAGTGAGGTAACCCAGACCCAGAAAGACAACTATCACATGCACTCACTCATAAGTGATTTTTAAACATAAAGCAAAGAAAACCAACCCACAAATCACAATCCCTGAAAACCTAGACAACAATGAGGACACTAAGAGAGAATACATAGATCTAATCTACATGGGAAGTAGAAAAAGACAAGATCTTCTGAGTAAATTGGGAGCATGGGGACGTTGGGGGAGGGTTTAAGGGGAGGGGAGAGGCAGGGATGGGAGCAGAGAAAAATGTAGAGCTCAATCAAAATCAATAAAAAAAAAGAAGTCCTAACTTGCAGACAGGAGTACTAATGGTCCACGCAGAGAGCAGCTGGGCACCGTCTCTGTACTTGAGCATCTGAGCTGCTGGAGTTGATCTTTTTAGCTCTAGCTCCAGCATTTTAAATCATTTGGGCATGTCTTTTTAAATTTTTATCTGAATTTACTTTTTATTGACAATAGATAAAATACATTTATTTTGATTATGGTTTCCCCTCCCAGATCCACCCCACTTCCCCTTCCACCCATACCTACACCGTTTATTTCTCTCTCTCTCTCTCTCTCTCTCTCTCTCTCTCTCTCTCTCTCTCTCTCTCTCACACACACACACACACACACACACACACACACACATTAGGATATAAATAAGAACCTAAAAAATAAAAAAAATAAAATAAAGTTAAATAAAATGAAAACAAGCAAACCAGAATAGGACAAAACAGACAAACATAAGAAAAAGAGCTGAAGGAGAAGCTTGAGAAACGCATACCGATGCAGACACATACACACACACGTTCCCACACAGAGAAATCTCATGTGGCCGTTTCTTAGGTGCACAGCAGTGCCCGCTATTCACATAGCTTTCATTGCACATTCTGCAATCACAATGACCAATGATATCTGAAAATTCCAAAAATCTTAAAATATAGTTCTGCCCTAGACATGAAGGATTGTAGCCTTGCAGGGGACCCAGGTGCTATACTGAAAAACAAGTTTTCCAAATGGTTTGTGTTTACACTCATCCAGGAGAAGACTGAGTCTCCCTCTCTCAGCAGCCATTAATTGCCTGTAGGTCTTCAGCCAGGGGAGGGGAACTTGTGAGACGTCCGCCATTCACGTTGGCATGTCATCTGGTCTTACCCATTGTACAAGTCTTGTTTAGGTGACAGTATTGTTGATATCTCATGGGTGCAGCTTCCCCATCAAATACAGAAATCACCGTCTCACAGCGGATGTCTTAGTGTTCTGGTCCTTGGAATCTTTTCACTTCCTCTTCCATGATGCTCCCTGAGCCTTCAGTGTAAGGGTTGTGTTATAAGTGTGTCAGTTGTGTTGTAAGTGTGTCACATCCAATTGTCCTCTGCATCTCGTCCAGTTGTGGATTTTTATAATGGTCTGTCGGCTTCATTTAGGTGTGTGTTTGAGGGCTATGCTTAACAAATATTTCTCAAAAGAGATGCACAGCCCAGAAAATATCATGCTATAAATCTCACCCTGTTCTAGCTATAGAACATTTACTGATGACATTCATGCTAGACTGAAGATAAGGTAGCCTTAAATGAGAAAGGAAAACATGCATGAGAATAAACACACACACACACACACACACACACACACACACAGTATATTAAGTATTAACTTGCTCTCATTCATGGTCACTAAATAAAGGGGAAGGAGTGGGTACGTTAGCCTTGGTTTTATTCTCGGTCCATTTTCTTTACACTTCTATACATAACTGACTTCGAATGGCCTCTCTGACTTCTAATGCACTGTCACAGTGATCCTAAGTCCTGTCAACACTTAGGAATTACTTGAGAAGATTTATAAAATTGCTGTGGTCTGAGTCATTCTTAAACCAATAGAATTAGAAGCTTATGAGCAAGACCCAGTGGACACCATCCTTTAAGGCCCTCCCACATGGCTCTCCTGTGCAGCAAGGATTGAGGAGTCTTTGTCATCTTGATTCGTGTGAGCAGTGCCCAGCATTCTACCCATAAAGAGCTCAGAGACAGCACAGATCACAGCAAACGCTCTTCCTCCTCACCCAGCATTTGTGTTTCAACAGTTTCCAGGTCTTATTTGCACCCTCTCCAACCCAGTTACAGCAATGTCGAATCCTATCTGACCCGGCTTAGTCATCCTGACTCCAGAGCCCAGGCTTACCACTGTTGGACCGTATCTTCTTCTGGAAACAGAAGGAAACCAAAACATTTTCCCTTAGAACACTGACATTTATTGGACTGAAGAATATTCAAACACAGAGAAACTTTCTGCCTTTCTCCCTTCTGCCTTATGACAGGACATTAATCATTCTTTACAGACGACAGTTTATCAGCTCCGAGCCAGGAGCCAGCGGGAACTGCGGACAAGCCTTGCTTCATTGAATTCTTCCATATATTTGATCCCCACAGTTTCCCTGTGTTTAGTCATTCTCTTATGTCTTGTCTCTACCCCAAGATTTATTACACTTATTTGCAAAGTATAAAAGCATCTTGGTTTGGACAGTATTTTTGGACTTTACGGTCTTGTGGAAATTTCCCACAGACACAAAGTTAGTAAAACTGGCATGCCTCGTCTCTTGTTAAGCTGACTTAAGTTAATTTATAATCATAACTAAAGGTCCTAGGTAGGGAAGAGCTGAGGTGAGGAAAGAGAGGTGAGGTCTCTCCCCCTCACACTCCTAATGACTCAGGATGCTCTGAAGAGATATAGACAAGGGACATCCAAAACACTACACAAGTCTTTTCTCTGGCTCCTCTTGCTTCTTTTTATTTATTTCTTGTTTATCAATAGCTTTATGGAGATCTAATCTCTAAACCACCACTTAAGGTATATCATTCAATGGCCATAAATATATAGTCAAAGAGTTTCATAACCATTTTGACAATCAGTTGGAGGCCATTTTGATCATTCATCAAAAAAATCTGGACCCATTCATGATCACTATTTCTCCTCAGCCCTTCAAGCCTATGGCAACAGATAATCTCCTCCTATTTCTGTGATTTTTTTTTTTTATTTTGGAAATTTAAGTAAAATCATTCCAAATGTGATTTTTTTCAGGACTGAGTTTTTTTTTCATCTCTTAAGTTTTGAAGGTTCACTCAAGTATGGGATGTGTTTGTGCTTCCTTCGTTATTCTGCTGTGTGGACATAAGAGCTTTGCTTGCCCATTCATAAGGGCAACAGACATTGGGCTGTTTCCATTTGTTGACGCTTATGCTGAGCGAACGGCAACTCCATATTTAACCTGATGAGGAACGACCAGAAAGTCTTCCAAAGCAGCTGCATCGTTTTACCTTCCTGACAGCAACAGAGGAGGGTTCCAGTTTCTCCACATCCCCGCCAGCACTTGTCATTGCCTGAGCTATAAAAGCTGTGGAAACGCACCGACACTTTGGTAATACAGTTTTTGGAACCTGAATTCACTCTGATCTGGCAGTTGCTTTTCGCATGATCCATTGCTCTTTTGTTGTAGGACTCAACATTTGAGCATTTGGGCTTAGTCCAAACAGCTACCAGGGAGGTGAAAACTGAGCACAGTGGAGGCGACGTGAGAATCGGGAGCGCTGATACTGAATTAAGAGGAAGGTAGATGGCTATGTACTTGTCACCTACTTTCCATGTGACAGAACAATTACTCTTCCAACAGTCAGAAGATAACCATTTTGTGGCTGAGAAAAACAAAGTTAAAAAAACAATGGTAACTTGCCTCCATTTTTACAGGTAGAACATTGCACAGAGAGACTTGAATGAATCAGTTTGGTTCTCTTACTGAGGAGATTAGATCACCCCAGGTGCTTTGAGAGTCACAGTAGCACCACGGACACTGCCCAGAGCCCCAAAGAGATTGGGTCCCAGAATTGTCAGAGCTGGAGCCCCATGAGAAAGCCTAATGACCTTGCATCAGGTTTTCTTCACGTTGGCACTACTGATGCTTTAGATCAGATGAATCTTTGCTGTGGAGCTGCTGCAACATGTTGTGGGACTTTGTCGTTAAGATTTCCGTAGCATTCCTATTGCCTTCACAACCAGAAGTTGTTTCCAAACGTTGTCAAAAGTCTCCTGGGGTATAAAATCATCTCTTTGTTTTATCATTTGTAAGATGGGAGATAGTCATAGTGTTTGCCTGTCACCATGAGACTGTTCTGAGAGGGGACAACTACAGTAATCCAAAATCAACCAAAACGTAAGATTGTGCAGCCCAGGCCCTGTGGGTAGATCTACCAATCATTCCTGCACAGGGTACAGTGCTGGAAAGGGGGCAGAAAGATCGTAAGAGACAGAGAAGCAGGGAGTTTGCAGTGATATCGTGTCTCCTAGACTGTGAGAGGTGACATTGGTAAAATCGTGACAGTGTGACTGCCCACATGTGAGATGAACAAGGACAACAACAGCAGACATGCAGAGTGGACAGAGGAAAGCCCACGAGGCCTGTATAAAGTCCTACCGGCAACCAAGGAGCGGGGAGAGTGGGAGAAATGGTCTTCCTCGGGGAAGAGCACACTGATTGGTTATCCAGCCCTGAAAACATACGTACAAATAACATTATCCAGACCAAGCAGGTTATATGTAGGAATACATATATGCATATACATATTGCATGTAACAACAATTTTGAAAAGCAGTGATAAATTTGAAGAGAGCGAGGCAGTTTATATGGGAGGGTTTGGAGGGCGGAAGGGAAGGGTGAAATTGTGTAGTTTAGTATAATCTCAAAAAGAAAATAAAAAAGATTGCTCTGAGAACCTTATTAAATCATGGTCTTTCTAAGACTTCGTCAACTGTATAGCTTGATAGAAATGAAAGCTGGCATTATGACTTCCGAGAAATACTAGACACTGGGGTTAAGGGCATCATCAAGCAAATCAGGGTACCAAGCAGCCCTAGGGTTCTGCAGTGCAGCTGGGCATCCTTACGCAGAGAAGTAACTGCAGGGTGAGTGTGACCTCCCAGAGTAATCTTCTAGAGACAGCTGTCAGGAAAACAAGGACTGAGAATGGAAGGAGAGTATGGCAGTGAGGAACTCAGGAGGCCCTGGAGTAGCAGGGAGGTGGAGACGCCATTTTCTTGGAGGAGCGGAAGCAAGACTATCCAAGAGTGTGGGAACAAATGGTGAAGACAAATCAGGTGAGCTGAGATGCCTGGAGCAGGAAGTCCCTGTGACTTGCTGCTTAATAAGATGGCTGGGGTCTGTGGGGATGAGTAGAGGCCAGCGATGTACAGATGTGTGGAGGTCATTGCTTTAGGAACTGTAGTGTTTCCAACGGAAGACCAGAGATCAGAATGCCTGGTACAACCTGAAGCTCAGGATGACGAGAATGTGCTGACAGAATGTCCCGTGGGGAGATCTAGATTCAAAAGTGGGGAGAGCAGGGAGGGAGGCTGTTCAACCAGAAAGCACTCATGCAATGTCATTCCGTGACAAATTTCCTAAAATTCATCAAGTCATCTTTAAAATAGCTTAAATTTAAAAATGGTTAAAATTATAACAATATCTTATATTTGTGTATGTATGTATGTATGTACGTACACATATACATACAATCTAGCAGGCACCAGAGAACAAAGAAATATGAAATATTTATTATCTTCTGGAGTTTAAAATGATCGCAGTACATATATGTGTTCATAGACACAAAATCTACCTTTGATTGTTTCCATTTAGTCAACTTATAAGCACAGGCTTTGAGAGGGGCAGTGATGTCCACACATGAAGAACAATGGGTGAAGAGGTTCGCACACACAGACCCACGTCCCTAGTCCAGGCTGAGATCTCAGAACCCTCTCCCAGTTTTGGTTGTCAATCCCAACGAATTAGATAAGTTTCTCAGAGAATGTGACATTTCGTTACTAGGTGAGTATCTCCTTAGGGGATTCATCTTAATTTTGGAAGAGGCAGTCCCTATATTTACCAACTTCTACCCTCTGATTATTCGACAGGTAAGGTGGTGGGGGCCAGGAGTTAGTGGAAAAAGGGCTCACCCCAAGGAAGGCGAGTGTCTCCATTGAGTCAACAGGATTGTCTCCTTCCCGTTTCTAGTGGACTCTGATCACACCTGGCTTACCCTTCAACTAAAACTCACGGTCATGACCTTTTAAGTAAGACGGGTGAGCATTCTTCCATTGTGCTAGCTCCTCTCTTCCCCGTCTCGTCAGTACTGTACTTCCCATCAGTGGGTTTAAAATATTGTACGTGATCACCAGAGAATCTTCCTGTCTTTGCCGGTTCTACATCAATTACGTGCTCACTCAAAACAATTAAGTCTAGCTGGGCAGTGGTAGCCCACACCTTAAATCCCAGCACTCAGGGAGGCAGAGGCAAGTGGATCTCTGTGAGTTTGAGGCCAGCCTGGTCTACAGAGTGAGTCCCAGGACAGCCAGGGCTGTTAACAGAGAAACCCTGTCTTGAAAAAAAAAACAAAAACAAAACAGTAAAAATAAAAGAATTAAAGTCACAGAGCCCTTCACATGCCTTACTCTACAGTTAGATTACTAGGTCAGTCCTACTGAAATGAAATCCTCCAGCTGGGGCCTGTTAAATATCCTAAAGTCTAAGGAGCACAGGCCGATGTGTGTGTTTGCTTCCTGAGAGTGTTTCTGATCTCCCCAGGGCAAGGCAGACAGGAACGCTCCTCTGCCTGTGTCCCTGCTGTTGGTCAAAGTACAGACATTCCCATGGCTTTCAGGAGCAGGCCACCTGTCTCCTGCTCACAGGCCACCCACGCAGACAGTGACAGAGCAGAACTGAGAACTGTGGCAGAGGCAGTGGCCCAGCCTGCCGCCTGCTGTCTCTGTCAACAGCCTGAAGCTCAGCACCCTGCACATTCATGAGTCCTATTTTCTAACCCAGCTCCTTTGAATGCTGCAATATTAACACCTACCAAATAATTTCGCTCCACACCAGGAGGCTGCCTTCACCTAAGCTGAATCAAGAAAGACATTTTTACTGCTTTGCCGTAGAAATTTCAGCACTCCCCCATTTGTGTGTGTCTACATGTACATATGCACTCACACATACATGCCTATACTTTACTATTATCAGAGAAAAATTGAAGGCCACAATCCATGTAGAGTGCTCAGAACAAAGCCAGTCACTAAAACAGAAATGAACACTCCATCTTTTCTTTGCTTTCTAGATTTATTCCCTTTCCTGGACTGTGCCCCAGGAGGCTTTTCTGTGTTGTTTTTTATGCTCTAATGTCTTCTGGCTCCTGGGTGGGCCTGCACCATCAGGAGCTTCCTCAAATAGAAACTCAGGAGTTCGGGAGTCATTCTGCGATTCTCCTGGCTCTCGCTGCACTGAGCCCTGATTAGCAATGACTAGGAATCTCTTCCTTCAGCTTTGGGTGTGGTCCACAGGCCTACCCTCCACGATGAGTGCTTCTACCGGGTTCCCACAGCCCTGCTTTCTCACCCTGCCACATACAGACTAAAGGAGTGCTTATGGTTACAGCTGAATTTGCAGTGTTCAGCTTAAAACTCAGTTCTTATAGCATCTGTTCAAATCCAAGCTGTTGCAATCTTTTCCCTCCAAGAAGCCAAAGGTAAAATGCTTTCCTGAAAATTCACAGAGAATCCATATGCTTCATCCTTGTCTTAGTTATGGTTCTATTGCTGTGAGGAGACACCATAACCAAGGATACTTACAAATGAATACAAGTACTTGGGGCCTGGCTTACAGCTTCAGTGGGTGAGCTCATGACCATCATGGCAGGGAGCTGGACTGCAGGCAGGAGCAGCACTGGAGCAGCTGAGAACTTATAGCCCTTATCCACAAGTTGTAGGCAGAGAAGTGTAGTGGGGAGACTGGTCCTTTTGAAATCTCAAAGCCCACCCAGTGACACAGCTCCTTCAACAGGCGTGTGCTCCTAATCCTTCCCCAAACAATCCACCAAGATCAAGCATTCAAACATATGAGACTATGGGGCCATTCTTATTCAAACCACCACAGTCCTAAAACTTTTGGTCAGGCTTCCCTGCTAGGCCATGTTTCCTTGTGCCTGGAGATCTTCCCAAACCACACTGTGCCTACCTGCCTATTCTGTTAGTGTGCCTGACTGTTATACACACGTCTAAACCCACTTTATTGAACGTCACTCCCTTAATTCTTCAAGAAACATGTTGCTCCGACTTTACAACTGAGACCATTGATGCTTAAAGGGAAGTCTGTATAAGGTCACCCAGCTGGGGGACAGGGTCTGTTCTGAAGTGTTTTAGTACACAAAACTTGGGCTCTCAAAATGAATCATCTCTAGATGATTGGGAATCATTCTAGAAACTCATGCTGCATCTTCTCAGCTCCCTGTCACAGACTCCTGCAGATCCTGGGAAATGAGAGCAATGATGAACTTTTCTGTTCTCTAAACAAAAAGTTTAGAATATGTATAGATATGTAGGGAAATAGATATATACATATATCTTCCCTCTGTCCCCAAGACATTCCCTACCTTTAGCTGTGTCCTCAGGGAAGTCTTCCTAACTTGCTTGATTCAGACAATCCATCAGCTTCCCCTCTGCACAAACCTCCCTCAGAGCCTTTCTCACAATTGCAATGTTCTACCTATTTATTAAGTCATGTGATAACATCTGATAGCTTTCACTAGGTTATAAGTTCCAAGGAGGCCAATGCTGCGTCTTTCAGGCTAGCGTACTGTTCCTAGAACACTGCTGACATTCAATGAATATCAGTTGTCCACAGGCCTGTGAGGTCATATGAACCCTTGATACCTTTAGGAGCAAGGAATTAATTCTATCTGATGTCTATCAAGATGTGAAATTCAGAATAGGAAGTAACTCTGGAAGCAAGAACTTTCTGACTTACCATTTATTAGCAAGTGACTCTAGACTATCTGAACAGATACTGCCCACTGAGCAAGACAGTACACCATTTGAAAGAGGGGTATATACTTTTTGTGTGCACAACTGTATTCCCAGAATTTAATTCATATATCGGCACTTCTTGCATGGATGAGTGGACAGGCCAGTCTAGGTGAAGGAAAGACATGCCCTCCTCCTCTTTCCTCAATCCATATCTGCCTCCCCTCCTGGATGCTTTTAGGAGTCACTGAAGCAAGGCTTGACATAATGTGGCCTTCTGGCTAATGACATTACAGAAAAATTATCAGCGGTGGAGCACACCATGTGGTGATATAAAAAAATGAGACGGCTTCAGGGAAAACATTTCAGTTCATGGGGTGAAGACTACAAAGGGCCAACCCCTGTTGACCAGAACTTCTAGCCAGTGGCTTCGTATAGAGAAAAGTCTCAACTGGACAGAAATGCAAACCCTACCTTTTAAAAAGTGTGCGTGTGTGCATGTGCACGAGTGGACAGAGGCAACCATAACTTACTTAGATGGTTTATATGTCAAAGTACCTCTTTCGCAAAGGCATGGTATGTCTGAAGGCTCATGTCAGCCAGACATCCAAAATTAGGTGGTTCATAATGCACAACTCTGAACAGTTAACATGGTACTTTATTCTGATAAGTTCACTAATTATAAACATAGTTTTAGAATTTTTTATTTGGGAGTTTGGTTCACCAGAAGCGCCAGTTGTCCTTGTTGTCACTAGCGTGGAACATTCTGTGGCACTTAAGTCATTGCAGCCAATAACATTGATGGCTTTTTGAGGTCTGGTGCAGTGAGCTTAGTTAGATAGCATCGTCTCCGAATTTACGTTGACTTAGAAACTCAGAATATGACCTTATTTGGAATAAAGATCTTTGCCAATATGTTTGATTAACAACCTCTGAGGAAATGTCATTTAGGTCACTGATTAGCATTCTTACAGAAAGAGAGATGAAACACAGAGACACAAAGCAGAGGATGGTAAGGAGTCTGAGGCAGAGATTGGAGAGATGAGTCAAAGATTGCCAAGAGCGAGAAATATCAAGGAAAGAATTTTCCCCGGAGTCTCTGGAGAGAGAAAATGATCCCCATTGCCTGGGACATCACACTCATATTCTCCAGAATGGAAAAAAAGTAAATTTCAGTTGTTTTAAGCCAAGAGGTTTAAGCTCAAGAAAACTACTTCAGCTTGATACTAGAAGGTTCGACTGTTGTGGCAACACAGTCGGCAGACTGACCCTTGCCTACCTTCTCGGTCTCCCTCCACCACCTCTCCTGATTCTCCCACATCCTCTCCCACATCCTGCTGTGCCTCAGCTTCCTGAGCTAAGAAATCACACAACCTGACAAAGTGATGGGCAGCAGGCTTGGGGGAGGAGAGGACCTCACTTCAAGGAGGGTAAAGGATGGAAGTAAGTGCACGAGTGGGCTCTGAAGACACTTGGAAAACCTCCCAGAAAATTCCAGACTTCCTGCTGAGTATGGCTTCATGTTTCATCTCTGTACTCACCTCCAGCCATGGGGGTTAGAAATCCCTAAGAGAATATTGACACTTAGTTCTTGCCGCAGACTTAGCCAGGTTAGCTAATGTCACTGTGTTTCAGATTTCCCCCTTTGTAAAATGGTGAAATCAACCATTTCTACTTCATGCAATTGCTGTGAGAAATTAAATCAGCCAATATATGCAAACCGCTCCAAAGGTGACTTGCACATTATAAGTTACAAATAATGTTAATGTCATTTTTACATAATACATAAAAAACTAAGTTATGATATTAAATGAGGATGAGAATTCCCCCAATGACTCTTCATCTATCTGGAAAAACCTAACAATTTCATGAATATCTTACCTTAAAAAGATTGGAATAAGAGAGAGAGAAAGAAGCACATGCAAAAAGTTATTAGTGAAACAGGACCAAAAAGAGTCAATATTATTTTGACAGGTTCAAAGTACTTCTGTGAAATCCCAGAAAGAGGGGGAAAAAAGTTTCCAGTTTTCTTTCTACAAGGTCAAATGAACGTTTGACATAATCCAGTGATCAAATCCATTGATAGTGGCCAATACCTGGGTATAACATGAGGTGCTGTTTGCATAGCTGTGTGCTCTATCCCATACCGCTTTCCTCCTGCTGCTCATGATCACATCCAGTCCTCCGAATGATCCAGGCCTCCGTACAGTAAGCTGGGTTACATGTGGCATCTTGTGCTGGGAAATGCAATAGAGTTCCTGACCAGCAAGGGCTGGCATTGCTCGGTGGTCAATCAGAAAGGAACCAAGCACTATAGCCATAGTGGATCCCCCAATCCCCTGGGATGGAGATGTTATGTAAGCATTAATGATGACTGCAAGGGAAGACAGAACGGCTAGTACGGGAAGGATCTCTAGGGGCTGCCGTGGGAAGTCAGGATGGCTACAGTGACTTTGCAGGCTTCCCTTCATTACAGGCTTTATCTTGGTGTTTTGAGTCAGTTCCCCAGATATGTGTCACATTGTGGGGGTTCACAGATGGGAGCCTGTTCCACCTTGACTAAAGCTCAGAGAGTTTGAGCTTATTTTTACTCTTTCAAAGTTGTTGACAACAGATGTGACTACAAACCAGAGATCCTGATCTGGGGTGGGGTTAATTGGTACTGTGGGTATAGAGGTGGATCTGCTCCACCTGGGCCAAAGGGCGGAGAATTCAAGACTATTTCTTACATCATATTAATGGAGTCTGTTTCCTCACTCCTCCCCTTTTGGGGTGAAGTATATAAGCATGTGAAAAATAACATGGGTGGCTCAGGATTCATTGAATTTCCCTTCCGGTGCTGTTCTGCGTTTCTGCCCTTTATGTCTCTCATATCTCTGTTCCTCTTGCTTAATAATTCTAACCCTTATGCTCCTTCCCTGAAATGTGTGAGCTCATTGAGGCTGGACCCTGACAGATGTTGTCCCAATGTGTGGCTTGCGACATCACATTGATGAATAGTGTGACGGATAGGAACTTTTCTTCTGGAAAGCGTATTCTTAAAGTGCACTGTGAGATTGGTTTTAAGATGGGAAAGTACCCCAAGTGTTAGGAGATGAGCTTCTGTATCTCCTTGGTTCTATTTTTTCTGAGTAGGGTGATCTGCAGGACCTGCATGCTTAGCTGTCACTAATGTCTAAAGTGATTTACACAATCCGCCTCCACTTCCCCAAAAAGTTGTAAGTCACCAAACATCCCTGAGCTTGGTTTCTCGTCCTTTAACATTCATCAGTTCTGGGATTGAAATGTGTGTGTGCCAGTGTGAAGAGACCAGGGGAGAGTCCCAGGTGTCCTACTCTGTCACCCTCCCGGTCCCTGCTCCTTTGAGGCAGTCTCTCACGTACCTAAAACTAGGCTGGCAGTCACCACAGCAGCCCTCCTGTCTCTGAGGAAATGCATGGCAGTCCAGGTCATTCTGGCATTTCATTTAGGTTCCAGGGATGCAAATTTAGGTCCTCAAGCTTGCAAAGCGAGTACTCTTTCCTTCTGAACCACCTCACCAGGTCTCTGTCTCAGAAACTTTAAAGTGGCATAAGCCATTGGTTAGGAAAAAGGATAAGTTACTGAGAGATGTCAGGAGACTTCCCTGAGTCTAGGAAGGGATTCAGACACATGGATTGCTTTTTGGAACATGAAACCTGTCATCATTCTTCTCTGGCTTGTGCTTCAACTTTCCACGGCACAGAAAACTCTTATCATCCTCATCCTAACTCACGGGTAGGTTTCAGCTTAGATGCCCAGCCCACTCCCCAGGTGACCTTGCTGATACCGCAGCAATACCCTTGTACATTCTTGTTTCGGGTGTCCCTGTTAAATGACTTCCAAAGCTTTCCTGTGCTGTTTCTTTTCTAGAAGCACACTTTACACCGTAATCGCCCTAGAAGTAGTCACACTGGTGTTCACTGTTCTGCCCACTTGGAGAACTCTATCTGCCTCTTAATGGATGAAGGCGTAAGTCACAAAACAATCCCATACCAGTTTGGAATTATGATTAATAAAAGGGTTATTTATTTAAGGGGAAAAACTTACAGATAACTGTCCTAGACAACACCCCTCGGTGAGACCAGGAACAGAGTCTAGCAGCTGAAAGTGGGAGCCTGAAGCAAGAGAGCAAGCACACAGTCACCCCTGCTTTTTAAAGCAAAAGAGACCATGCCCAAGTGGGCTGGTATTTTAAAGGCTTTTGGCTGAAGGAATGGAAGGAGCTCCCACAGCAATTCATTGTTGCTATTATAGAACTGAAACCCCAAGCAGTTTTCAGCCATCCACATGTTTACATTACCTGCAAGCAACAGTTTGACATTCATGACTATCAGCTGGTTCTTCCAGTTGCACAATGTTATAGAAAGATGTTCTGTAAATTATAGCATGATTGGGCTACTTAGTAGATATTTGAGCATCACACTATGATCAGCTGAGGACCATGTTATTTTCATTTTTATATAATGCAAAATAAAGTACAGTTTGGAACGTACATTTTATTAGAACCATGAAATTCTCTCCTGATTCTTTTGTAGAGCCCAAAATTCTGCTAAAAGTAGGATAGAAGGGCCTAATATAGTCAAGAAATATTGTTTATTAACCCTGAAAATCAATAGCTATTATTTTAGGGCTGTTTCTTTGTCATTCTCTCAAGAAGTGTCCTATAAAAATCCTAGCTATGGCAAGGTATTTCCTGAAATGGTCCTAGTTTTCCTTCATGAGAGAATGATAAAATATACTTTTTAAAATTTTTTAATTGATTTTATTGAGCTATACATTTTTCTCTGCTCTCCTCCTTTCCCTCCCTTCCTCTTCTACTCTCTCCCATGGTCCCCAGGCTCCCAATTTACTCAGAAGATCTTGTCTTTTTCTACTTCCCATGTACATTAGATTGATGTATGTCTCTCTTAGGGTCTTCATTGTTGTCTAGGTTCTCTGAGATGGTGAATTGGAGGCTGGTTTTCTTTGCTTTATGTCTAAAAGTCATCTATAAGTGAGTACATGCGATATTTGTCTTTCTGGGTCTGGGTTACCTCACTCACTGTGATGTTTTCTAGATTCATCCATTTGCCTGCAAATTTCAAAATGTAATGTAGTACTCCATTGTGCAAATATACCACATTTTCCTTATCCATTCTTCAATCAAGGGGCATGTAGGTTGTTTCCAGGTTCTGGCTATGACAAAAAAATTCTGCTATGAACATAGTTGAGCACATGTCCTTGTGGTACCATTGAGCATCCTTTCTTTGAGTATATACCCAAAAGTGATATTGCTGAGTCTTGAAATAGGTTGTTTCCTAATTTTCTGAGAAATTGCCATACTGTACCAAAGGGACTGTACCAGTTTGCACTCCCACCAGCAATGCAGGAATATTCCCTTTACCCTACATCCTCTCTAGCATAAGCTGTCATCAGCAGTTTAATCTTGGCCATTCTTACAAGTGTAAGATGGAATCTCAGAGTTGTTTTTATTTGAATTTCTCTGATAGCTAAGGATGTTGAGTGTTTCATTGTCTTTCAGACATTTTAGATTCCTCTGTTGAGAGTTCTCTGCTTAGGTATGTACCCCATTTTTATTGGTTTATTTGTTCTTTCAATGACCAGTTTCTTGAGTTCTTTGTATATTTTGGAGATCAGCACTCTGCCCAATGTGGCGTTGGTGAAGATCCCTTTCCATTCAGTAGGCTGCCATTATGTCTTATTGACTGTGTCCTTTTCTTTAGAGAAGTTTTTCAGTTTCAGGAGGTTCCATTTATTAATTGTTTCTCTCAGTGTCTATGTTACTGGGGTTATATTTAGGAAGTAACCTCCGGTGCCAATGTGTTCAAGTGCACTTCCTACTTTCTCTTCTATAAGGTTTAGTGTGGCTGGCTTTATGTTGAGGTCTTTGACCACTTGGACTTGAGTTTTGTACATGGGGATAGATATGGATCTATTTTCATTTTTCTACATGTTGATAACCAGTTATGATAGCACTATTTGCTGAATGTGCTTTCTTTTTTCCTTTGTCCTTTTTTTGCTTCTTTGTCAAAAATCAGATATTTATAGGTGTGTTGATTGATATCTGGGTCTTCAATTCAGTTCCATTGGTCCCCTTTTCTGTTTTTATACCAATACTGTTTTCAGTACTGTAGTTCTGTAGTAGAGTTTAAATTCAGGGATTGTGATGCCTCAAGAAATTCCTTTATTGCACAGGATTGTTTTGACTATCCTGGCTTTTTTGCTTTTCCATATAAAGCTGAGTATTGTTCTTTTGAGGTCTGTGAAGAATTTTTCTGGAATTTTGATGGGCATTGCATTAAATCTCTAGGTAAAATTGCCATTTTTACTATGTTACTTCTACCTACCCACGAGCATGGGAGATCATCCCATTTTCTGGTGTCTTCTTCAATTTCTTTCTTCAAAGATATAAAGTTCTTGTCATCTAGGTCTTCTACATGTTTGGTTAGAGTTACTCCAAGATATTTTATGCTATTTATGGCTATTGTGAAGGGTGATGTTTCTCTGATTTCTTTCTCATCCCATTTATCATCTGTGTAAAGGAGGGCTACTGATTTTTTGTATTAATCTTGTATCTTGCAACATTACTGAAGGTATTTATGAGTTATAGACATTCTTTGGTAGAATTTTTGGGGTCCCTTATGTAAATCATCATATCATCAGCAAATAGCGAGAGTTTGACTTCTTCTTTTCCAATTTCTATCCCTTGATCTCCTTTTGTTGTTTTATTACTCTAGCTAGAACCTCAAGTACCATATTGAATACATATGGAGAGAGTGCACAACCTTGTCTTGTTCCTGATTTCAGTGGGATTGCTTTGAGTTTCTCTCCATTTAGTTTGATGTTGGCTGTTGACTTGCTGTATATTGCCTTTATTGTGTTTAGGTATGTTCTTTGTATACCTGCTCTCTCCAAGACCTTTATCATGAAGGAATGTTGTATTTTGTCAAAGGCTTTTTCAGCATCTAATAAGATGATCATGTTTGGTTTTTTCTTTCAGTTTGTTTATATGGTGGATTACATTGACAGATTTTCGTATGTTGAACCATCCCTGCATCTCTAGGATGAGGCTGACTTGAACATGGTGGATGACTTTTCTGATGTGTTATTAGATTCTGTTTGCCAGTATTATATTGAGTATTTTTGCATCAATGTTCATTTAGTGAGATTGGTCTGCAATTCTCTTTCTTCATAATGTCTTTGTGTGGTTTGGGTATCAGGGTAATTGTAGCCTCATTATAAAGAGTTTGGCAATATCCCTTCTGTTTCTGTTGTGTGGAATAATTTGAGGAGTATTGGCATTAGTTCTTCTTTGAAAATCTTGTAGAATTTTGTGCTGAAACCATCTGGTCCTTGGCTTTTTTTGATTGGTGACTTTTGATGACTGTTTCTATTTCTTTATCACTTATAGGTCTACTTAATTTGCTTATCTAGTCTTGGTTTAATTTTGCTAAGTGATATTTATCTAGAAAAGTGTCCATTTCCTTTAAGTTTTCCAATTTTGTGGAGTACAAGTTTTTGAAATATGACCTAATGATTCTCTGGATTTCCTCCATGTCTGTTGTTATGTTCCCCTTTTCCTTTCTGAATTTGTTAACTTGGATATTCTCATTCTGCCTTTTGTTTTGTTTGAATAAAAGTTTGTCTATTTTGTTCATTTTCTTGAAAAACCAACTCTTTGTCTTATTGATTCTTTGTATTGTTTTCTTTGTTTCTATTTTGTTGATTTCCAGCTCTCAGATTAGTTGGTTCCTGCCGTCTAGTCCTCCTGGGTGAGTTTGCTTCATTTTGTTCTAGAGTTTTCAGGTGTTCTCTTAACTCACTAGTGTGGGTTTTTCCAGCTTCTTTGTGTGGGTATTTAGTGCTATGAGTCTTCCTCTTAACACTGTTTTCATTGTGTCCCATAAGTTTGGATGTGTTGTGTGGTCATTTTCATTGAATTTTAGGAAGTCTTTAATTTCTTCCTTTATTTATTCCTTGACCCATTGGTGATTCAGGTGAGCATTGTCTAATTTCTATGTGTTTGTGGGCTTTCTGGAATTATTGTTGCTGTTGAACTCTAATTTTAAGCCATGGTAATCTGACAAGACACATGGAGTTATTCCAATCTTTTTGTATCTGTTGAGGTTTGCTTTGTTACCTAGTATATGGTCAATTTTTGAGAAGGTTTCATGAGGTTCTGAGAAGAAGGTATATTCTTTATGTTTAGATGGAATGTTCTATAGATGTCTGTTAAGTCTATTTGTGTCAAAACATCTGTTAGTTCCCTTATTTCTCTGTTAATTTTCTGTCTAACAGTCCTGTCCAGTGGTAAAAGTGGGGTGTTGAAGTCTCCCATGATTAGTGTGTGGGTTTAATGTGTGATTTAAGCTTTAGAAGTGTTTCTTTTACATATGAGGTTGCCCTTGTATTTTGGACATAAGTATTGAGATTTCCTCTTGATGAATTTTTCCTATGACTAATATGAAATGTCCTTCTTTGTTTCTTTTAATTGACTTTAGTTTGAAGTCTATTTTGTTAGATATTAGGATAGCTATACCAGCTTGATTCTTAGGTCCATTTGATTGAAAATATTTTCCCCAACCCTTTACTCTGAGGCAATTATCTGTCTTTGAGGTTGAGGTATCTTTCATGTATGCAGCAGAAGGATGAATTCTGTCGTATCCAATCTGTTAGCCTGTGGTTTTTTTTATAGGTGAACCAAGTACATTTATATTAAGGGATATTAATGACCAGTGATTGCTGTCTCCTGCTCTTTTAGTTTTCATTGTTAGTGATGTTATTGTGTGTTTCTCCCTTCTTTGAGATTTGCTGCTGTGAGATCATCTATTGTCTGTGTTTTCATTGTTGTAGCCAACTCCTTGGGTTAATGTTTTCCTTCTAGTACTTTGTGTAGGGCTGGGTTTGTTGATAGGTATTGGTTAAATCTGGTTCTGTCGTGCACTGTCTTGTTTTGTTCATCTATGGTGATTGAAAGTTTTGCTGGGTATAGTAGTCTGGGTTGACATCCATGGTCTTTTGCTGTCCACATAATGCTTGACCAGGACCTTCTGTCTTTTATTGTTTCCATTGAGAAGTCAGGTATAATTCTGATAGCTTTGCCTTTATATGTTACTTGGCCTTTTTTTCTTTTCAGCTTTTAATATTTTTCTTTATTCTGTATGCTTAGTGTTTTCATTATGTGGTGAGGGAACTTTTTTTTTTATCCAGTCTATTTTATGTTCTGTAAGCTTGGTAAAAATTCTTTTAAAAAATTATTTAAGGGAAATCCATTTTATTTTCCCTAAACCCCTCAAGAATTAATCTTTAAATTTAAACTCTGAGGATATATAGTCATGTACAAATTTTGATTTTAAATCTTTTAAAGTAATCATCAAGACAAAACTAAGGTCATATCTGAATATAATAGATTTTGTTATTGGTAAGCTCTGTGAATATTAACCAATAATTCTTATTCATCCTTTTGTTCCTTTAAATATTATCTGACTGTCAAAGGTTCTTCATACTTAAAATATTTATTAAATATTTTATTAATAATTTGAGAATTTCAGTGTATTTTGATTATTCCTCATATCTTAGTTAGGGTTTCTATTGCTGTAAAGAGACACCATGATCACAACAACTTTTTTAAGTTTTATTTATTTATTAGGTATACAGTGTTCTGTCTGCATGTATGCCTGCAGGTCAGAAGAGGGCATCAACCTTATAGATGGTTGTGAGTCACAATATGGTTGCTGGGAATTGAACTTAGGACCTCTGGAAGAACAGCCAGTGTGCTCTTAACCTCTGAGCCATCTACAGCCCAACAACAACTCTTATAAAACAAAACATTTAATTGGGACTAGTTTACAGTTTGAGAGGACTAGTCCGTTATCTTTATGGTGGGACATGCAGCGTGCAGGCAGACATGGTGCTGGAGTTGAAAGTTCTACATTGATCCACAGGCAACATGAAACAACTATGTTATTGGGCATAGCCTGAACACAGGAGATTTCAAAGCCCACCCCCACAGTGACACACTTCCTCCAACAAGGTCACATCTACTCAAACAATGTCATACCTCCTAATAGTGCCACTCCCTTTGGGACCATTTTCTTTCAAACTACCAAACCCCATTTCTACCCATCCCACTTGTTATCTTCTTCTTTTCCTCTTCCTGTAGCATCCAACACGAGGTCATTCACTGGAGCATGGTTGACCTGCCAGGAGTCACAAAATAAAAACCAACTCTCTGTTTACCAAAGGGGTCCTGTGGAACTCCATAAGCATCACAGACTACTGCCAAGATTGTTGGTTGCTCTCTGAAACACTATGGTAAGGCCCTATTGCTGAAAACAACACTTATGTCATCAAACATGTAAAGTTGAGCTGGTGCCTAATTAGAAGTTTCACCTCTACTGACTAGGTTCATGTTGCCAGAAGGTACTCTACATACTACCAAAGAAGAAAAGTAATCATCAGTATCACCCAGATACAAACCCTGTTACCTATAACAGTGACTTGTCTATAATATATACTGGTGCAATATTGGTACAGGTGTATGAAAGAACCAAACTACATTTTAAAATTGGATTTAAGGTCCACATCATAAGATGTTACTCATACTTGGCACTGCTAAAGTGGCCAAGAACCTGAGACTGGAGTGGTCATAGGCCTAGGACTAAGGTAAAAACTAATACTGTCATTCTGGTGAAGAAACACAACAATAAAATGACTCCTGAAGGCATACAACTATACCTATAGATAAGCGCCTTGCTCAAACCAAATCACAGATGCTCCTTCTTGCAGTAGATGGGAATTAACACAGAGACTGACAGTGGGCAATATGCAAAGAGTGAGAGACTTTGGAACACTTAGTCCTAAATGAGATGTCTTCATTGACCCCCTCCAGGCATCTATAAGGAAGAAGGGTCAGAAACAGTTTAAGAGGCAGAGGTGATGATTAACTCCAAGAAAGCAGTGACTTCCAGACACAACAGTACTGATGTGAGTTCACACATGCACGGTGTCTGCACTCATAAGACCTGCACAGGTTCAAGCCAGGCGGGGTCCAAACACTGAGAGGAGGAAGCAGACATGGGGTCCTATCTGTAGTCGAGTCGCTGTTTGTAGTTGATGCCTCTTGGTCACTGGGTATATGAACCACACTATAGGGCAGGCCCCATGGCCAAGAGTAATTAGTTGACCAACACAAATGAACTCCATGGTTTGCTTGATTTTGGGGAAGTTTTTGTTTTCTTTTGTTATTTTTTTGTTTTATTAGTCTTTTGTCTTGATTTTCATCGTTGTGTTTTGTGAGCTTCATTTTTTTGTTTTTGAAAGAGAAAGAAAGAGAGAAAGAATATAAATGTGGGTGGCCATGGAGGGTAGAAATGGCACTTCATATTCCCCTTCTTCATCTGTGCCAGGATTTTATCTGGCTTGGGGTTGCTCAAGTCTTGTGCATGCCATTGTCATTCCAGTTATTCACTGTCTCTGGCTCTTACAATTTTTCATCCCCTTTTCCATAACTATGCCTGTGCTTTGAGAGGCCAGGTATGATATAGCTGTCCCATTTAATGTTGATCACTTCCACAGTCTATCACTCTATGCATCTTGACCTCTTTTTGATCACTGTTGTTAATCATCATGTAGTGGAAAAAGAAACTTCTCTAATGAAGATTGAAACATAAATTAATCTATAAGTATATCAACACGTTATCAGGAGTCAGCTTGATATTGTATCCACTTATCAAAATAATGGTAGTATGTGCTCCTCTAGGTCCTATGACCTGAACAGTCACAGGTTCTGATAATGGTACCAAGTATAAGTTCCATCTTGTGCAGTGGGCCTTAAATCTTTTCAATCACTTTGCGGTTGTTCCAATGACATTTGTGCCAATATTGTGTCAGTGGGAATATCTTGTTAGGCCAGTCACTATTATAGTTTATAGTTCACAGCTCTCATAGCTGAGTATAACTGATGAATACTTTTCTCCTCTGGTAGAATGCATAGCACTGTATTATGAAAGCTAGCAGGAGAGGATGAAGCTTCTAGGTCCATTCCAGCTTGACTTCTCCATGCTCTATGACTCAGAGATGTGGTTTCTTCAGCAATAAGATCTTTCCTGTTAAGTTCTGGAAAGTAGTTAAAAACAATAACAGTTACCTGTAATCTGTAATCTTTAATGGGGGTTGTCTATGTAACCCCACTGGCACACAACTCCAAAAGACGTAACTCATTCTTGGTACTGAGATTTATAGTTTATTAAACTGTGGTGTTTGGTAGGGTCACTTTCCCACCCTATAATTTCATTTAAACTCTTTTTCTATATGTATATACTTTAAGGCATATCTATAATCATAGGTTTGCATATGACATTTTCAAAAGATCTTTGGTGGATTTTTTAATCTCATAAAAATGTGAGCAGTACTACTCACATTTGGGGGATTCATGATGAGAATGGCTCTACTTTCATTTCTTTTATTGTCTGCTTATAGTCCAGCTGCTGATAGCCCCACTGACACCAGAAAGACATTTTGGAAATGGATCTAGGAATGTTTTCCTTTCCTTTATTCTGATTCCCCCCCACACACACTATGATTTATATTCTGGTCCTGCTTAGTTAAAGGAAAGAACTGACAGTATAATCACAGCTTAGGAACCAGGAATTCTTTGATCAGATCAGGGACCTTCCTTTCTCTTAATATTGGTCTAGAAAGTTCGGAAATTAATCATTGGGACTTCACACAAAATCCCCAATTTCAGTGTTATTTGATGTCTCAAGCAAATAACACAACTTGAATCTCAATTGTAAAAAGTGAGGCATTAATATCCAGTACTCAAGATTATTTTGTCTATTTTCTCTAAGTCTATTTTTCCTGTTCATCCAGAAAACATGGAGTCATAGCCTAGAAATCCTCCATCTCCTGCCTCTTAGAAACCTACTCTGACAAGCAGGTATGTAGCAGAGGGAGAAGAGTAATTCTGGAGTTGGCAAGAACTGTCTTTGGTAGGTGGAATTATTGGAACTCTTAAGTTAGTGTTTATTTCATTGCAAAGTATTTGTACTAACAGCGTCTATTGCATAGGATGATTCTGAGAATAAAATGGAAAATGCATATGAAAATGCTGAACACATGAGTAATGATAATTCAACTTGCCTGCATTGGGTAATAAGAGCTCCACTGAGAGGCATCATCCTCTCTGTAGATTTCTCCAATCATTCCAAATGCAGTTGCTGTGTAGGATGCTGAGAACACTGTCTCTGTGTCTCGGCAATGCTAAAGTGTCTTACTATGGTGTGTTAAGATCAGTCCTCTCTATAAAACTTTCCCAAACTGCTTGTTTCAGCTACAAGTTCCTCATATGGAAAAAACTCAAATGTGTTGTTACGTTGAACAGAATTGAATAATTAAAACAGAACACTCCTTTTGGAAATTGTAACTGGAAGGAAAGAAGCAATGTCCCCCAAACAGCACCTTGAGCATCAAGAAGCAAGCCGCCTTTGACAGTCGCACTAGGATAGGTGGCCAAGACACTGATGCAGAATGAGAAGAGAATGAATCATACTTGTAAAACCTCTGCTTCCAATGAAGATAACCGGGAAAGTGTGTGTGCCGGCATAAGACGACTAAGTCAACTTCTAGACTCAATAATGTTAAACAAGTTGCTAAATGAGCATTAATACACATGGATTTGCCAGTTTTTCCTGGATTTGCCAGAACAAAGCTATCAAGATCACTCAAGAGCTGACAGTTAACCTTTCAAACCTAATCTCACTTATTCTCACGTAGCTGAAGGCAAAGCAGTGTGCATGGTGTACATATATAATAAATCTTCATCAGTGGACCATTCATGAGTGATTGCAATGGACCCACTACAATCCGTGTTTACGTGTACAGGCAAGTATCCCATTCTCGGGCTGCAAGAAGGATAGGAATGGCCTCCTGGGAGAAGAAGATGGAATTTAAACTTCTTTGTGTTTCTACTCACACCAGTTATTGTTTGTTGCTGATTTTTTTCTTTGTTGTTATACAAGATGCTGATATACAAGTGTCTCACATCTGGAAGACCCATTGGATGAGAACTATAATTTGAAGTTTCAGAAACAAGGACTGGGTTTGGAAGGGGACTTTTCCATGGAACCACAACAAACTATGATAGCAATTCCTCAACACCAAGGTTTCATAGAAGGAGACCAAACACTTGCCATGGGTACCATGTCTGTGTACAGGATGAAGTATGGGGAAAAAAGGAGAGAAGAAGACAGGGTTTACTCCAGTGCACATACAGCACCGATCCTGAGAAAATGTAGCATTTTACCACCACAACACCAACCTTTCTTCAGTATTAAAGAACCAATTATAACTTGTAGCCAGAGAAATATGTTAAGAGACTAAGTTTAGGGACTGAGGAGATGGATGACTCAGTAGTTAAAAGAATAGCTCACTGGCTGCTCTTCCAGAGGATCTGGATTCAATTCCAAGAACCCACATGACAGCTCACATCCTTCTGTAACTCCAGTTCCAAGGGATCCTACAGTGGGCACTGTTATGCACAGACATACATGCAGATAGCTCTAATTCTTGCTTTCTTGGAAGTTCATAGACTTCTGTCTATGCTTGGCTTCCTGATGCTCATATACAAGCTTAGGCAAGTTGCTTAGGCGTTCAAACTTGACAGGTTAAACTTGGGAAGGTTCTACGCTGGGAAAATGGGGTGGTTGTTGGGACCTTAGGGGTTGGTAGTAACACTGTTAGTAGGAAGGTATATGAGTGTAGTATGAGCATTGTTTTTTAAAAGATATGAAAGCCCAAATCCAGTGAAATCTCAGCTAAGCTGCTTCTCCACTTGCAATCTCACCCTGAGATCAGCCATAGGTGGTGGGTCCCCCACTCTAAACCAGTCTTTTATAATATTTCTTGACAATGAATTCATGCCAAGAGGTGGTAAGACAAAAAGACGCTGACATCTTACCTCAAAGACATCAGCTTTGAATTCGACCTTCCAGAAAGAGTATAAGAATAAAAGATGAAAGAAATTTGAGTTCTTGAATTTTAATATATGCCGTATGATAAAATTTTCATCAAATAAATTAAAACCACCACACTTAGGTTCTTTTCTTGGCATTTATAAATAATTTTTCCTAATGTATCCCATTTTTGGCTTGCATTATGATTTCAAAGCATTTTTCTTAGGAGAGCTATTTTGACCACAGACTGAATATACATACAATAATCTTATTTTGATGAGGAGCGAGATTCCCTTGTGAAGCCTCATGGCCTGACTTGGCCACCCCCATACGGCCATTGCTTCAGAAAGTCAAGAAAACAAATTCAAGGACTCACCATTTAAAAGATGCAGTGTTGACTCCACCAGATTCTGTCCTAAAAATTTACTTAGCAGCCTGGAGCCTTTTAACTATTACTCCAACACGTCATGTGTGAGACAGGTCAGGTAGGAGGAGGAGGGACAGGGTATAGGCTGTTTTAACAGAAGGAGACAATGGCAAGATAACGGCAGTCATACAGCGGCTGACATCTCCATTTGGAGTGAAAAAGATGAACACCTTCTGATTATTTTTTCTTAAAAATTCTTCATGCTTACTGTGCAGAATGTGACTGCCTCATCGGAGTATATAATGTACTTTGATGGCACTCACTAGGTAACTTACCTTGAACCTGGGAATTTGAGATCATCCTGCCTTAGCTGTCTGTGTATTGGGATACATGTGGGGACCACCACACGCAATGCTTACGAACAATTCAGACTGTATCACCCAGTCCTGCATTCTCCCAATCCACACCAGTGTCTGGTACATCATTCTTTCACATTTCCTCTCCGTAGTTATCACCTGATTTTGTCAGGGAAGAAGTAGAGATACCTTTCTACTTCAGTAGCTGAAATTCTGCAAGGTTCAGCTCCTTAGACCAAGGAGCTGAGTCCCCAACTGTTCTCCTTCATCCTGTAAACGCTGCTCCCTGCAGTGGCTCATGCTCAGAGGGATGTGGGGTAAGGGCTTCTATTCAGTTATCACAGCTACCTGAGGTGGGCATTGGGGGACCCAAAGATAAAGGGTGTGAACAAGGTCACAAGGGTGGGTCTGTGTGTGTGTGTGTGTGTGAGAGAGAGAGCGAGAGAGAGAGAGAGAGAGAGAGAGAGAGAAACAGCTAAGAACACACCTGTATTGAGTTGAACCAGGACAATGATAACAGGAGGAGCAGGCTGGGGCAGAGCAGGAAGAGAACACGTGGAGAGTGCACAGGGAAACAGGCTTCTTCGGTTCACTTCAAATAACTCCAATTGGCTGACAAAAAAAAAAAAAAATATGTGCCACACTAGTCTGAATGTGTCAGTTATTTTATTTTGAAAACTTTTGCACATGGTAGGCAGTAAAAATATTTGTGGAATGAATGAAATTATCACCAACACCCCTGAGCCATATGAGAACCAAGCTTAAAATCCTCATTAAAATGCAGTTCTGGGGCTGAGGGCCCCTTAGAACGCACTCGTTTTTATTGGTAACAGTGGCCATCTGTCCAGGCTAACTGCTTTGAAGGTCATCTCCGGAATTCTGCACACTGTATTTCTCACTGGTCGTGCAATCTTCCTATTTTTTCTTTTCTGCTTTTCTTGTGTCTGCATTGGGAACCTGCCCCTACCACTAACTGTATGAAAGATGTCTACGGGACAGCAAGCAACTATGGGAGAGGGAACTGCGTCTCTCCGTGCGTTTATCCGCTTGTTTCTGGTACGCGTGAATACTATTTTTATTTTACCGAGTGGAATCCTGGGAGTTTGAGGTCATTTGGGAAGCAGCCAGCAGAACAGACTTCTAACCCATCCATGTGCTTCCAAGGGAGAGCACTTGAGCCCCTTGTAGGGCAGCATGTGCTTAGCAGGGGGAGGACACTTGGTTAAGGTTGCTGACAATTGACAACGTCTAAAGATTCCTGAGGAAAAAGCACCAAGGCCCTCGTGGCACAGAGGCTGTAATTGGTATGAGAGCTGTTACCATTAGCACCTGCTGCTTAGCAGTACAATCAGCGACCTGGCACAGGTGGGGTGGGAGCACAGCCTCAGGCTCTAGAGATGACGTAAGAAAAGTCTCCAGCGACCTTAAGAAGTCTGCTCCTTCCCACCTGTCCACCCCGTACTTTGGGACCGTGCCAAACCGCTCTGCAGGCTGCCGCTCCCGATGTGGGTGCGGTGTTCCCCGGTGCCCTACCCTGGGGAGGTGTTCTGGCCTCCAGCAGCAGTACCTGAATCTACTGCCTCATTCCTTTCAGGAAGCCTGGTAAAAACTGCTCTCGACCAGTTAGTGAACCAGAACCATTCCCCGTAACAGAGCCACAAAGACAAAGACTGGCTTGAACAGGTCCCAACAGGCCCCCTGCACTGTCCTGGGCCAAGGCAACTCTCCCTGCAAGCAGTGTGGCTTTCAGAGCACTTCCTGTACCTCGGTCTTTCCAGCAGGGCAAAGCCAGGAGTGGGAGCTAAGAGGTGTGGCTAATGTTACCCAGGGCCAGCTCTGCTGCTGGCATTTGAAACCCACTTAGCTTTCATTGCTTTCCTGCAAGGATGATCAGAACACTACTGTTTCCCAGCTAAGAAGTTGGGGCTCACAGAGGTGAAACGATACTCACTCCATTTTTGACATAGTGACATGATGTTATCTACAAAGCTGCACTTAAGGACAGGGTCACAGAGTTACACTCTCTCTCTCTCTCTCTCTCTCTCTCTCTCTCTCTCTCTCTCTCTCTCTCTCTCATTCACACACACACAGCCATGTTTTAAATAAGTGTATGATTTTTGCATCAGGTCATATTCACAACTATCCTGGTATATACTGGGGCTTTTGGATTGCAGCTTGGATGCACCTTCCTCGAAGAACATCCTTGGTGAGTTTCAAATCTAATCTGGCTGCGAAGCTGATGTTTCTCTCATGCCATACTCCCTTAACTCACTCCTCTTTACAGAAATTCAAACAAAAGGCACCGGTCCTAACTCAGGAGATTCCATTGTCCAGCTGCAGCCCAAGTCCTTGAGCAGTCGGTTCCACCAAACTACAGCAGGCTTCTAAGTGTCCTCTCATCCTCCTATTTCCATAGCAACTTCATCTCAAGGACTCAACAGAACCCTGGATTTTGTGTGGCTGCCTTCGACCAAGGTTAAGTTCCTTTAGAGCTGTGTCCTGCACGTCGTTCTCTGAAGTCCTGAAATATTCATTGCAAACTGTCCACAAGCCAGTGCCGCCTTCCCGTGCCATAGGAAGGTCTTCCGGGCCAGCATCAGAAGTCTCAGGCATGGTGTAGCCAGGAAGCCTGAGCTCCAGAGCCACAGCAGGCTGATCCCAAACTCTATTCCTCATGTCTACAGGACCTCAGGCGAGTCAGGCCCTCTGAACCTCAGTTTGGCACAGGGCTTTAGGAACTCGACTTATGATACGACTTGGTTTTCTGTTAGTGGGATGGAGACAATCTGAGTCTCCCGCTTGTGTCGCATACTCTTGTCAAGGCTCTGCTGAAGAAACTCGATTCCTGTTAGGCATGGAGTTTCCCAGGGGAGGTCTAGGTGTATAGCCAGTCACTCACAGCCCTCCTGTTATTACATGACCCAACCTCCCCAGAGCTTAGTGCTCTTGGCAAGCATTCATCCATCTGCATTCTGATCTTCCTCAGCATCACACACCGAGTCTGCTTACAGCTGTTCCGAATGATGCCCTTTCTTGCCTTTCATATAATGAATGCATTTGGGACTTTGGTTACCTAAAAATTAATCAGATCACCTCTAAGCCAGGTTTTCTGGCCATTTTACAGGCCCGTTCAAAGAAGCTCTTGCTGATCTAATAAATAAGCAAACAAAAACACTTAGCCCAATTATTTGAAATTGGTTCTTGGATTCATTAACATTTGATGAAAATGCATGCAGCTCCAGGTGTTTTACACACATTCCCTCTGACAAGCACATATGATAAGAGAGAGTGAAGGGGGAAATAGACAGAGGTTTGTAAGCTGACGAGTATGACAGTGATGGCATTAACAAACATTTGTTTTTGAAAAAAGTGCCAAAGAAAAGTATCTTTTGCTTGAAACTGGGAGTGTGAAGGGTACCAGAGTACGTGTTTGGTGATATCAAGAGACAGGCAGCACTATCACATAGATTGTCTTCTCAGGTCTTCATGATCGCTTTTGATAGGGTTTTAGAACTTTCAAAATGGAGACGCTGAGGCTCAGAGAAATGCAGGACACCATCCAAGGTTCCACTCCTCACCACTTTATGGAAGAAGAGCTTGCACTTGGATTCCCTGCCTCCACCCTGGTGGAGAGTACTGTCCTTCACAGGTGCCCACACTCCGTCCTTAGAAATTTGTTTTCAAAAGAAATTGCTGCCTTGTTACTCACAGGTTGGTGACACTATCTTCCTGTACTGTGCTGTATACACCATCTTCCTGTCCTCCACCATATACACCATCTTCCTGTCCACCATATACATCATCTTCCTGTCCACCATATACACCTTCTTCCTGTCCACCATATACACCTTCTTCCTGTCCACCATATACACCATCTTCCTGTCCTCCACCATATACACCATCTTCCTGTACTGTGCTGTATACACCATCTTCTTGTCCTCCACCATATACACCATCTTCCTGTCCACCATATACATCATCTTCCTGTATTCCATACACCATACACCATACACATACACCATAATCCTGTACTCCACCGTATGCCCCGGAATGTCATACTGGTTCGGTCACCTCATCTTCCTGTGCTTGGCTGTCTTTGGCCCAGTACTCTTGTCAAATCCCTCTCTAGAGACCCCATAGAACACAGTCCAGTACAGGATGGTGAGCATAGCCAGCCTCTCTCTCCAAAAGTCTTTTCAGACACTTATCCATGTTAAACAGCCTAAGTTCTGTGATTGCTATCAAGAAAATTTTAGGAGAATTAAGAAGGATTCATACCAAAAAAATCAAGAGGAGGTTGCTATCGGCCACCTAAGCATTTAAGAGACAGGTGAGTCATTAAGAATGCACATTCCTGGAGCAAAAGCAAACAACAAACAAGCAGACATGACAAACAAACAAGAAAAATTGAATCCAGAGTGGTTATTACCTGAATGTATAACCTAAGGAGAACGGCCAACCTTGACAGGCCTCAGTTTCCTGCTTTGCATAGCCACCTCACAGCAGTAAGAAAGAGTAGGCCAGTTTTGTGCAAAACTGTACTGATTCTGGTGCATCTAGTGAGCACACAGTCATTGTGGCTCTAGTCATTAGCTTCTCTCTGCCTGTGTCTTCCTACTGTGTTGGTTTTATATATAGCTCACAGCTGATAATTGCAGAGTGGTGGGCTAATGGTTATGGAGCAAAAGGGAGCAAGTCACTGCTTAATGAGGACTTTGGGGACTGAAAGCAAATGTATGAGGTAGTGTGCCAGCCCATTTTGCTTGCTCCTTCTTCCCCCCTTAGTAATATAAAAATATTACATGGGCATGGACGGCTATAGCAATTGAAAGGCTAGTATTCATCAACAATCAGGTGTTCCACAGAAGTGTGCCTGTCTTATCGCTGAGCATGACTCCAGAGTTAAGCCTTTTATGGGAAAGAAATGCAGATATCAAAGATGGGATTAAAGCCCTGGGAAAGAATGGAGATGTAGAGAAACAAGGCAATGTAAAAGATTTCCTGGGTATGGCGGATCAATCCTGGCAATCTGGACTCTTGGGAAGGCCCTAGAGAAAGTCAGATGATGAGAGAATTAACACATGAACTCACAGCTGTCCATAATAACAAGCCAATTTAAAAACCGTCCGTGCAAACTGATGTAATGTTCTTCTATGGCAGATGGATGGGCTGCTGTAGATAAAATGAGTAATAAATATGGTCTAATACATGACTCTGAGCCACAGCAAATTGTCCAACAAGCTAGGCAAAGACAATCTCTAGGGGCCATTGGACCATGAGGTGGATGCTCCGTGAATCATGTTCAAAGTGTAGTCTTGGTCTCCTACCATACCGGTGATGGCTGTTAGAGTTTGACAAGCATGGCCAAGTGCATTTCTCACTTTTGTCAGTACTGAGTTGTATGAAATGACTAACCCCCTGCAGAGCAAAATTAGAATTCTGAATAATCTTGACAGATGCAAAAGTAATTAGTCATAAACTGATGAAATCACAGACGAGCAAGGCCCTAATGGCTTATTTTTTTTTTTTTTTTTTTTTTTTTTTTTTTTTTTTTTTTTTTTTTTTTTCGAGACAGGGTTTCTCTGTGGCTTTAGAGCCTGTCCTGGAACTAGCTCTTGTAGACCAGGCTGGTCTCGAACTCACAGAGATCCGCCTGCCTCTGCCTCCCGAGTGCTGGGATTAAAGGCGTGCGCCATTAAAGAGAACACCTTCACGAATACATGAATGGGAGGATGAGCACCAAAAAAAAAAAAAAAAAAAATAGGAAAAAGCCCTTCTGGAAGAAGTGATGGGAGCCACTGAAGGACTTATGCCCTTCTGGAAGAAGTGATGGCAGTCATTGCTGCTAGGAACTATTCAAACTATTCACAGGCTTTTTGAATGGTTGCTCTCTCGGGTGGTGAGCAGCCAAATGTAAATCCTAATGAACACGGCGTTTTTCTCGCCAAAAACTTCGGATATGTGACATCATCAGCTGTCCTTGTTTAAATTAGGATTGTTCTTATGTGTGTTGCCCTGACTTCTGCATTGTAAGAACTGTGAGGTGCCAAATACACAGCTGTCACTCAACAAAAGGTTTTAATCATAGCCTTTCAAGAGAGTCTCTTGACTTTAGCATCTGACCCTGCTGGCTCCTTTTAATGACTCTTCTCTTTTGCCTCAGGCATCACAGTCGAGTCTAGTTTTCTGATTTATTTTCAAATCCCAAGTTTTTATTTCTCAGTCATAGGAGACATCTACTCCTCAAACACCATTCTTTCTAGAGGAATTGTCCTTTTCTGCCTCTTGATAGATGGCATCTATTCCCTAGATCATACCCATTCTCTTAAGTTTCTGACCATAATTTCAGGAACCCAATGGATACCCCAGTCCCAACATCCTATCTGAACTGCACCCAAACTATGACATTTCCTTGCTCATTTCTTATCTACCATTTTATGGTAATCAAAGAATTATCTCCTTTTCTTCTCAAATCAAAAGCCAACCTATTGCTCTTCCCCCTACACAGCCCACATCTACAGTTCATTGCCTGAATATGTGTTATACCCCTGTTCTTGCTTCGAGTCACTATTTCTAGCCTTCACTTCTAATCTAGATTTACCGCCGTAGCGTCCTTCTCTGACACTTGTTTTTTCATTTCTTCTCCTCTCTTCCATCTTCCAGACTTTATAGGTAAATAAGATTTCTGAAACACAATTTCCATTTATTCACTATCCTTGATGTTTTCCGGAAGGTGTTGGTAAGTTTTAAGGTCTGCAAGGCCCTTGAATGAGCAAGGCCACCATTTTCCACCCTGATGCCACCTTTGTACTACCTAGAGTGAATTAAAATGAATCTGTTCTAGGTTCCACTCCAGGGGGTTTTATTTCATCATTTAACTTAAGGGGCAGGTGCTGTGGATATGGTTTTACCCTGTAAAGATTTGTACTTGTTTACTAAAATGCTGATTGGCCAGTAGCCAGGCAGGAAATATAGGTGGGGCAATGAGAACAGGAGAAATCTGGGAGAGGGAAAGAGACATTCTGCTGTTGTCACCCAGACACAGAGCAAGAAAGATGTGACTGCCTCGCCAAAAAAGGTACCAAGCTACGTGACTAACACAGACAAGTATTATGGGCTAATATAAGTTATAAGAGTTAATAAGAAGCCTGAGCTAGTAGGCCAATCAGTTTTTTAATTAATATAGACCTCTCTGTGTTTATTTGTGACTAAACAGATGATGGACTGGGTGGGACAGAAAACAAGCTCTCCCATGTTGCTGCAGTGGAATTATGGTTCAGAACAATTTCATGAAATTTAATTATCCAGACTCAAGAATAGACCATTCTTTTTTAACAATTGAACTAAATAGTTTGCATTTTGTTAAATGGATAGTATTCTTTCGAACTTCTACTCTTTGTGGATATTGGAAAGTATCTTTTCACTTCTCTTTCATTATCTTTGCCAGTCCCTCAGGCCCATCAACACTGGTCTCCAAAGTCAGCTCCTCCCTCCAGGAAGCTTCTCCTGGCTGGGTTGCATGTTTTATACTTGATTTCCCGCAATGTTGTCATCTTCTTTAATGTAGTTTTTATCTCAGTTTTGTAAATTGTCTATGTTTCACCCAATTATTGTGGGCTTCCTCTGGATCCTTATCTTATGTCTGTGTCCCTAGTGACAAGAATAGTTCTTGTAATGACTATAGATGAATTGAATAATTAATGTATCTTGGCTGATGAAACCTAGTGGATCCAAAAGAACATTGAACTAGATTGGATCTTTCTTTACCATAGTTCTAGCCTCTAAGATGGCCTCCTGTTTGTTTCTCTGCCTCCTCATATGCATAGTCCTTGAGTACAGCTAGGTTTATTGACCTACCTTTAATGCATTGAGCATAATAAAAATTGATGATATATTAGGGTTTCTGTTTCTCTCATTGACTTTAAGAAAAATCAGTGGCCATGTTATGAGTTGTTCTGTGAAAAGCCCCACACGGGAAAGAACTGATGGATCCCCTTATTCAATAGTTAATAAGGGAACTGAGACCCTTAGCCTATAGCCTACTAGGAACTGATTCTGCTGATGGCCACCAGTAAGCTTGGAAATAGACCTCACCCCCTTTAACCTTCAGCAAAAGCTTGACTGTTTATCTGGATGCCTTTGGTTCAAAGTCTGTCATGAAGATCCAGTCAGTCTGTTAGTGGCCCACAGAAACTGTGACATAGCAATGTTTGATGTGTTAAACCACAGAGATGCAGGCTAGTTTATTATACAGCTATAGATTATCAATGACCTGATTGTGCCAGCTTTAACCAGTGAGTGAGTTAATTGTTGTTATCCAGTGTCACCTTCTGGAAAGTGGACATGACGCCATATTCTCAACAAGGCGATGATATGAGTCCAGTGATGTGATACACACTGTAGTGGTCAGCTTTAACTGTGAATTTGGCACTCCTAGAATAGTTTGGAGAGAGTCTATATTGGGGAGGTTCTCTACATTGGGTTCACTTGTGGGCATATCTGGAGAGGGTTGTTTAGACTACCTTAATCAATGTGGACAGACTCAACCTATATGTAGGCAATAGCTCCTGGCTGATATCCAGATAAAGGGTATGGGAGAACCGGAGAAGTAACTCTGATGTGGGAAGTCTTTCTGTATATGCGTTGCTTTTATTGGTTAATGAATAAAGGAGCTGCTTTCAGCCAATGGCTTAACAGAATATAGCCAGGCTGGAAAAGTTATAGAGAGTGTAGGCAGAGTCAAGTGGATGCCATGCAGTCTCCAGAGGAGAACGATGCAAGCTGCCAGCTGGAAGCTTGCTGGTAGGCCACGAGCATCATGGTAAAATATAAAATAATAGAAATGGGTTAGTTTAATATGTAAGAGCTTGCTAGAAATATGCTATGGTCATTGGCCAAATAGTGTGTTAAATAATATAGTATCTGTGTGATTATTTCATGGTCTGAGCAGCCAGGAATGAACACGCAGTCCTCTGTCAGCAGAAATAATCTTTATTTTACTTATTTATTTTTGTTGTTTATTTGTTTGCTTGCTTGGCTTCCACAATCTTTGGAAAGCTCATCAATCCTATCATTGTCACAGCCAACTCCTTTATTAATATTAGCACCAGCTATTTTGGGGGCTTCCAGTACTTACTGAAGACCCTGACGATTCCTCTGCTGATGTTTAATAAGGTTCTTTAGGCTTCTAATGTGGACTGAAAACCAGCAGCAGCTCCCCAGAAATCCTCAAGGCCTTGGACACCACATCAGTACTGCTGAGACACCCAGCATCACGGACTGAGAAACTACCATGTTCTGGGCATCTCCAGGGTGAGACGGCCATTTTGGTTTTTTTGACTACTGTATTGTGTAAATGAATCTAACACATCATTTTTTATTGTATATTCATTTTATCAGCTCTGCTTCTCTAGAGAACCCTGACTAGTATACAACTGAAGACTACATGATATGATATGATATGATATGATATGATATGATATGATATGATATGATATGCTGCATAAAAGTAACACAAATCACCTCCAGGGCTATTGTAAGATAGAGGCATGCCCTTTTAATCTTAATTACTTAATATTAAATATCATGAGATCCTAGAACTAACAAGCTGTGTGGCTAAATTCATTACCTCTGGTAGGATGAGGCTTCAATGCCCAGCTGTGCACTTAATTAATTTAACATTGAATGTCCATCCATGCTTTCCTTTCTCATTCACTAGCTGAGAATTGGCAGCTTAATATAATCAATGTGAGTTTTAGCTCCCTCAGTTAACCCAAGCATTTCTTTTCTCAAAAGATTTTAAAAGGAGGAAAAGAGAATGGAGTCTATGTGAGAAGCCTTAGAGGCTATCTAATCCTAATCCTGGGCAGTAGGGTTCTGGGACCATCATGGTCAACAGCAAACATTCAGTGAGCATTCCCCTTAGCCTGCATTTTACTGGAATACTGGGGATGTCAGGAACTGTACATGTGGACTCCATTCCTATGGAACACACCATCTAATGCTTGGCAGGACCTAAAGAAGCTGCATGTGCGTTGAAAACAAGAAGTGCTTTGAAAATACATATTCTTCACTTTTTAGCAGTGGAGGAGAGGGTTGGGATAAATCCCAAGAATTAATTTGTATTTAGGTTTATTCACTCTGCTATACAGCATGCTGTCCCTAACTAGAACAAAACCACCATGGCATGGTATTTGGCTAGGACTTGTAAGTTTATAGCATTTTCCATCTCTTACCTCATAGAACTTTTTAAAAAAAATATCAGTCATTCTTTCAAAAAATATATTTGTCCCCTATTATTTTCAAAATACTGTCTTTAGTGACAATGAGCCATGAAGTGTTTGAGAAAATATTCTGCTTCCAAAGACAGCCATGATGGCAGCAGCAACATAAGCTATTGAGTCCCAGGCATCAAGTAAAGAGCTTTAACATGTAGTTTTATGATATTGTCACAAACACATTAAAAGGAAGAAATAAATATTTCTCTCAAAGATGAGGTTTAAGATTCAGGAATAGGGAACTCCTTTCCATCATAATATAAGTAAAGAAATAAAGTACCACAGTTAGTACCTAATGGGTATCCTTAGGTCTGAATCATTCTCCTGCCTTGCCATTCAAACTACCTTTGTTTCTGTAATTGATAAATCAAGTGAAAGTTTATGCAATATTTTATTGTTTTATAAAAAATATCTTTGTACATCTTGCTCATTTTTGTAGCAAATATTTGATGTTGGTGTTATCCACATGTATACATAAGAAAATAATGGCTCTAGAGGTTTAGGTAGCTTGTCCGTAGTCAACCAACTAATGTGTAGTGTCCCTAGAATTTAGTTGTAGATGGAGACTGCCCTTTTGTTCCCAGTCGCTCATATCAGAATAATCACACAGAACTGTATTAATTACAACCCTCTTTGGTCTATTAGCTCAGGCTTCTTATTAACTAACTCTTACATCATAAATTAACCCATTTCTATTAATCTATGTATCACCACAAGGCTGTGGCTTACCGAAATGGTTCCAGGCATCTGACTCATTCAGCAGCTACGTGGTGTCTCTCTGATTCTGCCTACTCTTTCTTTATATATATCCCTTCCAGCCTGCCATATATTTTGCCCTGCCATTGGCCAAAGCAGCTTTATTCATTAACCAATAAAAGCAACATATATACAGAAGGATATCCAACATCATTTAGTCTGTGTAATAGCACATGAAGTTATAAAGATTTGAGGTGAGGCCTACCAATATCAAAAGGACATAATGTTCCTATAGAGAGTAGAGTACAAAAGGATCATTGTGAGACCAAATGAATGGTCCTCAGGGGGGCTGTGTCTTTAAGGAAAACAAGAGCAGGTGGAGAAGTTCCCAGAGGCTACCTGTGGGTAAGCAGTGCCAAGCTGCTCCTGTTGAGGAAGGCAGTCTTTACTAAGGGAATCAATGTCTGTTTTGTATTCCCGGCTCTTCCATGGATTCATCCAGAGTATTAAACAATTTCTCAGACCTCTCAGAGATAATTTCTCATGTGTAATGCAGGGTAATAATATGTGTGCAGTTTTGAAGTGGAGGAGTTGAGGCTGTGGTGTAGCTGTAGTTTTTAAATTGTATATGACTTTAAAAATATCAACCTCTTGATACTAATTTTAAATAAGATGAACTTGAGGCTCTGAGTATTGAAGTACAGATCTGCAATCACACAGAGAAGGCTGGCAAGAGCCCTGGCTTCAGTACCAAGGCCTTCAGTGACAATCCAACGTTTTAGGATCTACAGCCTTAATATGTGGAAAGAAATCAATTGTTGGACTTCTCTGACAGTGCTAACATACTGCTTTCTGCCTTCATGAAGGACCACGCCAAGCAAAGACATCTAGCCGCACATTCGTGAGCACAGTATGTCGTTCTATGTGGTTTGTTAACTTCAAAGTTCACATTTTGGAAACTTAATCTTCAATTTAACAGTGTAAAGAGGTGGGACCTGAAAGGTGACTAGCTCATGAGGGCTCTGTCCCCAACAGTGGCTGAATGATGGTCTCTTGATGATAGGATAGATTCTCCTCCTCCCTCCCTCCCCCCCCCCCCCCCCCCCCCCCCTTCTCTCTCTCTCTCTCTCTCTCTCTCTCTCTCTCTCTCTCTCTCTCTCTCTCTCTCTCCCTCTCCCTCTCCCTCTCCCTCTCTCTCTCTCCCTCTCTCTCTTTCTTTCTTTCTTTCTTGGTATGATACTATCTACTACCATTTACAATACAGCAAGTATGCCCTTTCCAAATGTGCCTTCTGAAATCTCAGACTTCCCAGTTTCCAAAATCATGAGCACCACATGTCTGTTCATCGTATACTAGCACTAGCCAGCCGGTGATACTCTTACAGCTGAATTAAACCAACTAAGATCTGGGAAGGAGGGTCAGGATTCATCACTTAACACAGTAGGAACCAATCATGGATTCCTTCTCAGCAGAATCTTCGAGTAGACTTAGAGGAGGTAAGAAAAACTTAAAACTCATAGCATGTTGGGGGCAATCAGCCCTACCTGGGAAATGGCACAGAAAATAGCCAGAGAGAAAGGCCCAGCCTTTGGTGAAACTGGAAAAAGAGGTCTTATTGCCTTGCAGAGTCTCCTAGCATTCTTCCAAGTTAACTTGAACTTTGTGGTTCCTTGGTCTTGTATTTGTCCCTCCCCTAAGGACTCTGATATCCAGTTCTCTCTCCTAAAATTTCACTGTACATTTACATAGAGAGAGATAGCAGAAGGAATTTTTTATTGACCAGATCATGTGTTTGCTGGGTGCTGTACTGCTTTACTTCCTCTAAGCAGCAAGTGAACTAAAAGTCAGAAACTTTAAAAAAAAAACAAAAAAAAAAAACCTGTGCTTTACTTTTTCAAGGTCACAGGAGCCCCATGTAACTGTAAGAGCAGCCTTCAGATCACATCTGCATAATTAGAGCCAATTCATAGCACTGAGCTTCTGAGGATAACTCAGTTTTCCATCTGTCACATAAACAACATCTGTCTCACTCTTAGCAGAAGCTTTCAACACCAATATCAGGATGGGGGCGGGGGGAGGCTGCACACAGTGACCCCTGTGGACCAGGATCTTATCTGGGCTCTGGTGTGTCCCAACTGCAACCCCTCGGGCACAACAGGTCACCTCTCTTAACAGTGTTTATTGTTAACTGGAAAAAATAATAGCTACTTAGAAGTTTTGTTAAAACTATGAAATAAGATTTAAAAGAAAATAAAAGGTTGTCATATGATAAAAATCTTAGAGTGGTGGCTTAAGGAAAGGCTCAGGTTAGTCAAACATTCTAAGCACGTCTGAAAATAGAATACGGAAAATAGAATACGAGGCTGAGCAGGCTTTCCGATGAGTTTTATTATTTTCTATAGGTACTTGCAGTGTTTCTCCATGCTGATATACGAGCGCACAGCAGCCTTTTCCTAAACACAGCACGCATGAGGAAAACCCTACCCAACATATCCTCATACTCCATTTGGAGGTGGGGCAAAGTCTAAAACACAAATCTGCAATCTTCCTCTAATGATGCTCTGTTCTAAGTGGTGTTGCATCCCCAGCCTTTGAGATATTCCTAAACATCTGAGCATTCTGCAGCGGGAACAAGCATTAAGGGAAGCAGGCCATCCTCAGGAACACCAAGGACCCAGCCTTTCCCTCTTCAACTTGCAAAGGCTCAAAGAAGCAGTTAGGGTAGCCTCTGGGTCCTCCTTAAAGTTTGGGACTCCTCGACCGTGGGATCCAAATGATTCTTCTGGATGGTCTCCCAGAGCAGAGCTCTGGCTTCGGGTCCTCTGGACAGCAGCCATCGTGAAGACATTCGCTGTTCCCAGCACGAAGAAGAGAACATGGAAAATACGACTCAGGCAAGAACACACGCAGGCGTTTCTAGGCTACCTTGGCCAGAGAATCTCTGTTACTAGCTTCCCGGGAAAGAAAAACCATTCGCTCCTCTCTCCACTTGGCTAGTTTTCAAACATTGCAAAATTTGAAAGAGCTCTATGGGATTGAAGGGGACAGTCAAGAGAAACACAGCCCATAAATTTAACAACAGGCCCTCGATCAGCGTTTTCTGCTCTTTGGGGGCTCCTATGCTTCCCTGTGGTGATGAGACCCTCCTGAGACGAGTATGCCTTCTTGAACTGTTCAAAATGGCCTATCTCTGGCTTTTGTCTTAAGAATTTTGGATTTAGTTGGAGATTTGGTTCATCATCCTGTTTTGCCAGCTCCTGTTTAAACTTCCTTTTGTGTTTTCCTTTCGCCTGTCATCTCCATCACTATCCTTTAGAGTTTAGTGTGCACTAAAGATGCTTAATGTGTGTCACGCTGTGTGCATTTGCTTATGGAAAATGAGCAGCAGCAGCGTGTATACAAACAGCCTTTTAGCTTCTGTATTGTCCTTCTCATGTCCCCCACGGGTGCAGTGCTCGAGGTGCTCTGACTTCCTTACTCCTGGCAGCTTCACTTTCTGTCTGCCAATGCACAGCTGTTTGTGTACAAACAAGGCTACTGCCCTTTTCCCTGTGTGGGATCTCATCAGCCCTGCAAGAATCCCCCAAAGAAGACTCCACTGAAGGCTGCCTGACCGCTTTTCAGAAAGACTGGTTCAACTCCTACCAACCATGCAATGTAGGCTCCTGATTCTCCAACTTGTTTATAACTTGGAGCCCTCTACTTTTTAAATTTTGCCAGTTGAGTGAATCTGAGATGGAGTATTGCTGTTGCTTTAATTGTTATGCTTCTGATTACTGATGAGGCTAAGAATCTAACTATAGCCATTTTTCTTTTTGTGAATTAACTTTGTAAATCCTTTACACATCTTCCTGCTTTTCCCCAATGATCAATGGGCACTTATTTTATAACCCCATTGATTTTCAGCTTTGCTATCATCTCCTCTGATATTTAAGGGTCACAGCATTAGGAAGATTGAGAATTACTGGTTTACAGAATAATATCCTTATTGTTTATGCTTATAGCATCTTATTTAAAAATCCTTTTCCTCCTTGAGGTCACATTTACTTGCTCAAAGTTGCACCTTTTACATTTAGGTATTTAAGCTATCTAAAGACTATATAGTGTAAAATAAGAATCTAAGATGTTTATTTTCAATATAAATAAATCAGCTTTCATAAAACCATCCCTTACAGACTTTCTGTTTCCTTCTTCTTATTCATATACATTTTCTTGCAGGATACTCATTTTAACCATGTTTGGTGCACCCTCTGCTGTGCTGGTACGTGTTGCTTTCTGTTTGCTATGGGAAGCTTTATCTTCTGCATTTCGTGTATTTGTGCGTGTGTGTGTGTAAGAGAGCATGTGAGCGTGTATGTGTGTATGTGTGACTTAACTATTTGTGAATCATAACTGAGAGGTTCATTGTGGAGTCAACTTGCCAAAGTTTCTCAGAAGTTTCTGCTGAAATTTACATCGGAATAAAATGAATACATGACTAGCTTAGGGATGAGCTGACCAATTTATACTAAATAATTCTGTTCATTTCCAGATCTTCTCTTGTGCCTTATAACAGAAACTCCAACCCATAATCTTCTATGCATTTCCTGTATATTCACTGCTATTTCTATTTAGGAATTTTAGGAATTCTTCATGTTTTGAATACATTTTTTATTGTCACTTCTTGTTGATAGTGTATTTGGCAACTTTGCTGAAGTCCTTGGCTAGTTTTGTTAGGCTGTTACTCTGAGGGGGTTTGATGCACACCCAACACTGTGTATTAGCTGGTACACTAGAGCCATGGTCACAGCCCGCTCTTTCATCTCTCATATTCCCAGGTCCTAGACTGCACCTTGGTTTTCAAGCATCAGATGTTATGCTGTTCTTCTTGGTTTAACATTTGAGAGTTGCTCCAGCTGAGGACAATAACAGTCTCTGATGTGGAGTGTAAAGCCACAGCCTGGTATCTTTCAAATTCATTCTCTGATAGTAATCTTTGCTGTGTTTCATGAAAGTATAATATTAGTTGGTAACTTTTTGAAGACTAAAAATCAAGTACTTTACCTGTAATGATCTGAGAACTATTTGATTTACACCATACCATATGTCATTCATCTCATCTCTGTGAACACACACACACACACCTAGTTTAAATGCTTAAAGATACAAATTGGGCATTACAGTGTGTGTTCGGATGTCCAGCCATCTGGGTTGTTTTAATTAGGTGGTTTGTTTCTCTGATACTCCCATTGGATGAGATTCAAGCTCCTAACATCTCATAGGCCTAAATAGCAAGGATCTATGCCTGGCCCTGGAAACACAAGCTCCTCTGAGCTCTGAGAAAGAATTTTTTTTATTCTAACAAAGTGCAATTAGCTTTCAGGTTCAACCTTCCCCTGTTGGGAAAAGAACATACTGAGCTTGAGTATGATCGTAAATGGAGGTTAATTGTGAGGTTATTGACAATGTTGACAAAACTTTATGATTTGGAGTAAGAAAGTAGACTACTTGAACACAGACTGAAGGACTTTAGCTGTCACCACAGCAGAATTTGTGAAGTAATATTGAGATACATCCCTGAATCGGGAAGGAACATGTAAGATCTGTAAGGAACTATGGTGTGAAATAGTTCAGATAAAATAGTCACATCAAACATTTATCTCTGTACAGGTTGTGTTGGATAATTTTCCAATAGATACTTCAATATGAAAGAGCTATCCAATGAATTTTAAATCTAGCTGCATTAAAAATAGCTATCTATGTGTGAAGTATATAAAGCCACCAGGTTTCAAAGTAATAATTAGTAGCGCTAGTGTAAGCAATATCATTTTTACATTTGGATTTTAACCTCCTTGCATGTCACTTTCACAGAGTTTTTTTTTTTTTTTTTACAGTGGCTTTATTTAGTTCATGAGAGGAAGTGGGAGAAGATCCAAATATTTGATGACAGGAGAATTTTTAGCAATTCAACTTTATAAATATAAAATATAATTAAGTACTACATAACATTTCAAAAAAGAGCTAAGCAGAATTTTTCAGCACATAATATTGTGTGCAAAAGACAGAGTATAAATCCTAGGACAGAGAGATGAAAGCACTGTGCAAGTTATAACGATGTGAATATGTGCTTGTGGATTCAGGCACGGCCCGTTGTTTACACACGGTCTGTAGCTGCTTGAAAGGTAAAGGGCAAAGTCGCATATTTGCAGTGAAGACCATTTAACCTGCAAAGCCTAAAAATGCATGTCTAGACAGAGAAAGCGCTCTAATGATTTGGATGTTTAAGCCCCCAAGCGTGTATGGTGGAGACTTGAACCCCAGTGTGGAACCTACAACATGGAGGCTCGGTACAGACTTACGTCCTGAGCCGCACTGCCTGCAGCAGCGACTCGTCTGCTCTAGCTGAGTGCTGGCTCCTGTGAAGGCGTGTTGTTGGGAAGTGCGGCGTTTCTCTTCCCTGACTCTCTGCTCCATCAGGTGGTCTTGCACACACTCCCAACTCTATTGTCCATGATGCTGTTCTCCATTCAAGGAGACAGTCACCAAACAGATGGGGCCACCCAAACTTGGACTTTCCACCTTCAAAAATGTGAACTGAATATACAACATTTTAATGTAATGAACTAAGTTTCAGGGATTTTTCAGTAATTAGAGAAAAAAATTAATACAAGAAGCAACTCCTAATGGAAATACTTGCTCAAGGACATAGGGATCAGGCTTTATTTTCCATTATGGAAATTCCATCTTAGTAGTCAAATAGGGGAAAGACCCAAAGTAGTGCAAAATATCTAGGTCTCAACCTACAAGTAAGTATAATGATAGCTTGATAGCTCAAGAGGGTTTAGAAGATCGGGGCCTCTCTGTGTCATGTTCTCTTGGCTCTTGCTCTCTTATACTGACTGATATTATTACAATATTTTCTTAGTAAACTTCAACTTAAAATCAAAAAATAGAATTTTTTAAAATAGCCACATCAACATTTTTTTAACATTTATTTTACTTTATGTATATGGGTAGTTTGCTTGAATGTATGTTTGTACCATATGCTTGCCTGGTGCCCATGGTAGCCAGAAGTGGGATCTGGATCCCCTGGAACGGGAGCAACTGGTAGTTGTGAGTCATCATGTGGGTGCTGGGAAATGAACCTGGGTCCTCTGGAAGAGCGGCCTGTCCTCTTAACCTCTGAGCCATCTCTCCTGCCCCAGGTGGCATTGTTGTCACTGTGGATAGACTTCTGAGTACAGACTCATTTCTCAGCAGAGAAGTCACCTGAACTGAATATCCTGATTGTCGAGTAGAAATGAATACTATTGGTCAAATGACAGCCTGGGTCAGCTGTGGTTTGCAAGGTTCCATGATGCTTTCTTATGTACAAGACTGTTGCATCAGAGAGTCAGCTTTAACAGCATCATCAAATGAAGGGAGAGAAAGAAAAAAAGCTTGCTCTCTGCTTTTCCTGAAAGAGTCAACAGCCTCATGCATGGAAGTGGGGGTGGTAAGTGGAAAGTAAGGGAAACACAAACACCTCTTCTAGAGACCAGAAATTGCTATGCACACTCAGCCCTGTGCACACTCAGTCCTGTCCACACTCAGCTTTGTCCACACTCAGCCCTGTGCACACTCAGCCCTGTCCACACTCAGCCCTGTTCACATTCAGCCTTGTCCACATTCAGCCCTGTGCACACTCAGCCCTGTGCACACTCAGCCTTATCCACACTCAGCCCTGTTCACACTCAGTCCTGTGCACACTCAGCCTAGTCTACACTTGGGCCTTCTAGTTTTTTCTACTGCTTCATGCCAGTTAGCTCCATCTTCCATCTTCCCTCTCCCTGCAAAGATGGTTTTGTGTCTTGGGTTTTGGCAAGTTCTCTATTCAAAACTGAATTTGCACTCTTGTGCTCTGGGATAAGCCATCAGAAGCTTCATGCCTGAGTGCCCTTCGTCCTCCAGCCACAGAAAATGTGTCAGCCTGCTTTGCGAGCAGCTCAGTTTGCTTTGAGGTCACCTCTGTGGATTCAATTTGAATCTTTTATGAGAAAAATAAAATTTATCAGTTCAATACATAAAGGAAAATTAGGAGCTTTAGGAGTTTTTGAGTAAGCAGAAAACTTATAAGATCATGCGCAAAACATCACATTCATAACAGGAGAGAATTCTTAGTATACTCACTTTATATTCTACATTTTCTCTAATCTGGAATACTAGATTATATAATATTTACAAAGGAGACACACATGCATCTCCAAACAATAACTGACAACATATCCAGAAACAGATGTTAAATATGAAGGGGATAGATATCCTCGGAGAGAGTGATAGGAGGGTAGGGCAGTCAAGTCAGTGATGATCACGTGGGCTCATCTCTCTTTCTTTCTGTACCACCTTTTCCTTCTTATCCTTCTTGTCAATGTCTCCCCCAGAGCATCCTAGGCTAAGAGCCAGGCTGATCATCTAACTTCTCCTTGTGCTAAGGAATATTTTCTCTGGCAAGGATGGGATTGTCAATGTTTCTCAGATCACACTGCCCGAATGCTCCTCTCTCTTTTATTACCCATCTCCCCTAGTACTCGAGCCTCAGAAGGATCTGGATGCAATGCGAGCTGTAGCTTTGCCAACACAAGCATGACGTACTCAGGCTCCACAAATGTCTGTAAAAGCAAAAGTCAACTTAGGAAGCTGGGCCAGATGGCAGCAAGGTCAGGCTTCTGCTTAGCTTTCTCTGCCCACACCTTGTCTCTGAAGAGAGCCAAAGAGAGTCTGGAAAAACAGTCTACAGCACAGCCAAATCATTGAGGTCCCCACAGAGCCTATTTCCAAGCAGATAAACTCGGGAGAGAAGCCAGTAGGAGGGAGCAGCCAGGGCAGGGCTGGAGAGAGGGGAAGCCAGGGCAGGGCTGGAGAGAGGTTGAGGAGAGTGAGGGCTGACTCTAGCCCCAGCCAGTTAGGGTGTTTATTCTCAGGGATCTTCCTCCTCTTACGCTTCTCTGTGCTCCCAAGTTGGCTACAATTTCTCTACACCCCCTTGTGCTAGAACTTTCTCATCTCTGACATCAGACGATAACAGCGCTGTATGACAACTCTCTCTGTCTCTGTCTTTGTCTCTCTCTCTCTTAGTCTCTCTCTCTTCCCCCACCCCTGCTCAATCTCTCTAGTGTTATGTTTCTTTTTCTAAAAGAATCAGTACTAATATTTTCATGATTAATAAAAGTCATAGGTAACTTTATCAAGTTAATTAGATTAACTTTGACTTAATCAAATAAAATATTTGCAACTAAAATGAAATGATTGGAACAAAGGGAGCCTTAAGAATTAGAGAAAATATTAGTCATTCATCTGATAAGATAATATCCAGATATATAAGAAATGATAAATCAAATAATCTACTTAAGCAATAGGAAATTGATCTGAATAGACATTTTCCAAAAGAAAAAATGCTCACCAGCACTAATTATCAGAAAAATAAAAAATAAAATCACAATGAGATATTGTCTCATTCCCTTTGGAATGAGAGTTATAAAAAAGACAGAAGATAATAAATGCTATCAAGGATGCAGAAAAAAGGAAAGAAATTCTCCCTCCTTTTGGTGATATGTTACTGCCAACATGGTAAATCATGTGGGAGTTCCTCCAGTAACTAAAAATAGAACCATCACCTCACACAGCTGTCTCACTACCAGGTCCTGAACTAAGCAAGATGGAATCAGTGTAGCAGAGGCCTGTGCACACCATGTTTGTTGTGCAGCAGTCAAGGAAAGGACCGTATGGATGGATGAACGGATAAGCAAAATGTGGACAATAACACAATGCAATACTAGTCAATCAAAAATCAAAAGGAAATCCTGTCATTTGTGGGAAAATAGATGGAAATGGAAGATGATGTAGTAAATTAAATAAGCTGGGCGTAGAAAACAAATACTGGGGAGCCTCACTTGCAGAAACAAAAGCAAACCAAAAATGTGGATCTCAAAGAGAGAGAGCAGTGTTCCCTTGATGCTGCAAAGATGTGCAATGCACAGGGAGGGAGACAACAGGCACAAGGATGCAGTCACACAGCAGGAGATGGTTGGAGTGTTTACAGCACAGCGGTCTAGCTACTGCCCACAGTGGTGTTATGTATATTTCTAAATAACTAACAAAGAAGGAACCAGTGATTCTCAAAACAGAGAAATAATAAAGGTTTGGGAACACAAATGCTAATATTTTAATTTGACCATTACATACTGAATACATACTTCAGCTTATATTGTACTCTTAAAATGTTCAAATATGTTTCAGTTAAAAATAATTTGTGTCAGGTACAATGGTACATTTCTGTAATATGTATCTAGGAAGATTAGGTAGAGGGATTAGCTTGGGCAACATAGTGAGGTCTTGTTCCCCCCAAATCTCTGTCACTCTGTCTGCCTGTCTGTCTATATTTTTTTAAGGGAATGAACTAAGAATTTCAAATGAGGTTCCTACCCCTACTGTGATCTAATATAATTCCTGGATCTAAGCAAATTTTCATGTGAGTGTCCCTGTGTCTTCTTGAGGATCATTATAAATGGAGGCTGCTCATTCACTTCCCAACTCCTCAGACCCAAATAATCATACAGAAACTATATTAATTACAACACAATTTGACCAACAGCTTAGGTTTATTCTTGGCTAACTCTTATATCTTGAATTAACACACTTCTATCATTTTGTATTGCCATGAGGCTGTGGCCTATGGGTAAGATCCATCAGGCGTCTGTCTCCTTTGGTAGCTACCTGGCATCTCTTTGACTCCACCTATTCTCTCTGTATGTCCCTTCCAGCCTGATTATATTCTGCCCTGCCATAGGCCAAAGCAGCTTTATTCATTAACCAATAAAAGCAACACACATACAGGAGGCCATACCACATCAGATCATCATGAGAATTAAAATAATTTAGTGATGAAAAATTATAAAGAGTCTTTGCAAATGCTCATCAAAGAGGAATGTAGTAATGTTTTCTCATGGGGCTGCCAGCCCACAAGTAATGACACAGAGACTTATTAGTTATGAAAGCTTGTCCTTAGCTTGGGCTTGTTCCCAACTCACTCTTATAACTCAAATTAACCTGCTTCTATTAATCTATGTTCTGTCACATAACTTGATTACCTCTCCTCTGTCCAACTTGTTCTGTTTGGCTGATGTTGCCCCCACCTCTCTTTCTCTCAGAGTTCTCTCTCTCCCTGGAAATCCCATTTATTCTCTCCTGCCTAGTTACTGGCCATTCAGCTCTTCATTAAACCAACCACAGTGACACATCTTCACACAGTGCAAACAAATATTCCATAACAGATAAAATTTAAATTTGTAAGTAAAATTCAGATAAAAATATCACTGCAATATCTTTGAGCTGATATTTGTACACACAAATCTTTGCCAATCTTTGCCTGGATCTCTGATCACGATTTTTTTAAACAAATTATTTTAAAGGAAGGTGAGGAAATTTTCCATCTATAAAAGGAAAATACCAGTAGACGGATGAGTTTTGCTAAGCATTTCTTGAGGGAATCATTAATGCAATTTGTTGTCTCCTTAGTTCTGATGAATCGTGAAGCAAACTCTACAAATTGCATTTCTTTCCTCCCAGTTACATATATTCTCCTGATGGTAACTTTCAGTCATTGCAGAGTCCTTAGTCATGGAGATGAGAACCTAGCAACCAAGAACACAGAAAGGGAATGTGTTTTTCTCTCACAGCAGTGAGAAAAGTTAGTACAAAGCTTGAAGTTAGTCACGAACCTATACAAAATCAGCACTGCTGCCCTGGAAAAAAAGGGGGTGGGGCTTTTCATATTTGCTAGCTGAGGTTAGGAATGCACCAACAGTTACTGTAAGAAGAGAAAACACACAATTGTTTATTAAGCTGCTCCATAAAAGTTGTAGTTAGATGTAAGTAAATCCATACCAATGCAAACACACTCCCACTAAAAAGCCACAGAACTGTAGGTGCTTATAAAAGGCCTTACTCTTGAACCTCGGGATCTTTCCACTGTAGCCATTGTAAAGAAAGATTTCGCACCTTATTCCCAGGACTCTGAGCTGGGCCACACCCAGCCCCCTTGGTGGGCAGCGATGAAATGAGTAGTTCTTCACAGGGCAGAGTGGGGCAAGCGGGTGTAGCAAGTTAATCAGTGTGTGGAACAGATGAAAAAGACGCTAGCCTGAAACACACTTTTGTTGATTTTCCACATGGCCTATCATTTCTGATTGTTTCTCTGCCCTTCTCTCTGTGTTTCAAAAGAAAAAAAAAACCAACTGTATCATCACTGTAAAATCTAATCAACAGTGACCTCCATGCTCTCCTTAGGGTCCCAAAGTTTGTACATTAATGAAGAACAGGGAAACTGTCACTGTTGATTTCTTGTTTTAACCTCAAAGACCATGCTAGGATCAGCGTGCCCTCCTTTAAAGGAAGGGATGGGGGAAAGAGCTTATTTTTGATTTTGAATGCTTCCTAGACCCTTCCAGAAGTCAGGCCTGCCTCTGCCTCTGTTTGAAAGAAAAGCTGTCCTCCGCATGTAGACAGCACTGAATCCTGCCACATGCTTTTTCGTCAAAGCTTATCTCTTGGCTCCTCATTAACACAGATCCTTTCCCTGACAGTTCTCCCTCCGATGCAGCCTTGCCCACTGGTGACGGCTTATTTCAACTTTCCAGCCTCTGTTCTGCCTCTCTATTTTTTGACATAAAAGAAAAAATGTCTGAATTGATGCACATTTGTAGCCAATCTCTAAAGAGTTGTATCAATTCATTCATCAGCTAAATGATTCAGTAAATAAATGTTGGTTAAATTCACACAGGCCATGCACCATGAAAAGATACAAAAATGGTATAAAATTCTTTAAGAGGAAAAAAAATCAATGAACATAGCGACATATCTTTGTGAATCCAGTGAATGCCATTGATTGAATGTTTTAAAATGAAAGTGTTAATTTTACATATACTTTATGTCAATTACAAATATGTGTACAGAAAATATTCTTGTCTTCATGATGTCCCGTGTCAAGTTGAAAAGACAGACGCGTGCAGAAGCACTGTTGGTGAGACGACAGAAGTATGGAAGGATGGAAAAGAGAAGCTGCGAACTGAGCCTGTCTGCAGGGTCCTGGGGACCTAAGATTTGAACATGCTAGCAAACAGGCTAACACCGAGCTGTACCCCATCCACAAAAACAAAGATTAACATTCTGTGTTTCAGTCAGTGATGGTGTTGGTTAAGGAAGGTTTGTAGAGGAGAAACTTCAACAAGAAGCCTTCAGACCTTGAAAGTGAGACTTCCTTCGCACCCATGGGGTTCTCATGGTCCTCAAGATCCTTTCTGAAGTTGCCTGAATCCCTGTATGGAACACAAGCCATACTTTCTACATCCTTACATCTCCCAGAGTTAGTATAAATTATGGCCCGTGGCTATGTATCTTGGTAAACGTTTTTAGAATACGTAAATGAATGATCAGGTTATCCACCACATCCTCTGGGGTCTACACTTCAGAGTCTCTTCTTCCCTCCATCTCCACCTCATTAGACTGAGATCCGCTCCAAGTTCATATTCCCTATAAATCTGTTTGTCTGTTGCTTGCCTCGGTGTGTGTTTTTTTGGGCTACTCCCTCCAAAACAGTTGGCTTCAGTCTCTTGTCATCTCTCAGCCTTATACTCCACAGTTGCTCATCTGATCACTGCTCCCAAGAGTCCCATCTCTCAGTCTTCCATTCAGTATTGCTTTGGTGGGATCTGGCCCGAAAGGAAATGTAATGTAAGAAACCATTCACTCGGTAAGGTTCTTTAGATAACTATCGACAGCTGGTACCCATTTGTACATCCAGTCAGCGAGGCAGCACTTAATTGGCTATCCACAGTGATTCAGGCCCTGTAGTGCCATCTGGGAAGGCAACTTTGAACTAAACAGACAGAGGTCCTGTCCTCAAGGCTTATAACAGACTATAAGAAACAGAGGTTCATGCAATGGATCAGCAGAGGTTTAAAGTCTGGTGGAGAGGATGAACCAAGTGATCACTCATTAATGCAAACTCCAGCAGAAGCAATGATACTTTCTACAGATTTCAGCTTAACAAGGTGGAGGCAGGAGGGAAGAAGTAAGTTTGAAGCAGAGTCCCCAGAAGATGTGGTGGATTGTGACCTGATCATTCACTTATGTATTTTAGAAATGTTAACCAAAATATATAGCCATGAGCCATACTTTATAGTAACTCCAGGAGATATAAGGATATAGAAGGCATGGCTTATGTTCCATACTGGGATGAAGGCAACTTCAGGAAAGGTGCTGAGAAACATGAGGGCCCCGTAGACATTTAAAATAGAGTCCTATAGGCACTTATAAGAATTGTAGAAGTCACGGAAGATTTCCAAAAGAAGTAACTCTTGTTCTTTCACCCATTCTCCACGTCTGTGCTGAAAAGCTGAAAATGTTCCTTGTATTGTATGTTCCTCTCATTCTGTTTCACCAACTTCTCCTCCTCCTCCTCCTCCTCCTCCTCCTCCTCCTCCTCTCTCCTGTCTCTCTCTCTCTCTCTCTCTCTCTCTCTCTCTCTCTCTCTCTCTCTCTCTCTCTCTCTCTCTCTCTCTCTCTCACACACACACACACACACACACACCAGCTATAGCCATTCCTTTCTCCAGGGAACATTTCCTAACCCCCCAGTATTTCTCTTTCTAATGCTGAAGTTGATGCTCAAGGCCCCACACAGGCTAGACAAGTGCTCAGTCACTGAGATACACTACCAGTTACCAGTCCCTTTGCTATGATCCTGCCGTTGTTTTTCTGTTCCTCAGCAGTGTTAACATCTGGAGCAATTTTAGCACAACGCTCCCTTCATTTTAGTTGCTTGAGCTGGGGCCTCCTCTTAGACTGTAAAGTGCTGTGAACTAAATATCCCCCAGGGGAGTGGAGTCATTCTTATGTTAGACTGCGCAGGTCTAGTTGACTGATTGGAACTTTGTGATTGTGGGGAGTTTGCAAGCCTGTGATCAAATTACATGTAGCTATCACTAGCTCCTTAATAGCCATTTATCGTCCACCTCTGTGTCTGACCTAATACCTTTCTGATCATCATCAGGAACCTTTGGGGTATAACTTAAAAGCACGCTAGCTTCCACTAGCCCCACTTCACATCTGAGACTTACAACAGAGATTTCCCAGCTGTGCTAAACCCATCCACCTGTTTTCTTCGATGGATTTAAAATGCAAGCAAATGAAAGGAAACCCTGACTCATGAATTTCTTTTTTTTTTCTGTAACTATGAAAACTATATGAGATTGTTTTCACAGTTGAGCATATTTTGGGAGATAACCTGAATTCCCAATCCCAGGATAGTGACTCATATTTTGTTCAAGAATAAGCTATATCTTATTTTCTTTGAGGTTAGAGCTGTGTTTTGTGATAATTGTCTCTGTGAATAACATAGAAACAGTAGGTGGCACAAAAATAGATTGAAATGCACGTCTAAATTAATAAAATCAATGCTAGCATGAGTGAATGGAGTTTGTGTTCATATATAACCTCTGGTGTAACTTTATAAATTTAATCTAAATGCTAATACTAACTTAGTTGTACATCAAGTATGAAAAAAACCTTTAAATAAGTAGACTTAGACATCATTTAAGCTTTTAAATGAGAGGTGATTACAAAGTATTAGACCCATTCCAGTCATCTAGACACCTAAAAAATAGATGGCATTTTCATTTCTGGTCTGATTGTTTTAGTTGTCTCCTGTGACGGCTATTTAATGATTCTCTTTCTGGTCAATGGCTTAGCCAGTAGTTAATCCAGAAATGTATACAGCAGGATCCAGATTCAAAGCCTATCTTCATTTTTCTGTGTTTCAAGAGGCACACAAGAATCCCAGCTGCCATTTTCCATCCAGAAAGCAATGTGAATTTCAAGTTAGAAGGAAAGATGTTCTAAGCATCCTTTGTCTTTTAATCAAAAAGAATTGGGAAATGGAATTTTTAGGATCATAATTTTAAGCAAAATGTACATTAAATCTAGCTGGAAATCATCCGAGGAGTCTGGAGGAACATAGGTGTGATGACAGCGTGGAACTGTGACCATTCTTCAAGACATACATCGCCCCGCCATCAGAGCCATGGACAACGCCTCCCCCACGCACAGGCCATTCCCCAACAAGAGACTGGAAAATTACCTTGCTTGCACATTGAGCAAGGATGTAGAAATCTGTGACACATGAGGAAGACTTTGGCTGATTTGGTGAGTATAACATCCAGGAAGAGATGTCATTTTTGGACAGGGGAAACAGTTTACTCATTTACCTAAAGCACATTTTGGAGAGTAAACTTGGGCAGTAAACGTATCCAAGGTGTACGTTATGAATAAGCCTCCCCAAAATATCATGGGAATTGTTCTAGATTCTCCAGGTTAATTCTGCTGGGGAAGTTTGGGAATGGGGACAATTGCACAAAGTATGTTTGAGGGCTGAACTCCCCTTCCTCAACCCAACAGGAAGTAAGGACTTGTATCTGTGTCTTCCAGACAAACTTAATTTCCATGTGTCCTGAGTACCTGTGGCTCTCTCCAGATCTCCAGATCTCTAAATCTTTCTTCCAATAGTTTTTATCAGATTGGTACTATTTTACTGCCAACACAGAAACCCATCACCTAAAACCCTCATTTTCTCTTCCAGGATGGTTACATAAGCAAAACAAGTCTGACAATGTCTCTTCCCTGACTCAGTCCTTCAGTAGCCAGAGACAGAAGGAAGTGATTGCCTCAGCATGGCAGAAGACAGGCTTTAATCTTTGAGCTCTTTCTTTCCAGCCACATCTCCTGCCAGGATTCTCTAACACTGAAATTGCTTTTTTAAAATTATATTTTATTGTTTGGGAAGTGTGTATGTATGCACATGTGTGTATGCACACACATGTGTCTGTGGTGTATCGTGTTTTGATCTAGTCCACCCCATTTCTTCCTTCCCAGTACCTCTCCTATCCTCCTATCACTCTTCCCTCCCAGTTTCCTGTATCCTTTTGTTGCTGTTGCTCACTGAGTCTACTTAGTGCCGCCTGCATGTGCCGGGACATAAGGCCACCCACTGGAGCAGGGATAGCCTGTAGGGGCCTCATCCTTAAAGAAAACCGTCTTTCCCTCCCCTAGCAGTTACCAATTGCTAAAGCTCCTCAACAAGGGGTGGGACTTCATGACCCTCCCCCTAGCCTGGGATTTTGTTTGGCTTGATCTTAGATAGGTCTTGTTCGTGCTGTCACAACTGCTGTGTGCTCACCAATACGACAGCCCTGTGTGTCTGAAAATAAAAAGCAAAAATTTTGTTTGTTGTGGTCATTTCACTTCTTTTGCAATGATTGCTGAATGTTGAGGGGGAAAGACGTGATACAAACGTCCCGTTCAGGGCTGGGCACTTCACAGTATCTTTGCCTTGGCATATAGACTTCTTGATAAACTTTTAATGTCTCTTTTATCACCCAAAGTCTCATGCGTGCATCTATTTTGCTCAACCTGTTCTCCATCTTTCTCTTCTCCTAGCACACTTTGGACCATCCTTCAAAGTCTGTATGAGAAGTTAATTCTTCCATCAGCCTTCCCTGCATCAACTGCAGATTCACTGACACTTTAACACGTGCAAGTGCACCCATGCTTACACATACACACAAGCAAGCATGTGCATCATATGTTCAGAAACACACATACGCACATGCATGCATGTGCACAACTCATACAAGCATATGCAAATAGGCATCCACATACTAGCATGCATATATGCACACACATACATGTACACAATTCATACACGTAGTTACACATCCATATGTGTATGCATGCATGCACATATACACACAATCATGTATACAATGTTTTATTTGTGGGGGACACATCTCACTCTGCAGTCCAAGCTTGCCTGGAGCTCATAGTATATTCCAAGCTGACCTCCAGCTCACAGCGGTTCTCTTGCTCTGCCTTCCAGATACTGAAAGTGCAGGCGTGAGGCACCGTGCCTGTCTGAAGCTTTCCATTTCATGGTCCAGTAGCTTTCTTTATTTTAAGCTGGTTGGAAATTGTAACTTGTTCATCATTCACAGCCTCTCGCCATTGCAAGCGTCTGGCAGATGCAGTCCTGGCTTTCCCTTTGATAAGCAGAAAATGAGGCCCAGGGCAGGAAATGCTCACAGTAGCACAGTGCAGATTCTCTATGAAAAGATAGGCTTCCATCTCCCAGGTGATGACAAACCTATTCCTATGACTGCCAGGAGTCCTTGAGCTTGTAACAGTAACTCGGGTTGGAATCATATAGGGCCACCTGCTTTCCTGGCCCTTCCTTAAGTCTCTATGTTACTTGTGTTATGGGGTTTCTTCCTTACGGGGCCATATATATATATATATATATATATATATATATATATATATAGGCAGTGTTTCCATAGCAACCAGCAGGTGTGAAGGGTACTCCCCTAAAATGTGAGTATATGAGCAGAGGTGGAGCCTCAAAACTGATTCATTTACATATTTCCACATTTGCCTTCCTCCCATCCGTGTGGAAAGCAGCTTTCGTGGTCTGCTCAGTTGTCATTCAGAAGACTACACCTAACCAAAATCTTCCCCTCACCCTTTCTCCCCTCTCTTTCTCCTTTGTATCCACTAAGCCATGGAAATATTTGGAAGCTTCCCAGCTAGACATGGGCTAAATGCAATGGTTGCTATGGTAATAACTCCCCGCCATACCTGTGCAGAGATATCAAACTAAAAAAAAAATTCTATGAGCAAGAAATATGGAAATGAAATTGTTTACTTGTACAAAAAAAATCTATCACATGCCACTGATGTCACATTCCGTGAAACTTAGACTTTGTAACATTTAATTTAAAATACCAACAAAAGTCCTACAAATGGCCAATGTAATTCCCAAAGCCCACGGTTCTTCTTAGATTCACAGGCACCCACAACACACTTAAATCTAGATTTTTTTCTTTTCCTAGCAATGGGTCCAACACTGTGAGCATCCACTATATGCCAGGTATGAAGACCCCTGAGCATGCAATGGCATGGTAAATGTGAACAGGATCTTGTGTGTTCACTTCCTGAGAATGCCCGTCCTGTGGAAAGGGGAAGAAGAGCACGAGAATAGTAATATTAATAGCAATGATGTTTTCTTTCTTAAAACAGTGGTTTAGAGGGACTGGTGGAAGGAACTGATATCAACAGGATGAGCAAGCTCTCTTTGTACAAAAGAAAAGGAAGCAAGGTTAGATGTTGAGGTCTGTGATTGAGGCTTGCGTGTTTAGAACTGAGTTGCTCTAGTCGACAGTGTCTGAACACAAACACATAGCCCCAGGAAGTATAAAAAATAGGAGTCACAATGATGGTTGAGTTAAACTCATTTCTCATTGCTAAGCCAACAGCAAACTACCATCCTTCTACTGAAGTCCAGTTCATTAATTTATTATTGACTTGTATAAAAGGTCAACTAACATGTTTTAATCGGCATGTGATCATTGTACATGTTTGTGGGGTAGTGTGTCATTTCAATCATGTGTACAATGTGTAATGAGTATGTGACAAACAGTACTTGGCACACATACCACCTTGTACCAGAATCCACTTTCTCTGGTCTTCTGCTTGTTCCAGAACTCAGGTTGCTGCTGTGTTCGACATTTCCATTGCTTCTAGAAACCAACATTTGGTTTTGCTTCGTTTCTGAGACCCTTGTCTTGACTCACAGCACCTTTGTTCTGCATCTAGACTCTCGCTGGCTTCCTAACTGGCCTTCCTATTTCTAATGCAGCTTCCATCCTGCAGTAGGAATTACATCTCCAAAATATCATCTCACTGATTCCCCAGCTAGCGACCTCTCCATGGCTTTTCACTCCTTTTGCGTAGGAAGCCTCCTACGATCAACCACCAAAATCTTCATAATTTAGACCCAGCTCTCCTCATTGCATACTCTTGTAGCTCAAACTAAAATGCTTACGGGTCCTTAAATGTGTTCATGCCTCTTGCTGTCTGGGAGTTGGTGCTCCTTGCCCCTCTGTCTGGCTCACTTCCTCTTGCTTTCCAGCCTTCACATGAATAACTACCATGTGCTCTCTTAGACTCCGTGCTCTCTGTCAGAAATCCGCTCTGCTCTTCCAGGATGGAACCAAGTTCATCCTGGCCCCGCCCTAAGTACCATTCATTTATCCCTGTCTTGCTGTAAGTAATGCTTATTTCTGAAGAATGCACACATCCACATTTATCACATTTCCCCGACATCTTGTACAGCTGGCTTATAACACGCATTCTTGAAATCATTTGTCAGATAAATTGTTGGATGCTTTTTTTAAACTTGGTGCTCAGGATGATCAAAGGCCTTGCCCCAAGTCTTTTGCCAAGTAAATAAATGGCGAAGCTGGGCCTTTAGCTCTCGCGTTGTGCCTTTCTGCTCCCCCAGCAGCCCTGCTCTTCTCTTCTACGGGGTGAGGGCTCACAGATGTGTACTTTCAGTCTGCAGCTCTCTTCAGAAATGCAGAAGCCCATCAACATTTCTTCCTAGAAGGACTATGCCCAGACTTAACACTATTTAACTAATTCAGTTGCTGTGCTCCAAGCCTCTTAAGAACTGGCTGGATAATAGTGTAACACATCTTTAATCCCAGCATTCTGGAGGCAGAGGCAGACAGAGCCCTGTAATTTTGAGGCCAGCATGGTCTATATATAAAGTTCTGGGGCAGCCAGAATGACATAGTAGGACCCTATATTTAAAAAGAGGTGAAGTAATAGAGGAAGATACCAAATATCTATCTATGGCTTACACATGTACATACACCTATCTATACACACATATAACACACATATAAAACAAATTCTAAAAAAAAGAAAGAAAGAAAGACTGTCTGGATTGACATGGAGGCAGCTCTAGTTTCCAAACAGAGTGCTAAGTCTAGCTAGAGGTGAGCAGAGCTCACCAGGAGAACCAGATTAAAGACTCCTGAGGTAACTGCATAAAAGGGTTTGCAGTAGAAACCCCAACAATATTCTTTTCCTTTAGATGTTGAAGTCAGCGGTCAGTTGAGAGCTGTGTTCCCTCCTATGTCGGAAGACGGTCTTGACTCCGACTATGAACATCTGCCATTCCGATTTAGACTTCTCCACAAGAGCTGCACAATTGTCCTATTTCAGCTTCCAGCTCTGTTCCTCTGTTGCAAGCTTTGACTCCACAACTCTGGGATAATAAAACACAAGAGCATAGCTTGAAAATAGTGCGCATCTGCTGTGGATTGTTATTTTGGTTTAACGAGGACTTGCTGGTTCCTGAATTCCTATAATCATTTGATGAATGTGCTGGCAAGTCGCTCTGCAGGCTTTGAACATGTGGTACTTATTGGGGGTAGCGGGGGCTAAGTCACCCTTTCCTCTGGGAAAACAGTCTTCTAGTGGAACTTCGTAAGGGCAAATGTGTGTGTCCATCACCGACTATACAGAGAAACAACAATACTGTGATAGCCATTGGCTTTGCGGAGGCTGAGGAGATTGGCCCCACCACATACTGAGCATGCCTGCGTGTGGAAACCATGGCAGGAGTTACAAAGACGGAAAAAAACAGCTTGATTCTCACATAGTTTCTCAAAAGGATTCCAGGGACATAGCTGCTCACAAGGAAGTACAATCCACGGCAAACTGCGATGAGGCCTATCCTAGGAGTAATTATTCCTTCCATTCATTTATCCTGGCTTAATTTGCAAAGAACTTTCCATATGCATTGCCTCATTTGGTCCTCACAATGGTCCTGAGAGATAGACACTATTTTCTTCACTTTAAAGTTACAGATAGTTCTAAAATCCTAACCCCACAGCTGAAGGTCATGAAAGGTCGAGAATAACTTAAGTAGATACCACAAAGTTCCGTGGAGGATGTGTGGTAACCCTACTAGGAGATACATCTACATGCCAGGGGAGTAAGGTTTTATTTTGGTCTATTTATATTTTCTTTGATATATCGATTGGCTTCGGAGAGGCCAGCTCTAAGTTGTGGGAGATCAAATTGCTCTAAAGAAATTGCTGTTTTCAGAGGTGTTGAACATGGAACGGACCCCTGAAAGCCTGTTGAAGAGTGGGCAGGAACACCTCGCAAACCCGGTGAGTGTTCTCAAGTGGGTGTGTGGCACGTGCAGCTGCCTAGCAAGGCTTATGGGGCTGGGAAAGGATTGAGGGGTTTAAGGAAAATCGAGTTCTCTGTGTGTGATGCTGAGCTATGCTGACTCATCCCATTCTGAAACAAAGCAGGCCCCATGGAAGAAGGAAGACAGACTGCAGAGGCAGACGCTGCTGTGAGAGCCAGGGCAGGCAGAAGTGCAGCAATTGGATGGTGATTGAATCTAATGTGTCCCTGGCAAGGGACTGGCACACATAAAAACATGTCACTCCACCCTAACACTGGGCTTTGAGCAGAGTAAATGTATCATAAATGCATTTACAGGTGGTCAGAGCTCTTGAAGGTGTTAAACAGCCTGCTGTTTTTCTGCCTGTGGCAGAAGCAGAATTGCAAATGAAGCCCATCTGATCTCTCAATCTATGGCAACTTTGTAATAAAGGAGAAAACATTTTAATATAGAGACTCATAACTGGTTAGAGTAATTGACAATTGTCAATCAGTAATTGACAGTGGCATGCTCAGCCCTAAATGAAGCAACTATTATCTTCCCACCAAAGGCTCAGTCCTAGTGTTATGATTCTGTTGGACTTTCACATAGACTATCACATTATCAGCAAAGAAGAAGCTTACTTCCTCCTGAAACCTGAATGCCTGTTTAGTTGGTTTTGTTTGGTTGGTTAGTTTTTGTTTGCTTGCTTGCTTGCTTGCTTGCTTCCTTCCTTCCTTCCTTCCTTCCTTCCTTCCTTCCTTCCTTCCTTCCTTCCTTCCATTCTTTCTTTCTGGCATTGGTTGGGACTTCCAGTACAATGCGGAGTTAACAATCCAGGAACAGCACCTGTTCCTCATTATTTTTCCTAGTGTTACACTCAGTGTTCTTATACCCACTGTAGAATTTTTGTAGATGTCTTTTACCAGAATTTTCTCTTACTGTAGGGTTGAGTTTAATAAGGAAAGGACATTGAATTTTTGTTCATTTTTTTTCCAGCATAGCAAATCGTATCAGTTGATTACTTAAATGTTAAGCCAGTGTTATATTTCATGATAAACAACATTTATTCATGATATATTTTCTTTTAATAAAAAAATGCCATTTTCCCCAAGATTTATTGAAAAGTCTACCTAGACTTATGAGGCTGGAGCAATGACTCCAGGGTTAATAGCACTTGCGGCTCTTGTGGAATCCCTGAGTTCAGTTGCCAGTTCCCACGTAAACTGGTTCACGGCTGCCTCTAAGTCCAGCTCCAGGATAGCCAACACCCTCCTCTCTCTCTCCCTGTCTCTCTCTCTCTCTCTCTCTCTCTCTCTCTCTCTCTCTCTCTCTCTCTCTCTCTCACACACACACACACACACACACACACACACACACACTGAAAAACTGTATCTTTTTAAAAAGGTACAGTTATGAACAGTATCTATCTATGCTGTTCTTAAGACTATTTTTCTCTTGGTTTGCACCCAGAATCATGCTGGCCTCATCAATGACTTGGGAAGTATTTCTTCCTCTTTAATTTTTTTGATAGAATCTGAATAGCGTTGGTACTATTTATATATGGACCAGTGAAGATGTGTAGCTTGAAGGTATTCTTTACAAAAGACTCATCACCATAGATTTAATTTTCATAATGGATAAATAACAATTAAATTTACATATTATTTCTTGAGTGAGCTCTGGTGTCCTGCACATTTTCTAGAATCGACTCTATTTCATCTAATTTGTCAAACTTGTTGGCTTACAGTTGTCAATAAATTTTCCTTGTTTACTGTTTTAATGTCTGTCAACTCTGGTTACACAACTCCTTTCATTCCTAATAAAGGTAATTGGTTTCTTTTCCTCCTAATCAGTCTTAGGTAATTTTATTATCTTCTTTAAGAAATGCATTTTTTTCATTTACTGTTTTTCTCCACTGTTTTTCCATTATTTCAGTGAGTTGCTATTCTCAACTCATCCCTTTTCTTCTGTTTGCTTCTCATTTAACATCTTATTTTTTTCCCCAGTTTCTTAAACTGAAACCTGAGGTTACTAACTTGAAATATCTTTTCCTTATCTTCTGTTGTTTTTATTTAATTTATGTATTATCTGAATGCAGGTGATGTATTATTTAAATACTTTCCAATTTGTTCAAAATGGTTTTAATTAGAAGATGATAATTTGGGCAATATTTTATGTAGGTGGAGCATTGTATGAATGTTAATCAGATCAGATCAATCGTTAATAGTGTTCAAGTCTTCCACATCCCTACTGCTTTCCCACACGCTTGCTCTATCAGTTATTGAAAACCTTCACCATGTGTTGTAAGAGGAGCCGCTTGTTTGTTCCCGGCTGCTGGGCCCCGAAATAATCACACAGAAACCGTATTGTTTGCAATACTCTTTGGCCAATAGTTTAAGCGTATTTCTGGCTAACTCATCATGTCCCCTTTTCTGTTTAAATAAAAAGGAAGGTTTTAACTTTAACTAGTAAAATTACATATAACAAAACAGGTATCAAGCAAGAATTACAGTTACAATATTTATATCTACTTTATCTTTTATCATAACTAAGGAAAACTATAACTTAACTATCTATTCTTCAACTACATCAAAGATTCCAGAAAGATATAATATTACATAAGTAAACAGGAAGTGAATTGTAAGCAACTTCCAAAACTCTAGAATTGCTAGAGACATCTCATTGCCTGGACAGTCACCCAGAGTTCTTCTGCAATGTTCAGCATATGCATACAGGCTTTATCTAGCAGACTTTTCCATGAAGCAAGAAATTTCAAAGACAGTTCTGCCTATAATGGCAGTTTGTCAGTCACTTTTTTCTGTGTCCTGAAGAATTTCTGGCAGACTCTTTTATGAAGCAGGAACCCTGGAAGATGGTCTTACCTTTAGGCAAGTTCATCAGTCATTTCTTTGTGGGTCCTGCAAGTCCAGTTCATACAGCATAACATCAAGCAGTCCAGGCAAGATCAGTTTCTTGCCTTCATGGCTAACAAACTCCATGAGGAACCTCTTTGATGCCCATCTTCCTCTTGAAGTAATTGGTGCTGCCAGGAACAGATGTGTCTCTTTGTCATGAAAAGTTCTAAGTTAATAAAACATTTTAAGTGCCATATTCTGAAGGTCTTTGAAAGATTTGAAGGATACCTATCTAACCGAAATATATCTCTATATATCTAGAAAACCTAACTAACATGACTACAAGCTTGACTGTTATAGATGATTATCTATTAACCTATATTTCTTAATTATACATTATATTTTTAAATGAGCTATGCAAACATAATATGTTAATCAAGAGCAGAAATATATATATGACAAAATTGATCTTAATTTTGTATCAATAAATCAAGATCCACTCCAATGCAAAGTATCCATCTCTATAGCATATCCCCTTTAAATGTAAACAAACATTCTATTAAAAATATTTGGGAATTTGGGTGTATTTCTCTCCAAACTGCTTCCTGCTTTTTGTTGTGCAGAATATTTTTGGGGTTGTACACAGCAGCCTTTCAGGGGATCTTGGTGCATCAAACCACATTAGTCTGGAATTAATCCACAGGTTCTCATCCTCTGTGGAAACAAAAGAAGAACCTCTTTTCCAAAACAACATATCCTTAGACCCAAATTCTGAAGTCAAGATACCTTTATGCTGGTTTATCTTAACAGCCCATACAATGAAATGTCTCTCTGTATTTAGCTCTTTCACAGTCAAAAAGTTCAAGGAAAACACAATGATATTCATTATCCAGATTCTCTGTGGCTATTCCATCTTTATATGGCTTATACTCCGTACTCTATTACTGTTTTTACAAGTTTAATATTTATTTTATTATCTTTACTCCTTTAATCTATTACTGTCTGTATTTTTTTTTATTACATTTAGTGTCTCTTTACTCTTTTTCTTCTCTCTCCCAAGCCTACATTTTTAAAACACACTGTGTCTTGTTTAGAGGTCTTTTATGTCTGAATCTGTCCTCTTGTGTATCTGTAATTATTTTCTGATCAGAAGTGCCTCTTTTTTTCAATTGCTAAGCAGGCATGGCAAGGGCCAGCACAGTACTGCCTGTTTATTCTGCCCAGTCTGACAGGAGGCATGTTTGATGCCTTTGAGAGTCATGTGCATTGCCCCATTTTTAGGCGCACAGTGGGTCTATGTTGCCATTAAGCAAGTTGCAGCATTTTCCTTACAGAACCCATTTAAATACTCTGTAGCCAGACCTCCTGAGAGTGTCAGTGCCATTTGTACTTGCAAACTGAAAAAGTGCTATTTTGAAACTGAGGGTTTTTTTTTTTCTACTGCTGAATCAGGAGATCTCTCTTAAAGGAGCTACAGCATGCCGCCAGCAAGCAGAGTCCATCCGGGGGAAAAAATGTGGCTAAACTTTGTTTCTTAGTGTCTAGAATTCCTTGTCAAGTCCCCTCAGCTTTTATGTGGATTTAGCTAGCACACGTTGAGGCACCAATTTATTGTAAGAGGAGCTGCTTGTTTGTTCCCGGCTGCTCAGCCCCGAAATAATCACACAGAAACTATATTATTCACAACACTGTTTGGCCAATAGCTTAAGCGTATTTCTGGCTAACTCCTATCTTAAATTAACCCATCTCCATTAATCTGTGTATCATCACAAGACTGTGGTTTACCAGGTAAAGTTCTGGCATCTGTCTCTTGTGGGGCTCCATGGCTTCTCTTGACTTTGCCTTCTTTATCCCAGCATTCAGTTTTGTTTTCCCCACCTAATTCTACTCTGCCCTATCAACAAGCCAAGGCAGTTTCTTTATTCATTAACCAATAAAAGCAACATATATAGAAAAGGGCTTCCTACATCAACTGTGCTTTTCTATTTGTCTATATTTATTTATGACTCTGAAGCTCTTTGTGCATTATGAACCTTTGTTTTTCATTATATTAATGCTTATTATGTGTATAGAGTCCTCATTTTACTAAGTGGAACTTTTCATTTCTAGGCATTTTTGTTATGAAATCTAATATTAATATAGCCATTCAAGTTTCCATTTAAGCAAAGTTCATTAATTGTACATTTTTATAATCTCTTACTTTCAAACTATTCATGTCTATTTAAAGTTCTTTTTCTTACAAGAAGTATATCTTCATATATTGTTCTTTAATCCAACCTGAAAATCATTGCTTCTTTATCAGGGTGTCATTTGCCTTTCCATTTAATGTGATTTTGGATATTGTTGGTTGCAATGTCATCTTTCCTTCCTTTTCCTGCCTTTCGTCAGTTCAATAACTTACTATTCTACTTTATCCTTCTTTGTTGGCCTAATAACTAAACAGCATGGTTGCTAAGATTCATATATTTAAGCCATTAAGGTGAATGTTCAAGTGTTGTAAATTCACATAGGTATAAATAATTAATCACATTAGTAATCTCACCTTTTCCTTTCTGATCTTTGGGCTGTTCTAGTTTTCATCTGCAGACTTGTTCTGCTCCCCCATCACACACACTGTTTCCTAAGGAAAGCCTGCTGTCTAATCCCGTTTTTCTTGCCTGGTTACTTCTACATTCTCCTCTACATCACTGGTTTCAGGAAATTTGATTGTGACCTGTAGAAAGGAAGCCTGCTATCGTGAAGAACTGACAAGACACACTTCATAATGAATGTCCATGGGGCACAGGGAAGATGATGGAAGTCAAAAGAAATACGATGAGAGGTGCTGCCGATGACGCCTTGGGGTAAGAGATGGTGGAGGAGTAAGAAGGACACAAACCATGCTGCTTACATTGCGATGTGTATGTCCAGACCTAACAATAAGTGGAAGAACTGCTTCCTAGACCTTCAGTTCACCGTCTTTTGTGCAGTCTGTTGATGTCATGAGCATTCCCTTTCTGTTGCCAGTTGGTCCAAAACCCCTCTAGCCACACTATTTTCTGTCACTTACAGAGTCAAAATATTTTAATACTGAACTGAGAAAAACTTTTCCTCACATAAATTTTCATGAGTTTTCGTACAAATAATTTGCGAGAACACAGAAATTTTAGAGACATTCACACATAAATGGGTGACTATATATAACCTGTGTGCAAATATTTGAATTTTAATCATATCCAGGAGCAAGGAATTTCATCTATATTCTCAGAAACATATAAAGTAACTGTCTCATAATAAATTAGTAAAGATTTTTTTAAAAAAAAAGTAAAGTAAATCACAGAAAGGAGAATGGAAAATGTGTTCTAGACAGTATTTCCATTTTCTATTATGTTAGAAGCATAAATGAGAAAGTGGCAGTAAGCCAAGACACATTTTCATTTTACATAGAGAATAACCAGCATGATGACGATGCATTAATTAATATCATGACATTTAAAACTTCCAGGAAGAAAATAAGTCATTCCATTGGTCTGCAAACATTTGCTTTCCCTCACAGCATGGCTTACTCTCACATTAACCTTTTAATTCTCTTCTTTAAGAATCTACCAGTCCAAGGAAACAGATGCTCATGGAAAGTTATCTTCTAGGATGCTTTAATGACTAATATCATATATTAATTTCTAGTAAATTAGAGCACAACATTATACCCCAAGCCAGGATTGTCATCTTATCGCTTATATTTTCTTGCTGTGTGACCTTGAAGGGTCACTGACATGCAAAATGAATGAGATAAATTAATTCCTACACTATAAACTGCAAAGACTAGACACCAAAGTGTATGTGAAAATATTATCAAATGCAAAGGACTGTGAAAATATTAACTTTAGTTTTTCCAATATAAGTTAACCACATATCCTACAGGGGAGCTGATGGTTCTAAATCAGACCAGTGGTTACTGTGTGGAATAAGTTTCTCAACAGTGTACTGTACGGAATGAGATGAACTCCAGAATTTGTGGTCCTCTTAGAATGACAGCTGGTGGGATAGGGGGAAAGAAAAAGAATTTCAAAAGTCCAAATTTATACCATGCAAAAATAAAAATGTAAAAAAAATGTAGTCAGTACTAGAACGAACTGGGTCCAGCTGCTACTTTCAGATGGTGACCTATATAAACCGTTCTACAAAAGGATGAGATGCTTGAATTGCTGATGCTAGCCACCCATTTCTGGTAAGAGTGGAAAAGTGACATAGGCCACGGGAAAAGTACTCTCCTTAAGAAGTTTAATTTATTCCTGCTCTGTGGAGCCTGATGGGAGCTTGGCTGACTGTGAACCCTTACACAGAACATAACAACCTTCACTACAGCCAAGAAGGAAATGGAACTGTTTCCCCCAGGATTCCAACATTGCAACGAGAGTACTGTATTTAAAAGTTAGACCCCTAGTGGATGCATGAGGCATAAAACTGTCAAAGACGGAGAGTCTTGATGAATACCTAGGAGCAAGAAAGCCCTCTTGGAACAGCAGCAGCAGGCTACATTCTTTGTACACCCAGGGAGCTTCCATGAAGCTGTCTGGACAGAGCGTGTGATTTTTATACAGTTCACTTTATAACTCTTTGCAGGACCAATATAAAGCATGTCCCCAGTTAAAAATCCTCATGAAAGTTAACCAACTTGGACTTTTTCTCACTTCTCCCAAAAATCCAGTGAATATTTATTTGCCCTCTTACTCCTGTTAAAGCATAATGTTCATGACTCAAAAGGACACATAAGCTTATTCATTTATTCCTTGGCGTGCTCTATGTTCAGTATGCCAACTACTAGTCTATGCATTTTGTCTATATTAGCTCATTTAATTATTCATCATTTAATTATTCCAATGACATTCATGGAGTTCATAACAAGCTCTTACAATATGTCAGATCTTATGCTTGCTGTAAACCAAACCTGCAAGGAACCCACAGTAAATTAGGTGGGGTAGACACATAACACAGTGTTTTGTCATTATCTGTTTTAAAAACAGTGATTAATTATGCAGAGAGAAATACCGAATCAGGGCAAAAGAATACTATTCAGGAAGTTGGGAAGCACTGGAGGTATTCCGAGAGCCAGCTGAAATGTTACCTGAAGACTCAAAAATGATCCAGGAAAGCGAAATAAGCCTGTGATATAATGAAGACACTTCGGTGCAAGGGAGGGCAAAGCTCAAATGCTGGGTAGAAGCTATAACCAAGTCGCATAATGAAACTAAAGAGATCGAGACAGTGTAAGAGATAAGGCGAAGACGTGGACAGGACTAAGCGAAGTCTTTGACCTGTGTAGACAATGCAAATTCACAGCAGAATTTTAACCAAGGGACTATGTGGCTCAGAATTCTCTAGTCCATCAAGTTTAGATAGTCTTGAAGGAATGAAAGTGGTGCATGATAAGAAGTAGACTACCAGCTAGGATACACCTCCGTCATTAGAACCGAGAACTCCAGCACAGTGCGTTCACATTGTAAGAGCAGCAAAGGACTGGAGAGCTCTTCAGTAAAGTGTCCTAAGTATTGAATCAACTCTATCCAGGGATTCTTAATATATTGACCTTCGTTTACCTCTCAACTTTTCTTCTTTACCACTTGTGTTCTAGGAAGCCATGCTTAGATCTATCTCTTGTAAGAAAGTAAAGGGAACTGGGGGAGGACATGTCTCCTTTTCTAGCCTCATTCTGGCCATCAACTGGTTTTGACTCACTGGACGAGCTCGGAGTTCCTCAACGGTAAACAGCATGGATTGGAATAGATGGTGATTGCATTTTGTTTGCCTATGAAGGTTCTATGAAGCAACTTCTATTCTTGTTAACATTATTTTTAGTCTTCAAAGGAAACTAGAGACACACGCAGAAGTATCATAATAGAGTTTCTCTTGCTGTTTGTGAGTTGTCAAGTAATATGAATATGTATGATAATTAAGCTCCACAGATCGGCAACATGAATGCTGTAGATTAAAACACACATACGGTTCTCATACTAAATAGTCCGTAATGCATTTCTGTATATGCCAGAATACTAAACTAAGCAGAAGACAGCTCATGTGCCAACATAGTGGGTTAAGTTTAGTTTTCTTAACTTTAAAAGAAAGTTTGAATTTCTTATTTACTTTTCCTTGAATACTTCTGATGGAATCTACATTTTTTAAGAAAATGAGAACTGGATAAAGGTTTTAGTCAAGACAATAATTTTGAAAAGCTGACTAGATTTCTACGAGCATTTAAACTGTCAATCCCATTAGCAGACACATTCTATTAAGGTCATTGCTAAAATGTCACTGTGCTCCAGTCTATCTGATGCTATTATCAGAAATTTCATTGCAGACAGTAGAGGTGGAACGCACTGTGCTTTGCTGAAACCTGACCACAACACAGGGACTTTCTTAGGCAAACAAATGATTTCTCTTAACACTGAAGTGCAAGTAATATCTTAAGTCACATGAAGTAAACTATTTTTTATATTTTATATTGATTCTTTGTAAATTTCATACATTCTGACCCCACTTATCTCCCGGGCCCATCACATCTGCCTTCTACCCTTACAACCTCCCAAAACAAAACCAAATTTAAAAGAAAAACCAAAAACCTAACCAAACACAGAAACAAATGAAAAAGAAGGAAGGAAGGAAGGAAGGAAGGAAGGAAGGAGGGAGGGAGGGAGGGAGGGAGGGAGGGAGGGAGAGGGAGGGAGGGAGGGAGGGAGGGAGGAAGGAAGGAAGAAGGAAGGAAGGAAGGAAGGAAGGAAGGAAGGAAGGAAGGAAGGAAGGAAGGAAGAAGGATCTGGTCATGGAAGCTGTAATGTGGTCCATTGAGACAGACACACAGTTTACCCTTTAGTCTGTTCATCTTTACTTGCAAATGTTCAATGCCATGAATCACTGGTCTGACTCTGAGGTCTCTGGTTTTTGATACACCACTGATAATGGGCTCTCAACTGGGGTTCCTCTTGGATACCTTGCTGTTGTCCTGTGTCATGGAGATCCTGCTGTTTTGGATCTGTAGATTCATACCCTTCACATGTTCCAACAGTTCATAGATTCAGAGGATGTTGTAGTGGGCCAACTCATAGCCTTCGTTCTGGGCCTGGAAGTTGGATTGGTCAGTTCCCTGGCTTTCCCTCATTGTCACTACTGAGAGCTCTCCAGCACTGCCTCAGCTAGCTCATCCAATGCAGCCTATAGCAAGGACTGAGGCCCCAGATCAGGGTCCCCCTCACTCATATCACCAGGGTCAGTTCTCCTGTTTTTCCCAGGCAAGATGCAGGGCCCTCTCTCCTGATTGCTATAGGGGACATATGGACGGGGGTTAGGGTCAGCCCTGCCGCTCTCAAGCCCTTGGTGTTGGCTCACCTGCTACTCTGACAACAGGATCAACTCTAGTGTGCTGCCCAGGTGGGGTGCAGAGCCTGCTTTCCTGTGCTGTAGCTGGTGGAGGACAAGGCTAGTTCTCTCACTCTCATGACCCCAGGGATAGTTCTCTAGCTTGCCACAGGTAGCAAAGGGGAAGGGCATCTTTCCCTCACCCATGCCACCAAACAGACATGAACAATTCTTTCTCTTTAAGAAATTGTAGAAAGTAGAAAAGTTAGAGTTCTCTCTTTGAGGTTCTTAAGCTTATTGATAAAATAATTTTAAATAGGCTCCAAAGGAAGATTGAAGACAATTTCACTACAATTTAAAGGAAAAACAACAGGGTAGGCAAACTACAAGTCTCGGCAGCTGTGAGAGGAGGGAGATGGATATGGAGAAGAGGAAAAGCCATGCCCTTTGCCATGTAGCTTGGCAAGCAAGCAACTACATGGCAGAGGGGAAGTGGGGTCAGAGAAAGAGCAAGAAAGCCCAGAGTACTGAAGAAAGCCTGATTAAGCTTTTGGCCAGGATTACAAACAAAAAGAGATAGAAGAACCAGAAAAAGTTATGCTTTTCTGAGTTGGTACTCAGAAAAAGTGGGCAAATCACATGGTAGAGACACCACAAGCAGAAAATAAGTGCATTGTCTCATTAAAGGAATAATTATTCTTCCCATATTCTTGGCTTGAAATGCATCAGTCTTCTTGAAGGGTGGTCTGTTGCCCCAAATGGTTGACAGACCCAGAGGGATTAACTCTTAAAGAAGGAGATAATAATAATAATAGATAATGTGCTAATCTTTGGAGCAGATCATAATATCAGGCTCTATCCAGGGCCACAGGCACTTGATTCTGTTGACTGAGAGACTTAAGGAGTGGCAAAGCTGATATTTACCTTTCTACTGTTACCAAAAGAATGGGAAGCTGGGACCAAAGCCAAACAATGAGAGACAGGTCCATCCGCAATGGCCTTAGTGATATTAATATTTGTCCTGCTTCCTAATGTATCTCCTTCAAGAGTTCAGACACTGAAATCACTTAGATGGGCTAAAATTGGGAAATAACCTATTTCCACCCGGAAAATCTGGAGATCCAATTCCAAGCTGTTGATGGGGAAGGATTAGTGCCTGGGGCTGGAAGTTCGGTCACATCCTCTCATACAGCTTCCAGCAGAGGTATTACTTAGGAGAGGAGAGAAAAGAAACCAGAGCTCCCTTCTGGCATCCCTGGCCTCTAGCCCATACAGGACCAAAGATACTTCCTGTTGTTGGCCAAGGACAGGAACTAACCTGCTCCTAAAACTGCCTTACTTGTTCTTATCTCTTGTTTTCATCACTAGACAGATCAAATCATGAAGGAGATGGGGACTGGAGATATGGATCCGCCATTAAGGGTACTTACTGCTCTTGCAGAGAACAGGATTTCAGTCCCAAAAACCCATGTCAGGTGACTCACAACTTCCTGTAACCCTCCTGCCAGGGAATCTGATACCATTGCCTGGTCTCCACAGGCACCTGTAGTCTCATGCACATACCCACAGGCAGGCACACACATAATGAAAATTTAAAAAATGAATTTTAAAAGAATGACAAGGGAATGTGTGCATATAAGAAAAGTACTCGGTAGTTCATAGATTTAAAACATAGACACTTATTAGTAAAACAAAAACCCCCAAAGATCATACATAAACCCTCAGGATCAGGTGCTATTTTGTCCACCATGATGATCGGCAAGTGTTTTTTTTTTTTAAAGTATTAGCAGAATAACATTTCAGTGGAATCACTCCGCTTCTCTTTAAGTGGTTCTACGATTGTGCCTTATCCTTGCTACACCATGGAATCCTTGTGCTGAGTCATGAAGCTGCAAAATATCCTAACCAATGATTTTATATAAAGTTCGAAATAATGAGAAGAAATGTGAAACCAAAACAGATATCTTATTATTAGAGAGTTATATTATGTTTTATATTCATTTCTTTCAATGTGCTATCGCAGTAGTTGGGTCAAATACAAAATGAAAGAAAATTTGTAGTACTCTGATAGTCAGTTAATATGAAGACATGAATTTAACCCTAACAAAGGGAAGATACCTGCCTCTTGTAATTAAGCAATTATAGTATTCTATGTGAAGTTTTGTGGTGGTAGTTTGAATGTAATTGGCTCCTATAAGTCTACAGGGAGTGGCACTATTAGGAAGTGCTTTGTTGGGGTAGGTGTCGCCTTGTTGGAGGAAATGTGTCACTGTGGGGGTTGGGCTTTGAGGTCTCCTTTGGTATGACATACTGACCATTTCCTGCTGCCTTCTGATCAAAATGTAACCAGCACCATGACTGCCTGCATGCTGCCATGCTCCCCACCATGATGATAATGGACTGAACTTCTGAAACTGCAAGCTGCCACCTCAATTAAATGTTTTCCTTTATATGAGTTGTCATGGTCATGAGATCTCTTCACAGCAATAGAAACCTTAACTAAGACAACTTCTAAGGTCATTAGAAGCGCTACTTATTTATATATTTGGAGAAATATCAAATCCTTGCTGCTTGTCTTCACTGAAATTTTTTCTGGAAATGAAACCAGAAAGTAGCTAGATTTAGAAGTAGCAGAGGCTTATCACCTCTGATATGTATTAAGCCGTGGCTTTCCATACAACATTGATGTCCAGCATGTGAGACAGGAACACACTTTGGAAGCTCTGAAAGCTGTCTTATGTGGTTGACTCAATATCAGATATCTTAATATCAATAGATATTTTAGACTCAATATGACAGTGCCCATCTTCCCCACTCCCCATCTCCAAACCCATTGTATTCATAGTCTTCCTCCTTCAGTTTAATGGACCAAAACCTTGGCGTTAATCCTATTTGTCTCCCACACTTAAAGAAGTCATCAAGAAACCTTGAGTAATTAATGGTTAAAACATCCCAGTTCTGATTATGCTTTACTCTGAGGAGTGCTGCCCACACGAGTCACTGTCCCCTGTAGCCTGGAAAACTGGAGTTGCTGCCCAACAGCTCTGGTGCTCCACTGTTCCACTGCACAACACTAGTGCCTCAACAATCTGAATTCTTCCTTGATCCAAACTTGTGTTGGCTCTGTTTTCCACTCAGAGGGAAAACCCCAGCCCTTACTATGATACATGAATCCCCAATGGTCTACCTGTCTCTATCAGTTAGGGTTCTGTTGCTCTGATAAAATACCTGGACCAAAAGCAACGTATAGAAGAAAGAGTTTGTTTTGGCCTATGATTTAGAGGGATGGAGCCATGGTGGCAAGAAAGGCAGAGCAACAATCAGGGAAAGCACAGTGGGAGAAGCAGGAAGCTGGCTGGTATCATTTTCACCCTCACTCATGACTTAGGGGTTGGAGGAGGGTACAGGAATCAAGTCAAGGCGTAGAGCCCTCAAAGCCGACCCCCAGTGACATACGTCCTCTAGCAAGGTTTCATCTCCTAAGGGTTCCATGACCTTTCCTATAGTGCCATCAGTTAGCGATCAGGTGTAGAAATACATGAGACGACAGGGATCATTTCTCATTCAAGCCAGCACACCGTGCAGGTCAATTATAACCGTCCACTGACTAAGTTAAGAGAGACTTTAGAGATCAGTAAAACATATTTTTGTGAGTCTGTGAGGGAGTTTCCAGAGGTGGCTCGTGTGGAACATAATTGAGAAGGCCCAGCCAGGATGTGGACAGGACCATTCAGTAGACTGAGGACCCAGTGGAACAAAGAAGGAAGAAGGAGGATGCCATCCAGTGCTCGCAGGCTCAGTTCTTTCTGAGCAGGTGTGACTATTGCTTTCACCATCAATAATGAACATCAGACTGCAGCTTACAGACTCTCGACATGGGCTCTTGTTCAGAGTTGTCTGTCTCCTTGGACTACATAGCTATTGTTTCATTAGTTCTCTGGCATGCTGATAGACCCTGGGTGACTATCCAGCCTCCAGTCATGTAAGCTAATTAGTGAATCTCCTTTTATAATGATATATATGTATGGCATATCATATGCATTATATAACATACAATATGATGCAATGTGTGACATATGATATATATAATATGATACCTATATAATGTGTAGCATATATATTAATATGTGGTAGAATATGAGATGTACAATACAGTATAATATTATCAAAAGCCAACAGAGGCCTACTCTGCTGACTTCCTCCCAGGGTTCAGGTCAGTGGCCTCAGAGTAGCAAAAGGGATCTTAGGACAACTCTAACCTGAAAGGAAAGATTCACGTGCTTACAGTTCCAGTTGTATCTCTTTATTGTTTTTTTTTTCTAATTCTAATTTTTTTGCCTTAATTATCTTTAATTTCTTAGCTCTAATTCTGTCCCAATTATAATTTCAATTACAAATCTCTGTTCCAATTCATTATATGCCAGAAATTATAGTGTCGGAAGAAGTCATCCTAATAGAACCAAGGAAGGTTGTGGCCGACAGATGAGGGATATACTGCTGGGGTCCTGAGGCTGAGTTAGGAGAGGAGCATATTATCACACAAGAGAATTTGCAGCCAGCTATTCAAAAGGCAATGCTTTTCACGGGCCATGCCCACGTGAATTTAACCTCCATCAGATGTGTAAATCTCTCATGGATTGCCTTCCAAATGTCAGCTGTCATTACTGTGTATCTTTGTGGGCCCCACCATAATTTTATATAATTTAGTAACTACAAATATGTTATATATTAATGTAATGTATGGGTTCCAATGGCTCTGTTGCTGTACGGAACCATGACTAACCATATACTGTTACCTCTCTTACTTTACTCCTCTGACTCTTCCTTTGATAACTCTACTCCAAGACCTCTCACTTCTTGACTTTGCATGGTCAGGTCACATACATACACACACACACACACACACACACACACACACACACACCTGTTCCCCACAGAGACTTTCATCAACTTTCTTTCCCAAAGTATCTGCTGGGCTTACTGCTTGCCCTCTCGTCAACGACATGATCTGACCACCTCCTCAACGTTACAGTGTGACACCACCGCTGCCCGACCTGCACCACCGAACTCTGATCTGTCTGACTCTATTCACTGTGGTTTTTTCTTATGCGATACAGAATATATGTTTTTATATTTGTACATATCATGCATTGTCTGCTGCTTGATCTGGAATACAAGTTCCATGAGGGTGGAGCTTACTATCTGTGCTGTTCTTTAATCTACCCTAAGAGTCCAGAGAAATGCCTGTCACATAACAGGTGCATGACATTTGCAAGAGAAATAAATAATCAACTCTATAACCAAAGGCTTCAATGCCTGTATTTTGTGAGGGTAGGGAGCGGGTACATAATGGGTGCTCAGAAGTGGTAGTATTACATAGTCAATGCCTTGGTTGGCCTTTAGCATTATAATAAATAGAATCTTTAGAAATTGCCATTTCCATAACATATTCAGTGTTATAGAAAGAGCCACCCCACTGCACTGACTAAACATTTTCTTCCTTAGATGATTTCTTTAGAGATCCATAATGATTCCTCTTCAATGACTAGGGATTTGTTCATTTGACTTGTGTTTAGAGTGCTCAGAAGCCTCTTGAAATGCAAATGGCACTGGGTAGGCAACATATTTAGGCACATTTGTTCCTTCTGCTTTCTACTGTCAGAGAAGTCCAAGTTCCTATAAGAAGGAGAGGTGGGGAGGAGGAGTAAGGATAGACTATTTTGATGAAAGCAATACCATAAAGTGTAGAAACACAGATCCAAAATCCAAGATGCTACCCAGAGAAGACTCGCCTCTCTGAGAGATTCTACCCATCCATTCACATCTTTACTCACTCCTTACACAACTCCTACAGGCTTGCTCATTGTTCACTGCTCCATAAGTGTAAGGTGTACACAGACCCAGTGACCATGAGTGCTGCAGCCTAAGATGGTTTGACCATGCATGTTGACATGTGTCTGTCCCAAGGGAAGCAATAGGCACATTGCACCAGAGGAAGGAAGACATCAAGGGTAAACTTCAAAGAAAATGCCCTGGTCTCACAATTATAACCTAAGTCTTCATGCCAAATATGATCTCCAGGCAGCATGAGAGTTTCCGTTACATGTAGACATAATCAGAAACAGGGCTAGATGGAGCTCAGAACTTCCTAGGTTTGTTTATACTGTTATTCAAGATCTTGTACCAAAAGCAAAAGCTTCTTCAGATGCCTGACTTACTAACCTGGATTCTTCTAGAGTTTACCTTATCACTGTGCTTAGATTTTTTCAATGTTCAAGTGTCAGACAGGAAGCATGATCTCACGTCTCCTTCTCCAGCTCTCAGAGCACAGTTTTTTAAATATTTATTTATTTATTTGTTTATTTATTTATTATGTATACAATATTCTGTCTGTGTGTATGCCTGAAGGCCAGAAGAGGGCACCAGACCTCATTGCAGATGGTTGTGAGCCACCATGTGGTTGCTGGGAATTGAACTCAGGACCTTTGGAAGAGCAGGCAACGCTCTTAACCGCTGAGCCATCTCTCCAGCCCTCTCAGAGCACAGTTTGTCCCTACTTCTCGCCTTGCTCTGTGAAGATTCAGAACGAATAAGAGCTTTTGTAAGCACATAATCCTTGACTTTGGATAAAGGACTTGTGCTGGCTCAGCTCTAAGGATCGACTGTCAGCCGACCCGTGGGAAAGTCAAGGCAGCAAGAGCTTTAAGTAGCTGGTGGCATTACATCTACAACCAGGAAGCAGAAACATGAACACTTGCTAGTACATTCTCTTCATTTTACACACTCCATTTTATACACACCCAGGGAATGATCCCACCCATAATTAAGAAGGGTCTTCCTACATCAATTGTGTAATCAAGATAATCTCCCAGAGACCCATTTCCAAGGTGGTTATAGTCTCTGTCAGGTTGCTAATGAACACTAACCATCACACCTACCAAATGACATACTTTGGCAACACAGTACACAAACACAATTGTTGTTTAGCTTCTTAGTAGTGTAGGAATTCTTAGTAGGAATGTCAACTCACTGCCACTGCCCAGCATCTATAGAGTTATATGCTGTGTATCCATAGCCAGGAAGAGGACCAGAGATCAAAACCTTAAGTCAGATTTATACCGACTGTGTATCACTGTTATATCACTGTGAAACTGAAACCTTTAAGTCTAAACATGGTAGGATGAAGACCATCTTCATTAATGTACATGGCAACGAGTGGGCCCAAGCCATGTCAGAGTGGGTGGGGAGCAACAGCAACAGCAACAACAACAACAACAACAACAACAACAACCTTGTATTCATGGAGATTGGCATAAAACCTGAAATGATGAAGGTGAAGAACTTCCATATGTCATCCGGTATGTTTGAAGATGATGAGAACTGAAGGAAAAGAGAGAGGAGAGAGAACAGCCGCACTGCTGGACTTCGCGTCTGGCAGCCAGTTTAGTGTTTAGAAAGTTGCTGAATCATCTCCTGAAAATATCCTTTTCACAGAACATCATCTGCTTGGTTTGGTTACATACATGTCGTCAGGCTGTGTGCGCAGAGCTGGGGTGACCTGGGAAAGGAAGAGGAAATGGAGGGTCACTTTACAATTTACAAATCTCTCAGTTCACGTATGTATTCCCTTTCATAAAACACTAGGAAAGTGAGTTGTGGCTGCATACCCAGGATCTGAACAAGATCAAGCCAACTGAAATCGCAGCATGGGTGAGAGAGGGGTTCATGAAGTCTTACACCTAGCTGAGGAGCTACTGGCTACTGATGGCTGTGGGGAGAGTCCGTTTTCTTCAGAGATGTGGCCCTTAAATTGTTACCCACTTTCTAGTAGATTGTCGTATACCCAGGCATGTATAGGCAGCACTAAGTGGACTGAGGGGGGCTGTGGACATGGATACACACACACACACACACACACACAGAGAGAGAGAGAGAGAGAGGAGAGAGAGGAGAGAGAGAGAGAGGAGAGAGAGGAGAGAGAGAGAGAGAGAGAGAGAGGGAGAGAGGGAGAGAGGGAGAGAGGCAGAAGCAGAGACAGAGACAGAGACAGAGAGACAGATTATAAAGTTGGGAAGAAAAGTAGTGGAGGGGCTAAGGGAAGAATTAGCGGGAATGGGGCATGAATTTCATCAAACACATTGCATACATGTATGAAATACGGGGGTGAAGATGCCCAAGTTCACAGCATCTAATAAAGCAAAGAAGCAGAGCCAAGATTCACTCCCGGGCTCTGCGAAGTTCCTTGTTTTGTACCGTGCTGAGTTCTTGGGAGTGTTTCTCATTTCCGTCCTCCTTCCAACAGGAGCTGAGCACAGAGAATAACTGGGGAGGGGGGGAAGGGGTGACCTCTATCGTATTAGCATAAACGTCTAATTACTTTGAAAGAAGTTTGGTCAGAGCTTGGTTTGCTCCTCAGTGGAGGCCACAGTGGTTGCAATTTCTGTCCGCAGTTTCCAGAGGCAGGAGGAGCCCGGTCACTGCCACTTTCCATGTCTGTCAGTGGTGACACTCTTGTTGGCCTTCAGCTGTCTGCCTATCTCCTCCTAGGCTTTCAGTTAAAGAAATATTATAAATGCATTCTTCCTTGAGAGCTCTCTAAACACGATCTGTATTCAGTGTGCGTTTATCAAACATATTCCATCTCCTCAGCGGTGGGGCCTGGGAAAGCTTCAATCTCGACCCCTATGAAGCTTCTCTCTAATGTACTTTGCTTTGTAAACAGGGACAAAGAGTCTCTGTGTGTCCCCTTCACTCAGGCAGACAGCGGCAAATAGGAGATTCTTTCATCGTTGTTAAAAGCCATGGATGATGAAATGATTACCAGAGCTCTCGGGGGTGGGGCTGTCTGTGATGGTGTGGCAGGTGACATGGAGGGTGGAATAGGCAGGGGACAGACTTCGACTCAGAGCCTGAAGGAGTATCACCATTCCTGGCTCAAGGAAGAACAAAAACATATTAGTTACTGAGCTCACACGCTACGGTAAATGTTTCAAGATACGTAAGGATGTTCTCGCTGATAGAAGCAGGCTGTTGCCTTGGAAGGATGGGAAAGAAGAGTGCCTGGACTAACTCACATTGGAGTGAATGTTTCAAGAAGGCAAACCTGTTCATAAGTGCTGGCTTCAAAGCCTTAAACCTGATGGCCTTTTAGCAGGAGAGAAAAAATGCCCAAAGTCTCTGATATCCTCGGTTGGCATGGCAGCAAGAGATACTAGCCCCCCTAAACCAGAGAAAGAGCCAGATGCTGGCAGCTCAGCATCTTCCTTCCGAGCTCCCAGGAGAGAGTTCCAGAGCCTGCACAGCTCTGTGGGTGGCTCCCTGGAGGCCCTCCATTCCTGCTGTGTGCTTCCTCAGCAAGGCACAGTCAGCACTGGCTCCATGAGGATGCTCTCCTGCAGGCTGACTTCCTCCCTGCTCACCCACTGTGACAGCTAGCCTGAAAGTCAGTCACAAAGTACCAGGCCCTGGGCGCCTCAAGCAACAGAAATGTATTGTCTTGCAGTTCTGAAGGTCGGAGTCTAAAGTCAAATGTCAGCAGATTGCTGTGAGAAGCATGTTTCAGGCCTGCAGGCTCTTCTTTGCTTTGTAGACAGCCGACTTCTTCTTAGAACTTCACTTTACATAGCTTCCATGTTTCTGTCTGTCTCTGCACCCAATTTCCTCCCCTCCTCTCAGGACTGTTCGGTCCCAGTGCTATGCAAAGATGGGGACAGGCCACCAAAGTCTATTAAACCAGAAGCCAACTTTATTCCAGAAAAAGAAAAAAGAAAATCATCATGGGGCACAAAACGCTTATCAGCTATAGCTGTGACCACAGCCAGAGATGGGCTTCTGTAGCTGTGGCAATGGGTGGTTTCCAAATTCCCCTTTTTATAGCAAGAAGCAAGCAGTAGGCAGGAATTAAAGAATTTTTACAATTTCGTAGTAAAACTCCAATACAACTTGCCTTTTCTTAGGATTTCCATTAGTAGGGGTTTTCAGTTAAACTAGTGCTTGTATTTAGCCCATTGTTTCCCTCAGGTACTTCCAGATGGTGTTTACCAAAGCTCTACACTCCCCTGATACTGTCAGCTTTGTGTAGCAGGGAAGGGTAGGGGACAATGCATGACCAAAATGTCAGGTACATCCCATCATTCAGTTGCTGGTCATGAGTGGCTGGGGGAGAGGAGCGGGGCAGTGGGGTATCTAAAAGCTGACCCTCAACTTGCAGAGGGCTGCTTCAGCCTTGCAGATAGTGCTATGGGTTGTGAAGCAAAGAAACCCACTGTTAGTAGTTAATCCGTAAACTGCTTAAGAAGCTGCTGACAGCCTGCTCTCATTCTCCTAGGCTTACAACTTTATATTTCTTTATTTCTACCTTCCTATTTCTGGAACCTGCATGTCTATATTCTTAATCTTGGACTCTTCCAGGACACCATTCATATTGGACTTTAAGGTCCATTGTAGTGCAGATTAGAATTTCAATCATCTGGTTTATTTGGAGGAACACAGTTCAACCCACGATAGCTCCTGTGTCGCACTTGGGTGTGCTTTCCTTATACTTCATTCCATCGTTTTCACTGGTGGATGTGGAGACGAAGCATGGGGTATACCTGAAACCAAAGCACCAGGCTAAAGGAAGCCCAGAAAAGTCAAGCAGACTCAGTTTTCCAAGTAAGGAATGACACAGAGAGGTTAATGAGCAGGTAGTGTCAGGAACACTGAGACATTTCTTTTCCCTTGATCTTGTAAAGAAAAATCACTAAAACAATTCTTTGCAGAAAAGAAAAAAAATCTTTAAGGTTCAACGAAATCTGGGATGCCCAAGACAGGTGGCGCACCCTACTTGTGTGGGTCTGAGCATCCCCAAGGCAAGGTCTGTAAAGAATACAACTCACAGAAAGAGCAAACGGCATTTTGGTATTAGAGAATCATCATTTGAGGCCTTCACAATTCTACACTTGTACCTAGAGAGGCTTACAAAAAGGAAAGAATCATACAGTTGTTATGCCCAAACTCGTGAGGTCCCCACACAAGCCAACAAGGAAACCAAGTCTGAGTCCCGTATGTAAAAGCAAAGAGCCTTTATTTTAATCAAGTTTGCAAACTCGGTCTCTCCGCATGCCCAATGTATTGGAATAACCAGAGAGCCCTGAGCTCAGTTAGAATTGGGTTTTTATAGTAGTAAAGGTGGGGGTGAGGGGTCTCTGAGGTTCAGGACCCCTGATTGGCTGACATTTGTATTGGGTGTCCTAGTGAATGTGTGCTGGCAGGTGTTTTTATTTACAGTGCTTGAAATGCCAGGAATTTCCTTTGAATCTTGGGGGTTGGCTTATCTCAGCTTGTGGTTCTTTCCTGCTACCAGGTATTCCTTCAGGGTAAACTGAGACTCAGGCCTCTTATTAAATTTAATGAGGGCCGAGTTCTACTCTGGCAGGTGATAATGGTTGGAAGTAAAGAGCTTCCTTTGGGTGACCTGTCCAGACTTAGCTTATCATGGCTGGCTCCAGCAACAGTGATGAACTTTTGAGAGCCACAGATGCAAGTTACCCCAGGCCCAAGTAACCTACCCAGCCTCAATCAATGTCCCCCTATGCCATTTGCTGTCACTGTGACCATAGGCAGCTTAAGTTCTCAGAGCTTTGCTTTTCCTATCACTAAATGATAAACAGACATAACTTTCATGTTCACAGTGAGGACTATGAATTTTACAATGTAAAAGTTATTGATGATGCCACTTAATAGACATTTCTTGTAATATTCACTGATAATGTTACTGTTTTTATAAAATCACTACGAGTGTTAGCATTGCAGTAGAAAGGTAATTTAGGTTCATGGTCTACAACTTCAGAATAGGACTATTAGGAAGATTCCAGTTGTGAAGTCTATGTCAAAAGCCACTGATCTGGGTTAAGCATCTCAATGCAAACTATCCTGTAACTAATAAAAGATCCCCTCAAGTCACTCAAACATCCAAAGGCTCATGTAAATACATATATACATTCATATATACATGCATACCTATGTAAATAGATGCATTTGTGGAAGGAATGTTTCAATGAAATTTCTAGCTATTTAAACCACCTTTAGAATGCAACCTTTTACTGCATGCCTTTTACTTCTGCTCAAGTTTATTCAGTATGCTTTCTTCCAGCCTGAACTTCTGTTCTACTTCTCCCAAGGGTACCCTAAATTATTCTTCTACTACAATGACAACACTTTTAGTAATTTTATATAAACAATAACAATATCAAAAGGCAGTATACCAAAGGTCTATTCAGTGGTATTATAAATACTTGTTTATAATATTTATATTGTAAACTCACCTTTTCTGAAATAATTCCTGAATACTTTTTTAAAAATATGAATTTATATAAAGAAATGAGGCATTAATCTGGAAATGTGCAAATAGACATTTCCTATCCTGACCGCCGGGTCCCAAATAATCATTCTGAGACTTATATTAATTGTAAATGCTTGGTCAGTAGCTCAGGCTTATTATTAACTAGATTTTACATTTTAAGTTAACCCATATTCCTTATTTATGCTCTGTCATGTGGCAGTACTTTTATTAGCATGGCATCTCCTGCTCCCTCTGTGTCTGCTGGTAACACCTCTGACTCTGCCTTCCTTCCTCCCAGTGTCCTCTGTGTCTGGCTGTCCCACCTTCCCACCTGACTACTAGCCAATCAGTTCTTTATCAACCAAAAAAAGTAAGACATATTCAAAGTGTACAGAACGATTATTCCACTGCAGAAATGAATGTATTATTCTCATATCCAGGTATCAGCATATGCTTACTAAGAAACTCGTATATGGAAAGCAGCTATGGATAGTCATTTGAATAGAGTCAAAATTTGAGTTTACTGGAGACCTCTTCAGTACCATCTCCATAGCACACCTTAGCCCTGAGCCTCTTGAGGACTATTCATTCCTTCTGTTGGAGAAGACTTGGTGATTCTGACTAACCATAAGGAGACTATGGAACTGATCATACGATAAGATCAGAAGAGCATGTGATAGAAAACCTATCTGTAGATACTTACCTACTGTCTGACAAATATGGATAACCCCTTTAAGAATTTCTTTGGGACAGAGATTGAAGACCTGAGCCAATATACAAATATATTTCTTGGGTGGAGTTAACACCTACATACCATCATTGCTTGGTTGCTTTGAATAGGTTAATATATTGTGTTATTAATTGGTCAACTGTTAAAATTGCAAAAATAAGTAGAAAACACGGGCAGGGGAAACATCAGATGTGATGGATTACTCCACCGATTTTTAAAGCAAGAGGAAATTTCCATTCGGTGTGCAGTGCAATAGCTTGAAGCTGTGTTCTATCTACTGACATAACAAAGTTGAGTAAGAAATTCCACCAGGCACTGTTAAAAGGCTTTGCATGTATTGTATTGTCCACATCAGTCTTAAATGTTGTAGTGTGGAGCTGCGGGCGGCTTCTCGCCGCCCTGCTCTCGGCCACCGGCTAGCTTATGCCCCGAAATAACAACACACAAATTGTATTCCTTTAAACACTGCCTGGCCCATTATTTTCAACCTCTTACTCACATCTTGACTAACCCATATTGAATAATCTGTGTAACACCACAAAGTGGTGTCTTACCAGGAAAGATTCGGCATGTCTGTCCTGGTGGCTGGCTTCATGGCGACTCTCTCCCTGAGGAGAGGCAGGGCAGTCTGCCCCAGAGAGGCGAGGCATGGCAATTTATCTCATTTAGGAGAGGCATGGCATCTGACTGAGCCATCTACCTCACTTCCTTCTTCCTGCTTAAAACAGAAGACCCTCCCACATCAAAATGGGGTGAAGATGGAAACAAACCCTGTGCCTAGAAAATGCAACAGCAAAGGGAGTGTCTGTAATGCTGTCTCTTTAAGAGACAAGCCACACCCACTTCCTGCAGCCTCTTTCTCTCCCTGGCCATCTTGGCTCTCTCTGTATCCCCTTCTCTTCCCCCCTCTCTCACCCTCCTTCTCCCCTTTTTTGTTCTCCTCCATAACCCAACTAATAAATATTCAATTCTATTTTGTACTATGTGCCCGCCGCCTGCTCATCCCACTCACTGGGCTTACTGGGAACCAGCCACCTTGGTTTGTGGACCTGCCGCCACTGGGACCCTGCAGCAAGCTGCTGGGGACCTGCAGCAAATCCATAACAGTATCCAACTTCCAAGTGATAAGGTTGGTTCCCACCCTTACACAAGGATGAGCTGCTGGATAACAAGAGTTCAGGGTATTCTCCACAGCTGAGAAGACTTCCAACACTCACTATGTCACGTTTAAGTTCCTATCTTGGTAGGAATGGCCTGCTTTCCAAGGTGCTTGCCAGCTTCTCTGTTTCCATTCTCAGAATCTGAACTTTTTACTTCAGCAAGGCAGACTCTTTTTCCCTGATCTTTGGCTCTCTTCTGCTCTTTGAACTTTAGCTCATCCTTGAAGACACAGTTTGGATGTCACTTCTTTCAAAGAATTCTTTCTTGACTCTTCTTGGTCTGAGTCAGGGGAGGGCTTGCTTCTATAAAACCTGACATCTGTCTCCAGTTATTATAGCTACGAATAGTTAATACGTGCCCTTCTTCTCTGAGCCTGTGAAGTTCCTTCTAAAAGGATTATTACACATTCATTTTTATGCCCTATGGCTTAAAACCATGACTAACTGGCTGGGTATAGTGATACATGGCCTGTAATCATAGCACCTGGGAGGCTGAGGCAGGAGGATTGCTGACAGTTTTTATCCAACGTTGGTTATATGTGAGTTTGAAACCATTCTGGGATACAAATCAAGACTCTCTCTCAGAAGGAAGGAAGAAAAGAAGGAAGGAAGGAGGGAGGGAGGAAGAGAGGGAGGGAGGAAGAGAGGGAGGGAGGAAGGGAGGGAGGGAGGGAAGGAGGGAGTGAAGACAGAAGAAAAGATGGCGATGAATGAACAATTAGATGGATTAGCTGAATGGACAGATGAATGAAAAAAGGAAGTCCTGGCTCGGATGGAATGTGAATAGCTCATATTAACAGTTGCATCCCACAGTTATGGAAAGGGCTTTGTTGGGGGGTTGGTATTGCATGTCTGCAACCATGGAAGCAGAGACTTAAGTCTCACACCCAGGTCTTCTCATGACAAATTCTGTTTCTCTTCCATGGTAAATGGAAATGAGATGACTATGGGCCTGAGGTTAAAATCAGTAGACCAGAGCCTTCCTCTGGAACCGCACGAAGGTTATAGTAAAGGATTTGTAAAAGTATAAGAAAGATGGAAAGGGGAGGAAAAATTGAGATTACAAGCAACACCAACAAAATGTTGGAAGATGGGCAAGGAAGATACCAGTAGCCACTGACCAAATAAAACTGAAAATACTGAGAGATGAGTGTGTTAAAGGGAAAGCCAAGAGAAAATCAGGCCAATTAAGCTTCAGGGCCTCACACAGGCTTGGGAATTGAAGACCTTTTTGTGGGAGATATAGGTTGGGAAAGGTGAGAAAGAGGCATTATGTTTGTAAAAAGAATTTAGACACACAGATTCCCTACTTATCCTTCACAAGCAGCTGGAACCCTTAATACACTCTTGAAAACAATAGCCATTTCTTCTCTAAAAGAAGTTAAACTAAAGTAGTTGTGTATTTGGGGAACAACTCCCAGGACAGGGGGAAGTTCTAGATGGAATCTTAACATAATTATGCAGAAGTCCCAAGGCTGAACTGTACAGTTCAATTGTACTCTTCTCCATTCTGGTCTTCAGAGCTTAGATAGTCAAGTCTGTGCCCCATTCTGCCTAAATGGAACTTAGTTACATGTTGCAAGTATGCGTTGACAGGAACTCAAGAGCTCACAAAAGCTATGGTTACCTACACAAGATCAGATGAGCCAAAATTCCAGCACACCTGGTGAGGTGCTCTTCAGATCCCTTTCCTTAATGAGGAACTATTGCAGTTGTTACCTGCTGGGGGAGGAGCAATCATTCTCTGTAAAAAGTATTCCCTCTGGTGGGTTTCCTCTGCTTCATTGGATGACCCACACCTGTGCATATACAGATAACACCCAGGAGGCAGAGGCAGATGGATTTTTGTGAGTTTAAGGCCAGCCTGGTCTGCAAATTGAGTGTCAGGACAGCCAGGGCTACATATAGAAACTTTGAGAAAAGAAAAAAAATAGATAATGATTTTGCTGGGGAAAGTCACAATAGGTAGGGAGAAGATCAAAAGGAAATAATGCATTGCTTTGGAAGAGTAGATGTACTCATATTTTTGTTGTATCTGCATAAAGAAACTCTGATAAATACAGGTTAATAATAATAATATCCAAAAGTACAAGGAGAGGCAGGTACAGAGAATGAAAACTGGATCCATGTGGGAGAGTCTATATATTTTTAGTATCTTTTACTTTGTTCTTAAACTATGTGAAGTTTATTTCTTTCAAATATAATATTTGTAATAATGATTCATATAAGTACATCCTAAAAGGTTTCTCTCTCTCTCTCTTTTTAAAGATTTAAAGTAGAAAGTAGTCAAAAGGCAGAAACATTAGAGAATCATCTGGGTTAGGTGACTAATGCGTTGCAGAGTAATGATTTTCTTTTTTTTCTTTTTTTATATTTATTTGTTGTGTATACAATATTCCGTCTGTGTGTGTGTGTGTGTGTGTGTGTGCCTGCAAGCCAGAAGAGGGCACCAGACCCCATTACAGATGGTTGTGAGCCACCATGTGGTTGCTGGGAATTGAACTCAGGACCTTTGGAAGAGCAGGCGATGCTCTTAACCGCTGAGCCAGCTCTCCAGCCCCCGTGCTGCAGAGTAATGAGATGATGGAGCAACCGCCCGAGATTCAGGCGGTGAAGGTAATGACAGCGGGGACACGGTGGGAGGAAGAGGAGAGGTGTAGGAAACCTGCTAGACATACGTGCATTAGTACGCGTGAAAGAGAACACACATCACAGCACGACGGGAGGGAGCTTCAAAATACTGTGAAGTACACTCAGTGTTTCACGAGATGATGAAGAAACTAATCAAACCAAAGATGAGGTCAAGTACAAATGAACTGGAATCAGAAAGGCACTGACTTTATCAACGTGGAAGCTAGAGTTCAGAAGATAATGGGGAAAATGCTTTTCAAATTTAAATTCTCCCTACACTTGAGCATGTGTGTCACGTTATCATTTAAATATGAAAGCAGGAGGTTTCCATTTACATACAAAATCTTAAAGATATTTATTCTCATTGTAGCCTTTCTTAGAAAATTACTAAAATTTGTTTTCCGGTAAAGGAAAGGAATGAATTTAAAAAATGAATGACAAGGATTCAAAATCCAAGAGGAAGAGGCAAGGTTCAAATCAGAAAAACAGGCAAAGAACAGTTTTATTTTTTTTTTGTTGATTTTTTTATTTTTTTTTTTTACTGTTAGATTTCTTTTTTTTTTTTCACATTTAAAAATTTCCATCTCCTTCCCTCCTCCTCCCCCTTCCCTCCCCTCCTCCTCCCCCTTCCCTCCCACCCTTCTCCCCCTTCCCTCCCCTCCCCTCCGCCCACCCCTCCCCTCCCTCCCCCTCAAGGCCAAGGAGCCATCAGAGTTCCCCACTCCATGCCAAGACCAAGGTCCTCCCAACTCCCCCCCGGTCCAGGAAGGTGATCGACCAAGCTGAGAAGGCTCCCACAGAGCCCGTCCATGCAGAAGAACCAGAGCCCAGCACCATTGTCTTTTGCTTCTCAGTCAGCCCCCTTTGTTGGCCACATTCAGAGAGACGGGTTTGGTCGCATGATCCATCAGTCCCATTCCAACTGGGGTTGGTGATCTCCCATTAGTTCTGTCCCACCGTCTCCATGAGTGAACGCACCCCTCTAGTTCCTGACTTTCTCCTTCATGTTCTCGCTCCTTCTGATGCTCATCAGGTCCTTGGGAGCTCAGTCCAGTGCTCCAATGTGGGGCTCAGTCACCTTCCCCATCTGTCGCCAGATGGAGGTTCCCTCACGGTCCTGACTTTCTTTCTCATGTTCTCTCTCCTTCTGCTCCTCAACAGGACCCCGGGAGCTCAATCCGGCGCTCCAATGTGGGGCTCCGTCATTTTCTTCATCTATCGTCAGGTGGAGGTTCTATGGTGATATGCAAGAAACTCATCAGTATGGCTATAGGAACTGGCCTTTTCAGGCTCCCTCTCCTCAGCTGCCCAAGGAACTAACTGGGGGCATCTCCCTGAAAACCTGGGAACCCCTCTAGGGTCAAGTCTCTTGACAACCCTCAGGTAGCTCCTTAAATTAAGATATATGCTTCCCTGCTCCCATATCCACCCTTCCTATATCCCAAGCACCCCATTCTTCCGAGCTCCCCCCATTCTCCCCTTCACACTTTTCTCTCCCCGTCTTCCCTTGGCCCAGTCTTGCCCAACCCTCAAGTTCCCAATTTTGCCTGGCGATCGTGTCTACTTCCAATATCCAGGAGGATTACTATATCTTTTTTTGGGTGTTCACCTTCATATTATCTTCTCAAGGATCCCAAATTTATAGGTTCGATGTTCTTTAATTATGGCTAGAAACCGATTATGAGTGAGTACATCCCATGTTCATCTTTTTGGGTCTGGGTTATCTCACTCAGAATAGTGTTTTCTATTTCCATCCATTTGCCTGCAAAATTCAAGATGTCATTGTTTTTTACCGCTGAGTAGTATTCTAGCATGTATATATTCCACAGTTTCTTCATCCATTCTTCCACTGAAGGGCATCTAGGTTGTTTCCAGGATCTGGCTATTACAAATAATGCTGCTATGAACATAGATGAGCATATGCTTTTGTTGTATGATTGGGCATCTCTTGGGTAGATTCCCAATAGTGGAATTGCTGGGTCCTGGGGTAGGTTGATCCCGAATTTCCTGAGAAACTGCCACACTGCTTTCCAAAGTGGTTGCACAAGTGTGCATTCCCACCAGCAATGGATGAGTGTACCCCTTACCCCACAACCTCTCCAGCAAAGGTTATTATTGGTGTTTTGGATTTTAGCCAATCTGACAGGTGTAAGATGATATCTCAAAGTTGTTTTGATTTGCATTTCCCTGATAGCTAGGGAGGTTGAGCATGACCTTAAGTGTCTTTTGGCCATTCGAACTTCTTCTGTTGAGAATTCTCTGTTCAGTTCAGCGCCCCATTTTTTAATTGGGTTAATTGGCATTTTACCGTCTAGTCTCTTGAGTTCCTTATATATTTTAGAGATCAGACCTTTGTCAGTTGCAGGGTTGGTAAAGATCTTTTCCCAGTCAGTAGGCTGCCTTTGTGTCTTAGTGACAGTGTCCTTTGCTTTACAGAAGCTGCTCAACTTCAGGAGGTCCCATTTATTCAATGTTGCCCTTAATGTCTGTGCAGCTGGGGTTATGCGCAGGAAACGGTTCCCTGTGCCCATTTGTTGTAGAGTACTTCCCACTTTCTCCTCTATCAAGCTCAATGTATTCAAATTAATATTGAGGTCTTTAATCCATTTGGACTTGAGTTTTGTGCATGGTGATAGATATGGATCCACTTTCATTCTTCTACAGGTTGACATCCAGTTATGCCAGCACCATTTGTTGAAGATGCCCTCTTTCTTCCATTGTGTACTTTTGGCTCCTTTATCAAAGATCAGGTGTTCATAGGTTTGTGGTTTAAGATCCGGGTCTTCTATACGATTCCATTGGTCAACTTCTCTGTTTTTATGCCAGTACCAAGCTGTTTTCAATACTGTAGCTTTGTAATAGAGTTTGAAGTCAGGGATGGTAATGCCTCCAGAAGAACCTTTATTGTATAAGATTTTTTTGGCTATCCTGGGTTTCTTGTTTTTCCATATAAAGTTGATTATTGTCCTCTCAATCTCTGTGAAGAATTTTAATGGGACCTTGATTGGGATTGCATTGAATCTATAGATTGCTTTTGGTAGAATTGCCATTTTTACTATGTTGATCCTCCCAATCCACGAGCAGGGGAGATCCTTCCATTTTCTGGTATCCTCTTCAATTTCTTTCTTCAAAGACTTAAAGTTCTTGTCAAATAAATCCTTCACTTCCTTGGTTAGAGATACTCCCAGATATCTTATGCTATTTGTGGCTATTGTGAAAGGTGATACTTCTCTGATTTCCCTCTCTGCTTCCTTATCCTTTGTGTATAGGAGGGCAACTGATTTTTTGGAGTTGATCTTGTAACCTGCCACGTTACTGAAGGAGTTTATCAGCTGTAGGAGTTCTTTGGTGGAGTTTTTGGGGTCGCTTATGTATACTATCATATCATCTGCAAATAATGAAAGTTTAACTTCTTCCTTTCCAAATTGTATCCCCTTGATTCCCTTATGTTGTCTTATTGCTATTGCTAGAACTTCAAGCACTATATTGAAGAGATAAGGAGAGAGTGGACAGCCTTGTCGTGTTCCTGAATTTAGTGGGATAGCCTTGAGTTTCTCTCCGTTTAATTTGATGTTAGCTGTGGGCTTGCTGTAAATAGCTTTTATTATATTTAGGAATGACCCTTGTATCCCTAATCTCTCCAAGACCTTTATCATAAAAGGGTGCTGAATTTTGTCAAATGCTTTTTCAGCATCTAATGAGATGACCATATGGTTTTTTTCCTTCAGTTTATTTATATGATGGATTACATTGATAGATTTTCGTATGTTGAACCAGCCCTGCATCTCTGGGATGAAGCCTACTTGATCGTAATGGATAATTTTTCTAATGTGTTCTTGGATTCGGTTTGCCAGTATTTTATTGAGAATTTTTGCGTCAATGTTCATGAGTGAGATTGGCCTGAAATTCTCTTTCTTGGTTGAGTCTTTGTGCGGTTTAGGTATCAGGGTAACTGTAGCTTCATAGAAGGAATTTGGCAGTGACTCTTGTGTTTCTATATTATGAAATACCTTAAGTAGTATAGGTATTAGGTCTTCTTGGAAGTTCTGGTAGAATTCCGCATTGAAACCATCTGGTCCTGGGCTCTTTTTGGTAGGGAGGTTTCTGATAACAGTTTCTAATTCTTCGCGACTAACAGGACGATTTAGAGCATTTACCTGGTCCTGGTTTAACTTTGGTATATGGTATTTATCTAAAAAACTGTCCATTTCTTTTACATTTTCCAATTTTGTGGCATACAGGCTTTTGTAGTAAGATCTAATGATTCTCTGAATTTCCTCTGTGTCTGTGGTTATGTCCCCCTTTTCATTTCTGATCCTATTAATTTGCATGTTCTCCCTCTGCCGTTTGATTAGTTTGGCTAAGGGTTTGTCAATCTTGTTGATTTTCTCCAAGAACCAGCTTCTTGTTTCATTGATTCTTTGGATTGTTTTCTGTGTTTCTATTTTGTTGATTTCTGCCCTCAGTTTGATTATTTCCAGTCTTCTGCTTCTCCTAGGTGAGTCTGCTTCTTTTTTTTCCAGAGCTTTCAGGTGTGCTGTTAAGTCACCAATGAGTGCTTTCTCCGTTTTCTTTAAGTGGGCACTTAGTGCTATGAACTTTCCTCTTAGCACTGCTTTCATTGTGTCCCATAGGTTTGAGTATGTTGTGTCTTTGTTTTCATTAAATTCAAGAAAGACTTTAATTTCTTTCTTTATTTCTTCCTTGACCCAGGTGTGGGTCAGTAGTTGACTGTTCAGTTTCCATGAGTTTGTGGGCTTTCTGGGGGTAGCATTGTTGTTGAATTCTAATTTTAATCCATGGTGATCCGATAAGACACAGGTGGTTACTAATATTTTTTTGTAACTGTGGAAGTTTGCTTTGTTACCAAGTATATGGTCAATTTTCGAAAAGGTTCCATGAGCCGCAGAGAAGAAGGTATATTCTTTCCTGTTTGGGTGGAATGTTCTATAGATGTCTGTAAAGTCCATTTGGTTCATTACCTCCAATAAGTCTTTCAATTCTCTGTTAGGTTTCTGTCTGATTGACCTGTCCATTGGTGAGAGAGGAGTGTTGAAGTCTCCAACTATTAGTGTGTGTGGTTTGATGGCTGCCTTGAGTTCTAGAAGTGTTTCTTTTACATAAGTGGGAGCTTTTATATTAGGGGCATAGATATTCAGGATTGAGACTTCATTCTGATGGATTTTCCCTGTTATGAGTATAAAGTGTCCCTTTCCATCTCTTCTGATTGATTTTAGTTTGAAGTCAACTTTGTTGGAAATTAGTATGGCCACACCCGCTTGTTTCTTAGGGCCATTTGCTTGATAAACCTTTTCCCAACCCTTTACTCTGAGTAGGTGTCTGTCTTTGTGGTTGAGGTGTGTTTCTTGTAAACAGCAAAATGTTGGATTCTGTTTTCGTATCCAGTCTCTTAGCCTGTGCCTTTTTATAGGTGAATTGAGTCCATTGATATTAAGTGATATTAATGACCAGTGCTTGTTAACTTCAGTCATTTTTAGTAGTAGAGTTTGTGTGTTTCCCTTCTTCTAGTTGTGCTGGTGAAGGGTCGCTAGATGCCTGAGTTATTGTGGGCATTGTTGGACTCCTTGGTTTGTGATTTTCCTTCTATTACTTTCTGCAAGGCTGGATTTGTGGCTGCGTATTGTTTAAATCTGTTTTTGTCCTGGAATATCTTGTTTTCTCCATCAATGGTGAACGCAAGCTTTGCTGGGTATAATAGTCTAGGCTTGCATCCATGTTCCCTTAGTGTCTGTAGCACATCTATCCAAGCTCTTCTGGCTTTCATGGTTTCCATTGAGAAATCAGGTGTAATTCTGATAGGTTTCCCTTTATAAGTTACTTGACCTTTTTCCTTTGCAGCTCTTAATATCTGTTCTTTATTCTGTATGTTTTGTGTTTTGATTATTATATGGCGTGGGGATGCTTTCTTTTGATCCAGTCTATTTGGTGTTCTGTAGGCTTCTTGTACCTTCATAGGAACATCCTTCTTTAGGTTGGGGAAGTTTTCTTCTATAATTTTGTTGAATATGTTTTCTGGGCCTTTGAGATGTAATTCTTCTCCTTCTTCTACCCCAATTATTCTTAGGTTTGGTCTTTTCATGGTGTCCCAGATTTCCTGATTGTTTTGTGTTAAGAATTTGTTAGATTTGTTTAGTTCTTTAATCTGTGAGTTTATTTCCTCTATAGTATCTTCAGAGTCCGAGATTCTTTCTTCCATCTCTTGTATTCGGTTGGAAATACTTGTCTCTGAAGTTTCTGTTCGTTTACTCAGAGTTTCCATTTCCAGTCGTCCCTCAGATTGTGTTTTCTTCAATACCTCCATTTCATTTATCAGGTCTTGTACTGTTTCCCTTACCTGTTTGATTGCTTTTTCTTGTTTTTCTTGTTTTTCTTGAGTGTCTTTGAGTGATTTATTTATTTCGTCTACCTTTTTGTTTGTTATCTCCATTTCTTTATGGCAGTTTTTTACCTCCTGTTTAAGGTCCTCTATTATTTTCATAAAGTATTGTTTAAGGTCGGTTTCTTCTATATCTTCTGGGGTAGGGTGTTCAAATCTTGTTGTTTCGGGATGTCTGGCTTGTGGTGATGTCATGTTGCCTTTCATGTTGTTGGAGGAGCTCCTGCATTGACGCCTGCCCATCTCTCCCTTCAAAAGGAGCCCGGAGGCGTTTGGTGTCCTAGACCAATCTTTGCTGTGACTGAAACTGGTTGGATCTCCCCAGTGCCAGAGGAGGACCTATTCTTTGTGTCACAATCTGAAGGAGCCTGCACTCCCTTTGGGTGGGTGGCCTTAGAACAGGAGCAGGACACCTGAGAACACTAGGGAAAACTTGGGAGAGACAGGAACGGGAGAAGCAGAAGCAAGCCTGCAGAGGGAGCTGGGGGGAGGGGGTCTGTGCTCTCTTCCAGGGCAGGTTGCCCCAGGGTCCGCATTCACTCACCAGTTCAGATGGAATGTCAGGGCACAGGATCAGGGATTCCAGGCAGCCCAGGGTCGCAGCCCAGACAAAAGGGCCAAGGTGGGGGCAGGGCGGGATGGAATACCACACAGCGAACCTGGCAGCACAATCTGAAGGAGCCTGCACCCCTCCGCAGGGATCCTCAGACCTGCCTGGAGGCCAGAGTCTGACCCCTTTGGGTGGGTGGCCTTAGAACAGGAGCAGGACACCTGAGAACACTAGGGAAAACTTGGGAGAGACAGGAGTGGGAGAAGCAGAAGCCCAAAGAACAGTTTTAGAACCATGGTTGAAAAGAAGGCTCAAGAATACAGCAGTTCAGCAACTTAGTCAACAGGGCAAAGAGTGGAAGGTTCTGGAGAGGATGCCCATAAGAAAAGAACAGCACTAAGAATAGCAGTCATAAGGAATTATATTCTTTTTATTTTCCAAAATTACATATAATATTAATCTAAGCATATATAAATGATATTTATGTATATTGATGCCTATGGACCACAAAAATGACTAGCATGGCCCGATATCCCATCGGTACACTTACCTCTTGGAAGTAACCAATAGCTGTCTAACTGGATTTAGAGCCTACTCACAGGCGGGAAATCATGCCTGGTAATGGCTAGCCAACCCTCTAGGGCAAGTGATATCATGGATCTTAGAGGAAAACTTACCTGTACCACATGAGTAAGCATAACTTCTAACTGCATTCTAAGCACTTATCCTGATACTCCCAGGTAAGACAGCTCTCACTCCTCATCAGACATGCCACTCTTTACAACAAATAGAGACGATTACAGGAAAAACCACAATTGATCAAAATATAAAGGACAACTGACCATGAGGTGCCCACCCTCAAGGGACACTTCTACAATACAACTCTTGTGTAAAGGGCTCAGGGAGTTAAGATATTATATTGTAAGAGCCAGGAGACTAGAAAGTCTGCTGTGAATTGTATTCCCTAGAAATGACAGGAAAACTCTATCTATGATACTAAAATAGAGTAGATAAGAGAACAAGGACATCACCAATAGACATGCTAACACAGAAGAGGGACGTCTCATTAGGGCCCACCCTAGACAAAGAACTTCAGACAACTAAGGGATACTCAGGGTGTGAGAGTTGGTCTAACCAGAGATAAGCCCCCTCATTCCTTATCCCATACCAAGTGGTCAGCCTGAAATGATGCATACAAGCAATACTAAGCTGATTCTGTGGGCTGTATTAATATATTTATGTATGTGTATATATATAAATATTGTTTATTTGTTGTGTATACATACATATATATATGGAACAAAAACAATTAAGAAAAAAGCTCATGAAATAGAGGGAGTAGGAGGGCATGGGACATGTTAGAGGGAGGAAAGAAAATCGGGGAAATAATGTAATTATATTTAAACAAATAAATAAAAATATAAAACCAATGAAAAAAGTACAGCCTTTGTGATATACTTGACAATAATGAGAGGAAACTCACAGATCTGGTAGAGTTTGGAAGAGAATTAGCAGTGGAACACTGAAAACGAAGCAAATAATCATGAAACTCTTAATTCCGTGGACTTAGAGAATCCAGGTGAGGTGATGCAATGATGAGCCCATGGGGCCCAGCTGTAGGGTCTACCAATACAGCACAGCAATGTAAGGCCTGAATGTTGGCACAGGTGAAATTATGTGACGTGAACATTGCTAAAATTTGAATCCTTACTTTCCCACAAAGACTCGTGTTGAAAGTAAGGTCCCACACCTATTGTGCTATTGGGAGCTGCTGGAACCTTGAGGATTTGGAGTCTACTAGGAGGAATTTGGGTGAGCGGGGGCATGCCCTTGACAAAGCACTGAGACCTTGGCTCCTTCCTGTCAGTCTCTTTTTGCCTGCTGGCTGCTGTGAGGGAAGCAGACCTCCTCTGACTTACCCTCCCACCGTGTCACACTGTCTTGACTCCGGCTCAAAGTCAATGGAGCTAACCAACCTTGAACTAAAACATTCTAAAACTTGAGCCAGTATTTCACCACAGTAACAGCAGTTACCCAATGTATCTGATATAACTTTGTAAGGATATGAAAAGGATGGATGAACAGAGTTAAACTTTTATTTCCTGTGGTAGGAAACCAATTGTCAAAAATTTAAAAGTCAAGAGACAGTAGAATAAACCAGGTAACATGGCTCACATATAAATGTTAGCACTCAGGGGACAATTGAGTGCTGGACAGCAGCCTGGGCTACAATGTCTCAAAAAAGAAAAAGAAACACAGCAATATGACATTTGTCTTGCAAGTTGAGGTTGTAGATCTGTCTGATTTCAATTACATGGAGAGATTATTTTGAAGCATGGTAAAAAAAAAATCAATTTTGAAATGTGAAGCAAAATAAGCACATAGGAACTTTGATGCTAAATTAGTTAATTTTGGGGCGTGATCATACAGAAATCTCAATTTAATTACAGATTTGAGAAACATCCACGGGTTGTTTCCCCATCTTCTGCCACCTCTTGTGTGTTTACTGCAGGTTGGTGATTAACGGCAATGTGAGCTACAGGGTAATTTCTGTGATCACTTAGCGCTTTTTTGTTAGAACAGTTCAGCTACCACTACAGTGTATATAGTACAAAGCCAGAGCACTGGATTAAGGTAATGTTTATTCAAAGGTCAGAGGACATTTTTGCTTCTCATAAAATACCCCTCTGTTAGCCACACTGTACCACTATGTTCTGATGAGGCATTTTCCAAAAAGGCAAAGAGTTACTTAGAGGTTAATGATTGCCCTACAGTGATGGGAACTGAATGTAAGTCATTACCAAGAATGAGGAAGTTCAGTAAACAGGTGCGATATGGCCACATCTCTACTCAACAGAAAGATCAGATGGGCAGCTTTGAATGGCCTTGCACAGTGCTTGAGAAATAAATTTGATCATTAGACAAATCAATGATTTAAAAAATAGTTTGAAATCTTGGCTGTCAGTGTGAGAAAGTTGGTTTCTGTCCTCTATTTTAAAAGCAAACTCTAATAAAAACATGCGAGGGACAGGTTTTATACCAAGAGCTAAGCTGTCCAGTCTGAGTTAATTGTTCCAGGAAAAAAATCAATGCCACAGGGAAATAAGAAATGGCCAAGTAGAGAAGTGAATTAGCCTTTTCCACAATGAGTTGGTTTATGATTTTAAAGCTAAAATTAATCTAATCTTGTCCTTTCCCTTCCTATCTGAAAGTGTAGCCTGATTATTATTTAGCCACAGGAGCCTACATTTACTTTTGAGTCTATTGGGTAGATGTTCAATGTATACTTTTAAAAGTTGCAATTTGTTGATTGGTTAGGCACTCCCTGATCACTTGTTTTCTGTGTTTTGACCAGTTGTGGTTGTCTCTAATGATCAGCAAAGCTTCTTGGATTTTCTGCTGAAGACACCAGGGCTAGGAAACCTATTCAGTCAGTTGAGAGCTTGCACTGTAAGTGTGATGACTTGAGATGAAGCCTGGTGTGTTGGTGAAGTTTGTAAACCCAGGTTGTTGAGGCTGGCAGATCACTGGGTGCAGCCTAGCCTCCGTATCTGGTAATCTCTGGGCCAGTGGGAACAAAAGAAAAGAAAACTGAAGGTAGTTGATGCCTGAGGAACGACATTAAAAGTTGGCCCCCAACCTACACACACACACACACACACACACACACGTACACCAAATGTAAATGCCAGACATAGGATCCCCACTTGACATAGAGAATATGTTTCACAAAAAGGAAATACACAAGGAGTAGGGATGCCCTTTTGAAGGCTTAACCCCTTTGAGAAAGAAGCTAAAGGAAATGATTGCTAAGGAACCCTTCAAACCTAAAATGCAACGAAAGAATTAAAAAGCCACAGGCCTGCACATTACACGTAGTAGGAACACACATGGGCAGCCAGTGTCTCTGAGAGCTGAGAAACAAACCCAGAGAGGGATGCTAGCTGTGGTACCCTCTGGAGGATGGAGGAGTTCTTATTTGTTGTGGAATTTTCCTGTTCTGGATGCAGGTATGTGCTCTGATTAAAGCAGGAATCACTTCCCTGACTCGCATCAGGGAGACAGACTGAGCATTGCTGCTGTGATGCCTTTGTTGGAATCAAATTACTAAGAAGGTCAGCACCATTAATATGTGGCTTGGGAAGAGTCAACATGCCTGACAGAAAATCTATGAGCCTCTAGTGCTTTGATCCAGAGTTTTGCTCTAGTGTGTTCACTTTGCACTTATTTGCTCCTGGAAATAAAACCACCAATGGGAGCCTTCAAGACAAAAGGTCATACAGCCCTTCCTGGATAGATGCTCCTAACTTAAAACATCAAACGCTCCATGATGGAAAAGCGCCTGCATCACCAGATCAGAGAGTACCTGCCTTGATACATTCATAAATACTCAAGCATACACTAATTTTCTTATTTAAAACATTCTTGCAGGTGGGGATAGTGTGGGAATTAAGTGCCCACTGAGGAAGCATGTGGGCCTCAGGCAAAGTCTCCACAGCAAAGGCCAGCCCTGATTCAGTGGAGCCACTGAAAGTTTGACCTTATGGCAATTGCTTTGGCTAAAATCCCTAATTTTCCCGTAATAGACATTGCATTCTGCTTGATACAACTTGAAAGTAGTGTGTAATATATATCACAATTAATATTTATGATTTTTCTTCATATATGAGTTTCACTGAATTGTCAGTTTGGGACCAGTTCTGCAATAAAAATTAAATTATAACAGTCGATAAGCAAAGGTTCTTAAAATTACTAAGATACAGCTTATACATCCAAAGGCTTGAATTTTTCTCATCAATTTTATCTCATCTCATGAATTGGTTATGACTTTGGGTAAGTTATAATTGTTTATTTGATGGCTCACCTACCTGTTTTTTTCTCTTGGATATTCAAACTTTCTTATTGCACAGGGGGATTTCCAAGGCCTTTTGTAGTTTTAAGAGTCTGGATTATAAAGGAGGCCCTATAAATGTAGAAATGTGTTCTACATTTGAGCCCAGATTGAAGTGATAAACTTGAATAGTACCTCAAGACCATGGGTTTCATATTGACCGCTCGTTGCTGTGTTTGAATACATAATCAGAGAAAAGCAAGTCATTACAAGACAACTTTTTGGTCATTTGTGTCAAGCAAACTAGCTGAAGACTAGCATTGGGCTCCAACAATGTGGCCTGGTTCTAAACTTATTTTGAAAATCTCAAGAAAGACTCGTTCACTGTGAACATTATTTCTTTGGAATAGAAAAGAAAATAATGATTAACGTGTTGAAGAGGCAATCTCACTGGTTAGTAATAATTGCTACTGGTCATAATCACCAAATATAATTTCCTATGCTGTTTAGTGAAGCAAAGAGCAGGATAATTAAAAGTTGATTAAAAAAAAAAAAGAAGAACTCCAAAGCAGAAAATTCTGTATGTATGTGTGTGTCTGACTGTCTGTTTGCCTGTTGAGACAGGGTCTTACTGTGCATCTCAGTAACACTGGCCCAGAACTCCCAAGCCTCTTTCTTCCACCTTCTGAGTGTTTGGATTACTGACATGTGCCACTATGCCTGCCAACCTCTTTACTGCTACACAATTCTAAATCATTACAATCCTTTCCAGAATGTGTGCTAAACAGCTTTTCAAGATCTATATAACATTTATTTTATAAACTCATTTATCATCCCAACGAGGCCTTTCCTTACTGTCTTTATTATATTTGATTAACTAAGATTTTCCTTATGACTTGGTGTGAATTCAGACTCGTGCATGATGCTACACAAGCTCATCTCATTTCCAGTCAGTCAATTTTCTGAAATCATTTTAACACTTTTTCCACGCTAATACCTGACATCCTGTTTATACTAAAGGCATGCATTATGCTCCTGGGTAATTAGGATACACTTGTTTTGCTGTGTATTACAAGCTCGACACCATACTTTGGACATAATAGGTGCATAACGAACATTTGGAGAACAACAATAGATGCACTAACCACTTCCAATTGTTGGCCATTAAGCAATAATAAATACTATTAGCTCTAAAATCATAATGTAATTGAATGAAAAAAATACAAATTGATCTCTATAAAGATTCAATCATATAAGACCTTTGGGGATAATGTTCTCTGCCTGTGCCTCTATTACAGCTGTGAATAAATAATTTTTTCTCCTTAAAAATATAGAATAAATGAAGCAAAATAGCAGCCCAGTCACATAAACTAATCCAGCAGCGTTAGCCACAACACTACCCTATGAATCAAAGATTCTCAAAACTGAGGATCAGGGAGATACCAAAGACAGCCTTGCAATATCTCAACCTTGCTTGTGCATGCACACACACACACACACACACATCTCTATAAATAACAGACAAAATCCAAGCTCTGTAAGGCTTGAGAAGTAGTCATCAAGCTACCTAAGCTGACTTTGTGTGCAAAGCCAGGGATGAGGGAGACTGGAGATCAAATCCATTAGCTGAGAATATTCCATTGGCCATTATACTCAGAGTCCTGATTAGGCCTTAGGATGTTCACCGAGGGCAGGTCTAACAAATAATTGAGAGTTACCTCTTTGAAAGTGGCCACCGGTAGGGGCTTGTGAACGTTTTCTGCACAAGTTCAGATCCCTAGCACCCACAGAGAAAGATAGGCATTCTGGCATGTGCCTGTACTCCAGGGTAGAGAGGCAGAGACAGAATGTTCCTGGGAACTCACCAGCCAGCCACCCTAGTCAATTCCATGGGTAGATGGGTGGATGGTGGAGGCATAGAACTAGACAGCAGTTGATTAGACAGAAGTTGATAACACACCAAAATAATAAGAATAGGTGTGTAAAGACTGAAAGACTTCAAAATCTTTGCTTGACTTGTCTTCTGGGAAGAAAAGAACATTGGAATGGAGACCTGAGTAAACTAAGGGGCAGATCATATAAATATCTGCTGAACAGCTCCCGACAGTGAAAGAACAAGTCCTAGTAAGAAGAATGCTGGGTGTGCTCAAGCAATAAACAAGACTCCTTGTACAGAATGAGCGGAAAGGTAAATAGAAAGCAATGAAGTTGGAGAACACGGCAGGAACCAGGTGATGCCCTCAACCCAGAGCGTCCCTGGCATTCCAAGGAAAGAATTCTCTTCCGATGTAAGTTAGATAGGCTGTACTTGGGGAGTAACCAAATGATTGAACGTGTGTTTGTGTGTGTGTGTGTGTGTGTGTGTGTGTTTAAGAGAGACAGAGAGAAGACTGACTCTCTGTGTAGCCCTGACTATCCTGGAACTCATTCTCTAGACTAGGCTGGCCTCTAACTCACAGAGATCCTCCTGTCTCTGTCTTCCAAGTGCTGGGATTAAAGACGTATGCCATCACACCCAGGTAAACTTTTCCCTCTTATTTCCCTGAGTTTAATGTCCATAAAAGACTGGTATAACCAGCCTGGTCTACAAGAGCTAGTTCCAGGACAGGCTCCAAAGCTGCAGAGAAACCCTGTCTCGAAAAACCAAAAAAAAAAAAAAAAAAAAAAAAAAAAAAAAAAAAAAAAAAAAAAAAAAAGACTGGTATAAGGAAAAATATTTATTCTAAACCATGGTCTTCCCTGCAGGGACTGAATACCAAGAAAAGTGGCCAACAGCAGTAACGGTAAAGACAGGTACCCAACATGTGGGGTCTGTATTAGTTACTTTTCTTGTGAAAAAAAAATACCCGACAAAGGCAACTTCAGGAATGGAGTTTTGGCTCATAGTTTGAGGCAGTTCAGTTCATCATGGCAGGGAAGGCACAGAAGCAAGGTGACTGGCTGGTCATGCTGCATGTATGTCAGTGAGGTGACTGGTCATGCTGCATGTATGTCAGTAAGGTGGCTGGTCATGCTACATGTATGTCAGTGAGGTGGCTGGTCATGCTGCATGTGTGTCAGTGAGGTGGCTGGTCATGCTACATGTATGTCAGAGAGGTATTCACAGTTGAGGAAAAGGGAGATACATTGTGATGCTCAGGCTTCCCCTGCCATCCTTTGCATTCAGTCTAAGACTCCAGCTCATCAGAAAAAATGACACACTTTCAAGGTGGGTCTTCTCTCCTCACCCAAAACACCCTTGAAACATCCTCACAACACACCCAAAATGTGTTTAATGGGTAATTCTAAAGCCAGGAGGAAGGTTTCCTTAGAGGAGCAGGAGTAAGGTCTAAACCATGGGAGACACGAGCCTCCCACAGACATGGGCAGCCCAGGAGCAATGAGGTCACCCTGTTCCTCCTCCCACCACACACCCCCTGGTTCTTCCCCCGTTCTCATCTGTACTTTCCCCCCTCCTACTTTCTTCTGTTTCTCCCTTTTGATATATTCCTTATCTTGGTCTCTTTTCTCTTCAGTTCCCATTGTTCATGTCTTTTGTCTCACCTCCCCCTCACTCAACCAACCCTCTTTGTTTTCTCTGCTCACCTCTGTGCCTTCCCCTGGCTCTGGCCACCCCCATTCCCTGAAGGCAACGGTGAGTGTGCAGAGAGAAGAAGCACCTCTCCTCCACAGATCCAGGAAGAGGATAAACACCCTGCTTTCCCATGCTGGAGCCAAGTTATGGTATCCTATGAATGATGGGGAAAAGAGGCTGCTCCGCTCCAGCAGTACCACGTGGAAAAGAGTCACTCTCTCCATGGAAAAAGGCATGGCAGCATCTACACAATGTCTGAAAAGAGAGATGCTTCGCGAATAATTATGAACACAGCAAGTGTGCTATCATCATTATCTTAGCTATCTTGGGGACTTTGGAGTGAATCCTCACACCTTTGTTAGGCAGCATCTCAAAGTTGTTTATTATTATTATTATTATTATTATTATTATTATTATTATATAAATTATAGGAAAAATTTGTTTCACTTTGTGTTTTGCAAGTAAAGATTCAAATAGCAGCATAGAACTTGGTTTATTATTGTTATTGTTGAAGCAAAAAATAATGATGATAGATAAGCTACAGACAGCATCGCCGCAGATGACATTGCCAGACAAAAACAACAAAGAAAAGCTCTAAAAGACACTGAGGAAATACCAAAGTAGTTCACATCTCTAAATGTTGGCTGCTCAGTAGGTTCTCATTTTCCCCTGACTTCCATTAGAACTTTCAGTACATTATTTCCCAGTGCCCCCTCTTCCTACTGTGTCAGCAGCTGACAGGAGTGTGTTGCCAGAACTGACCACAAGCAGCCAGTTCTCTTCTTTGATTCATTCATCAAATACCTTTGGAGGCCTTTCAAGGAGCCGACAAGAGGCTGGTGCTGGCGCTTGAGCTGCCTGTACATCCTCAGGGAGCAAACGAGCAATGAGCTGCGCAATGACAAAGTCCAAAGAGCTGTGATGGGCACCAACCGCCCCTCATCAGGGTGACATGGAAGATGGGGGTGTTGTTCTGCCCCTCATCGGGGGTGACATGGAAGATGGGGGTGTTGTTCTTTGAATGTTCTCCCAAAGATCATATGCTGAAAATTAAATTCCCAAGTCCATTTTAATAGCATTTGAAGGTGAAGCCTTTGGGGGATAATTAAATTAGATGAGGTCATAGGTTCACATGGCTGAGACGGCTCTAACAGCTCTCTAAGAAGAGACTGAGGCCAGGTAGGGTACTGCCTCTGTCTTACCACCAGCTGCCCTCCACCATGTGGTGGGGCACAGATAAGAAGGTCCTTCCTCACCTTGGACTTCCTAGCCCTCCGAACCAAAGCAAAGCAAGTCTCTATGCTTTATAGAGCACTCACTCAGGACTGTTGAGTTACAGTAGCAGACATGGGCTAAGGCACAAGGGAGGCGAGGAGATGAGCCCAGAAAGAGATGAGCCTCTGGAATTAATCAGGCGGAAAATCACTCCGTGGATACTCACATAAGAACTGCATCATGATTTCATATTGGAAAAACTTACCGAGTATGTCCTTGTCTGTTAAAGAACAAATGCCACTTCTCTGTTTGGCACGTACACATGCGTGGAAGTCTACCCCTACCTGCCCCTCCACCACACATCACAGAATCAGGACAGAGTTGGCTTTGCTTCAGAGGACAGATGACTTTTTTAAAACAGGATTTTGCATCTCTGGAAAGTTTGCGAAGGGTTTTTTTTTCACTATAAAAGTCAGCACACGTTTTAATTATAGAAAGCTAAATAAAGCTGAGTGCAGAGGCACATGCCTTTAATTCCAGCACTAGAGAGATTAATTATGGAAAGGTTTTGAATTGGGGTCAGCCTGGGCTACATAGTAAGTCCAAGGCTAGCTTCAACTACATAGCCAGAACTTGCCTCACATAATAGGAAGGAAGAACAGACAAGAGAAAGAAACTGATGGATAACAGGAAGTTAAACAATAGCATGACAGAGAGAAGTAAACAAATGCAGATTTCTCAAAAGTTCTTAGGATTTTGATCTGTCCTTGTTTGTACATTCATTGTTTGTGTGCCCACGTGTTAAGTCTGATTTTTTTTTTTTTTTTTTTTTTTGGCTGTAGAGAAAGGAATGGCTTAATGAGATTTCCCCACAAACAGATAGTTACAAAGGTCATTCGACAGTGTTCATCGATTTTCTGTTCTGTGTCAGCACTATGCTGAGCCCCGTAAAGAGCAGTAAACACCACACAAGCAGCATCTGCCCACTCTGGTTACCACGGCAACATGAAAGCCCAGGAATAAAAGAGCTGTGATGGGGACAGGCCCAAACTGGCAAAACTTTGGCTCTTCCAGCAAAAACTGCCCGCTGTCCTTTTCCTTCTTGGGCACGAAGTTGTTGATTGAATGGTCACTTTGAAAGGCCTGGGAGCTCTTGTACTCTCAAAATTGTGTTTCTCAGATGAGACAAACAGGACATGCTCAATGGCACCCCTAGTCCTGGTTTCCGAAGCCATATCGACTTCTTGAAGCTACCATTTCTCTGGCAGCTGGAGCTGTCCCCTGCAGACTGCCCCCTTCCTGCCACTGTGGCACCCTGAAGAAGAGGAAACCAGAATTGGCCTTTCTAAGTCATCAACCCAACCCCCCCCCCCAGGCTGCTTCCTCCCTGCCAGAGAGCTGAGAAGACACAGAACCAAAAGGGGCAGAAGCACCATGTGTTGTTTGAGGGCTTGGAAAAACAAAACAGTCACTGCTCCATCCCCATCCAAATAAATAGCCAGTCTCTACCAGCAGGGCAATCAGTCCAGCAAGTAAGCTAGTTAGAACCGCTGTTGTACCACATTGGCTGGAATGTCTGGTTCACAAACCTCTGCTGACAAACGGGCTGCTTCCTCTCTTTGGGCAGCAGAATACTTCAAATTCCAATCTAGAGGTTGTCTTTATGAATTAGAGAGCTGCAGTTTCATAAACTCTGTGCCTAAATGGACCAAAATTTACCTACATTGAGCCGCTTTGAAAAACTATGACTTACACATCACACCTTAGTAACGTGCTCTTACCAGATCCCTGTGACCTGATAAATATCCTCTTGAGACAGTGGTTGGTCAGTGTTGATAGATAATTTAGGATCAGGCAATACTGGTTACTTTACCACAGCGAGACTCAGAAAAGCTGAAGTCTTCTGGAAGTTCCTAGTGACATGTAGGAAAATCTATTTTCCTCTTCGTAAACGTCCATCCTGATATCACAAAGTTATTGTTACAGGAGCTGGTGATCCCATGCGCTTTAGAGCTATTCAGGCAATCACGTGTCTCTGCCACCGTACTAAATGCCTTTGGAGCTGGGGAAGTTATTTGACTGTAGTTAAATATTATACAGTCCATGCCTGCTCTGAATGGGCAAATCATAAAGCGTATAGCAAAGGGTGAGAGAGAAAACTTGAACTTGGAACCAGAGATTACAAGTTAAAGTCCTTTTTGATGGTCTGCCTTTGAAAACAGCGCTTCCTTGGATTTGATGCTATTCAACATGTTTTCTGATTCTCTCCCATATAAAGTATGCCCTATCTACTTTCTTCTCTGTCACACCCAGACAGAAGCACGTGTGTGTGTGTGTGTGCATGTGTGTGTGTGTGTGAATGTTCACATGTTCATGCACGTGTATAATTTTTATCTTCTTTGCCAAACTGATTCCTGCAAGACTCAAGACTTTGAGCCCATAAATTCCTATGGTGCTAGCCTGACTACTATAGAAAAGACTGTAGTCAGCATTCTGCAAGGACTCTTAGTAGGCCCAAAGGAGATGGTGTTTCATAAAATATAAAGCACTGGGTGATCATAAAGTGTGGTCAGATCATGTATAAACTGTTTCATGAAAACCACAGAACTAAAAGGAAATAAGCTACTGACTCTGGAGGTGGAGCTGGGAGACCTTTATAGTGATGCCTTAGAAGCTTCTCGAGTTAGGAAAATAAGTGCTTGCAATGCCAGTCAGCTCCTTTAGGATTTATCCAGGAGGCCTATGAGCATGTGTCAAATGTCAGCTACAGCAGAAGCATTAACCTATTGTGTAGTACACTGTTGTTCATATGAAGTATAATAAGGCCGTTCTTTTACACAGCACCTACATTTTCAAAAGGACGTTTTTATTGGTAATTTTGGTCTGTAACAATTCATGTTAATAGGTAGTTACATCATTACATTTGACAAATATACAAAGTATCAGATTCCAAATGTGAAGGCTAAGGTGAGACACAAAAGACCCCATTACAGCCCTTTGCTGCAGGTAAAATCTTCATAGAACTATAAATGGGTAGGATGCCCTTCAAATTAGTTTCTGTGCTTAGAATCCCAGAAAAGCTTTTACCTGGAGACAGATGGCTCCTGTGTCCTATTTACTGCCATTCCTGAATCAGTCGCCAAATTCTATCACATGGTTGGAAGAATGGCTAACTGCTGGCTGGCCACTAAATGAGCTATGTGACTTTGAAGAGTCATTTAACTTTTCTGAGTCATTTCCCTCCTTCCAACATTAGAAGAACCTCATGTTTCAGACCTGGGAATGTTAAGGGCAACTAATGACATACTATACATGTGAAACTTCTTTTTAAACTGTAATATTATCATGGCTTGCTTTCTGTTGCTGTGCTGAAACATTCTGACCTTGGAGAGAAAAGGATCTGCTTGGTTTCCCAATGGCAGCTAGTCACTAATGGGTCCTATGGCAAGACTCAAGTTAGGAAGCAGGAACTGAAAGAGAAACCATGAAGAAATGTGGGGTACTGGGTTGCTTTTGCTTCTGTTCAGACAGCTTTCTTAAATAACCCAGAACTACCTGCCCAAGGATGGTACTATCCACAGTGGGCTGGGCCCTCCTCTCTCAAGAAAATGCCCCACACATTTGGCCATAGGCCAACCTGATGGAAACAATTCCTCAGCTGAGGCTCCTTCTTCCCAAGTCTGCCGTCAGATTGACCACCAAGAATAGCCACCACAAGCCTACCTTTTTTCAACTTGACACCCACACATATCATTTGAAGTCACATCCATCCTTTCTTGTTTGCTCCGTAACATTACTATCATAATATAAAATATAACTTTAGAAGTCCCCAGTCCTTAAGAATTCAAATAGTTTAAAAGTTCAATGTCCCCTGAAAATATCCAGTCTCTTAACTGTGGGCTCCTGTAAAATCAAAAACAAGTGAAATACCTTTTAGTGCAAGAAGGAAGAACCAGGGCATGACAATGATCACTCTTAAGCAAAACCAAAGTCAAGTAATATTGCTCAGTGGCTAACATCTAGACTTATTCACAATCTTCTGGGTGCCAATGGACTTGGGTAGCTCCTCCTCTCCAGTTCTGCTAATCACTGTGCACGCAATCTGTCTGCTAAGTTCAGGCTGGCTCCATTCCACCATTGCCTCTGCTCTTGTAGATGTCCCACGGTCCTGCCATTTCTAACATCCTGGAGTCTCCGCTGAAACTAAAGCTGCACCTTTACCCACCTGTGGCCTCTCCTGGCATCTCCTAGTGTCAACCATTGGCTTCTCACCATGGCCTTTTCAGGTCTCAGATTTCTATAGCAACTGTGACTGCACTTCCCTCAACATTTCTGTCTTGTGATCTCAAAAAAATCAGTAAGTTCTGAGCATGCAATGACTTTTCCAGCCCTAGGTTCTAAACTCTTCTACAAAATATTTCATAAAAGTAAATGCCTCAAAGGGATGGATCTAGAAACATCACATTGAGTGAGGTAACCAAGACCCAGAAATATAATATGTACTCACTCATAAGTGGCTTTTAGACCTAATGCAAAGAAAAGTCAGCTTACAATTCACAACCCCAGAGAACCTAGACAACAAAGAGGACCCTAAGAGGGACATACATGGATCTAATCTACATGGGAAGTGGAAAAAGACAAGATGTCATGAGTAAATTGGCAGCATGGGGACCTTGGTGGAGGGTTGAAGGGGAGGAGAGAGGAGAAAACATATAGCTCAATAAAAACAATAAAAAGAAACATCATTGCTTTAAAAAAAAACTAAATACCACTATGTCTAGTCAATGAAAAAGAAGCATAAAATACTCACTGTGCCATTAATGTTGATAAGATTTATTTTTTAGTAAATAGTATGTGTCAACTGTAGGTGTGCATTAGTTGATATGACATCCAGCTATAGATCTGATACTGCCTCAGAAACACTTCTAAAAGCCTCTGCTGCAATCATCCACATCTGAAAGCCCAGGAATAGGCAGAAAATATCCTAGGAAGACATTATATTACCCAGTAGTCAATGTGGGGATTCTGACTAGAGAAAGAATTAATCAATCAATCAAAATGGCAGCCTCTATAGAGCTCGAAACTAAGTCCAAATCTGATATAGGAATGGCTGGTATATGAAGAACGTTGCAGTATGACTCCATGAAACCCAAGCCTCAAAATGGTTCCCTTCTATAGGTATAGCTATAGGTAGATTCTTTGATATTGCTACTGCTGTAATTTCCAAAATTTTTCAAAGATTTGTTTTAAAAGATTGATTGTAGATGAAGATATCATTTTTCCCAGTCTGATCTTTATGTTCCCTGGCTCCTTCCCTTCTTTCCCGTGTTGTCTAAGAATCTTCAGCTCAGGAATGGAGGGGAGCAGAAGCAGACACCTCTAATTTTAGAAAACCTCTAAGGTTGTGAATACAGTGTTTACTCTATGTATTTATTCAGCTCTTTAGCCAATGAAGGCGTGTCTGTTTCTTGTCTGGTTTTAAACCGGGCAAGAATTGTGGTTTTAAACCCTATAGTGTTGAATTTTTGAAAAATGTCCCTTTTGATTCTATTGGTTGGTTTACCTGATTTTGTCCTCCCTGAACAGTTGTTGGGCTTACTTTACTACAGATTTTCTAACGTCAGTCTTTTTCTTTCTGAAAAAGATACTCCATGACCATGGTGCACTTAAAATTAATAACTGGCCAGATTCAATTCCTTTATATTTTATGAAATCTGTATTCATGTTTGTATACCACAGCTATTCTCTCTTGTACTGCCCATGTCTCATTTTCCTTTGACTTTAGGATAGCTCTATGAATTAACTGGAGAGCATTTCCTTTCCTTCCTTTCTCTGGAAAGGTACTAATAAGATTAAGAATAACTGTTAAATTCTCTAATGAGTAAAGCATTTTTAAATATGTCTATGAAATCAAGCTTAATAATGCTAACATTAAACACTTTGTTTATTAGGAGTTGAACCCCATAAACACCCACAGATCTTTTTGCTTTTCATTTTGAGATAATGTCTGATATTAATCAAAATTATCTAGAGGCAAAGAATTGATTAAATGAATATATCTTCAAAAGAGAGTTTATTAGATTGGCATACATGATATTGTCTTTCATCAAACAAAGGTTGACTCACTAGAGAGGACAAGAACCCATCAGTTTCTCAGTCCATAAGGATGGTTTCTCAACAGTCCCAATCTGATGCTTAAGGCCTAGAAGATTCCTAGAGAGTCAATGGTCTTCAGTCCACACTGGAAGTATGAAGAAGCTGGGCTCTGGTATCAGTGAAGCAATGTTGCTGTTGGGAGCAACAGTGTAGATGAACTTGCCAAAACAAAGCAAGAGAAAAGACGCAAAGGTCCCTACTACCTCCATATCTTCCACTTCCCTTTATTCAAGCTGCCATAGAAAGTTGCTGTTCATGTTTAGGATGAGATTCTCTGGTCAAGAAAATCCCTCACAAGTGTGGCTATCTGTTTGCCTTTTAGTTGAATCAGATCCACTTTAGTCGACAGATTAACCACCATAGGTCTCATCAAGTTTTCCAAAATTGCCTTGAAGTAGCTCTGTAATGAATGCAGGACTTGCCACCCTCCTAGCCTACCATAGTGGAGACATTCCCCACCATGCCCAGCTTACCCTCTGCAGCTTTGTCAGTTTAAATGTGTTTCATCTGGCAACTTATGGAAGAGGATTGAAAATCTACCCCTAGGAATTTGCAGTTCTCAGTTATCTTTGTAGTGTGTAATTATTATTAAATGTTCAAGAACTGTTCTTTTAATCATAAACCTGATGACTTTGTAACTATTAATAGTTGAACCTTAAACTTCTAGAGATGCCATATATGAACACTGCTTTATTAGCTTTTTTTTCTAATTCATGGTTTTAAAGTATTTTAGCTAAAATTTCTTGGTTTTTGTTTTTACAGGTATACAAATAATGGGGTCTTTCAACTTAATTTTACTAGTTCTTTTAGTAGAGTTTCAGCCCATCATATATTTATCGTACTTACTAGTAACTCTGGAATTACTTTTAACTTCAGATGTGTTTTCTATTTTCCAAATTTTTATTTCTTTTTTCATGTACTACCCAATTTTCTTTCTTTCCCTTTTTTCATCTACTCATTCGAGCATACATGAAGGACAACATGTGGTTTTTGTCTTTTCAAATTTGAGTCATCTCACTTAATATTGTTCTTTCCAGAACCATTCATTTTTCTGAAAATTTCATTTTTCTTCATAGCAAAATAAAACTCCAATGTTATATATCACATTTTCATTATCTTTCTATTGATGGACATCTAAACATCCATCTCCTGAGTATGTGAATAATATGTAAATAAAATAACATTAACAAATATGGATACTCAAGTGTCTCTATGCTAGTTTTATAATGAGTTAATAATGGACTTAATGATTCCTGCACCCAAGGAGTAGAGAATGTTTAAATTTTATAAACACTTCTTCAGTGATTTCTGAGAAGTGAGATTCTTGTGGTTGACTCTTTTTTAATCCATACATATTCTTCTAATCTGATTTCAAAATTCTTAGCAATATATTGGAGATTTCACTGTTGCTGCTCATAATAATTCAGAGGGGTTTGGGCTTCACAGCCTGAGCACTGGAAGCATGAAAAGCCCAACATCCATCTTACAGAATTCATATCTGGAGTCAGTTGTTCCCTGAGCCTCTGTGGCCTCAGGTCTTCCTTCTTTTGACTTGCAGGCTGTTTATTTCTGCTGCCTATGAATTTCTCCTTACTTTGAATTTAATAACATATTTAATATTCTCATAAATTCTAATTCTTCCAGTTAGATTTGCATTGTTTTTAAATTAAACTTTGTCAATACTGTGGTTAAATGCTTTGAGGTTTTAGTATACCTAAATAAATCCTAACTGAAGTCTGGTGTTTTAGCTGTGCAAATTGATGATTTAACCTAAGTTTCCAGAGAGCTCCATGCTCCTCTCCCCCAATTCCTACTGACCATTATATCTTTACCCTTTCCATTTAAGATCAGGAGACATTGTAAAACCTCCTCATGTTATATAGAAATAACGTGGTTTTTATATCAGAGTACCTTAGGTGTTTTCTCATTGACGATGCCTATCAATGGTGCAAAACTGAAAAAATTTAAGCTAAGTCTTCTGAATTTGTCTCTTTAGATTAAGAATTAAAAGAAAACTACCTCTGTGGGCTCTGGGGATATGACTCAGTGTCAGAGTCCTTGTCTAGGATTTCACCCCTAGCACCATGGGAAAAACAAACTTCTTTATAGAGTGGATGTGTATTCTGTATAGAAAACATTCTGTTTTGCTCAGCTTATATGATTGCTTATTGAGCCTCTGCCTTAGAGCAGGGTTTTATTTGATTCTATTTACGTTTCTTATATATGGGACCAGATGTTTAATTTAAAGCACATGAGTTGGAGTGTCAGATTTTGCAAATAAAAACACAGGACAATCAACATGATCAGAATTGTGAGTAAATAATAAGTGGGCTTTTACCTTGTGCACCGTGCAGTATTCAGAACACTTTCATACTGGAGGAGTATCTCTGTTCGTCTGATATTTAAACGTAACTGCGCATCCTGCGTTTCAGCTGACAAATCTAACCTGTATCCACCTATTTTAATCTAAGCAGTAATAGTCATTTTCACACATGTGTTTGCTTTACTGGCATAGTTTTTTTTTTAAGTAAGAGGCCTTCTCTCCATTATATTTTCGTAAAGAATTTCTTATTGAGACATAAGAGATTTTGTTGTTCTTGTTTCTTTTGATGTATTTTTCCACTTTTTTGAGAGTTTGATTCATGAGGACTATATTTACAGCATCTACTCTCCTAACCCTCCAACTCCTCTCAAGTACCACCAAGTCCCTCTCAAATTCATGACCTTTTCTTAATTATTAGTGTGTGTGTATTCGCGCGTGCGTGTATGTACATGTATATCTACCAAGTACACTTAGCATTCCTTGTGTGCACATGTGTTTAGAATTGGCCTCTTGGGATTGAACAAGCCATCAAGGAGCTCATCCCTGGAGCAAATGAACTCTCCCTTTTCCCACAGCCTTTTATTGCCTATAGCTTTTCATCTAGGTTTAGAACCTTGTGAAACATTATTAATCCATGTTGGCTTGTCAACTGCTGTTCATTTTGGGCGTCTTTTGCGGGCAACCATACTGTTGAGATTTCATGGGTACAGCTTTCCTGTCATGTCCAGAGACACTTTCTAGCAGCGGACATCCTGGTCCTTTGCTCTGACAGTCTTTCTGTCCCTTCTCTCATGATTTCTCCTGAACATAAGGTCGAGAGGCTGGGCTGCAGATGTGTCAGCTGGCGTGGACACCCAGTGGGCACTTGTTTTCTGAGTTTTGATCAGTTATAGTAATAGTCTCCATCTGTTGCAAAAAGAAACTTCTCTGATGGGGAATGAGAGGTACACTTACTTATGGGTATACGGGAAATTATTTAGAATAGTATTTTAGGAACATTGATTTAGGAAAGTGGAAGTGGGTTTTTTAATCAAATACCTCAATCCTATCATTAAATGCCAACACTTGTTTTTATTTGCTCTTTCCTTTGGATTTAGTAGCTGTATTTGAATTTTTAGACACTTTCAGTGAGTTTTAGAGTTTGTGTTTAAAGACAGCAGTCAATCCTTCAGTACATGGAAGTTGGGATATGCTTCAGCAATTCAGAAAACAAAACAAAACAAACAAAACAAAACACATTTTCTGGTCTGTGCTTCCTCTCTTTTCTGTCACTTTTTTAATAGCTACCTTAAGTCACAACCGTGTTACTCACTGGATGGAGAGCCCTGAACAACTCATTTTCTTTCTCAAGAGTCTGTTCCCATCAGAAACCCTACAGCCATGCGTTTCCGCCCACTTCAGGCACTGCTGTACTGTGGAGGAGTGTGGGGAGGAAGGCCAGCTTTGCACACACAATGGATGGCTCTGCATGACCACAGTGGAAACAATGAGGTTTTCCAAAGCACAAAACAACAGAGCTGGGCCATGTGCCACCAGAAGAGCAGTATTGAGGACCGTACCTTGTTCAAGGACCTTCAAGTGGTCCTTGTTGGTGTGGGAACAAGGCTGCTTTGTTAGGCTGTTCATTAAGGCCTCCACCCAGCAAATGCCCCTCTCCTTTCTCTTCATCCCAGAAGAACTCTTCATTCCTCTCTTTGCTTGTCGCTTCCATTCTGACCTTGGAAAATACCACTTCCTTTCTCCAAAGAGGGGTGTCATTGGACTTACATGAGTAAGGAAAGCATGTGCTTTCTACAGACTCTTCCATTTCCAGTGCACATGTGGCCAAGATCCCTGAGGACTCGTTACCCATTACTGAGAACAAAGTGAATCTTTAGAGCACAAGAGTGAAATGGGAGAAACACATTTGTAGCTTGCCTTGCTCCCATGTCACCTCTTACTCTCATTAACTAAAACACATCAACACTAAACCTCATCATAAAGTGGAATAGAGCTCAGCTGAGAAATCACGGTCCCAGGGACAAAGCAACAGAGCTGAAGGGGGGCTAGAAGAAAGAAGGGGGATGTCTCTATGGAGGCCCTTATCGTAGAGACTAGAATGGGTCTGTCTTGTGCTCTCAGGGTTTACATGCAGAAGGATTGAAAAGCTGCAAATGGTGCTGCCCCGAGAAAAAGCACTTGTGCATCTCTGCTGCTGTCGCTGCAGGAAAGCAGGCTCGGCATCTCTGTCTCCACGGGCAGGGGCTGCTGACACTCCGTATTTCTCTCCCTCAGTACTTAAAGTGCATCTCAGTAAAATCCAGTTTCCTTTTATACTGGGCTTACTCATCACTCCTGCCTCCCAACCTCCAAACATTTTGCCACCCCCAGACGCAGTTGTACCCAGTGGGAAGAGGGAATCTGGGACAAGTTACTTTGTCATTCTGTGCCTTCCTGTCCCCTGTACATGAGAGAATAATCATATCTCTCTGTAGATGAGGCCTTCTGCTGCATCCTCCCCCAACATGTAATGATTCCCCACCATCTCACTCGCTTCTGTAAGGAGTAGGTGAGTAGCTGGACTTCCCAGAGCCTTGAAAGAAGGCACTGTCTCTCACTTTTGTCCGTCTATTGCTCACCTCTACCACAGCGCCTGATGTCTGGTATACAGTACTTAAATGAGGCTTTGATTGGTAGTTCCGCCTAACCCAGGGATGAAAAGCCCAGTCACTTCTCATTATCCATGACAGTCAATTTTTATAAAGTCATGGCAAGCAATGAATTAGCCAGTGGTAACTGACTGCCCCAAGAAAACATGCAGGGCTGGATGCCTGTGGGCCACATTTTTGTCACCTGATCAATATATAACCTTTTAGTTTTGATGAAAGATACCTCATTTGCTATGCATATCGGGCTTACTAGCATTGCACTTATAGCTGCTCTCTCTTGAACAAATGATGTCCTTCACTTCCAATGACCAGCCTCCATTAAAGTTTGGCTTCTGAATGGCATTTCCTCCTCTGTTCCCTTTCTTCCCCCTCTACTTACTACTAAACTCCCCTATTTCCTTCAAGGTCTTTCACATCACTCAAATATTCTTGTCCTAGATGGATTTCTGTTGCTGCGATAAACACCATGTCCAAAGGCCACGTAGGGGAGAAAAGGATTTATTTCCGTTTACAGTCTCAGGTCGCAGTCCGTCACTGAGCATGAACTGAAGCAGAAAACACTACACCCCAGCTCTCACTGGCTCATAGTAAGCTTTCTAATACAGCCCAGGCCTACATTACTATCCACAATGGACTGGATCCTCCCACATCAACCAATAATACAACCTCCTACAGACATGACCCTAGGCTAGTCTGACCTGGCCATTCCACAAGTAGAATGTAGTAGTGTTGAGTTGACAATAAAAAATTAACCAGTATGATCATTATAATCATGATTGCCTTTTCAAAAAATGTATGTGCAGGGTCTCATGGAGCCCAGGTTGGCCTCAAACTCACGATGTGGTTGAGAGAATGACCTTGAACTTCTGACTTTCCCATCTCTCCCTGCCAAGTGCTGGGATTGTGGTGTGCTCCACCTTCCCGAGTGCGCTACCAGACAGCTCTGTTCTGAGTCCTCAAATCTCATGTCTTGTAAGATGTTCTCAGATTCATAAGCAAAGAAAAACTCTTCTCTCATAAAACATAGTTGGTGACCATATTTTAGCAATCATTACAGTTCTATAAAAGTTATTTAGATGTTATTCATTCCAATCAGCTAACGAAATTTTGAGGTCTGAAATGATGTGTTTTTCATCTCTGAATTCCCAACAGCTCTAGCATTGATCTTTACATATAAATGATCAATTGTTGCTCTTGAAAACTAAATTTGATAGATTTTTTTCCCTTAGGTCTGAAAGTAGACAGAGAGCTTCAAAATCTCATTTGCACTGGGTTATTAGCCACTGGCTTATTTCCTTTCAACGGAGCTAAAGTGCCAGGAAGCCTGGGCCCCTTCCCTTGCCCCACCCCTACCTGGTAGCCTCTGCATTCTGGAGATAGACTGATGTGCGATGGAAACCTAGGCTGGCCTCTATAAAGTCTGAAGTTACACATTAAGCTCCTTACTTATTGGAAAGTCCTTGTTGACCAGATCCATCGCCAGACACAACGAATTCACTTTGGAATGAATAAGCTCTCAAGTCATTGCTGACTACTTGAAGATTCCTTTCCCATGCTTCCTCTTGATGAATCATAGCACAACACTCCCAGGTGCCTTGTGATGGCGAACTTACCCTCATGAATAAAGTGACTCTAGCCTCCGTGTTTCTTTTGCTACGAGGCAAAAGCTGACCTTCCTCAGAAGGCATGTGCTATGACCCCAGAAGGCTAACAGGTCATTATGGAGAAGAGAAAAGTATATTGTTTACCCCACACTGCCTGGATTTATTGGGTGTATCTGATACATTTACATACTTGGTCTGCTATTCCTCCCTTTGACATGTGGTATGAAGATGGGGTGAGCAGAGGAAATGGTAAAGCTGGATATGAGAAAGATTAACTGAGTTTTCAGAATACTTGATCACATCACACACTGACGCTCCGTGTGAATTAGGGCTTATCTCTAAGGGGCTCTCATGTGATGGCATGTCAATGGTGAGGAGACTGACGTGTTCTTTGTGGAACTCAAGCAAAGCCTAGAACGCCTCAGTCCATCGCTGAACAAGCTCTGTTTTCCGAGAACACACTCATTTATCAACACTCAAGAAGAGGAAATTCAATCTTCATTTCCAGTGACTCAATTCTAAGAAACCACACAGAGTTATTGAAATTCAGAATGAAAGAGGCCATAATCTGCTTAAAACTGACCACAGTCAGTTTAAAACCCTATCTCGTTGGAAGTGTGAAAGATACACTTCAGAGGAGACATGAATTTTCTAAAGCTACAAGCCAAGGTTATTTGTACTCAGATATCCCAACAACTAACTTTCAAGTTTTCTTGCAAAGATCTATTTTACCGCCTTGTATGCTGGTTCTATGCCCGTTTTCTGATCTATATTCTTATCCTGGTTAGTTTTTGCCATTTGAGAAGAAGGAGCCTCAATTGCAACAATGCCCCCAAAATATTGACCTATGAGCAAGTCTTTGGGGAATTTTTATTGATTAATGAGTGTTGTGGGAGGACTCATTCCATCGTGGGCAGTGCCACCCCTGGGCAGGTGCTCCTGGGGCACATAGGAAAGCAGGCTAGCAAGTCAGTAGGCCCACACTTCTCTGTGGATTCTACTTCAGTTCCTGTATACAGGTTCCTCCATTGAGTTCCTGCCCCGATTTCCATCTGTGATGGAGTTTGGCCTGAGAGTTGTATTATGAACCAACAAAACCAAACAAACCACCTTTTCCTCCCCAAGTTGTTTATGGTCATGGTCTTTCCCACGGAAACAGAAACCCTAACTAAGACAGTACCCACCCTCTTTACTGGGCCTGGTTTCCCGAGGCTTGTAATCTGTCATCTCTCTTATTAGACTCCAGCCAGCAGGATGGAACCAGGAAAACAAAGGGCTGCATCTGGAGAGTAGGAGGGAAACAGAAAGGTTCCCGCAGTAGCAGTGAGCAGTGGTGTGAACTGTGTGGGCCTGGTCGATGAGTAGTGTAACATTGTTCAGTGGTTCCCAGGCATCCGTCCGTGAGTCACACCATCTGGTGTAGCAGCAGCCAAGGATGTCAGTGATCATATCCTGTGGCTCTTTAAATTCCCTGATTTTGGTACAACCTCTGGTAATTTGCCCTTCTCTTTTCCCTAGCCTACACTGTAATTTCCATAGGTAAGTCATGTCTTAATTAGGGTTTCTCTGGCTGTGAAGAGACACCATGGCCTCAGAAACTCTTAAAAAGGAAAAAAACATCTAACTGAAACAATGGGAAAAACAAAAAACATTCAACTGGTCTGAGACAATGGGAAGTATCTTGAGCACACAAGACCTCAAAACCTGCCTCCACAGTAACACACTTCCAACAAGGCCATACCTAATCCAACAAAGCCACACCTCCCAATAGTGACAATCCTTTGGAGGATCAATTTCTTTCAAACCACAAGTCTCTTCCTGCTTCCAATACTCCATTTCATCTCTGAGTTTTGATAATATCCTGATGCCACTTCTTCCTTGGGATTGTCTCTATCAATTAGATTTTTAACTTTTAAAGACTATAAACATAGTATAGAGCAGGACTAGGGTTATAGTGAATTGTGACCAACAGGTTTTTCAGAAAAAAAGAGTGTCTCAATCTCCCCAGCTAACGAAGGCAAGCTTCTTTTCTTCATTAGAATGGGTTTTATTTGGAGCTTACAGTTCCAGAGGGATGAATCCATGACCATCACAGTCAGGAAACATGGCAGCAGGCAGGCATGGTGACTAAAACTGAAAGCTGAGAGTTGAGGATTCACATCTCAAAAAGGCAAACAGGAATCAGGGAGAGGAAACTCAAAATGGCCAAGTCTTTCAGCTCCCAAAACTGGCCCCCAGTGATGTCCTTCCTCTGACAAGGCCATATCTTCTAAACCTACCCAAACAGGGCTACTGACTGGGATCAGATATTCAAATGTACAGACTTATAGGAGACACCTCATCCAAAGCACCACATCTTTAACAAAATCCAAGTCATACTGCAGAAGAACATGACTCAAATTTCAGTGAATCAATTCCTTCAGAGGCAGCTTGCCAATGATGCAGAAATGCCAGCATGCCATTGCCCGGATACAGGTGAGGACTTAGGAAGGGATTGCTGTGCCGGGGACTCTTTCTGGCGGTCTGGAAAACCTGTAGACTTTTTTCACAACAAAATTTTCAAGTGTATATAATAAAATATAACATTATAATAGAAGACAACTATATTCAAGTATAATTCTCAACATGAAAACAACTTTTTAGCCCTCTCTCTCGCTCTCTCTCTCTCTCTATCTCTGTGTGTGTGTGTGTGTGTGTGCATATTGTACTATATATCTAATAATTCCTATAGCTTCAACATAATGATATTAAGGCACAAAATTTTGGTATAACTCTTACAAAGATAATGAAATAAGGCTTAAAGCAGTGGCAAATTGACCATCAGAATTTTGTTATCTATATTTATAGAGAAAGAGAATGATAAATCTCTATTTAAGATTAGCAAAAATAATGTTGTGATTTTTTTTCACTCAAGTTCACAGAGCAAGAGTTAAGAATTTCTCATTTAAATGTGTGGGTGGTCGTTTCTTACACTCCAATGTACTTGGAAAAAAAACTGGATGCTAGAATAAACTCCAGAGTCTTGGAGACCAAAATAGAGAGATGTTTGCAGTCTACAGTCTATAATGTGTGCATGCAGTGTTCTGGAGGTAGAAAAAAATAAAAAAAATACTCAGACATGGTCAAGGAACTTTCTAGAAAGTAAAGAAAGGTCAAAATACTTAACAGAAAGCCATTTTCTTCAGTGCTAGCACTGTCTGCAGGTAAGTTAAGCATAAAAGAGATGGCATCTCTTTATCGAAAGGCCAGACAAGATTATCTGGGAGTGTGTCTTCCCCTTTAAAGGAGGAAGAAGGGAAGAAATGATCCCCACCCTCCTTGTCTGAAATACTCCTTGGTGAGATCTCCCGTAATGTTGGAGCAGGAAGAAGACACCATAAAAATCATTTATATTCTCCTTTTAGAAAAATATCACCATATCTGTTGTAAACATTAATCCTATCTCACCTGACCCTGGAGAATATGAACATGGGGGGAATCCATACAAGGAGAGAAATGTCAATTTCACTCGCATGATCTGAATTACATGCTAGAAATTTTGGTTCTTTTGAACAACAGCAAATTGCTTTTATATTTAAGCAAGCATTTGTTCTTGGGAAACAAAATGTTCAGCTCTAGTGGTTGCCACAGCAACTGCTTGGGCTAAAAATACCAAATATTCCATAAGAAGAGAAAGCATGTACTGAGCAGGGAAGAGAGAAGAAAATGGGAACTCTCCAGTGGAGGGTCAGTAACAGAAATCAACCTCCAAAGACAAGGGAGGACATGTGTTTATGGATCAATTTTTCCCATGGGGCAATGTGTTTGGTAGAAGCCTACACCCTTCTCACTCCTCTTCTATGCCCCCACAACTTCCTCTTCCCTGAGAATCACATACACTAAGTGTGAGCAGTCCACCTCTCCAAGAGCATCATGGTCAATAATATACGCATCTCCAGTAAGGATGGCATCCCTGCAATGTAATCAATAAAGATAAGCCTCTTTCCGTTGCTCCTGCTTTTGACATGCCTGGTATTTAATGCATCCTTCCTGTTAAGAACTTGCTTGAGGGACTGGGGAGAGACTGATGTGCTTGTCTTACAGGCATGAGCATCTGAGTTTCATTTCCCAGAGGTTACAAGCAAGAAAGAAGGGGAAGCCGGACAGGGTGGCTCAGGCTTCTAACTCCAGGGCTGGGGAGGCAGAGATAGGTGAATCCCTGGTGCTTGCCAATGAGCCAGTCTAACCTGCTTGGTGACCTCCAGGCCAATGAGAGTCTCTGCCTCATAAAGCAAGGAGAATCAACTGAGGAACTAATGTTGTTCTCTAGTTTCCCCTTGTATGTGTGTGAGCATATGTGCAAGCATGTGCGTGAGCGTGAGCACATGTGCGTGTGCACACATATACACACACCACATGAACACACATGCACTTGCACATATTTTTAACAAAAGAGAGATTGATTGAACAGTTTTCCCTCTTGTTCCAGTCTCCACTGTTTGACAAGCTCTGGCCAATACTGTCCCTCCACTTGGAGATATGTGCCTGCCCCCTTCAATCTACTAAGTCCCTCATTGGTGTCCACTGTAAAGGTCTCTGCTTGCTGTGACTTCTCTTGCTTCTCGGGTCTCTCCTTGGAAATGTCCCTGCCAAGAGAAATGGCACCACATATTTCATGTGTGTGTATTTATTAGTCTTGATTTCAGGCTTCTGGGAGCCAGAGCTTTGCAACAAATCTCTATTCTGTTCCCTACGGTGCCAGGTACAGTACCCAAAACACACTTGTTGACAAAATCTTCCCCACTCCCAAGAGAGGGGCAGAAGAAGGCTGAGTGACAGACAGTATTGGGTCCTGCAGTACATGGCCAGGTCAGGGCGCTGAGTGTACATACAATAGGAATTCCTTGAATAAATACTGTCCTAGGGATAGTTCTGTATGACTTCTTTCATACAAGGATGCCAAGACCAGTACAAAAGTCCTCAAGCCCTCACAAATGTCATTGTCCTTCCAATGCTTTGGCCTAAGGGATACCGTGCTAGAAATGATGTAATAATAACATCCTATTCCAAACACACTAGGGAGTTTCAACCATGAGTCTATGTTTCAGCAAAAACAGATAGGATTTGTAACCAGAAGGGTGGGTATCAGTTTCCAGCACACACTATCTTCCGTGGACAAGAGGTAACAGATAATGAACCCATGTTTAGATACCTAATTTCTTCGCTTGGACTAAAGGGCTACTCAGAGGATCACATTAGCCAACAGCATGCATGTGTTTGGAAAAATACAGTCTGTTTTGCAAATAGTAGACAACACCATGGGTTAATTCTTTCTACTAAATAAATCCCCAAATGCATTCCCTTTAACCTCCTAAACCTATTTTTATTCCTATTTCCCTAGGTTAAGTCTAGGTTTCAAAATTTCTCTTAACTCCAATTAAATTAAGAGAACTAATTTTCACGGCCAGTTTCATCAAGGGCACTGCTCTGGCAGCTACAAGTGATTTAGCTGCAGCTCAGCATTTACCCCTCCCATCACAGAAGATATAATGTGTGATGTCGTGATGTTTGGATTTGCATAACAACTGTTATATAGCAAACCTCCTCTCCTCACCAGAGGCAGCAAGTCCCACCTGTACCATTCACCTCTGCCCTTTGAGGAACATGACACTCCAGGCAGGCTGCTCCTGAAACCAAAAGGAATTGGAATTGAATAAATATCCTATGAAAAGAAAGGGTGGTATCCAACAGATCCTCCTACCTTCCTCCCCACTTTCTTGGCAGGGAAGTCAAGAAATATGTTTCCAGGCAGCAAGATGAAGTTGCCTCCAAAAGGCTACCCTAGAACAGAATGTCTGCCTCCCGGGATCAAGCATGTCATCGCCACATTCAACAGTGATGGGAGCTTTGGCACAGTGCAGAGGAAGCTGCTGAGAGATGCTGAGAGGGAGGAAAAGTACCCTGCACTTCCGCAGTCTCTTGGGGCTACTTGGCACTCTCATCACAAGTCACTCTCTTCTAGAAGATTCTTTAACTCCCTCAGAGCACAGTGAACTTGTGTGTAATGCTTTTGGTCCTTAATATCCATTTAGGAAATGGAGGCAACCAGGCTTAACCCACTGACGTTTCCTTGTGCCTATAGACTATGTATGCTTGGGTTCAGTGAGCAGGATTCACATAAAACTAAAGGCCTGGAATTGCCCAGGTTCTGTCTCCGATGGTCTAATTTACACCTAGACCTTGAGGAGAATTTGAATTGCATACCTTTAAACGTTATCTAGCCCGATACAGTCTCAACATGGCTCAGGAGCATTGATTAACTCAGAAATTTGTTTGCTATATCTAAGTATGGTAAAATTTTTATTTTCTCACTTACTTTTTTGGTTGCTTATAAGAATTCACTGAGAGTGACCCTCATCCAGAAAGTCTTCTACTAGAAATGGCACAGCCGTCAGATCTAGGTAGTAGCTGACAGAAACAGGGAAAGGGATGGCATTGCCAGACGTTAAGAAGCCTGTTAGTCTGTGTGCTTGTGGTAAGCCTTTGTGCTCTGGAGTCACACAGCCCAGACTTTGGGACTTTGCCTTGCCACTTTCCGGTTTTATGATTTTGAGGAACATAAAAAAAAAATCCCTGAAACCTTAGCATATTCACCTATAAAATGGGGTAACACTAGTACCCCCTCATTGATGAAAGGACCCAAGTGTCAACACTTGGCTTACGGTGATCCACAGAAGGACTTGGAAAATAGCAAGGAGGTTATTCAGTGGGGCGCATTTACCTTTGCTGTATAACTTACCACTCAACATGGATTTGCAAAGTTACAGGCACTGGACTCAGCACCAAGACATTAAACTCTGACTAATCTCCAGGTTGAGCCTCAGGATATCCTAGCATTTAGTGTGACCGGTGAGGAGGTGAGGACCCAAAAAGGCCAGTGCAGCACAGAATATTAAAGCAGTGCAAATAGAGATATAAAGCATAAAGATGCACAGTGGAGGTCCAGCAGGTAAGGAGGGGACAGTCCAGTCTGTCTCCTTCACAACTTGATGCCTAAGATACTTTGGAGGGGTGTGGCAGAATCTGGATGAAAATGAGTGGATAGTAGAGATAAGGGGGAATATTCCAGACATCATATTAGCACATGTGATGGTATGGCTGCAATTGTGTGTGTGTGTGTGTGTGTGTGTGTGTGTGTGTGTGTGTGTATGTGCAATTATGACATCAATGGCATGAAAAGAAGAAAGGTTACATGTTCTCTCATAGCATAGTCTAAGGTCTTTGAATTTTCACAGAGGTGCTAAAATTATAAATTCCCCTTAGTCACAGGGGCATATTGTGAATCTCTATGGCAACCACAAAAAGAATATTTAAAGGGGAATAACAGAGAAGGAAGGTTACCAATAATAAACACGTTTATTAACAGAAAAGCAAGGAAAATGAAAAGCATGGAACAAGCATTTAAAATTAAAAACACATATATTAAGATGAGAGGTTTTAATACCTACCTGATGCAGGTCTGCTCAGACAAGGTCCAGCCTGCTTGGACCCTCAAAACCCCCACAGGTGAGAAGAAAGCCAGCCTGGGTCCTTAGGCATGTGGATCCCATCATTTTAAGGAAATATGGGGTGGAAAAATGGGAGAGACAGAGAAATAGAATGGTCCATGCACCGTGGAAAGACACAGAAAGGAAGAAAAGTAGATAGATAGAAAGGAGTGGGAAGATGTTGGAGGCCAGCTTGCAGCCAGGGTCCATGGTGACGGCCGTGAGGAGTAGACTGATGAGGGAGGGAGCCAAGGTGATGTCCAGGTCAGGCTGCGGCCGAGGGTCATCTGTGGGTCCCTGGTGCTACATTAGCCAGGGCCTGTATTGATATACATGGCTCCTGTTGCCATCGAGTGCCATCGAGTCAGCTGGGCTGCCTCCTGGGGCCGTGTTCAGTCTACATTAGTTATAAACTGTTTGGCTCATTAGCTCAGGCTTCTTATTAACTCTTATAACTTATATTAGACCATTACTTTTGTCTATGTTAGCCACGTGGCTTGGTACCTTTTTCGGTGAGGCAGTTACATCTTGCTTGCTCTGCGGCCTGGTAAGAACTGCAGACTAGGACTTCCTTCTTCCCAGAATTCTCCTGTTCTCATTGACTTGATCTACTTCCTGTCTGATTGTTCTACCTATACTTCCTGCCTGGCTACTGGCCAATCAGCATTTATGTAAAATATAATTGACAGAATACAGACCATTGTCCCACAGCACTGATCTGAATGGCCTTTACCATCACCTGAGATCATGGTGACAGCCAGACCTAGGCTGCTGCCAGCGACCATGTCTGCATTTGAGGCCCCACTGCAACTGAGGTCTATGTTGATGCCTATGTCCCCACGGTACCACCAAAGGCCACATGAAGCCCCGGGTTTGGGCTGCATCCTGTGGCCTTGTTAGTGTCCAGGGGCCATGCTGCTGTCAGAGACATTCTGATCAGAGTGCCCAGAGCTACCACTTGGAACAAGGATGTCAACCAGGCTGAGCTGCTGCCTGAGGCTATGTCTAGGTCCATGGCCCAGCTGCAGCTGGGGTCTGTGTTAAACTCTGTGGCACAGATTGCCACTGGGACCCATACAGTGGTCTGGGATCTAGACCTTGAGCCTATGATTTGGATGGAGTCAGCTGCTTGGGTGGAGTCAGGAGGCCACGCCACATCAGGGGCCATACAGATATGGGTGGCCTGTGCTACCACCCAGGGCCAGAGTTAGTTATCGGGCACCAGGCTATGGCTGAGGGTCATGTCTGGGTTCCATGACTCTGAAGCGGCCAGGGTCTGGAATGACATATGTGGCTCCGGTTGCCACTGAGTGCCACGAGGAAGCTCAGGGTCAGACCAGCCTCCTGAGTCCAAGTTGGTGTCCGAGGACCTGGATGCATCCAGATCTGAGTAGCCTGTGCCCGCCACTCATTGACATGATAGCTGGGCCAAAGCTATAGCTGAGCACCTTGTCAGAAGCCATGGTCCTACTGCAGCCAGAGTCTGTGCTGATGTCTGATTCTCCTGTTACCATGGAAGGCCTGATGTCTCAGGGCCATACTGTCGTTGGGGGCAATGGTGACATCTAGTCCCAGCTGCTGCCAAGGACCATGTTGGGGTCCTTGGTCCTTGCACAACTGGGGTCTGAGCTGAAGTCCAGGTCCTGTATTGCCCCCAATGGTCATATAGAAGCCCAAGCTGGGGACCACAACCCGAAGTCTTGGTGGTGTTTCGCTGGCCACTACAGCAAGAGAGCTGGACCCTGCACTCAGAAAAGAGGATGAACCTACCCTCAGGACATGCCTGTAGGGGAGCTGACTCCACTCCTGCACCTGATACAGATGGCCCCAGTGGCTCAAACTGACCTGCCTGGTTAACACCCAGGCCCACAACTAGGCCTTGGGTTGACCCACCCTAGCATCAACACCTACTGGAGTTGTTGAAGGGACTGGGCCTGAAGAATGATACCAGGAAGATCTCCAAGACTTGGGGAGGCTACTGAATAATCCAGAGGAGCTCTGGTGAGGACCCAGAGAGGAGGGTGTACCCAAACCCGAGGGCCTTGAACCAGACCAGTTACTCATTGCAATGAACATTTGCCAGTCAAGTTGCTGGGGCCAAGGGGTATACTATATGACACACAGAAGCCTCCAGTGTCAGTGTCATCAGGATGGATGGAGAGGTGGTGGAGAGGCAGGGGAGAAGGAGAAACAGAGATTTTTCTGTTCCTGGTTTGCTTTTTGTTCTGTTTTGGATTTGGTTTTTTTTTTGCTCTTGTTTTTGTTTGCTTGCTTGCTTACTTTCCTTTGTTTTCTTTGGGGGAGGGGCTGTGAAGCTGGGATGCGGGAGGGATATTGGGGGACCAGGAGGGGAAAAGAATTGGGGGTATGAAGTGAAACCCCCAAAGATTCAATAAAGAAGTTACAAAAATAAAAAAAGGAAGAGAGGGATGAAGAGTCGCTGGGGAAGAAAAGAAAATAAAAGATGAAAGATTTTAGCCCCAGTTACACTAAATGCGCTTAGAATAATACCTGAGTTAAAAATAAAAATGTATCACACTGGATGGGTGAAATAAACATGATTCTATGTTCTTTACAGAAAAGCTCTTCTTAAATATAAAAACCCAAGAAGGCTGAAAGTTGATGGATGAAAATAATTTACTTGAAAGACTAACCACTTACAGCCGTAAGGATTCTGAGTAAAGCAGACCTCACACCTAAAATATGTAAAACGTGATAAGCAGCTTCAGGACATAGATGCAGACATAGAGATGCATCCGTAAAAATACCTATAGATTTATAGAGAATTATGGCTATACATGTCTATATAGACAAATAGAGGTCTAGATGGATATACTGTATAATGTTAATATACATATTATATATATATATATTGTATTGGTTCATAAACAACATCTAAGCATATTCCAAAATATAGTTTTTCAAAGTATTCGTATCAAAACATAGTGGATTTAGGATTAGTGAATTTCTGCTATAAAATAACAGCAGAAATAAGTTTCAAAGTTTCTCAGATTTATAGGAATCAATCAGTACTCCCCCAAACAACCATTAGTTCAGAAAAGTAACTGCAACAGAAAATTAAGGTATTTTAAAATAAATAAGTAGAAAGGCATAAAATATATAACTACCGAGATAAGTCTAAAATGGTACTTACAGATGAATATACATATAAAATCTGCCTTAAAATGTATATAATGAAAAATACTGAGCTGACATAAATAACATAATGGTAAATAAGGCTTTAAAAAAAAGAGCAAACTAAAACAAATCTCAGCAAACTAAATCTAAAAGAGGAAGGGAAAATATAAACGTAGAAAACAATGGGAAGCTGGTTCTAGACTGAGGAAGTGGGTGGTGGCAGGTGAATTTATCCCTGTCCTTCCCTCCCCCTTAAGACACAGCTTTATAGTTCCACAAAGCAGGCTGTAGAAAAGACGTCGCTGGTGTGGGGGCACATTAGCCATGGCTTTTTCCTGTCTTGCTTACTGCATCTTGGATGACCATGAAGTAAACAGCTTCTCCACCACATAGTCTTGTCACCGTGAACTGTTGTCTGTCTTGCTTTCTGCCTCGCTTTCCCCACCATGATAGACTGAAAACCCCTGACATCATGAGCCCAAACTTACTCTCAGCCCTAACTGAATTCTCTTCAGCCCTAACTCTCACTCACTGTCCCCACTCTGTGGAACCCTTTGCAGCGCACCCTGTGGGATCACTCTGCACTGCTCACTTGGGCAGTTTGTTGCTTTTGAATCTTTCCCGTCTTGGGTTTACTGTCCTTCCTTTAGTTCCTCTACAGCGGCTTGAACAGCGGTTTCTTCAGTGTGTTCCCTGGTAGCATTCCTGCCACTCACATCGGGATCGAACACTGGGATTACTCCTTCCTGCCACACTCCACCGTCTTTTGAACCCTGCATTTCCCTCTTTGACCACAGTTTGCTCTTAAACTATTTAACCCTCCTGGTCCTCCCTCTTTTCTATCCCTTTGATCTGTTGTCGACTCTTTCGTGAACAGTACACTGGACCAGTGTTGAGGGGAAGGAGTCTATCATCCTCTGACTTTGTTGATTTTCAAAACTCTGCACTACAAAGGAGTGCCTTGCTTAACCATGTTGAAAACTGGGTTCTAAAATCAATCCACTATCATTTCATTTAGTTTGGCATCTTAGATTTTTTTATAGCTAGTTCATCTCAATAAATTATAAAAACTGGGAGGGAAACAAGTACAACCAGGACTCAAATTAGAGTGGGCTTTTCATTGTTTTGGTTATTTTCAGTTCTGAGTTCTTATTCTGTGGGGCTGCCTTTCTGCTTTATGTTTTGAGGCAATGTCGAGATTAAAATTTTAGGAAGCAGAAGACATCCACAGGCTTCTAGAGTCAGAATCTGGAGGATGGGAACCAACTTAAGTTTGACTAAGAAGTTGATTGGAAAAGAAATTAATAAAACATTGCTTAAGACATAAAGTACCCCCAGGGATAAGAACTTGACCTCTTCTGTGAACAAAGAACTCAATGAAAACTAAGACTTATATGAGAATGTATTTTTGTTAAAGTTTTTCCATTGAGAATGAGGGAGGGTGCGCTGCTTTCGATAAAAGGAGAACTGACCTCGGCTAACCCAAGACTCTTGCCCAAAGCACCAAACAAAGCCCCAATCTGACTCTGGTCTCAGGAAAAGTTCAGAGAAAGGTCGGGAAGGGAGGGCCAGTGAGGGTGCGGACTGAGAAGTGAAAACATTGGGATGAGGCTGCTCTTCCTGACCAAGACTTGCACTGCCATAGTGTCACCAGAAAGGCTGGGTCTGCAAACACCCCAGCCCAGCTGACGTCCATGCCGTCAGCTCACTGGGACATTTTACTTCGTTCCTTAAGAAATGGTTCCTCGGGGCAGGTTCTTAGAGATTTAAAACAAAAGTCTCACACCTTTGTCCCAGCAAGGTATAAGCGGGGTCTGGACAGTTATTGAGAGTTCTAGTGTAGCAAAGATTTTCAAGGAAGGCGTTGTACGAAGCTAAAGGCAGCCATTGTGTAGAGCGGCTTCTTAGGGCTGCTAATATGGAGGCTGGACCCAGGTCAACATCTACAAGCAAGAGCACAGCCTGCTCCCAGGAACCACGTGCAGATTTTGATGCTCCCCGAGAGAATACCAAGCAGCATTAAAATTAATCCACGCTGGGAAACCCATGAGGTCATAAGAATTGTTTTGTTTTGAACTTTAAAATCTGTGGCATGATATTAGAAGTCCGTATGCTCTGTTCCAAGGTTTACCTTCAGGGGTCATAAGAGAGAGGGGGTGGAGTTGAATAGGTCAATGTTTTGATTTAATGTGACACCGATCATAATTTACTAGAGATCCAGGCAACCGTTTGAAGGGCAGAAAGAAATGATTTGGGTAAAGCATGCTTAGAGTAGCAATTATCAAGACTGTACTTTAGTTAATCACTGAAAATACAGTCAGCTGGCATACCTCGGTGTGTAAGTAGCAGGCATGTCTTAGCTCTCAGGGCTCTGGTTTTACCACAGTCCTTATTTTCTATTGAACCCTAAGCTCTACAAGAACAAAAGCCAAATCTTAATCATCCTTCTACCTACAGTACATATAAGGAATTGAAAATGTGGCCCCAGCCAGAGCAAGAAAAATGGAAAACTGGTTCATATGACATAAAGTCTTTTCACTGACTGGGTGACTGGGTGGTCTTTGTAGATAGAACTCCATGCTGGCGTTTTTTTTTTTTTTTTTTTTGTCAACTTGACACAAGCTGGAGTCACCTGGGAAGAAAGATTCTCACCCTCATTTGAAGAATTGCCTCCATGAGTTTGGACTGCTGGCAAGTCTGTGCAGCATTTTGTTGATTAATGATTAATGCAGGAAGGCACAACCCACTGTGGGAGGTGCTAGACCGGGCAGGTTCTGGGTGTGTAAGAAAGTAAGCTGAGCAACTAGGGAGAGGAAGGCAGCAAGCAGTTTCCTCCGTGGTTTCTACCTCTGCCTCCTGCTTGACGGCCTGCCCTAACTTCCCACAGTGATGGGTTATGATCAGGACATGTAAGCCAAATAAGTCCTTTCCTACCCAAGTTGATTTTGGTCATGGTATCTATTGCAGCAATTAGAAATTGAACTAGGACAGATGGAACCACATAGGAGATGAAGACATCTGATAATCTGCTTAGGGGAGAAATGATATAGGCATTACAGACTTCTCAAATACTTTTGTTCCCTACTTTTCCCATCTAACTAGCTACGCAAACAATTACGTTTTTCACAATATGTATAGCAATAGCTATACTGTATTGTCTTTTACAGAAAGCAGGGAGAACAGCTAATTCTGTTATAAACAGATGTTAAGCACCAATTTGTATGTCAGGAATTGTACATTACAGAAAGTAGCATGAGTAAGATTTGCTTCGGTCCTGGAAAAGATTATGGCCCAATAAACAGGAAATAGGCAAACTAGTCAAGGTCTGAGACCTGCAGACACGCCCCCCCCCCCCCACACACACACACACACTTAGAAACATGGAGTTACTAGATCTTTAGGAAGATCCAGTAGAGGAGAATCCAAGACAGCTAAGCCCAAGCACATGGTACTGGATTTGGTATCTTAGGAGAACTGCATTCTGCCTTCCAAAAGGCACTTTATTACTGCGTCCTCTGGAGGGGACAGGACATTCTCACGTGTTCAGTAAGAATGAGACTTAATCACCTCACAGAGATCACACCTTAAGATAATATTCCACAAAATTTGTTTCAACGTGCAGTTTTGGAAAGGAAACAAAACGTTCAAACATAGTAGCATAGTAGCAGGCATTGGGCAAGTAAGCTAGGGGTGGGGGGGGGAGAGAGAGAGAGAGAGAGAGAGAGAGAGAGAGAGAGAGAGAGTTCTGTGTCTTTAGCCTCAGTTAATCATTATAATAAACTTTAGAAGTAAGAATGATTTTTGTCACTTTCACTGAGTTGCAGAGAATTCAACTCATTTTCTTAGGTCCTCATTAATTTTAATGGTCTTTAATGTTAAGACTATACATCTACTAACTCACTTGATTTCACTAAGTGAACACCACTGTGGGACTCACCGTACAGTTAAGAAAATGAAGACCTGGGAAGGGAGGGGAAAGCGTGACACGCTTTCCTTATACAGCTGATAGATGTCATGTTGGGAGTTGAAATCACGAACTTCTGACCGGTTGTCTCATCTGGGGTTTCTATTGCTGTGATAAAACACAATGACCAAAGGGGCTCGAGGAGGAAAGGGTTTATTTCAGCTTACAGTTAGAGTCCTTACCAGGGAAGTCAGCAGGACCTGGAGGAGGGGCTGATAAAAGGCTATGGTGGGGTGCCGCTGACTGGCTGGCTCGTCCTGCTTTCTTATACAACCCAGGACCATCTTCCCCGGGGTGGCACTGCCCTCAATGCACTGGGCCCACCCGTGTAGTCATTAATCAAGAAAATGCCCCCATGGACTAGCCTACAGGTCCATCTTAAGGAAGAATTTTCTCAATTGAGGTTCCCTTCTCTCAAGCAGACAAAAATCTATCAGGACACCAGTCACTGGGCAGCCTGAAATACCTTACTTAAGTCTGTCTGGCTCTAAAACCATTTTCCTTTCTGCACAGCACATTTGTGGCTGTGCACACCATATGCTTATTTAACTACAGCAACTTATTTACCGTAATAAATAACTTCCTAAGAAAAACAATTGTCCCCAAAGGGAACAGATTGTAAGCGGTGAGTCCCCTTCCTCCTGTGTGTTGAAATGGTCACAGAGCAATTAGAAAAGTCATTGCAGAAGGGATGTCAAACAAAGTATTGAGCTAAATTGCTTCTGTGGGTTGAGTCCCCAACACAATAATAGAGCAAATCCTACTTTGACATTTTCCCATATGACTCCTAATCAATTAATTTGGAATCTTTATGTACTTTGTCTTGATCCTTTATCCTAATTTTGTTCACATGTTGATAATCTAGGTAACCCCAAAGCCTGTGTAGCTTTGTATTTCCCCTCCCCTTAGGAAGCTGTTAGTTTAGGCATGGGTATGTGTTACCATTTTAACAAAGACATAGCTGTCAAAGGCAGTGTGCTGAGGCTCTGGGAAGGCTTCTCTCGCTCCTAAAACAAGGAACTAGTCTAGCAGTTTCCTTTCTGCCTCTGAACATTGTGACCTGCTTACAACATCTTCAAGAAGAAAACTACCTGGTGCTGTGGTCGGAGGACAGCTGGAGTCACTGTCGCTGAGAGCAGAGAAAAGGATGGATACTGGAGCTGCAGTGACGTCACTTACTATTAAACTAACCAGCTTCTGAACTTCTCTCTCGCTTAGCTTCCTCTCATGAGAGAAGTAGACAGCCTTGCTGCTTGCTTGCGGTTTATGCCGTTTGTCTTGTTTTTTTTTTTAAAAAATATAAAAGCATCCTAACGGATAAATTGAGCCAACACACATTTATTCACAGAACATTGATTCTCCAAGGATCACACCACAAAATGTAAATTTTTCTAGGAAGACTATGAAATTAAAGACTAAGAGAAAAATAATTCATAAAACAAAACCATAATCGTGATCATTGGACTTTACAACAAACAGAGATCTGAGAAAAAGATAAATGTAGATTTAAAACTCATGTCTTCATTGGGACAATTCAGTAATCTTGAAAGAATTATTTAACTTTTGTGGTACTCATGCCTTTGAGTTTTACAAAGTTGTATGGAATGTGATTATATACACCGGGTACACACCAGGCAGCAATAATTACTCATTCTGTCTATTGGTTTGCTGCTCTTCTGCAAAACCGTTACATGGAAACTTAGCTCATTTGATGCACATATGCTAACAGAGATGGGAAATGGACTCACCCAACATGTTATACACTACAGTCTGGTCTAACTAGGAGTGAGAATGGAGTGGTGGACTGATCAGGGAATATAACAAAAGCACTGCTTCTTGAAGGGGGTTGGGAGGCTCCAGTGCAACTCTGGATGTTAAAAGAGATGTAAACCCAATTGGCAAAGGATCTCAGATCAGCCCATATCTCCTTCATTATTTTTCCACATGCTGGCTGTCCTTAAAACTAGAAAACAGGAAGCAAAAGTCATGTTGTAGATTGTCAAAACCAGCAATCCAGATGAACTCTGGGAGATATTTTTTATTGTTTTGGTGTGTAAGAGAGAGTTTTCTTTCTTGCCAGCCAGCTTCCAAATAATCACACAGAGACTTATTATTAACTATAAAATCTTGGCCGATAGCATAGGCTTATTACTAACTAGCTCTTACAACTTAAATTTAACCCATATTCTTATCTACACTCTATCATATGGTAAAATCTATTTTTAGCACAGCCTGATCATTTGGTTCTCACTGTGTCTCCTGGTGACTTCACCCTGTTGTACCCCAAGCTCTCTTTTTGTCTGCAAGTCCCACCTAACCTTTTCCTGCCTAGCTATTGGCCAGTCAACTCTCTATTAACTAATAAAAGTAATGCATACTCACAGTATATAAAAAAAAGATTGTTCCACAGTAGGAAAGAGTCTCACACTCTGTAACGCATATTGGCCTGGGTTCACCATGTAGCCTAGATTAGCTTCAAATGTGTGGCAGCCATCCCACCTCAGCCTACCAGGTACTGGGATTGCAGTTGTAAACCACCATGCCTGACTGCTTCGCCCTCCTACTAGGTCTCTTTGGCTTTTCCATTCTCTTATTAAATGTAACTCTGTGCTTTGAGACATTCAGTGTAGAAGGAAGCGGCGGGCTGTGTCCCGCCACCCGGCTAGCTTTACCCAAAATAATTACACAGAAACTGTATTCTTTTAAAACACTGCCTGGCCCATAGTTTCAGCCTCTTATTGGCTAATTCTCACATCTTCCTTTAACCCATATTTAGTAATCTGTGTAGCACCACGAGGTGTGGCTTACCAGGAGAGATCTTAACCTGCGTCCATCTCGGAGAGGAGAAGCATGGAGACTCACTATGGCGACTGCCTGAAGCTCTCCCCTCTGCCTGCTACCCCTTTTCCCACAATTCTGTTCTGTCTACTCCGCCTACCTAATTTTCTGTCTCTTAAAGGGCCAAGGCAGTTTTCTTTATTAATAATGAAAGTAACACATAGACACTCCTCCATCAATTCAGTAGTTTGACAGTTCCTCAGAACTCCAAGTTCTTCCATGTTTTATTTTATCAGTTCCATTTAAAATATTAAGCTGGTATCTTTAACTTTGCTCTGAACCCAGAGCCAAGTTGGCTTTTCTCCAAAGAATGCTGGTCCTATGATTCTCCTGTTTGAATGCCAGGAAGTACACAGAGCAGAGAGTTCTAGCTTCAGATAAGCGGTTGATAATGGATGACAGTGTGGCCGCATTCCTTACCTGGGTCATTGCTGACTTGCCTTTGAAACAAGAGCGCTGAGTTTACTTTTACCTGGCCCCTCTTTGTGGCCACTTAGTCATGTTAGCGTTTTCAGTCTATGCCCAGTAATGTTTGTCCACGTAGCTGCCATATTGCACAACGTTCTCCCTCTGCCTATTTCTGTCACAGCCAGACAACCTAACAGAGATTGCCATGCTCATTTCCAATTCATCCTGATAGAAAGTTGAAATGGCTTTCCTGGCTACCTCATAGAGGTGAGGCAACATGACAGAGTCCTAGACAATGCAATATGTGGCAAACAGACGTCCAAGAGTGGCCCTGTGGACAATGTCCCCTTCTCCCTCATTTTCTAGTTAAGCCAGAGATCTAGTGGTGGATTTTGAGGTTCTTGGATTTGTAGATACACACAACGGAGGCTGTCTATCTACCTCTTACCTTCAGACCCCCATCCTTCCTGGACCTCTACTCTGCTGTCTCTTACTGAAGTAGAGCACGAACGAAGAATACCCTTGTATTGTTAGGCTACTGAAATTTGGGGCTGATTTAGTCGTAAGTTTTGGCCTACTCTAACTGTACATTCAATTCTAAAATGCCTCTTTAAAACCACGTGACATTTTGTCTTCCTTTACTAAGGCAAATTATGGTCCCTGTTAGATTACTTGACTTTCATACACACACAAAAATCAAAATAATACTCTATTTAAAAGAATTTAAAAACAACAACAGCAAACAGCCAAGTAGGAAGGGTGATGGCATAGGCCTGTTAGCCAAGCGCTTGGAAAGAGGCGGGAAAAACCATGAGTTTGTGTGGGACCAACCTGACTGTAGAGAAAGTTACACATCAGCAAAACAAGAGCTGTATTTGCCTTCCTCATCAAGCCCACTCCTAAGAGAACTACATCCATATGAGAAGAGCACTAATCCACACAAGAGGTCAAGATACCCATGACCTAAGCTCTTCTTTTAAAGTTGCATTGGAGAGCAAACTTCTAGCACATAAACGTTCAAACTAGAGTATGAGGCTACTCGCCCCACTCAATTCTCTTTTGCCTCAAAACCCTTTTAAAGCTCAAATATGTATTGTATATAGAATAAGCAAACTAAGCTGATTTTCAAAATATTAATAAGGAAAAATATTGCACGGATATTGGTTTACAACTAAATCTATTCTGTAAGGAAATAAATTAACCGCTACCCATTATTTTGAAATAATCAATACAATTCAATAAATATAAGGGTTTTTTTTTGGATGGGAAGATGAACTCAATAATGCTATGTGTTTTAAGACTAAGGGGGACATGTGTCATTAGACACCAGATTCTTTGAGACAGCATCTAATTCATCTTTACACTCCAAAGTCTAACCCCAAGTCTGGTACTTAGAAATTATGTGATTTTTGCTGGGTTAAATTGAATGTGTTTTGGAAACCGCAGGGGTAAATCCTTCAGATGGCTTCAGGGGTAGTTAATATACAGTGAAGTGGTAAAATAAATGCACATCCCTAGAATTCTAAATCAACACATTGTGTTAAGAAAATGTTATGATGGGTATTTTTTTAATCTGAAAAATAAAGAAAAGCAAATGTTAAAATTTAGTTAGTACTCTGTATACTTATTTTTACCATATTGGGGTAAAATGAAAAACTATATGGCATAGTAAGAAATGTTGTATCTAAAAGAAATGTTGCCTTATAGAAAATGAAAATAACTGAATCAAACACTCCTGGTTCTTCCATAGAACTGTATTCAAAATAGACAGATAGGAAGAAGAGGAGATGTAGGGCAAGAGGGAAAGATGGAGCCAGATCTGCATTTTCCCAGATTCTGTGATGCTCTGGTACAGAATTACAGAAGAACTTAGGATATGGTGTTGAAAACAGGAGAGAAAGATGGAAAAGGCTCTGCTGTAATGAGGACCCCACTTTACTTCAAATGATCCCTGGGTCAATCAGTAAAGTCACTTCATAGTGAACTTGGAACTTATGTTCAGAAGAAATAACGGTAAGAGCTAACATCAACTCCCCAGCATTTGACAGCAAACTCTAAACAATCATGCTCAATTTTCTTCAGTTTTGGAGCCTAGAGACTGAAAAACAACTAAATTTTAACACAGTTGTGAGTGCTGTTGCTGATTCATGAACAGAATGCTGCTGGATTACCATGCTTCACGGGTCTTATTAATATAATATATGAGTGGATTTCTAAGCAGAAAAACAGCATCGCTGGCCTCACTAGATCATTCAAGGAGATGGAGCTTAGGGAGAAGAGGGCTCCAAGAGGCTCTATCAGGTGTGACCCTGGACTTTATTGTGTCTGGAAGACACGGCTACATTTTTAGTTTGTCTTTGTATCCTTTGTAATACCTAACATATGACCTAAGTTCAAACCTAAGATCTGAACTGAAAGCAAAGAATCACATCCGCCAAGCTTTCACGCATACCTTACCAAAAATACGACACTCCAGTAGGATTCAATAAAATAGAAAGTAGTGAGCTTGAGCCCACTTCAGTGGAACTGTCCATCTTTATCATTCTTAGGGGAATACTTTCCAGGATCCTTAGTAGATGCCTGATGCTACAGATGGTCTTCTGGTTAGGATTTGGTAATATCTCCTGGCATATATGCTTATTTTTCTCTCTCCACTAATAGTTCATTGTACTGAAGATTTTTGCAATTATAGAATAAGAATTTCTTTCCTTCTTAAGCTGAAAATGTTTATTCTTCTGCTTAAAAGATCTACATTATAACTTCTTTTTCTCATGCTCAAGTGGCCACCATCATTTGTTTTGAACATTGTGGTCATTACCAATTCCCACAAACACTGTAACAGCAAGCCAGTCATAACTGAGATAGCTGAGTTACTAATGCGCTGGTAGTGTATACAGCAGGGATAGCATAGCCAGAGACTGACTCACATCTATGAGAAAATAAAATAGTACCGCAGCAGATCTCATCTTCCTACCCAGAATGGCAGGCAATTGTTTATTTGTAGAATTCATTTCACTTAATACTTCTGAAACTAATCTATTGTGATAACTTCAACTGTATAAAATGACATCAAAGATAAATTTGGAATAATGAACGCATAATATATTATCAGAGATGGAGAAGATATTGGCATCTTGTGAAAAGAGATCTTTTTAGGAAGGTTAGTTCCTGATAGAATATTTCAGTGTATATATAATACACAGGCACAAAAGAATTCAGACGCTTTGCCCATCCCTTCTCACTGACCTAGGTGAGACAGCTCACCTAGCCACACATAGAAATATATAATATGCAGATGACCATATATTTTAATAATTTTAAAAATTATTATCTATGTGTATGCATACACTTGTGTGGGTGCCCAAAGAGGTCATTAAATACTTGGAACTAGAGTTACAGGTGACTGTGAGATACTTGATGTAGGTGCTGAGAACAAAACCCCAGGCCTCTGCAAGAGAAGTAAGCACTCTTAATTGCTGAACCATGTCTCCTGCCCCTACTTTAATGTTTTTAAAGACAATCAAGCTGTCTAATACTATACTCCAAAACATCATTTTATGGTACAGAAGGGTGGAGATGGTAAAAAGAGATAGAGAGAGAGAGAGAGAGAGAGAGAGAGAGAGAGAGAGAGAGAGAGAGAGGAGCCAGTTTTATCGTGACATTGGACAAAAGAGAGCTGGGAAGATATTCAGTTGCCATAACAGTGGAACTCCAGTGAGGTGCCACTGGCACACACTAGATGAAGAAGTGTGCAGAAAGTGCTCTCTGAGCGATTCCAACTTTCTCGAAGGACTTATGTGCCAGTATCTTTACATGGAGCTCGAGTAACCTAAGCTGAAGCATCCAGAGCTAGAAGGACTTTTCAGCACATTGGCTTAAGGTCCACCAGAGGAAACCAGGACCACCCTCCAATTCTGGTCCTATATTACATTTTATTCTAAGTTGGGCAAGTAGAGGTAGGAAAACCTTAAGCCAATAAAAAGTGTTTAAATTTGTAAAAAGTGTAGAAATTTTTTATTCTATAAAAAAACCATTTATACAAGTGTCAGAAAATGCCATTGTCTACAAATGTACTCCAGTTTTTACCATGGTCAGGCTACAACCTTGACTCTCTGCAGAAAGAGATATAGGGCCATAAAATTTGAACTCTCTCCTAGAATTGTATTTTGTATGTACACTGCATGTGTGTATTGAATGACTAAATAAATGACTCACCTACTCTTCTCATCTCATAGACTTAACTTCTATTTTAGCTTTCATGTGCTTTACTGAATTACTATGTTAATAAACTTTCCCTTATTGCAAAAAAAAGGAAAGAAGGAGGGAGGGAAGATGAAAGGAAAGGAGGAAATTAAATAGAAGATTTATTTGGGTTCGTGGTTTCATAGGTTTCCATCCATCATCAATTGCCCCAGTGCTTTATGGCCTGTGGTGGCTCTCAGTGTGGAGAATGTGATGGAGCAAAGTTGCTCACTTCATAGTGGCCAGGAAATAAAAGGAAGAAAAGCAAGAGAGACCAAGACACTAACACTTCCTCAAAGGCATAACGGCCTACGGCACCCCCCACTAGAACCCACTTTTTTGAGTTTTCACCTCCTTTTTCTAAACCCCTTAATAGCACCATGGGTGACCAATTTGTAATGCCTCGGTGAAAAAACCAAGTACATACTACAGCAAGTTTAATAGGAGAGTCAAGGCCTGATGAATGTGTGGCTTGCTTAGCTACCCAGCAAAATCCAACTCTGCTCTCTTGATGAAAGAAAGACAAATATCACAACTTCACTGGTTTGAAGAAAGATTGTTTTAGGATTGATAGAAGGATTCTAAGATGGCATAATGCCCAGTGACCCTACTACTTGTTCTTCCTGGATGTGGTGGGACCCTGTGACCAGGATGAAAGATCGCTCCTTAGTTATATCACTTTATATGACAAATGGACTTACTGATGCCATCATGGTCACATCTTACTCTAGCGCAGTGGTTCTCAACCTTCCGAAAGCTGTGAGCCTTTAATATAGTTCCTTGTGCTGTTGTAACCATCAAACAGAAATCTATTTTCATTGCTACTTCATAACTGTAATTTTGCTACTATTATGAATCACAATGGAAATATCTGTGTTTCCCATAGCCTAAGGATGACCCCTGTGAAAGGATCATTTGCGACCCACAGGTTGAGAACCACTGTCCTAGCTAGTTGGATAAGCCCTTAACACAGAGCTGAGCAAGAAAACTGACAACCATGTTGTGAACCTTCTGCTTGTGCAGAAGGGTAGTTTCCAGGAGCCAGGAAAAACCAAGAAAACACGGGCCACAGTCACAAGAGCACAAACAAACAAGTTCTTCCAGCAGCCTGTGTGACTTAGAAAAGGGCCTCCCAGAGGATAACTGAGGCCTCAACCAATACCTTAGTCACCATCTTATGTGACCTGAGAAGATCATCTAGCTAAGTTCCTCTCCTGTGAAAACTTTGAGATTATGGATGCATTTTGCTTCAGTTGGTATTCATGCAAAAGAAAATACAAAATATAACCTCAAAGAGGTTAAGGGATGGATTGTTCTAGAGCAAATTGTGAATGACCATGGTTCTGAACAAAGATTTACATTTCTCTTAATTCCATGTTCCAATATGTCAGCAGCTTGATGGAATTGTTAGAGTAACAGAATAAAGGAAGTCATAGGTCAAGGCACCTTTCAAATACTTTGTTGGAGACATTAAGTATGTAGATTGAAGTAAACTAGAGAAACTCCCACTATAGACCTTGTAATGGTCTGCCCTGTCTCTTTAAGAGATAAGCCCTGCCCACTCCCCCATACCCTCCTTCCTTTTCGTTTCTCTCCCAAAGAGGCAGTTTCTGCCTCTCTCCCTTCTCCCCACTTCTCCCTACCCTCCTTTTCTTTCCCCTCCATAACCCACTAAATAAATACTAACTTTCTCTGCGTGGCATGCATGGTTGGTCTCTCTCTCTCACCTGCCATGGCTGCGGCTCCTCTTGGCACTGCCTGCCCCACCGCTAAGGTCTCTTACCTGCTGCGTGGCTCCCTACCTGGGACGGGCTGCCTTCGTGGCCAGCCATGGTCTGGTGGCCTGCTGCCTGCTGCCTGCTGCCTGCTGCCTGCTGCCTGCTGCCTGCTGCCTGCTGCCTGCTGCAGCCACTCGGGGAATAGTGCCGTTATATTTTTACCATAACAGACCTCAAATTTTTATTTTTAGACTTTTGGTCATTGGAAACTAGTGTTTCATTAAATTAATACAATCAAGGATGTCAGCTCCAGCACAGATGTAAGCAAAGAATGGCATTTAGGGGCTAGTGAGAGGCAAGATAAAGAGTAATTAGGCAGTAGATCTGCAACCTTCCTACCTCTCCACAGCTATTGATGTTCTAATCTGTTAGCAAGTTTGGCAGAAGGTTCAATTTAAGGGGCAATTTCTTTCTGGGAACTGTGTTTACAGTGGTAACTTGTTGTACATCAATAAAAAAGCTAAAACAAGACCACTATCACGTCCCACATGGTATTGACATCCCACCCACTCCACCCCCACCTTGCCCATGGCTATAAGAGCTCATGAAGGTATAACCTCCATGAAAAGAGTGTTTAATTATGTGTCTATCTAAGGCATCAAAGAACTCGAAACTTCTTTAGTACCGTAACACGTGGATTTTCTCCACTCTACCAACTCAGAAATAGATGAGCAGATTTTCTTTAGAACTTACCCAAAATAAAGATTGTTCTTCAGGGCTAAAATCAAGGCTGAGAAATGCTAATCTAGAGACGGAAGGAAGCTCAAGCCGTGTAAATAGCTTCAAATAGGCTCCATAGACTGACCTTTTGTGTTCTCTGGAGAGAGCTGCTCATTTTTTAGAACACAAGGAACGCTTGGTTGCAGTTGCATGCAAGAGGCCTGTGTTGGTTGGTGCCTAAACTCTCTGGGGAGAAGAATCTGAACTGCACTCAATCAACTGTCCCTGATCAATGCAATGCCAAACGCCTCACCTCCAGACCTGACCCTGTGAGGCTGCATAGTCCTTCATAACTTTAAACAGAATTGTGAGTACAGCAAAATAGCTCCTCCCCCTCTCTCTTTTTCTCCCTCTCCCCCACCCATTTGTGTGTGTGTGTGTGTGTGTGTGTGTGTGTGTGTATTCACTTACGTATAGGCATACCTATATTGGGGTACCCATATTTGTGATGATCTCTTGGCCTGGCCTGTCACCTAGGTACCCAGTCTGTTTAAGAGAAAAGCCCCACCCACTCCCAATCCCCTACCTACTACAGCCCTTTGTGGGACCTGCCCTCCCCCCCACCTCCATTTCTTTAAAAAAGAATAGCAATGTTCATGTGTACACATGTATTTGGAGGACAGAGGTTAATGGAAGGTGTCTTTCTCACCAGTGGTCCACTTTACTTATTGAGGCAGGGTCTCCCACTTGAACCCAGAGCTCACTGGTAAGCTAGGTGAGCTAGACTGTTTGTCATGGGAACCCCTCCTCTGCTTCCCAAGGCAGCCTCCACACCTTCCAGGCTACCATGCGGGCTCTGGGAATCTGAGCTCCACTCCTCACACTAGGACAGCAAGCGCCTTATCCACGGAACCATTGCCTCAGTCCTTGAGCTAGTCTTGATGGTTCTTTTCATTTCTGTGCTTTTGCGATAAGATCCCTCTCTCTTTTTCTCTTCAGTTTCTCAGTTTTGGTTCGGGAGGCTGAATACAGGAAACTAGCACAAACCACGTGTGCGATTTAGTTATAGACGAGGAATTAACCGACGTCTCTGTAGCTGTTGTAAAGCTCTTTGTCACGGGGCTGATTTCCCAAGAGTTTTCATTGCTTTTCAGATCATTCTACATGACTTCTCTCCAATGACAGAAGCGCTAGAGACCGACTTCTAGGTAGAAGTAGCTGTTACAGGGAATTCCAGATTCCTGGCCCTGATGCCTATCTAGACAACCCTCTACAGTCACTCATAAATTGCCGCAGAGGGCTGGGGTTCCATGCCCTGATGGATACCTCCACCTGGAAGTCTCCCTGTCTTCATACTCAACTTGCCCCAAATGAAGTATGCTATTTATTCTCCCCAGGTCTCCTTATTCCTGTTCTTTCAGTCTCAATTACTCACCATTAGCCTGAACTTAAATCACCATTTCTTCTTATTTGTGTTCTTTACAAATACAGACAAAACTATTTTTTAAGACAATTAAAATTTCTTTCAGTATGTGGAAATCATCCTTTTCAAAGTCACTTGGAAAGTGATTGAAACCATTTTGTGTTCTTTTTCAGGGTTCTCCTTGACCTAAGTGGCTCACTAGGTCAACCTTCTCCCTATCGCCAAACTTCTGCCAATGAGTCTTCTGGAATTCGACTGTGTTCATATTTCCCCCTTGCAGTCAAAGGTCCTGGGACCTTTGGCGACAGGAGCTTGTGCTTCTAAGTTGTTCACACATCAGCAGGGAACTTGGGCTGGAATAAGGACTCGGCTATAACCATCAGTGCCTTCTCTCTCAACAACCTACTTCCTCCAGCAAGGCCTCTTCTCCCAAAGCTCCCAGGATTGCCCAAAATCGTGCCGCCAGCTGGGGCCCACGTTTGCAGACACTGGGAGTCATCTCGCATTCATGCTCTGATGAAACCATGGCCTCTCTGAGAACGTGGGTCTCTTTGGCAGCCCAGGGCAGTAAACAAGCAGACTTGCATGTGTTGCTTTGGTGAGGAGGATAAAATCCTTTCGGTTATGATGCATCGTCATGCCGAAGTAAACCGGGGACTCTCAGAGACAGTATGGTAATATTCATGACAAATTCCTACTTAGCACACTGGCAGTTACACCTCACAGCTGGTGTCCTGGGGGCACTTTGCAGTTTTTACCAAGACAGTCTCAGGAGGTTAGTAACAGAGATTATTCTCTGCTTTCCTTTCATTTTCTTAGCTGAAAGAAGCAGAGTACAGTATTTTAAGAGCTACACTGAGGATAGTCAATATAAAAATTAATGTGAGGAAATAATATATATTGTTTTGAATCTCTCAGCCAGTAGCACTGCTTCGCTAAGAAACTTTCTTTTACTCTAAAGGGAAGCAAATAGCATCTCATTAGTTCTGCTCCTGATCGTAGTCCTGGGAGAACAGGGCCGTCTCTGGTCCTCTGTTCAAACCCAGACCTCACATGGTGGCACCTGACAAGGAAAATGACTCTATGGTGTCCCAACTGTCATATTTGCTTTCATTCATTGATTTTTTTATGATTAAAATGATGCAAAGAAATCTAAAGTAACTTGAGGGAGAGAAATAACAAAAGACCAAAAACAATAAAATAGGAATTATCAAAATAGATTTTTGAAACAATGAAAAGAATAAAACTGATAAGCCTGCAACCCAACTGATAAGACGACAAAGGAAAACAGACAGAATTGGCAATGGGAACAGAGAGAGAAGGGGCACCATTAGTGCCCCTGTAGGCATGAAAGGGACGATAAGGGAATACTGGGGTAGACTGAATGGCATGCATAAAATTGAAAAGAAATTAAGAAACTGGAAAAACACAAAACCCCTGTTACATGAAAGCCACCAAAAGGGTGAATTGAACAGTCTTTTATCTGTGAAGTAAATTGAATTTAAAATTAAAACTCCTCCCTCGGATAAAACTCCACTTTGGATGATTTCATGGATGAATTGTACTGAAATTTGCTGAGAAATGATGTTAATTCTTAAGATGCCATTACAGAAAATATCAGAAGAAATGTGAAGAAGAAAATATTGCCCTAGACCCCAGTCAGAAAAATACGCCGTGAGAAGAAAACTGCATTATCAATAGCCTTTATACATTCCTAGAAACCACTTAGCAAATCAAAATTCTCAGCATATAAAAGTATACATTAACAAACACAGTTTAGACCAAGAATATAAAGTTTCCTTAACTCTCAAAAATAATCAAAATAATTTGTCATATTAATTGGCAAAAAATGAAAAACCATATGAATTATTTTCAATAGTTGAAGAATAAGAAATTGAGAAAATTAATGCCCATACTTGATAAAAGATTCTCAGAGTTCTAGACATAGAAGACAATTTCCTCTGTATGATTTAAAAGCATCTAAAAACAATCCAAAACCCTCTTACTTCACTTTCCTTATTTAAAAAAAAAAGACACCTTCAAAGACAACAAACTTAATATGCATCATAGATTTAAATTTCAGAGCTAAACCAGGCAATGGCGGTGCACACCTTTAATCCCAGCACTCTGGAGGCAGAGACAGGCAGATCTTTGAGCCTGAGGCCAGCCTGGCCTACACAGCAAAGTTCAAGGACAGCCAGGAGTACACAGATAAACCCTGTCTTGAGAAACCACAATAATAATGATGATGGGTACTGGAAACAAAGACCTGTATTTTGAGATCTGTATTTTGTTTACAGCCATTTTAAGTTCACAAATAAGATATTCACCTTTGCAGGGCAAGTTCCAGACCTAGGACATTAGCCTAGTGAGACCTGTAGGCACCAGGCTTTTAAAGATAATTAGTATTTCCTTTGTTAGTCAACAATCACAGACCCTCAGTATTTACTTATCAGCGAGGGGTCTCCAGGTCTGAATTCTGACACATCTCCAGGTCTGACCTGACACATCTCCCTTCCCCCTTGCCCGTTTGCTATTTAACAGCTTCTGAAAAATAATAAAGCATGGTTAGATCAGAAACCCTATCTTGCCGTCATTTCTCATGTGTCTTGTGCCCTTCCATTCTTCCTCCTCTAGGATTATCAGGGACCACCGTTCGTAGCTCACTGGACGGGATAGATGGGGATGAATTTCAGAGCTAGAGCAATGGCATTGCTAGGAGAATATAGAGAAGAAATCTTGGCAGGAAGGGGTTGGACAAAGCTTTCTGAAATGAGATACATACAATCCAAACTATAAAAGAAAAATGGCATCAAGGTGAATACGTATTTAAGGCTTACTCTTCAAGATGGCACAGTTAATGGGGAAAAGAAAAGTCATGGAGTAGGAAAAGATTTGAAAGTACACACCCAATGAGTAGCTTTGTGTGTTTGGGATATATAAGGAATACAATTTAAGAATAAGAAGACAGTCCTATAAATATGAGTGGGGTAAGGAAAGGTTTGAATAGACTTGTCATCGTTGATATGTGTATTGCAAATAAGTACATAGAAAGATGCTGTTTTAGGTTTCTGTTGCTATGAAAAGATACCATGACCATGGCAACTGTTATAAAGGAAAACGTTTAACTGAGGTGGCTCACTTACAGTTTCAGAGGTTCAGTCCATTATCATCACGAAGTGGAGCATGGCAGCACGCAGGCAGAGGTGGTGCTGGTGCATCTAGTCGGTTCACCAGGACCAGGGCATTTTCAGAACCCTTGGGCTGTGGGACAGTCCACTCTGAGGCCACTTTCCTAATATTCAACAAGCGTGGGTGATTCTCCATTGCTTACTTCGGCCTGCTTAGTTATGTCTTAATGTGTTTTGGAATCCCTGGTGTTTATAACACCTCTGGTGCTTATAACTTCAATGTAGCACCAGAGAACATACCTATGTGTCATGGTTCTTCTTTTTCTAATATATATATATATATATATATATATATATATATATATATATATATATATATATATATATATATATCAGAAGCTGGGCATAATTCAGCCACAGTTGTGCATTTTCATTCATTGATGTTTACCTCCTGATCCTACCTTTTAACTCATGGCTCTCATCTGCCTGAACTGGCACCTAGCAACTAGGACTAAGCAGTGATCACATACATAATTAAATGATCATCATTCAAAAGATATTTGAGCTCCCTCCTCCTTGGGCCTAGGCTGGTCAACTTTCACCCTATCATCTCTTGTCTCGCTCCCACTAGACTCATTGTTCCCTTCCTCCTGTCCTAGTCCTGAGTCAGTTTTGAGCATAGCTTCTTTGGGTCCATCAGGCTCCAGCTGGATCTGAAGTTGCCATAGGGAAGAGCAACCACTGACTCCCAGTAACCTCGGAGGCTCAGGGTGGGCATCCCTCTGCCTGTTGCTCCTGGAACAGTCTGTTGCTCTTTGCGTACTCTTCATCTCCCTTTATGTTCCCTTTGTGCACACCCTACCTGGCTGTCTAGTGACGACAGTCTTCCCTACCAGAGACAAGCACCCAGAACGGCAGAGTCTAGCTCTTGCACTCTGTACAAGCGGCAATTTGCATAGTCCCTGGCCTTGATTCCACTCCTGTTTCCTACAACATACTCTTCAGAGGGTGGCCACATGATCTTTTCAGGTAATTAATAATTTTCCCCCACAATTTATAGATTTTTATAGAAATATGTTTGTGTCCTTCTTCCCTTCAGGGCTATGGATGATGTGTTTTGTTTTGGCTGATGGATGTATGGTCCTCTACCTGTTTCATTTGCTGTGACTATTGTTGTCTATAGCACTTAAGAGTCATGAGCTCTTAACACACTTTAAGCAAAGCAGTCCATTTCAGTCACTTGATTTTGGGTGCTCAAATTGTTCCACCTTATACTAGCTAAACATCCTTCAGACTTGCCCTAGGGAAACCGTTGACATAGCCCTATTAATTTTGGTAAATTCTTTGCTTACAGGCACTACAAGGTTTCTTGAGTTCATCTTGCCTGTTTTCAAGCCAAGACTTGGGATCTGTCCTCTTTGCAAGAAACCTTAGCCTCTTTGGTCTAAATGTTACTTAGATTTTGCAATCTGACTACCAGGAACATTTCTTGACCCTGGTTTGTCATTTGGCATTGCTCCTAGAAATTCAGGGTGAGGAGAAATAAGGCATATACAATTATTTTGTTCTTCTGTATGACCTAAAGAGTTTTAACAAAAACCTTAAAACCCCCAAAGTTGATTGTTATTAAATGTAGAGGAATGAATAATGTATTTATAACTATTAGTGAAATCATCAACTGGGGTAATGAATATCAACAGATGCTGAAACTGTGGGTGGGGCCCCTGCTGGGACTGTCATGATAGAAGGATCAGGCTACCTCATCTGAACCCACTTATCAATTTTAAAAGTCACAGCAGAGAGATACTAGACATTATTTGCCACATGATGTAATGCACTTACACATCACAGTTTTTCAAATGTTCCTCATTAAAAAAGCATTGAAGTTTAATCCCAGCACTCGGGAGGCAGAGGCAGGCGGATCTCTGTGAGTTCGAGACCAGCCTGGTCTACAAGAGCCAGTTCCAGGACAGGCTCTAAAGCCACAGAGAAACCCTGTCTCGAAAAACAAAAAAAAAAACAAACAAACAAAAATAAAAGCATTGAAGTTAAATGTAGTCAAGATTTTGATTTAACTTTTGGTATGCAGAACAGCCAGAGGAGAAAAGAAACAAATGCAGCGTCTGGAACATTTGCAGAGCCATGAAACCAGTTTTTTCATCAGGTCAAGTGTGTTCTAAAGGTATAGATTTCAAGAGCTTTACAAGCAAATAAAATAATAAGATCTCGCTTTGATCCTAATTTAAATAAATCCATTGTAAAAGTCTTTTGGGAATAGGTGGTCAAGTGTGAAGGTAGGCTTGAAGTTAGGTACCATTGACTACACAGGGCAGCACATGGGCTAACTCTAGACCTTCACCGCTTCAGTTCTGCCAACATCATCACCTCCCCCGTCTTATCTCCAGCTCTGCAGCAGAACACCTGCTGAAGCAGAACTTCCTGTTTCTCTACCCCGCCTTAGTGGACCACATCTTCCTGTCCTCCCTCGTTGCTTTATCCCAGCCCCCAACTCCAATAAGCATTCCATGGGAACCCTCCTCCATGGGAACCTTGGCCACTCCAGCCAGGGAAGCTAACTGTAGATCTTCACCTTTTCCTCCACCCCCTCACATCCAATCCTTCAGGCTCATCACCAGGTCTGTAACAGACCGTCTGTTCTCACTCTCTTCTCACCCTCTGCCCCCATTCCCAGGGGACTAAACAGATCCTGATGGAACACCCTACTTTCTTCACTCCTGAGAACTCTCTCAGCACCGCCCCCAAGCCCATCCACATTCCTAAATATCAGTCCCCAGTACCTAGAAATAATTCTACCTATAACCCTCAGGGACCACATCTGTCAGGATCCCAGAAGAACAAGATCCCTCTTTTCTCCTAGGCAATACAAAGAAACACACTCTTCTAAGAACCTGAGGAGACAACAGAAACCAAGGCACAAAACACTTACCCTACAAAGACAAGACCAGATATTAGCACCTAGAACTACAGTCTTCCTAAACCAAAATTCCTAGATGCCAGCATAAAAACCCAATCAGTAACAGGACAACGTCCCCACTACAGCCCAGCAATCCTCTCACAGCAGGGCAAGCATTGCAACATAGCTGAAACACAAGAAAAAGACTGAAGCAGCATGCATAGGGCCTACACAGGTCCGCACCATTTTAATGTCTTTTGGGATTTCTGAGTATGCAAACAAGTAGGCTTGTTTCTTGTGCTTTTTCTTGGGCTCTTTCCTTCTGTTTATATTGTCCGATTCCAATACATTAGCTTTTGCTTAATCTTACCATATTTTATTATTATCCTTTAGAACAGTAGTTCTCAACCTTTCTAATGCTGCAACCCTTAAATACAGTCCCTCACGTTGTGGTGACCCCTCTACCCCTAAAATTATTTTTATTGCTATTTCATAACTGTAGTTTTGCTATTATTGCAAATTGTAATGCAAACATTTGTGTGTTATGATGGTCTCAGGTGAAGACCTATGACCTATGAAAGGGTTATTCAATTCCCAAAGGGGTGTAACCCACAGGTTGGGAACCACTGCTTCAGGAGCCTGCTTATTTTCTAATGGGAGACAGGAAGGAGGTGGATCTGGATGGGAGGAGAGGGAGAGAAAACCATAATGAGGGAAAAAAATCTAATGTCAATAAAAGAGAAAAAAGAAATGACGTTCTATTAATAGATTTGTGTTGACTCTGTTAAACATGATCGTAGGTTGCAGTTGTATAAATTAAAATAACCACTGAGGCACATGCGACTCACTCAGCACCTAGCTCTTTGGATGCTGGGGCAAGAAGATTGCTGTGAATTATTCAGTGTATATATGTATGTGTGTGTGCACATATACATATATATGTATATATATATATGTGTGTGTGTGTGTGTGTTTGTGTGTGTATGTGGGGGGTCCCTTCTGTATGCTGTGAGTGTTTTATTGCCATTGGTTAATAAAGAAACTGATTTGACCCATAGCAGGCCAGAATAGAGCTAGGTGGGGAAAACTAAACTGAATGCAGGGAGAAAGATGGTAGAGTCAGGGAGACACCATGTAGCTGCCTAAAGAAAAAAAATGCCAGAACCTTACTGGTAGGCCACAGCTTAATGGTGATACATAGATGAATAAAAATGGATTAACTTAAGATGTAAGAACTAGCTAGAAATATGCCTAAGGCATCAGCCAAACAGTATTGTAATTAATATAGTTTCTGTGTGATTATTTGGGTCTGGGTGGCTGGGAAACAAAAGTGCAGTCTCCATTTAAATGTATGTATATCTATATAGACACACACACACACATATGTATGTGTGTGTGTGTGTGTGTGTGTGTGTGTGTGTATCTGTGTGGTGTGTATGTATATATACTGAATATATACATACATTTGTATATATCACTAATATAAAGTTTTAATTACATATTACTTGAATATATATTATAAAATTGGGATTCAAATATAATTCACTAATATATAGTGAGGTATTCAGGGTTAAAATGACAGCATAATAATTTGCTTTAAAGTAAGTAATGAATAAAATGTGAAAGAAAGAAGGAAAAGAAAGAAGAAGGAAAGGGAAGAAGGGAGGGAGAAGGAAAGAAGGAGAGAAATGGGCAGCCAGAGTTATTAGGAAGGATCATCACATTGCTCTCTGACTTTCCTGCTCAATCAACATTTCTGCATTTCAAAGTTTTGTGGTTGTCAGAACTTCCAGCTGTGACAAAACACCCAGGAAACCACTTAAAGAAACAGGATGCATTTTGGCTCATGGTTTCAGGCTTCCACAGTAGAGACATGGCAGAGCACGGCAACTCATATCATGCCAGCCAGGAAGCATAGGAGAGGTGATGTCTATACGAGGCTGCTAACCTGAGTTCAGTCCCTGGGACCCACATGGTGGATATGTCCTCCATGTGTGCATTGAATGATGGCATGAGCACACAAGCATTCACACACACACTCACACACACATACACACACACACAGATACACACACACACACACACACAAAAAGAGAGAGAGAGAGAGAGAGAGAGAGAGAGAGAGAGAGAGATGATGATGATGATGATGGACAGACAGACAGACAGACAGACAGACAGACAGGTAGATGGATGGATGGATAGATAGATAGATAGATAGATAGATAGATAGATAGATAGATAGATAGATAGATAGATAGATAGATTAGATAGCTAGATGGCACTTTTGGGAGATATAACCTTGTTGGAATAGGTGTGGCCTTTTTGAAGGAAGTATGTCACTGGGGGGTGGGCTTTGGAAGTCTCAGAAGCTCAAGCCAGGCTCAGTGTCTCTCTCTTTCTGCTGATCCAGATGGACAGATTAGATAGATACAATTTTTCAAAATGACTAAACACCTAATCTTTCAAAAACACACATTCTATTAGATCATTCCTACTTCAACTTTCTGAATTGATGTATTATTATGATAGTGTTTTAATGGGGTAAGGGTTAGAGGAGGATACTTAAATCAGGATAAAAAAATGACACTTGGGAAGCAGAAACAAGCAGATCTCTGTGAATTTGAGGCCAGCCTGATCTAAAGAGTGAGTTCCAGGGCAGCCAGGACTACAATGGGGCAGTAGATATGGCTCAGCAGTTAAAAGCACTTGCTGCTCTTGCAGAAGCTCTAGCTTCAACTTCCATCACCCACAGATGGCTCACAAGCATCTACAATTCCAATTCCAGGGATTCCAGTGTTGCCTTCTGGCCTCTGTAGCCAGCAGGCATTAAAGTGATGGGCATAAACACAGGCAAATAAAACACTCATCCATATGAGATAAAACTAAATAAACATTTTTAAAAGAACACAGATAATCATCCAAAGTCATGTGACTATGATGATCTAATCATTACTATTAGATCATTCTCACCCAGGCCTTAGTTCCTCATATCTACCAGCGACAGCCATTGCTTTGTGGTATCTATTTCCAGCCAGGAGAAATGACTTATCCTTGCTGCTGTCACATCTTGTCATCTGTTCCCTGGACACTTATATGTCTTTCTTTATGCATTTCTCGATTTCTGGATCCTTTTTTTATGACAACCTCCTCTTCACAGAGGTGTTGCCCAGGCACAGGGGAATTCACCCAGATGATATGTTCCAAGTATTGACCAGACATTGAAGGAATGTCTACCGGGGCTCAGCAGTTGTGAGAACTTCAGTTAATCTGTATCCCTGAAGATTCAACATCCCTGGTGCTCAGGGCAGAAAGCACCATCCACCTAGACACAATGTGCTACTCTGCTCTGAAAGTATAAACAAGGAAGCAGCAGGGGACTCCTAATTTTTTTTGGCTATAAACGTCAGGAGGAGGTGAATAGAAAACAAGTGTTGAAAGAATATTGTGCACTGTTCTATAATGGAAAACATGCAAAAAATATGCAACAAAATATTGGGGATATTTACGGACTGGAAGACTTGATCTCTTGTCTTTAGAAAATCAATAAAAACCCAAGGAAATTGCACACATGGGTTTAGTCAAGCATGAGGCCCTTCACTGACTTTGGTTTGTAGCTTAAGTGTCTCCTTATGTTCTCGCCCATCTCCTCCTAATTATCTGTTCCCTTGATCACCTCTTGCCCTTGTCTAAAGCATACTATTCTTAAAAGCTTTCAGCGAAAGAGAGAGTATCCTCCCTGCTTGTATTCTTCTTGAGTCTTTCTGAACCAGGCTGTTAGAGGTCAGGATTCTTTGAAATCAGACCATAATCAGGAACTGACTGTTCAGGGTGGAGACTGACAATGGAGAGGGACCACTGGATTACAAGGAATAAAAAGTTACCATCCAAGTGCTTACAAGAAGTTAATACAGGAAAGCAGAGTTGGGAGAAACAGGAAGACTGGGCGTAAGGGCAGAAAGAGAACAATTAGCTTCCATTTATTCTGTGTCACCCCCAGTTGACTTGGTTTTATTTCGTCCTTTTAATTCTAAGAGACAGGCTTATTATCCCTAGTTCACCAAACATGAAATAGAAATGTAAAAAGGTTAAGTAAATTTCTAAATGTCACCTGGCAGGTGTATGTTGTTAGCAAGATTCAACAGCAGCTCTTTGTAAACTCACACTAGCTCCAAAGAAAAAATGGGAAGGGGAAATGGGCCACAGAGAAACAATGGATACTGGGATATCAATTTTGATGATGTCATATTGATGTCACTTCTTCAAATAGACACAAGAGTTCTACAGAATTATGCTGAACCATGGCAATTTTCTTTTGAAAACAACTGGAACAGATTGGCTTAGAGAGCAACCAGCCAGCTCAGACAATGATTAAACAAGGCTGGTCAGGTATCTGGGAGGTATATTTTCATTTTATTGGAAGGTTGCACTCCCAGAAATCTTAAACTTGGAGACAGGAAGAAAATTAGGAAGAAAATATGATGTGGGATGTCGTTCTGTATATGTGTTGCTTTTATTGGTTAATGAATAAAGCTGTTTGGGCCAATGCCATAGCAGAGTAAAGCCAGGTGGAAAATCGGGGGAGAGAGAGAGAGAGAGAGAGAGAGAGAGAGAGAGACAGAGACAGAGAGAGAGAGAGAGAGAGTAGGCAGAGTCAGAGAGACTCCATGTAGCTGCCAAAAGAGACAGACACTGGACAGAACCTTACCTGTAGGCCACAACCTCGTGGCAATAGATAGATTAATAAAAATGGGCTGATTCAAGATGTAAGAGGTAGCAAGGAATACGACTAAGCTATTGGACAAGCAGTATTGCAATTATATAGTTTCTGTGTGATTATTCAGGTCTGGGTGTCCAGAAAACCAAGTGTAGTCTTCTTTTACAAGAATATTATGTGTGCATATGGGTTTCATCACCTGTATGACCTTGTGCTAGAGGACAGCTGAACTTGATGTAGTCCTTGACAGGTGTTAGTGATTTTAGCTAAAAGGCTCTCTATTGCCTTCCTCATTTGCTTAGAGAATTCTTGTTGATCCTTCAAAGCCCAATTTGGATGTTCATTGTGAAAAATTTTGGTGTAGATAAGGAAGGAGCTGATGGTAGCTGCCTCCAGAAGCAAACCATTACAGTTTGCAACTATAATTTTAAGAATGCATTAAAATCTGTGGTCATCTAAAGCTTTTGCTGTTTTTATCATTGTTCTTGGTTATTTTACCCTTGAGACGTATTTCCATTTACAAGGCAAATAGGATCACAGGAAAAGATAGCTGTCAGTGAAATAGCTAGCTCTTCATCCTTTGTGGGGAAAAAATGACCATGAAGGCTAAGATAAGAAGCAAACTTTGTGTTTCCATTATCATTTTTCTCCCAGGTGGCCCTTACGCTTTGAATAAGTGAGAACAGTAATAACTAATTTTTCCTTTTCTCTCCCTTTGACTTTGCATGCCTCCTGTGCTGATCTGTAAGAAGAGGAACTTCAGAAACCAAGTTTGTTTTAGAATGTTAATTTCTCTGGAACAAAAAAAAAAAAAACCTTTTCTCTATTCTTTATTAAAATTGAAAATGACCTTCTCTACTCCTGAAAAGTGGATGTGTGAGTGTTGGCTATGACCCGGCACAGTGATGGAGGACTGTGGCAGTAAGAAGACTGTGTCTTCGCTCTCATTCCGTCTTCACTTAGGGGTGAACTCTTAACTCCCAAAACTTGCCTTGGCATGGAGCATGGCTATTGCTGAACATTTAAAGTCATAGTTGAGGATAGAAAGTAAAGACTCTCTCAACCACTGGATGAGCCTGCTAGCACCCAGACATAGTGTTGGACGAAGTCAGAGTGTATCACAAATGTAAGGAGGGCCCTATTAACATCCAAACTGGTAGTTCCTATCTTGTAAGAGAAGTGGTACAGGCACCGTCTTAGTGAGGAGTCTGTATAGCTTTCCCCTGCGTTAGCAATTCGGGGATCAAAGAAGAGAAAGAAAAGCTTTTATCTCTGTGGTCCTTGGTACCTCTGAGTGAGAAGTGGGAACATATGACTCAGGAGAGCAGAACCCAAGTGGGCGGACATGACAGCCTACAGGAGAGAATAGGTCTACACAGTCATACAAAAAGGTTCGGTCATGGCTGCCAAGTGCCTGACAATGCAGCTAGCATCAGCCATCCTCCATATCTCATATCCTCCCTCCCTTCCTCCCTCCCTCTTCAGCTTTTCTTCTAAGCTTTTCTATTCTGTATAACAGAGTGAGGACTTGTATGATGGAAAATAGAAGGTGCCAAGGGAAACAAGGTGCAGTATGCAACCACCACACACATGTCCTGTAGTGCTGAAGCTGTCAGGGAATAAAGGGACTGTGACCCAGAGTTAGACATTGTGCTTCCCAAAGAGCACAGCAAAGTGTAGCGCCAGGGACAAGGTGAGGGCCACACGAGGCATCATGGCACCCTCTCCATCACCTAGATGCTCCCTTGGGAAGACTGGAAGTGCATGAAAGTTCCCATGGCTCATCCCAATCTTGATTACAGAGCAACTAGACTCTGGATTTCTAACTATCTGGGTCAAATAATCTCAGCTCTTCATTCTTTGAAGGCAGAAATTTGGAGGTAATTTATCTTGTTCTTTGTATTTTGTTTGCTAAAATATGTGCACGCACGCACGCACGCACACACACACACACACACACACACACGCACACACACACACACATACACGTGCGCCAAATATTAAGGAAGGAAAAAAGGAGGGGGGAGGAAAGAAGGAGAAAGAGAGAGAGGAAAGGCAGGAAGAAGTTTGTTCCCTTAATAGCTCAAGATTTGACTCCATAAAGCAATTTTTTGTACTTGAAGATACTAGTTTGTAAAGAATAAGTGTGAGAAAGCCCTCCCCATCCATTACTGATGAAGATCTTGACTCCTAAAACACCAGCGAGACGATATGAGCCAAGGTCAAGAGTTTAGCATCCTGAATGTCCAAAATGGAAACACAGCTTCCTTCTGTGGAGTCAATGGAGATAGCTGATGCCAAAGGAAACCCAAGACCAAGTCTCCACATGAAACTTGCCGCGGCGTTGGCTTCCACAGAGACGGCTGTGCTAGTGAGTTGGGCCAGGAGCGAGCATTCTTTGAAAGCTAGCCAAAGGCCTTCTCCAGAGTGCTCTTTGTCAAATACTCTGCAAATAAAGAAAAATCAAGTGTGGAACACATTTGGTGAATACTTTCATTGCCAGTGAACGAGATTCATTTCTTCTTTTAAAAATTATTATATTGCTTGTTAGGGTGCTTAGCCATACAGTAGCGTGAACTATCCCATAGAGAGGAGCGCAGGCGTTACAAACACCCAGAACTGGAGTCACAAGTGGTTGTGTCCCATCACGTGTGTGATGGATGGGAATTGAACCTGGGCCCTCTGGAGAAGTAGCAATGCTCTTAACCACTGAGTTGTTACTCCATCTGACAAAATTCATTCCAAGCAAAGAAATATCAAAGGGAATTGGAAAACCTGGGTTCAAATGACTTACGGTGACTTGTGCACTGATGTCTGCGTTTCTTTGGAATCCAGTATGTTCTTGTTCTGAATCAACAGACATCTGTGTCAGACATCCCCATGCTAAACCAGCCCATTCTCCTAGCTGCAAGTACTGCTTGACCTCACCCTGTTCTAGAAAAAAAAAAAAGCCTCCTCTCGATCTGGCTGGGTCATATCCAATCTTCAGTGGAAGTCCAGACTTCCAGGTAGCTCCCATGGCCCTGAGCATGGCACCACTGAGAAGTGGTCCACTTCTTCACTGCTATGAGCAGAAGTCTGTGCTGTTTGTGAATGACTGAGCAAGAAGAAGCTCAGAGAATAAGAATCTTAGCTTAAGCCTAAATGATGGCCACTGCTTTAAAACCTCTCTGCTCAACTCTAACACTGGGTGCACTGGAATGATGGGAATGTGGTTACAGTACAGAAGAAACAAGAAGGCCAAAGCAACTACATCTTCTAGGTTGAAAGACTTACCCTATTTGCTTCCCGGCATGATGCTGAGAAACAAACTTTATCTGACAAAGAGCTAATAATGCCTTTGTCTAGGAGTGACTAAAAGAAGGTCCCGCTATTTATCTTTCTTCATCTCTGCTTTTCATTAAATCCATTATTATACAAAATAAAACTGAACTCCTAAGAACCTGCTGCACTTAGCATAACTGTTCTGAGACCTGAATAGTTTTGTCATAACAAGAGAGAGATGGGAAGAGAGTCGTGTTAGACCGTAAAAAACCTAGGGCTGGAAACTAGCTTGGAAGCTTATTCTTCCAATTTTTCCCATTAGAAAACAGGGAGTTGTGGCTCAGAAGGAGTTTAGAATTTCCTCAAAGTCCGACAGAAGCGTGGTGATGGAACCAGGTAGCTCCAGGGTACTCTAATCCTTTTATTTCTTCCTATATTGTCTCAACCAGAGAGTGCTGAGGACAAATTTATTCTTCTTTTTCTCCTGCTAGAAGATTTCCTCAGACAACAGGATCCTAAAGCTTCCGTAGACACTCAGCATTCTCTCTGTTTTACCAGAGCTCTTCACAAAAGTCAGAAAGGAATCCAAGGGGCCATGATATGGAAAGGACTCGCTGCTCTGGTCTGATGGCATGGTGTGGCAAGGATGTTCTCATGCAATGACAGGGTCTGAATAAGACTGTGCAAAGAGACAGACTCGTGGTATCAGTCAACTAAGGCTAATTTGCTGCTTCTTTCTCAATACCCATCAGATGGAAAATCCAACAGGGCACCCACCTTGTAGAACTGAAAGTAATGTCAGTGGTCAGAGCCATGTTGTCTCTTAAGCGTGTACATTAATAGGAATATGAAAAGTTGCGGAACTTGCCTACTTTCCTAGGACACCAGCCTTTTTCTTGTGTCTGTGTAAATGGGGATCTGGCACATGTTCCACCTCAGTCTCAGTTGTATGGGCTGAATATAGATCCTCCAGAGCTTGGATCTTTATTAGTTTCCGTTTCTGAACTTAATGCCTGAGGAAACAGACTGACTAAACATTATATCATCATTTATGAATACATAAAGCTGAGTTTTAAAATGTGGGAAATAAGACTTAGAAACTAAGAGAATAATCAGGCTTAAATACCAAAGATGTCTTAACTCTTTAGCCCCAGATTATTGAGGTGTATTAAATTAACATTTTCTCAGTGTTCTAATTTATCTTCTTTATGTTTAAAATATTAGTTCTTATTTGCCTAATAATCAGACTGTAACAACCAAACAGTAAACATCCCAGACTCAAGAGAAAACATAATTTTCAAACATGGAGAAGTCAAATAATAATGTCTTAGGGAATCTACTTTGTCCCAGGTCCTTGGCCAGATAAGTTTGGATGTGTTGTCTCTTGGCTTTGCAATAACCTTGCATGGGAAGTACCACGAGACACATGCACAAGACACATAAAATTTGGTTGGCTCTGCTAAGGACAATGGAACACATTCATAATCCCAGCACTGAGGACTTGAAGGCACGAGGTTCAGTAGTTCAATGACATTCTCAGAGACATTGAGAATTTCTAGGTCAGGTTAGGCTACAAGAAACCCTGTTTCAAATAAACAAATAGATAAATAGTTTACTCCACAAGAGCTATGCACGCTAGAGGGAGGGATGTGCAAACCTGCCAGTGTAAAGCCCTGGGAGCTCTTCCTCATGAGAAGTGGTGGAAATCCATTTAGATCTAGAGACAGAAGACATAGGAAGGTGAAGGAAGGAAGAAGGTGAGGAGTCAGAACTTCATTTGCAAATTTTAAAACTTAATCAAGATCTAGGCTTTAATATCTTCATCTGTAAGTGAGATTGCTGGCGTCTACTTCCAAAGATTCTGTGACGATCAGATGAATCTCTATGAGCTACGGGAATGAGTTTGAAACTGTTAAAAGCAGCCAAAAGAAAGTATTGACTTGGTGTTGGCTGCAGTGATCTGCAGCCTCCCATCCATCCTGGGGAGACCCTGGAGAGCTGAGCAGCAGCTTTGAGAGAACAGGAGTTATTTTCATTCTATGGAACTCCGTGGGTTCAATCACTGAACAAAGGTGTTCTTAGAAATTTAGCTTTTCATACATACATGTATGTATTTGTATATACATACATGTGCATACAATAACAGTAGATGAAAAGGAGACCATTAATTTTCAGGAGAGTGAAGAAGGGTATATGGGAGGTTTTGGAGGAAGGAAAGGGAAGGAAGAAATATTGTAATTAAAATACCATCTCAAAAATAAACAAAAAATAGCTTTTCTAAGGCAATCAAAACAGTCTTGCAGAATATCAAAAGCCCAGAAAATATCTTCACACTTTAGTCTGGGAGATGAAGACCACTGAGGATGGGACTTGGCAAAGTCTTCAGTAGAATCTACTCTACTCAATTGTCAAAGCACTATAGAAATTATGTAGCATCAAACCTCAGTTTTGTGCATGAAGAAATTAAGATATGAAGATGTGGACACACAGTGTCTTGCTTAGGGTTTCTATTGCTGTGAAGAGACACCATGACCACGGTAACTCTTATGAAGGAAAATATTTGATTGGGACTGGCTTACAGTTTCAGAGGTTTAGTCCATTAACATCAGAATGGAACATGGCAACATGCAAGTAGACGTGGTGCTGGAGAAGGAGCTTAGAGTTCTACATAAGCAACTGTGTACCACATTGAGTGTTATTTGAGCGTAGGAGACCACAAACCCCATTCCCACAGTGATGCATTTCCTCCAACAAGGCCACGCCTACTCTGACAAAGCCACACCTCCTAATAGTGCCACTCCCTAAGGGAGCCATTTTCTTTCAAACCACCACACACAGTTTATCAGCAACAGAACTTCAATCTGATATCATGCCTGCTGACTCTGTTTGTGCTCCCATTCTACATGTGAGTTGCTCCTCTTACTCTGTCCACTCATACAGCATTGCTTATAAACTTAATGACACCTTGCTAACTATTTGGCTCCATTACAAAAGACCTAGATGGATCTAAACTTGCTATATGTCTCAGTTAGGGTGAAAAGACACCATGACCATGGCAACTCTTATAAAGAAAACATTTCATTGAGGTGGCTGGTTTCAGAGGTTTAGTCCATTATCATCATGGCTGGGAGCATGGTGGTGTGCAGGCAGATGCGGTGCCTGAGCTGAGAGGCCTGGATCTTGACTCAGAGGCAACAGGAAGTCAACTGATACAATTCTGAGTATATGAACTCTCAAAGCCCACCCCAACAGTGACACACTTCCTCCAACAAGGCCATACCCACCCCCTACAAAGCCACCCCTCCTAATAGTACCACTCCCTATGAGATTATGGCACTATGGGATTATGGGGGCCAATTACATCCGAACTGCCACACTATGCAAACTTAGAAAGTTTCTTCTTGTCTATGTCTCCATGTCTTCAGCTATAATGTAGGAGCTATAGAACTTAGAAGCCTTAGAGCATTGTGATAATCGCTCATGAAAGTCTGAGCACAGTTCTAGCAACTGCTCACTTACTGTAGACTCAGCAATTCCGACATGCATCAAAACAAGCACGTGACTCCTCAGGACTTCCTCCCTGGGACAACCCCAAACAACAGAAAGTCTAGAGGAAGGTGTTCTGCCTGTGACCTAGGAAGATGCTGTCAGAGGTCAGTCTGTTCACCCCCAAAATAAAAGTATGTGGTTATGACTGGCTGGTGGGATGAGACTAGACATGGAGGGAGTGGACACGTGATGCTGCTTCCGAGCCCACCAGCTTTAATAAGAGGTGTAATGCGCAGAGATGGCTCCTTGCTCTACAAGCGTACAGCGAGCTGCACCCCTACTGGAGGAGCTTCCCTTGTGCTAATGAGCTACGCTGGCTCAGTTGAGCGGCTTGTTTATCGCACTCGGCATCTGGGGATTCAGTGTGGGTAATAATGAGTACATGTATCACTAATTGCCTTGTCTCAGAACCTTGAGCTTGGGTGGTGATTCACCTCTAACAAGCAAAGTCCAGTCCTTGCCTGAGAGCACAGGACCCTTTCTCAATAACTTTCAAGTTTGGGGGTTTTGTTTGGTTTTTACATTTGGGCTGACCTTAAAACCATGTTTACCAACTGCCTACTGTGTACACAGTCCTAACTATTTACTCCTCCGTTTCCTTGTTATTGCCTTTAACCGTGTCAGAGCAATAAGTAAATATCACTCATTGAACTACTTTGATGAGGTCCTAAATTTAGCTCTGTCTCCCCCTTTTTGGCATGGTCACCTCCTTTCTCGGGTCGTGACCCAAAGCAAAGAGACTCTGTTAAAAGAGAATGGGTGAGTCTCGGCACACTGATCGATATGTCGTATTTGGTGAATTAGGACTGAACACGGCACCCCCAGATGAAACCTACTCTGCCGAGTCTGTTCTATTTCCTTCCTGTTTCTCAATATTTCACCAATGGAAACTTTTCCTAATTCAAAAGGCATTCCTAACCACAGCTCAGTTTTTGATAAGAAAAGTGTATTACGATAAAACTTACCTGGAGGGAACAGCTTAAACACAACAGGGTAATGCCATTTTTATGGGCCACACCTGAGATTATAATACACAGAGTAAATCTGAGCCTAAGAGGTCTTTATATCTCTTTTCTTTTATGGTTTTATTTCCCTTTCATTCAATGGCTTTCTGAAATCATTGGAGTAATTAAATACAATTCCTAGGCTCTTATGAATGCAGATAGTAAAGGTCACTCAAGTAGGGAGGAAGTCCTTCAGCAGTGTGGCTGGGTCCGAAAGCCTAGTGTAGAACAGAATGTAATCAGTGGTTCTGACCAAACACACCCTGCCCTGCCTTGTCCCCTTTCAAACCAGTAATACAGGTACCAAGGAAATACTAGAAAACAAGGAAGTCACAGAGCAGACTCAGAAAGATACTCAAAGTCTCGCCCTGTCACTATCTCAAATCGGGATGTGTTGTTTAATAGCTCTTTATTTCTCTGTCTATGAACATGAATATTATTAGTGCCTTTCTTTCAGACTTGATTTGAGGATATGAGAATATGCACACAGAGAGACAGACAGATATTTGTGGAGGCATGTGTGTGTGTGTGTGTGTGTGTGTGTGTTTGTGTGTGTGTGTGTGTATACATAGTCCTGCTCAATAAATGTTGGATGGCATGCCCCAGGCCTTAGTTTCCCCATTTCTAAAACAGGAAGTTCTATCGGTGGACATAAACTCCCTTCCCGTTGAGTTGGGTGAAATGGAACCTCCTCTCAAATTCATAGACTTTCTGAAAATCTCCATCTTAACTGGCTGAGCCAGGGAAAGTTGATTCAATTAAGGGTTATAGAGAACGATGCTATTTGATTCAGTGCTTGCTTTGCAAAACTTTCTTTGGAAATAAATTTTTTTCTAATAAGATATATACCTCAAAAAAATGATTATAGTTTCTTAAGAAAAGGATCTTCATTTCCAGAAAAAAAAAAAAAACCCAACAAGCTGCTCACTGGGATGAATGACAGCCTGTTCAGACTGTGAGTGCTTATGTCTGATGTGGCCATGAAGATACTGCGCAGTAGCCATCGGGATGGCTTCAGAGCAGGCCAACTCATTCCAGGGCCATCAGTCCAGCAGTTGATCAACAACACGGGTCTAGGATGTGGGAGCCAGGTCGATCACAGCCGGTCTCATGATTCCCCAAGACCATGTTGAATGAACTAAAGAACATCTTTAACTCCATGGTTCACTTGCAAAAAAAAAAATTTTTTTTAATTTTTTTGAAAGCATTGTATGGATGAAGGGGCATTTCCACATGCACTTAGCCTTCATGAGAACTGGGGAATTAAGAATTCCTACCTGGTTTCTTCTGTGAGAGACCTTTGATGAAACACGTGGTGACCGAATGAGCTTGAGCCTCTAGTTGGTGACTGAGCTGTTACAAACCAAGGACTCAGATTTCTTCCTTGCAGGAGAAAGCCATGGAGGTGTGCTGATATGGTAGCTCTTGCCAAAGAGTTTAAAATAAAACTGAAAATTTAACAGATCTGACTTTGCCATTTATTCCTCATCCATTAAATATTTTCATTTAACCAATTATCGCAAACTGCCTCTCCACAGCAGAAAGTTAACCTTTATGTAGAATCTATTTTAATGAATTATCATTCCAGAAGCAATACTAAAAGATGACTTTATAAATTACTTCATCTATTACATCTTCATTTTCTTTTCCACAAGATGGAAATTAACATATTAATCATCATTAATGTTTATTTGTATATTTATTATTTACATGGCATTTCGTTGGGTGCTTTTAGATAGATTATCTCCTTTGTCCTTAAAACATTCATATAGAGCAGAGGCTGATTGATTATCCCAGTCTTCTAGGTAAAGAGCATGAGTCCTTACAAAGTTGAGAGGCTTGCTCAAGCTGTGCCAGTTAACAAAGAGTTGGAGCCAGAATACAAACCCATGCATTTCACAGTCATACTGCCTTAATCTTGAAACTTAGAGTCCTCCTGCAACACCCCAACCTTGGGGTAGAGTTCCAGGAGAACTTCCTGCAGCCTGTGCAATCCTTGTCATGTCAAGAGTATGTGTGCAATTATGGACAAGACTGCAGGCACGGATCATACACACTTTCTGTGTTTCCACTAGTACGCCGATATTAGTGTACATTGAAGTAGCCCTAGATTTGTGTCTGAAGGTGTGTGCTCTGTATTCTCAGAGAGACACACACCACTGACAGTCACATAAGCTGTGTTGCCCTGGAAACAGCCAAAGACTCAGACAGGGAAAGAATCTGAGAGTCACAAGTGGCTAGCTAAGCCAGAGAACCTAGATGTGTGAGATTTGTGAACTGAATCAACCAATACCAAAAAAGATGAAATTAGGTCACCTATGTAAGACTCAAATGCATAAATTTGGCTTTGTTAATGTGCATCATTGATTAGACAAGTTATCTCCTAAAAGCTGCATTGAAATCAAGTTTATATAAAAAAAGAATAGCTACTCAACAACTCTCAATGTTAGTCAATTTTGTTGGTTCTGCTGTTGGGTTTGTCTGCTTGCTTGCTTGTTTCTGTATTGTTTGCCAAGGTATCAAATGTTTCCATATTGAAAGAAAGTCCTGGGGTCAAGGGGAGGACCCATAGAGAAGCTGGAAGGACCTGGCTTTCCTCTGCTGATCTCAGCTCCACCCTAAGTGAGGGCAGGTGTCAATGCCCTTTGTATCCTACAGGACTCAGAAAGCAGAAAGAGGGGGAAAGTTTTGGCATGATTTTTTAAAAACTACAATCTTGTTGGATAACTTTTCTGTTTGATTAAACATAGGCTATAGTTTGAGATGGTCTTTGTAGAAGTGTTCTTTTTTTAAAAAAAAATGTTAAAAATAAACTTCTAAAAAGAATCCCACCATTTACGCAAATAGCTTATTTCAATTTGGTTTTTGTCTCCCTCTATCAAAAAGCACAAAGCAATTACTCAGAAAGATAATTGTGGGGGTCAGAGGAACTGAGGACCTGAACGATCAGGAAACCTTCCACTTCCAAATTCTCCTGCTATCACAAGCAAACCAGTATGCTCCCAGCTGCCAAACTCAAAGGTTGTGCAGGGGGAGGCCCAGCGTCAGGCTGAGGGCAAAGGCTGGAAATATCAGCAACTTGAAAAGAGAAGGACGATTTGCTTTCGTGAAACTATTTTTGAAAGCTATCCTAAGTAGTTCACTGGAGTGTTTAACAAGAAATAAGAGACGTGTCCCCAAAAAATGAGAAACTGAGCTCCCATGAAAGACAGGACAACTCAGGTTTCAAACCCGAGTCAGAATCATAGTTGTCTTCACTTGTGCTGGTCACCAGAACCCTGTGAGCCTCTGAGCTTCAGAGCCTCTGGTTCTTTCTCCCTCCCCTCCCTCCCCTCCCCTTCCCTCCCTCCCCTTCCCTCCCCTTCCTCCCCTCCCCTCCCTCTCTCCCTTCTCTTCTCTCCTCCTTTTCTTAGTCCATCATCTCTCCCTCCCTCCCTTCCTTCCTTCTTTTCTTCTTGAATTGATAGTGCTAGGGGTCAATCCCAGCATTACAAGCACACACTACCACCGTGCTACACCCTAACTCAGAGTTCTGGTCCATCCAATCCCATTCTCAAGATGCTGTGAGGAGGAGATAATGAGAATACAAGAGACGGGTTAAGTGCATGGACTGCTGGACTCCGCGATTATATTTTAAACCAAAATTGAACGATTGAGGTGGCTCAGTTACAGAGCTGAAATCCAGGCAAAGGAATCATAGAGTTACATAAAGATACACAGAAAAGACCAACAAGTTACATAGAGATACACAGAAAATATCAACGTCCTAGTTAGGTAACGCTTCATGTCTCGTCATTAAAGTGATCACAACGCACTTTCTGGTTTTTAAAAAGAATAATTTAAAGTATTTGCAGTTATAAAATCCAGAGAAATGCTTTCAAAACTCCAGACTATGGAAACTATAGGAAAAAAATCCAAAAGAATGCTGAAATTATTTAGCTAAATTTTTACAGAAAATCAAAACATTTAATACATATACTAACAATTTCAAGATGAATTAAGGTTCAAACACCAAGAAAGTATGTCTTATGTCAGTTCTAAAACATGCTTTGCTGTGTGCTTGCGAGAGCTGTATGGCATGGAGCTTGTCCAGATCACATTACATGCTGCTGGAGGTGTGTTCCATCAAGGAGAGCTATGATAAAACTTTCCATACAAATCATTATTTGCATTGTCCTTTATTTTACCTTTTATGTAAATTTGGACCTTTTAGAGCTCATCTGATGACTCACAGATGCCCCACCCCAGCCCCGCCTCTCATCAATGGTCACTCAGAAACCCTGGAGGGAGGGAGGTTATCGTCCTGGACCAGGTCCAGGAGAGAGTCTTGGTGAAAAGCCAGGCTGCCAGAGCTGTCAGGCCTAGATTTGAGACTCAGGTTTGAAACCCACTAGATACAGCAGTGTGGACAAATGCCTCAGCCAACAAAAGACTCTGCCTCCGTGTCAAAGGGGAATGAGAGTTAGACCTGACCGTTCACAGCTTAGATGAGAGACTGCCTTTGAATCACTGAGAACAGCAGATGTACCAGTTACTTTTCTCTTTGCTGTGACAACACACCAGACAGAAGCAATTTAAGAAAGAATGGGCTGGGACTGGAAAGATGGCTCCATGGCTAAGAGCAGGAAATGTGCTTCTAGAAGACCTGAATTTGATTCCCAGCACCTGTGTCAGCCAATCCACAGCTACCTGTAACTCCAGCTCCAGGAGAGCTGATGCCCTCTTCTGGAATATATAGGCACTGCACTTACATGCATAGGTCCACCCATACACATATATTAACAAAATTTAAAAGAAAGGAATATTTTTTTAAAGAAAGGAATTGGGAATTGTGTTGTCTCAGAGTTTGGGGCTATAATCCGTCATGACAGGGAAGTAAAGGCAGTGAGACTGTGAGGCAGCTGGCTACACTGCATCTGGAAGCAGAGAGCTGAATGCTGGTGCCCTGGGCATTTTCTTCCTATTATTCAAAAAAGGAGCCTTGCCCATGATGGTGCCACTCATATTGAGGGTGGTCTACCCTTCTCAGTGAAGCTTTCTAAAAACACCCTTATAGACACACCCAGAAGTGTCTTTCTGTGATGATTTTGAATTCAGACAAGGTGATGATTATGATTAACATCACAGTGTCAACCGATGTAGCTACTGCTACTCTTTCCTAGTAAGCATAGACGGCAGGAAGAAGCTGTTCCGTGCAGCCAAGTCCTTGAGCTCTCCTACTATGCTCTTCATACAGCATCCAATATGTAAAGTGCACAAAAGCCACCCAAGGACTTTGCCTTCTAGACCCAATAATGGAACTCTATTAGCTTAGTGAGGAGAATAGAAAAAAATGAAAAAAGAAAGACTATATACAACTTTCTTTGTACCTCTCTCACATCTTATAGGGTTCCTAAACTTCAGGATAGTAAGAGAAATAAAAATATATGTCAGTTGATTATTTTATGTGTCTTTCCCATTTATTTGCTGTGTGTGTGTGTGTATGTGTGTGTGTGTGTGTGTGTGTGCGCGCGTGTGTGTGTGTCACAGTACACATGAAGAAGTCAGAGGAAAAAATGTAAATGGATTTTTCTGTGCCAGCAGCTTCTCAAACAACCACTCAGAGTCTTAATTATAAATACTTGGCCAATAGCTCAAGCTTATTATTAGTTAACTTTGACACTTAAGTTAACCCATATTTCTTATCTATACTTTGCAGCCTGACTTGGTACCTTTTCCCAGTATGGCATGCCCATCTCGCTTCTCACTGCATCTGCTCGCAACTCAGACTCTGCCATTCTTCTTCCCAGCCTTCTCTCTGTGTCAGGCTGTCTTGCCCAATCTCTTCCTGCCCAATGATCAGCCAATCAGCTCTCTATTAACAATGAGAACAATGTGTATTTACAGTGTACAAAGATTGGTCCACAGAAACTACTTTATTAACAATGAGAACAATGCGTATTTACAATATACAAAGATTGGTCCACAGCGACAATAGGAGTCAGTCCTCTCCTTCACAGTGTGTGTTCCAGGAACCAAACTCCGGCCATCAGCCTTGAATCACCCCTGAATCACCTCATCAGACTTGCCATCACTTCTTTCTACAAACCCAGAAATTATAGGTTTCCTATAGGAGAGTCATTTCATACAGATATCACAGGTACAAGAAAAAAGCACAACGAGAGATCTGATTGATTGGCTTCACTTGGGGCCAATCAAACACTACTGTTATCTTCTTAATAGAGTAGAGCTTAATCTCAAGCTTTTACTGACCACGAAAATGCTCACAATATTTGGGTTTCTCAACTGTGATCTTTCATATGAAGAAGCTTGATCAAGACTCTGTGACGCTATTGAAGTGTAGTGGAAGAGGCTATGAAAAGTTATTGGCAAGAATGTCCCACAAAATATGAAAACAGCAAAGATTCAATGAGTTGAAATAACATATGATAGTGATCTATACTGGCACTGGACTATACTGGCAGTGGACTACACTGGCACTGGACTATACTGGCAGTGGACTACACTGGCACTGGACTATACTGGCAGTGGACTACACTGGCACTGGACTATACTGGCAGTGGACTACACTGGCACTGAACTATACTGGCAGTGGACTACACTGGCACTGGACTGTACTGGCAGTAGACTACACTGGCACTGGACTACATCGGCACTGGACTACACCGGCACTGTTCTACACCGGCACTGGACTACACCGGCACTGGATTACACTGGCACTGGACTGTACTGGCACTGGAATTTTTCTCTGATATTGCCTTCTACCGAAATCCTTACATCCTACTAGACCAGTAATTCTCAACTTCTCACATTGGTCACCTAAGATCATTAGAAAAAACAGATGTTTACATTATGGTTCATACCAGTAGCAAAATTACAGTTATGAAGTAGCAACAAAAATAATTTTATGGTTGGGAGGGTCACCACAACCTGCAGAGTTGGATTAAAGAGTCGCAGCATTAGAACTTTGAGAACCACTGCTGTAGACGCTACTTAATGTGAAAGAGAAGATAGTGGAAGAACTCCCCCATCCCTTAGTTGGTTAGTTTGTGAGATATGATTGCCTTAGCCAATGACCACATCCTAGTTGCTTTGCTGTTGCTGCGATAAGCACAATTTGTGATAAAACGCTTATTTGGTTTAAAGTTTACAGTCCATCATTGAGAAAAAAACAAAACAAGAACTCAAGACAGGACCTCAAGGCAGGAACTGAAGCAGAAACCAGAGAAGAACGCTGCTTACTGGCTTGTTCTGCTTGCTTTCTTATACAACTCAGAACCATCTGCCCATGAGTGATACCACCACATCAATTATTAATCAATAAAATACCCCACAAACACGGCCACAGGCCAGTCTGATGAAAGCGTAACTGAAGTTCCCTCTAGAAGAAAGCTCTAGAGTATGACAAATTGACAAACTAAGACAGCCCAGGCTTCTTCGTCTCTTTGTCTTTCACCTCTGAAATTTGGAATCTCCTTTAATTTGGTTCTAAATCAGAAACCTCCAGGTGCTCAGTGCAAGGCAGGAGAGTCACGAGGCCCTGCCACTGCTTGTCATGAATACAGTAGGCTATCCTCAATTGTCTCTCTGTAAACATTCTAGGCACTAAAAAAGCCAAAATAAGTAAAACTTGCTAAGGTATCATCTTGAACGAACTGTGACGCTTAGGGAAAGCAATAACACATGTGATGCAAATACATTTTATGCTACAGGATGGCATGTGCAAGTAAGTGTTCAATGTGAGACACACATTATGGCTAAATGGATTCCAGAGAACGGAAGACCAAACGGGAAACCGAGGCTGTACAGAGCGTATGTTATCTTATACCGGATGGTATTTTTGTCTGGAGGAGGGAGGGAGTGAGAGCTTGTGAAGCCCCCGGTTTAGGTGAGGGCTTGGGGAGAGGGAAAGTGCTGCGATGAGAAGATAAGCCTTAGCCGAGGGCCAGAGCCCTGAAGGGATGCTGGAAGACTGGTCTCACTGAAGGATAAAGGGAAGAGCAGCCATTTGAACAGAGGAGATGCTGGGAGATGCTGCAAGCCAACTCACAAATAACTGAGTACATCTTTTCAAATATCTGTTTTTAGGAGACTTTCTACAAGAATAAGCAACATTTGGTCAGAAAACCTTCTGTGCACTAATAGCTCTTAATAACAAAGGTATATGGATGAATAGGAGGGGAAAGAATGCCCAACAATTATGGCTTCAATCAAGTAAAATTGATCCTCGGTTGTAAACGAAGAGGTAATGCACAGCATTCATTCTTGTAGTTGATGCTGGGTGTAAGTGGTGTGGTCTTCAGTGAAAACAAGGCCCTCAAATTTTCTAAAACTGCATGGCAAATGTTTAAGAAAGATTAAAAACCAAGGCAATTCTCCCCCCACCCCACCCCCACACACCCTTGATAACCTTAAGGCTGAAAAGGAAAATGCCACTCACTTCTCCACGCCCACACAGATCCCTGAGCCCACACTGTTGCCAGGGCTGGGGTGGTAATCTTGCTTTCCTTTCACGGGGTCCAGGGCAGTATAATCGCTCTGAGTAACTTCACACTGAGGACTCACGTTTCAGATCTGGCTTAGAAGCATCCAGCATGAAAGCAGTTCACAGACCCAAGCAGGGTCTCCAGTTACTGGGAATGAACAAAACTTGTTGAGAAAGAGGAAGTGGGTGTGGGGGACCCAACGGGAAGCTGCTGGATTTCTCAGTTCCTCCTCTTCCTTTTTCTACTCCAAGTCCCCCTGGTCCTATGTCTTCAGAAGCACCAGCTACTTTCCCATCACAATGTAAAACAAGTCGCTACAAAATAGAGGCACCAAATTTTCATGCAGTTAGTTGGGAAAGTTTTTTATAGCTGTCTGTACTTATAAAATATTGCCCAATTACTAAAAAAAAAGTCCAAAAATAGTCCCTTTTCTTCCTGTAGCATATAGATGGAAGGCATGGCAACTGTCTAACCCAAACTAAGCACAAACCCCAAAGCTCTAGACCTAGCTTCACATTTCCACAGCCCCGATGTTCACTGGAGACCAACCACACAAGTATCAACGAGAGCACAATGTCCATGGGGTTGTGGGGACTTCATCAGGAACGACTCAGAAACAAGTTTTTCCAGAGTCCTCCACATGTCACGTTGCCCTGCAAAGCTGGGAATGCAGAAACAAAGGCTTCCAGTGTCATTTCCATTTCTGAGAAGACTGAATTAACGTTGCCAGGGAAACAAAATCTCAGTTTCCTATGAAATTCACTTTCAGCTTACCTGTTGGACCTCTCAAAGCTGGGCTGAAACATAATAAAGGGAGGGAGCTGAGGTCCTTTTATTAAAAGCTCTCGAAGCACATATTTCCCAGGTAAAGATAATCCCAAAAGAATGGATTGGGGCAACACTCGTCTTAAAAGAGATTCAGCTCCACCCGGACTGAGTGTGTACTATGGGGGTGATGGGATCGCCATTAGCTGATGCCCTCCAGGGTCTTTCTCACAGTAACGGAGGAAGTGCTGGACTCTGAAATTTCTCATCTCCATTTCCAGTGGCCACAGTTGAACTCAGGATTCTCTGTTAGAACTTGTAAGCTATGAGCATGAGGCAGCAACAGAGCAGAGAGGACTGGGACTAATGACTCTAGGAGAGCTGGAGTAGCATGGGGAGAGTAGAGACCATGTGGGGAAGGAGGAAAGAGAGAGATGGAAAGAGCCTAGTGGTTAAGGTTGAAGCATGAGAAGAACTAACACCGTAAAACAGACGACACCAGTACCGCTTGCCTCAGGGCACATCAGGTGGTGAGGGTGATCTAGAGCAGGGCCGTGGGTCCCACACAAATGTAGATGCACCTGGGCAGGAGTGGGCTTTTCTCTCCCTTAGCCAGAGTGCGCTGTTGTCTTCAGCCAGAACGGCAAGAATTTCACAGAATGATTTTGTTAATAGCTGTGCACTCCCAGTGATTTGGTGAATCCCAATCTTAATCCATCATCAATTCCTAAGGACCAGGAAGAGGTTCGTGTTTTCCAAATCTCAGCCAAAACACTGTTTCCCAAATACACCTAGCCCAGCTCTGCAGACTAGATTTCATCCATGTTACAGTCTCTCAAAGCTTTGCTCATACTGTCTTCAGATCCCTTACCATCGGAAGCTACACATTTCTATTTTTCTTTCTTTCTGTTTTCCTTTTATTAGACTGCAAGACTCTTACTATTAAAAATATATATGTTTGTTTCCACTCAGAACTATGTTCTCAGTTTCTGCATGGAGCCTGACACACAGTAGCTGCTCAGCTAATGTTGGTTGCCTAAATGAATGTACCTCAAGCATATATGTCTAAAAGGAATCAAACCATCCCATAAGAAACAAGGATGGCAAGTCAGCCTGGCCCTTGAGAGGCTTGCCTAGCAGGTACCTATTTCCTAACAGTGTTGCTCAAAGGGTGAGCCAGATAAAATGTGGGTCCAGGATGAGTTTGAATAGCTTTATCATCCACATATAATGTTGTCTCCGTATTTAGCTTTTTGCTTTTGGTAAGCGTTCAAAATGATATTCTGAATAACTTTTTGGGGGAGGGGTGCTGTTGACTTCAGCCAAGGATCACTTGTCTTTCCTGAGACCGGAAAGATTTGGACCTCGTGAGTAAACAGCCTGTTGGATAAGACACAGAAACCTCAACAATGTTTGCCAGCCTCCTAGCAGGTTACAACGTCTGCCCTTGCCAGCTCAACTTGGGCACTTGAATGCCGTTTCCTTGTCCCCTCAAAGTTTCTGAAAAGACCTCCTGCTGAAAGCAGGCATCCAGAGTCACGCGGAGAAGTGTAGTACCCAAGAATTCCTCCCTCAACATGGACTTGATAATTAAGTCCAGCTGCAGTGAGAAGCGGCCGACCATACATTTGAGAACATTTAAATAATGAGGCTGGGTCTTAGTATTAATCCAAAAGCAGTCCGTTTGTTTCTGTTATTGTGTTCGTGCTACTAAAGCAATGAAGGAAATACATTAAGAAAAAAATGGCAGACAAAATCCCCTAAAGTAAATCTGTTAAGGCCACCCTGACGGCTGAGTCGACATCCAGAAGAACACTAGGAAGCACAAGGGAGCCGGAAGCCACCAGAGCTATCCAAAGTCCAGAGTTTCTGGAGACAGAAGTAGTCGGAGTGCTATGAGTCAGAGACACCTCCCTTGACTTCGGGCTCTGCTGAGGTGACTGACCTTGGAGGAACCCTCCGCCTCTCTGGGCCTCTGTTCCCTGATTTTAGACATGAAGATAACAGCACAACTGCCTACCAGCAAGAACTATACAAGGAGATGCCATCCTGCACCAGCCCGAAGGGAGTATATTCATTCATTCTACTGGGCATTTTTCTATAAACTGTCTTCCTCGTCGCTCCATTTTTATCTCTGTTACAAAAACGAACCACTTATGGATCATTTATTTGTGCCGCCGACTCCTATATTTTGCTTAATCAGTGGTGCCATTCTTTCGGCTGCACTGTGTCTGTGGCTGTAATGTGTCTGTGGCTGTAATGGTGTGATTCAGAGCAATTGTGTTGTTGCAGTCTCCGAAAACAAGAAAAAGAGATGGAGGGGGAGGAGAAGAGGAGGAGAAGAGACTGTGTACTGGAGGAAGAGAGAGTAAATGAGGACAAGCACATCCCAGAAGCAGATACAAAACCATATTTGATTATACGCATTTGTCAGGGTTCTGGTCTGACCAGGCAGACATGGGCGGTGGTAAGTGATAAATACGGCTGGAAAGGCTCCTGGCTGTCTGCCTTCCTCTGTGCTTCTCCTCCCTTGTCCACACCCACTTCCCTTTAACCCCCATCTGCAGCTCCCCAAATCCACTATCCCTTACCCCCTCCGTAACCAGTTTCATGAACTTTGACCCCCTTGTACAGACTCATCTCATACCCTCTCTGCTTTGTCCAACTCCAGCGTTCTCTCCTCTATGTTCAAAGCAATTTGGCCCCCAGGTTCTTCTCTTGTAGCCTGTCTTCAAAAGATTCCTCAACCCAAGACTGACTCAGTTCACTTCTTGACCCCAGTTCTGTCTCCTGAGAGCTCATTCCTGCTCCTTATTGCCTTGAACAGGAGGACCAGGAAAATGTCCTCTTGATGATGCACGTATAGCCCAAGACTCTGTGTAGCTTCGGTGCCTGTCCTGGAACTAGCTCTAGGATCCGCCTGCCTCTGCCTCCTGAGTGCTGAGTGCTGGAATTAAAGGCGTGTGCCACCACCACCCAGCTAACACTGTGAATTTCAATTATTCACACTGACATATAATAAGATGCAAAACCATAGGTTTTACAGTCATGATTTCTAAAGTCAAATATTTAAAATTCTAAAAATAGTAGAGTCAACCCACACTGTTAAACAGTTTGGATATCAGCATTTCCATGACACAAACAAAGCAGGGCTGTTGATCAATGAAAGAAAGTTGTGTTATTTAAATAACTGAATTGGAAAATTGAGAAAGTGCATCAACTTAACTTAGGATCAGTGAGGAAATAGTATTTATACAGTCACTAGCATAAGTCGCAAAGGGGAATGTTTAATCAAAATTACAGTGGCCTTGCTACCCTTTCGTGTGGTTTGAAGGTGTCCCTCACAGGTTTGTATAACAGAATCCTGGTCCCTGGTGTGATAAGGAAAGAGGTGTCTGGACTGTTGAGATGGAGAGCCTGCTGGGAGGCCTCTCAAGGTGCCACCCTTGAAAGGAAATATTACAGCCTGAATGGAACCGCAGTTACTCCCAAAGAGCAAGACTAGCTATCCCCCACTCTCCTTGGCCTCTTGTCTTATCATGTGAGTTCTCTCTCTCACATATATTTTTTTCCCATAATACTATCTACCATGAGTCCTACATCAGAGCCTAAATAAAGGAGATTAATTATGCAATTTTGTATTTTCAGACTCCAAAACCTTTCCTCCAAAGAAGGTTCTTTTCTTTTTTTTTTTTTTTTCTTTTTGGGTTTTCAAGACAGGATTTCCCTGTAGCTTTTGGAGCCTGTCTGGAACCAGCTCATGTAGACCAGGCTGGCCTCGAACTCACAGAGATCCGCCTGCCTCTGCCTCCCAAGGGCTATAATTAAATACATGTGCTTGCAATGTGTTGCTATTTTAATGAGAGGCAGACTTCAGCTGGGCAACCAACTTGAATGGCCCAGAATCAGGACTTTCTCCTAACTAAAAGCTGCCATGATGAGCAAAAGTAATACAAAGTCTGTTCCTCTAGTTTCTAGTTAGCTTCAGCTCTCAAATTGACACATCTCAGAGCTATATGAAGGGTTCTGGAGGGGGATTGCCCTGACAACACTGGCCTTTGAGCATGCCTGTAGGCATTTTCTTCATTGATGATTGACATAGTAGGCCCCAGCCTGCTGTGGGCGGTCCCATCCCTAGGTAGGGTGTCCCACACTATATAAGAAAGCAGACTGAGCAGATGCTTGGGATAATCCTCTAAGCAGCTTTCTTTCATGATCCCTGCTTCTGATCCTATTTGAGTTCCTGCCCTTTGTGATAATGAGCTACAATCAGATCCATAAGGCACATAAAATCTTCCTTTCCAAGTTCATGGCAACAGAAAGCAACACGCCCAGCTTAAAGCTTCCATATTACATTCTATATTATCTTATTAATATACCCAGTTTAAAGCTTCCATATTACATTCTATATTATATTATTAATATGCCCAGTTTATAGCTTCAATATTACATTCTATATTATTCTATATTCTGCACTTATTTTTAAATAATAGGAGAGAGTATAAAGGCTAAACAAAGGTTTGTTACTATCTTTCCTTTATTTGTAAAGTAATATTACATGATTAATTGTAGTCTAATTCACAAACACTTAAACACCTAAAATGAAGTATCTATTAGGACACTCAGATGTTCAAAATTACATAGCAGTATATGGGATTTTTCTTAGCCAAACAATGATGCCAAATACTAATGACATTCACATTCTTATTATTATTTAGGAGACAGACATTACATAAACTATGTAAAAGAAGAACTACTTTGATCAAAAGTAAGGATAAATAACCTTAACCTACTTCTCTGTGCCTCCATCCTCCCATGGTTCCATGGAGCACAATAAGAAAAGCTGGGCTTATTTTGAAATGCAAAGTTTTGTAGTCATGGAAAGGATGCAACAGGGAAAACTAAAGGGGATATTAACTGGTGAAACACATGAAATGCATCAGCTTCAAAGAACGTGACTCTAGAATTGGGCTTGCTAGGATAGATGCTATGGACCTGGTCTTGCTAAACGCTCAGCCTCCTCTGATCCAGACAGCCTGTTTCCATCATCAGGAGCCACCAACCAGAGCAGTGAGAGCAAGAGGAAAGCCATCTCTGGACAGTGAACTCTCCTTACACCTGCACACGCAGAAGCCTAGGAGAGCATCAGGGCATTGCCATTTAATTACTGCATGTGACCAAAGGGCTGTCCCTGTTTGAAGCTCCAGTAATCACGGCAGAAGAGACCCACATTCTCATTCATCCTATATAGTAGCGATGACCGGAAAAATGCGAACAACCAGTGGTGGTGTGTTATGAAGAAAGCTAAAGTGGGTAGACCAAGAATCATGCCCCCCCACACACACACAGCATGATCTTGAAAAACCAATTAGGCACACCTGCTTAGACAGTAGCAGCTTTGGAATTGTTTTTCTCTTTCTATACTGAATATAAGATGGGCCTGGAGTTCATTCCTGTGTAGACTGGGATTCTTTTTCCTGAGAAGATCCTTCTAGAGCAAGAAGTTTCTTCCCTGTGGGTTTGAGGAAGAATCTCTCCTGTATGTTTTTGCTTGCTTCTCCCCACCAAAGTAGTGAGAGATCCAGGATCAAGAATAGAAATCAAGTTGAGAGAAAGGAAAACAGTAAGGCTACTGAGCATCCCTCGGGAAAGGAGTACCAAGCATGCCTTGGAAGAGAAGTACCAAGCATCCCTTGAAAGAAGAATACTAAACATCCCTGGAATAGGAGTACAAAGCATCCCTGGAAGAGGAGTTCCAAGCATCCCTTGGAAGAGGAGTACCAAGCATCCCTTAGAAGAGGAGTACCAAGCATCCCTTGGAAGAGGAGTACCAAGCATTCCTGGAAGAAGAGTACCTTCCTTGGAAAAGGAGTAAAATGGTGCTGGCCTCTAAGTACAGCCACGGTTTCAAATATTTCAAGTGAGTTTTTTACATCTCCCACAAGAACATATAAAAGATATGGGCTCCTTGGTGTGAGAGGTCCTTCTGTCTATGTGTTGCTTTTATTGGTTGACGAATAAAGAAGCTGCTTTAGGCCTGTTGATAGGACAGAACTTAGGTAGGTGGGGAAAACTAAGCTGAATGCTAGGAGGAAGGGCAGAGGCAGGGAGATGCCATGGAGCTGCTGTTGAAGATAGACATGCTGAAACTTTGCTGGTAGGCCACAACCTCGTGGTGATATACAGATTAATAGAAATGGGTTAAATTAATATAAGAGTTAGCCAATAAGAAGCTAGAGCTAATGGGCCAAGCAGTAATTTAGTTTCTACGTGATAATTTCAGGGCTGAGCAGCCGGGAACCAATAAGCGGCTCCTTACTACAGTTCCTGATGAACACCTTCAGAGCTCAAGATACCCAAAGTCTCCTTTCTGCCATGAGAAAAGAAATTAACATTGTCAGTGCTTTTCTGAAAGATTTACCATTATTTGCATGAAGCTAGCAAGCCAAGAGCCTAGATTTGCCCAGGCCCCACCCCCAAGCCTTGAGAAAAGTCTTTAAAAATGTGTTGACAGCTGAGCAGTTGTGGCACGCCTTTAATCCCAGCATTCAGAAGGCAGAGGCAGGTGGATCTCTGTGAATTTGAGGTCAGCTGGGTCTACAGAGAGAGTTCTAGGACAGGCTCCAAAGCTACACAGAGAAATCCTGTCTTGAAAATAAATAAATATATAAATAAAAATAAAACAAACAAAAAATGTGTTCACATGGTCATATATGAAAAAAATGCCAAAGTCCTAATCTCCCTTCATTTTTATTCATGCTGATGTTCTCCACATATGCTTGAAGTCCTTGAAAACATGTATCCACCTAATTGCCATCAGACACAGTAAAAGTATAAGCAGCCACACTGCCAAACACACAAGAACTTAGTATCTCCCTTGCTATGTGAAAAATGGCATTTAGCTTCTACCTTGTTGCACACAAATATAGATTCTCCCCAAAAGTCCGATGAAAGAAACAAACTGCTTTGACTGTTGAGGTGTGCACTTTCTGATAGTACCAGTTACCACAATTCCCACATTCTCAAATAAAACTAGAAATGTTGGGGCTGGAAAGACTGCTCAGCAGATAGAGCACTAGATGCTCTTGCAGAGGACCCAGGTTTGATTCCCAGTGTTCACGTGGTGTCCCATACCCACCATCTACAACTAGTTCCAAAAGAGCGGATTCCTTCTTTGGGGCTCTGTAGACACGGGCATGCACATGGTTCACATGTATACATGGAGGCATTCACACATACATATAAAATAAAAACAAAACTTTTTCTAAAAAAAGAAATGAGAATCCACCCAAACTGTTTTGTTTCCAAAAGTACATGAATAAACACTGTTTTGAACTCTTAATACCATCGATCTCAGCACAGACATAATTAATAGTGTGCTAAGCTCCTTTGCTTGACATCCATACTTTAATGGACTCATTAAAAGGTTTAAGTGATATTTATTAGAAGTAAGTTAAGTCCACTCCCTTCTCAGCCTCTCTTTCCTCCCAAGGGTAAGGGTGATGATGGGGTAGGACAGCGAACCACTCACCACAAAACATGAGGTCAGCCATAGAACAGACTTCCTTATGTAAGAACCTAAAAACAAAATGCAGCCCACAAGCTATAACAATGTGCTAACATCCGCAGATGGTCAGGTTAGCTGCAGGGGGCCTTCAGAAACCTTCCTGCACTTATCTGAAAGACAAACATAATCTCTGTGTTCCCAAAAAAGTAGTAATTGAGTCCTTTACTCGAACTTACAAGACAATGACCACTTACCACTAAATATGTGCCCAAAGTTGCCCACAAAAGCTTTGTGCTTAGTTCTTGGATGCAACCCTACTAACTCAGATATGATGCATGAATTTCTGTAGGTGTGGTTTGCTTTGAGTGACACCTAATATGGAATCAGCTTCAGAGTATCTGAAACTTCACCTTCGGATTCAGCCTTCCCATCTAGAAAAGACTTTTTAAAAAGAAAAACAAAGCTGTCTAACCACATAGGGAGTTGTTGTTTATGTGTGTTTGTGCTCGAGGGGCTCATCGAAGAGTAATACCTATGCTAATACCTATGGTGTCACAGACCATGGGAAAATAAAACACCAGACAGGTGCAGGGAACAGCAGGTGACACCACAAAGGGAAGGGTTGGAGACTGGGAGACACTAAAGATGACTCCCAGCTTTTCCAAATTCCATGGTTTATCAGTGTTGGCACCAGGACTATGTACACAACAGTCATGTTTCCTACAGTGCTAATGAGGATTTTGCATCAATCATAAACTAACCCTCAGTTTTCTCTAATACCAATGATACATATACACCATGTAGCTTGCTGTCTTAGTCACTGTTCTGTTGCTATGAAGAGACATCATGACCATAGCAACAATGCTAAGAGAAAGCATCTCACTGGGAGCTTGTTTGCAGTTTCAGAAGTTTAGTCCATTATTATCACGGCAGGGAGCATGACGGAATGCAGGCAGGCATAGTGCCAGAGAATTAGTTGAGAGTTGCATCCTGATTGATCTGAAGACAGACAGAGAGAGAGAGAATGTGAGCGAGCTGGCATGGGCATGGGTTTTGGAAATCTCAAAACCCACCCCCAGTGACACACTCCTAATCATTCTCAAAGAGTGCATCTCCCTAGAGAGCCAGTATTCGAATATGTGACCTATGGGGGCCATCCTTATTCAAACCACTGCACTTACTGAGAGCAGAAAGGAAAATTCCAGAATTATAGCAAGCATTTCTGTATTTCTGCGTGGCTCAGAACATTCTGTGTGAGACTGAAGCCTCCTCTGCTCATGCTTCATTAACGTCATGTCTTTCTTATTAGACCAAAGCCCACATGACCGCACTCAGTGAAACATTTCCAGGTTATTTACACTTACAAGACATGACCAGGATAAAATTCCTAGTGATGCTCACACCTGTAAGTGTGAGATAAGGAATGGGATGGAAAAGTAAATAAATTGAATAATTATAATATATAGAAAAGATCCTTCCCTCTCTTTTTCTATGTCACTTTCTCATTCTTTATTTTAGAAAAGTGGGGAGCTGGTGGTGATTCTGTCTGGAGCAAGAGTGTCTCTCATTGTGGGCATAGATGGAACGTGGTCCTTGGTGCAGGAACATGCCTGGCTTTTCTAAGCAATATGGTCAGAACTTCTAGATCACAATGAGGAAAAGCACTGTGTGTGTGTGTGTGTGTGTGTGTGGTCTGTCATTTGACCCAAAAGGTAACAAGGGAGCATAGCAATCATGACCATCACGACAGAAATGGAGATACTCTAAAGAAAAACTCTACCTGCCTCCAGACTGTTGGAATTTCCCCAGGGTTCTCATGCTAGAAAAGGATTAGGCCCTGGTGCTAGGCAGAGTGAGAATTTGTCCCCGAGAAAGAGATTACACAGGAAAGAGATTATGCTATTCTGAAAACAGACCACCTTGCAGGGGAGAGCTTGCTGAGACAATGGTGATGCATAGGACCATACCTTGAACCTTGAACAAATCTGCTAAGTTAGGTAAATCTATTTGTCTATATTTAAAGATAAACCTTATGTTTAAACAAAAATGGTTCGGGCATGACAGGGGGTTGTCAAAGGAACTCTCTGTTCCTCTTCTTAACATAGCCAAGTAGAAAAAATAGATCTCCTTTTTCACAATGAATTATGAAGATGGCCCTTTAAGAACAATTGGCCAAAATTGACTTCTTCGTTTTGTTAGGACCCAGGCCCTGATCCTAACAACTCTAGTAGTAGAGTCTTAGAAAGGATTTTGGGATTTCTTCCAAAGACGATGAGACACCAGCTCTACCTGGTAGAGGGTTTGGGTCAAGAGTGACTGCTTTGCATTGTGCTTTTCTACAGCGCAGATAGTTCCTTGAGTAAGCACCATGGGCAGCATTAGGAGAAGTTAAGAGAGTAGTGAGATTATTTGGATCAGAAAGGATGGCTTAGACAAAGATAAGAAATGGTAAGTCTTTCAGTAGACTTAGAAGAGGAGCCAAGAAGATTGGTAATGCCATTAAAATGAAATAAAATAGTAAAGGAGGATGTTTAATTTCTGGCCCAAACTAGAAAACATGATTAGCATTTAGTAATATGGGAAAACCTAAGGAATGAGGAGTTTTACCAAATGCGTGCCTCTTTTGAGCACGGTAACTTGTAGATGGTTTTGCGGAGTCAAGGAAAGGAGCAAACTATTGAGAAGGGTTTTGGGTAATTAAACAGAGCTGCCGAGCGAGCAATCTCTAGTTCAGAAGCAAGGTCTCAGGTGTTACACAAATATGGCAGTCGTCCCCCTGAGCACGGCCTTGTCAGCCGTGGTCAGATGGATGCCCAGGGCAACAGGAAAAGAGAGAAGAGAAAAATCCTTCTGGAAGGATGAAGAACACATCCATCATCAGGGTAATAAGTTTCAATGAACCATTGAGGATAAAATTTATTGCTACTTATGCACATATTATGTCAATCAAACTTCATATTGGGGAAAGAAGGAAACAATTTATAGTAGTGTTTTCCTTGTGTATAAAGGTATGAGCATCTTATAAACCCATGGACACACCACTACCAGAAAATCGACGCTACTGCTGTAGCAATTGTAACTTTTTCACCTAAAACTCCAAATCGCTAACTCTACTTTCATTTCAATATCATAAGCATCTGGCAACCAAAGACTGTGCTTTCTCCATTGTGTTTTTCCCCCAGAATCCTTCTGACGTAAAGGCATTGAATAAATGAAGCATTAAAAATAAAGAGGTTAAGTTAAAACCAAAAATATTTCGAGAGCTCATAGGGAAAAGATTAGCAGGGTCTTTGAAAAGTCATAAAGGGGTATGTGTAGAAATGGTCATTTTCCAATCAGGTAAATGAACTTTAAAATATAAAAAAACAATAAATTGAAAATCTTTTTAAAGAGCATTTCAGATGTTTGTTAAAATTGTATTTAAAATCATACAAGATCCTCTAATGAAAAACCCCATTTTCTTCCAATCAAAGCAGAACAGTATTAAGGTAAATGACACCTACATGGAACGAAAACCCAAGTTACATCTAGACCTTCGGGAGATCTCTAATATACTTTTCTATCAGCGATAAAATAAGTTGGTGAAAAACAACAAGTATTTTCTCTTTCAATACCAATCTTAGTTTTGATCAACCATCTTCTAATTTATCCTCAGTGGCTTTACTGTTTTCCTAACGTTCAACTCTGAAGTCACACATGGATGGTCCCACACATGGATCTCCCTCGGAGGGGGAAACAGATTAGAGTTTATGGGTAGACTGGGGGCAGAGTGGAGTGGACATTCGGAATGGGAGATTCAGTTGGGGAGGAGAAGGGGACATAGGACTGAGGGAAAGAATTCCAGGAGAGATAGCAAGAATTGGTAGGCATTTGAGGGATGGTATGGAAACCCAATGCAGTGGAAGCTTTCTAAAATATATGATGTTAACCTTAGTGAAGTCTCCAAATAATGAGGGAGATGGAATCCTGCCTCTGGTCACCAAACACAATTTCTAGGACCGGGACTAGATTACATCTTATTGAGTTGTTTGCCAAAGGGGTACCAAAAAAATCCCAAACAACCCAGGCTGTTGCCAAGACAATAGGTTACTCTTTAAAAACTGACAGCGAGGCCTCATTGCTGAAGACAGCACCCACACAACTCACTGAACATAGAGAGGGTGAACTGGTGCCTACATAGAATCTTTACCTGTACATTCTATTGTCCTTGGTATAGGAAGGTACTCTGTAGGCTATCAAAAGAGAAACGTAAACACCAATCCATCCACAAAACTGTGTTCTATAATCTGTCCTGACTATGAAATATACTAGGACAATGGTGGCACAAAGCTTGTGGGCGTAACCAACCAATGTTTGATTTGACTTAAGGCTTACTCCACAAGATGGAACTTGCATCCGATACTGCTTGGGTTGCTGAGAATCAGAGACTAGATAGTCCAGAGACCTAGGGCAAAACCAAATACTTCTGGTCTAAACAGAACAAAAAGCAGTAAAAAATGACTCCTAGTGATATTATCCTATAATCATAGGTTAGTGCCGTACTCAGGCACCATCAGAGATGCTTCCTCCTGCAGGAGATGGGAGCAAATACAGAGACCCACTGCCAGACATTATGCTGAGAAAGAAACTTTGGATCACATTGTTTTAAATGGGATATTTCTATCAAATCCCTTTCCCCAGAATTCAGGGAATCCAGCAGAAGAGGAGGGAGAGAGAGAGTAGAAGATCCAGAGAGGATGGAAAACACCAGGAGAACAAGGCCCTCTAAATCAACTGAGCTATGAACTCACAGAGACGGAAGCAGCAAGCACACGGTTGCTAACAGGGGTCTGACCAGGTCTTCTATGTACATATTATAGCTTTCAGTTTCTTATTTTTATGGGACTCCTGAGTGTGTGAATTAATGGGTCTCTTGATTCTAGTGACTTATCTTAGGGTTCTTTTCCTTCTGTTGGTTGCCGTATCCAACTTTGATATGATAGTTTTATCTTATTTAATTTTATTATATTTTGTTTCATTAAAACAAATAAAATAGCCTTTATTACAAAAAAAATAGATGGTCGCAGTTGGTTTTTTGTTCATTTGATTTTGTTTTATAAAGTGTATGTGTGTGTATGTGTGCGCACACACACACACATGTGCATATATATGTATATGTACATCACGTGCATGTAGGTGCCCATAGAAGCCAAAAGAGGTTATTAGATGTCCTGGACCTTGCATTACAAGTGGTTGTGAGCCCAATTCCTTGTGTGTGTGCTGGGAGCCAAACCCAGGTCTGCTATGGGACAATGGTCTTTTATTCTGTCACTTTTATTATTTTTAATAAAAAGCTGATTGGCCAATAGCCAGGTAGGAAGTATAGGTGGGGCAAGCAGGCAGGAAGTAGAGGCAGGCCAATAAGAACAGAATAATTCTGGGAAGAGGAAAGATTCAGTCTGAAGTCAACATAGAGGAAGCCAGACATAGAGCAAGCAAGATGAAAATGCCTCACTGATGAAAGGTACCAAGCCATGTGGCTAACATAGACAAGAATAATGGGTTAATGTTAGATATAAGAATTGTTTAATAAGAAGCCTGAGCTAATAGGCCAACAACTTTATAATTAATGTGGTAGACCTCTGTGTATTTCTTTGGGACAAACAGCAATGGGACTGGTCGGGACAGAAACTTCTGCCAACACAGGTCCTCTGCAGTAATGCTCTTAAACTCAGAGCCATCTCCCCAGCACCAAGACTGGATTTCAATAATTTCTCATTTGGTTTACAAAAAGTTAGATTCTCATTTTTATATTGAAACACAGATTGCTTTGTATAGTTTCTTGAAGAAAAACTGGCATATAAGTATCAGGGCCATATTATCCAGTATAACCTTGAGTTCTGCACTAAATATCTCCCTCCTGAAAATAGAGGGAAGTTTCTCCATTTGCCCACAGCTCCTTTCCAATCTGTCCTCCACCTGTGTTACTGCATGAATCCCCTTTTTACCTAAGTTCATAACCTCTGAGATTGAGTGTAGGTTTTTAATCTGAAATTTCTATTTATTCTGATGGACATTTATTAAGTACAATGTGTTGGCCCAAGATTTTACCTGTCACCATTATCAATGAAATATTCTAGTCAATATTTGGCTGCTCCAGGAATCCCAAAGGCAAATTAATGTTGAAAGGTATCAATATAATACCTAAGTGTTTTTACAAGAAAATACAGATCAGTGATGTAGAGATAAATCTTATTTAAACAGAATTTTATATATATAAAATATATCCATGCAAGATATTATACCCACACGCACGTGTGTGTGTGTGTGTGTGTGTGTGTGTGTGTGTGTGTGTGTGTGTGTGTGCCAACCAAAGCAGTAAGATAGAGAGCATGGAGATATATTCCATCAAAGTAGGGGGGGCAAATATCCACTCTTTATCTTCCCCCACATAAAAAATAATTATAGCATAGTTGTACAGACTTTATAGTTAAGAGACAATATGCTTCATTCATAATTATGTCTCTAATATAGTTTTGGATAAAACTTGATATGAGAAAAAGGGTCTTACAGGAGTCAATGTCTGCAATAGATTAGAATATTGTGTGTGTCTTGAAGTGAACTCTAATAGAAGAACCCAATGAAAGATCCATAGAACTTTGAATCAAAGCTCAGTGTCTTTTCTCAGATTATTCTTCTACTTTAAAAAAAAAACATAATTTGTTTTTCTACTAAGACTTCTTTGGGGATTCTTCAGAAATATTAAACTTAAGTCTTTGACTGAGATTGGTAATACTACAAAAAAAAAAAAAACCTGACAAAAACAGATGCAAACATCTTCTACAGAAGACACCTTCACGCAGGGGCATCGAGAGTCTTAAAACTAAAGCTCCATTGATGTAAGGACCCAGTCCAAATCCAGAAAAGACAAGAGGAAAGTTCCACCATACGCCAGAGAAAACAAACACAGAATATTAGCACCAAACTTCCCACCTGGAGTTTACAACTGAACAATGAGACAGACTGAAAAATAAAAATGTTTCTAATGATTACATCAAAAAAATGGGAAATCAGCATGCAATTTTTTTTTAAAAAAAGGGGAATTTTAGTTGAAAATGCTTAAATACAACATATATTCATTGAAATTTTTTATCAGTTGTAAAGCTAAGTTGAAATAAAGATACAGGTATAAAAAGAAGTTATTTATGAAGAAAGTAAAGAGTGCACTATAGACTAAAAGAAATGAAACTATAGGAGGGAAAGAAGAGCCCGGGAGGATAAAATTGGATGACTTGATGCACATGTCTTAAAGGGTTTGATGGAAATAAGCTAGTAAATGAGAAATTTGAAATGTTTAACCCTGAAAGACAAAAATCTTAAAGTTTGGGAACCCAATGAGTTCCAAGAATGAGAGTATAAAAATAATCTCACGTGTCACACCGTACTAATAGCCATAACACTCAAAAGGTAAGGAGAAAATATTCGAAACATCTGGAGAGAAGAGGCACATTATCTACTAATAATAATGTGTGGTTCAGTTTCAGTCAACTCAATAGCAGTAATGTAAACTAAAATTGATGAAATAATGTATTATGTGTTAAGCTAGAATAACTCTCAATCTATAATTCCATATTGAGTTAAACTATCATTTAAGAACAATGATGAACTAAATGTGATATGTGGGGTTATCATTAAAATGCCCTTACTGGAAGAACTTCTAAGCATATGATTAGAAAGGAACTATCAATTTAAAGGAAAAGAAGAATAAGCAAAGAGACTGAAAAACATCAGAAACTGTATGAAAGCAGTCACGTGTGTGACCTAATTATAGCAGTTATTAACTTTAGAAATACACAAGCAAAATGAAGCTAAACTAGTTATGACAAAATGATATGTGATTATAGAGCGGGCCGGAGCAAGCTACCTCCGCAGAAGCAGATAGAAGTGAGCATCCGCCAAGGAGCAACCCCAAGCCAGGGACGTCTGCAGGACCGGGCCTGAGCCAGGGACCTCCACGTGGGTAGGTACAAGGGAGCAACTGCTAAGAGATCAGGCCCCTGCCAGAGACCTCCAAGGGACCAGGCCCAAGCCAAGGAAATCCAAGGGAGCAGGCCCAAGCCAGAGACCTCTGCAGGAGAAGGTATGACGGAGTTACTGCCAACAGAGACCTCCGCAGGAAGGGCTCAAGCCAGGGTCATCTGTGGGAGCAGGACCAAGCTAGGGACTACCATGGGAACAGGCCCAAGCAAGTTACAGAGCAGGAACAGGCCCAAGCAAGCAATCTTTACCAAAGTAGGCCCTAATAACCACAGGAATTGCAGAGCAACCACTTGAAGTGCCAAGAGACCTCCAGGAATGATGAGTAACCTCTGGGGTGACTAGAATCATGGCCCAGACTGCATCACAAGGAGCAACCATCTGAACCTTGGATCCACTGGCATCTGGAAGACTGATCATCAGAGACACAGTCCCAACTACACCAATCAGAAGAAAAGATGGATAGGCAAGGTAAGAACACACTCAACACCACAAAGAGCAACATGACACCAACAAAAACTAGGAAGACTTAAACACCCGAGTATAGTTGAACCAGAAAAAAATAATGTAAAAATATAATTTTAGGAGAATGTTTGAGGCTCTTAAAAAGGTAATGAAAAATTTCCTCAAAGAAATGGAGGAAAAGATGAAAAAAATTGGAAGAAATCAACAAATCCCTTAAAGAAAACCAAGAAAAAGCAACCAAACAGATGAAAGAAAAGATTCAAGACTTGAAAACCAAAATAGAGGCAATAAAAAAACATAAACTGAGGGAATTCTGGAAACAGAAAATATGGGGAAATGATCAGGAACCACAAATGCAAGCATAAACAGAATACAAGAGATGGAAGAGAAAATCTCAAGTGCTGAAAATACAATAGAATAAATATACTCATCAGTCAAAGAAAACATTAAATCTAACAAAAAATTAACACAAAATATCCAGGAAATATGGGACACCATGAAAAGACCAAAACTAAGAATAATAGGGATAGAAGAAGAAGTCCAACTCAAAAGCACAGAAAATATATTTAACAAAATCAAAGAAGAAAACTTTCCCAACTTACAGAGAGATGTGCACATGAACAGACAAGAAGCTTAAAGAACACCTAATAGACTGGATCAAAAAAGAAAAAGTCTCGTCACCACACAATAAACAAAACACTAAACATACATAATAAATAAAGAATATTAAGAGCTGCAAAGGATAAAGGCCAAGTAACATATAAAGGCAGACCTATCTGAATTATACCTGACTTTTCAAGGGAAACAACGAAAGCTAGAAGGTTCTGGTCAAGCATTATGCAGACATTAAGAGACCACGGATGCCAGCCCAGACAACTATGCCCAGAAAAACTTCCAAGTACCATAGATATACAAAACAAGCTATTCCATGACAGAACTAGATTTCACCAATACCTAGCTGCAAACCTAGCCCTACACAAAGTACTAGAAGGAAAACTCCAACCCAAGGAAGTTAGCTATATCCATAAAAACACAGATAATAGATGATCTCAAAGTAGAAAATCCCCAAAGAAGGGGAAAACATACAAAATAATATCACAAGCAACAAAAACTAAACTAGTAGGAACCAGCAATCCCTGGTTATTAATACCCCTTAATATAAATGAACTCAACTCACCTATAAAAAAAACATATGCTAACATATTGGAAACAAAAACAGACTCCATCCTTTTGCTGCATAAAAGAAACATACCTGAATCTCAAAGACAGACATCACCTCAGAGTAATGGGTTGGGAAAAGATTTTCCAATCAAATGGACCTAAGAAACAAGCTAACAAAATAGACTTCAAACAAAAATCAATCAGAACAGATAAAGTATATTTCATATTAGTCACAGGAAAAATCCATCAAGAGGAAATCTCAATAATGAATGTCTATTCCCCAAATAAAAGGACTCCCTCAAATGTAAAAGAAACACTTCTAAAGTTTAAATCACACATTAAACTACACACACTAGTAGTGGAAGACTTCAACACCCCACTTTCACCACTAGACAGGTCTGCCAGAGAGAAACTTAACAGAAAAATAAAGGAACTAACAGATGTTAATACTTAAATGGAATTAACAGATATCCATAGAACATACTATCCAAACACAAAAGAATATGCCTTCTACTCAGCACCTCATGGAACCATATCAAAAAATGACCACATACTAGGTAACAATGCTCACCTGAAACACCAATGTGTTAAGGAAGAAATTAAAGACATCCTAAAAATCAATGAAAATGACCACACAGCATGCCCAAATGTAAGGGACACAATGAAAGCCATGTTAAGAGGAAAGTTCATAGCACTAAATGCCTACATAAAGAAGTTGGGAAAATCTACACAGTGAGTTAACAAAACACCTGAAAACTCTAGAACAAAAAAGAAGCAAACTTACCAAGGAGGAATAGATGGCAGGAAACAATCAAATTGAGGGCTGAAATCAATAAAATAGAAACAAAGAAAACGATACATAGAATCAATGAGACAAACAGTTGGTTCATCGAGAAAATCAACGAAATAGACAAACTTTTATCCAAACTAACCAAAAGGCAGAGACAGAATATCCAAATTAACAAAATCAGAAATGAAAAGAGGGACATAACAACAGACATGGAGGAAATCCAGAGAATCATCAGGTCATATCAAAAACCTATATTCCACAAAATTGGAAAACTTAAAGGAATTGGACAATTTTCTGGATAAATATCACTTACCAAAACTAAATCAAGACCAGAAGCAAATTAAACAGTTCTATATCTGTTAAAGAAATAGAAACAGTCATCAAAAGTCTCCCCCCAAAAAGCCCAGAACCAGATGGTTTCAGCTCAGAATTCTGCAAGATTTTGAAAGAAGAACTAATACCAATACTCCTCAAATTGTTCCACACAGTGGAAACAGAAGGAACATTGCCAAACCCTTTTTATAAGGCTACAATTACCCTGATACTCAAACCACACAAAGACATTACTAAGAAAGAGAATTACAGACCAATCTCATTCATGAACATTGATGCAAAAATACTCAATAAAATACTGGCAAACCAAATCCAAGAACACATCAGAACCATCATCCACCATGATCAAGTCAGCTTCATCCCAAAAATGCAAGGATGGTTCAGCATAGGAAATCTGTCAATGTAATCCACCATTTAAACAAAATGGGGGAAAAACCCACATGATTATCTCATTAGATGCTGAAAAAGCCTTCAACAAAATAGAACATCCCTTCATGATAAAGGTCTTAGAGAGAGCAGGGATACAAGCAACATATCTAAACATAATAAAGGCAATATACAGCAAGTCAACAGCCAACATCGAACTAGATGGAGAGAAACTCAAAGTGAACCCACTGAAATTAGGACCAAGACAAGGTTGTCCACTCTCTCCATATTTATTTAATGTTGTTCTTGAGGTTCCAGCTAGAGCAATAAGACAACAAAAGGAGATCAAGGGGATACAAATTGGAAAAGAAGTCAAACTCTCCTATTTACTGATGATATGATAGTTTACATAAGGGACCCCAAAAATTCTACCAAGGAACTTCTACAACTTATAAACACCTTCTGTAATGTAGCAGGATACAAGAGTAACTCGAAAATATCAGTAGCCCTCCTGTACACAGATGATAAATGGGCACAATAGCCACAAATAACATAAAATATCTCAGAGTAACTCTAACCAAACATGTGGAAGACTTGTATGACAAGAAGGACATTAAATCTTTGAAGAAAGAAATTGAATAAGACACCAGAAAGTGAAAAGATCTCTCATGCTCTTGGGTAGGGAGAAATAACACAGTAACAATGGCAGTCTTACTGAAAGCAATCTACAGATTCACTGCAATGCCCATCAAAATTCCTGCAAAATTCTTCACAGACTTCAAAAGAACCAAATTCAACTTTATATGGAAAAGCAAAAAAACCAGGATAGCCAAAACAATCCTGTACAATAAAGGAACTTCTAATGGCATCACTATCCCTGACTTCAAACTACCGCAGAGCTACAGTACTGAAAACAGCCTGGTATTGGCATAAGAAGAAACAGGAGGACCAATGGAACCGAATAGAAGACTTGGACATCAATCTACACATCTTCGAACACCTGATCAAAATAAATTAAAAAATATAAAATGGAAAAAAGAAAGCATATTTAACAAATGGTGCTGGCATAACTGGATATCAACATGTAGAAGAATGAAAATAGATTCATATCTATCATCATGCACAAAACTCAAGTTCAAATGGATCCAAGACCTCAACATAAAGTCAGCCACACTAAACCTCATAGAAGAGAAAGTGGGAAGTACACTTGAACGCATTGGCACAGGAGACCACTTCTTAAAACCCAGTAGCACAGACACTGAGAGAGACAATTAATAAATGGGACCTCCAGAAACTGAAAAGCTTATGTAAAGCAGAGGACACAGTCAACAAGACAATGACAGCCTACAGAATGGGAAAAGATCTTCACCAACACCACATCAGACAGAGAGCTGATCTCCAAAATATATAAAGAACTCAAGAAATTGGTCATCAAAAGAACAAACAACCCAATAAAAAAAAAATGGGTACAGACCTAAACATAGAACTCTCAACAGAGGAGTCTAAAATGGCTGAAAGACACTTAAGGAAATGTTCAAAATCATTAACCATCAGAGAAATGCAAATCAAAACAACTCTGAGATTCCACCTTATACTTCTAAGAATGGCCATGATCAAAAACGCAACTTACGCTGGAGAGTATGTGGAACAAAGGGAACACTCCATTTCTGGTGGAAGTGCAAAGTGGTAAAGCTGCTTTAGATATCAGTATGGCGTTTTCTCAGAAAATTAGGAAACAACCTACCTCAAGACCCAGCAATATCACTTTTGGATATATACCCAAAGGATGCTGAATTGTACCACAAGGACATGTGCTCAACTATGTTCATAGCAGCATTGTTTGTCATAGCCAGAAACTGGAAACAACCTAGTTGCCCCTTGACCAAAGAACGGATAAGGAAAATGTGGTATATTTACACAGTGGAGTACTACACAGTGGAAAAAATGATATCTTGAAATTTGCCGACAAAGGGATGCATCTAGAAAACATCATATTGAGTGAGCTAACCCAGACCCAGAATGACAAATATCATATGTGCTCACTCATAAGTGGCTTTTAGAATAAAGAGAAGAAGGAGGAGGAGGAGGAGGAGGAGGAGGAGGAGGAGGAGGAGGAGGAGGAGGACTACAATTCACAATCCCAGAGAACCTAGACAACAAGAAGGAACCTAAGAGAGACCCACATGAATCTAATCTACTCAGGAAGTAGAAAAAGACAAGATCTCCTGAGTAAACTGGGAGCATGAGGATCATGGGAGAGGGTAGAAAAGGAGGCAGGAGAAAGGGGGGGGAGGGAAGAAAAATATAAAGTTCAATAAAAACAATTTTAAAAAATAAAATAAATGAGCTTTAAAAATGATATGTGACTATATTTCTGTCTTTCCACAATCATCTTTCCAATGGAGGGAAGAGATGGTGATTAATTGCAAATTTTTTCAAGAAAAGTATATGCATTGGAATTTCAAGAACATTGTTTAATTTTTTTAAAAAAAATGTAACTACAAAAAGAGTAGGCATGGAAGAGATTACCAAGATGCATGATTATGATAGACAAAGAGACTGTGGAAGTCAATATACTAACAATAGACATGCAGTTCTTATCTACCAAGTCAGACATACACACAAATACTCCATCATCCAGGTTTCTTCCCTGACCCGCAGGCTACACACAGCTGAGGCTAACTATAAATGTAGCCTCAAACCATAAATTTAAATAAAGCATTCTGAGATCTTTTTACAATTATTTTTTATAACTCAATTATACAGTTCTAGATTTTGAACCTTGTAGATGATACCGAGCTACAATGGTTTTAGCAGGTCCCAGATTTAGAAAGCAAGGGGCTCACACACTCAGCATGACAACTTCATCCATACAGCCCCATTTTGTCCCACATCTATGAGCTCACATGACCATATTTTGAGTGTTATTTGAGAAGATGTAGAATGATATAAGAAAAATGATACAATAGAGACCATTCTGGAGGGTAGTGGAAATGAGTGGAAATGTTTCATTAAACAAGCTTGAAATGATTTAACTTGTATTTTGCCTGAATATAGAAATTTTGCTAGATAATTATTTGAATCTACTGGCCAGGTTCCTTGGAGAAACAAAGCAAGAAGGTTACTGACAGTAACTCGGAGAAAAGTGATGTGTAGACACCTCTTGGAATAGTGCCTGGAAATAAAATTTTCATTTCAGATGTGATATAAAAACTGAAGCAAAATACTACCCTATGGAAAACATCTTTCAAACCAAGTAGGTTAAATGATCCATCCTGGAAATACTAACCAGCCTCTTTAGCCACCCTGGAGTCTGTCTATATATAAGCAAGTTCCTCTATAAAAGGGAGTTCATGCATAATTTGTACCACCTACTGCCACACTTGAACATCTCCCTTTCCAACTACTGCATTCAACTCCAGCTTGTCAATATGATACCCCATAGTTACAGATTAAACAGATGCATTGACACCCTTTTATATGCAAAGGGAAACAATTTTCCGTCACTAAAATGGAGTTATTTACTTGTAACCTTTCCCCTGGAAATCACAAATAACTCATCCTAGATAGAGACCTGATGAGAATTTCATCAAAGCCTAATTTGGTAAATCAGGAAATGTATTGGAGTTACTGACAGGAATTTGGATGAGAGATTATTATATGAAGGAGAATGGATGACTCCAAAGCAGCTGTGTCACCGGCACCCCAGTCAGGGGTAACTCATGGAAATTATATCTCTGGTGTTCCCTGCATGACTTGACTTGCAGACAAATCCACACGTCAGAAAGTCTCTTCTCTTCAACTATTCTTTTTTTATTTAATATTTTAAAAATTTCCATCTTCTCCCCTCCTCTTCCCCCTTCCCTCCCCTCCCTTCCACACATACTCCCACTCCACCCCTCTCCAGGCCAAAGAGCCAGCAGGGTTCCTTACACTATGTTAAGTCCAAGGTCCTCCCAACTCCCCCCTGGTCCAGGAAGGTGATCAACCAAACTGACAAGGCTCACACAGAGCCCGTCCATGCCGTAGAGTCCAAGCTCATCACCATTGTCCTTGGTTTCTCAGTCCTCCTCCACCGTCAGCCACATTCAGAGAGTCCGGTTTGATTTCATGTTCCATCAGTCCCATTCCAACTGGTCTTGGTGATCTCCCATTAATTCTGTCCCACCATCTCAGTGGGTGAACACACCCCTCACGGTCCTTTCTTTCTCATGTTCTCTCTCTTTCTGCTCCTCATCAGGACCTTGGGAGCTCAGTCTGGTGCTCCAATGTGGGGCTCTGTCTCTATCTCCATCCATCACCAGGTGAAGGTTCTATGGTGATATGCAAGATATTCATGAGTATGGTTATAGGATCTGGCCTTTTCCGGCTCCCTCTCCTCAGCTGCCCAAGGAACTAGCTGGGGGCATCTCCCTGGATACCTGGGAACCCCTCTAGAGTCAAGTCTCTTGACAACCCTAATATGACTCCCTTAAATAAGATATATGCTTACACCTATCAGATTGGCTAAAATCAAAAACACCAATGATAGCCTTTTCTGGAGAGGTTGTGGGGTAAGGGGTACACTCATCCATTGCTGGTGGGAATGCACACTTGTGCAACCAGTTTGGAAAGCAGTGTGGCGGTTTCTCAGGAAATTCAGGATCAACCTACCCCAGGACCCAGCAATTCCACTCTTGGGAATTTACCCAAGAGATGCCCAATCATACTACAAAAGAATTTGTTCAACTATGTTCATAGCAGCATTATTTGTAATAGCCAGAACCTGTAAACAACCTAGATGCCCTTCAGTAGAAGAATGGATGAAGAAACTGTGGAATATATACATATTAGAGTATTACTCAGCGGTAAAAAACAAGGACATCTTGAATTTTGCATGCAAATGGATGGAAATATAAAACACTATTCTAAGTGAGGTAACCCAGACCCAAAAAGATGAACATGGGATGTACTCACTCATAATCGGTTTCTAGCCATAACTAAAGGACATCGAACCTATAACTCTTCAACTATTCTTGCTATTTACATCTAACCTGGGGGATGCAGCTTATGAAACCTGTAAGTCTCAAACATCCTGCGACTTATCAGTTGTTTGTATCTTGACCCTTGTAAGATTTACCTACTTTCTGAGTCTTAATGAGGATCTCACAAGGATGGGATATTTTAATTTAGAGGAATTGTTACACAACACCTATTCCCTAGTTTTCTGTTAGAGCCAATGTGGATATGTTGAATGTTAATAGAAAAATGATAATAACCACACAGAGGATTAAATAGCCATGTAGGGGATTAAAGTAAGTTGTGTTCAGCCAGAAACTTGAGTAAAAAGAAAATGAAATACAGTAAAAACAAAAATCAAACCTTGTTGACCAAGGTTTTTCTGTCCTGCCCGATCCTGCAGCTGTTAACTCCCAAAGAATCACACAGAGGTCTACATTAGTTATAATGTAGGCTTCTTATTAACTAATTCTTATAACTTACATTAGCCCATAATTCTTGTCTGAGTTAGTCATGTGGCTTAATACCTTAATACATTCACATCTTGCTTTCTCTGAGGCTGGATCACAACTGCAGACTGAAACTTCCCTCTTCCCAGAATTCTCATTGCCCCACCTATACTTCCTGCCTGGCTACTGGCCAATCAACATTTTATTAAAAATAATACAAATGACAGGATAAAAGGCCATTGCCCCACAGAAAAACTAAACTACCATTTATTTTTTATCATTTATTAAAACACAGACATTTAAGTCTCACATTGGCCAAAAGGATTTAGTCAAGGTCTTCTCTCTCACAAGCATACCTCATAAAAATAACTTTTTTCTGTTAAATATGTTTTAGCCATGATTATGCCTTTTTCCTATGGTGTATGTTTCCCCGAATCAATTTATGTGCCTGCTTTGCAATGGAGAGAATGAGAATTGGTCATTTGTGCCAATGCACAGATTAAAATGAAGCTAGTTCTCTTGTGGGCTCTCAGAAGTAGAGTGTTTAAGAGGAACAAAATGCATTTAAATCAGTCTATTGTGTTGTGCTGAAAGATCACGAGAGTCCTGAGTACTCTCTAAACCATTAACACACACTTTCAAAAATCATGAAAGGCTTCTCCTCAAATGCTGGTGTCTATTTCTATCTTTAATGATTGTTGTGTATAAAAAATACTCTATTCAAGAGGAAACAGTCACATTAAGTAAGATATACATGTAGATTCCCATAAGGCAAACTGATACCACAGTAAGAATCAACACTGAAGTGTTCCTGGCTGTTGTGTCAATACTCCTGACAGGCTGAGGCCACTTGGAAGGCAATACTCAGAAGCGAAAAGTTGGGGTGAAGGAAAGTAGATTTATTCAACAGCTAGCACCCTGAAAAATCGAGCTAGGACAGAATGCAAGCCCATTCCCAAGAAAACCCACTCCATGTCAGGAAACTAAAAAGTTAAAAACCTCAAAACATTTTATAGGGAAGGGAAGTAGGGATTGTGGGCATTGGGCCAAAGGCTATGTGTTGGACTGGTGTTTGCAATCCAAGATACATGTCTCTTTTTTAGCATTCCTCTGGCCAGAACAAGAAATCAACATTGATACTATAAAAATGCCTAATCATGGTTAAAATATATTTGTTAATTGAAAATAAAATCATTATGTTTATGCTGTGCACTTGTGGATGAAATACTATTGGTGCGGAAGACTAGTTTCTGTAACCATTTAGGCACACATGTGTTCTTTCTTCAAACCAATCCTCCTAGTGTATGTTCCGCGTCAGTTTTATATAATACCGAATAAGGTGGATCATTACACATTCTGATGTAATTTCAATATCACAAGATAGTCTGGATTTTGTAAATAAAGATCGTTTTCTTAAGACTTAGAATCAATTATTTTGCTTAAGCTTTTCTTTAGAATTTAGAATGTTGAGCAAAGCGAGAGATAGGAACTTTGCGGAAGGGAATGTATAAAGATGTGGCAATGATATAAGATGTAATTTGAAATCTTGTTATGAACAGGGTTTCTTCCAGGAGTTATCCCATTTGTTATTCGTAGCAACTAAATTCCAAATGACCTTCATGTGAGGACAGATAATATCAGAAGGTAATGAGGAGAGGCAATCCTGAATAGGTCACAGGCATCTTTCATAAAGTAATTGTGCACTCTCTGGGCAGTGTTCAATGATGCCAGTAAACATCTATAAGCCCTCCTCTCCATTGTGAGATTTATTGAATTTTGTGCTCTACCACACTTTTTATGCAGTTTTGGGACTTTTTTGTTTCTAGAGTCAAACAAACATGTCAGTCAGCCTAGGGTGCAAGTGGACAATAGAATTAAGTATATTATTGTACATTAAAGGACAAGAAGAAATCAGAAACTAATAACCCATGATTTCAAGTCCAAGAACCATGAAGGAAATGTTACCAATTAGCTAACTTGAGCTCTGAAGACAGAGGAAACTGTCTGTCTGTTAAGAAGACAGAAGCAGAGAAAGAGTGGGCACTCACCTGCAGCTTATCCAGTACAGAATGTAAGTACATACTCGATTGTGAGCTAGGGACTGGGCCGTGTGAAGGAGTGGGGGAAAGGACCATTGGCAAACCCATTTTTTGTTCTGCTAAAATGCCAGTTGATTCTTGATCTGTTAAGAAATCTACATTGTTTCCTGTGTTCGCCACCACTGTGCTCACACACCCAGTGCTTGCACGCTTTGGTGCTAAGCTTAGTTGTCTCTCTTGTTATGGTCAGGCTCCCATTGCTCAGAATGACCTTTTTGTCCACAAAGCCATCTGTCAAAGTCAGTTTGTCTCGCCATCTCCACTTCCGCTGCTTGCTTCACAGCTACGTGCAGAACCACTAGATGTTCTGCTCTTGATGTCTCCAGTCCAGATACAGTGCTGTGGGCTCTCCCGTCCTTCTGGCTCTCTCATTCAGTTATGCTTCTCTTACTCTTTGCTTGCACTCTCCCCACGCCCTATAATTCCATTCTCCCTTCCAAAGACCATGTCTGCCTTCACATCTTTCCCCAGTCAACCTGGACTGCATACCCCAACAGTTAAATGTGACTATCTTGTGAAGACTTCTGCTGTTTTGCATTACTACCTTGCTCACATCTGTAGAGAGACAAAACACCCATCTAATGTAAAGATCTCAATAGTCTTTGCCTGCAGTTCTAGAATTGAGGCCCTTTCTATTCTGTAAATAGATAAAGTGTTGTAATGAGCCAAGCTGGAGCAACTCAATTTATTAGGAAAGAAAGAAAAAAGAAAGAAAGAGAGAGAGAGAGAGAGAGAGAGAGAGAGAGAGAGAGGGAGGGAGGGAGGGAGGGAGGGAGGGAGGAAGGAAGGAAGAAAGAAAGAAAGAAAGAAAGAAAGAAAGAAAGAAAGAAAGAAAGAAAGAAAGAAAGAAAGAAAGAAAGAAAGAGAGGAGAGTTGATAGTTCCAAAGTTGTTTTGCTTGTAAGATGAGGACAAGAAGACAGAACAGAGGACTGAACATCAAGTTACTTCATAAAGTTTTTTTAGTGTTATTGGTCCAACTTAAACTGGACCGTTCAGGGGAATGTGGTTATCTCTATGCTTTGATTTTTCAGAAGGGCGGGTACGCCTTGCTTTCTGTCTGATGATGCGGAAGAGCTGCAGTATAGGCGACTGTTTTTAGGTTTAGCTTTCCAGGACCAAATGAAGGAGCAGAGTGAAAAGCAGTGGCTGTCTATCATTTTAATTTATAAGTTTTATGTAGCCATAGACAAAGTTAATGCATGCACGCACTGCTTTTCATTCCGCCTCCACAATGTGTATAATGTTGTATGACCTTCCTCAGCCATATGTCACTCCTCGTTCTTACCAAATAGTCTTGCTTTTTATTTCACGGGAAAAAATAAAAACCACAAACTGAAAACGATCGCTTTGCCATTCACCTAACTCCACCCCCACGAAGCAGTTTCCAGCCCTTGCGCCCCCCCCCCCCCCGTTCATCCAGTGCCAAAGCTGTATCTCCGACTGCTGGAGACTTCCTCGCCCATAGCCTGGATCTCCTATCTTCTGACTTCTCTTAGACAAATTCACTCTTCATACTTTAAAAATGCAATGATGTCTTTTAAAAATTAATAACTTAATCATCTGTGCCCTATCTTCCATCAGTGCCTTTACGATCAACATATCCCTCTGTAAAACAATCAGATATACAGCAGAGAGATAGATAAGCAATGTACACTATGAAGTGCAGTTCAAGATAGAAAATTCTAAGTTCCATAAATAAAGTACAGATAAAGCACAGACTGTGTTCAAAAGAGGAACGCTTAGTCCAAACCCATGGCAGGGAGAACTTTCTTAAAGGGTTGCAAGTTACCCTGGGGTAGGTAAGGTTTAGACCCATGGAAACCAATTTGCTACTTGACATGGTTTATACAGTTGGCATTTCAAGAGACATGTTATGTCGTCTGTTTTCATAAATTTCATAATCTTATTTTTTAAATTAAGATAGTAAAGTACAAATAACACCATAAAACTGAAAACACACATAAATAATACAAATACAGAGCCCAGCAGTACAGTGAAAATGATTTATGCCTCAGCTAGATTTTAATTACATAGGCAATTGTTAAAATCAAGCTTGCAAGAAAAAGAGTTGGTGAGCTCTCTTTATAGACCAGAGAGTAAATAATTCAGGCCCGGAGGAATACGCAACCTCTTGCAAACACTCGGGGCTTCCACTGCAGCTAGGGAGAATCATACTCATGATTGTGCCTCAGTATTATTTGCAGGAATATTCCATGGCTGTTCATTGGGAGCTACAGCTAGTGGTAGTTGAAAAGGTGATGAGAAACAGGACAGCTAATCTTATGGTAGAGTCTCCAGTGAGGTCCAGTATATCTTCCTGTCAGAGAAGCAAGCAGGGAAACAAGCGACTTCAAGGTGGCCGAGCACGGAAGGTGGCTTTGCTGGGTGGCTACCAACTCTGCAAAGAACTAGAACTAACTCCGTTCGCCAGCATTACTCCCTTCTAGGACAGCCCTCCAGTGATTTCAAGGGCCCCACTGCTCCAAAGTCCTGTCACCTCAACACCACAAGATGAGGATGAAGCCCCGGTGCATGAGCCTTGGGGGTGAAAAACACACCCAGAGCAAAGCACAGTCTACCAAAAGCAGAAGAGAATACTCAAACTCCTGAGAAGGAGTAATCAGATTTTAAGACAGTGAGAGAATAGTATAACCAACTCATCCAATGGGCAGAACATCAATTCATCAGAACATTCAAGCCTAAAAGAATTATTTCCTGTGAATAAGAAAATTCTTGATACAAAAACATGGTGCTGTATATTTGCTGTCTATGTGTTTCATAAAGACTTAGTGTATCTCGCAGTCAACGGGATCTTAGATTCAGTATCATTCAGGCTGCTAATTTTGTTCCCTTACTGGTTATGAGTTAGTCCAGCTGAGAGTTTCAGAATTTAGGATTGGTAAAACAAAGCATTGACCACAAACCTGCTGGACCAGAGCCCGTGCCCTAGCTTGCTTTCTATGACTGTGATAGACATCATGACCAAAGCACGTTGGGGAGGAAAGAGTTCATTTGACTTATGCGCCCTGATCACAGACCATCACAGAGATAAGTCAGGGCCGGAGGAGAAGCAGGAAGCTGGAGGCAGGGACTGAAGTAGAGGCCATGGAGAGACTGCCTGGTTCCCTGTGGATAACTCAGCCTGCTTCTTCCTGTAGCCCAGGCTCACCACCCAGGGGTGATCCAGGTAGAACAGCGAGGATCTGGTCCAAGCAAAGTCTCCGCAACAGTACATGTGCAAAAGCAATGTGGAGCAGAAGAAAGAACAGACTCTGACTAAGATCTATTAAAGGTGCGAAGCGAGAATGCTAAATCCAGGGCAGCGGTAAAAGACTGAAGAATGGAGCCAGTGGAGCATGGGGGAGTGCCTAGGGTAGGACTGGTCTGCCAGCGCGGTCTTAACTAAGTCTGTGGGGCACAATTCTCCCATCCATGGCACCTGGGCTGGGGGGGGGGGGGTTAGGGGGTGGCAATGCCACTGGAAATCAACTACCGTACTATGGTTAGCTGAAGAAAGCACAACTTCCTAACCAGATAGAGCAAACCGGGGGTCTTAGGACCATGCCAGACTAAAGGACTGCAAGAGCAGGAGAAAGGCATTCTGCGCTCCACACGTGGTAAACCAGGACCAACAGGAAATTTACAAGCAAGCAAACTCTTGAGCCCTAAATGTGAGGGCTTCGGTAGAAACTTTGCTTCTTTATCTCCTGTCTGGAATATTCTATCAATATTTGCTAAATGAGTAAAAATAAGAAGGCCCTTTTATGCAAGCGGTGAGATTAATCCCGCCTTACTTAAAAGGCAACCGAAACAAAGAGAGGTGAAATCACTTGCCCAAAAGTCATTCAACAAAGTCAGAATTTGAAAGAGATCTCATTCTGAAATCTCTGACTCAACTACCCCATTAAGCCATGTGGCATGGAAGAAAGAGCTGGCATTGAGCCCAGCACTGCGGGCGAGGTCATCAAATGTTCTTGGCTTACATGATATAATTCTCAGTTATTTGAATATCAGTTTTTGTTGATGTCAGATTACTTACTTGGGCTAGCTTAACCTTAGCAAAGCCGGACATTTAGTCATAGTTTTAAAAGTGTAAGGCGTCTCAGCACAAGATGTGAGACACTTTATAGAAGAAATAATAACTTCTTTTGGTCATAAAATATTACATGAATTACTTTAAGGAAATTTTGGGCTTTTCTGTACACTTTTCTACTTCATCAGAAAGTACTATGTGCTTGCCTGCCGAGGCCTGCAAGAGCTGGGAGAGTTTATCAGTCCCGACTCAGGCACCATTAGGAACGCTTCACCAGCTTCTACTTCTGCCAGATGCCAAGCAACCTCCTGCTTATTCCAGTGCACTCTGGATTTGTGGTGGGGGTGCTTATAATCAAGAGCGGAATCTGCTGAAGTGTGCATTGGAGCACGCTGACTGAGACTGCTCCCAGGAAAGAGAGCCTCTCCCAGGGGTCCAAGGACAATAATTATGCTGTAAGGAAACGCACAGTGGCAGCTAAGTTAGATAACAGGGTATGTTTCTTAGAGGGAAATAAAAGCCATTTCCGGTCAAGGTAAGAAAACCTGCTGCTTTGCGCTCACCAGAGAATTATAGGAAATACAATTTAGGATTGTTCCAGGAAAAGATTGTTCTAGGAAAAAAAATGGTAGCTGTGCTACCATTTGAATCTGAAGGGTTCCCCAAAGGCCCACGTGTTAAATACGTGAGTCTAGCTCTCCATTCTCAGGCCATGTATTGCTAAAGATCACTATGAATGCAACCCAATGCAAAATCACAAACTTACTTATAACATTATGAGGGGCTTTTCAGTTGTTGTTATTTTTTTGTAACTCAATTACACAGTTCCCAAGGCTAAAATTTTTGGATGACCTCATGGCAATGTCACAAGGTTGGACATGCCTGTAAGCCTTGGTCTCCAGCCTCAACCTTGGAGAGATGGAGCCAAGTAGAGGTTTTAAGTTGTCAAGGGGTATACCCCCAAAGCCAAGTGTAAGTCTCCTCTTTCCCTTTACTTCCTCAGGTGAGCAGCTTCCTCAGCTTCACGCGCCCGCTGGCATACACCACCTTATCACAGGCCCAGAACAATAGGGCAAACTGACCATGGGACCAAAAGCTCCAAAACAAGAAGTCAAAATAAACCCTTATTTTTTTAATATGATTTTCTTCAGATATTTTGCTCCAGTGATGCAAAGCTAATAGAGATGATAGCAATTATTATGCCACTACCAAATATCACAGACAATACCAGCTGTTTCAGCATTATTATTTAATCTAATCCTCCCAACACCAAGGCCACTCATGATGGCAGAGTTACAGTTTGCACTCAGGCCTTCGTGATTACACACCCATGGCTCCTCTCACTGTACCATCATGAGATAAGCTCAGCAATATCTTGACCAATTTGCCTTTAAAACTAAATTCATGGAAGGCCATGGGCCCTAAGGGGAGAATCTATTGCTGCTTTTTTTGCTAAATAAGCATGCTGTGAAATGGCCTTCTAAATATTTGTGTTTATACCCAGAGGTCAGTGCTACCTTCAGCCTTAGTTGGAGAAGCTTGTTTCTGCAGAGGGTAGTGTTTAATGCAGAGATTCGTAACTGGTTAAAATGTGTGACTGTCTGTGAGTGCTCAGCCTCACACAGGACATACACATACATCCCCGTGCAAGGCTCAGGGAGCATCATGGGAAAGGGGAGGATGGGGAGGAATGCTGTGAAACACTGTCTTCTGGACTTGACAGCACTGGCGCATCATGAACTCAGAAGCTGTGATTATGTACAAAGGACCTGCACAAGACAGAGCCCATCCATGGTCCAGCATGGATGGGGGAGGGGAACCTGAGGCCCTTCCCCATCTGAAGAATTAGTGGTTTCTGGGTATGGGGAGTCATTTTTCTTCAAGGTAGTTCCTAGTAAGTTGTCCATGATACAGCAAATATCCCCACACCCATACAAATCACCTAAATTAAACCCAGGTTATATTTAATACACACACACACAAACACACACGTAGGACAGGGGATAAGATATTCTCAAGAGAGTAAGGAGATAAAAAAGGAATGGGAGAGTAACTCTGATCAAAATAAATTACAAACATGTATGAAATTGTCAAAGAATAAATAAAATTATATTTTAAAGTAGGGAACAAAATATATGTTTATAGAAAAAAATAATTTAAGCTGTGTTTAGAAGTAGTTTTAGAAACATTCAAGTAAACTTGTGTTTGTGTGTGAGAGATAGAGAGAGACAGAGAGATACACACAGAGAGAGAAGGTGTTTCATACCCTTACAAAGGAATGTGTGATGATTTTGAATATGAGAATCAGTTAACATTTTCCTTTTGTGTTTCTAGCTTTAATTTTGGGGAGGAAGTGTCAGAACTTCAAAGCAAAATAATTTCAAAACAGAGTGCATTCTTTAACCTGGCTTACTAAATACCTAATATGTACAAACTCTGAGCTAACTGTTTGGAGGTCATAAAGATTAGCATCATTTTCTGCTCTGCAGTAGTTAGAGGGTGTTTATTCAGAATATCTATTAGAAAACTAATTTTGAGAGCTACCAGAAGTGGCAAATAAAGCCGCCATGCAGCATCGGGGTGAAGGGCATAGCATCCAGAGATCAAATTCTGGATGTTGGTTGATTCTGTCACTGCTAAGCTAGAGTCTATAGACAGTTCTCTTGATCTGGTTAAGCCTTAATTTTATTATCTCCAAAATAAGTTGCTGGAAAAGGTTAGAGAGTTATAGTTATTAGTAGTTTATAATGCTAAAACTTGCCATCTGGGTAGCAAAGGATGGTAATCAGTCAGGGTCGTAAGACATTTGACTCTGAGTTCATTTGCGTTATATGCGATTCAGCTGCAACTTCTTTCTATCAAGGTGATTCTTATATCTCATGTTTCATGTCTCTCCGTCTAAGAGGCAGCAGTTGCTGAGGTCATGTATTGTAGGGATATGACAAACATCTCTCCAGAATTGTTAACTGTCCCCTTTGACTTAGTCAAGGACATCTATCCTCAGAACAAGATCCTGATTCAGTGGTACCACAAGCCTTCTTTAGGGTGTGGCTGAGCTTTACCTAGGGAGCAGCACACAGCTCAGCTTCCTTCCAGATAGGATGCTGTAGGGGCTCTACTCATAGCAGAACAACTCATCTTAAAAGACAGACATCCAGCATGCTAGCTCTATGCACCATAAATCCACATGACTCGGAAACAAGGAGAAGAGCAGAGTATTGACTGAATTTTTTTCCAAATGTTTGCTTGATTGTTCTAGGAGTAGAAATAGATTGAGTAACCTGACATTAAAAAATAAAAAGTGTTTATTTTGCTGATGAATTTTTTGAGAGAAGTTTTATTTGTCCTTTTTCACTTCAATTTATGCTTTGTTAAAATAAGGTTAAACCTTAAAATTATTGTGCTTTTTCTGTACTATCTCCACTCACTGTGACAAATATCGTCTGCTTTGGTTCCTTTCTGAGTCACAGACTAGTGTTTTTACTGACATTGTTCCTCCTCAACTCATGAAATTAGTCATAGCAACCAAGAGTCAAGAGAGTGATTACCAGCCAGTTATTAAAAGCGGGATGAAGCATATCATGGAGCATAATAAAACCATCATGGGGGCTCAACAGAATACCAGCAGAGTTGACTGAATCTAGACACAATAGAAAAAAAATCATTTTTTTTATTTTTCTTCCTAGATGCTAATGCTCTGTCAGGTATCTGATGTGGCTGTCATGTGAAATTACACAGACAAGTTGGTGGCAGTGTTACAGAAGCAGCATTTAATCAGACTGGCTGGGCTTGCTTAGTGGCTCCAAAGATGCAAGGGTGCCCAAACTCTTTAAGAAGAACACGGAAAGGAACCAACATTCCCAAGGAGGAGACATGATGCTCACACTAATCTCTCATCAACTCTGCTGTGACACTTACTCTGAAGACTAAAGTGTGGGTCTTTGAAAAGTAGAACATGAATAACTTTTGAGTTAGGTGATGAAGGAGACAAACAAGTCAATACAACCCCAGCAGTGCCCGTGAAGACAGCCCTGGAGGTGTCGGGGATGGCCACAGCAGTCTACCATAAAGGGAGGAGGTTTGATAGTAGACTATTAAAGACAAATGAAAGTTGTGCATCTGGGCAAGAAGATTCCAGAGAAGCATAGTATTTTCAGAGTCAAGGAATATCAGAGCTCTAGTCTCTAGAAATGAAGCAGAGTCAAATGATTGACCGCTGTCAAAAATTAGTATTTCAATTTATGGACAAAAACTAAAACCTGTGACTAATCAATTAACTGAAACTGGAACAAATTATCTAAAAGGGAAAAAGATCGCTTTCACAGAGATGCCATTCCACTCTTGGAGATAGAAAGTTTGAAACGGAGGGAGCCAAATCATTCTTGCCATGAGAATTAAGAGAAAATTATGCAATTCATTATTTATGACTTCCATGATCCTCTCTTTCTGTCTAGGAAAAGGCCTGCAACATTGGCTATATATTTTTCTGAAAATTGCCTCTTCTGACTTTGCTTGTTGGGATTCCTCCTTACTCTTCACTAGTGTAGCTAGTTCTCAGCTGAAAGTGAATAAACTTCCTATGGACACGTGCCATTGCTGCCATGCGTAGCCCTCAGCAGGCCTTTCCCTTTATTGGTTTATCTACAATTCTCCTCAAGTCACCCCTTGAGAACCTGTGGTTCTGTACTAACAGTGAGAATGTACAAAGAGTAAAAGTAGAAGAAAAGTCATGATGTATGGTGGTTTGAAAGGAAATGGTCCCCAAAGGGAGTGGCACTATTAGGAGGTGTGGCCTTGTTGGTGTAGGCATGACCTTGCTGGAGTAGGCATGACCTTGCTGGAAGAAGTGTGTCATTGTGGAGGCAGGCTTTGAGGTCTCCTATGCCTAAGTGATGCTCAGTGTCACAGTTCATTTCCTGTTGCCTGTGGATCAAGATGTAGGATTCTCAGCCACTTCTCCACCTCCATGTCTGCTTGCACACTGCTAAGTCCCCTTGCATGCTGCTATGTCCTGCTATGATGATAATGGATTAAATTCTGAACTGTAAGCCACCCCAATTAAATGTTTTCCTTTATAAGAGTTGCTGTGGTCATGGTGTCTCTTCACAGCAACAGAAACCCTAAGGCACGATGAAATAGCTCCTTATCAGTTACATGTTGTTTTGTTTGAACTAATACTCAGCTGTACCTTAATTTACTCATTTTCAGGTTTCAGAGAGTGCTTTAGTCTTCAGATCTAGGCCTAAGTACTGAGAAGCAAGCTCACCAAGCCTGCACATTGTTCCTGCCAGGAACTCTTGCATTCCATTTTTGTCCTCAAAGATCCATGGGGCCGGGCGGTGGTGGCGCACGCCTTTAATCCCAGCACTCGGGAGGCAGAGGTAGGCGGATCTCTGTGAGTTCGAAACCAGCCTGGTCTACAAGAGCTAGTTCCAGGACAGGCTCCAAAGCCACAGAGAAACCCTGTCTCGAAAAACAAAACAAAAAAAAAAAGATCCATGGGATTTCAGAAATGAAGAGAACCTAAAGATGCCTCCCTTTATGGATGGAGAAACCAAAGCTTTGAAAGATGCTAGGATTTGCTCAAGGCCATGGAACTAATGGATAAAATGGAATAGCTTTGGGGTTTGCAACCTAATTTCCCATCCTGATCCCTGATGATAGCTGGTCTGACTCTCACCATCTCATCCCTGCTCTTGAGGCCCTGAGCAGCCACACTCTCCCTAGCTCATCTCTTAAAACACAGTAGGAAAAAAACTTTAAAGACTCGACTCTGCCAAAGACCATACTTCAAGTTTGGTTTTCTAGCTCTGAGTTAGGCAGCTCACAACCACCTACAACTCCATCTCCAGAGGATCCAATGCCCTCTTCTGGCGTTTGTAAGCCCTGGAACACTAATGCACATATGCACATACACACAGACATAAATATATCAGAAAATAAAATTTGTAAAATAAGGTAGTCGCCTGGTTTGGTTTAGAAATCATTAATATGCACATTCATTTGATAAGATAGCATTAAATTTGTGTGCAAAGACGAATGTGTCTAAAAATGAATGCATGATAAAACAAAATATATGCTGTATATGAATTAAAGTCAAGAGAACATTACCAATATGAACCCTTAAAAAAAAATCTCCCAGCCCTTCCCCTCAGCCACCTAAACTATATGTTTTGTAGTTTTTACTTATTAAATAAGAAATAAAGATCTGAACAAAAGCTATTTGTTTTTACAAATTTTAAAACAGAAAAAATTTTTGAGATCAAAAATCTCAAAACAAATCTCTGCCACATATTAATGGCTTTCAGTTTGGGTTCCTAATCAACATCAAGTTACTACAGGTGGCATAGACATTGGCCTCCTATAAGCATCAATTTCTCTGGGACAAACTAGCCACACCCATTTGCAGAAGGAAATGGAAGCTTGTACTACTGAGTGCCGAATTTGTGTGAGACTCTCCCATATACATCATCTCATGGCTGTGTCCACAACAGTCCAGAGAGGTAGGTACTGTTATTCAGTGTGTTCTTTTAAATGAATGGATGAACTGAGAGTGTATCCCTTACAGACCTTATGGGCAGAATTTAAATGCAATATTAGGTACAGTTATTGATTGAATTCCATAAACTAACAATGTGTGAGCAACCTATATTTCAGGTAAATCAAAGGGAGACACAGAGAAAGGTTGGGCAAGGTATTAGTAACCTTCTAAGAAGTAAGTCAGTCTATGCATGCAGGTCAGGCTATAGTAGCCATGTCAGCTAGGCTAGAGGCAGGATTCTAGCTACCATAGACAAGAATATCATGAAGTGTAGTTAAGCATGGTCACTCCCAAATAGATACCACAGCTTCTGTTCTCCACCTGAGTTAAGAAATGATGATGGGCCTGATGACTTCGCAAAGAATGAAACCTAAGCCAAAGAGGAAGAGGAATGTATATAGTAGTGCTTGGAGAGGTTTCAGAGTGTGGGAAATCAGGGAGCCCTGAAATGTAGATTTCTTGCTGTGGCAAACTAGCTATCTCTGTTGGTGGCAATCTCATTATTTCTGCCAGAAAACTGGATTAGATGCCCTCTCCACTGGAAGCGGCACTATGGATTATTAATGAGGTAAATTAAACTTCAAATATCAAGGGTGCATGTGTGTATATGTAAACATGTGTCTGCATGAGTCTAGGCTAGGGCACAAGAAAGAGAAGGAGCATGAGATAGAAGGACTGAGGAGGGACAACAGCCACAGGAAGAAAGCACTTAGCATGTTACAGTCCCATGGAGAAGGAGAACGCACTTAGCATGTTACAACCACAGGGAGAAAGCACTCAGCATGTTATAGACAAAGAAAGAAAGCACTCAGCATGTTCCAAACCCTGAACGTAAGACTCTGGTTCACATTTTTAAAGAAGCAAAGTTGGAGTGTGATTTGAACTAGTTCCTTTTAATTCATTCAGTCATTTACTTATTTATCTGCGTGTGCATGCATATGTGTGAGAACACACATTATGTGACATGTGTGAAGGTCAAAGGACAGCTTGGGGAACTGGTTCTCTCTTTGCACCATGTGAGTTCCAGGAATAAACTCAGGCCATTGGACTTGACAGCAAGTCATCTTGCCAACCCAAAGTAAGTTTTGGTATAGATTTGCTACAGGTATTAAGGTAGAAAGAAAGCCTTTAAGAAAAGTACAGTGTACACTCAAGACACAGGAGCATGCTTCTTGAGAGGAGGCAATGTCATGAATCTGGATCTTATATAATGGACACTTCCTGTGCTTAGAGAAAAGGAGTCTCTAGACCACATTAACATTATAACTCAAGGGATTAAATACTGTCCATTTTTTAAATATTGACGGAACCACGGAGAAGCAGGTAACCTAACACTAGTGCTTAGCTTTTGTCCAACTTGGGGCTCTTGGCTTTAGTTGATGGAAAACAAGGTCATTTATGAATCAGCAATGAGGATTTTGCATCTACTATCATGCCTACAGCTTTCCAGTTGAAAAAAAAAAGTAACATTAGCAAGCACAAGCTAAGCGAAAAGATCATCACATGATCCTTGGTGTGGGAAGTCCTTCTGACTGTGTGTTGCTTTTATTGGTTAATAAAGAAACTGCTTTCAGCTGATGGCTTAACAGAGTAAAGCCAGGCTGAAAGATATATAGAGAGAGAGTAGGAAGAGTGGAGGAGATGCCATGTAGACCCACCGGAGACAGACGCCAGGGATGGAACTTTACCCAGAAAGCCACAGCCACATGGCGATGCACAGATTAATGGAGATGGGTTAGTTTAGGATATAAGAGTTAGCCAGAAATATGCTTAAGCTATTGGCCAAACAGGATTGCAAATAATATAGTTTCTGTGTGACTATTTCAGGAGTCTGGGTAACCAGGAAATAAACAAGCAGCCTCCCGCAAAAGATCCTCAAGAAATGAACAAGCGGCCTCCCCCAACAGATCCTCCTGAGTTCTAATGAAGTTTGAGTGGTGCAAAACCTTGTCCAGTCAGGAAAACAAAATTCTTTTTCAAGTTCAATTCCAGAAAAGCCATTATGCTTAACCAACACCACTCCCCACCCTTTTTGACTGCTACCCTGGAGGAATAGGTTTCACTTTTGTAAATGCATTTGTAAGTTGATAAAATTAGAGCTAGGGGCTGGAGAGATGGCTCAGCGGTTAAGAGCATTGCCTGCTCTTCCAAAGGTCTTGAGTTCAATTCCCAGCAACCACATGGTGGCTCACAACCATCCGTAATGAGGTCTAGTGCCCTCTTCTGGCCTGCAGGCATACATGCAGAGGGAATATTGTATACATAATAAATAAATAAATAAATAAATAAATAAATAAATAAATTAGAGCGAGTGATGTTATTGGTGAGAACCTTGAAAGAAAGTTCTTGTATGCTAAAAGAGACCCATGACCCTGGAAGATGAACCTTGGCATGAATGCCTTTCTGAACCTTCGATCTAGCTGTTTGCCCGCGGTCTTCTCAGTGATGCCCCTCGTGGCTGAACTCTTCCTTTCTTTACTGTCTTCTTCCTCTCCTTTCTTCATCATTTGCTCCACCATTTGTTCATTCGGTTACATCAGGGATTTCTAAGGAAATCGCTGCTGTATCTCAAGCTCCCTGTGTGGCTATTGGGAAGTATTATCCTCCAAACTAAATATTCCCATCCTAGAAGGAGGAACCTTAAGACTCCATAAGTTCCTAATTGAAACACTGCACTCTAAAAAGAGGCTTCTTAGGATGTAGGAAGTAAACAAGTTTCACAATGCCCCTCCTGCCCCCTACTCCCGTTATAGAATCAGTACTTCCTGGTGGAAACAGAAGGAGACTCTCCAACCTCCTGATGCCTGCTGGTCCTGAAGAGAGCTCAGGGATGCAACTTTTGTGAGCCATCATCCATGCTGGCATGGACATTTTGGTAATACAGCTGCTTTTAGATTGTCCATTCTCTGGTAATTAGCCACAGTAAACTCACTGGTTTGCCAAACTAGATTTTGTTAGAATCATTATTTTGGTCTGTCATTGATTCCCTGTCTGGGTTTAAGTAGGCATTTGTTCTTGTCTCCTAGAAAAACTCACACAACAGTTAACAGAGAAGATGCCAATGGACAAACACCCCTGCCCCCTACTTTCCAGTCATTTTCATCCTCAGCCTCCTTTCTGGTCTACTCTCTCTGACATAATCTGGATTATCCTTTCTTTCTCATCTATGCGCTGTTATCTGATATCAAACCCTTCAAACCTGCTCTCATGTTCTTGCAAGTTTGGACCAGAAGTTGACTTACTGTTACCTCATATATTAGTTTCCTGACTTTGCTGTAACAAGCAGCTTAAAATACACAAATTTTTTACCTTAGTTTTGAAGGTCAGAAGGCTGGGGCAGATGACACTGGACTGACATCAAAGCGCTGGAGAGACTTCATTCCTTTCTAGAAACTCCACAAAAGCATGCCCTTATCTTTTCCGGGTCTTAGTAGCAACCCATACTCCTTGGCTCATAGATTTGCTCCGTTCTGCACTGGCACACTGAGTTCTTCTTCCTTTGAATTACTGTCTCCCTTCCCCATTATTTAAGAAACCTTGTGATTTTGTTGGAGCCCCTCAGATAATCCAAGATAATCTCCTCGTTTTAAACTCCGTAATTTAGCAATGTTAATTGCATTTTCAACAGTAGTTACTCTCAACTTTGCAATACACCATCTCACAGTTCGTGAGCATGGCAGGGAGGGTGTTGGCCCACTACACTTCATCCCTAAGAGTATACTCAGTGTTCAATATGATAGACAGAAAGTCTCCAACTACTAAGACAGACTGCAAGAATGTCTGATCTTGGCCAAGTAGAAAGAAGCGGGACTATCTCTTGGTAGTAAAGCTTCATTTTAAAGGGACATAAATTTTGAAAGCAAATGAACCTATGATTAAATTCTAGTTTTTGCAACTTAGGAGCTTTGTGGCCTTGGTAAACCTGCCTCCAGTTCCCCCAAATCTCCATTTCCTTGGTGTTAATTTGAGTATATTTACTTCACAGTGTTTCTAAATGCTGAACTGAAATAATCAAAGCAAAAATCCTGGCTCATAGGCTCCCTTCAGTTACAGGATTTCCTATCTCCACCAAACACAGCAGCTCCTACCTCACTCAGGGGACCACTATCGCTCCCAGCCCTGATATCTAATCAATCAACGTGCATTGAGAAGCTATGTTATACAAGGGACAGCAGAGAACCTGAGGGTGACACAAGATAGGAGATGTCAACCTGGTCAGGGAATCTATATGTGAACACAAGAAAAGTTAGGTCACAGAAGCAGGCGGCTGTCACCACTGACACCATACCCTAGCGAATCGACCCATCTTTAAAATCGGTTGAGTTCAAGAGATGAAGACTCAACACTGGACCGGAGTGTTAATGGATGATGCCACAGCAGCAGGGCATTTGAGAGGGCTTGGCAAGAAGGGCTGTGGTTAGGGAACCCGTGAGGATGCGAGGAGGTGGTTTGTGCTGAGCAAAGGCTTTGAGTTCTCTCCTCGGTGACCTTCAGCAGCCCTGTTTACTTGCTGGGAAGCATTTAGTCTGAGACAGGGTGAGTAAGGCACAAGAATACCATCCCTACACACTGCCATCTCCCACCTCCTCCCTCTGACAGCCTACCTCCTTGCCAAGTTCCTTCCCTCCTCCCTCCCCATCTCAACATGATACAAAACAGCCTTTCTGCTTTTCTGGGATTAGCGAGAAGCAATGCCCTGTAATTATAGTCATCTTATCTCCTTTGGATTCGCCAAAATTACCCCTTTTCTTTAGATCAGCACCATTGCCGCATGATGGATGTTATTGGTAAGCTTTGTGCAAGAATGAAATGTTGTTTTCTTAAAGCGACATCTGCTGCAATAGACTAATGTTCCTATCTGCCTGACTCATTTGGGAGAACATGTCCACATGCCAGTGTGGACGGGTGGGTGGGGCGGCATGCAAGATGAACGGAGCATCTGGCAGAATATGTTTCAGTGTTTCAGATGAAGAGTAAGACTATTCAGTTTCCTGCAGAAATACAGTAGACACTAACCCTTCTACACTGTCTGAAGGATGGAGACATACCCTGCTTCCAAAAGCCTTTTTATCTCCTTGAGGAATCTTCATCCCTGTCCCCTTGTCCACAACCTGAAGCCTGCTTGGTTTGTCGCTCCCTGTGCTCTCCTCCAAACCCAGGCTCCATATTGGAACTAATGTCCTTAGAAATCTGCAGCCCTTAAAGGCCCTGTCCAAATGTCACTTCCTTTATGATGTCACCTCTAGAGAGAGCTGAGGTTTGACTGCAGTACCTGCTCGTACCTGGAGTGTTTATATCAGACGGTGAAAGGAACAAACCCAACAACATGGTGAAGCAACTCAGAGGCCAAATAACATTCAAGGAGCTGGTACCACCTATGAACTGAGAAGACAAAAGAGGTGGGGTCCTGTGAACCTACAGGGCTCTCAGGGCTGAAGCACACCATCAATATAGCCATGATATGAAGCAAAGGCAGATGGGAGAAAATGGCCCATCTCCTGCTCTCCATCTCCCATAAGTGTTTTCCATGGGGTGAATGCTTGTAAATACCAGTGGACAAAGGGACCTAGGAGATACAGCCTACAGGACTCAGCTTTCTGACAGAGAAACAAAAGAAAATGGGGTAGATCTAAAGACTAGGAAGCCCACGCCCAACAACATGTCCTGAGTAGTGGACGCACCTTCTCTACACTGCAGCCACACTGCCTTGTCATTGTGGTTTGAGTGAGAAATGCCCCCTATAGGCTGTGTAATTGAATACTTCTTCTCCAGTTGGCGACTTTTGGGGAGGGAAAGTTATGGGATGTCAAGGAGAATGTGTTTTTTGAGAGGAAGTAAGTATATCACAGGGAACTGACTGGGTTTTATTGCCTGGTCTTGCTTCCTGTTCTCTCTCTTTCTCTGCTTCCTGTGTGCAGAGGAAATGGAACCTCTCTGCCAGGCGGGCTCCCACTTCCTGCTGTCATGCCATCATGGAATGATGAGTTGTCTGGAATATTAAACCAAAATAAACCCTCTCTTCTCGTGTAGTGATGAGGCACTCCCAGCATCCTGTTCTGTCTACTCCACCCACCTATGTTCTGACCTATCAGGCCAAGCAGTTTCTTTATGAATTAACCAATGAAATCATCAGATAGATAGAAGACACACCTACATCATTCTCGAACTTATTTTTGCTGGGGCATTTTATCACAGCAACAGAAACATGACTAAGACAACGCTCATGTAAGTGTTCTTCACCTTTCCTTTCCTTTCTCCCAACGGGGTGGGATACAGATGCAATGGCAAGAGCTGAAGCAACCATCCTCAACTTCAAAATTTGAAGTGTGCATTGAGGATGAAGAAGAAAACAGAAAGAGCCTGGGTCCCTGGTGATGGAGCATCTGTTAGTGTAGCTTGCCTGGGCATCAGAGGAAAATGAACTTTTCTAGGACCCGTTATTACTTTTAAGGTCTTTTCACATGAACTCCCTCTTCATGAACACAGCAACCTCTTGCTTCAGGAAACATTTTTGAGCACATGAAACTCGAGCACCTCAAAATACACCTTGCAGGGGATGGAATTCATTCCTTATTTTTGTGTTCAGAACATATGTCTGCCCAGTAATAAACATTAACAGTATGGAATGAGGAAAAATACTGTGATGAGCTGGGTCCCTAGGAACAATGCTGCTCAGACTTTAGCATGGGGGCAAAACAGCCTGAAGAACTTGTTGAAACGCAGATTGCTGGGTCCTAGAGGCAGAGATTTTGAATCAGTATACTTAGAGCTTAGGGGTTCTGAGACTTTGTATCTTAGCAAATTCCAGAGCGACAATGAAGCCGCTGCAGAGAGACAATGAACTGCCAGAGAGGACAGAGGCAAGTCAGTGCATGCTCACTTACACATTTAAAACCATGTATGTGGGACTGAGGAGATGGGTCCGTGGGTACGAGTCCTTCCTGTTCAAGCATGAGGATTTGAATCCAATTCCCCAGCACCTATATAAAAAGTCCAGATTTGGGCGGTGGGGGGCAGGTGGGCAGGAGCAAAAATGTCAAGAGGATTAGCTGGGGCTTGATGGCCACATGCCCAGCCCCCAAGTGACAAGCCCCACAGTCATTGAGAAGTCATATCCCAAGGGAATAAGGTAGAAAGCAACAGAGGAGGGCACCTGACACCTTCGTCTGGCCTGCGCATGCTTGCAAGAGCACACACCTGCATGAACATGTTTACACACCCCTCATACAAGCACACGCAAACTCTCAGAAGTGAAATGTAAACATCAGAGACTCTCCAAATTCCTACAGCAGGAAAGATCGTTAAAGAACCAGAGGAGGCTCTGAAATGAAGTTGGTGGCCTGGGTGGGTCCAAGTGGTTAGATAAAAGAGCAATGTGAGAGCCCCACATTGGAGCACTGGACTGAGCTCCCAAGGTCCTGATGAGGAGCAGAAGGAGCGAGAACATGAGGGAGAAAGTCAGGAACGAGAGGGGTGCGTTCACTCATGGAGACGGTGGGACAGAACTAATGGGAGATCACCAACTCCAGTTGGAATGGGACTGATGGATCATGCGACCAAACCCGTCTCTCTGAATGTGGCCAACAGCGGGGGCTGACTGAGAAGCAAAGGACAATGGCTCTGGGCTCTGATTCTTCTGCATGGACGGGCTCTGTGGGAGCCTTCTCAGCTTGGTCGATCACCTTCCTGGACCAGGGGGGAGTTGGGAGGACCCTGGTCTTAGCATAGAGTGGGGAACCCTGATGGCTCCTTGGCCTTGAGAGGGAGGGAGGGGAGGTATGGGTGGAGGGGAGGGGAAGGAAGGGGGAGAAGGAGGGGAGGGAAGGGGGAGGAGGAGGGGAGGGAGGGGGGAGAAGGAGGGAAGGAGATGGAAATTTTTAAATATAAAAATAAAAATAAACCATGAGAAAAAAAAAAAAAGAGCAATGTGAACATCTACAAAGAAACTGGTGACCGCCAGTGCACAGGGTATCCACTGTTCTGCTGGCCACGCTGCCGAGAAACAGACTGTATACTCACAGTGGGGTCACCGCAGTGGCCTCTTCTAAGCAGAGACTGCTGGGGAGACTTTCTGCTTTTTAGCTATCACAGATAAGTACACAGTGAATGCTCCAAAAAAAAAAGAAAGAACCAAAAGGAAAAAAGAAAAAAGCCTGAAATGTGAATTTGCCATTCAAACGCAATTTCATTGCAGGTCTGCAAGCTTATCAGCCTCCTTCAACTAAATTACTACCCCTGCGTGCCTCCTACACAGACATACTGGTGTTGCCAAGGAGCGTGGGTGAATACCCTACCCCGCTGATCTAATCCACTTCAGTGAAATGTGTATGAGATTTCACGCCGACAGCAGGGCAGAATAAGTGATTTTGCGGGCCTAGAAATAAATTATTGGCTGTCTAAACATCTACCAAATTTAGATACCAGCGGAACTAAAGACTTCTTCCTTTTCCTGTTCCTCCTTTCTCTTTTTCCTCTGCCCAGGGCCATCTCCTTCCCCCTCATCCATGCCCCGCTGAGCAGTCAGAGCTTCTCTAACCTGCTTGGCTTCATCCTCAGGAGCAGACCCTCTCCTCTACTGAAGAGGCAGAGCTGCAAAGATGCTCAAGATACTCAGCTTTGGCCACCAGCTCGCTCCGAGGCCTTTCCTTTCCTGAGCCTGACTGATCTGTAAGGGCTGCTCTTCTAACTCACTGCTTCTACATCTGAACAGCTCCATCAGGGGACAAAGACTGACTTCTCTTCTGCCTCTACAGGGCTAGGTGTTCATGATGAGTTGAGTCCCTCAAGTGCTCCCAGGAGAAAACTGCATAAAGTTTTTATTTCAAGAGTTTTCATGTTCTGTTAAGAAGAAAATAAGAACAAAAAATAAGAAAACCTTGTTTTATTTATCTATCATATCATCTGTCATATCATCAATCAAATCATCTATCTACCATCTGTCATCTACCATCATTTATCTACCTACCTACCTACCTATCTATTTATCTATATTTCTCTCCTGCCAAAGGCTTCTTAGTGTTTCTGGCCTCACATCTCTCTTTCCTCTCCACTCAGCACCTTCCTACCCCAGTGCCTTCTGCCCGTGAGGATAAGAGAGTGTTTCCAACTCTCCCAGGCACAACCAGAGCAAAGCACAGTGTTTGGTCCCAGGCCACCTGGGACCACGTATGACCGTGTGGAACACCCTGAGAAGGAAAGGCCATTGTCTTAGTCAGGGTTTCTACTGCTGCTCTGACTTGCTATGACCATAAAGCAAGTTGGGGAGGGAAGGGTTTATTTGGCTTACACATCCACATTGCTGTTCGCCTCTGAAGAAAGTCAGGACAGGACCTCACACAGGGCAGGATCCTGGAGGCAGGAGCTGATGTAGAGGCCATGAAAGGGTCCTGCTTACTGTCTTGCTTCCCATGGCTTGCTCAGCCTGATTTCTTATAGAACCCAGAACCAGCGGCCCAAGGATGGCACCACGCACCAGGGTTGGGCCCTCCCTCATTGATCACTAATTGAGAAAATGCCTTACAGCTGGATTTCAAGGAGGCATTTCCTTATCTGAGGCTCCTTTCTCCCTGATGACTCCAGCTTGGTGAAGTTGACACACAGCCGGCCAGTCCACCCGTGAACACATTCTAGAAGAGCCTCTGTCAGCCTCTGTGGGATAGAACTCCTGGCTGGGGTGTGAACTGGGATTTAGCCTTTCTGTAGCCAAAACTAATATTTTAAAAACTTACCGATGGATTTCAGTCTGAAGTCCCCCACGGTGGAGTCAGACAACCAGCAGATCACCTTCGAGAACACTTCATTGGACCTGATTTTAGTATTTATTTTTAAGAACTAGAGAGAAGGCACGTTAAAGAGCCAAGAAACCCTCACCACATAGAGTCTTAACCTTGATGGAAAAAGCCCCTCCCTGACTTTCCTGCATGGAAAGTCATCTTCCGAGAAAGAGAAGACTAGCTATGTTTTTTGTCAAAACATGGATACAGGACCGTCTGGGAATTCATTTTATCCCCCAGCATTTGTTCAGATACTGGCTTGACTACAGAGGAACACCAGTGCTCCTGAGAAGTGGGCTGATGACCACACATGTAAAGCAGTTTGTAGCCACTTTGGGTCTTCTCCTCAGGCTTGCTTTTGAAATAAATTATAAAGCCTAGTCTCTCTCTCTCTCTCTCTCTCTCTCTCTCTCTCTCTCTCTCTCTCTCTCTCTCTCTCTCTCTCTCTCTCTGAGACAGAGTTTCTTTGTATAGCTTTGGTGCCTGTCCTGAAGTTCACTCTGTAGACCAGGCTGGTCTCGAACTCACAGAGATCCACCTGCCTCTGCCTCCCAAGTGCTGGAATTAAAGGTGTGCGCCACCACCGCCCAGTTTAAGGCTAGTGTTTCTAAAGTGTCTTATTCTACTTACAAATTTTATTATTCTAGTTCTCAGTCTAGAAAATTCTAGCATTACTTGTGGAAACTTATATGCCAGTTGATTAAATAACAGTGAATTGGTGCTCATAAACATATTGTGCAGAACCAATAAATGCAACCTATTTTATTTGCTTCATTAATAATTCTAATAGAACCTTACCAAGTATTTAGATTGTTCTAATAAATGTAGTATTTAGTGATTACTCTTACATTATGGTGACTCATTTGTTTTTGTCTTTTTCAAGACTGGGTATCATTACATAGCTCTGGCTGTCCTGGAACTCACTATGTAGATCAGGCTGGCCTTGAACTCACAGAGATCTGTCTGCCCCTGCCTCTCTAGTGCTGGATTAAAAGCTTGCACCACTAATCACAGTGGCTACGGTGACTCTATGCCCTTGCTACACCACAATGTTGAGTATAGAAATGGTAAACTTCTGCTTTTCATATAAAAACAACCATACATCTAAGTTATTTAGTAAACAAAATTAAATTGGAATTATAAACCCTACCAGTATGCTAGGAATCTGGTTGTTTAGTGGTACATAGTAGACGTCTCTGTCTTAAGATAATACACATCTTGTTTTCTTACAGGCTGTAGGTTCGCTGGACTTCCATGGGCACTTATCACTCAACTGCAGCCACATAGCAAGCCAGAATGGCACCAGCATAGCCTGGAGGCATGGCAGGGGTGTGCTACAATAGCTAGCTACCCCCTCCATTCAAGGCTAATACACATTTGAGAATGGTCACTTCTTACATAAAAGATTTGTAAATTATACATTGTTAACTTTAAGACTTCCTGTATGTGTTTATTAGAAATTAATAAAGGTCTGTGGAACTCCATGATGAACATAAGCATAGTATTTGTGTTTTAATATCCCTTTGAGCATCAGCTTTGTGTTAACAGCATCCCTAGAAATTGTAGTCTTTTCTCCAATTCAAAAGGAAGAACAATTGCATTTTACTAGCAACATCTAGTAATTGTAGAAATTTCTTTTTTCTTTTTTTCTTTTTTCTTTTGGTTTTTCAAGACAGGGTTTCCCTGTAGTTTCTAGAGCCTGTCCTGGAACTAGCTCTTGTAGACCAGGCTGGCCTCGAACTCAGAGATCCACCTGCCTCTGCCTCCCGAGTGCTGGGATTAAAGGCATGCGCCACCACCACCCGGCTTGTAGAAATTTCTTATCATGAATATAGAAGCTGCATAAGTCAAACATAAAACATGGCAATAAACACTAGTCATAACATAGAAGCACAATGCAGTATGTTTTCCATTAGTTTGTTATTGTACCATTGATATACTCCCTAGACACAAATACATGACAAATGAGGCTGATTTTATTTCTGCATAGACGATACAGTATGAAACATATATTTATTAGTATATTATTAAATATCTTTAATATTAATTTTACTTTTAAAATATTTACTCTATGTAACTATGTATATATGCACGTGTGTGTTTAGGGGTATGTACATATGAGTGTAGGTAACCAAAGAGAGAAGAGGGTATTAGATTCACTATCTTGAGTTACAAGCAGTTGTGAGCTACCAAATACGGGTTCTGAGAACCAAATTCAGGTCCTCTGAGCTCTTAACCATTGAGCCATCTCTCTAGCCACAATAATTAATTTTAAAAACCCCTATTTTAAGCCGGGCGGTGGTGGCGCACGCCTTTAATCCCAGCACTCGGGAGGCAGAGGCAGGCGGATCTCTGTGAGTTCGAGACCAGCCTGGTCTACAAGAGCTAGTTTCAGGATAGGCTCCAAAGCTACAGAGAAACCCTGTCTCGAAAAACAAAACAAAACAAAACAAAAAACCCTATTTTATCATGCTGTATAGCAAATTAGACAGTTTAGAATCTGCAAACTTTATGCACTATTGCTATTTTCTTTTTTTTAGGGGGGGTGGTTTCGAGACAGGGTTTCCCTGTAGTTTCTAGAGCCTGTCCTGGAACTAGCTCTTGTAGACCAGTCTGGCCTCGAACTCAGAGATCCGCCTGCCTCTGCCTCCCGAGTGCTGGGATTAAAGGCGTGTGCCACCACCACCCGGCCTGCACTATTGCTATTACATAGATCTATGCTAACACATACTTCAATGCATTCTGTTAGGGTGTGCTGCTGAAGCTAAGTGTCTCACATGTAGTCTTCCTAGTGAGGCTCAAGGCAAGCAATCAGGTAGATAATTAACCTCGTTCCTGTGAGCTGAAATGGCTTTAGTAACTGACTGAAAACACTTAGCTTCTCAACATGGAGCGCAAACGTAAGTCTAACTCCAGTTGATTCTTTATTGATGTGCTACCTATATTCCCAATCTATATTATCAGCTGGAACCTACTTCTGCAAAATTCTCAAGGAGCTGAAGAAACTGGAGAAAGGTGGTAATCATATGGAAGCATTACTTATAGACAAATACAAAATATGAAAATGGTTATTTAATACTACCTAAAGGATGCATACTTTCTGCAAAATAGTGATACTACATATAGGAAACTCCCTGGGTACATAAAAAAATATTACTCAGCCTGCCATAAAACAAATCATACATAATTTTCAGGCTTTAATAAGTCTTGTTCTTGTGAAATAATGACCTAGGATTTGTGTTGCCTATTTTATTTCTGAGATAAGCCAAATGATAAGACCCTGCAACAGCCCATGCTTCCTAATATTTATAATGTTTTCTTGTCAGAAACAAAATGAAGGCAGAGATGGCAGGCTTTCAACCTGCTTTTAGCTATTGTGTAGGCCAACTGAGAAGCCAATGCACTTTTAGAAACGGCAGCTTCCAGAAGCCTGTGGAGTTTTTCCCTGCAGTATAGCATAAATCCAGCTACTTTATGTTACCTTGTAACTTGTTCCTCACCTACCTGTGACTCCGTGGAAGGTGTCAAGATTCTCGTCTATGGAAACCCTGTGTGGGCATGCGCTGCACATTTGTGAATACACATGATGAAACAGACAGAATCCCCACACAAAGTCTCCCTGGGTACGGCTCCCCTTACTGCTTACCTTGGCTGATCCACCGTGGCAGGCACATTGAACCAAAAGGCCTGTGATGAGAAAACCATCTTGGGATAAATATTCTTTTAGGCTCTCAACAGTATCTACCCATCTCATCTTTCCCAGCTAGGTAGGCAATCCCAACTTTCCTGCAGAATACAATCCCCCCACCTGGTCAAGGACTCAGCTACTCCTTGCTGAGAAAGAGAAATCCTATAGGTCAACCATAGTGAAATATATTTAAGATTTGCTGAATAAATAAATGAATAATAAAAAGTGTTATTTCTTTTCCAAAGTCCAGATCTGAGTGAGCATTTTCTTATTTTTCCTTCATTTAGTACAAGTTTGATTTGAGCCGGGCCTTTATCCGGGTCCAGTTCAACCAGTAACGACGGTGTTTGTTTTATTTCTAGTACCCCAGCGCACACCCATGGCCCGCTCCCTCCCGAGTAGCATCCAGAGACACAGTAGCAGGTGCTCTGGGAGTGGCTTCATCTAACTGCGTTAGAATTTCAACTTCCAAGCTGGATTTTTTTTCTTAAGTCTACACAAGGTTGATAGGTGGGAGAAGGGCCCAGAGGCGGGAGGAGGAGGGAGCCAAGGGAAGCCTGGAACTTAGCCTAGTGTTGAAGAGACACGGAACTTTACAAAGGCTTACTGGTATGGAAAAAAAAAATCCCAGGGGATGTTAGCAAAAGCATGGGGCCTGTAAACGCCAGATATTAAGAACCCCATCATCAGGAATGCAAGGGACCTTTTCAGGAGAGAAGCGTCGAGAATTCCAGGAAGCACATATTCAAAGCCTGTTTCCTAGGCAGCTGAAGCCACCCACCTTCCTTTGAACAAACGGAGGCCGATTAAGTTCTCAAATGTGCCATTTGTCTCCGCTTTCAAAATAATCCCGAGTGTTCAGCTGGGTTCTCTTGCCTTTTGAAAGCAGCCTGTAGGAGAAGGGCTTCGAGTTGTTCCCTAGCAGACCGTGGACATACTTACATCACACACCTTCCCCTCTTACAACACAGGCCCCACTTCTATGATGTCTTTAACCTAAGCGGCAGCGCCAGTACCTCCAGATACAGTGTCTTTCCTTTCCTTTTTTGTTTTTCTCCTTTAAAATGAACAGAGTGAAACATCTTTTACTGGTATTTGAAACCCCACAGTAGCTGCTTAAAAAGTCTGGCTTGACTTCAGGGAAATGCAAATTAAAACTGCTTTGAGATTCTGTCTCACCCGGGTCCAAATGGCTATTATCAAGAAAATAAAGAACATCAACCGCCGAGGGAAACAGAAAGCCTTACTCACGGCTGGGAGGCGTGTAAACTGGTGTAGCCATTGTGGACAGCAGTATGGTGGTTTCTCAAAATGCTTAAAATGGAGCTATTTTACGGCCCTGCTATTCCAATCCTGAACGCATACACACAGGACTCCATGTCTTTCAACACTGTGTTCATTGCTTCTCCATCCACAGCAGCAAGGAAAAGGAGTCAGCCCAGACGTTCATGAACAGAGAGCGAAAGTGTGGTGCACAGACACAGGGAAACTTCATTCTGCTACAGAAAGCAGAAAGGTTATGAAATTTGAAAGAAAATTAGTGAATCTGGAAACTATATTAATAAAGAAAACATGTCCTCTTATATGCAGATAAATGTATGTATATATAAGCCACGGAATTATAAAAGGAGGAGAGAGAGAGGTGTGGAGGAAGATGGGTGAATAATAGAACAAGTGTCATGAAGACAGGAAGGCGGCTGCTGGGGATGGATGGTTACACAGCTGGCAAGGGCATGAGGGAGAAAGGAGGATCAACCAAAAATCAAATTGCAAATTCACAAACACACACACACACACCACATACGCACGCACGCACGCACGCACACACTCACGTGTGCGCGTGAACGTGGCTTTAGTTAGACTATGGTACATTTATATGATAAAATATTATATAGCCAGTATTGAACATATTATATAAAAATAATGATATACAGGGAAGTTTAGGGCATGGCATTATTGTCATTATTACAATGATGAGGAAGGGTCAACAAATACTCTCCCCCTGAGCTACGCCCCCAGAATACAAAATCAAATGAAAGTAAAATAAAATAAAATAAAATTAGTCCAGTAAAGTAAAAAAGGTGGGTCTAGAAGAAAAGAACCAAACTGTTAATTATTTAAAAAATAATAAAGAGAACACAACACACAAAACAAACAAGAATTGTAAGCCGAACGGTGGTGGCGCACGCCTTTAATCCCAGCACTCGGGAGGCAGAGGCAGGCGGATCTCTGTGAGTTCGAGGCCAGCCTGGTCTACAAGAGCTAGTTCCAGGATAGGCTTCAAAGCTACAGAGAAACCCTGTCTCGAAAAACCAAAAAAAAAAAAAGAATTGTACAGTACAGTATAAAGCCACGGGGCTGACATGGAGCTTGGCAGGGGCACACCTTCCTGGCACACTTAAAGTGCTAGGTTCAATCCACAGTTTTAAAGAAAGCGCACAGGGTTTTCTGTGACCTCAAACACTTCTTCCAGATCTCTTCTCTCCACCCAAAGCACCAAGTCTCGTCTTCAGAGGCCAACATCTTATTCTGCCCTAGGTATGTAAGAGCTCTTTGAAGGCATGTCCTCTACTCAGGACTGTTCTTATTTTCCTCTTGTACACAGACACCCACCTTCGAGGACTAAGCATGGAACTACACACAGCAGGCATAGGATTAAATGCTTCGGCAGCAGGGCCAGAGCAGTGTGAGGCAGGAGGGGATGTTAGGGGTACAGACAAAGCGATGAGCTCACTCGCTTAAGAGACACATAAATGCAGAAGGTGTTTTCATGAGCCTGTGCTTTCTCTAGGAGAAATGAATGACGTTTTAGTTTGAAAACAGTCTCTCTCTCTCTCTTTCTTTTCCTTTCTCTCGTGTGTCTGTCTGTCTGTCTCTGTAACTGTCTCTTCCTCTGTGTGTGTGTATGTATGTATGTATGTATGTATGTATGTATGTATGTATGTATGAGATAGGAAGGGAGGGAGGGAGGGAGGGAGGGAGGGAGGGAGGGAGGGAGGGAGGGAGAGAAGAAGGGAGGGAGGAAGGGAGGGAGGAAGGGAGGGAGGGAGAGAGGGAGGAAGGGAAAGAGAAGAGAGAGAGAGCTTCTCAATAGGATCCCTTAGCACCCAATGTAGAATTTGGTCATGCTAACAACTACACTTGAGCTGAACAAAAGCAAACACCCGGTCTCCCCCGCACTGTGCCACCACTGACATCCCAAACTCTAATTGAGGTTAGAGGACACATGGAGCACTGTCAACCACAGCACCTACAGGATCCTAGTTTGGAGCAGTCTTTAGAAAAAAAGAATGTAGGCAGAGAACAAGAGACAGACGGTCCCTTAAAAGTCACCCCCAACACCTTCTATTATAGTTTCCCAGAGAGCCTGGCATAGTTGCCCTTCTGTGAGGACACAGCAAATTCAGTCCTTTCCTGCTAAGACTGGAATGTCTTACAGGGTGGGGATTTGGAAAAAGGCTTAAGGTAAGCCTTGGCAAAACCAACTCACCGTCCAGCAGCCAGATGTATTTTTATTTTGACTTGTTTTGGCTTGACTTTGAGTATGTAGTGTTTTATAAACACTTGCTTTGCAATGGCTGCTTTTCTATGGTGCAGGTGTGCTCCAGTTTGCCCAGGCCCACCTCTCCCCCCTCGTCCTAGTCATTCTCGGCACACTTCTTGTAACTTATATTTAGCATCCTCACTGCCATTAGGAATGCAACCATGGGAACAGAGATTCTCGTAGCAGGAAGACTATGGTGAAAATACTTATTAGTAGCCAGCATCCAGCGAGTGCTTTTGCTGTACTGGATTCTATCCTGTGAGTTTTATATGCAGACAGCACCTACCGTTCCAAGCAGGCTAAAGCCTTCACTGCTGGGATTCTACTCTGGTTCCTTCCAACCACTTCTGTTAGGCTGAATGCATCCAAGTTTAGTATTTGGAACTCTTATTCAGATGACTGTCTTAAAGACAGAAGAACCTTGCAATTTCCTGATCTCCCAAACCCCTTCCCAGCAATAACATTGGCTACAAGGTTGCTTAGCTGGAAAGCTCCCCATACAGAATCAGGCTGGGATTCCACCTGAAACCTTATCTTCAATGGGCTTCTCCTACTGACACATTTGATTATTCCTATTTCATGCATAAAGACATCAAAAGCCAGATTCACTCATGCTACAGGTTCCAAAAGGCAAGTTGCAGAGCTAGCTCTATCAGGCCTTCTGTGAGATTTCTCATGATGCGGTAAGACATGAAAGGGAGAGATTTGTTGGGTGATGGTGGCACACACTTTTAATCCCAGCACTCAGAAGGCAGAGGCAGGCAGATCTCTGAGCAAGGCCAGCCTGGTCTACAGAGTGAGTTCCATGACAGCCAGGGCTACACAAAGAAACCCTGTCTCAAAAACCAAAACACAAAACAAAACAAGGAAAAAAACCAATGTGTGAAAAAGAAGCTGTCATTTTTACAATGGTGGTGCTGGTTTATCGAGACATTACTGGGTCTCCCTTCTTCCCTCTCCGTTCACTCCCTGTTATCTAAGGGCTCTTATCTTGGGAAATTCTATATTCACAAGAGGATTTTGCTGAGGAGTAAAATCATTAGAGGCCAGTATTTGCATTAATAGAAACCTTTGCTAGTAGATACATTGCTCTATGCAGCCAACAAATGTTCCATTATCACCATATTGACAAAAGAAAAACACATTCCATAGCTTAGTTAGCAATTTCGCACTGTTGCAATTGTTTTTGAAACAAATATAAAACAATGAGTTATATGTTCATATACTTAATACTGATCGCAACCTGCTCTGTACAAAGACCTGTTGCCAGATGTGGGACTGCAGTGATGACCGAAGCAGGGCCTCTGCAAAGCTGTACTCTGGGGAGTTAGTTATTCCTTGAGGCTACAACCATTGCTTTCCGTAAATATATGTGAAGCATGATGCTCACCTTTCTCAGGCTTGCTCTGACCAGAGAATGGCAGGACCCTTTCTGGACTGTTCTGCAACATTTTTGGAATCCATCAGGTTCTGTGCTTTGATATCATCCTTAAGATGCGCCCCCCACAAGCACAGCAACACCATTCTGCATTTTCCTTAAGTTATTAATTACTTATTTTCTCTGTTTACACCTGGATTCTTATTGCAGCAGAATATTACTTATATTACAAATATGAGTTAAACAATTACCCAAAATTTCAGAAGTCTAAGATTCCTTTGGAGGTCACCAAAATAAATCACAACAACAACACACACACACTCACACATGTTCTATGTTTGCGGAGGCCTTAAGTGCCTCTCTTCTTTCTTTCTTCCTCCCTTTCTTCCTCTCTTAGAACAAACAAATATCCTAAGTCCTTCATAATTACTTATTTATTTTCCTTCCTTCCAAAAGCACACACAGATCTTTGTCCTTACATTTACTAGCCATTTTTGTCTGCCTCCATCTAAAAAATAAAAAATAAAAGGAAATCTTTGTTTTTTATTTTTATTCTTTTAGTGTAAAAGATCATCTTGAAAATTGGTTATGATGCTCATAACATTATTCTATTTCCATTTTTGAACAATTATAGAAAATGCCCTTATATTTCTGTTTCATTGGTCAGTAAATTATTTAATAATCAATCAGTTTTGCTCCTTGATCAACTTAGTTATAGCCTGATATCAAACAAATTCTATGGCTGAAATCTCTAGTAGTCAGTTTAGGTCAGTTTCTCTCTCTCTCTCTCTCTCTCTCGCTCTCTCGCTCTCTCTCTCTCTCTCTCTCTCTCTCTCTCTCTCTCTCTCTCTCTCTCTCTCTCTCTCTCTCTCTCTCTGGTTTTTCGAGACAGGGTTTCTCTGTAGCTTTGGAGTCTATCCTGGAACTAGCTCTTGTAGACCAGGCTGGCCTCGAACTCACAAAGATCCGCCTGCCTCTGCCTCCCAAGTGCTGGGATTAAAGGCGTGCACCCCCACTGCCCAGCTAGGTCAGTCTCTTTAACACAAATAACAATGATTATACTGAAACCCTAGCTTGTAACCTTACAGAGGCAGGAGACATATCTGCAGTTTAATATAGTTAATTGAAGTACCCCACCCAGAGAACCCCACACCAGGTAAGTGTCAGCATCCAGAGTGGAAAAGGAGAAACAGGAAATGAGTTGCAGAGAGCTAATACAGAATACCAAAGAAATTGCAAAGATAGTTAGAAAGATGTTTAGCTGAGAAAAGGATAAAACTGAACTTTGAGAGAGAAACTCTGTGCTTTAATGTTGTAGCTATACGGCCTGTCCACGGTCCTCTGCCTCCTTCATATAGCACACTGTCTCTGGGGTCCCAGAGCTTATGAATACTTATGAGTGACAGTCATGGAGAAGCCCCACAGGGGTGACTATCTACTCAACTTTACATCAACCTCTGAATTATCTACCCCCTAGGACTATACTGCTTACATAATTCAAGAAGTCCAGGTAGGATAGACCTAGAAAATGCTAATGTGTATAGTCTGTAAAGGAATCCCCTGTGTTCCTGCCTGTCATAGCAACATCAAAATTGACTGTTGAAAATGTTTGAAGGATCTCAGTCAATGTAGCTAGGGACTTCATGCTTTGCAACACTTTGGGAACAATCACCCGCTTATATTATATGGGTCGGTGGCTAAAGTACTTGCCACGTGAGTGTGAGGATTGGAATTCTGACCTTCGGAACCCATTAAAGTTGTTTGAGGTGTCACGTGTCTGTAATCCCAGCGTGCCTTTGAGGAGACCGCAGGTGGAGAAGTTTGCCTGTTAGCAATGAATGACAGGAGGCCCCACCCCAACCAAGGTAGAAAGGACACCAGCACCCAAGGCTGTCCTCTGACCTTCACTTGTGAATTGTTCACACATTTCCCCTGTGCGGGACTCCAGACCAGAGGTGGGAGATGCAGGATAAGTAGTTTCTGTACAGATGGTTCCTAAAATGACTCCTGGGGCTAATGATCTGTTTGTCTTTGAATTATCACGCCTGTAATCAGACTTTAACACAGCCAAGTTTTACCTTCTTTCTTTGGTGAATGCCTCTGAGTTTCCAGTGATTTGTCACCGCTGCAAAGATGAGCGGAAACGATGTGAAAACCTCTTCCCTTTCGCCCCTGTAGGAAACTGTGTAGACAAATAAGGCCCCCTTCCCAAAGTTATCTGCGCCTATTCCCTGGTTCTTCTAAATAGGTTGAATCCCTTACAGGGCTGTGATGCTTTGAGGCATTAAGAAGAAAAGATCCTGAGTTATTCGGTGGACTTGATCTAACATCATAAACTCATAGGACACCCTATCACCACTTCCCCTCTCCTCTCTCCCCCCCCTCCCCCCCGCCTTCAAGACAACCTTGTCTTAAAATGTTGGAAGGTTTGGCTGGCCCCTCCAGTGACTTTAGACTAAGACGTTGCTCCTTCTGTGGTTTCTTGTTCCCACTTGTTAACTATACTTTTCGGTTTTACCTCAAATTGTATTCATCTGTTTGCCTCTACGTGAAAGAAACATTAAGCCACAAGAATCAGGAGAGGCGGGCTCCTTTAAAGAGAGAGGCTCTCCTTGGAATTCCTGAAGCTGTGATATAGAGGAAGCCGCAAGCCCAGCTGGTCTTTCACACGGCCGAGCATGTGGCCAGGGCCTGTCGGGGCAGGCTCCTCAGGAAACACCCTGCCCTGCTTATCAGAATGATACTCGTGTTTTTCCTGCATTGCTCATTCACATCTGACCTTTTTCAACAGTTGTAGGTCGCTGTCCAAACCTGCGCTGGGTAGCTCTCTCTTAGGAAGTGGTTTCCACATACAAATGATGACTGTGGTAAACTTGGAAAATAGCTAGGGAGATTAAAACTCGGAATCTCCGAGTGCCTCTGGTTTATTATCCACCATGCTGGAACTCCAGTACTGCCCTGTCGTTCCTTAGAGTTTGCTCATCGATGAGAGCTGATGGTGAAGAACACTGGATCTAGTCACCCCTTTGAAGACAGAGAGCCTCAAACTTCTGTACACCTAAGCTACCCATCTGGGTCAAGTTGTACTGCCGTCTTGTTTCCATGTGAAACCAGCTGACTTGCCTTGGACCTATACGGGGAACAGATATCTGGAGTGCACATTGTAAAAATGATACCAACACACACAGCAGGCAGTACATGAATGAGTGGGTATTAAGTTCAATAACGACTAGACTATGCATAGTCCCAAAGCTCAAGTGAAAATGTGACTACAGGTCAGGACATTTGGGGGTAGCAAGTGACTGACCAACCCCATTTGCCGGAATCTTGAAGCATTGTAGAAAAGAGATATTTGACTTCATCCAGCTTCTCCAGCCGTGTTTGAAGGACCTGAGCCAAAGCATAGGATATTTTCCCTGCGAGCATGTCAGATGATCATCTGGACTAAAAGTACAGAACACCTCTGTGCCATCCCTGGCCATTGACCCGGCTGTTCAATGGCTTTGCCTGGATTTCCACCGGCCTCTTGGGTCTCTGGCTGTTTAACAAGCCCTTATGGTCAGATTTTCCAGAAATCATCACAGATAAACCATTCAGTTGTCCACGTTTTAAATTTCAGCACATACAGTATCTTGTATTTGCTTCTCCCAACACTACCCATATGGATTTTTGTTGTTTAGTCTTTTTAAATGTGTGTCAAGATATATAGTTGCTATAGACATGCTTATTTGCAGCATCTGTTCTGGACTATAAGAGAAAGAGCCTCAGGACGGAGGTGAAAAAGAACAGGAAGCCCATTTGGACTCTGGGATTCCGGATCTAAATCTCTCTGTGGCACTGGGTGCTGGGTGACTTTAGAATTCCGCTGTGCACATATCCCCGTCTGTAAAATGGGAGCCGTCATAGCTACTCACGGCAAAGGAGCCTTTGAAATCTGTGTTCTCACCAGGGTCTCCACCTCCATGCTTTGCTCAGCCAGCCTTTACCTTCTCGTCTACTTGCCACCAACTGTTGCTTTTGCTCCATCCAGCCACCCTGTTCTATGCTGCATTCCTCAGTCACACCCAGTACCCTCTCTCTACCAAGGGCATTTGCCCCCTTCTTTCTCCTTGCAAAGTCCTCTCCCCAGGTACCCACCTAATTTGCTCCCCCATGTCCTCAGGTGAGTGGTTCAGGCTGAAACCTTTCCTGGCCACTTGCCTTATATGGCCAACACTGCCCTGCCATCCCCACAGCATACTCCCTAGAGCTTTCCCTATTGGGTGCTTCATAGTTGCTACCCACTCTTCCAACTGCCTGGCGTATTGCGTCTTATTTTACAGACTACACTCACCCCCACTGACTGCATGGAGAGTCGGGGCTGCCTCTTTTGCCCATTACTGCATCCACAGCACTAGAAAAAGGAAATAATAATGGTAACAGGACAAAAAAGGATAATGGGGAATGAATATGATCAAAATATATTGCCATGTATGAAAATGTCATAACAAAATCCATTGTGATTAGTATAGATGCAAATTAAAGTTTTCAAAATAAAATGCTGGAAGAATAGCTAAGGAAACTTATGTAAAGTGCTAAAGTCCTGCACAGGAATTAGCATGTTGCTGCTAAATGCAGACTATTTAAGGGGCAATCATGGGAAAGAGACATTATAGTATCTTCCTTGGTGATTTAAATATTTTTTAATTAAGCTCTACATTTTTCTCTACTCCCCTCCCTGCCTCTCCCCACCCCACTTCAGCCCTCTCCCAAGGTCCCCATGCTCCCAGTTTACTCAGATCTTATCTTTTGCTACTTCCCATGTAGATTAGATCTACATAGTAGATCTATGTAAGTCTCTCTTAGGGTCCTCATTGTTGTCTAGGTTCTCTGGGATTGTGGTTTGTAGGCTGGCTTTCTTTGCTTTATGTTTAAAAAACACTTATGAGTGAGTACATGTGATAATTGTCTTTCTGTGCCTGGGTTACCTCACTCAAAATAAATGTTTTCTAGCTCCATCCATTTTCCTGTGAAATTCAAGATGTTGTTATTTTTTTTTTTTTTTTTTTGCTGTTTAGTGTAACATGAGGGCCTGCTGTTTGTTGGGGTTTCTGTCTGCCCAGTTCCCACAACCGTTTAGTCCCAAAGAATCACACAAAAGTCTCCATAAGATTATAAACTGATTGGCCCATTAGTTCAGGCTTTTTATTAGCTCTTGTAGCTTATATTAACCCATTATTCTTATCTATGTTAGCCATCAGTACCTTTTTCAGTGGGGCAGGTCACATCCTGCTTTTTTGGTGATCTGGGCAGGAGTGCAAGAGAGCTTCCTTCTTCCCAGAATACTCCTGTTCTCATCGCCCTGCCTCTACTTCCTGTCTGGTTGACCTGCCTATACATCCTGCCTGGCCAATCAGCATTTATTTAAAACATGATTGACAGAATACAGACAATTATCCCACACCAGTGTAGTACTCCATTGTGTAAATGTACCACATTTTCCTTATCCATTCTTCGGTTGAGGGGCATTTAGGTTGTTTGGTGATTTAAAATTGAAACTCACTTTATGACTTAGACTCTCAACTCTGCTCTGAAGCCATGTGTTTTGTACAGTTTAAAGGGTAATCTAAGGCAGCCATGTTTGTAGTTTTTGAATGAGTGCATTTATTAAGTATAAGGTGATCCAAAGTCAAAGAATAAAGAGTGATAGAGAGACAGTAAGACGTGGTGAAATGAGGCTCTAAGCAAAGCTCTAGCAGAAACCCACGGAGGGAGCCCTTGACTTAAGGCAGCCAGCTGAGGTTCTTAACTGAGAGGTCTGGACAGAGTGGAGCATCCCTCCAGCAAGGCTTCTGAGTAAATAAATAACAGCAGAGAGGTAGCATCATCAATTCGGGCTTCCACGTTTAGCAGAAATTAATGGGGGAAGCCCCTTAAAGGGTGCTAGCTTCAGTTACCGATTGAGAAGTCCAGGCAGGGCAGAGCTTCCTCATGTGAGGTTTCCTCGTAAACCAACAAATAGCAGCAGATAGAGACATCCTCGAGTCAGTGGTTCCCAGCATCCAGCAGAAGTGGGCTAAGGAAATTGAGATGAGCAACTGGAGTTCCTACTGTGTGTTCCCTCCGAGGAAGAATTGTGGTTTCTCTTTCATGTTGTAGGCACTTTTGTGTTACCAGACAAACTATGGTAACATCTGTTTAGCTGTTCCCAAAGCTTTTACGGTTTTACTTGGACTTCTTTGCTGTTACCTTCCCTCCCCACCACAGAATTAGTTTATCCCTAGACCTTGGAAGACATTTTGAGAAAAACTTGGATCAGAAATGGGAGGGAAAGGGCAACCTTCCATCCAGAGCCAATTTCTCAGTGATTTACCAATATAATGTACATTATACCATGAAAGAAAGTACTATCTTATATCTAAGGGATCAGACTTCAACCACCTTAAAAGCAGTGACCTACCTCTCCAGTAAGTAACTCAAGGCGGCTCTGTGATTCAAGACAGGGATTACTTACGAAAGAGTTGGACAAGATGGGTAGTGGAGGGGAGGACAGGATTGGCTCTCTTGATCACATCCCATAGACTGGTCATGTATGGGATGTCATCACAAGATCTGGATTCAGTTCCTTATTCTATTTAATAACTGAGGGGAGCAAAATTTTCCCTTCCTCAATCTTGGGTTCTCTTCCTTTCCGTTCATGTAAAAATAGCCATCGTTTCCTAATGCTTTTGCTTCGTGTGCAAGCCTCATTTCTAAGAAACGAGGCCATGACCCTGAAATTTTGCAAACTATTCATCTCTACGCCAGGGCGGGAGGTTGTTATTATTGTTTAGTGAGAAGTGTAGACACCACCCGTTCCCTTGACCTCAAAAGTATGCCTGCCACTTAATCATTTGCTCAAGATTTTTACTCTGAGGTGTTAGGTTCTATTTGGCAAGTTTGTTCCCAGTCTGTGACTTTCTTCACTTCAAGCTTTGATAGCTGTCTGGCACATTCCCTTCCATAGTCAGATGGTCCTCCAGAGACTCAAGCTGCATCCCAGACAGTTATCTCACTCAGCTATGCAACCTGGGAGACAGGAAGAAAAGTCCTTTGACTCTGGTGAACTGGAGGAAAGCAACTTCCGGAAACCCAGGCTGTTTTCATCCATGTGTCCTCTTATTTCTATAGGCCCATGCCCTCTGTCTGCCCCCAACCCATCTCGACTAGGAATCTGTCTTATGGTTTCATCCAAGAAACAGAGGAAGGGAAGATGGGTGGATGGGCTTTCTCAGAGTTTTGTGAAAGACTAAGTTAAATGATACCACTCTTGCTGGCCATCCAAGCAAGGCCTCAGGCTGTCTTCATTACTGATGGCTTATGTGTATCATAGACCCAATTACTTCACAAGGAAGACCATTTGCTTAGGCACTTGAGAAACTGGAGACCCCTTCATTTCCATGAGCCTTTTTGCCAGCCCTAAAATTATCAGAGGTAACTATGAATAGCCATTGCCAGATTCCTATTGAGACCCATAATATTAAGACCAATAATTCTGAAATTATAATAATAAGAATAATAGCCAGTAATAACAAGTGGTAATTCTGTTTTTGATAACATTCCATGGGTCCTGGGGTGATAGGAACACACCATGAAAAACAATGTGTTGACTGCTATCACCTTCCAGGAGTTAGTATCTGAAGCCCCAATACATATCAATAGGACAGGGTTTCCTGAAAAAGACTTAGCAACACTTGACCAATAACTAATTCTTTCTCTAAAAACAGAACTTTGGGAATGTGTAAAATTCAGAAAGCCATGAGTGGTGAATGCTTCCTGAAAGTGCTGGGTTATGCTTTTCTAGAATCATTTACTTTGTTTCCTTTTGATTTTCTTAGCCCTTGGATCTTATCCCGCAGGCAGCTGTAGGCACAGCTTTATCAAAGGCCCCAGCAGTCGGAAGGACAGCACTTCTGGCCCTGCCATTGTCCAGGCCCTTGGATGGCTCCACAGCTCTCTCTGGGTGATCTTCCTCTTTCCAGTGAACACAGCAAGACTGTCGCTTTGTGAATGACAGGACTAATCCACAAACAGATCAAGATCATATGTAGGCCAAGTGTTAGTGGGATCCAAACTGTCTTTAAACTACCCAGCAATGCCTCAAAGTCCTGCTCACACTTGACAGAGAGTCTTGGTCTTTCATTCGACTCACATATCTCTTGGAAAAGTATTTTTCTACTCAACCTGACTGATTTTCTGCTTCACACTGTTCCTCATTTGCTTGCTAGAGAGCATCTCCCTTCCGTCTCATTTCTGCTCCATGCTCATACTCTGTGAGTCAGCACCCCAACTAACTCCAGAAAGCAACCAGTCCAAATCTGTGTTCTATAAGACTCTGGCTAAAGGTTTAGGACAGTGTAAAGTTTTAATATGGCAGCATTACCACAAAGCAGGCCTGGAGGGTGTTAGCAAGAAGTCTCAGTGGGTAAAGGCACTTGCTGCCAAGCTTGACGGCCTAAGTTCGATCCCTATGACTACATCTTGGAAGAAGATAACCTAAGTACTGAAAATTGTCTTCTGATCTCTCTGTATATGTCATAGTACATGTATGCCAACACACACACACCATACATACATACATACATACATACATGTAATAATATTCTAGTGGAGAAAAAAGTGTGTGAACATACTAAGTCCTTAGGTTAACCATCCCCTTCTCCATGACTGTGTTTCCCAGCCTATACCTGACTTTCTCCAGACTCTTTCTGGCTCCCTGGCACCAACAGCTCCAGGTTTCTGTTACCTTCTTGAGCATTGAAGGCTTAGCAATCAGTGTTAACATCTGTTCTTTGTCTTCTTTCCCAATATGTCCAAGAGGGCTAGTTTTTCAAGACAACAGGTTATCTGCTTCAGAGAAGGGTTGCAGTTCTCAGTCTGGAGGCAAAAATGGCTGCCAGTAGGTATGGTCTCCAGTAACATTGTTCATATCTTATTGCACTTTGTTTGAAAACTGTATCTTTATTTTTAAATTTTTATTAGCAATGAATGTATAATCTTTGCAGAAAATGATGGTGTTTAGTACAGTATCTTCATACTTTGTTCACCTTCATCTCTCGTTCACCTCCCCACTTCCAACAGGTCTTCCTCTTTACTAGCAGTCCCCCTTTTACTTGAGAGCAACATGCACACACACACACACACACACACACATGCGCGCGCGCGTGCACATAAACACACATATACACACACATACACACATACACACATACACACAAAAAAATCTATATTTTACATGTGAGAGAAAATGTGACGTTTGTCTTTCTGAGTCTGGCTTGTTTAATTTAACATAATCTACAGTTCCACACACATAAATGACATGATTTCGTGTGTGAGTGTGTGTATATATGTGTGTGTGTTTGTGTGTATGTATGTATGTATGCATGCACGTGTACATGTTTTTGTTCCTTCTACCACATGTGTTCGGGAACCAATTCAGGCTACCAGGCTTGAAGGCAAGCAATTTTATCTGCTAAGCCATCTCTCTGACTCCTTAAGGAGTCCTTATTATAGTAAAAGCTGACGTTCTACACAAGTTCAAGACCTCCCTAAGCTATAGTTAGTTCAAGGTCAACCTGAGTAATTTAATGAGAGTCTGTCTTAAAATAAAAGAGGAACAGGACTAGGAATGTAACTCAGATGTAAAGAGCTTGACTCAAATATGTGAGATTATGGGCTCAATTCTTAGTACCTGGGGGAAAAAACCTCCTTAAATAATGTCATATGTCTTCTTGCTAAAAATGTGAAACATATTTTGTTAAAATTTTATTTATTTATTTATTATATACAGTGTTCTGCCTATATGTCTGCCTGCAGGCCAGCAAAGGGCACATGTCTCATTATAGATGGTTGTAAGTCACCATGTGGATGTTGAACTCGGGACCTCTGGAAGAGCAGTCAGTGCTCTTAACCACAAAGCCATCTCTCCAGCCCGCAGAAACATGTTTAAACATTTAAACACACACACAAAATCTAGCCAACAAATGGACAAATGAATGGTGTCCATCAAGAGATACTGGCTGAAGAAAACACACATGTGTGCATGCATACAGACATATATACACACAATTGTTTATAGGATACATACATGCACAAATGAAATTGTGTCATTTGCATGGATAGAACTGTAGATCATCATGTTAAATGAAACAATCTAGGCTCAGGAAGACAAAGGTCACATTTTCTGTCAATATGTGGAATTTACATTTAAGTATAGGCAGCAGGAGGGGAACTTCTCTCACGGCCCCAACCAAATACTCTCATCAAGAGAAGCTTGGATTAAGGAGGTTATTGCCTTAAAGCCCAGAGCCTGAAGCCCAGAGCCTGGAGCCCGGAGCCAGGAGCCCAGAGTTGATCTCAAGGAACTCAAAGGCACGAAGGGCTTTTTTTTTGTTTGTTTGTTTGTTTGTTTTTTGTTTTTTTTTGTGTATTTTTTTTCCTCATGGTTTATTTTTTTTTATATTTAAAAATTTCCATCTCCTTCCCTCCTCCTCCCCCCTCCCTCCCCTTCTCCTCCCCCTTCCCTCCCTTCCTTCTCCCCCTTCCCTCCCCTCCCCTCCACCCATACCTCCCCTACCTCCCTCTCAAGGCCAGATGGCTCCTTGGCCACGAAGGGCTTTTTTAAAGATGAAAAGGGGGAATGAGGGAATAATGAGCAAGATTATATATGAAATGGCATCTTCATCATCATCAAAGGCACATGACTCTTTTATTCATATTTTTCTTTTCACTGGTCTGTATTTCAAGAGACTGTTTTCTACTGGAGAAGAAACCACAAGCACATTCCTTTTCTTTAAGCCCAACACCACAGTGATTTCTATGCTCCGGGACAGCTGCTGCACCAGCTTGAAGAATACAGAGGGGCAATACTCACTCCGACAGAATTGACATAATCGGCGGTCACCAGAGCTAGGGGTTAACTTCCTAGTTGTTCACATGTGGCTGGCTCCTTTTAGAATGGAAGATGCTGAGCAAAGGGAAGGAAAAGTCTCACAGAGGTCAAAGGGAGATGACCTAACTCTTCAGAGGGAAGCTGACAGTTGTAACTCTTTAAGGGGAAACTGCTGGAGAACACTCTTAGGACTTCTTAGTTCTGTTGGGGAATATTAATTTCAGGTGTGTGACTTTTGTTTACACTTCGTTTGTTTATCTCTGTGAGGCTGTGCTGCTGTGCCTGTCTAAAACACCTGATCATCCTAATAAAGCGCTTAATGGCCAACAGCGAGGCAGGAGCAAGGATAGGCCGGGCTAGCAGACAGAGAGTATAAATAGAAGGAGAACTCTGGGAGAAGAGAAGTAGGGAGTAAGGAGAGAACAAGGGGAGGAGGACATCAGGGGCCAGTCACCCAGCTACACAACAAGTCACGGAGAAAGAAGCAAAGAAAGGTATACACAAATAGAGAAAGATAAAAGCCCAGAGGCAAATTAGGTTTAATTAGGATAAATTAGGTTAAGGAAAGCTGACAAGAAATAAGCCACGCTAAGGCTGGGGCATTCATAACTACTTTGTATGTGATTTATTTGGGAACTGGTTGGTAAGCCCCTGCCCCCACAAAGGCCAAAGGAGTAAAACATCACACAACACAATTCCAACAACCCACCAGGATATTTATTATACTGGTACTTTTGCCAGCATCCATTACCAGCTCCAATATCTGGAACAGACTTCCCCCAGCAATGGACATGGCTAGAAGTGACTCTCCTTTGGGTCCTAGCCTGAGCACCATGTCTTTCTGGTCATCCTCCAATCCCATTTACCACACAGGTGATACCAGCATTCGCCCTCCTTAGATTTCTTTTTTATCCCTTTGTAAAAAACATGTGTATCTCTGATTGTCTGTCTGTTGTCTTTCTCATCATACCAGGAGTTTGAAAATGTTTTCAGAAGTTGATTATTTTTTTTTAAAATATTTATTTATTTTTATTATGTATACAATATTCTGTCTGCATGAATGCCTGAAGGCCAGAAGAGGGCACCAGACCTCATTACAGATGGTTGTGAGCCACCATGTGGTTGCTGGGAATTGAACTCAGGACCTTTGGAAGAGCAGGCAATGCTCTTAACCGCTGAGCCATCTCTCCAGCCCCCAGAAGTTGATTATTTGATGCTGATTTTGATTTTGAAGTCCAGTACCAAACTAGCCTCAAACGCACGCACCCCCGTCTCAATTTTCAAGTACTGAGATAATGGGGTAGGTGCCAATACGTCCAGTTTGCAAATGCTTACTGGAAAGAGCCAGAGAGTGAAGACTTCAGACTTGTTCCATCCAGCATTTGTTGTTACAACTCAACTCCACTGTTGGGTGTAAAAGAAACCCATGCAGCTGTGTTGCCGTAAAACGCTGTTGATGGTATTGACTTTTATACTCCATGTGTATGTCATGAGATTTTATTCTTCTGTTTTTACTGCATTGTGAAATATAAAAAATAGTCTCAGCTTGCAGGTGACAGACGGCATTTAACCTATGAGCTGTAGTTTAATGAGTCCTGGGATTGACCACAAGGTCCAGGAAGGGAAAAATGAATTCGATTCATTCACTGTTGAGTCTCAAAGACAAAGCACAATGTTTGGCATGTAATGGATGATGTGTGTCATCGCGCTCAAAGCAAAAGACTTATTAACCAGTTGGAAGGCCAAAGGAACAAAAAGATGATAGTAAAATTCTGAACTTAGGAAACCTCCCAGGCAAAATCTGAATATAGGCTACTAAATACCTGCACTCAAATATGTGCTGTCTTAAGAAGAACACCTTTCCTCCATGATATTATGAGAGTCCAATAGACACAGAGAAGGCTTCTGCATGCGTTAGTATCTATGAAGGTCAAGAACCTGTAAAGCCATGTGGTAAGTTGCTACAGAGATTTGCATTGGTATGGATCTAGGCTTATTGATACAAATTTAAGGTCAATTTTGTTATATGTATGTTTCTGCTCTTGATTAAGGTATTGTGTTTTGCAGCTCATTTAAAAATATAATGTATGATTATGAAATATAGGTTAATAGATAATCATCTCTAATAGTCAAGCTTGTAGTCATATTAGATTTTCTAGATGTACAGAGATGTATTTCAGATGGATAGCATTCTTCAAACCTTACAAATACTACAGAATATGGCATTTAAAATGTTTAAGAACTTATGACTTTTCATGACAATGTGACACATCTGCCCCTTTCAGTACCAATCTACTTCAAGAGGATGACAGGTATTAAAGAGGCTCCTTATGGAGCTTCTTAGCCATTTGAGCAAAGAGCTGCTCTTGACTGGACTGCTTGATAGTATGCTATGTGAACTGGACATGCAGGACCCACAGAAAAATGCTGAACTTTCCTAAAAGTGAGGTGATCTTTCAGGGATCCTGCTTCATGAAAGACTCTGCTAGACATTCTGCAGGATACAGAAGAAAGTGACTGGCAAACTGCCAATATAGGCAGAACTGTCTTTGAAATTTTCTGCTTCATGAAAAAGTCTGCTGGATACTATGGGCTTATAGGCTAAAGATGGATGCCCCAATGGTACAAAAGAACTTTGGGTGATTATTCAGGCAGCGAGATGTCTCTGTCAATTCTAGAGTTTTTGAAGTTGCTTACAATACACTTCCTATTTACTTAGGTAGTATTATATCCTTCTGGAGGCTTTGATGGAGTTGAAGAATTGATAGTTATAGTTTTCCTTAGTCATGATAAAAATATATAAATATTGTAACTGTAATTCTTGCTTGATAACTATTTTGTTATATGTAATTCTACTATGTTAAATTAAAACCTTCCTTTTTATTTAAACAGAAAACAGGAAGTGATATGGGATTCCCCTCTGTATGCTGTGAATACCATTGGTTAATAAAGAAACTGCCTTAGCCTGTGATACGGCAAAAGAGAAGAGGTAGGCAGGGAAAACTAAATTGAATGCTGGGAGAAGAAAGAAGAAGGAGTCTAGGAGAAGCCATGGAGCTAGCACCAGAGCTAGACACACTGAAACCTTGCTGTAAGTCACGAGCCTCATGGTAAAATATAAAATAATGGAGATGGGTTAATTCTAGATGTAAGAGCTAGCTAGCAATACGCTTAAGTAATTGGCCAAGCAGTGATTTAATTAATACAGTTTCTGTGTGGTTATGCTGGGAGTCTGGGCAGCCAGGAAACAAACACATGGCCTCCTTACTACAGTGAGTTTTACCATTTTCATGGTTTTGAGATGGAAATAATGTATCTGTTGGTAATGAGGGGAGTTGCGGATTCTTACCACTCACTGGAGCTTGTCAAGATTTGGGTAGTTTGAGTGATATTTTTAAAAGGTAGAATTTAGCTATTAGGTTAAAATGATTTAATGTTACTGAGGAAGCCAGGAAGATAGCTCGGTCAGTATGGCGCCTTTACAAAATCATGAGAGCCTGAGTTCAGATAGATAACCATTGTACATGGAAAGGCCTGGTGTGGTAGCATGTATCTTTAACCCAGTGCTGGGGAGGAGTGGGAACGAGGACAGGTAAATCCCTGGACATCAGTCATGAGCCAGCCTAGATCACACAAAAGCTCCAGGTTGAGTGAAAGATTCTACCTTGAAAGCTAAGAGAACACTTAGGAAGACACTCAGCATTGACCTCGGGCCTACTTATGCATCCATACCACTCTATTACCCACTCACAGATACACAGACATGAACCATACCCACTCACAGATACACACATATGAACCATACACACTAATACATAAAAACAAAGACATCATCAATTCAAAATGTGAATAATTTAAGATTTCTTTAAAAAAAATAATGATCCTAATTTTTAATGCAAGCAGCAGCAGCTCTCAAGAGAGGCATAAGATTCATGTGTTTGTGTGGGTACATTTTACATCCTCAGGGGCAACTTTTATAAATGACTCTTGTATCTTGATTACTTTGAAGTTGAATTTTTATCATTGCCTAAACCTTGAACTTGTCCTTAGCCCATCCTTGCTTAAGACTTTTGTGTTCACTTCTAATGAGGCTTTGACGTTTCCAGTATTTAGGGAGAACTTTTAATTTTCTAATCTCATGTTTTTGGTGAAGAGACTGCCCTCTGAGAAAGAGTCTTTGCCTAAAGCCTGCTGGGCCTGGGGATAAAAATAGTGGGGACTGTGTTTGGACTCAATGGAGAAAATCTTATTCAATTTCATTATATCCATATTTATTCATTACATATTAGGCTTCCTCCATCTCTAAATATAGGCATCAACATTAATAGTATCTATGACTCTGACTTCAATTAAAATGATAGCTATTTTATATCCCATTACATATGCTGAAAAGTACTTTGTGATCATTGCAACTTCACAACTACACTAGTTATTAGATTTCCTGCAAACTCACTCTGGCTAATGAATTCAAGGACCTAAGTACAAAGGATTTATTTTTCTAAACCCCCTCCCCCAGATATTGAAATACTTTTATAATTGAATTTTAGTACAATTTCTTTTTTTGTGATTCTATGCACTTCATTAAAAGAATTTTTTAAGTAATTCTGAGAAAGGAGTCTATGCACTTCACCAGGCTACCAACATGTTCTATGCAGCCAAAAAATTAAAAATTCCTGCCCTAAAATAACACCCATGACTGCTCTTAATTCTTTTTCTCACTCTCTTTTCAGGGAAAGACCGTCGTAGTTTAGAATGAAATGTCTCTCCCGTTGGTCCCTGCTTTGAATGAACATTCCTAGCTATTTGGGCATTTTGGGAGGCTCCATAGCCACTAAAAGGATGCTTGTGAAAGTTCCGGCCTAGCCTCAGGCTCTGCCCTGCTCTCTACTTGGTGGTCAGCCCTGACGTAAAAAGTCTTTGGAAAAGGCTCCACCTTCTTACCTTCCACACCATGACAGATGGAGAGCCTCTGAAACCATGGCCGAAATAAATCCTTCCCACCAGATGCTTCTGCCTGGGGTTTTGCACAGCAGTGTGAAAGGAACTGATGCGAACTTGATTAGCTACTTTTCTGTGGCTGGGATGAGATGCTATCGCTAAAAGCAACTCAGATGAATAGGGGTTTGTTTTAGCTTATGGTTTCAGAGTGGGTGTGGTCTGTCATGGCAGGGAAGGCTTGACAGCCGGTGTGGGAGCCCAGCCTAACAGACAGGGAGCAGATTCCCCCCCCCCCCCCCCCCGTTTCATGTGGCCACGGAAGCTAAGAAAAGAACAGGAAGTTGGGGCCCCAGTGACTTACTTTCTCCAGCAAGGTTCCACCTTCAAAAGATTCAACTCTCCTAAACAGTGCCACCAACTGAAGACCAAATGTTTCAGTATATGACCCTATCCATGACCTTTCTCATTTAAAATGCCACACAAACCTAGTCACCTAATACAGAAGAAATAATAGTGCCTAGGCACAGTGACACACGTCTTTAAGTCCAGCACTTGGGGAGGCAGAGACAGGCAAGTATCTGTGTGTTCAAAGTTAGACTGGTTTATATGGTGAGTTCAGGATAGCCAAAGCCATAGAGAGACCCTGTCTCAAAACAAAAACAAGAGCAAAAACAAACAAAAGGAAAAAAGAAAAGAAATGGAGGAAGGGAGAAAGAGAGAGAGAGATGAAATGTAACATGAGGGCCTGCTTGTCGGGATTTATGTCCTGCCCAGTTCCCACAGCCCCTAAACCTCAAAGAAAATCACACAAAGGTCTACACAAGATACAAACTGATTGTCCAATTAGCTCAGACTACATATTAGCTCTTATAACGTATACCAGCCCATTATTCTAGTATATGTTAGCCACATGGCTCAGTACCTTTTTCAGTGGGGCAGGTCACATTCTGCTTCTTCAGTGATCTGGGCAGGACTCGGAAAAGAGCTTCCTTCATCCAAGAATACTCCTGTTCTCATTGTCCTGCCTCTACTTCCTGTCTGGTTGACCCGCCTGTAATTCCTGCCTGGCCAATCAGCATTTACTTAAAACATGATTGACAGAATGCAGACAATTCTCCCACACCAATGAAATTATTGAATGAGTAGATCAAATGCTTTCAACCCATTCCCTCTTTTATCTGTCCAGTGCAAACTTGTATTTATTCACGGTGTCTTCTATCTTCTCCTGTTTTATCTCCTCCCTACTTCTCTCTGTCTGCTCTCTACTTTGAAGAAAACTACCTTAAGCAGGTTCTGACAGTGGGGAGGCCTATGGCCATCTTGCTCTGCCTTTGGCAAAGCAGAAAACTTTACCCCTGGAATTTAGTACTAGGAAACTTACTGCAGGCTTAACATAAACCATGGCCCATCTTTGATGGTCAGTAAAGTGATATTTTTACCTTATATTGGCCTCATTCTCTGTCTACACCTAAACTTGTTCCTAACTTCAAAAGAGAAAAAAAAACATTAATTATGAGTCTCCTAAAACCTATATAGTATTTTTGAAAACATAATTCCAAATTTATCTACTTATCTTCCTTTTTTCTTTCTTCCCTTTCTTTCTTCCCTTCTCTTTCCTTTTTTTAGATACAGAACTTTTCAAATTTGGGATCAGTTCAATCTTTTCCTTTTAATTCAATCTACCACTTTATGTTTAGAAGCATCTAATATGTTTTCCAGTCTTCTGAAAGATTATTTTACTTTAAAATCATAACCTGAAATTTGTCTTACTACATGCTATGACATGGTGGTCCTCTAAATGGATTGTTTTCTAACCTCAAACAACTAACAAAAGTAATCAAAGATACATTCATGGATATAATACAATAATAGTCCCTCATCTTCTTTCATGGCATGGAAATTTTTGCTTCTTGCCTACTAGTCCCAAGTCTAGTGCTTCACAGTATGACTTCAACATGGAACAAGACTCACTCCCTCCTGAGTGTGACTCAGGGTCTGATTTATTAGGTCGATTCATCTTTTCATGTGTAAGTCCCATAAGAACTTCACTACCATAAACTAATAAGACAACATTGATATACATTACAGTTTGGATCTATACGATTTTCTGTATAGGAAAACATCATAACACTTGGTAGCTCAAAACTATAAATAGTAGAAGCTAGGGAAATGGCCCAGCTTGTAAAGTGCTTGTCTGGCAAGAAGAACCTGTGTTCAATTCCCAGAACCTGCATTTTCCTTTAAAGCCAGGCAAAGCACCATGAATTCATAATCCAGTGCTAAGGAGGGAGCAAAAGGTGGCTCCCTGGGGCTCACTAGCCAGCCAGCCAGCCTACTTGGAGTTTCAAGACAGTAAAAGACCATCTCATGGTTTAAAAAGTGGGCAATGGATTGCACCTAGGGAATTATATCCAAGGTCCTCTGGCCTTCACATTCATGCACACGTGCACACACACACACACACACACACACACACACACACACACACACACACACACTGCAGGTACCTGTTAGTCTTTGTGACTGCATAGGCTAGCCAGACATTTGTTCTAATTTGGGCAAAAGAGACAGAGCAGAAAAATCCATAATGACTTGCTTTATTCATGGGACCAATCCCATGAAAGACCCTGTGGGGTGCCGTGGTTCTTCATCTTCAGGGAAATGTTCCTGGGCTTGTTTCTATGGTGTTCTTCAGGTCTATGCAGCCAGCAACAGGGACAAGTGTCTGTGAACAAGCATTTGTCAAACCCTGCTGTGCCATATTTCCTTTTATTCCACTGGCCAGAGCCAAGCATGTGACCACGTACAGAGTCCCTGCAAAGGGTGACACCCGTGGGTCTGCTGGGCAAGGATCTATGAGAACCCTTTTTCAAACAAGCTACAACAGCAGATCTCTAAAAATATTCCAGACTTCTGAACCTTTTTCTCCTCTCAGGTATCATTTTAGCCAAATCATCAAAGCTTCTGAAAACAGTACCAATGACATGTTTGGAATGTGATAAATCTATAAATTAGTAGAGACATGAAAACTGAATTTTATTTAGCATGGCATGTACCCTTATTTAATTAAATCTTCTTTTATTCTTTTGATATTTTTACCCATATCCTCCCTCATATTTCTAATTATAATGATCCCTATGTATGTTGCATTTTTCTTGCTATCTTCATTATTCTCAATTATGAATTCAGTTACATTTTGAGTGTATGATATAAGGGAATAGAAATAAACGCACCAAACCAGTCTCTTCTTGTTCCTGTCCATGCATGTCTATGAAATGGAATAACCCTTCAGTAAGACAGTGGAGCAAGCTTGGCAAACGGTTTGCATCTTCAAGGAGATAGGCCATAATGAAAAATGTTGGTTTATCTGATTGCTTTCTGCCATTCTAGACTAAAAATGACCGAGTCTCCATATGTAATGGCCTAGGCAGAGAGGCAGTGAATAAAGAGTAGTCTACACCGCAGCAGAATCCCTGAGTGGAAAGCAAGAAATGTATAGCTGGGGAAATGGACACTAACAGGAAGTGATTGTGTGACCACAAGTCAGCCAAGGTGACTGCACTGAGGTGCCGGAAGCAAAGACCTGTATTTTGAGATCTGCATTTTGTTTGCAGCCATCTTAAGCTCACAAGTTAAGAAAAATATTCACCTCTATCCCCCCTGCAGGGTCTAGGAAATCAACCAGGCATCTTATCTCCTAGCAGAGACCTGCAGGCACCGGGCTCCGGAACTCATTAGCGTTTTCCTTTATTAGTCAATAATTACAGACCCTCAGTATTTACTTATCAGCTAGGGAGGTCTCCGGACCTGAATTCCATCAGACGTAAGTTTTCTGACACCCTTCCCTCTCCTCCCCTCTGACACCTTCCCTTCCCCCCTTTGCCCGTTTGCTATATTTATCTGAGGATATAATAAACGAGGCGGCTTGATCAGAAATCCTGTCTTGCCGTCATTTCTCGTGTCTCTTGTCCTTTTCATTCCTCTCCGCTAGGTTTATCAGGACCACAGTTCGCATCCCGCTGAGGTGGGAGAATTAGGGGCAATCTGAGGGTGCCTGGACCTCAGTAAGTGAGGGCTGCATTTCACAAACATTGTTGCTTTCTAGCATGGTGAGTGAGATGAACGCAAGGCAATGTCAGAGTCTGAGTCAAAGGAGATGTCTGAACGCAGGCCCGGGTCAACCAGCAAGGTCCAGCGTTGTTCTTCGCTAAAGCCCAGTGCCAGCTCTGCCCTGCCATCAGCCTATCTCACAGAACTGTGCCGGAAACGCTGGCAGTTCATGGCAAGCTCGCTGCAGCATTTCAGGTCATGTGACCTACCTGAGAAGAGCTTCAGGTGTGTCCCTGCCCCACCTGCCAAAGAACTCAGAAAACCAAGCCGGGTCTGTCACATATAACTCGGCACGGGTGTGTGGGTTCACATAGGTTCATGAAATGAGGACTCAGAGACACCTTGAGAACGAGCTTAGCGTCTGCGGCTATAGTGGGCGGGGCGGGGGGGAATCAGTCTCGGTGAACTGCTTTCCTTTTGCCTCGTGGCATCTTTATTTTTTTTCTTTATTTACACTTTAGCTAGTAGGCCTCCACATCGCAAAACAAACTGAATGAAGTTCCCGAAAACACAATGCCAGGTGCAAATACCTGATTCATGAGGTACCACGGTTTTTCCGGGTTTCCTCTAAACCAAGTTTTGCATAGGCTTTGTATCCAGGGGAAACTCTCAAACAAGTTTCACACAGGGCAACAAAAGGTATCCGTAACACAAAGGCTGGATTAGGGGCTGGATGGAGACTCTGGAGCTAGAGCAGGTGTAGCCCAGAAGGGTCTCGTGGCTTCTGAGGGTTACTTGCTAACCCTCTGGCGCCAGGTGGGAATGAATTCCTGCAACGTGGGTCTCCTGCTGCTGCCCCACCATTCACAAATCTACGCCTCTCCCTGCAGACAGGCTTAGGAGGGTGCCACAGGTTATGATGTTACATTACACACATTTGGTTTTTTTTGTTTCGCACACACACACACACACGCACGCACTCGCACACACTTGTCAAAAAGAACCTTATACCTGCTGTGACAGCCTCCATCATAATCCCAGCTCAGCCTTGTCTAACCCTTTCTTCATGTTCACCAACCTTTGGCCCTTTTTCCTGGCTTGAGGCCATTCTCAGTCACTGAACTCATGACTCCTGTGTGCTCCGTGATAATCAAATGACCCCCACGCACCCCAGTCTCTTCCGTTCATCTACTTGTTTTTTGTTTGCATCTTGTTTCTGTCTCCCCGATCCACTTTTTACAAGTTCTTCACTGTGCATATCTCTAAGCTGCTATTAACTTCTGAGTCTGAGAAACGTGTTGCCGGGAAATAAATGCAGCCCTCAACTCAGAATCCTTGAAAAAAGAACCCCGCGGGAGGGTAAATGTTGTTCTCTTTGAGTTCCCCCAAATGTTCATCAGGGGACTCCAGCTGGAGTTTTGGGGAAAGAAAGGCCTTTCCAAAGTCATTTCTTGATTGGATCAGGTCTGATCTAGAGTGTGTAAATCTTAAGGGAGCTTGTGCATCTACTGAAAGTGTTGGGGGGGGGGGCTCCACAGCCCCATTTGTATACAACTGCTTAGCACAAGGCTGCCCAGCCTTGGCAAGGGAATGCACACAGATAACAATACAGACAATAGCCGGTAGCAAATAACATGGGAGTTCCTGTAGTGGCTAATCCCCTCCTTTAGCTCTCCCAATCAACACAGGGCTACACCAGACTTCCATTATCCATGGATCCCCTGACTTTAACAGTCAGCTGCACGCACACACACACACACACACACACACACACACACACAAAATCCAACTGCCTTGAGCCCCTAAATGATGGTTGGGCCCCCAAACATTGTCCTCGGACACCACTCTTTTCCTACTGTAGGCATTCTCATTCACTCCAACTGACTTTAGTTAAGAAAAGACATCCCACAGACCAATTAATATCGTTCAAATGTCTAGATTACCCAATATGGTCTAGAGATTTAACACTATCTCTAGCAAAAGTCCATTCTTCACAGAAATGGAAACATTTATATGGAAACACAAAGGAAATAGAAATTAAAACCACAAAGAAATATCAGCTGACTGTAATTAGACTGATTATTATTTTAAAAGATTTTTTTTTTAGACTAACACTTGTAAGAATGCAGAGGAAAAGGTAACACTTAAACACTATTGCGGAGAATTAAATTAGTACAGCTATTTGAAGAACTATATGGAGGTTCCTCAAAAAGCTAAGAGCAAATCTACCATATGATCCAATTATTCTACTGATAGATTTAAATCCAAGGAAAATTAAGTCAGTATAACATAGATGCCTGAAGTCCTGTGCTTACTATGAATCTATTCACAATGCCCAAGATGCAGAATTAACCTAGATTATATACTCATGAATGAATTGGCAAATAAAATTACATATATATGTGTATGTATGAGTCAATCTTAATAAGAGTGAAATCCTATCATTTGCAAAAGCCCATGATATTGGAAGGCGTAATATTGAATGGTATTAGCTAGATAAAATAAACACTGAATATTCTCTTTCCTGTACGGAGCCTACAAAAGGTTTCCCTGGATGCAGTGTAATGATTACTGGAATCTGGAAAGGGTGAGGGAGAGAAGGGGTAGAAAGGCTCAGACACTGAATACTATAACACAGCTAAATAGAAGGGGTGGTATGATTTCTCATAACACAGTAGGGTGACTATAATTCTCAGTATGTTATGATTTATGACGCAGAGGTGACCCTGGCAGGTCCCACTGCAGGTGAGAGAGGCCACGGCAGGTGGGAGACAGACAGATAGGCCATGTAGAGAAAGCTTGGATATAGAGTTTATTTAGTAATTGTTGGGAGGATGTAAGGGTAGGGGAGTTATGGTGAGGGAAAGAGAGAGGGATAGAGAAAGATAAAAAAGAAAAGGGGGAGGAGGAAAAGAGAGAGAAAGAGAGGAAAAAGGAAGCGCCCCCCCAGATCAGTTTGCCTGGTAGGGAAGGGGGAGGAGAATGAGAGTGAGCAGAGCTTGTCTCTTAAAGGAACAGAGTACCCAGGTGACAGGGAAGGCCAGCATCCTCATCATTATAACAAGCAACCTACTATATATAGACTTTGTAGGGGTCCAGAAAAGAGCTCAATAACTATAAACATTAGAAAATCAAAGAGAAGGAAATCATAATTAACCCGACTTAATCCCAGCATCTTCTATGAATGTGTTAAAATTAAGTTACCCTAGAAATATGTACAATTATTACATGTTAATTTGAATAATACTTAACTTAAAATATATACTATAATATTATAGTAATCAAAACAACATGGCACTGGCATAAAAACAGACACATACATAAATGGAAAAGAACAAAGTACCCAGAAATAAACTGACATTTTACAGTCAAGTAATATTTAATGGAAGCCAAGAACACACAATGGATAAAAATACAATTTCTTGGGTGGTGTTGAAAAACTAGATATCCCCAGGCAGAAAAATTAAATTGGACCTATTTTATATTACTCACAAAACTGGCTTAAAATGGGTTGGATACTTAAATATAAGACTGAAACCACAAAAATTTCTTTGAAGAAAATGTAAGATAAATTGGTCTCAACAATTACTTTTTTTTTTGAGATAACATCAAATTTTCAGGCCATAGAAGCAAAACTAAACAAGTTGGAGAGCAATGAAGTTTCTGTATAACAAACATTTGTGCCAGCAAAATGTTAGGGCAGTAGACATATTGACAGAAGATATTCGCAAGTCAGATATTAATGAGGGGTCACCATTCAAAGTACATGGAAAACTTAAACAACTCAAAGGCAAAATAAGTCATTATCCAATTAAAACTGAGCAAAGTACCTGAATAGACAATTTACCAAAGAAGATGTATGTACAAATGGCCACCTTGGGTGCTCAACGTGGCTCACCAGGGAAGTGTGCTAGGAATACCAATAACCATGGAATGCCGTAGTTCATATTCTGAGTAGAACAATGTAGAAGCCATATTGACTAACAGAAGTCAAAGGAAAGATCTCATGCAGAATGATCAAGAAGACATGAGGAATGCTGGAGTTTAATTTGGCTTATAATAATGGTCCAACTTGGAAAATAAGACTATTAAAAACAACATGTTTACACACACACACACACACACACACACTTTTTTTTTTAAAAAAAAAAAAAAAGCACTTTTGCAGGGTTTGGGATCAAACTCAAGATGTTACTCTTGCTCGGCAACCACTCTACCACTGAAACGCATCCTTAGCCCTGAGATGAGACATAAGCCTTGTTTTCATAGACTTGAGAATGGCCGTATGCAGGCCAATCAAGTTTATTTGAGAGGACACAAAACAGTATCAAGAGCCGGGCGGTGGTGGCGCACGCCTTTAATCCCAGCACTCGGGAGGCAGAGGCAGGCGGATCTCTGAGTTCGAGGCCAGCCTGGTCTACAAGAGCTAGCTCCAGGACAGGCTCTAGAAACTACAGGGAAACCCTGTCTCGAAAAACCAAAACCAAACCAAAACAAAACAAAACAAAAAAACAAAAACAAAAAAATTCTTCCCTAAGAGTCCGAGTGGCTTGAAATAGAACATGTTATAGCGTGGAGTGGAGTGATGCTGGAGAGGCTCAAGTCGGCCACAAACCCTGCTCTCCGGAGGATTGTCCAGCTCACACTGACAGCAAAGCCATCGTATCTAGAAGGGAAAGTGGAAAGTGAAGGACAGCCCGGGAGGCCGTCACTGAACTCCACTGAGGACTGTGACGTTGTGCTTACTAAGTCGGCTGCTGTGTGAAGTTGTGGAGTTCTTGGGCCTACTCTTGTCACAGCCTCCTATTTAGGACAATAAGCAAACTGTCATTTCCTTTCAGCTTCATGCATAATTATTAAGAACATATTTCATAATGCTTTTGCCATATGTTAGTTACGTGTACCGCTCTTGTTTATTCATTCATGCAATTGGCCTTCAGTTAGCACAACAAAGAAACAAACCATGCTGGCTATATTTGGATTTGTTTCTTGGTTTCCCTCCTCTAGGTAAACGCTAATCTCTATGCTCACAGTGCAACATGCTTGGAACACTATTTCTAGCCAGATCTGAACAGGGCTTCGTTGGAATACCAGCTGAGGATGGTTGAACTTCTTACCTTTGTCATTTGTAGGCAATGCCATTTTTACTCTGTGCATTAATTACTTCCCGCATTGTTGTGTCAAAGGGACTTCAGGGAGGGTGGGCGTTTATTTAGGTTTGTGGTATGAGGCGACGCAGTTCATGATGGCAGCAGTGTGAGGTGAGTGGCCGCACTGCTTCTAGTCAGGAAACACAGAGAAATGGGTGTTGTGCTCAGCTTGCCTTCTCTTCTTGCCTTCTTTATTCAGTCTGGGAACCCAGCCCACAGGTAGCATCTGCCACACTCACTGTGGGTCTTCCCCCCTCACTCACAATTCTCGAGAAACACCCTCACAGAACATACCCAGGGCTGTGTCTCCAAGGTGATTCAGAATTCAGTCAAGCTTAAAATCAAGGTTAACCACTACAGTCTATTTCTATAATCGTTAAAACTTCTAATTTTGACTGTCTTGATCAAACGATTACCAAAGGTTCCTTCAACCCTGTTGCTACCCAGCCTCCACTTAACAGCCAGACAGAAATGGCTCTGGTCTGATCTGCTTGAGGCAGGCAGCTCCCAGCCTGTTAGGGGGACTGACTTCTTCCTGAACCCCTGTGTGTCTCCATTCTTGTCTGTGAGAGCACACCGCAGGGTGAAGACAAACAGGGTTGCACAGGTGGCCAAGTCACCTGAGCATGGGGGAGGGCCTTAAGACTGAGTGAGTACTGTTTGCTAATGCTTGGTGTTGCTGTGTCACCAGATCGCGACCCTGTCTTGTGGGTTTGTTCTCCCCGTCTGAAGAATTCTGAGCACACTGCCTTGCCTACAGGAGATACACCATAAACTGCATAGAAAGTTATTAATAAATCAGCATATGAAACATGAGTCCTATCCTCAAGAAGCTCACAGTCTATGGGAGTAGATATACAAGCTCACCTTCTGCACCTCCCTATACACACACACACACACACACACACACACACACACACACACAAATGCACGCACGCACAGGATCCTTCCTGACACAGTGTATGTGTTTAATGCCTGTTCATGAGTATTAATGATTGCCATGTGTGGAAAGGCCAATGCTGAGTTAAAGAGGTCAATCCTCAAACTCCCCAAACATACCCTGCATGAAGAAGGCAAATGATTGATCACTCACTCAGGTTCTAGCGAGAGTCACCTACCATATCTCCTCGAATCACACAGCTCCTTCCTGCCAAGCCATACTGCTCTCAGGGAGGAGATGCTGGTTAAATATCTCTCTTAGTCTGGTCCCATATCTGGCCATGTTTAAAGCCCCCCATCAATTAGTGCCTCCTGGAAACATTCTTCTCCCTAAAATGTATACCACTTAATCCCATTGTAGGGCGGGGATGCTCAAGGCTAGGGAATGTGATAAGTAATGGTTGGGGCCCCTTCCTAGGTAAACATAGTGTATTCCTGATGGTTGGATCGTTCCTATGACAAGGTTTTAGGAACAAGAAGAAAGATCCTTCCATCCCATGCAGGACATAGTTACTTGTGCCTAGGGTTTAATTTACCAGTTATCAAAGTATGTGTGGCATAAGCATACTGCTCTGTGGTAGAGCACTTGCGTAGCATGCACGAGGTTCTGGGTTCAATACCTGATACGGAAGAAAGAAGGGGTGGAGATGGCTGTTAGTGGAGAGTGGAAACATCATGGGGAAGGCGCATGGAGAAACCACAAGGGATGCTGGTTACAAATAAACATTCCTGTGCTCTCTACACCCAAACTCTCAGATTCAAAACAGCCAGAAATCGGGGTGACAAACAAGGCTCCAAGGAGCGCTTTCATTCTAGACAGGTTTGTACACAGAGAAGGAGGCAACGCCATCACAAATCCATCAGCATCCTCAGAGCTGAGACAGACAGTCAGTAATTTCCCCTGGGCCTCAGCAGCAAGCAGTGCAGCGGTGGCAGAAGCAGGACCTGTATGTGCTTATCCGAAGGCCTGTGACATGCCTTTGATTGTTTTCTGCAGCATTGCTCCCAGGGGCCAGAAGGCTATGGCCAATTTTCTTTGATCTGACACCGAGGAGATTTCCCACGGCTGCCTTTCTCAGAGCTGAGTCAAAGCTGCACAGGCGCCAGGTACCACGTCTAATGTGGAACTGCTTTCTAAATGGAACACACTGGAGCATCCAGGTTCAAGGACATTTTGAAGGTCACAACTTAAGAAAAGGACTCTGACTCAAACTCTTCCCTCCCCCCAAACTGTTCTTCTGTATGGAGCCTCCCTTCTTATTCATTCCCAGGTGTCAACTTGAGGTTGGCTAAGGGGAAGGACAGGTGTTGGGAATGCTGTGTTTATAGGCCCAGCTGGAAGGAAGATGTAGAATATATACACCTTCCCTTCCAGGATTCCCTCCCCGGTCCTTTCACAGAGTGTCCAAGGCATAACTGTGCTTGTAGCACAGAGACAGGGCATAGCCCAGATACCAGGAGACACAGAACAGGAAGGTGAGAGGCAATAACTCGTCCTTATGATGAAACGTTCTGGCAAACACTGAGAAGAGACGAGTTGGAATCTTGCAGGTACCCAAGGGAATGAAGAGGTGGAGACAGAAGAACAGCAGATGCAGAGATCCTGAGAGGGAAATTAAATGAAAAAAAATCCCAGGGGCTTGAATACAGTGAGCAAAGAACGGAGTAGGGACAGTGACGTCTGGCAAGCAGTGGAGTGACCAGCATGGCTGTTGCAGAGAACCTCAAAGGACACTCCAAGGATGCCAACTCTCGGTTGATTTTTACAGAAGTCATTTTATGCCTTAACTAAGTCAATATGGCTATTGGCCTGAGACTAGACCGACTGCTCTGTCTAGAGGCCAGAACAAAGGGTGAGAGAGCCCTCTGGGGACAATCAAAACTAGTGAGACACAGGGTGCCTAGGCCAAGGTGATAACAAGGCAATGACCAGAAAAATGACGGCAACTTGAAAAAAAAAAAAAAAAAACCACAGCAAAAGTATAATAAAGTGTGGGGAAAGTGAGGGCTGAGGGCTGAATCAGAGTGAAGGGCACTCAGGGACCTTTATCCTCTTCTCTCTACCTTTGCGTATGTTTCAAAATGGTTACAAGAAAGGTTTAAAATGAACACACATGCAAACAAATGACACTAGTAATCACTGAGGAGACAAAGCACAGGGAAGGAGCAGAGCGTGACTCTGGGACACGGGTTAGGCTTTGGCCTTTCGCAACAGGAGAGAATAAAGGATTGGGGGGAGGGACGGTGATTAGACACAGAGCAGGGAAAAAAATAAAGGAAGGAGGGCCTTCTTAGGTGACCTCAAAATTCTAGCCAAAGAAGAGGCCAAAATAACCTCCCCACTTTGAGCCCAAGCAGGGGAATAAACAAAATGTTGGGTTTGGGGTTTGAAGAAAAGAAGCTTTGATGCCTTCATAGCACAAGAGGCCAGAGAGGCTAAGACGGTGGGGTGGGATGGGGGGTCTGACTGGGATGGGGGCTGTGATCAGGCTGCAGGCTCGTGCTGCATCTCAGTGATGTGTTCTGAGATCTCACCACAGTTCTGCCATGCTGTTTCTAGATATTTCAATGCCTCACTCAGAGTGGTGTATAAAGCCAGGAAGGCCGAATACCTTTCGAACGGAGGCTAACTTTCCTCTGTTCCCTTCTTTTCTCCAGGATCCTGGGGACTCTTTCTTATTGCAATCCTCCGCAGCCAGCTCCCAGCACTCAGGGAGGTGGTGCCCAAACACTAGGTGAAACTGTCTTCAGAACCTTAGTCATTAGTCTGAGAAACATTCACTCTACACGGGCCTTCAAGAAAGAGAGAGAGAGAGAGAGAGAGAGACCCTTAGGATTTGGAGGCATTCATAAGTCAGTCCTAGTGGGGAAGAGGAGAAGAAGAACACATAAGCCAGCTGTTTCCATCCAGGGAGAAACAAATGCAGAACACATAACAAAAATCTAAGGCTAGCATCAGCTCACTTTAGTTTCTGACAGAGGCATCCAGAAGCACTATCACCTCCCTGCATGGGCTCTGAGGCCTGGAGCATCTTGGAAATTTACTGCTCCCATGGAAAATTTCCAGGACCACAAACTGCTAGGGTTGTGTCTGCACTAAGCTGCAGGGCACTTGTCTGGCCATCTGAAAAGGAAAGGCTTGGGAATTAAATGACAAATGTCAGTTAGGGCCCCAGGGAATAAATTAGCATACATATAGGAGTGGGGGTGTTGGTGCTGAGTATAATAGGGTATCTTTAAAAGACTTTAAAAGCTTGGTATGGGCCTAGCAGGTACCAAGCTCTAGAAAATGCCAGTCCTCTTGTAACTGGTATTTGCTGATTGGAGGGGGATATGAGCAGAGCTTCTCTGGGTCAAGTAACACATTGTTCTTTTACTTAGGTTCTGGATGAAGAGGTACGCTTGAATTCTGAAAAATCCTCAATCTGTGTTCATAGAATCCCCACACTTTTACTTATGTACTAAGTTTGAATTAAAAGTTGTCCACTGTTTATGGGCTAGAGAGATAGCTCTTCAGTTAAAGGTACTTGCTGTACTAGCACGGTACTGGAGTTCAGATCCCAAGAACCCATGTGACAAGCTGGGCATCCATGCATGCCTATAACTCCACCTTTGAAGGGAATGGAGACAAGAGAATCACTAAGGCAGAATTCTGGCTTCCAGGGTCAGGGAGAGACATTGCCTCAAAGGAACAGAAGAGGATGCCTGATCCATGCATGCACCCAGGCACCTGTATCTTCCTCATACGTGTGTTCTTATGCTCACACAGAGAAGCACATACACAGATAAATAAATAGATTTAAAGTAATTAAATTTTAAAAAATACTGCCTATCACAAATTAATGATTAGTTCATTAAGTCAGGACTGTTGCTACTTGAGTCAATTAAAATATTGAAGCTGGGTGGTAGTGGCACATGCCTTTAATCCTAGAGGTAGGTGGATCTCTGTGAGTTTGAGGCCAGCCTGTGCTACAAGAGCAAGTTCCAGGACAGCTACGGTTGTTATGCAGAGAAACCCTGTTGGGGAGGAGGGGGTGGATAATATAAAATATTTGAAATTTCTAAATTTCAATATTTTTCAAATATTCATAATTTGACTTTTTTATGTGACCATACTTGTTATGGTTTAAGTAAAAATGTTGCAGGTCCCTGAGTGGCTGCAATGGACAGCAGATCATGAGACCATTCGGCAGGTCCCCGAAGTGGCGGCAGGCAGCAGGCAGTGGGTCCTGAGAATAGCCAGTCCCAGACAAAGATGGCACAGTTCTCCAAGTGGCTACAGTGGGCCATGAGAGGCAATGAATCCCAGGCAGGGAGCCCCAGCCCCAGCAAGTAAAAGACAGAAACAGATAGGCACACCATGCAGAGTGAGGTTGGATATTTATTTAGTGGGTTATGGGAGGGAAAGGGGAGAAGGGGGAAAAGAGGAGAAAGAGAGAGAGAGAGAGAGAGAGAGAGAGAGAGAGAGAGAGAGAGAGAGGAAAAACAGAGGGGGAAGGGGAGAAGAAAGAGACAGAAGCTGTCTCTTCGAGAGAGAGACAGAAAAAGAAGAGACTCAGATTGCAAGCAGGAAGGAAGAGCTGCCTGCCTCAGCAGATGGGAGGAGTGGGTGGGGTTTGTCTCTTAAAGGGACAGGACAGACCATTACAATACTTACACAGATAAAACTAGGGAAAATTTCTCAAGCTTATAAGATATCTTATACATTATTGTATACTGCTTATTATATGTTATATATACATATGTATGTGATATTTTGAATGAATGGCTTTTACCTTTTTAATTTTCCCTCTTTCAGCTCTAGTCAATATTGTTTAGGAATTTATTTAGCAAGCAAGTATAAATAAAAGCAAGGAGTCAAAGAATACATTTATACACACAATCGTACACACATACACACACATATAAAATATAATTCAACATCTATTCTTCCTTGATAACACATTGCAGTTTTAATCATTTAAGTAAATGAAATTCATGTATCTATTTCTAGTCTGCCTCTCCTGATAGATGTGTGCCATGAGAGGCACACAGGATATTCTCATTTCTTATATTCCTTGCAACCAACAGAGTGCTGGAGAATGGTGACAGACCTAAGAGCTGTTAATAAGGTGATTCAACCAATGGGTCCTCTATAATCTGGAATTCCTTTGCCTCCCACTTTTGTCTAAATAACAGCCTTTAAGAGACCAGCCCATTTTGGGTGTTCTCCTAAAGACTGTTGGCTGAAGGAGTTCCCACAGCAGGGCACTTAGTTCATAGGCAAATACTCAATATTTGTTGAATGAACAAATGGAGAGGTTGAATGGATGCATGAATGTGAAATCTAGTGTTTGTTGTCATTGAGCAAATTCTTTGAACAAGTCCTGGATAAGACATAAGCTCATGTCCCCACTGCCATAAAGAATCCATGGTAATATATAGAAACAAAAAGGCCTTTCAATGAGCCATTCTTTATTGTGTAGATTGTTCAAATAAATGTCAGGATGTTGTCCTTATTTTTATTACACAAAATTTTTCATCTTAGAAGCACCTTGAAAACAGGTTCCCTTCATTCTCAGTGTATTAATGAATCTTCTCTTTTATACCTTTGTGATCAAGTCATAAAGGACCCAAGGGAAAAATAAATGAAATATATAAGTTAAAAGCTGAGCTATTAATAGTGATATAAAAGAAATCCCCTATGCCAAGGACAGAGAAACTACAATGGTAAGCACAAAACAAAGAGAGGAGAAGGGCATTGTGTCAAAACATGCAGGCACTTCAACAAGAAATGACAGAGCTGAGAGAAAAATGATTTCTGTAACTATCTGACTATGTGTGGAGAATGAGTGCGGAGCCCACTGGGGAAGGCTGCTGACCTGAGCAAGGCTGGGCTAGAAGCAGAGAAATCCTACCTTCACACATCCTCACCCACCACAGAGCTCCTGCCTTGCTGTTGGTCAGCCTCCCTCACCTCCCCACAGAACTGTATTGTCAACAACCCTTCTAGGGAGCATCTTTTACTTTCAGACATTTTCTCTCTTCAGTCCTCTGTCAAAACAACACAGGCCTAAGGCACATCTTGTTTTGTTCTTTCCAGACAGGGTTTCTCTGTGTAACAACCCTTGCTGTCCTGGAACTTGGTTTGTAGGCCAGGCTGGTCTCGAACTCACAGAGATCCCTCCTGTCTCTGCCTCTCAAATGCTGGGATTAAAGGCATATGCCACCACACCTTGGCCTAAGGCACATTATTTTAAAACCCAGACTCTGTTTGCCTCTTACAATTCTATTCATACATTATTCTTCATCTTTGAGTAGCAACTGTACAGAGGGAGAATTCACTGGCCATGTTGGTCATTTGTTTAAAGTGGACAGGTCAGTGTTTTTAGTATATATTATAACTGCATGATCACCATAATCAGTTCTAGAATAGATTCATGACCCTGAAAATAAACTTCATCACCCAGATCTAAGCAACCACTCGCCTGGTTTCTGACTCCAGAGAGACACTTTCTATGACTGGAACAACATGTGATTTGTCGTGTTTGGCTTCTTCCTCTAAGCCGGAAACTTTCAATGTTTATCCCTGTTATAGAGGGAATCAGTGTCAGTATCTCCTTCCTTATTTCTGAATAACTCTCCGTTGTATGAATAGCCTGCATTGTATTTAAGGATTCCTTGGACGATGGATGTTTGGTTTTTTCCTACTTCTTGGCCACGGTGAATAATGCTATTGGCCAGTCACAAAGTGTTTAGTGTTCTTTCATGGTGTGTTAGAAACAGAAGTGCAGCAATTGCCTGGTGTAATCTCAGTTTAGCTCAGAGCTCTTTTCTACAAGCCCTTAAAAGAGGGTTTAGCCTCATTGGAGTGCCTCTAAAAATGGGAAACTACTCCTGTGAAATAGAAAGAATACATAGTCCTGCAAAACTCACTATTCCACTCCAGAGCAGGGCTGTCATAATGGCGGTGAGCTCACGGGTGTGGCTGCCCTGTGTCTGGACACCATAGTTTCACCCCTGTCATTCACTGCCTCTGGCTCTTAAGAGCTTTCTGCCCCCTCTTCTGAAAGCACCCCAAGCCTCAGGAGGAAGGGTTGGATATAGGTGTCCTGGTTAGGGCTATTAACCCTCTGGAATCCCACATAATCAACATAATTGGAATATCAATCCACTTCACACCATAGGTAGCTGTGAGAAATAGGCAAACCAAAAACAAGGAAATGGTTAATGTTCCCCATCATTGGAAAGAGACTACCATAATGCCCTCCTGTGAGCCGTAAATACTAGTTATCAGCACATCAGATAAAAGGTCCCTTGCTTTCCAAGGTACCAACTTGGTCCCCACATCAGATCATCTGGACATTCCACATATCTCAGGAAATAATATTGAGCACTATTAATTTTCCTGGATATGTTATATTGGCATGTAAACACCACCTTCATTAAACTAAGATTCTGGAGGGGAAATGTCTTCCCATATGCTGGCAAATATCATAATCAAATGATCTTTACTTAAGACGAAAGGTTAAATTAGTAATGACTACTAAAGGAGACTCATTATAACCAAATGAGGGTTTCTAAAAATAAAAGCAGTTTATTTAGGATACCACACAAAAAGCAAATTTTCCTTTGAAGGAGGGTATCTAATGAAATCATTGTCTTTTGACATCACTGGACACCCCTAATAGTACTGGTAGCTGAAAAGGATCTCTTCTGACTGTAGAGGTGATCCTTCATAGTAAGGCTGTCACTCATAGCCTTCAAATGTCTTCCCCCAGGGAATTTCTGGGCCAGTGTGTCTACATACAAGTGACTCTGGGCTTTATTAGCTGCACTTGGGTCTTAACAACAGAGGACATGAAATCCCCCGTGAACCCAAAGCAACCATCTGATTCACATTTGGAGGCTTCAGCAACAAGAACATTTGGATGGATAAGGCCTCAAGGGACAAAGAAAACAAAAATAGAAAGCAAAACCAACCATGTAAGAAATGAGATCGCCAAGCAAATGAGGACATCTTCTGTTCCCGGTCCCTTTCTCAAGCACACTGATTTCTGCCTGTTTGCTCCTGTGCTCCTTCCGTGGGACTTCTCTCATTCCCATGGGATTCTGGAAGCTGAGGTAAGTCTCCCCCAAGACAGTGTCTCTATGGAGACAGGAGAAAGTTCTGGAAAGTATGACTATCTAAGAAATGACTCCTACAAAAGGCAGCTCCACCAGAAACAGGGTTAATCCAGTATCCATTTAGTGAATAGCTAGAATAGCTAAGCGTTTCTCAGACATGATGGCATGCATCTGTTCTATCTGTGTCTCAGACATGAAGACAGGCACGGTCAGTCTGCGGGAGTACACATCTGGCTCTGCCTTTAAGAAGTCATTAACTGTGGAGACTTCCACAATATATTGGTTCTAGGAAGTCAGAGAAGTAGAGGAGTCTCTCTGTCATTTTAGAAGGAAACCAAAGAGAAGAACATGAGGGCTCTACAACTCTCTCGCTGATTTCCACACAGTTCCTGGGGGTAAAACAGCAGGAATCCTTCACTTTAAGGAAATCTGAAGAACACCAGCTCTACCTAGAAGCTTCCTCTACCGACAGCATCTGAAGGGAATTTCAAAGCCTGGAGAACTGGTCACTGAGTCAACTGTGTGAAAGGGACAAACAAAGCTGGGCCTTTTATAACAAGTAGGCATTTCCATTTCACAAAGTCAGCCATGGCGATCAGGGAGAGCCGGGAACCTAATATCTCACATTTGTTCAGCACTGTGCATGTCCTAAAATTCTCTCTGTCCAATTCTGAAACCAATTAAGGAGCCCCTAATGGAAGCCAAGCCATCTACCGGGCGCTTTGAGTCTACTAATTTATTGTAATTTTGATAGCTATTATGTTAGCTGATTATTGTGGGAAGTTCATTGGAAATTGATAGCTTGCTCCACGTTCAAACATCTAGAAAATGGTAACAAGATTGCATTGCCGCTTCTATGAAGTCTCTGTTCACTGTATCTTCTTCATCCCCCCACCCCCACCCCAGTCATTCTCTGTCTAGAATAAACATCACTAATAGCTTAAGGGTCATACTACAGACTAGAAAATGGTGAAAAGAATTCATATTGGTCTTATGAATGAACTATTTCCTGTACTGTTTGTCCCTCCAAATGTGTGTGTTGAAATCCTAGTATCCAGGACTTGAGAATGCAGGTCTATTTAGATACAGAGCCTTTGAATAGGCAATTAAGATGAGCCGAGGTCTTATGGGTTGGTTCTAATCTAATATTTTTGGTGTCATTATAAGGAACAAGACAACACACAGTCCAAAGGGTGGCCATATCCACACATCGTGAGAAGGCAAACCTTTGCAAGTTAAATGAAAGCGAGAAGCCTCAGAAGGCACCAAAGCTGTTGGCTGAAAATTCATGGCTCTCCAGCCTCTTGAACTATGGGGAAATGAATTTCCACCATTGAAGGTACCAGGTCTGCAGAATTTTGTTTTGGTAATATTGGCAAAGTACTGCTCTGCTCATTTTATTTTTCTGCTGCCTTGGTAGAGGTAAATATGATGTCCACTTTCCATGTGAGTCAAGGAAAAAGGAGCCAGCAAACAGGAGAGGGCCAGTCTCACAGATTCTACATTCTCTTTCTTTCTGCCCCACCTTGATGGAGGAGTGTCTATGTGTTACTTTCATTGGTTAATAAAGAAACTGCTTTGGCCCCTTTAATAGGACAGAAAATTAGGTAGGCAGAGTAGACAGATCAGAATTCTGGGAGAGAGAAGACAGATGCTTCAGGCAGTCGCCATAGGCAGTCGCCATGCCTCTCCTCTCTGAGATGGACGCAGGTTAAGATCTCTCCTGGTAAGCGACCACCTCGTGGTGCCACATGGATTACTAAATATGGGTTAAAGGAAGATGTGAGAATTAACCAATAAGAGGCTGAAACTAATGGGCCAGGCAGTGTTTAAATGAATACAGTTTCTGTGTAATTATTTCGGGTGTAAAGCTAACCGGGTGGCGGGACGCAGCCCCCGCCGCTCCATCTATACCACCTGGCCTCTCAGGCCACAGTTTTCTAATCCTGAAAGATCTTTCATGACCAATTCCAAAGCCCTGGGCTTGAAGATTCCCAGCAGATTCGGGGTATTCACGGACAGCGTTGGCACACAACACAAGAGGGTGGGATTGCAAAGGAAAAACTGCCCAGTCAGATGGGTTGTCACTGGTGACTGCAGTATTTGCAGAGAAGCATTTAGGAGAACCACAAGGGTTTTGTTTTGTTTTGTCTTGTTTTGCTCTGTTGTTTTGTTTTGACAGTGTTTTACTACGAGGCCCAAGCTGGCCAGGAGCTTGCTATGTAGACCCTGCTGATTTGGAACCCCTAGCAATCTTCCAGCTTCCACTTCCTGAGTACTGGGATTACAGGCATGCTCTACCATGGCAAGCTAAAGGAGTGTCTGTGTGTGTGTGTGTGTGTGTGTGTGTGTGTCTGTCTGTCTGTCTGTCTGTCTGTCTGTCTGTGTGTTTCTATGAGTGTGTATGTATATTCGTATGTGTATGTGTGTGTCTATGTATGTATATAACTGTGTGTGTGTCTGCGTATGTCCATGTAGGAGACGAAAGCCACAGCCTAATGCATATTAGGCAAGCTCTCTAGCACTGAACTACATCTCTACCCCCCAGCTAAAGAACCCTTCTTTGCAGGAGCATTGACCGCATTTTCTGGGTTCACAGGGCACAAGAGCTGATAATGGATTTTCAGCTGGACTCTCTCCCGGAGAACTCTGCATCTCTTCATCTCCTCGACAGTAGTACAAGGGGGTGAAAACGCTTCATTTGCAGACTCCATGATTCACAAGTGCAGAACTAAAAATGTGAGCTCTTTTACTCATCTCTAAGCTCACTCTATTTCAGGCACCAATTTTGTTCTTGTTGGCAGAAAACCTGATCTAGTCAACTGAGATAAAAACAGCAGTCATATTTAAATGTGGTCCTTTCCATAGCCTTGGTCTTTAAGTAGCATCAAGGTTTGTGGGTATTTCTGAGGTATAGATGATATGGAGTGACATGGGCCTGTGCTAGCTCTCCTTACTCTATTATCAGAGACATCTGTGGCCACTGGCCCTTCCTGGGACACCTGAGATTCTATCTAGTTTCCAGACTTTGTTCACATTGGTTGCTCTGCGTCTTCTTCTTCTAAACCTCTAGAAACAGAGGCCATCACTTGGATAATTCTTAGCTGCCCTTTACCCTCTAGTAGGGTATTTGGGCCCTCCCAAATCATCTAGGCAGGAGAAGACTGTTTAATCCTCTGTGTTGCAGTGTACACACACATACACACACAAACACATGCACACATGAATGAGTTGGGTGTGGTGGTGCACGGTTGTAATCCCAGAAGACTGTTGAAAGAGCCTGTCTCCTTAAACTCCCTTCCTGGAGCTCCCTCTCCTCTCACTCTACTCCTACAGCAAGGGATGACCTTGGCTCAGACTCCCAGGTCCTAGCCCTCCCCTTTAAATAAAGCGAGGAGGCCTCTTTCTCCAGTGTCCTTTCTCCCCCATTCAGTCTCTCGGAAATGCCTGGGGCCCCAACACTGCCCTGAAAAATCTTGGCTTTAGTCAGATTTAGATAATACCAACTTTTTTTTTTTTTGCTTTTAGTTTCAAGAAATTCTAAGCTCCCTATTTTTTCCCCTTAAAACAACATAATTATGCTTGCTTTCATAAGGGAAACATAAGTGAAACAACCTATTTCGGGGGTCACAAAAGCCCAAATATGACTTGGTACTGCTATGTTTTGTGAAATCCTTGTCCTACATAATCATGCTACCAAATAAATAGAGAGTAAGTCCAAAGGTGACAAGGAATTGAAAGGGAGAAAACAGATCAGATGTTTGGTGTTCTGTTCATATGTCACCTCTTCAAGTGACCTCATTCCTGCCCCTTCTCCCACTGCGGCCCCTACCCTATACCCTCACCTTTTAAATCTTCTTAACAGCTTTCTTTTACTTGATATTACCCATTTATATGGTTGTCTCTCTGTTCTTCTCTGTTCATTACCCACTACCCTGCCCCCATACACACACACACACACACACACACACACACAGAGAGAGAGAGAGAGAGAGAGAGAGAGAGAGAATGTATGCTTGACTGGTCTCTGACAAATTCCTAGTGGTTAGAGTACATCATGGTAGATTAGAGTATGTCAGTATTAGCTGCAGGAAACAATAAGGGAGGGAGGGAGGGAAGGAGGGTAGGGAAGAGGGAACTATTGTCTGGCCAGCACTCTCCCTCCTTAGCTTTCTAAACTTTGAGACTCAAAGTCATTGAGTCTCAAAAGACATTGCCCAAAGTTTGTCATCTTTATTCTTATTCTTTCAGGAATCAAGTTTATATTCTTCTCTGCTTTTTTCCCACCCCTTAGCTGACTCTTTACTCAGGAAGTTCTTGAAAGGCCACAGGTCTCCCCTTAGGGGTTTGTTTAGTATGGTACACCCTACAGGGAGAGCCCAGTGTTCCGCAGATATAGTACACCATACAGGGAGAGTGCAGTGTTTCTTGTCACAAATGCTTCTGGGCCACTGGAAGGACAACCCAAGCCTTTCTCTCCTCTTCTCACCCCACAACAATGTGAAGGAGAAAGGGACACCTTGAGCCAGGAATAGGAGTCATAGGACAGACAGTACTTTACTTTCTTCAACAGAAGCTACATCCTAAGATCTTTATGTTGGCCCACAGCTCTCACCCTCATGGGGACAGCCAGCCTCCTTTTCAGAGGCCACCTCCTCCATGGTCTTCTCTTAAGTGTGGGCTCTCATATGGCCATGCTTCCTTTCATCTCCCCTTTGAGCTTCCGAGCATGGTGTGGAGGCATCTCACTCCAATGCCCCTTCTCACCTCATTTGCCTGGCAAATGTCTTCAAGATTCAACCCAAACCTGGAACTTTCCTGATGCTACCTCCTTCTCAGTCTGGATTGTGTTAAGTATTTTCTGGCCAACAAACCTCTCTGCCAATGCAAATAATCCCTATCAGACCAAATTAAAAGCTGCCGAGGTTTAATGGGTGCCAGCGCTCCGAAAAACATGGTGGAGGGGCAGAGGAAAACTGAAATGACCACCATGTTCATTGTCTGAGGGGGGGCAGTTGAAATAGCCTGTGGGAGTGGTCTTGACCTTCCCTGGGGAGGGGTCACCGTTTGGCAGGGTTTGGACTGAGGCAACTCCCAGGGGAGGGAGCTTGGAATGGAGTTTTCCCGCTCAGCATTCCAAAAGTGGATGCTAGGGGGCTGGGGTGAAGCCCCCAACTAAATAGATTGGTTCTCCTCCTCCTTCTCCTCCTACCAAACCCCAGTGTTTGTCACTCTATGTTGTACTTACAAGTTCCCTCCCCTTTCACCCACTTATTGGAGGTTGGGGGAGGGTTGAGTTTTGCTATTGAAAACAAAAGCCTCTTGTGGTGTCTGCTGTATTTGCGGTCCCTAGCTTGGGGTCTAACATGTGGTCATAAAACGAATGTTTGGGCCTTCATTTCTTTATCCCACATGCTAGAGCGGCACTAACAGTACTAAAGCAAAAACATCAGATACCATCTCTGTCCCCAAGGGGCCTACATTATAATTGGCTTGGGTGTAAGCAGAGCAGGCAGCAACCAATCAGATAAATAATGTGTTATTATTATTAAGGCCATTAAGGAATAAATAGTATTTTGATTAACATTAACAGAGGGGTATTACTTTTAAGACGAGTAAACAGAAGCACAGGAAAAGAGATGGATAGATGGATGGATGGATGGATGGATGGATGGATGGATGGGATAATGAACAACACAATGAAGTTGGGTCCAGAGTACAGCCTAATTTACACTAGAAGTCTGTAACTTGGGAGAATTTCTGTCTCTCATAACCCAGCAAGCAGCAGAGATTTAAGCTTGGTTTTACAGGCAGAAGACAATGTAGGCTAATTTACCCAGAAGTCTCCTTTCTAGCTGCTTATGTAGTGGAGCAGTGAGAGGGGAAGGGTTAGGATTCTGGAAACACAGTCAGGATAAAATGCAGTTACTCCTGAAAGTTCACTGTGCTAAAGCCTAGAGGCAGGCCCTGGAGACAGCAGTAAAGATGCAGAGTTCCTAGGCCAGCCCCTGGGAGGCAGAGGCGTAAATACCTAATGATGACTCAACAGATGAGCAATAACAGGAATCTGTGCACAGGACTCCCGAAGCTTGGAGGACGGACAGAGAACAGATAGCAGAGACAGACGAGGAGAACTGAAACTATAGTTCAACTAGACTTGTCTGGGAGATTAAAAGAAGGGGCATGTACAAGAATGGTTCCAACGAATAAGAGAACAGAAACAAAGGAAGCAGGAAGAGGAACGCAAGGCAGAGGCCAGGTGTGCTGGGTGCTGCAGAGGCGGAGAAAGGAGGAAAAGGAAGGGGGTGGGTCCAGCCAATGTGGCAACACAGGAATGTGGAGGACTCAGTCATCCTTATTGAAGACAGCTTGCCAAAGATCAGGAAATTCACATGCAAATTTAGTGTCAGTATCTCTAGGAAATATCAAGTAATTTGCCCCCACCTTCAGGGCAGCAATTACAGGCCCTGCCCCCCTGGGACTACCCCCCCTCACCTTAAGGAATACAAACTTCTGGGTGAGGAGTTGGTGGGTGGGGAATATCTGGGGAAAACTTAGAATATGGAGGAAGTAAGAAGATGAACCAGATACCTGACTCTGCCGAGCACAGATAATAATCTTGGGCCCTAGCAGTTCCTGGGGCTCAACATGACTCGGGAAGTAACCGAGAGAGGGGGGCTGCTGTGTGAAGACCCTCTTGTACCTCCTTCCTGGGGGGATCTGTTTATGAACCTGCCCCTAGAGCAGGTACAGGAATGTGCCAAACCAAGCCTTCAAGAGTAGTCACATCTCCTGGAACTTCTGACAACCCTGCCTGCAGCCAGTAAGGATGGCCCCTGTGTTCTCTTACCCCTGGTTTTCCTCTGAGGGGTTCAGACACAAAGACCTCCTTGCAAGGGGTGTCAAAAGGCCAAATCTAGTGCCTTGTGGGAAGTGATGGGAAGGGGAGACATACAGCAGGTACAAGACTGTTTTCCAGTAGGTAAGCCTGAGTATAAATGCACAGCATGCGTATGTGTGCCGGAGCCTGGGTACACACATGAGCACCGAGCCTTCATGTGTAAACATTGGTTAGATTATACTGCACAAGCAAAACCATCTTTCTTCTCTGTTGTTGTTGCATTTTGCCCTAGGCTTTCTCACTGGAGATCCCGACTTCTGCAACTCTTCACGTAAGGGAGGTCTGAGGAAAGCCACTAGAGGATCTTCTGGAGGATTCAGAAGAATTGACTGCTTTCTTTGCAAGTCTGGATCCTAACAGATGGAGGCTTACAAAGCCTTGGAGCAAGCACCGGGGCGGGGTGGGGGTGCATCTAGGGAGGCGCCTATGCAGCAGCTCACACCTCGGAACGTAGTTGATCATTAGCTCACCCACACACAGATCACAGAGAACAGGTGCACACAGGGTTGCGAGCCCTGCCCAGCCCTACCCAACCATTCACAGAGAGCTCCTGTTTTTACTTCCTCATGGAATTCCCTGTATCATGAATCTGGACCCTCCCTCCTCCCACCCCCTCCCACTATGACCCCACCCCTGTCTTGCAGCATCTTTTATTCTCCGGGTGCAACTTCCAGGCTCAGAGATCCCCAGCTGTGCACTGAGCTTTTTGAGCTGTCCCTGGATCAGAGCTCTGCTCTCTGAACCCTTGAGCTCAACTCTCTTCACATTCTGTGACTGGGTCCCCATCCATGTCACTGCATCATGGAATGGGCAGCATGGGACAGGAAGGAGAGCTGGCCACTTGGAGCTTTTCTTTCAAAAATAGAAAGCAGAGGACTAAGAAAGAGGAGACAAGGCAAAAAAAAAAAGGACCCAAGAAAAGGGAAGAGAAGAGAATGGGAAAATGCCTTGTCAATGAAAAGGTGAAGAGGGCCAGATAGGACAGAGCAGAAAGCTTGCTAGATGTGAGCTAGGGCTGCCCTCCGTGCCCCAGGTTAAAGACTGAAATGAGGAGGTTAGGGAGCCAAAGGGAAAGGCAGGTTGGAAAAGGCAGTTGTAAGAGAGAGTTTAAGCAATCCAGGACTTGTTTTGGGACAGTGGTCTTCAACATCAGTGAATATAAAAATCGTATGGGATGCTTGTTAAAACGCAGATGACCGTAGTGGGGATGTCACTGGGTAGCCACAGTGCTTGCCTAACTTACACAAAGTCTTGGGCTCAAACTTCAGCAGGTCATACAGTAGACATGGTGCATAGAATCTCAGCATTTTGAAGGTCGAGGCAAATGGATTAGAAGTTTTAGGTCATCCTCTTACAGAGCAAGCTCAAGGCCAGTCTGGGCTATAATGAGTGCATTAAAAACGTCCTTAGAAGGAGCGATGTGACGTGTGAATTACCCCCAAATCTGGAGCTTGAAAGGCTCTACTTCAAGACTCATCTACTTTCTTCAGCCATAGATGCAAAAACTGGGCTCAGAGGCATCTGTTTCCGCTTACCCGGTGCCTGCCTGAGTCTGATGGTGGGCAGGTGCTTGCTGACAACCACTTTCTTGACTGTGACATCAGAGGTAAAGTCAGGAACTCCAAGGACCCTTTTGTTGGAAACCCTCCAGAAATTTCTAAAACTTGGTACCCATCTTGGTCTACTTTGACAGATTCATCTATTCTGAAGCTAAACCCTAACCAAATGCTTATCCTTGACCTGATTCTCAAGGTCACTCGGAATCCTCTCTCCCGTGGTCTCTTCTCAGCTCACTGCTGCACTGACCCTTCGTGTGTCTCCCTAACTCTGCCTCTTGGCTTTTGTTCACACCCATCATCCACATCTAGAGTTTTCTTCTGCCTTTAAACCCCATTCCATTCAAAAGGTACCCTGTGCATCCCGCCGTTTCCACAGAGCACATCCCTCTCCTCCAGGTAGGAAACAGGGCAGACACTGCGCCATATCATGTTCTATCTCATGTAACCAGCCGCCTAATTTCTACATGGTTCCCTGTAAGTTTTCACACCTGTTAGCCTTTTTCCCCCCCTACAAATAATGTAAAAGTTTGGAGACGATGTCTGGGTGTTCCTGCTTCATCCAAAGAACCCCTTTAAAAAGAGACTGGACACAAGGCCGAATGAACAGTGCAGTGGGTTCTTACAGGCATTCACCCAGGGGTGGCATAACAAAATATCACAGGCAGGTTGGGGTAAATAACAGAAATTTATTTCTTACTGTACTGGAGGTTCGAAGTTCAAGCTAAAACTGCCAACAAGTTTGGTTTCTTTGAAGACCTCTCTGTGGCTTACAGAGAGTCACCTTCTCCATCCACTTTCCTTTCCTTCTGGAGACCAATCAGAACAGATGAGCGTCTGCCTTCCTCATTTTAACGTCATCAGCTCTGTAAAGGCGGGATCTGCAGATGTGTGTCATATCATAAAGAAGTGGGAGCTGGGGATTGAACTTATGAAATTAAAGGGTGGGGTATGACCCCATCCCCCAAAGCATTCCAGTCCCCTGGGTTAGCTGCTAATCTACCACAGGGCTCTATGTAAAAGCTTTGTTCAACAAGACACAATAGTAATTGCCTAGGAAAGTTATTTTCTTTCTAAAGAACCTGAAAAGGAGAACACGAAGAAAATCAGCCTGAGGTTCAGGGGAAAGACAGAAGTGTTGACAGTGGTGTTCTTCATCCCTTCTCTCATTTGCCCTTCTGCGTCATATCCCCATTGAGAATGGTTCAGCGGAGACACACTCCATCAGAGCGCTACATTGCCAGCAGAAGTTTACCTCTGGGCGCTAGTGGCACTCGGCCTTCTCTCTAAGCATCTCTGCTTCTGGTTTACTCAGAATCAAGTGTTCCACATTGACTTTCATAAACAGTTTCTATAGCTAACTGTGGTGGCTCACCCTTGATTCCCCAGCGCCTGTGAGATAAAGGTAGATCAAAAGTTCAAGGTCACCCTCAGCTTGGCTCCACCGGGAGTTTGAGGCTAGCCTATTAGGGATAGAGAGACGGTTCAGTGGTTAAGAGCACTTGTTTTTGCTGTTCTTACAGAGTACCTGGGTTTCTCACAGCCATTTATAATCCCAGTTTCTGGGGATCCAATGCTCCCTTCTGACTTGGATGGGATTATTGGTGGTCTTCAATAGAACTTCATTTCTGCTGTAATTCCACATGTACTTGGTTCCAAGGAGAGGGGGTATGGACTCTGTCCCTCAAAGACAGAGTCAACATCACATTGAAATTTTTTTTAAAAAAAAGGTGTTGCCATGGCTATAACAGGAAAGCACAGTTGTTTAGTCAAGGGTTTCTCTCTCCTGCTAAATACATGCCGCTGAGACTACCAAATCTTACTTTATCACGGCATCAGGTCTTTCTTTAAATCAAGCACCTCAGATACAGAAATTTGAGTTCCCTTCCTCCAAACAGTGGGCTGAAGTTACTGAACACACACATCCAATTATACAATAGTTTGACATAGCTATGCTGGACACTCCTGTTCATAAAGGAAGGAAGCAAGAGGTGCCTAGCAGTCACGGGTCCAGACATCTTCCCAGAACATAGAGGGGCATAAACTGCCCAGTGTCCATTAAGGATCTTGGTCTGCAGCTTGTCCTGGAGTTCTTGGCACTGCCCCCAGGGGCCTGGCTCTGCCACTGAGTAATTTTCTCAGCCAGCTCATTACATGGAGCGAAGAGTCCAAAAGTCCCATTTCATTTGTGCTAGGTCTGAGCCTTCCAGGGTAAGCTGATACAATCCTTTTTAAAACCTTGTGAATCTGGCGGGGGGGGGGGGGAAGGTATCAATTTATAATTTATTTGGTCTAACTTTAAAAAGTCAGACCCCAAATCTTGTGACTAGCTTTTGTTTCTTCACTTTGGGCTCCCTGTGATATTATTATTGGGGTGATACTATCCCAAAGGCTCTTGCTTCTTTTTTCTGTTTTCTTTTAACTGCAGTTATTTGTTTGAGGTGGGTACACTTGTGCCGGGGCGCTTGTGTGTTGGTCAGGGGACAGCTAACAGGCTTCAGTTTCACCCTGTGGGCCCCAAGGCCAAACAAAGGTCATCTGGCTCGGTGGTAAGTGCCTTCACCTGCTGGTCCACCCTACCAGCACCACAGCCCTTTTCTTTCTTTTTCTTTTTTCCTTAAGAGTCTTCCTTGGGCTGGAGAGATGGCTCAGTGGTTAAGAGCATTGTCTGTTCTTCCTAAAGGTCCTGAGTTCAATTCCCAGCAACCACATGGTGGCTCACAACCATCTGTAATGAGGTCTGGTGCCCTCTTCTGGCCTGTAGGCAAACACGCAGACAGAATATTGTATATATAATAAATTTTTTAAAAAAATTTAAAAATCTGAAAAAAAAGGAGTCTTCCTAAATAACCTTCAAGGTGACTTTGAACTCATGACACTCCTGCATTAGCTTCATACATACTGGGATTGTAGGCATGGGCCACTACCACCAACTCCCATATTATCCTTACAAGCCCTATTGCCCAACAGAAAGGGGGAGTAAGATGTTAACTGTCTTTCTGAGGCTTTTCAGACAACAGGGAGGCAGGGAAGCTACATGGAAGGTCTATGTCCAAGGCTACACAGAAAGCTAGACAACCATTTGAAAAGCTCAAAGGCAAACCCTTTTTGGAAAAAGCCTTTACCGAGGCTGAACCACAGGACTCTCGGATCATTAAACTCAAGTTGTGAATCAAAGAAAATGATCCAGCGTCCAAGAAGTCGAAACACTAGCAACAATGCTTTTAGACAACCGCAACAATTACAAATATTAAAACTGTCAAACGTTTAAAAATGAGACACGTAGCCCACTGACCTCCAACTTGCTACCTATCCATACCTCCAAAGTGCTTAGATTACAGGAGCATGGCACTATAGTCAGCTCTTTTCTTTCATATATATATATATTTTAATGCTAGGTCTCAAATGCAGGGCCTTTTGCATACTAGACAGACATTCTACCAACTAAGCTCCATCTCTGACCCAGAAAAAAATTTCATAAATAAAATATTTCACGATGGGTAACTTCAAATAAGAAAGCTCGGCATACAAGGAACCAGCAGCGGTAGAAAACCATTGGCTGTCACCCCACAAACTGTCACTGCTGGCTGAAATAACCCTTTCCTCCCCGAGTTGCTTTAGGTCAGTGCTTTATCACTGCAATGGGAAGGCAAAGTAGGCCAGCCAAGGGCATTTCCTGAGCTCCACTTACAAAACTCTCTAATCTTGAAGTTCTGAAGAGCCCACGCCAAACTGCTTCTTCCATTAATATTCTTCTAGGCGTTTCTTCGAGGTCTGATTCTGATTAATAATTTTGGGCAGGAATTCCGCATATGTGACTTTGGTTTGTCCCCAGTGCATCCCAGTGGGAGGCACAGCCAACACCACACACCATATTTCTCCATTTTCCTTCCTCCTGCTTTTAGGAAAGGGTTATTTCAGCCAGCAGTGACAGTCCAGGGTTGAGGGAAGTGAGGGCAGAAACTCAGGCAAGAGCCCACAAGCAGGAACTAGAAGAGAGCTGCTTCCTGGCCTGCTTTCCGTGACTGAGGACTCAAAAGAGGTGTCACCCACAGTGGACTGACCCTCCCACATCAACCACAGATCAAGAAAATACCCCACAGACATGCCCGCTGGAGGCAATTCGGCAATTCCTCAGTTGCGCTCCCTCTTCCCAGGTGATTCTAGTTTTTGCCAAGTTGACAAACAAAAGAAGGTAGAAATTTATCTAGATAGATGCATGGATGGAGAGAGAGAGAGAGAGAGAGAGAGAGAGAGAGAGAGAGAGGGAGGGAGGGAGGGAGGGAGGGAGGGAGGGAGGGAGGGAGGGAGGGAGGGAGAGAATTACTGGAATCAGGGCCTTGGGAGATGGCTCATTGGGTAAAGCCCTTTCCTTGCAAGCATGAGGACTTGAGTTCTTATGGCCATTGATAGTTCCAGGACAGGCCCCAAAGCTACAGAAAAACCTTGTCCCGAAAAACCAAAAATGAAAAAAAAAAAAAAAAAAAAAAGAGAAAGAGAAGGAGGAGGAGGAGAAAGAAAGAAAGAAAGAAAGAAAGAAAGAAAGAAAGAAAGAAAGAAAGAAAGAAAGAAAGGTGTGTTCACCACCCCCTGGCTGCCAGTCAGGAATTTCTAACAAGACTCTACCTCAAATAATAGTAATAGTAACAATATTAATATAAAGAGATTGTCCTATCTTCCTGCTCCCTCCCCCACTCATCCCACGCATGACAATCTCTATGGCAATGCAGAGCAGAAAGGAAAGCTGAGTCATTACTACCATCACAGAGGGACTTCAGCACACAGTGATGTGCGCAATGCGGCTGGGGTCAACGTCCCTTCACTGTTGATGCAAGAAGCACAACTCTTACCTCAAAGGGGATTAAAAAATCAGTTATTCTGGAGCCAACTATGAGAGACTATGGCCTGGAACACAGATTCAGATTGCCCAAAATTCCATGTTCTGATGTGGTAGCAGTTTCATGAGGTTTTTATAGGAACAGACTAAAGAAGGTCATAAATCAATACACTTCCCAATACACTGGCAGGAACATGGGGTAACCAGGCTATAATAAACCAGAGAAACCTCTGCTCTAGGCGCCAAATGCTAATGACACTTTTAGCTTTGGGTTTGGTGGGAGCTGGAGATCCATCAGTACATTCCGTCAGTACATTCCAAAAGATCTCTCTAATGGGCACGGCGCGTTAGGTCACAGGGAAGGGGGCTTGAGGTGGCTATTGGGAGATAAAGACAGCCCAAGATAAAATGCAACATTCCAACCACTCCTCATCATTAAAATCCTAACAAGTCCATCAGCCTTGGTAGTCGTAGCTTCTTCCCAGGAACTTCTATTCATATTATCCAGTCAGAGTGAAGGAAAAAAATGTGTACTATTATTGATATTACTAAGTAGGGAGACAGTTCAGTAGCTAAAATGCTTGCCTCTCAGGCAGGAGGACCTGGAGTAACCCCCAGCACCAAGGTCAAAAAGTTGGGTGTGGCACCACATGCTTGTAATCCCAGTGCTGGAGAAACAGAAACAGACAAACCCAGGCCTGGGCTTGTTCAACAGCCATCCTCGCCTACTTGGCAAGTTTGAGGCTAGGTAGAGACCCTGTATTTTAAAAAATCAAATTATACTACATTTCACATTAGTTTAAAAGTGGACAGATAACACCGTAGGTTGTTATCTGACCTCCACACATACAAGTATATATTCAGTCACACACCATGAACATGCACGTACAAACACACACACTTACATTCATCATTTTATATTAACTTCAAAATTTAGAAATTTCATCTTCTGTGGTTTACTACACAGGTCGGGGATACAAAAAATAACAGTCCCTCCTCCCAAATGACTTACAGTAGCATGAAGATAAGCCTTCCTAAAACCACAGAACCACTAGACGGGGAGAACAATCCAGGAAGAGAGGAGACAAATCGTGAGGAACCACCCCCCAGGGAGGATGAGAAGAGAGGTCCAGACTCAGGCCAGAGAAGGAAGAAGGCAGATGACCTTCAACATTCCGAGTTGAGAATAGAATGACTTCGAGTCATGATGAGTTTATAATCTCAGAAACCTTCCAAACGAATGACAAAGACTGAGGAAAAAACAGTCAAATTTGAGAATCGTCAGATTAAGGATCCATAGGGAAACTACTTCCAGTACTAGCGGTTTGCGTTGTCTTTCTCTGGGTATGCTTTCTGTTACGTTTGGCGATTAACGCCTCTAACATTCACTTTTCAGACAAAAGCCCAATGTTTCATGCTAAATGAAAAAAGCCAGGCATAAGGAGATAAATCCTATAAGATCTTATTGCCATGAGAATCCTTCAGTCTAATTCACAGAAACAGAAGAGAGTGGAGGTTGCCAAAAGTGAATTGTTGGGGGAACAAACGTGTTGGTCAAAGAACATAAATTTCACTTACATTAGAGGAATAAGTTTAAGACATTTACTTTACATGTACATCATGGTGACTATAATTGATGATAACATATCTGACTTTAAAATTGTTAATTGTGTAGGTTTTAATTATTCTCTCCACACACATAAAACATAGGTGTATAAGGTGAAGTATATGTAAATTAGCTTGATTTATAAGTTAAATAGCTTGATATAAAATGCTTACATATCAAAATATTGTCATGTCTCATAAATATATGTAATTTCATGTCAGTTAACATTCAAAATATCTTAATTAAAAAATAAATATTTAAAATATGCTAATAAAAATTCAATATTTTTTAAAACTTAAATAATTATTATATATTAAAATAAGGCAACAAGATCTTTATGCTATTTTCAAAATATAAACATAGAGACAAACCTAGAGAATAGATTTAAGAAATAGAAGCAGCTGGGTCGAACACCTTCCATCAGTGTTGTTCTAACTATGATTTAGTTGAGGAGACCTGAGCTACATCCAGGTGAGCTCCACGCCTGAGGGGATATCTCAGAAGTACTGGATTTAACATCTCGGGAGTACTGGATTTCCCTCAAGTGTTTAGAAGTTTTGACTCTGTTACATAAGCGCCATGTCAGTCACTGTCCCTAGACTTAAGGTATGGGCAGGCTCTAGCACTGTCAGTCCCAGAGAAGCCCCTCCTCCTGGGGCAAACTTTAGGGAAGTACAGAGAATCTAGACACAGACAGGCAGTGCCACTCCCAAACTGCCCTGCCCACGAGAGATTATTTGGTGTAACTAAATTTTTCTCTTCTTTCGTATCCCATTTGACGCCTTCTCCCTTCCAGATTGCTAACATATGAGCATTTTTCTGTCCCTCAGAAGTACTTTAAGGGGTCTCTGATCCTTTTAAACTGTATATGTTTAAAAAATTCAATTCAAATTTTGGGCAAACTTTTAAAGTGTCTGCTCAGAAATCCTCTACTGAGCAGGTCATATTAAAAGGCTATTAGTTTATTTGTTCACAAATCTACATAGCCAGTGTGGGTGGCAAGCCTGGTACACTCTTGGGCATCCCACAGAGCCTAGCGTTCTCAGTCAGGTCACAGTTGCGTGACTTACCTGGGTGGGTCACGGCCATCTGAGATCTCCCTGCCTTGGTTTCCCCATCTTTGAGATGAGGGAGGTGGTGATAACAGCTCCTTGGTGTGGTCTTTAAATCTGATTCTATGTGGAGGAGACAGAAGCACCTGAAGCGTCTGGCTGGAGAGGAGCCCCTAGGTGTCTGGCCAGGAGGCCAAGAGGACTGTCATAGATTGTCCCAGCCGCACAGGAGAAGCTTGGTCCTGCTGCCTGATACCAGCCGCCCCAGCAGTTACTTGTCAAATATCAGGCAGGTTAAGTCTATCACTCCTGCCTTACAAGAAGGTAGGTACTTAAAATTATCCATATCTTTTGGAGTTAGATGGTCATTTTCTATTCAAATTAAAAGTGAATTCTTCCTACAGTCTTACCTGCTGGATCAAATAAAATGAAGACAAGACGGACTTGCACGTCTTTTAAAACGCTCTGTTAAATATTTACTGAAAACCTGCAGGCCCATAACATGATAAAGCTCACTGATGAAGGGCCTCCTACAAAATTTTAGTTATTAGAGACTCATGCAAGGCTTTGTTTTAGATTTAAGGCTTTCTACAGTATTAAATATGTATCAACTTAGATAAATAAAATCAATAACCACAATTTTTATGAGAAACTTGTTAGAGAAAACATGCTTATTATTTTCCTCTGGCTGTTCTGATTAATTACAATGTTTTTGTTGAACCTTAACAGGTGGTGCTTATAATATGCTGTCACACCCAGGGGAGGCACAGTAAACTCCTTCTTGAAGAAGTAGACTGGTCTTGGCAAGATGGCGACCCTGAAGGAAAACTATCAACCCAAAATAAACAGGAGGCAACAGCTTGCTGCACAAACCGGTTTCAAGGAGATAGACTGTTCCCGATACCAAGTTCACAGTTCCCAAATCCGCTGCTAACTTCGAACTTTAAGTTGCTGTAAAATAGGGAGCTGACCACACTCACTCTGCTGGGATGGTAAGCATGATCAAGCCAGGTGTGGTCAACATCCGGAAGATATTCAGTTTTGCCGTGGGCTCGTTTTCCTTGCTTGGACTTCACTGCCTGCCATGTGTACTCAGTTCTGCAGAGAACACAAAGACCAGTTCCTGCCAACTGTCAGGCATTGTCAAACACTGGGCAAAATCCTTTATTTACTTTGTTACTTAAGCAACTTGGTGATTTCTTAATCCTTTTTTCAAAGAAGGGAACTGAGACTTAGGTGGTTTTTGTGTAGTTTCACAAACCTAGAAAGTCCTTTCTCTAGAGAAAATAAGAAAAAGGTGCTGTTTTCGACCAAGCTCTTGGAACAGACTAACCTGGGAAGCTCGTAAACATGATAAGTTCATTTCCTTGTTTGGGAGTCAGCAAGTCTGAGAGAAAGGCTCTGGCCTTTTGATGTCTGGTCACAGCCTGGCTCATAGGTGGTCATCCTACTATGTCTTTGCATAGTAGAGAGGATGAGGAACTTTGTGGGGTCTCTTTAATAAGGGATTAATCTACTGACAAGACCTCCACTCTCAAGCACTGAGTATCCTCCCAGAGGCGTAGTTCTAAGGACTGTCAGGTTGAAAGTAAAGTTTCAACGTATGATTGGAGCAAGGAGGCACAAGCATTCTGTCTATCTATTGTCTATTTATATTTAAATGTCTCCATAACTATGCATTTACCTAACACATATAAGCCAAATAAATTCTTTTGAAATATTTATGAGCTCCAGTGTTGGTCAGAGTATGACTCCCATAAAATTAATAACTATAAAAACATGGAATTTGTATGCTTTTTAACCCAAGAGCTATATCTGATCCCCTACATCTATTGGGAAAAATATGACAGGATGAAAGTCCCATGGTAGGGAGTTGGAAAGGCAACTCAGTAGTTGAGAGAGTTGAGCTCTTGCAGATAACCTAGGGTCAGTTCCCAGCACCCATCAGGAGGCTCACAACCACCTATAACTCCAGCTCCAGGAGATCAAACTCCCCCATTCTAGCCTCTGTGGCCACCTATAGGCACATGGTATATACCCATACACTCAGGTACACAAACATAAAATAAAATAATTCTAAACAAAATGTTTACTATACCATGAGATTCATTACAATGAATTATAGCATCTTTTGATTACAACATAAAAGCCTTTTAGCATGGAACTAAACAGACCATGTAATGCAAATAAGATGTAGTAGAACCTTTAAAAGAAAGATGTAGCTGTACAGGAAAGCATTATCCAAGATATATATCTCCTGTGTAATTGTAATCTTACGTTGAACAGAAAATATCTGTATAGGTAGGCAGCTTCTAAGAAGAAAGGGGGTTTATCTGTCAGATGAAAAGGAGAATTGCTTAGGACAATGTGAAGAGACGAGAAAATTCACCAGGGTAGAATGACGGTTGACTAGGCAACCACGCTGGAAATACCCACAGTTGTGGCTTCAGACCCCTGCCTATGGAATGACCCCCTAGAACTACCCAAGATCGCCACCAACTGTCCCCAGACTGCAGCCAAAGGGAAACCTCTCTTGTGAAACTCTGACTTGGGTCTCGAACTCTGGTTTCACTGAGCCTGATAAATTTGGGATGCCCACTGAACTGGGCGGAACTGAAGTACCATGTCTACTTTAGTGCCTAGATATTTTGTTTTACTTTCTTTCTTACACAGTTTTTCAGAGAATTGAACTTTGGTCATTTTATGCAGCTCTTTAGTCCTGGAATGAAGAAACTAAGAATCAGAAATTGTTTCAAACTTACTTGCCAATGCAAATTTTTTTTCACTTTTTGTTGTAATTGTTCTTTTTTTTGGGGGGGGGGTGTTGTCTATTTAGGTCTTTCTTTCTTTCTTTCTTTCTTTCTTTCTTTCTTTCTTTCTGAGGCAAGTTTCTCTTTGTAGCCTTGGTTATCCTTGAACTCTCAGAGATCAGCTTGCCTCTGCCTTTTAAATGCTGGGATTAAAGGTGTGTGTGCGTCCCCACTGCCTAGCACCAATGCAAAATTTTAAAATTAATGAATGTGATATATGTGTCATCTGTGGGCATGCTGCTAATGCACACATGGAAGCCAGGCAGGGATCATGTGTACTCGTCTCTCACGTTCCACCTACTCTTCTGAACCAAAGTGAACCTGAGGGTCCAATTTCATTGGCTGTAAGCCAATTCCCCTATCTCTGCCCGTCTCAGAGCTGTGTTTACAAGCCTGTGGGATGCTCATCTTGTTAAATGGGTGCTGGGATCTGAACTTGGTGCACAGTAAGTACTCTCAACTGCTGAGTCATCGCTCCAATCCATTAAAAAAATTATTTAACTTTATTTTATATTTATTGGCATCAGATCTCCTGAAACTGGAGTTATAGACAGGTATGAACTATCATATGAGTGCTGGGAATTGAACCCCAGGTCCTCTGGAAGAGCAGCCAATGCTCTCAACAACTGGGCCATCTCTCCAGCCTTCCTTTTTTTTTAAATTTACGATTAGTAGTTTATAGATTGTTTCTTTATAGGATATTTAATTGTTTTTCAAGACAGGGTTTCTCTGTAGCTTTGGAGCCTATCCTGAAACTACTTGCTCTGTAGACCAGGCTGGCCTTGAATTTACAGAGATCCGCACGTTTCTGCCTCTGGGATTAAAGGTGTGTGCCATCAACACCCAGCAGGATATCTAATTTTTTAAGTACATTGTTTGGTAGGCCTCTAATTGGTACCAAGGAAGGGTCAATTCACCACTTCTTTGCATTATCTAAATTATTTAAAATATCTAAATTATTTTGCAATTACAGATACAATAGCATTTGAAAAGAGCATGTGTTCCTGGAAAGGAAAACATTTACAACCATAGCTTGAGAATCTGGCTAACTAAATCCTAGAAGAGACCCATTGGATTACTTAAAATGTCTCCTCCCACATATAACTAAGACAAACAAAACAAAAAACCCCTACATAACTCTGTATTTGCTACTGACGAAGAAAACACAGCCTATTTACTAGTAAAGAACTATGCAAGGGGCTAGGGGAATAGGCAGATCAGTAGTTCTTAAGATGTTTCCATGAGAAGATCAGTTGCATCCCCAGAAGCCATATTTTTTAAAAAAGTCAAATGTGGTAGCATAGACTTGTGATCCCAGCACGGGGAAGGCAGCAACCGAGGGCTCCCTGGAGCTCACTGTCCATCCAGCCAACCTAGCTTAATCAGCCAGAGAGAGACCTTTTCCCAAAAATCAAGGTAGACAGCTCCCCAAGGTTGGCCTCTGGCCCCCACACACGTGCACACACGTGGACATACACTCACAAGAATTTTGTGAGCAAAGACTTGAACTAAAAAATGCATAAGAAATTCTTAAGTTTCCCCCTCACCAGACCCATGTCTGGAAAGCATCATGGGGAAATGACTTGAACAGAGAACACTCTAGAAAGAAAATGGACTCTGGAGTCAGGTAGGCCTGGGTGTGAGAGGCAATATGACCATCACCATAAGGCACAGGAAGCAATGCTTGCTTCACAAATCTATTTAAGAATGGGCCATAATAGATTTGCCCGGCACAGAGGTATCAAAATTGATGATTATTGATAGATGAACCACTTAGCTCTGGACCCAGCTCCCTTACTTTTTTTTTTTTTTTTTTTGGTTTTTCGAGACAGGGTTTCCCTGTAGTTTCTAGAGCCTGTCCTGGAACTAGCTCTTGTAGACCAGGCTGGCCTCGAACTCAGAGATCCGCCTACCTCTGCCTCCCGAGTCCCTTACTTATTAAAGGAAGAAAGTGGCTGAATAGAAAGGCTTGACCCAAAGCCCTATGGACATGCAAGGGTTCTATATGGGACTGAAGGCTTGGAGGCCAGTGTGCCTAGACAGACCAGCATATGTGATATATGGTGTGCAATGGGATTCAACCATACAGAAACATCTTTAACTTCAGCATTTGCTCTCAGTGAGGCCCATGTCAGTTTTGAGTAGAGGAAGGGTGCCTGAGACCTGATACCATTTCTGAAGAATTGCTGGTTCTATAATACCCAATGACAAAGGCAGAAGAAGGAAGAAAGATCAAGCAAAAGCCAGGAATCTAGGTGGCCCATAAGGGGCAAAAGCCGAATAAGAGGGAGTTTGAAAGAAAATGGCACAACTCTGAAATGAGCTGATTAACTTTTTCGGTTTTTTGTGAAAGGGTCTCATTACATAGGTCAGTTCAGTGCTGAATCTGCTTCATCATCACTGCATCAGTACAGCGATTGGATGAAAACGTCCAGACACTTCGCAACCTCACCTAATTCCACATGGCTCCCAGGGTTACCTTTCTGAAGAGCAGATCTGATCAGGGTTTGCCCCCACCCACAGCGTGCAGAATCCCTGTACCCATCCTGGATTTTCTCTCCAGGTCCATTTTCTTCCGCCCCCTCCCTCTGACTGTCTGCCACACAACCACCTCCAGCGACAACACCCTCTCTCTGTGTAACTCTTCTTCCTCATTCGTAGCCCAAATCTAATAACTACCGTGAAATCACGCCGCCTTTCTGGACCTCATTCAAAGCTGAACGAACTCTTTCCCCTCCACGGACTTAAGCTTAATGTACACAGTTCCATGATCTCTCCACAGAAATATAATTATGAACTCATAAGCCTTAAAGTCAGGGTCTACAGGGAGTAACTGCAAGCTTTAAAATTAGATTAATGTGAGTTAAAACACAAGCTCTCACCTGCCATATATAACTCGAAGCAAGTTATTTGATTTCTCCATACTCCATTTCTTGTAAAGATAATAATTCCTCCTTTATAGCATTGTGTCAAGAATAAATGAGATAATTTCAGTAAATGATCCAGTATAGGACCTAACCCACAATAACTCACCTAAAAGTATTAATCCCTTCTGGACTTCAAGATTCTTTAGGCCATAAAATGTTTTATTTATACTATGAACATTCTTTCATTGACGGATCCCAGAGGTTTTATAGATATCGGACAAGTGTTGAGCTATACAAATAGGCTCTGTCTTCTCAAAAATATTTATTAATGCATTTTAGAAGTACAACTACAGAGAGGTTGAAAAATAATTGTGAGTGTGTGTGTGTGTGTGTGTGTTCGCACAGGCTTACTGGAGGGGTAAGCATTGGACAGAAGAGGGTGTCATTGTCCTGGAACAAAAGTACAGGCAACTGTGAGCTAACAGACACAGGTGCTGAGAACCAAACTCTCATCCTGGAGGAGCAGCAAGAGCTCTGAAGTTGGCTTTCGTCCCAGGAGAGGCACTTTGAAGTGGATGGTGGCATGAGGAGCATCCTGTGGCGCATGGGCAGAAGAGCCCGGATTGTTCATCTTCAGGAAGAGTCCATCAGTCTTCAGGAATCTTTTTCTTTTGGAACTTCTGTTACACCGCACCATTTCTCATTTCCTCCTCAGCTGCTCTCCCATCCCCTGGGCTTGTTTATCCTTCTTCTTCTACCATTTTCCACTGTGCACCATAAGGTTTTTCCTGGTCTGCCTTGAGCGTGGGACTTCACAACCTTCTCCAGATCTACCAGGGCATCCAAGCGTCCCCGGCCCACCAACTACCCCCTCCAACTAGCAGTGCTGTCTGAGGCTCATGGTGAACCAGCCCTGTTCCCAATGAGACCCACATGACAAAGACCTTCTGTGCCTGTGGTCACCACTTGACTAAGAGACTAGAGTGCCAAGAGCAGCCATCACCCCTCTAAACACAAAAGAATCGTGTTTACTCCCAGATTATCAAAAGACTACAGGGCATAATTACTCCTTTCCAACCTCACACACTATCAAATGGTGCTTTAGTTGGAGCATGGACACATGCTTGTACCCAAGCCCAGTGACTTCTTATGATATCCCATGTGTTTACTCTTTTCTGGAGACTACTTTCCACATTGGTGAGACGGAGGTCATGGTGTCTGTCACAGAGGTAATTGCAAATGTATGCTCGTTATGTGTCCAGTTGTAATAACTCATCTGTGGCTCAAAGACAAGATTATTTTTTTGCTAATTCTTGTAATTCATGGTTTTTCCAGGCCAGATATCTGAGGGTAGTTGAGATGGTTTGATTCAGGGCTCTCATGAGACTCAGGCAACTGGTGGTCAGAAATAGGGCCAATTTCAAACACATCTGCCTTTGATGGGATAAAAGTATTTAATTCTCATGTAAGGGGGAATTAAAAGAATAAAACAGAGAGACAAAAATAATGTTGGCACATACTGATCACTTGCTATGTGCCATGCTCAGTGTTAAATGCTTAACACCCACTGTCTATTTTAATCCTCAGAACAAGTCCTTTCTGGCCTCCTTTCTGAAGGAAAACTTGAGTCTACAAATACTAAATTGATTATCCAGGATTAGAGAACTAGTAAAGACATAAACAGGTGACCAGACATGCGATCCTTTGAGCCTAATCACTGTGTACACTACAAAGACCACCCTAGTTGGGAGACAAACAGCTAAGAAACCTCTGACTTAATCTAGCCCCCCCTTCTCAGTTTTTCTAATTTGAGAGGTGGGATAGCTCCATAAGCCAATGAAAAGGAACCTAAAAATCTAAGATGCCCTTAAATCCAGGAAGAGAAATGCCAAGACATTATGGCCTATGGACGACAAGAAGAGGGAGTGGAGACTTCTACCCATGCTACCTGTTATGATTTTGCGGGTCCTGGGCTGGTCCCACAGACAGTGAGTCCCCAGAAAGTGCAAGTTCTTGGCTAAGGTACAAGTTCCCACTGGTGAGTGGTGGGTGTGGGCAGGTGGCAGGTGGGAGGCACATGGACAGACACATGGTACAGAATAGAATAGGATATTTATTAGTTGAGTTATGGAGGGGAAGGAAAAAGGGGAGAAGGGGTGTGAGAGAGAGAAAAAGGGAGAGAAAGAGGAGAGAGAAAGAGAAAGAAAAGAGAAGAGGACAGAGAGAGAGAGGGAGAGAGAAAGAAGGAGGGGAGAGGGGAAAAGGGAACAGAGAGAAAGCCAAGATGGTGAGGGAGGGAGCGGCTGCAAGGAGTGGGCATGGCTTGTCTCTTAAAGTGATGAACAATCATAACACTACCAGGCAGTAGGGATGCAGGGTGCTGGTCTCACCTGGTCCTGCATTGGCTCTCCTCACCTGCTTAGCACACTGCCCATGGCTAATACCTAGCCAGACTCCCTTCCGCTACCACTGTGCCAGCTTCTCTAGCTCAAGCACGCCTACCACCAGGATTTCCCCCACAGCTTCTCTTCCAGGAAGCAGAAACCATCTCCCTTTGGAGAGACAGGAATCCTGGGAATGAGCAGGGGTGGAGGAAAATCTTGCTATTGGATTCATCTTCATATGTGAGCATTGAGATAAAGTACAGTTCTTGCCAAGGTAAGTCAGAAGTTCCTGGTCTAGACCCTGGACCCTGACCCACAAAGGTTGATGCTAAAGCAATAAAAAAGTGGAGTCTCTGCACGGTTCCTGAGAATGGATGCACTACCTCTTGCTTCAAGTTGACCCAACCCTGCTTCTCCATGCCCCCCTTTCCTTGGGTGCCCTCTGACACCTCCCTGGTGTTTTTGGCTCCCTGTCTTCATCTTTTTCCTCTCTGTCCCTGTGTGTTTCAGTCTGCACTCTTTTTGCCCTCAGGTTTTCCACTCGCTAGCTGTGGTGAAGCATTCAAAATCACCCTAGTTCAATGTCTACAAAGTCATCCATTAAAAAAAAATATTTAAGGAGAATATACACCATGTGCAGACACTGTTCTAATGCTGGAGTAAGAAAAGAGGAGGGTGGGAGCGGTCTCTAGTCCCTGAGCTTAGAAGGAACCCTCACAGAAGGAGAATTTACCTTTTACCAAAAAATGACCTAAGTGGGTAGGGGTAAGTCAAGAAGGACTTCCTCACAATAATATCTGCAAAGTCCTCTCACATCTCCCTGAAAGCATGGGCTTCCACGTTCCGGGAAGCTCTGGAAATAAAGCAGTGCCCTCGGTACTGAGCAGTGGTCTGCAGGACATCACTAGGACTCTCAGCATGGTGACAGGCTTTTGACCTGTACGGCCTGAGAATGAAGTCATCCAGACGCTACCTATGGCAGGAATGTCATCAGTGTTCAGCTCCCACCAGTTACCCGGAGTTTCCAGCTGGAGAATTCAGAGGTAAGGAAGTTGCTACATCCACCCAAGGTATTTCCCTTGCTTTGACCTCTTCCGTTTTGGCTACAGTGATCCTTTTCAAGTTCTGCCCACAGACTGCTTCTGGAAGCAAGCGCTGGCCAGTTGGCATCATGTGGGATAAAACCTTGCCAGGGATGGATGCAGTGCCACTTACAATAGAAAAAAACTTTTCACCATAAAAGGAGTTAAATAATTTAAAGGGTAAGTTTTTTTTAATGAATTTTACATTAAGAAAAAGATATTTTAGAAACCAGAATAAAATTTTCACATGAATTTCAAAGTTAAAGACACACGAAGTTAAATAAATTCAGCTTTTGGGCTGGCAGCTTTAGACACCCACCCCTACACACACACACACACACACACACACACACACACACACACATACACACACATACACACACACACACACACACACACACACACACACACACACACACACTTCCTCACTCCCCAGCACCACCCTGTCTATGGCGGAAAGGCTCTGGTGAGAGAAAAGCCCTCTGCAGTCCTCTCCTGCCCTTGCCCTGTGTCTTCTCCCAGCTCTTCCCTATGCAGAAAGGGGTGAGCAGGTGAGCCGGACAGACAAACAGAGGGACAGCTGCTTCCCCAGGTGTTTATTTGCTTTCACAACAGTAGCCCAACCAGAAGAACCCTCAGCAGCTGGCTCAGACGGTTCTGACAACAGCAGCTTCCAAAGGAGAAAAGTTCCACGTAAAAGACCGGTTCAGAAAGGGCGCCAAGGACCCAGCTTCTTCTCGTTTGCTCTCTCTGCCTTACTGAGTTTGCTGACATTCAATCTCATAACATCAAGATAGCTGCTATGGTTCCCACCGTAGTCTATTTGCATAATGGCATGTGGAAACAGAGCAACAGGGGGCATTCCCACCTTGCATTCCTTTCCAAGGAGTAAGGAGGACTTTGCTAACAGACTTCCCCTCAGACCTGAACGGAATAGAATTACAGCAAAAACCCTTAGATAAGAGGAATGATAAGTCTGTGGGTAGAGTATCTGGTCCTGGGGCAAGACAGGGACCAGGGACCTAGCTTTCCCTGAAGAACGTGGTCACCAGTAACTGAACCAAACGAGGGTTCTAGCTGCATCTCGGAACACCCATCTCCCCTTACCCACCAGTAGAGACAGCTTTGTGGAGAGGTGGGGTAATTAACTGGGGAAAAGTAAGGTCCAGTGTACTACTCTTCTGAAACGGAGGGACTTCGGTTCTGGTTTTGCTTTTAGTAGTCTGACTCACGGGTCACCAGGTGAATCTAGCAGGTGTTCTCCAAGTGCAAAGACTTTTCAGTGTGGAAGGAAGGAGGAAACCAGCCTCAGAATGAAGCAGGTCTTTCACAGAGCCTGCTTGCGAGCCTCTGCTTAGCGGTGCCATACACCTGCATCCCCAGGATGGTGGCAGACATTTTAGGAGCCCTGAACATGAATGCTGGGTCTTATTAGCTCACTCTCTTCTATTATCCACCTTGTTTCAGAGCTTGGAAGGCAAAAGTAGACAAGACAGGGCTTCCCTAGCCCAGACATCAGTGAAATAAAGACAGTAAGGGAGTCCAGTAACTTAGTCAAAGAGTCATTTTCTTTCATTTGTTTGTTTCTTCTCCTCCTCCCTCATCCATCTTCTTCCTTCTTTATCTCCTCCTCCTCCCTCTCTATCAATAGATAGATAGGTATAGTGTATGTGTGCACGTGTGTATGTGTGAATGCACTTATGTGTAGAGCAGAAGGCAACCTCAAGTGTATCCTCAGGAACAACACCCACCTCCTTCAAGACAGGGTCTCATGTTAGCATGGAACTCAACTCCAGTTAGGCTAGGCTGGCTGGCCAGTGAGTCCCAGGGATACCCCTCAGGCTCCTCAGGGCCAGAATTATAAGGGTGTTCCTCCACACACCATTCTTACATGGTTTCTGAGACTCAAGTCCTCAGACTTGCAAGGCAAGAGTTTTGCCAACTGAACTTCCTCTTCAGGTCCGCAGAGAGCTCTTTGACAGACAAGCCCATCAGTACTGGCAAATAAACAGACATATAACACAGACCAGAGAACAGAGGCTAAGGTTGCCGGTGCGGGAAGGAAACTGGGAGTGGTCTTCCTGACAAGAAAGTGGGTCTATTTAACCCTCTAGTTGAATACAATGAGCCAGTTTATTCTAAATCGATAAAATCAAAGGAAGGGGAAAAAAGCAAAACTTGAGCATTTAGTAATCCAGGTAAAAATAAAGCCAAAGCTTGCCTAGGACAAGTGAATGGAGGTTTCAACTACAAAAAGAGCAGTTGCCTTGTGGCTTGCTAGTCTCCCTCACACATATTCAGGACTACCCAAACATCTACTCGGCTCCAAGAGCTTCCTTTGGAAGTCCCACTCTTTATCAGACCAAGCATTGAAGATCCAATTGCTCATACACTTAAAATAAATCCTGGAAAATTCCAGTATATTGATGCTGACTGATGGCAAAAAAACATATAACTGGCATTAAGTACTCATTTACCTTTTAGACAGGTAGGGTTTGTGTTTTGCATTTACATGCTTGCCATGTTTCAAATATTGAAAGGACTCTTGAAAAGTTCTGACCGAGTCCTCTATTTATTGCATCGAATGAATGAAGTAAGAAATGAAGAAGTTTTAGAGGCTGTGAAGCCACACAGTAGCGGCAGTTGAGCCCCAGAAGGATTCACAGCAGTCAGCTCCTTGTCGAGTCTACCTTAGGTGGCTGATCTATTTGCATAATACTTTGTAAATGGCCCAAACCTTTCGTGTTACTTGATTTCTTTTGAACAGCTTAAAATATAAACATTTAAATTCATTTTATTAATTTAAAAATTCTGCTAGGGAATTAGTACTCAGAATACACAAGAAACTCACAAAACAAAAATCAAGATGATAAATGACCCAATTAAAACATGTGCTATGGGGGCTGGAGAGATAGCTCAGAGGTTAAGAGCATTGCCTGCTCTTCTGAAGGTCCTGAGTTCAATTCCCAGTCAACCACATGATGGCTCACAACCATCTGTAATGGGGTCTGGTGCCCTCTTCTGGCCTGTGGTCATACACACAGACAGAATATTGTATACATAATAAACAAATAAATAAATTGATTAATTAATTAAAAAACATGTGCTATGGATCTGCACAGGAAGTTACCAAAGGAAGAAATAAAGATGGCTAGGATCTCTCTGTAAAAGTGTTCCATACATTTAATAGCCAGAGTGACACAAATTAAAACTATTTTGAAATGTCATCTCATCCCAGAAAGAATAGGTAAAAAAGAAAATAGCTACCAGGCTTGGTGGTGAATGCCCTCACAGTCGGTAGGTTTTTTTTGAGTTTGATAGTAAGTTCCAGGCCAGCTGGAGCTACATAGGGAGACCCTGTCAAAATAAACAAACAAACAAACAAGCCCAACAGCAATGCAGGAAAAGATGCAAAGAAAGGAGAACCTTCATCCACTGAGGGTAGCATTGCAAACTCTGTAATTCAGTGTGGAAACTCTCAAAGAACTGAAAGTAATCTATCCTATGATCCAACTGTCCCCTTCCTTAGCATATGCCCCTCAAAGACTTGTTATCTATCCTACTCCACAGACACTGGCTCAGCCATGTTCATTGCTGCTCTATTCACAATAGCTACTAAATGGAAATAACATAACTCTTCTTTAACTGATGGGAGGATAATAAAATGTAACAAATGCTGCATACACACAATGGAATTCTATTCAGCTGTAAAGAAGAACGGAATCATGAAATGTGCAAGTAAACAAATAGAGCTAGAAAATATTATATTAAGTGAGGCAACCCAGACCCAGAAATATAAACACTGTATGTCCTCTCATATCTGTGAACCCAAACTTCAAATCTTCAGCTCAGAGTGTACCACAGAAACCAAGAAAGTAAAAAGGGATCATGAAGAGAGAACTCTAGGGAGGGGACTAGCAGGACACAGGTGCTATGATGGGGAAAATGGAGAAAACAGGGTAAGGGGACTTCAACTGTAAAGGGGAGATGGAGGGCAATACAAATGGAAAGGAAAGGAGGGAGGATAACATAAGGATGGTTGGAAAGTCATAAGGAAATATTTTATGTTATATGTATACGTATACTTGGGTTTAAATAGAGTTAGACCACATGGGGTGACAATGCTCCTTATAAGAGTCACAGACTATTTTATAGAAATGCCAGTGCCAAGCATGGAAAACCTCCTATCAAGAAATGTTGTTCAGAAACTCCCCAAAGAGTACAACCTATTGCCACTGCCGTTGGTTGTCCGTCAGAACTTGACCATAAGACCTTATTGCTGAAGACACCACACACATCAGACACAAGACTTGGAAGAATCAAGGTGGAATTGACCTAGAAGCCTCTTCCCTCAGGACTAGCTTCCATAGTATCTGAATTTGCTAGGAAAGCCATAAAGGGAGAAAAATCCATCAACAGTCCTACCCAATAGTCAAGTCTGTGCACCACAATGACCCCCAGGCAAGATACTCTTAGTGGTGCAATAGTGGCACATATGTCTCTGGGATAACCAATAGTTGTCTGATTGGATTTACAGCCCTCTAAAGGAGGAAATTCATGCCTTGCACTATAAACCTAGCCAACGACCTGTACCTAAAGAGGTCATAGACCCTAGAGAAGAACCTACTACTGCCACTTTCTTGAACCAGTATACCTTTTAATCACCTGCTCATAGGATTGTCTTGTAGTACGTTGTCACTTTGTTACCCCAGTTCGACTACCTAAAAATCCTCATTTTTCCATTCTACGGCTGCTATATGTAAGACTGATAGATTATTTATGAATCGCTCACTTGTTCCCTTGACTCTGTGAGCTTGAGAAAAGTTAATCTCTGAATGACTGGTAATTGTTAAGTGAGGTACTATATGGAAATCTAGTGCTCCATAAATGTTACTGAAATGACTAATAGTGTTGCATTGTTGTTTATAGTGAACTCCAGGAAGGGAAGGATTTGACCTTCCTTGTCTATTTCTATGTCCTAAGAACTTGATTCAACACTCATTCCAACAAACTACTCAATAAAAATGTGCTGAACTGGGTTCAATTCCCCTAGTACTTGGAGTCAGCACCATTCAAAGCTATTTGTCATTCAGCTGCTTGCTTTGATTTCTAGCATGCAGGGCACTTAACTTCAACTGAGCTTTGTTCTATGTATGTGTATGATCTTCGTCACCTTTGGATACCCCATGCCCTCTGCCTGCCTCATAGGAGGCATTTAATAGCTCTTCATAGTCTCAAACCAACTTCATTTCTTAGTCTTGACAACAAGGAAATCTCATGGAATGTGTGTAAGAGCAGATGGCATGCATAATTTATACCCCAGCAACACTGTAATTTAAGAGTGGGAAGAAATGTCCATATTATCAGGGCATCAAGATTGGGGTTGACAGACAGGAGTGGGAAGAGAGGGGGCTGCCTGAAGGCTGGCCTGTGCCATAGATTGTATGCTTCTCATTGGAATGATCATATTTCCTTGTTTCTCAAGCACCCGCTGCAGTGTCTGACACATACTGTGCCCAAAAACCAGTATAGAAACTCATAAACTATATGTTTTGGTCCACAACCCCAGTGGCAGAGGTGTTCTTATCAGCATTCTCCTGCGCCTGGGTACAAGGCTCCTCCTATCTTATTTCCACTACTACCAGATATTCCAGCTCTCTCACCAGGTCTTCGCCTCAAGCACAACTTGGCAAGATTAGAATCCTACTCTGAGACCATGCATATGCAAACTAACCCCAAGCAACTCATGCACATTCAAATCTCTTCTTGCTGTCCATATCAACAGTGAGTCCTACCTCCCATCAGAAGAGGAAGTTCTTTTGCTCCCCTTAAATGGACTCTCCCTGAACCAGATCAGTCCTTTAGAAATAGTTCTCTCTTAAGAACCAGACGTTTGGAGAATTCTGATGGAGAATTAGCTCTTAGGAGAAAGACTGACCAGAACCACCAGTCAGATACGGCTGCTTTTTTTTCTTCTCATTTGTGAGAGAAAAAGGAGTCTTCAATTTAGCTTCGCCAACTGACATTAACTTTGCAAACAAAAGCCCTGTCACTGCCAGATATTTTCTGCAGAAATGATTTTAGAATAGCAGCTTTAGAAAAGAAAAAGATTTAAGCCATGTTTGCATAATGGAAAATCTTGAGCTAGAGCTTCAAGCCTTGAATCAAAGCGGGGCTCGTTGACATAGAAACAGCACAAATCCACTCTACCTTGCAGTTCTTTCTAAACCCCAAAGCCTGCTGTGGGCCAAGTCTTTCATACTGCCAAAAAGTCTGATGAGGAAAAGGAGATGTCCTCACTTTGTGTCTCTATCAGATGTCTCTTTAGCCAATTCACATGATCTGCCTTTGACAGAGCAGCCATTAGGCAGTGGAAGGCCACCGTTGTTAGCCTGGACCGATGAAGATGTACCTGCGATCATATGGAAGTCAAACTTTTTAAAAGGACTTGCACCTTTAGAGGGCAACTGAATTCAGGTCTTAATAACAAAGAAGAAAAGAAGTAGTTTCCCAGTAGGTAACCAACAGTGTCTGCTATATAAATAAGATTGACTAGATTACCTCTAAGTGGGTAATGAGCAAAATTAGAGTAACTTCAGGCTTGGGAATATCAAATGTAATACAATCATATTAGTTACTCAGAGCTACTGCCACCTGGTTGAAGAGCTAACGCCCTCCAGAAAGCATTAGATCAAGATGGCTTCACAGCCATTGTGTGACAGAAAGAGAAGGAAGGCTCTGGCAAGGTCTTCCATTCACCGGTGAACAAAAGAGAAAAATTCTCTTGCAATGGCAGGCAGGTCATGAGGTCTGCCATGCCCCACATAAAGGTAAAGACAAAGATGGCTGCATTTGGAGTCATTTCTAGTCTGTGCCACAGATAGACTCCCAGGAAGAATGTGAGCTTGCTTCCCACTGGAGATCCCAGGGCAGGCTATTTAAAGATTCTTTTGGAAAGATTTGAAGACTTCCAATTCCTTGTGGGGGGAAAAAAAACACAGACATATGTATGAGAACTGTTGGATCCCAAAGAGATGTTTATCAGTTTCCTTTGCTAAGATTTATATTAAGAACAAAATATGAGGATCAGGTTGCTGCTTTACTGAGGACTCTTTATTCCTCCCTGAGCCTTAGGCTCTCTGGTCTTCTTCCTGTTTATGCTCTCAGGAGAGCTGGCAGAAGCCCAGGTGCTGGAGGCCTGGATCTCTACCTCTGAGTGTCCTCTGGGGAGCTCCAAGACAAAATCTCCCTCCAATACTTATGCCTGATGTATGTGCCCTCTGTACCTCAGAATGTGACTTCTCTGGAGACAGAATCCTTCAAGAGGCAATTAGGTCTAAAAATTGGGTTCCTGGGGTATACCCTAATTCATCTTGACTGACATCCTTATAAAAAGAGAAAATCAAAGTGAGTGAGTGAGTGGGAGAGAGAAAGGGAGGGAGGGGGAGAGAGAGAAAGAGAAAGGGGGGGGGAGAGAGGAAGAGAGAGAGAGAGAGAGAGAGAGAGAGAGGCACACATGTACAGAGGAAAGACTTTGTACAGATACAAACAAAAAGCAGGTAGCCATCTGCAAGCCAACCAAAGATCCCTCAGAAAAGACGAAGCCCAAAGCATCCTTGGTCTTGAACTTTTGACATCTAGTGCTGTGTTTAAATCACCTGTTTATGGAATTTTGTTGTGGTAGCCTTAGCAAACCTCGGGAGCTTGCTCTGATTTCCCCACCTCCTCCCTCTGTGGGAAGTCCCACACTCTGCCATCCCCAGCTGCAGGGCCCTCCTCCACCCACAAGATGAATGCAAACCGACACTCAGATTCTTCAGCGATGAACAGCATACTGTTCCCATTGTGAAATCTCTTCCTCCTCGGACTTCTATCCAAAGATGACAAAGATGTGTTCTCAGATCAGACATGGAAGTGCTTTCTGTGATCCCGTAGAATTAACCTGCACAGAAAACTCACCTGATTGTTTTTCAGCCGACTTGTTAGTTCCCTAAGCATGTCACGTTGGTGCGCTGCCTGAGAGAGTGAGGCTCTGTGGTTAGCAGAAACCGGCTGAAAGCAGAGGCAACAGGTTGTAAACTGTGGGCAGGACAGAGTTTCAGACATGGGTCCTTGCCAGACTGGATTATATGTACTCAAGCAGTCGTACCTGTAAGCCTCAGCATCAACTACATATGCCCATTGTTCACAGAATAGTAGTGCAAATACTTGCTTCTCAGCTCAGAGCTGGAGGTTAAGCTGAGAGGAGGGGGACAAGACCAGCCTGTGTTTAAAGATTAAGACATGGCTAAGGTTTTAGTTCCTGCTCTGATGCTTACTAACTACATGACTTGAGCACATTGTTCAACTCTCTAAACCGCCATCCACTCACCACTGAAGTGAGATCTCATAAAACAGCTGGGTAGAATTAAGATAAGATAGCAAAGTATTGGGAACAAGGAAGTCTAGAGTAACAGCAACAACAGCAACACTAAGAAGCAAATGACCAAGCAGAAAAATGCAGTATTTCATGAGCCCTAACGTGGGGCTTAGCGCTGCACTTCTTGATTGGTTATAGAAGCAAAAATGGAGGTCAGAAAGACGAAGGTAGAAAGCTGGGGGCCAGATCAGGGGCTCCCTTTGGGATGAAGGAGCATTGGATAAGGCAAGGTTATATGGGATCTTAAGATGGAGAAAGGTGTTGTGGAAAAAAACATCCCGGTGGTTCCGGAGTTTACCACTTCTTTGGAGCAATTAAGTTCACCAAAGTGAGCTAATGGTTTTTCCCACTAGAAATAGTCCAAGACTTAAGCTACCTCATCTTAGACACAATCTTCCCCAAGAGCCATTCCACTTAAAACTACAAACCCTCTTCAGTTATATCCCAGGGCAACAGCCCGGGGCATGCAACTCTGCCATTGTGGAAGAGCCAGCTATTTTAAGAAGTATATTAAAATGTAGAAACCCCTCTAAATTAGGTCAACAACCAGGCCTCGTGTCACAGTGCCCTTCCAGCCAAAAAAAGACAGTCCAACAAGCAAGCTCGAGATGCTGGCTGCTTCTCAGATGGCAAGCTGGGCATAACTAGGGCATTCTACTTTCACTACAGGAGAAAGGAAGAGTTCTAGGAAGTGAGGGAAACGGGAAAGGGTTTTTTCCCACCAACGTTCCTTCAGCAGAATATTCACACAGACTTTGGTATCTGTGAACATAAATAGCCACCAATAAAGGCATGGTGAAATCATTTGCTAGGTGAAAAAATTGAATTTGATCATCATTCTAGCTATATAAAATTATTTTCTAGGTAGATCATGGAACTGACACATATTTTAAAAAAAACAGAAGGAAGAGGACAAGGAGAAGGATGAAGGAAGACAAGAAATAAGGGGAAAATAAAAGCTAAGGCTGGAGAGATGGCTCCGTGGTTAAGAGCACTGGCTGCTCTTCCAGAGGACCCACATTCGAATCCCAGCACCCACATGACAAATCATAACTGCCTACAACTCTAGCTTCAGAAGATCTGGTGCCCTCTTTTGGCCTCTGAAGACACTAGGCATGTACATAGTACATACACATACATATAGACACTCAAATATACACATAAAACAAAAATAAGTAAATATTCTTTTGTTACGAATATAAACTAATGGAGGGGAGCAGAGAAAAATGCATAGCTCAATAAAAACAATAAGAAAGGAAATAAACTAAAGAGAACAGACATGTGCACTTAAGATCGTATGAGAATGTGCACATTCTATAACACACATACCTTCATCTTGCATGTGTATGGGCTTGAAACTGCTATGAGCAAGAAAATAGCTAACCCAAGTCTGTGTTATAGAATGGCTTCCAGCTGTCACTTTATTTTCTGGAATGTTCTCCTTTGGACTCCTGAGTTGCCCTGTGAGACTTCTATCTATCTCCAGGCTGCCATGCTATGTGGACCACATGTAATAGTTGGTAGGAAGTTTTTTTCCAATGGAGCTTTCTGGCTGTCCCCCAAAGGCCTGGGGCACAAATGACTCCATCTTGCATTCTTTAAAGTGGCCCCGACATATACTGAGCATCATGCAATGGCTTCTGCCAACACCATGTGATGCACAAAAACCACCAGCTAAGCCATACCCTAAGTCCCTTCCCTGCAAAAATCAAAATGAGGATGTATAATAAAATAGCTGTCGTTTTGTAATATTTCATTCAATTTTGAGGCCGCTTGATATGATCATGGATAACTGAACCAGTATAGCACAGAGGTTTGGCAGAAATCCCAAGGCAAGATCGCAGTAATAAGCTTGAATTTGTAAACTGCTCCGTCAGGGAGCAGCACCAACAGCATTTAAAAGGTAATGATGGACTAGAGAGATGCTCTTAAAACTGTGTACAGGGAAGAAAGAAACAACGGAAAACCTGCCGAGAACAAAACTCAGTTCTCAGGAGTGAGTTTGAAAAGGTAGAGAAGAGGGTAGACACCTTGTACTATTAGTAGTATAATGGATGCAAGTTAGGTAAGGAGATAGCTTTTTGGCTGCAGAATTTGCAAGGAGCCTAAACATGGTCACAATCGTACCTCCAAGCCGACAGTGGAGGCCAGAAGCTTTTCTCACTGCATGCGAGGAACTGGGGTAACCTCTGAGGAGTTCAGTTTGATGATGTAAATTAAATACCCCTTGTTCAGGTGATCATAATTCTAGAAACAGAGGAAACCCAGCCAAGTATGGCTTCTGTTCTAGTCACACAATTATTTATAGTTAATGAAAAATGGTAACCAGACTTGACAGTGGAATTATTGCTGCTGAATTTTGGATCATGCAGCGCAAGAACCTAACGACAACATGTTTTCCAAAATATTCAAAGGCAGGAAGAGACAGAGACAGAGACAGAGACAGAGACAGAGACAGAAAGTGAATTGGAAAAAAAGCAGATAAAGAGTTGTCATGGGGCCCAGAGAAACGGCTCTGTACTTAGGAGTACTTGATGGTCTTCCAGAAAACCAGTTCAGTATCTGCATGAGGTGGCTCACAACTGGCTGTGACTTCAGTTCCAAGAGATCTGATGCCATTTTCTGTCCCCCATGGGCACCCATACACGTGACATGTGGCATATACAGAAAGACATAGAGATGCACACACAAATCAAAATAGATCTTTTTTTAAAAAAGTTGGTCATAGTGCCACGCCTTTCATCTCAGCACTCAGGAGGCAGAGGCAGGCAGATCTCTGAGTTCAAGGACAGCCTTTTCTATAAAGAGAGTTCCAAGATAGCTAGAACTACCCAGAGAAATCCTGCCTAAAAATAAACAATTAAATAAATAGTACCCATAGATGGAAAAATAGTTTTTAAAAAATAAACAGTGGACAGAGACTTTTTAAAAATAAGTGGAGGAGATGGAGAGATGACTCTGTGCTTAAAAGCACTTGCTCCTCTTACAGAGAACCTGAGTTAAGCTCCCTCCACACACATGGCTGGCAATCTTGTGTAAATCCTGTTCCAGAGCATCTGATGCCCTCTTCTGACCTGAGGGGGCTCTGTATACACATGGCACACATACATACATGCAGGCAAAACATTCAGCCACATAAAAATAAATAAACTGAATAAAAATACACCAGTTTTAACAACGATATGTGAATAAAGGGCCTAAGGAAAAAAATATGTTCTTCTTTCCCTTGTCTGAATAGCCTTAATTTTTGAATATGAAATTATATTAATCTTTTTTAAAAAATATTTATTTATTATGTATACAATGTTCTGTCTGCATGTATGCCTGCAGGACAGAAGAAGTCACCAGATCTCATTACAGATGGTTATGAGCTATCATGTGGTTGCTGGGAATTGAACTCAGGACCTCTAGAAGAGCAGCCGGTGACCTTAACCGCCGAGCTGCCTCTCCAGCCCCTATATTAATCTTATAATCAAAAAAACCCAATTGCCTTTAAAGTGGCTAATTTAAAAAATAATAAAATTTTAAAATAATACCCTTAACAAACACATATTCAAATGTTGCCCCTGACAAAGACATGCACAAACAATACCTATAACGAACACACATATACACATGCACACACATACACACACACCACACACAGTGCCCTTATATTCACATAAACTCACAATGAACATACCTCAGGCTAAATATTGACTATGCATCTCTTTGAAAGTCTTTTCTAAAATGTTCCTGTTTTCTTTATAACTAGATTCTAGCATTAAAAATGAGATTTCCACATCCAGAAAAAAAAAGAATGAACATCCTTTGCCCTAGTCCCCACTAAACAGAACTAAAACCTGTGAATACTCTGAATAAAAAAGCACAAGGTACTAAAACATGGAGAGAAGCCATGGGGTTTGGTAAGGACCCTAAAGTCTCAGCTCATCATGGTACAACCATGTCTAAACTCCATCCAAATCTTGTCAGTTCTGAAACCCCAAGTCCTACCTTCTAAGGCCTTCAAACAGGCATGGTCCACCAGCCTGGGATAAAATCTCTTCCCATCTGGGACTTAGAAAGCTGAAAGCAAGCTGTGGATATTCCTGTTTGAAAGGGAACATGGGAGAGTCATCAGTCCTGAGCAATTCTGAACCTAGGTGGGCAAATTTCATGTGAGTATACTTCTCAGCAAGGTCTCAAATCTGAAAAAGGCACACACACACACACACACACACACACACACACACACAAAAAACCTATTTTATTTCTATTTACCAGCAGTAATAGGTGGGTGCTGAAATTTAAGGATGGAAAATCGTTAGCTATTGTAAAAAAAAAAAAAAACAAAACACTTAGGTACAACACTAACAAAACATAATCAGTAATAATATATGGAAACTACACAATGCTGAAAGATAATCACAGAGAACCTAAGTAAACGGGGCTGGCAATGGGATAGAAGCAGAATGGGGAGCCTAGAAACAGACCCACACAAATATGTCGTATATGTGACCTTTTAGGGTTTCCCCTCCTCTTACACAAGGGCTCCCTATGTAGCCCAGGTTAACTCTGAAGTCCTATGTTCACTATGTAGCCCATGCTTGCTTCAAACACTCCATCCTCTTGCCTTAGCATCCTTAGTACTAGGATTACAGGTGTGTGTCACCACACTCATCACAGTTGTGTGTGTGTGTGTAGTGTGTACACAATAAAACTTCAAAAGAGGAAAGAGCCTGGGGCTGGAGAGATGGCTCAGAGGTTAAGAGCACTGGCTGCTCTTCCAGAGGTCCTGAGTTCAATTCCCAGCAACCACATGGTGGCTCACAACCATCTGTACTAAGATCTGGTGCCCTCCTCTGGTGTGCAGGCATACATAGAGGTAGAATGTTATATACATAATAAATAAATCTTAAAAAAAAGAAAGAAAAGAGGAAAGAGCCTGTCCACCCATTATGCTAAAGTAAATAGGCATCCTTAGGCAGGAAGAGTGACCTCTGCCTTGATTTCATCCCTTGCTATGGCTGAGTCTAGACTATCCCCAAGAGCCTCAGGTTCTGGCAGTTGGGCCCAGTTTCTGGTGCTATTCCAAAGGACTGTGGAGCCTGTGGGAAAGAGAGTGAGGCTGGCAGAAGTGGGACACTAGAGACAGCCTTAAAGTTATACCCACCACTGGCGGCAGCCTACCCTGGTTCCTGGTCTGTCACCATGTGAGTAACTGCTGCTTCATGACCCTGCCTCCACAGAGGGATCCATGTGGGCTTCTTCACCTGCCTTAGGCTGATACCCCTTGATAGTCCACACAAACCCTTCCTCCTTTATACTGTCTCCATCAGATATTCTGGTGAGGGCGTCGTAAAAACACTCATCTAGACCATATGAACTCATAGTGAACCAGAGATGGAAATGGAAAGTACAGAAGAATTAAAAATGTTGAAAATATGTAAGTGATAGGATTGGGGTTTATTTTATTTTTATTTTCTTTCTTTCTTTTTTTTTTTTTTTTTAAGACAGGGTTTCTCTGTAGCTTTAGAGCGTGTCGTGGAACTAGCTCTTGTAGACCAGGCTGGCCTCAAACTCACAGAGATCCCCCTGCCTCTGCCTCCCGAGTGCTGGGATTAAAGGTGTGTGCCACTACTACCCGGCCTAATTTTTTTTTCTTATTCTTGATTATTATCAAGCAAAATGAGAAAAAGAAAGATTGGCTTAATTGAGATGGTTTTAATTTCCTTTGCTACAGACCCTGTGAAGAGGATGGAAAGAGAAACAACAGAGGGAGAAAAATGTGTAGAGATGAAATATCTGACCAAAGATTAGTATCTATAATAAAAAATTAAAACCCTTGGAACTCCAAATGAACAACACAGTTAGAAAATAGACAAATGATATGGACAGCCATTTTATCAGGGACAACATTCAGATAGCAAACAAGACATGAATAGATGTTCAACACCACAAGCCATTCGGTTAAATTAAAACCATAAGGCAAAGTCTTGGTGCACCTAGCATGATGGACACCAAATGCTGGTGAACATTTGAGAAGTTGAGTAATGGTGAATTGTGAAAATGCTACAGGGACTTCTGAAAAGAAGCTTTTAAATGACCCACCCAGTTGTATTCTTTGGTATTTATCCCAGAGAACTTAAAGTTTATTCACAGAAAAAAAACTATAAAAATGTTTCAAAAATTTTATTTATAAAGGTCCCAAACTGAAAACAACCAGTACTGAGGAATAATCTTTTTGTACTCTGTGAAGATCTGTCACTCAGATTGGTTTAATAAAAAGCTGAACAGCCAATAGCTAGGCAGGATTTGGGGGCAAAGAGGACGCTGGGAAGAAGAATGGTGGAGAGGTGAAGAATCACCCGCTAGTGACAGAGGAAGCAGGAAAGAAGCATGGGGAGGACAGAGTAATGGTAATTAAGGCCACAAGGCAAGAAGTACATTAATAGAAATGGTTAATTTAAGTTATAAGAGCTAGTTAGAGACAAGCTTAAGCTTTCAATTGAGCTCCCATATTTAATGAGAAATCTCCATGTTGTGATTTAGGAGCTGGCAGGTGGAACAGAAAAATCCAGCCAGAAATGGCACCCAACATGGGACCATATATATCCACATGTGACCTGAGAAAGCTTTTAAAAAACAAAACAAAACAAAAATGTTTAGGACACAGAGTCAAACACAGCTTCCTGATGACCATGATCTCTAGGGAAGGCTTGGTGCTAGTGGCATACAGAGGCATGACTCCTTTCAGAGACCCTGCTACTGAGCACTTAAATGGGGTTTATGAGCAGCTGGTAGCATGCTACTTGGTGGCATGAGACTAGGTAGAAATGCCTACAGCAGTGTGGACCCAGAAACTTCCCATAGCTGGGGTGGTAAGTGCAGCTCCTGCAGGTACCTCTGCCATGAGACTAGGATCTCAGGGACCATGGGTGGGGCAGGAGTCAGCTGCCAGTGTGTCATGAACTAAGCTGTGCAGTGGTTTAAGATTTGGCTCATGCAGACAGAAAAGGTTACAGATACACAGTTAAGCAGGTTAAAATGGAAAAAAAAACCTCTGAACAGATTACAGTGTGTTTAACAATGTGCATAGTAAGAAAAAATCATGGGTATAGACAATCATAGAGAAAAATAGTTTAAAAATAGTAAAGTCAAGTCTTTAGAGATAAAGTAAAGTAATAAAATAAAAAGCCATGTAAGGATTGGAAAATGCTAATATACAAAAACAATAGCTGCTGAGGAACATTAGATTATGGAAACTACTAAATTAAACCAACCTATATATTTTTTAAATGTCTTAACTTCAAAGTGGAAGTCATGTGTTGCACCAGGGAGAGGGTATGCTTTTGTTTCAACAGGAAACAAAAGATTGTGGATTCCTTCAGGATTAATAAAGATAAGATTTGACCAGGGAGACCTCCTTAGTATCTTGGCTACAGACATGGGGGAGGAAGCCAAAAAAGATTATAGGAAAGGTGATGTGTAAGTACATCCTTTGACATGGAAACAGCTCTAAGATGAGAAGAGACATTATTACATGCCATCCTTTCATATGGCATGGATAGAGATTTATATTACAGTTTGATTTCACAGTCCAAATGGACTTACAAAGTTGACAGATGCCTTTTACCTGTTCAAAAATAAAACTCCAAAAAAATCATCTTTAATTGACTTGGGCACACTGCACATTCCATACTTGTGTTAATGTAGATATATATGTTACCTTTGTGTTTTCAGAGCAAGGGGTCTAGACACAAATAAAAATGGGTGGCCCAGGTGATCCAGCCTCTCAGAGAGCCTCTGTTGTAGTTTCCTCAGAGTTGTGCACCCAGAGCAGTTTCAAGACTGCTGGCTGAGATGGTCTAGCCTCACAGATTACTCCTGCCAAGACTTCAGATAAGCCTCACACTTTCCCATTGCACAGTGACTGGAGAACAGCTAGCTCTCCAATTCTCCCAATTTTTCAGAGGGTCCCATAAAGATGCCAGTGCCCCAGACAACAGGAAGCAATCTAGAGAACACAAAGCCCACATTCCCAAGAGGTGGAATGTGGGTTTTTGTCATTTGGTAGGTTGTGGATGTTTGTCAATATTTAGAGGATTTGTTTACAAGTTGTTAGGGGTCATGGTCAGGGAAAAATGCTAAACAGAAGATATTAGATTCAGGGATCTCTTTCAAAAAAAGGGGGGAGGATATAGTATAGAAATGATGGGATGAAAGGGTGGGTTGTTAAGTCTACTTTTGAATAACCACTACTCTCAAATATTTCACATTGGTATGGATTTTTGTATACTGTTACAAATTTTAAGGTTATTCCTGTTATACCGTATATATGTTTCTACTCTTGTTTAAAGCATTGTACCTATATGGCTCATTTAAAAATGTAGTGTAAAATTCTAGTCCTTAAAAGCTATTATTACAAACTGTTTAGAATAATTAATAAATGCAAGTCATTAAGAAATGTCAGTCATCTATAACAATTAAACTTATAGTCATATTAGAAATGTTTTCAAGGTTAAACAGACATATTTTAAATAGATACATTATCTTCAAACACTTCAAAGTCCTACAGAATATAGCATTAAAAAATTTTAGTAAAATAAGACTTCTCATGACAGTGAGACACATCTCTTCCTGGCAGCACCAATCTACTTCAGAGAAGATGATGGATAGCAAATATTCTCAATATGGAGTTTGCTTTCTTTGTGACAAAAGTTAGCCACTGGGCAAGAAATGGCCCTTGCTTCAACTGCTGACAGTATGCTGTCCTGATTGGACCAGCAGGACACAAAGAAAAGTGACTGCCAAACTTTGCCAAAAGAGGATAGGACAGTCCTTAAAAAATTCCTGCCTCACAGAAAAGTCTGTCAGATATTCTATGCCTGTAGGTTGAAGGTGGATACCCCAACATTGCAGAGGAATCTTGAATGACTGCCCAGGCAGCTAGCTGTTTTCATCATTTCTTTTAGCTTTGCAAGTTGCTTGCTCTGCACTTCCTGTTTACTAATGCAATATTATATCCTTCTGGGGTCTTTGACGGAGTTGAAGACTAAATAGTCATAGTTATAGTTTTCCTTTGTTATAATATATGGTAAATTGGGTACAAAGCTTTGGACTGATTAAGTTAGAATAAATAATGAAATATTTTCTCCAAATAAGCCAAATACAAATAGACTGGGTATTGTAAATACAGTTTGTACCTGATATTTGTTCTTATTGTGTATAGTTTATTATGTTAGAGTTAAAACCTTTCTTTTTAAGTATTGTGGAATAATCTTTTTGTATACTGTGAAGATTTGTCACTTGGATTGGCTTAATAAAAAGTGGAACAACTAATAGCTAGGTAGGATTTTCAGGGCAGAAAGGATGCTGGAAAGAAGAGAAAGATTCAGAGAGTCACCAGTCAGAGATGGAGGAAACAGGAAAGCAGAATGCCCTACATAGAGTAAAAGTAATAAAGCCATGAGGCAAAAAGTAAATTAATAGAAATGGGTTAAAGTTATAAGACCTAGTTAGAAAGAAGCTCAAGCTTTTGACCAAAATTTCATAATTAATAAAAGTCTCCATGTCATGATTTGCTGGCAGGTGGGACAGAAAAACCCAAATATATAGGTGGAGACTATTCATTTCTTTCCTGGCTGCTCAGACCCAAAATAATCCCACAGAAACTATATTAATTACAACATTGCTTGGCCTATTAGCTCAGGCTTCCCACCAACCAACTCTCACATCTTTAACACATCTCCATTAATCCGTATATCACCACATGGCAGTGGTTTACTGGGTAAAGTTCCATCCAGCTTTGGCAGGGCTACATGGCTTCTCCCTGACTCCACCTCCTTTCTCCCAGCATTCAGCTTAGTTTTCCCCACCTACCTCTATTACCTGCACAGGCCCAAGACAGTTTCTTTATTAACCAATGGTATTCACAACATACAGAGGGGAATCCCACATCAACTTCCTGCTGATTGGGGGCATTGTTAATCAGGTCTTTCATGGGGTAGCTTGTGTGGTAGGTCCATCTCAGCCAGCAGTACTGAAACTGTCATGGATGTTGGACCATCTGGGCCTCTGCTTCAACAGGTCTGGTTTGATCAAACCATATTAGCTGGTAAAAAAAAATTCACAGCCTTTTATCCTCTGTGGAAACAAGTGCAGAACCTCCCTTCCAAAGCAACACATCTCGACCCAAACCTCGAAGTCAAGATACTTTCAAAATACATATTGGCCTAGCTTAGCAGCCCACACGATGAAATGTCTTTCTGCACTCAGTCCATTCACAACCAAAAAACTCAAAACACAATAATATACATAATCTAGACTCTATGTGTCGTTATCATTTTTATGTGGCTTATTTTTTTTTTACTCCTTTAATCTATGACTATCTATACTCTGTCTCTTTAAAGACTTTGTTTTATTTTTTAAACTGTTTCTTTTTATAACTGTCTACATTAATTTTTCTTCCTTCTCCCAAACCTATATATATTTATCTAACACTTGTAACCCATTCAAGGGTCTTTTTTTTTTTTTTTTTTATCAGAATCTATCTTTATTGCGTATTTGTTCTGACCAGGAGAGCTTTTGTTTTTAAATGCTAAGTGGTGTAACTAGGACTAAGACTGCTTTACCTTTGGTCCCACCCAGTCCAACAAGGTGGAGGTATGTTCACCACTAGCTCTGTGAGCCATGCTCACTGTCCCAGCTCCAGGGACACAGCAGGTCTATGTCACCATAAAGCAATTTGTAACAAACATACTGTTCGCAGACCCTATTTAAGTGAAGGACTTCATGAAAGAGTCAGTGTTCATTCTGCCAGCATGAACCAGGAAGCTAGATCCTAATAAAGTCATGCAATTTTTTGCCACTAACACTGAGTCAGGAAGACGTCTCTTAAAAGAGCTGTGCCCCTGCTTGTCACCAGCAAACAGAGTCTATCTGAAAAAAAATGCGGCTACCAAGAAGCCGTGCTTAACTCTGTTCTTTTGTGTCTAGAATTCCTTCCCAACCTGTCTCAGTTGTTATGTGGATATAGTTGGCCCATGTTGGCACCATTTGTAAAGTAAAAAAGGGAAATATGATGTGGGAAGTCCTTCTATATATGTGTTGCTTTTATTGGTTGATGAATAAAGCTGTTTCAGCCAGTGGCTTAGCAGAGTAAAACCAGGCAGGAATCTGAACAGAGATGTGTATAGTGAGTAGGAGGAGTCAGGGAAATGCCACATAGTTGCCATGAAGGAGACAGAAGCCAGACCCTTAACCAATAAGCCATAGCTTTATGCCAATACACAGATTAATGGAGATGTGTTAATTTAAGATGTGAGAATTGGTTGGTGGGAAGCCTGAGCTAATAGGCCAACCAGTCCAGGTCTGAATGGCTGGGAATGGCTGGGAAAAACGAGGAGCCTTGGTTTACACAACTACAAACCAGGATGTTGTACAGTGGTTGAAGGTGTCCATCCATACTGTAGAATACTACTCAGCAACTAAAGGTAACAAACAATTGAAGCATACAAAAACCTGGATAAATCACTTCATAATTATGGTGAGAAAATTCCATCCCCAAAAGTTACACATTGCATGGTCCTATTTATAGAACATTCTAGAAGTGATGCAATTATTTAAATAAAGAGGTTAACAGCTGTCGGGTTAAGGAAGTAGTGGGGCAGACATAGGTGACAATAAGAGGGCAATATTCAGGATTCTTATATTAATAAATAATATAAAATCCCCTTCTTTTGATTCTATTGGCGTTAACGAATCAACATGACAAGGGGCACTAGTGACAGGAAAGAATAACAAATGGGCTCTTTAGTCCTGCTAAACAACCAACATAAACCACTTTAATCCACTTTTACATAAAAATCTTGGTCCTTACTGTTAATCCCAGTGGCAAGAATAAGATCACTACTACATTTTAAAGCCAAATTTGAAGCAAACGTTAATTAAATACTGACCAGGAGAATGGGCTCTGACTGGCCAGGGCTATACCAGGTTCCTGGGAAATGGCCCAGTAACAAGTATGGCAAGGGCTTTAGAAGAAAAACCCATAATTCATTGCATTTCCCATCAGGTCCAATCAGGGGCAAGCATACATCCTGATGGACCTCCAGCCTGTGAGCCTCCTGCCCACATATGATCAAGTACATCCAGCTCATCTGGGTCAAACAAATTTGTTTAGGGAATGAAAAAGTGTGGCTTGTTATCTCCCCTAAATGATAGTCTTCAGCATTTCAGGAACTCTCTGTTCTTGGGCAAGGGGCTTGCAGATCAAAGACATTTTTGTTTCATGGATCTCTTAAAGCATAGTTATTAAAACTTAAATTGCAACTTTGCCCTCACACTTACCTTCTCTAGGTACATGACAAGATTTGACCCACTTCCAAATATGGCTTAGTGGGCTGGACTGAATGGGGCAGGTGTGCTTTCAGCTTGGCCACACACTTGCCACCCCTATTGTCCATCATTTCCACTAGGGTTTCTCTCCTAGTTATCACCCAGCTCTCCCTGCATCTACCTACCTACCTACCTACCTACCTACCTACCTACCTATCATCAGTCTCATCCATCCATCCTCCATCTGTCCATCCATCCATCCATCCTTCCTTCCATCCATCCATCCATCCTTCCATCCCTTCCTTCCTTCCTTCCTTCCACCCATCTATCTTTCTGCCTGGCATCTATAAAGCATTTGAAGTTTCTGCTCTCATACGAAGTAGCTTCCTTGTGTCTTATACAGGAGAAGCTGCATTAGCAGAATGACAGCATGCTATGATCTGTCATGAAAATATATATCACCAGCCGGGCGATGGTGGTGCATGCCTTTAATCCTTTAATCCCGGTACTTGGGAGGCAGAGGCAGGCAGATTTCTGTTAGTTCGAGGCCAACCTGGCCTACAACAGCTAGTTCCAGGACAGGCTCCAAAGCTACAGAGAAGCCCTGTCTCAAAAAACCAATATATGTATACACACACACACACACACACACACACACACACACATATATATATATATATACATATATATGTATGTATATAAAATCACCTGATAACCTTAAGTCTGGAAGTCTGGAAAACAAGGACCCAGAACTCTGTGCTACCCTGCCCCAGTTTCCGACTGCCCAACATCCTAGTTGAAAGTCTGCCTAGGCCTGCTCCTCATCACAAGATGCCTGACCGCTTACCAAAGCCAGTTAGACCTAAGACGGCTACCAGCATAACAACAGACGTTTACACGCCAATGTCCTTCCCATCCCAGGGCCAGGAAGATGACTGGGAAGAGCTATGATGTGAGCAAACAGCAAAACAAACACGGGCCACAGTCAGAATACCTGGAATTCTTTGTCTTTTCACGGGAGGGACACAATATTCTTCTGCCCTCATTAGCCTGGCCCTTGCCTCAGCCCTGTTATCTGAAATCTGAAACTGCCCAACCCCAAACAGATTGGGGAAGTTGCTCGGCAAGCTTATCTCCCTCTGCTCCTATTTTGGGCCAAGAACAAAAGTTTTCCGTGCTGCTCAGTCTTGTTATCCAGCCTACAACTTTAAAAGAAAACGGACCCAGTTTGGGATCAGAAACTGCAAACAACCACAGCAGGTGGTGGAATCTCTTGCAATTCAGAAAGGCCTGAGTTAAGATGTCCCCACCTGTCCTTGGACAGATTAACTCTATGTCCTCGGGTGTGCTTAAAAAACAGCGACAATAATACATAACTCAGTCGGCTGTGTGCTCACCTTCATGAAGACGTGCTCACTAATCTCTCTCTTGTAACGGAGCAATGTCCTCCCCCACCCCCATGGCCAACAGCTTATACTACACAAATGGCTCCCACTGCAGTCTTACACACATGTTTATCATTGACGGGAGCTTGGCTTTCACTTTGCTAAACACCTTACAGAACGATCTTGCAATCTTCTCAAATAATCTCCCAAAGCAGGCTCCTACTTGTACCCTGCTCTTCTTTCAAAGGAGGAGTTTGAGGCCAGAGCGACCCGGTTACTTAAGGCGTCCTCCAATAGGCTCTTGATTCTGGCGCTTGTTTTTCTACAGCCTCTTGCAGGTTTGGGCTTTCATACAACTTCGTAGAATTTTCCTTCCCGGACTCTGTCCAAGGACCAGCTGGCTTCTCTCTAGGCTGGGATTAAGTTGGGAGTGGTAACTTCCGGCCAGCCTTGCTTTACAGCCTTCATTCACATGCCTGCCCCCCTCCTCTGATTCACCTTCTCTCCTGAGAATGCGAAATCTTTGGGGGTGATGCTGTGACTCAGGGTCCTCCACACAGCTCCTTGTTTGAAATATTTCAGATGCTATTGTAATGGCTTAAGTAAAATGTTGCGGTTTCCTGAGGGGCACAGCGGCAGAAACGTTGCAGGTCCCCTAGTGGCTGCAGCGGGCAGTGGTCCAGAGACCACGGTAGGCCACGAAGGCAGACAGGTCCCAGACAGGAAGCTGTGTGGCAGGTAGGAGACCCAGACGGATAGGCAGCCACTGCAGAGTGAAATTGGATATTTATTTAGTGGGTTATGGAAGGGAAGGAGAGAAGGGGGAAGAGCAGAGAAAGAAGGAGGGGGGGAGGGGAGAAGTGGGGAGAAGGGAGAGACAGAAGCTACCTCTTCCAGAGAGAAACAGAAAAGGAAAAGACTCAGGCTGGAAGCTGAAGATCAGCTTGCCTCAGCAGACAGGGGAGGGAGTGGGCGTGGCTTGTCTCTTAAAGGGACAGGACAGATCATTCAAGCCATGTCCCACACAGAGAATATCATCTTTATTGGGGGTTATCTTCCTATGGTAGCTTTGTTGGCATCTCTTCCATGAGTGAGGTTCTTTCCTTGGCACTACCTTATGTTGGCAAAGAGAAAGGAACAAAAAACAACCAACAGGCTGAATGTAACATCATCTCTCCCTGAGGATTGGTTGCTGGCCATGTGTTTGGGGTTGTCACTCACCCGGACACGAAGACACTCAAGAACAGCGTGCTGCTTGGAGAGCATCCAGGACCTTCCCTGGAAACGAGAAAAGAGAAAGGTTTCAGGCCTGGTGTCTCATGAGGCCCAGTTGTTACATCTCAACCATGCATATTTGAATAAGGTCATAAACTTTTTTCCTAGGTCTGCTTTGTTTGTTTTGTAACATGTAATTGGCGATCATACACTGCTTCCAGGGTCTTTGAAGGAAGCAGATGAGATGAGACAGGCCAGGTGTCTGCCACAGTAGCTCATATGCAAGGAGCACTCGGCAACATTGCCCTTATATTCCTTGGGGTTTCTAATAGGCCAGGGAGAGCATGGAGTGATAATGGTGGCTTTTAAATTATCTTCAAAATCATCAGAGGAAACTTCAAAGAGTACTCTGGGGAAGTTAGCCTCCCATAAAAAATTATATGCTTCAGATTTTCTGGCTTTGAACAGTTGAAAATTAAACCAGCCAGGCACGGTGGCACATGCCATTAATCTCTGCAATCCTGAGGCAGAAACAGGTGGATCTCTATGAGTCTGAGAGGCCACCCTCCCTGGTCTGCATAGTAAGTTGCAGGCTAGCCGAGGCTACTTAGTGAGATCCTATCCCGCCCCCCCCCCCCAAAAAAAAAGGAAGGAAGAAAAAAGGAAAAAATAAGCCATATTTTCCAATTAAGTTAGTATATAACTGTAGAAATGCTTTCTTCTCAATTTGATGGTTTTAAATCTTTTGTTTTATTTTTGCAGCTCTTGAAATTAAACCCAGCTAGCTAAGTAGTCTGCTGCTAAAATATACCTCTGCTTCTTAACTATTCTGTTGCTGCTTTGGGTTTGTGGTGGGAGGGAGGGCATAGCTTGTTTGTTTTTTAAACAAAAAGTATTTCTTCATTTTTCTAGCTTTGCAATTTGACCAAAATTATGACATTATTCACCTTTTAAATACAGTCTGTTTCCTTAGCTGTTAAATTAGGCTCTCGGTCACCCATAATAACACGCACAATGATACTTTATAAAACAGGAAACCGCCCTCAAAACACTAAATTTCAGTGGCTCCAGTATAGGTTGTATCTGTGTTCTCTGCTTAGGATAGTCATAAGAGAAAGACTACTTCCAATTTCTCCTTCTGCACATGACTACCCCAGACCCCATCTCGCAGACCTAGGGTCTCTTTGATCCTAGACAGTGAACTATCACTGAGTCAACAGTGATAACACACTGGTTTTATCTTACTGCCGCCCCCTTCCCACCTCCCTGCTCCAAAATTCCCTAAATATCTGTGGATAAAGTCTGGTCCCACCTTCCAGTGTCTTCTTTATCAGTAAATGACAACAAGGTTCCCGTGACCCTTCTCTAGCTGGTCTCTGCCTCTCCCAGAGACGTCTCCAGGTCACGTGAGTATCTAGCCTACTCCAAGCACTCACTCACACTGTTGCTTGCTTTTCCTGTCAGTATTTCCTTTATGCTCTTTTCTAGTTTAATCCCACCTGTCCCTGCTCCTTCAGCCCATCTACCCTGCTACCAGCTTGTTGTCTCAGTGTCCTACTGCACTTGTTATTTAAATTTTCATTGTTAGGAGTCTCAGGCTCCCAAGACCCTCCCCCCTACACACACACACACACACACACACACACACACACACACTCAAGGAGCTTTGGCTGTTCAGCTCAGATTACTTCTGCACCAAATGGAGCTCTTAAATTCCCTGTACCTGAGTATCTGTCCCTTGCTGGAGAACCGGAATTATTCAGCCTTTCTTTCTTGTGCATTGTGTTTTGTTTTCTGTGACTCTGCAGAAATGTTTGAAGGCAGCTTATAATAAGGATATCACACACATACACACACACACACACACACACACACACACACGGAAATCTGAGTAATTGAAAAGGACAAAGAAAATAAGCATGCAATAAGTATGTGCCTTCTGTTTTCCTCCAGTTTCTCTCCATCCCACTGTCTAAAGATTCACAGACTATGAAGATTCAGAGTCCCAATATCCACATTAGAGCCTGAGTGGCAGAATAGTGACAGGCTGTGGCATAGACCCTCCATTAAAAAATAAAAAAAGTTAAACATATACTATGTTTGTTAAATGTAAGTTACAAGAAGGCATTGTTTTGGTCTGACCTCCTGCGCTCAGCAAGAGATCAGGCCAAAAATCAAAAGGTACTTATTCACAGTGAAGTTCCTTATCACCAAATCACATTGACTAAGTTAATGTTATCAACGTTCTGAGAAATCAGAAGAGGTAAAGAACAAATTCCTCAAACAATTCTTTGTTTTAACATTTAGAAAAGGTGACCTGCAGTAGCCCCACATTGACCTCATCCAGTATTTCTGGATTGTTATCCCTCTGCCTCACGAGAAAGGCACTCTAAAACGACCAAGCCGCTTGTTCTTTGTTGCTTTTTTTCAATCTTTCTTTGATTATAAAGCAACTTCTCCTTTTGCTCAATCCATCAGAACAGTTTTGTTTTGTTTTGGTTTGGTTTTTGGCTTTTCGAGACAGGGTTTCTGTAGCTTTGGAGCCTGTCCTGGAACTAGCTTTTGTAGACCAGGCTGGCCTCGGACTCACAGAGATCCGCCTGCCTCTGCCTCCCGAGTGCTGGGATTAAAGGCAAATGGAGATTTGCTCTATTCTAACGTTGAAAACGAAGTGAGCTAAGACCTTGGCACTAATGTAGTTCTAGCCATATTCTTTTACAATCATGTGCCATACCCTGCTTGCATAGCTCACTACTCCCATAACCGAAGTTCCTGTCACCCATCTGACCTTATTTGATAAATAATAAAATTAAAATTGAAGGGGAGAATTCAAATCGTATTCCTTCCCCCACCAACGTACAGCAAATTTGAAAAAAAACAAAGCAGGATTTATGTAAGTCACATGGGACTGATAGAATCTAAAACTAGTTGACAGTTCAAACAATCTTAGAAGATGCTTAGGGAGTTGTTGCAATGACTTAACTATCGCTTTAATGACGTCTAGAATCAACTATAATCTAAAGTGCTCGGCATGCCTGGGAAGGTATTACCTACTCAGATTATCTGAGATGGAGAGACCCACCTTAAACCTGGGTTTTACCTTCTGATAGCAGTCCACATACATGCTCACAGACACGACGACATTGGAGAAGGAAATCATTTGCTTTCTGCCTGTTTGTCCTTTCTGCTATTGGCAAGTCTATCTATCCTGTTGCTTATATTGGAACTACCTCCTTTGCCTGTATTAGAACTCACTTCTTTGGGATTCAGCATAGACTGAAGCCCAGCAGCTCTCTAGGAACCTTCTGGGACTCCAGCACCAGGGAGGGGGCCTGCTGAGACATACGGCCTTGGAGACTGAACAACTGCCAAGCTTTATTTGTGAAACACCCCTTGTTGGACTACCTGGACCACAGCCTTTAAATCCATCTAATAAATCCCGTATAGAAACATATACATTTATCTAATAAGTCCCATGTATAGCTGGTTCTGTTCCTTTAGAAAACCCTGACCAACACAAGAGCCCTTTTTAACTTAAAAAAAAAGTTATACAGAAATTTTCATTATGAAGCAATTTAATAGATTAATAATTAGGAAATGTAAAATTTATTTCTCTTCATTGGTGATCTAGTGATTAAAATGTGACACCATTTTGAGGATGATGTAGCATTAAAATGGTGTGTTACTATATGTCCACTAAAAGGTGTCAAAAGTGAAAAATGTTTACAGCATTGAATATAGGAGAGAAGGGAGAATAAACAGTAAATCACTACAAATGCCAAGACTTTGATTTTGTATGTATGGTGTGTGTGCACACGTGTGTGCGCACACACGTCTGTGTATTTGTGGAAGCCAGAAAAAGGTGTCCTGCTTTAGTGTTCTCCAATTTATTCTCTTAAGGCAGGGTCTCTCACTCTTTCACTGACCCTGCAGCTAGGCTGACAACCAGCAATCCTCGGTTACCCGCCTGTTGTCACCTCTCCTTAACCTGTGGCATTGGGGTTACAGGCAGCAAGAGCACACCCAGCTTCCCTACCCCCAGTTTTTTTTTTTTTTTTTTTTTTTTGGTTTTTCGAGACAGGGTTTCTCTGCAGCTTTAGAGCCTGTCCTGGAACTAGCTCTTGTAGACCAGGCTGGTCTCGAACTCACAGAGATCCGCCTGCCTCTGCCTCCCGAGTGCTGGGATTAAAGGCGTGCGCCACCACCGCCCGGCTCCTACCCCCAGTTTTTGTGGTTTTACTTCAACACAAATAAAACACGCACACGAGCCATCTACTCATTTTCTTCCCTGTGCAGCCTGGCACTGGGATTAGTGATACTGAAGACCAGCTGCGCTGCTCTTTTTGTAATGGCTTTGTGGCTCTTGGGCAAACGGTCGTGAGCGATCACAGTGCACAATAAACAGCATTTCTAGCTCCTTAACCCTGAGAACCAGAAACTTCCGGAAGCTACTGGGTAACACGTGCTTGGTTTACTTGCAGCACCAGCAACTGTTCTGCCCAAATCCACAAAGTCCCCCAAAAGCCAACAAGGAGACTGAGTACCGTATGTAAAAGCAAAGTTTGCAAACTTGGTCTCTCCGCACGTCCAACATATTGGATTAAACAAAGAGCCCCAAGCTCATTTAGAGTTGGGTTTTTATAGTAGTAAAGGTGAGGTGAGGGGTTTCTGAGGTTCAGGTCCCTTGGTTGGCTGATATTTGTCTATGAGTGTCCTGGTGCGTGTGTACTGACAGGTGATCCTATCTACAGCAGTTGGAACGTTAGGCATTTCCTTTGGATGGTCTGTTTTTGGGTGGTGCTCAGGTAATATTAGTTTATGGTCCTTCCTGCAACCAGGTATTGCTTCAGGGTAAACTACTGAGACCCTGGCCTCCATTAAACTTATCAATGGCTGAGTCCTACACTGGCAGGTGATAATGGTTGGAAGTAAGGAACTTCCTTTAGATGATCTGTTCATATTTAGCTTTTCATAGCTGGCTCCTACACAACCAATGCTGGGTATGAGGATCTGGCCCTTGAATCTTCTCCTCACCCCGTTGTCTATACCTCTGGGTTTCAGTCAGTTTTGCTTAGTTTTGACATGTCGGTTTCACTGGTTCCCGATGAACTTCTTGGTTCCCTTTTTGATAATCTCTTCACCAGAGGCAGGAGAGCAATCTTGATGCTTTGACAAAGATGGCAGCCACCTCAAAGGCCAAGGAAGAAGGAAGGGACAGTAGTATACCAAGGACAATGGGACCCTCACCGGCTTTTTAATGTGGATTCTAGGGATTTGAACTCAGGCCCTCATGCTTACACAAGTGTTTTTATTTGCTGACTCATCCTCCAATTCCTAGTACAACTACTTTGGTAAACATCTTAGCGGTTTCTTAAAAAGCTAAAACATAGATTTTCTTCATAATCTAACAATTCTATGCCTATCTATTTATCCAAGAAAAAATAAATAATTTGTCTATAGAAGCCCATGCATATAAGGGTTCATTGTAGCCCAGTTTATACCCAAATCCAGAACCAGGACAGCAAGATGGCTCAGAGGATAAAGGGACTTGCTGCCAAGACTCAGGACTCGAGTTCAATCTCCAGGATCACATGATAAAAGGAGAAAACAGATCCCCAGAAGCTATCATCTGACTTCCACATGTACAGTCACAAATACACACACATGTACAATAAATAATTTTTAAGTCTTTAAATTTTTTAGTTTTATTTTTTGTCTGTCTAGTATGTAAGTGTACCATGTGTAAGTGTACCACAGGTGCATGTGTGCATGTGTGTGTGCATGTGTGCATGTGTGTGTGCGTGTGTGTGTCTGTGTGTGTCTCTGTGTGTGTGTGTGTGTGCAATGCTTATAGATGCCAAAAGAGGGCATAAGATGCCCTGGAACTGTAGTTAGATACGGTTGTGAACGGCCGTGTGACCACAAAGAACTGAACTCCTGCCTTCTGCAACAGCAGCAAAAGCTCTTAACAGCTGAACTATCGCTCCTTAGTTTAAAACACACAAATGGTCACAATAGCAACAACCCAGACTGCCCTCTTACCCAGCTGTTGCTCTGTGAGCCTTGGAAACGATTGGCCTGACAAGATATACCTATAGGTGTAATATATTTATAGAAGCAACCAACTACTTTCTGATCAGCTTCGAGGCAAGATCCACAGGAGGAAATACACGACTGGCATAGAAAATCTGACCAAGAATCCCACAACTGATCAAAGTGTAGAGTAGCAAGTGTCTGTGGACTATTCGTCCAAACATGGGACAACTAGATCATATTCCTTCCCCCAAGGGCCTTCACAGAAGAAGGTATGGAGAAAATGTAAGAGCCAGAGGTTGGGCAGGACCAGTGCACAGCCTGTCTTCTACCCACGACAGGGCCACTGCACTCATGAGTCCCTGTGGTTTCTGTGGTCAAACCAACATTCTAGCATAGAGGGCGGAAGGGTTCAGGAGTCCTGACCATAACTGAAGAACTATTGCCCTTTCACTGCTTCTTAGGGAAGGAAAGTCAGTTTTTAAGGGTGTTGTCCCTGGTAGACTGACCATGCTCCAGGGATGACTCCACACCCTTGAGTATATAAGCGGCAGGAACTGGACTCGGTGTGTTATAAATAGAAAAGAAAAGAAGACACAAAGCCGGGGGCAGGTAAGGGTGGACCTGGAAGGACTTGAGAAGCAGTTGGGTAAATAGGATCAAAATTTATTGTATGTATGTATGTATGTATGAAATTTTTAAAAAATTAATAAATATATTTTAAAAAATAGAGATTCAAATCTAGAAACAGGAAAATGCTAAACTGGCTATGGCACGCTTATGTTGAATAAAAGCATTCAAGCAATACAATGTAAAAAACTCTTAACATGGCTAAGTTTCAAAAAGATTATAAATATAGCACATTACATTTATTTGAAGTAGGAACTATAGTAATGGGCATTAGAGGTCTCTGGTTGCTCCACTGAGAAGAGAATTGATTCGGAATAGTCACAGGGAAATATTCTGGAATGACTAGCTGTTCCATTTTTTGAAAATACCTAGAAAAACTTCCCTAAAGCCTAGCCCCTACACCGTTTTCAGTTGTATATTCACAAACAAACTACGAAAGCTACTGCCTAGAGAATATTTGGAACCTAGGTTGTGTTGTTAGTTGTACAGTGTCTGACTGCAGGAAACTCACCAAACTGTTCCCTAACCATGGGTGGATTTCACGACTTGTCAATTATACCTGGATAAACTGGAATGAAAAACAGCACACATGAGATTGCAAAGAGAGGTAACCACTCACGGATTTGGGGTACATCACTTCTTCAGGGAAATTCGGGGACGTGTGTCAAGACACTTAAAGGAAGTATGCCTTCGGGCCAAGCAGTTCCACTTCAGAAACTTTTGACAGGAAAGCATCTGAAGATATGCACAGAGATTTCTTCTGACAGATGTATGTTGAAGTGCCATTTGTTAATAGATGAAACTTGAAAGCAACTTAACATCTGCCAGGAACACGCCAGTGAAATATGTATGAATGTATGTGCACATACAGATATAAAAGAATACTGTAAACTAATAATAATCAATATTAAAAGTTATGCACAAGACTTTGAAAAACTGCATGTTGTAAAATATATAGAAAACAGTATATGAACAGTCTTATTGCATATTGCACAGTGTTTTTAGTATTCTGCTGTGTTATTATTGCATATATACAAATAGCACACCTAACCAGAATATATTGTAGACATACACAGCAGAGCGATGAAGTGGGGGCCGTGGTAGGGTGAAGACAGAGCATTTCTATTCCTTTTTCCTAATTATCTTTGAAAATATCTTTGAAAATATCTTTGAAAAGATATATGTTGTTCATTTTTAAAATAATCCTAAGGGCCTGGAACGATGACTTAGTAGTTGAGAGCACTGTCTGCTCTTCCAGAGGATCCAGGTTCAGTTCCCAGTACCCACAGGACAGCTCACACCATCCCTTTTCAGGGGATCTAATGCCATCTTCTGTCTTCCAGCGCCAGGAATGCAGGCTGTGCACAGACATACAAGCAGGTAAAATAGCCCATGCTCATAAAATAAAATGAAATCCTATCAACAAGCATTAGAACTGTTGTTCACGTGTGGCAAACATGATAACGTGGGGTGAAGAGACTCACATACTACATGACTTTAATGGGTTTTGACAATCTGGTCCAGCGCGTGTCAACGGAGACACGTCGTTGCCGCTGCCATTATGGTTCTGCAAGGAAAGGAGTCATTTCAGGGTACTTATGACCTGAGTTCCTGTCTTTACTGTTCACCACACATCCACATTCAGATGACATCAGAAAGCACACATATCTGTGTATACTCACCTATGTGCTTGTATATGTGGAGGTCAGAGGTCAAGTCAAGTGCTCTCCCCAACGATTTTCTTCCTTATTTTCTGAGGCAGGCGGTCTCACCGAACCCGGAGCTCACTGGTTTGGTCAATTTGGTTGGCCAGCAAGCTCCCTAGGTTGATTTGCCTGTCTCCACCTCATCAGCACTGCCATTAGAGACAACAACACTTCATCCAGCTTCTTACGTGGGTGCTTAGCAATCCAAACACAGGCCCTTACGCGCGTGTGGCAAGCCCTGGCTAAGCCATCCCAGCCCCAGAAGTCACACTAAACTGTTGTGTGTCTGTATAATATGGATCAAATTCTTAACCTCAATCACATTAAGAAAGCCTGGCTCTATGAAATGCCTTTTCCCTTTCCAGTTCCATGGGGAAACTGCTCTAACAACCACTTGAAAGAGATCAGCTCGACAGACTACGGACAGGAAGCAAAACTGCCTACAGGTCCAAGAACCAAGGAAACACACACAACTGGTGGGAACAGACTCCTATAGCATTCCTTCCAGACAGGAACGCACCTGGGGCTCACCTTTCTCCTGGAAACTTAGGTTCTTTGACCAAGGTTACCTTGGCCGGGTGCAGTCAAACTGGAGCCCGAAGTCAGCCCAAGGTCAGGAGCACGGCTGTGATTTGGGTCCTTTAGCTCCTATGCTGTCTAAAGCTCTAGTAGTCAGAGGACAGTGTGGTTTGATGCAAAACTTCAGGACGGGAAGTCAGGAACCCTGTGGGTTGGCGTTGGTTTTGTCTCTAGCTGGCCACATTTTCTGGTGCAGCCTTCCCCCCTGTAATCGGCTATACCTCCTTACCCAGAAAACACAGGCTCATAGGGAACATCTTTAAGGCCCTTTCAGGTCAGACACTCTATGGCTGTCAGAAAACCATGCCTTTCCCTGACCCCCTCAGATCTAGTTCCAGCAGGCATCAGTGCCCTCAGTACCCTTCCCCATTCCTGGTTCCCTTGGGCACACCTGTGTCTCCTTCAAGCTCTGCAAGGTCAAAGGAATCTCCTATGAACTGCTTAGTGAGTGTTGAAACTTTTTCTCCCACTGAAGAATCTTTTTAGCTAGAGCCATGTTTGTTTCTTTTTCCTACAAACTGGATTAACTGGACATACATAGGTCTGTAGACAAATACTATTTATTGAACATGCTCAACAGAGTAAATAGAAGGTTTCTCTTCCTTATATGGACACTAAGTGTCTGTGGATGTATACAGCCAAGAAGAATGGTGTTGTCAAGGGACTAGCCTCTCCGCAGGGTAGGGCTGCTCAGGTTCTGACCCAGAGACAAGCAGGAATGAATGCCCAAAACAGAGGGTCTTGCCACATTCATCCAGATCAAACTATGACCCAAGCCAAAGAGAGGCAGAAGGATCTGGATTGTGTTACTAATTCAATTTTCAATGCCAGTTAACTTCATTGGCCTGACAAGGCCGAGGCATTGCCAAAGTCAATACAGCCGATCTGTGTGCCTCAGGCAAGCCTTGGTGCTACTTACTGGAGGCTTCTATCCCAGACAGTCTGTCCTCTTTATGAATTTCATATTGAAGTTCACACATTGAATTCTGAGTGTTGAAGCCAAACTTTTAGGAAGGGTCTTTTCTCCTGGAGTCCTGCACACTATTTACAAAGCTACATGTAAACTTTTATGGGTTTTTAAATATTGTAATACACCATGATTTTTAAAAAATTAGCAAGCATTTCCAGACAGGATGCTATTAAAATCATTCACTCCCTAGGCAGATTAAACTCTTTTTAATCACTAAGAAAATTCCCTACCATTTCTTATCAAAATATCTTCTTAAAAAGATTTATTTTATGTTTACTCTTGTGCCCATATGTGTGTATGTCACACGTGTGGCAGTACCCATGGAGGCCAGAGGCACTGGGTCCTCTGGAGTGGGAGTTACAAGCAGTTGTGAGCCAGCTGATGTGGGTGCTGAGAATTGAACTCTTGTGCTTCTGGAAGACTGGAACAGGCTCCTACCCACCGAGCCGTCTCTCCAGCCCTTTTCAAAATATCTTACTCTAGTGTTTATGTTTCCAGTGAGTATCTATCTAAGCTGCGAAGACCCATTATCAGACTGCCTCCATCTCGAGGAGAGGAAGGGAAATACTTTTTACGGCTGAACAAGGTTTCATTTCACGGTCTTGGTGTAAACAGAGGCACACTCTACAATTTCACCTCGAGCTAAATCACTGGGCCAGGAAGCCATAGACATCAAATTCTGGTCTCAGGTGTCTTGACACTTGGAGAAGACAAGACCATGACTCTGGTCACTGAGTATGTAATGATGGCCAAGCTTAATAGTTAAAGCAATGTTTGTTTGTTTGTTTGTTTGTTTGTTTTTAAAAAAGGATAAAAAGTGGGAGTATAGTAAGTTTCAGCCTCATCAAGGTACGGCACAGTTTACCATCTGGGGCACGTGACCTCAGCAATCGGCCTCATCTGGGAGTGGTATATAATAATTACATAGTTAGTATTTTTCTTTGGCCTTTCTGCCTTGAATGACTGACTTAATAAATGCATATCTGTTCATCTGGGATAGTTTAACTATAGGAAACCTACTAGGTTAACTGGCATAACTCCTCTGGTTTTGCAAACCCTGAGGTCCAGACAGATTTATCTCCCCATGCTGGCTGAAGGGCAGCTTTTAATAACTCAGGGGACACTAGAAGTCAGTCTCTGTGCTCAGAACTGATCATGTTCCTTTGTGCTGAGAGCCTGGTGTACACTTGGATTCTGTACTTTGCCTTCAACATATTCATATAAAAGTTAAACTTTAAATCTATAAAAAGGCCAATGTTCACCAACAATAAATCTCACCTATTTTTAATTTCCCTTTCACAACGTGCTTATTCATTTCAGTCGTCTTTCTAAAGAAAGGTTATTTAAGATTTTAATTTTTGCCAAAGCTCTCCTGTATCTGATTTGATAAACTTGAGTTTTCTTTATAATATGGGTTTGCTAATCTTCCCAGAGGGGAGTCATTGTAAGTAAGATACACAGGATGAATTCTGTAAACTAAGAGACATCTGTCTACCTATACTAACCTACATCAGCATTTTAAAAGTGGCTTCTTTCCTAGGCAGCTTTTAAAAAGGAAAATATTACTGACAAACCCACCAAAAATTCTGTTATCAAAACATTTGCTTTCATGTATAGATACAGGTATCTTGCTTTATGCCTTTTAAAAATTTTTTTCATCAAAAGTTACATTTCTTTCTTTCCTTCTTTCTTTCCTTCCTTTCTCTCTCTCTTTCTTTCTTCCTTCCTTCCTTCCTTCCTTTTTTTTCCTTTCTTTTGGTTTTTTGAGACAGGGTTTCTCTGTATAGTTTTGGAGCCTGTCTTGGATCTCACTCTGTAGACCAGGCTGACCTCAAACTCACAGAGATCCCCCTGCCTCTACCTCCTGAGTGCTGGGATTAAAGGAATGCACCACCACCACACGGCTTAAAGCAATGTATTAGGACACACCTATGATCCCAGCATGGAGGAAGCTGGGATGGGAGGAGAGTAGAGAGGGAGAGAGGCCATATAGTAAGTTCTGGGCCAGTTTGAGCAACATAGTAATATGCTGTCTCGATAGATAGATAGATAGATAGATAGATAGATAGATAGATAGATAGATAGATAGATAGATAGATAGATGTGTATGTGAATGTATGTGTGTGTGTGTGTGTGTGTGTGTATGTGTGTGTGTGTTGGTGTTTTATACAGGGTCTCATATATTCCAGACTGGCCTAGAATTCTCTAGGAGACCTTTGGATGTTTGATTACCTGTCTCTACCTCCTGAGTGCTACAGACAGGTATTACAGGAGATTTCATCTTTTTGCTAGGGATGGGATCTAGGGCTTTGTACATGACACAGGTAAGTGCTCTACCAACTGAGATACTTCCCAGCCCCCAAGATCTTGTGTACACACGAGTGTTCTTAATTTTGGACATTTGGTTTTACTAGTTTTAGGCAATCAGGGCCTAAGACCAGTCAGTTGGAAACTGTCAACCAGAAGAACAGCACATACTACTTTGATCAGGAAAATTAAAATATTTTCCAAGAAAGTCTATTTGTAAAACATTTTCCAAAGTGAAGTCCAGTGCAGAAATATTTTTGGCAACTAAGCAGCAGGGGGCTGAGAACCCGGTCTGTACCAGTTTTGCTAACTCCAGTAACCCAGGGCTGGAAGATATGACCTAGAGAATGATATACTGAAACTCACAGGGCTCATCCCGTGTAAGAAATGACATGTGTATGTTAGGCAGCAGCACTTTAGCCACTAGCGTTAGCTCCTCGTTATCCAGGGCATGCAATGTTGTGACATTGAATGGGACATAAGGAAGGTGGGGCACTTAAGCAAGAAGGGATACTGAGGCTCAAGATAAGCATGCCTACACCTAGTAAATCTGAATAACATACGCACCTGTCTGAGTTAAAGTATCCTAAAGTCCAAATGGAACGGTTCAGAACCTCTGTGGATGAGATGGCAGGAGTATTTGGGACATAGGGCTTGCTGATGGCCTGAAGTCTGGCAGGGGGGCAGGAGGAGCTACAGGAAAATATCCGTATAGATGGATCTCAAAGTAACTGTGCCAAGGAAAAGCCAGGTGCTTTTAAAATGAGTTTATACTTGATTGTTACATTCATACCGACCTCAAGCAAGGGCAAGCTAAGCTATACTGACAGAAAGCAGATGGCTGTTTGCATGAGACACAGGGAAAAAGTTACAAAGTGGCCTGAAGTAACTTAGAAACTGTGGGGTGACAGATGTGTTCACCCTGTTGATTGTAGTGATGGATCGTGGGTGTTTACATAAAAAAGTCTTATCAAATTATATAGTTCAGATATGAGAGATGTCTTTTAAGTGTATTTATCCACAAAAAAAGAGGTTGAAATGTGAAATGCACATTTGAGCTCTAGTAATTATGATTCTGGAGGTTCAGGGTGAGACCTGTTTTGTTCTTAAAAAATGTTCGCGGAGCAGCTGTCAGCCCAGCAGAGACGGTTATGGGTCCCTGCAAGATCCCCGGGGGGGGGGGGGGTAGCAGGCAGTGGCCCATTCCGGGCGGGCGGGTGGCCCCACCACGCAGCAAGCAGGCAGCCAAGCAGCAGCAGGTTTCCAACGCAGCCGGGAGGGCCGAGCGGCCATGGATTCCCACCGGCAGGTGGGCACATGTGAACAGGCGACAATGGTGGGTTAAAGGCACGTAGACACAGAAAATAGACATATAGCTTTATTAACGGAGAGAGGGGGAGAGAGAGAGAGAGAGAGAGAGAGAGAGAGGGAGGGAGGGAGGGAAGAGAGAGGGACAAAGAAGGAAGAAGAGAAAGAAGGAAGAGAGGGAGAGGAAGAGAGTGAATTCAGGATGACGCTGAGAGATCAGAGGTCGCTGGGAGTGGGCGTGGAAAGGGGCAGGGACCAAAAGAATAACAACCTGGGCATCATCACAATCTTTAAGTTTTATCCAGATGATTTGGGACGTCCAGCCAAATTTCAGATATAGCACCTTCTGAGCCACAACTGTGGAATATTCCTTTATATTGTGTGAACCACAATGTAGAATATTCCTTTACACTATGTGAATATATGTCACTGTGATTGGTTTAGTAAAGAAAGCTGACTGGCCAATAGTTGGACAGAATAAGGTTAGGGGGAGACCCAAACAGAGAATGCTAAGAAGAAGGGCAGAGTCAGAGGAGTATGGAGCAGACACAGAGAGAAGCAAGATGTGCATGCTGTACTGAGAAAATGTACCAAGCATAAAGCATAGATAAAAATAAGAGTTAACTGAAAAGGTAAGAGTTAGTTAGTAATAAGCCTGAGTTATTGGCCAGGCATTTATAATTCACATTTACATCTGCCTAATGAGGACGTTGATTACTATGTGTGGTGAGACTGAAGGGCCTTGAATGCATCATTGCAGAAATCTGAGTCAAATACCTCTTCTGCCAAGTACAGTTCCTTTTGAGAGCACAGGCCCCTTACAAGTGCTAATTGAGACTTTTGTGAATTCTGCTCAAAAGAGTCAGGAACATCCTTTCTACACTGAGGAGCATCACAGAGTCCTGTCACTCCACGCATTCAGTTCTTTTACTGAGTATTGTGGCATTGCGGTAGGTGGGGCTTTTATATTCTGGGAAATCTATCATGCCTGGGCATGGTCTGGGTTTTTGTTGCTGTCTGTTTGTTCTGCCGGGCAGCTTCCAACTGTCAAGCCAATCAAGGTGGCTTCTGTGACATTATTTGCAGGGTCAGGTTCCCAGGTGCCCACCAACACACACCTCTGCCATGTTCTCTTCAGTTACCCTTTCAGGCTAAGTCAAGTGAGACCCAACAGAGTATCAGGTTCAGTTCCTCAGAGGGACAAACACAAAAGAAGTCAAACCACTGTCAAGGTCAACTCTGCTTATTATTAGCAAGAAGATGTGCTGATGCTGGGCATTCACGCATGCCTTTAATCACAGCACTCGAAAGGCAGAGGCAGGAGGATCTCTGTGAGCTCGAAGGCCAGCCTGGTCTTTGCAGTAAGTTCTAGCACAGCCACAGCTACATAGTGAGGCTCTGTCTCAGAGAGAGAGGAGAGAGGGGGAGGGAGGGAGAGGAAGGAAGGAAGGAAAGAAAGGAGGGAAAACAGAAACAGAAATTTCACATATTTGCTGTTTTGTGTATTTATCATTTTTTAAAAACTGAGGCCTATTGAAGTAATAGCTATAGAATTACAGTTTAAAAGATTTTGAGTTCTTATTAAGTTTACCAGAATGCATCAGATAATTTCAGGAAGCAGTATTTACATATTTAAGGATCTAATGTATATAAATATTGAAGAACATTGCAAAGTTTTGCTTGCTAGTGAAAACATGGATGCAGTTTATTCACCCCACTCTTTAGTTCGCAGACACGGATATAAAATATGAAGATGGATAACAGCTTAAGCTGTTTTAAAGCATTGCACTTTATTCATCGGCCTTTTAGAAGGAACCATTAAGCTCTGCTAGACTAAAAATGCAATTACACATAAAAGCAAAATGAAAATAACACTTCAGTGATTTTTACTTTAATGTTGCCTATTAATTTGGGGAGGGATTTGGTTTGGTTTCAGTTTGGGGGACAAGTTCTTGCTATGTAACTCAGACTGGTCTCAGACTTGGAAGTCTGGGTGCTGGGATTATAGGCATGTGTCAACATGCCAGGCCAGACTCTTGTGTGTGTGTGTGCGCGTGTGTGCGTGTGCGTGTACAAGCTCACATGTATGAGTACACATGTGTGGAGAACTGAGGTTGGCACCAGTAGTCTTCCTCCATCATTACCCACCTTATTCTATGAGGCAGGGTCTCTCAGTTGAACCGAGAGTTGCTGATATGGGTAGTCCGGCTAGCCAGCTTGCTGTGGGCATCCCCTGTATCCACCTGGAATTACAAGCAGCTGCTGCATCCACCCAGTGCTTATGATAGTACTAGGGATCTGAAGTCTGGTCCTCACACTTGCCTGACAAGCACTACCCAACGAGCCATCTTTCCAGGCCCAGCCTATTCATTTTTAATCTAAAGGCAAATCTCTGAATAGTTTTTTGCTACATTCAAGAAGCCTCTTGACTTATATTTAGAAGCGTCTGTTAACATAAGGAATTGCCACTGTGGGTGCCAAATGTTGGGAAGGGGAAAGATGAAACCCTGTATGGAACAAGCAGGAAGGGTGGGATGTGGGGATGGTCAAGAGAGTCCTTAAGGGCTAGGAATAGGTAAACCAAGAGCAGGCTGTGGTGACTGAGCCACAGAGTTCAGCCACTCAACAGAGATGAATATAGTGGAAGAGGAAGCAGGACTCTGTCCTTCCTCCTCCTCAGAGTCCCAGGCCAGAAGCTATAGGAGAACTTAGCCTCTCAGAGGAGCAGAAAGCTCTTTAGTGTGACTGCAGTCCATGTACAAAGCGAAGGGGAGATGTGCTGTCTGGGTGGCTGTTTCGGGGACCTGGAAACCTGGATCCAGTGTCTTGTGCCAGAGGACCAGAAGACCCTCAGCAAAGCCCCCTTCTACAGCACCTCCCTTGGCTCAGTTGTCTTGGGGTGGGGGAGGAATCAGATACCTTTTCAGAAAACAAAAATTAGCTACTCAAATAACCAGGGCTTTAGTCCAGTGTACCTGAAGCCTAAATGGACAGAAAGCCACTGGGCAGCAAAACCCTAACTAAGGTCATGGACATCAGGAACAGTATGATTTGTTTATGGCATGGACCACTGCGGATCTACGGAAGATCATGTCTTTCAGTGTTGCTATGGGGACTGCTGATTGGGTTAACTGTTCTATGGATAATGACTCTTCTTTTAAAGAGAAAATAACTTCTATATTCCAAAGACTAAATAGTGGAGCAGGTAAATAGAAATCCGAGGAGGACAAGAAGTGGCGAGCCATTTGTAGTCTGAGCCCTACAGCAGGAGCAGTCCGATCAGGGGACTACAGTCATTCCAACCTACCCCCAAGGGTGAGATTTACACCAGAGGATGTAAGCTTTTCTCAGATAACATCTTTTATACATGAAAGAATAGATCTGAGATTTGTAAAACTCACTTTTGATTCCATAAGCTACAGCCTTCAAATAGCTCTGAGCTATTCCACATGTCTCTTGGATCAGGCATAAGCCATAAGAAGGGAGACCCAAGAAGCATTCCCTTCAAAGGTCTTAGGGGCACTCTGAAACAAAACCATCTATGACAATGCACACATGTGTGTGAAGGAATTTCCATCCAAAGTAGCTCAGCCCTGACATCTGCCCAAGGCCAGCAGCGAGAGTTTTAGGAGTTCCATAAACTATCATGTCCATCCAGCCTGCCATCTGTCACTGGTTTACCATGACACCTTGGGTTAATGACTTCCCAACGCTGTGCCATCTGTGAAATGTGCATAACAGCACACCACATCCGTTGTCCTTCCTTTGTCCCTCCCTCCCTCCCTCCCTCCCTCCCTCCCTCCCTCCCTCTCTCTCTCTCTCTCTCTCTCTCTCTCTCTCTCTCTCTCTCTCTCTCTCTCTCTCTCTCTCTCTCTCCTGAGAGAGAGATAGTGTGTCTGTTAAGTGCTTTGAGCTCCTTGGAGATAGAAGCTCTATAAATATAAGCTGTTATCACTGTCACCATGGAAACACCCAGAGAGAACTGTGCTCCATTCCTGCATGTGTTCGGCATAACTCTGACCTTCTTGCTTGCCGGCTGTTGAACATCCGTGGTTCTCCAAAGCTGTGTGGCCAGGCAGAGGTGGGGACCCAGGATTGACCTCGTTTACTGCTCAGCCCTTCTCCATGACACTTTGAAAGAGAAATTGTGTTTCTGTTTGCTAAGATAGTGGTCTAAGGCTGGCAGAAGGATACAATTGTAACTGCCTTAATTTGCAGAGGACTGACCTTAGGACCTGAGTTGGAAACCAGGCTCACTCAGGGAGCAGTTCCAATGAGCTTCAGCTGTAATACCCCACACATTTTTAAAATTTGTTCCCAATCCTGAGTCTTTGACTTCCAGACTAAGGTTAGGAAAACCTGGTGGCGACAACAGTTACTAGTCTGCACCGTCCTGCCAAAGTTTGGCCCTCTGGAGAGCAGAGCTATGCCACTGTCCCACTGGGCCTAGCACACAGCCTGGCATGTAGCAGATGTTTGTAGAGGTTTGCCAACAAGGTAAATATCTGAATGACTAGTGTGCCCATCCTTTCCCCTTCCGTAGCTGAAAATGGAGCTGAGTACGACAGATGTGCCCACTGCCAATCCGGACTGAAGAAGCTGGAGTGCGTCATCTCTTCTGAAGGCTTAGCTGACCCAGCCTGCTGTCAACTTCAGGAAGAGTGCCCCACTTGTGGTCTCATGAGCAGCCCTGGGAGAGCCAAAGGTCTTGTACAGGATGACTTAGAATAAAAACTTCACGGTGGCCCCAGCTCCAGGGCTGGCTTCCCAAGTGGTAACTTGTGTATTAAACAGTCCCAGCACAGGCACCTCCAGGCCTTGTTTAGCACTCAGTTATCATCCTCCTGGGCTTTAAAATAATGTAGTAAGCACCTCACATTTTCATTTTGCACCATGTAGCAGGTCTTGCCTGGCTGTCCGTGGTACTTGAGCGGTTTTTCTTCCTTCACATTCTGGAATCCTGCTCCATGAAGGGACAGAATCACACCGTCTTATTCTGGTGGCCTGTAGGCTCAAGTCAGTGCAATATTCAACATAGATAGCGTTTTTCACACGTAGTGGCGAGCCAATACAACAGAATGCATGTGTGTTCACCCTTCCACTAGCTGTTCTTTGTATACCTGCCGTATTAAAACTATGTCCTTCAGACACAGCGCGACCGTGGGCCTTCATGAGGAAGAGTTGTTGAGTGACCTGTGGCGTGTCTCACCCACAGCCCTGTCAGCAAGATAAGCAGAACAGTAGTGCAGGCTAAGTCTGAGGCAGTGGTACCGCAGCTGATAGCATTCCCTCAGAGAAGCGGGAGGCAAGCCCCTCAGACACTACCAGAGATCATTGCTTCCCCTTGGCCCTCAGCTGTGTGTGGTCTTGAGAAGCTGAGGGAGTTGCTCCAGAAGGTGCTCTAAGAGGTAGAAGGTAGATTCGATGGGGTTGTTGCCATGGTGATGAGCATTAGTGAACCACTGTCATGCTGGTGCAAGGCGTTTTTTGGTGATGCCACTGCCTTTGAGTCATCCATGCTCTTGTAAGTGATGCCGAGAACCTTACTGGTCCACCAAGCTAGACTTGGGTGGAATCTTTTTTTTTTTTTTTTCCTGGACTGCTGGTGCCCTTGCTGGGATGAATAGGCGTTTTTCTTATGTCTCTCCAAGAAAAGCCATACAATTCCATGAGTTTCGATGAAATAATGGGGCCATTCCAATCTCATGGCATTCTGTACTCAGAAGGTCCTGAAGCGGGAAGTATGGGAGGGAGGGGGCCTGTCATCTACAGAATGGCTATTATAGACTGTGATGGGGGGGGAAAAGCCCTGGTGCTTTCCATCTTCAAATTAACCAAAAAGCAATTAACAGCGAAAAACAAAGATTAAGTAACTGCACAAGCCACTAATAACTAAGAGGTAGGAGTCAGAATCTGTTTATCTGGTTGTTTTTTTTTTTAAGCTTGGGCTCAAAGGTCAATTTCAGTATATTCATAGGTAAAGCACCTTAAGTTAGTGCCACTCATTGTTAGACCTCAGCAAAAAAAGAAAAGTTACAACGTGGTCTGTTTTGATTATATTCTTTCTCTGTAGACAGAGAATAGAGGAGGCAGAAGGACCACCATGAACAAATTTAGTCATTGATCAAGAGAAGACTTTGGTTGACTTCAGGAGAATTCATTGTCTTCCCCCAGCTTTGATTTAATACTAGATAAAAAGAAACAAAGAGATTGCTGCCTGTGTTTGGAGGGCTTAGCAAGGTTGAACGCAGGTGTGCTAATGGCGCAGTTTGGAGGAGGCCACCACCAGAGGAGCTTGGGAGAGTGATGCTTGAGAGGACAAGGGCCCTCACTTCTAGGCTGTTATGCAAAGGAAATACTCTTTTTCTTGGAGCCACTGTATGTTTGGGTCTCTGTGACCTCAGCTTAGTTTTAACCAACGCAAAAATTACAGGCCAGTTCACAAATGGCACCTCCTGTGAGCCGATGTCCAGCCCGTCCAATCTGCCATCTGAGGCACCCTGATCACAACAGCGGTTCAGACAGACTTTAGGAATATCTGGAGATCATGTGGTGAGGTGGGTAGCTGAAGAATCATTTAACCCAAGAATCTGCTGCTACGGATCCCGAAAACCAAAAACTCCTCTCCCTAGAGACCATGGTCTCTGCCATATCCTAAAATTTCCAACATGCTACACGCTGTAGTGCAAGTCATTTGGTTGCACATGCCACAGTCTAATTATAGCACAGGGGAGTTTTCCATGCACCTTTAAACACAGGACTTGCTAAAATGGATTGGTACCCTTTACCTCCGAGACAGTAGAGCTGAGGTCCAAGAATGCACGCTTCTAATAAACACCTAGGAGCTTCTGTCCCTGCTGCTGGTGGTGGTAGTATTGGTACCACACTTTGAGATGCACACAGTGTGCATCTTCTGCAGAACATTACACAAAGTCTGAATGCCAGATGCTAATGGCTACTCCATGGTAGAGTATTTCAGTATATTCAAAATACTGGGATGCATCTTCACTCTGTAGCATGGTAAGCAAACAGACACATAATTTGTTTAACAAATCTTGTCGGTGCTTGGTTGGAGTCAGGCACTGAGAGCCAGTAGTCACAGAACACACAGAAATGCTGGACTTTAAGGACCTTAAGTGTGGGTGGGAATATCGTTTGCAAAATTTCCGCTAAGCCCTTTTAGGTCAAAGAGCTCAGGCTCTCACACGAACAAAACAACATGACTGCCCTGTGCATTTCCGAGATGAAAATGTGGAGCCTCGTGTGGTCCAGGGGCTTTCACAGCACTCAATGCCTGTGTCCCTAATGCCCATGTGCTTCCCACAGCACCACAGAGAACGCATATGGCTAAATCTAGAAAGAGGACTTTCCATGAAATGCCCTGCATTCTGTCAGCTAAGAATTTCTTTTCCGTAGCCATAACCGGGAGAGCTCCCTAACGGACTCTTCATTTTATGATCCCAAGGACTGAGCTGGTAGGATCCCAATCTGCAAGGAGACAGAAGGTAGTTTACCAAACGCCTGGCCAGATGATTTGTTAGTCAGAGCTTTTGTATTAAGAGGGTTACTTCGAGCTAGCACCTGGCCTCTACTCAGCAGGTCCCTGGCTGAGAGTGATGGCCCCTTTCTTCCTGCTGTCATGCTTTTGATAAATGTTGCCTAGAGTTCCTGGGTTCCAGGCAGTGTGCTCTGCACGAGGACATTCCCAAGTGAATGGGACTGTCCAGGATCTCTCTCTCAGTGAGCTCCGGATTGAGGCTTAGCTGCCTCTTCCTGGTTGTCCTCCAGGTGCTGCATGTGAGCCTCTTTGGGGTCGGTTCTAGTTTCGCTGTTGCAACTGGGGGTGGAGACGGGGTAGTAAATTAAAAAAAAAATTTACAGGTTATAGGCCATCATCCAGGGAAAGCTGAGTCAGGGACCGGGAGGCAAAAACTGAACCAGAGATGAGGAAGATTGTTCCTCTAGAGAATAAGATGCTCACCTCACAGATACACAGGCACACTCGCCTTTGTCCCCACTGCACACACGTGTGCATAAAACACTCCCTACACACGATATAAAAATTAAAATATAAAGAGAAATGACAATGATTATCTGAGATCTTGGCTTTGGTTCTTGTTTTGCTTTTTACCTTTATGTAGTGTGTATACAGGTATGAACAAGTATGTGGAAGTCAGAATAGCTTATGGGTGTTAGTTCTCTCCCTGGGCCATGTGAGTCATTGTTGCTGTTTGAAGCACGTGGGTCCCATGGCACTGAGAGGAGAGGGGTGAGGAGTTGGGGGAGAATTTCCTGGAAAGTAAAGAATCTTGGATCTCTAAAAGATAATCACCAGCTCCCAAGGAAGCAGAGAGAGACAAGGTATCTAGGGAGAGGAAGAGATCTTTGGAATTGAAGGGGGAAAGGGGAGCAGGGATAGCAGCAAAAGCTTCACAAATGCTTAGCATAACCTGCTGTGACCTTTTGTGCCCTTTCTTGTTAAGTAGCATATTAGATCATTTATACAGCCAACTTCTCGTTTTTGGTTTTGGTTTTGTTTTTTTTTTTCCCCAAAGAAAACAAGTACTAAAATTTCCTAGTGGCCTGGTTTAAACATCTTTCACAGGTAGCCACATATCTTAGGAAGTTAGGAGGCTTGAAATCAGACTCGTTGGCTCCAGGGAGGTCTCTGTTCCTGGGTCAGAGGGCCACAGGTAAGAACACTGAGTCATCAGCCTATGGGAATAAGGGCCGACAGCCAGAGGAGCAATAACAGCCTGCTGATAGCAACCAAGGCCACTTTTTAAAAGCCCTCTGTGAGGCAGCTAAGTGAATAACTACACAGGGAACACACTTCATCCTCACACAGCCTGACTCCCTAGCCTCATTAAACAGCCGTCTCTCAGCTCTCCCTGCTCTTTTCGACCCTCCAGTGCTGAGTAGCGTCCTAAATTTCCTTTCTCTCAATTCAAACAGACAGGGGTAGCCCTTGACTACAACAGTCTTAATCCTGGAGGCTCAGTCCTACTGTTTTGAGTAGTCTCCTAGCTGTACTGTCTCCACACCTTCTCTCTGACCCTAATGGGGTTTCTCCAACTTAGCCATTAACAGTGCCCTGTGCTGGACTTGTGGCTCAGGAGTACAGTGCTTGCCTAACCTGTGTGTGGTCCTGCCTGTTAAGTCCCTAGCACTACCCAAAAGATTATTTTACATAAATAAACAAACCCAATTACCTAAAAAGCTTGCTTGTGTGTTGATGTCTAAACTGCAGTCATCCACTTCAGTTAAAGTGGGATAAAGGTCAGGGAGCTGCAGGATAAAGAGGTCAGCCAGGCAAATCAGAGGCAGCCTGCTCATGACTTCCATTGGTACCCCTTGCAGCTGCATCAGGGTTGGGGACATTCAGGAGCAGCAGCGTCACTCACTCAGCTCAGGTAACCCAGGACACGCTATGTGTCAGTCACAGCGCTGGGGTCTGGGTACACTGGTGAGGGGAAACCTGTTCTTAAGAATTTAATGTTTAAGCAAATAATTGTACGGGTGAGCGGAGAAAGACAACTGGAACAAGTTCATGGAGAATGGCATAGTGCCAGGTGAACCCCCTGCTCAGACATTCTCCCCATCCCCATCCCCAGGAGTCACCCTGAGGCTCAGTGTTATCCAGCCTAGAGGCAAAGGTGAACATCCCCAAAGCAGAGGGCCACAGGAGTTTAGGACAGCTGAGAAGCCGACAGAAGTGACTGGGTGTCCTCAGTCATCCATGTCCAGGGTTGGTTAACCCTCGTGTAGGCCTCCAGAGCTCTCTCCGCTGGCCCATCCTTTAGAAGGCCAGTGAAACTGAAGAAATATCGATTTGCTAAAGGTAACTATTAAGTCACAGCTAAATGTGAGCTGTGCTAAGACCCTTGTCGGTCATGTAGAACCTGACACTTCCGCTGGCATTCCTGGTCTGAGTAGATCACACATCCTGTGCCACCGCAGCCGGTGCTAAGAATGGACGGCAGCTGTCTAAATCCCAGAAGCCCCCCGAAGAGGCTGGCAGAGGCTGGGAGTTCTGCTGAGAAGGGAAGGGAGGGTAAGATATCCAGAAATGTCCATGCCAGCTGACAAAGAGACGGTAGCACCTCCATCTGCTTTCTGATCTCTCTTCATGATCCCTTCCAGCTTTCCTGCCTGGCTGCTTCAAGGGCCACGTCCGTTGGCCCCAGCAGCTGGGCTCCTCTAATGGTGTACTGTTGTGGGATATTTGTTCACCGTGGGAAAATGTAGTGCTGTGATTGCTGTAATAAAAAGCTGAACTGTCAATAGCTGGGTAGGAGGTAGAGGCGGGGTTTCCAAGGAAAGAAAGGAAGAGGCAGAGGAATCTAGGCACATGGGAGATGCCATGTAGGCAAGGAACAAGTTGGTTGCGCAGAATGGGAGAGAGGTAAAAGTCACATGAGAGAACATAAATGAGTAAAAATATGGGTTAATTTAAGTTATAAGAGCTAATGGGTCTTGCCTAAGTTAAGGCCAAATTTTATATTTAGTAATAAGCCTCCGTATCATTATTTGTGAGCTAGTGGCCCAAAGGAGAGTCTGATTACAGAGTAGTCTTGTAATGGACTGCTCACAGCCAAAGAAAGGGATTTGATCCTTTTGGAGGGGGGAGAATAAAGTGTTAGACAATGTTTGCCCTCCTGGGATTTGTATTTAAAAAGTCTGGGCAGTCTTAAAGAGCTAAGGAGCTGATCAGTATGTATCAGATTTCTCTGTCCCCTGGCCAGGCAGTGATGGGACCCCTCGTTCTTAGCTGGACATGGTACCCAGATTAAGCATCACATTTCCTAGCATCTCATTTCCTAGGTGTTGTCCTGTGGCCAAGTTATGACCAAAGAGATGGAAACAGGAGTGCGCTAGGACAGTTTCTAGGGTGGATGTTTCTGTAAAGGGTGCTTGGTGTCCGTTTTCATCTTTCCTTGTCCTTTCTTCCAGCAAGAATATGATGACTGATGACCTAGACACCACCCTGGGCTACGGAAGCAACAGGAGGGATGGTAGAGAGGCTGGAAAGGGCAGGGATCCCTGAGAGCTTAGTGGATAAAGCCACTGGCCTGGGTCATCAACTTCTGACTGTGTGAAAGCAAAATAAAATCTGATGTTACCGAAGGCAAGGTTGTCTTGGAATTGTTATTCACAGTTAAACATACCCCAACCGATAAGATTGCAAGAGTCCTCCTTTTCTTTTTCCCTTCCTCCTTTCCTTCTTTCCTCTCCCAAAGGTATGTCTGTCATCATACATGGTTGTTTCTCTAAGCCAACCCAAGCTGGATCGATCCTAAGATAGAAAATGAGCCAGGATTGGGCCTGAGGCCCCTGAGAATCGCCCCACTACAACTCTGTAGTCACCTTCCCTACGCAGGCTTTCTCCATCCCGCATCTGAACATTAGCCTTCTTACAAACCTGGTAGATTATCTGTCTGTTATATGAGTGCGTGCGTGCGTGCGTGCGTGTGTGTGTGTGTGTGTGTGTGTGTGTGTGTGTCTGATTAATTGATTGATTGGGATGGGTAGCAGGGACTGGTGGGTAGTGTCACACTCATATTTCCCAAACACATTTCTAGAGTGACCTAGAAAGGTACAGTTCTGTAGAAAGAAAAGGGGCCACACTAGAGGTGGTACATGGGGCCCTTTTTCTAGGGTTGCTTACCTTTGTGGCTCAGTGACAATTCGGTCTCATAGAATACTCTGCTCAGTGTCTTGGCCACAAAGGAGGGAGGAACCTAGGCCATACCAGTCAAGGCTTACGCTTACCAACAACCTATGACCTGCTAGGAAGAATGTGCACTGTGCCAATCTGACTCCTGCCTGGAGTCCATACTGAAAGTGAAGACTTCCTAGCTAGAAGTGGGAACTACACCTGCAGAATCAGGAGAACGGCAGGGCCATACAAACTATAGGTAGAGGATGAGGACCAAGGAAGTCAGGGGTGAAACAGCAGCATTTGGTTGGGACATAGTCAGTCTTATCCTGAGTGAATTCTGGGATTCATAATGGGCATTGGCTTTCATGGACATCACATTCCTTGGAAGCAGAATGACTTCTTAAGAAAGGCACAAATAGATCAGAATTGTTCAGAAGAAGGCAAGAGGTTAGACATCATCTCACAAAAAGACTGAAGAAATGGGGGCTTTTTTTTAATTTAAAAAAATGCAAATGATCTGGGCATGGTGGAGCACCACTTACATTTCTGTCTCTGGGGTGACAGAGGCAGGTGTGAATTCAAGGCCAGACTGGTCGATATAATGAGCTGCTGGCCAGCCAGAGCTATATAGCGTGACCCTGTCTTAAAAAAAATAAACCAAGGGGTTGGAGAGATGACTCAAATGTTAAGAGAGCACTTGCTGCTTTTGCAAAGGATCCAAATTTCGTTCTCAGTACCCATATGCAGGTTCACAACCATCTGGAATTCCAATTTCAGAAAATGCAATGCCCACTTTGGGTCACCCTGGGCACCAGGCATGTACACACATGCAAGTACACATAAACACTTATGTATATATGTATTGTGTATGTATATATGTATGTATGTATGTATGTATGTATGTATGTGTGTGTATGTGTGTATGTATGTATGTATGTATGTATGTATATAATAAGCCAAACCAAACTGTGTAAAATTAGGGATTGGAAGGTAGTTTTCAATATATACAGAGATGTATAAGGCTTGCTTTTTGATCCTGCAAGCAAGGAACTAAGATTGAGTAGAAGTCACAAGGAGCTAGGGTTTAGTTCAGAATTTCCCAAACATCAGATGTTTTGCTGTGGGGAGCGTGCAGATTGGGAGTTGACAATCCCTGGAGGCATTCAATTGGAGAGTGGTTGACCTTACCCTGCAATGGGAGTTTGAACCAGAGGACATTAGCTAAACACAGAGAGTCTACCCATTATCACCTACCATTACAGTCTGTCCTTTGACTGAATGTGTGTAGTTAGAAATTGAAGCTTAAGTCTACCATGAAGAAACATCCTTTTTGATCTCTAGAAGTCTACAAAAGTCTTCTCTGGGGGTCAAAAAAAAATACAAAGAGGGTCATAAAACACTCCATCTTTTCAACTCATCTACCTTTGTCCCTGGAACCTTTCTAGTGGGAGAATGTTCTAGCAGGACCCTCCTTCCTCAGATTAGCCTTTCAAAAAGATGTCCACTATTATTGCCTCAGAAAAATTATGTGTTGAGGAATATTTTGATTGTACTCTGACACTCCTGAGACTGTCAGTAAAGTTTACTTTGAATCAGAAGGCGGAGTTAACTGCTATCTGACCAAAGTTAACCACAGAGATTTTGGAAGAATGAGGAAATATAGAGAGACACAGGAAGTCGTAGGGAGGGGCTGAGAGAAAGGCTCAGCCTTTTTTTTGTATGGAGGGGAGAGAGAGAGAGAGAGAGAGAGAGAGAGAGAGAGAGAGAGAGAGAGAGAGAGTCAGTCACTGGTCACTTCTCTGCCTCTTCTCCGATCAATCGGTTTCTTACCCTGATATCTGACCCCTGGGTTTCTATTGATAACATATAATTAAATAAACACATCATACATGTGAGCCTGTTTGTAGGTTCATGCATGTGAGTGCAGGTGCTTGCAGAGGCCAAAGGCACTGGATCCTCCAGAAGCTGGAGAATATGAACTACCTGATGTGGGGGATGGGTACCCAACTCAGGTACCCTGGAAGAACAGCATGCTACTCCTAACTGCTGAACCACCTCTCCAGCCCCTCCACTGCTATTGCCTTGTAAACAGATGGAAGATTGTGGAAATGAATTAATTTATATTTATGTTAAGAAAGATGTCACTCTTGGACTAAAGCAACATTCCTGACTCTTAACCTCCTCAGTAACTGGGACTACCTTGTCACTACTCCCGGCTGACCCTCCTCCTCATTTCTGGTGATGGTCCAATGGCTTTATGCATCTAGGCAAGCGCTCTACCACTGAACTACATGCTCGGCACAGTGACTTTATTTTTTTATTTTTTATTTTTTTTTGGTTTTTCGAGACAGGGTTTCTCTGCAGCTTTAGAGCCTGTCCTGGAACTAGCTCTTGTAGACCAGGCTGGCCTCAAACTCACAGAGATCCGCCTGCCTCTGCCTCCCAACTGCTGGGATTAAAGGTGTGCGCCACCACCGCCCGGCAGTGACTTTATTTTTAAAGCTGAGGAAAGATGCCTCCTTTGGTGCAAATTTTCTAAAGGAAATTAAATCCAACCAACTCAGCCTTCACTGGAGTGGCACAAAGGAGCCGCTCAGATGGCCTGGAAGCTCTAGCAATGGTTTGGCACCACTAACTCACGGTCTTCTGTCCTACCACCTCCCAAACATGCCAGTGAGTCACTGGGACACCACGCATCTCTGTTGTTCTGCCAGAACAAAGCAAACGTCATTCTCTATGTGTCCTCTTCTCTCTGCTACGGCCACCTCCGCCATATACACATAATATGGAGGGAGGCAGAGAATCCTAGCGTGTCTCACTATACTGATGCTGTGTGGCTTCATCGGCTAGGAAGTCTATTCATCAGGACCCAGTATCCAAGACAAGCAGCATCCTGTTCTTCCAACATAAAAGTCCAACTTGCCAAGGTTAAAAAGTCCGTTTGAGTTTTTGAAGCAAGGTCCCATGTAGCTCAGGCTGACCTAGGACTCACTATCCAGCAGAAGATGACTTTGAACTTCTGATCCTCTTGTCAGTACTTCTGGACCATTGGGATTACCAGGGCCTTGGGTTCTCAGCTAAAGGGTTCTTATTGGTTATTTTCATACCATATTTCATATAGGTCATAGATTCAATTTCAGACCTAGGGATATAGAGAGTGCCAGAAAGAGCACAGACGAAAGCAGTGGAAGAGAGTGCCTATTCGTCCCCTCTTGTCCATCCAAGGGATCTGAAACCAGAGCTGTTCCAGAGGACAGTTTGTTTTTCTGTTAAACATGAGTGGGTCCATTAAAAAGCAGAGTGACACCCCGTGGACTAACCAGGTGTCCTTCTGTGATGGATGGTGAGGGTACTCAACCCTGCCTCTTGCCGGGTGTTATCTAGCCATTCTGATCAGTCTTCAGCCTTTCCCAAGCCCTCCAGCTACAGAGTGGTACATCTGGGCTGCTTTCACGCACCCTGCCACGGAGCCATTTTCTCTGCACTGCACACAGCTCCTGCTGCCAGGATGAGTCACCTTGTAACCCCCCCCCCCCCTCTTCCCCTTCACTCGGTACTTAAAAATACTCTGGGGTTGGCCGAAAAGAGCCCCGCTGTGCATGAGCGTGTGTGTGTGTGTGTGTGTGTGTGTGTGTGAACGTGGGCTTGGCAGCTCAGTCTTCCACAGCCTGTGCAGAGCCCGGCTGCATTCTGTTTGGCAGAGGGGTTAAGAGAGTGGATCACTCCAGGGAGTTCTCTTTTCAGCTCTGGTTCTCCTCAGCAGCCTGCCAAAGTCACCCTCTTTCCTTTGCAGGCGCCTCCATTTTAGTCTCCCCGGTTTGGAGCAGAAGAATCTTAGCCTTGACATGCACTGTCTCTCCTCTCAGGCCAGTCTCTGGATGGCCATCTTGCTACAGGCAGGGATAGCTTGTCTGCTTCTACCTACTGGACCCGGCGTCTGCCCCTGGGTAAATTCTGCATCAATTCCAACCGCATCCGGCTGTTTTCTGAGTTGGAATCTGTCATCCTCACTCGGATAGCCCTCCCTCAGTCCTCTGCTGTCAATTCTGTTTAGTGCTCCTCCTCTGTCCACCCACACAGACTGTTAACCTTGGGCAATCCAACGATGCCAGAACCATCTCTCTTCCCTAGTCAGCACAGAAAGGGGACTGAGCCTTTCTACCGAGCCGAGTACTCTTCCTCCAGTGACCGTCTACAGGTAACCAGGGAACAGGGTTCTTAGGTCCCGATGGTCCACACCCAGCTGCACACTGCACCTGCTGGAGGCACCCCACCCTCTGAGAACCACACACATTTTGATCTCCACCTGCTGCTACAGCACCCTGCACCTAAGGGGCCTTGGAACAAAAGCCCAGCCCAGTACAATCCAAAGGGACATTATGTGCTTGAGTTATTCATTACTTGAGTTAGCTGAGGTCACAGAGCAGGAAGCACCCTGGGAAGCAAGGGAAAAGGTGGCATTGAGGGTGGGGATTTCGTCAGGGTGACCTTCCAGGGCTCAAAGGGAACTCAGGATCCTGGTCCTTGTTAAGTATCAGAGTAAGAGGGTCAGTCATAAAGTCATACCAATAGCTTCAAGGTTACCCAAGGTCACATGGAAGGAATTATCGTTAAGCTAGCTACTTAATAGCCCTTGCTATGCGCTAGGCAGTGTGCTTAACACTTTCCCACATCCTTCCTTTAATCCTGGCTACAATGTAACACTCTAATTATACAGCGGAGGGAACAGCCCCGGAGAGAACAAGCCCCTTGGCCAAGGTGGAAAAGCTGCCTGGCTTGGGACTGAGGACTGCGGTAGGGCTGCTCTCTGCGGCAAGACGGTGAAGCGCATGAAGCAGCTCCAGATGGTGGAGAGTGGCTGGGCAGGTGGGGCTTGAGGTGAGCCACTGAAAGAAACGGTTCCCACATAAGTGGGCCGAGATCCGTGTTCTGCAGCAATGCTAGCTCTAGGTGGGAACAGGAGTGTTTCTGCCGAGCCTAGGAAGCTGGTTTGTCTCACACGACAGCAGTGTAACTGACATTTGTCACACAAATTGGCAGCTAAGTGAGGGAAAGCACTTTTCTATTTAAAGAATAAAGGAAGTTTTGATTTAAAAAAAAGAGTAAGACCTGTCTCTGTGAACCCGTTTGTATGTGCTTGTGTTAACACGTGCTTGTGTTAATGCATGCTTTTGGGATGTTGAGGCACAAGGGCGGTGAGGGATGGGTACCACAACAGCCATTACTTTTTTTTTCCTTTTCTTTCTTCCACCCTCCTCCCCACTCTTTGTAGCTCAGGCTGGTCCAGCACTCAGTACACAGTTTATGCTAACCCCATACTTACAATCCTCCTGCCTCTGCCTCCAGACTGTGGGATTATAGGTTTAAACCATTGAATTCTTGCCAAGCCTCATCCTTCTTGAAGCTATCTTACCCTCTATCCTCATCCCTGATTTTGCCCACAGGGTTTCCTCCATCTTATAGTAGTGAGCACTTAAAATATATAGAGCCTTCCCAGTGGTCTGGTCTGCTGAAAACCCCCTCCACAATGTAAATTCTTCCTAGAGACTGATCATGGGGATAGAATCTACAGGTGCAGCCTCTTCCAATAGCTCACCAACCACCAACTTGGGGCTTTTCCAAAAGAAACACTGCCGGGGCAAAGCAGGGGGTGATTTCCTTTCTCAACAAGCCGCACTCACTGTCGCCCTCGACGTAGCCCGGCCCCTGGCCGTAGCCCCACAGGCTGGGTGTGACTAGGTTGCTGCTTTGCCCCTAAATTTTGGGAAATTCCAGGTTTTCTTTAGTCTTGCAAAGTGGGATTAGTGAGTACAAGCTCTTTTCACAGCCCTTTGATCTTGTCCTTGGGCCTCCAAGGTTGACCTTGAAAATGGCAGGGTGCCTTGGGAAATCACCTCTGTTTTGGGAAGGTCCTTGATAAGCAGCTAGCTCTTTTCCCGACCAGCCAGGCCGCTCTGGGGATAGGCTTTTCCGCAGCCACTGCAGAAGCATCGCCACGTTTTCTGCTGTGTCATCACCCCAAGAGCTGTGTGGGAAGCTGCTCAGGGGCTCGGTGGATGAAAATAAGAGTGGTTTCTCAGCCACCAAGGTTGGAAAGGGTGGGAAGCAGGTCATGTCCAACCTTGAGCTCTGCGACGCCCAGACACAAGAGCTGGGCCTTCCAGTGTTCTGTCATTCCAAGAATTCTACAGTAGAGGGTAGGGGTGCCCCCAGTGAGATACCACAGTAAGCCAAGGAGAATACCAGCCACGGACCTGGGCCGGGAGAGTCTTAGGTGGTTGGGTCATGTGCAGTGATTGTTCCCCGGGGTCTAGACTTGAAGGAGCCACAACCAGTTCCCAGCTATAGACCAGGGTGGGTTTGGCAATTGTCCGGCTTGAGGTGGTTCAGGCCGCCCACAAGGAGCACAGCCCAGAAGTCAGGAACCCAAGCTGCCCGATGGGCTGGCCTGATGGGTGAGGGACGGGCCGGAACTGCAACCGCAGTGGCCGAGATCGCGAGGGGGCGGCAGGTGCTGGAGCGGAGAGGCGGAGCAGAGCTGGGCAGAGTCACTAGCGTCCCCGAGTGACCTTACCCCACCCAGCTAGGGCGTAGGAGAGGTGGACCTGCAGCAAAGCCAGGCCAGGAGGTGTGTGTGTGGGTACCAGACACGAGGAAGATACCAAAAGATCAGGGTCTCCGGGACTCCCAGAGATCGACGCAGGTGCAAGTCACCGCACCAGCATAGGGAGTATCCTGGAACAGCTCGGGGCAGAGAGGGGACGCGCAGAGCACCCGGGGTACAACTCACCAACCCCCAGTCCCTCTCCGCGTCCCAGCGGCCGCGCCAGCCCCTCTAGCCCAGCCGGCTCCTTTGTGGCAGCCCCCCGCCTCCCCTTCGGGTCTCAGGCTCCGCCTTCTCGGAGCTGGCGATTGGTCCGCCGTGTCGCCGGTGGGCGTGGCTACGGGTGGCGGAGGCGCGGTATATAGTAAAGGTAGGGCGTGCGCCCTGAGCCAATTTCTCGGCTCGTGGCCTGCGCGCGCGTGTGTCGAGCCCGCGCTCCGCTCCTCTCGTCCTTCCCGGTGACTTTCCCTCCTTGTCCCTGACCGGTATTGGCAGAGGTCACAGCAGGCAGAGTGGTGCAGCTACAGCTTGGAGCGGCAGCTGCGGGGTTCGCAGAGCCCCCCAAAAAGCGTTCGGAGCGCGGGGAGAAGCGGCGAGAGCGGCCGCGCGCCCACCGCTAGGTGCGGGGCTCGGAGCCGCCCAGCCCGCGCGCGCCCTCCTCCTTCGTCCCTCCTCCCTCCGCCCCCGCCGCACCTCCCCCTCCTCCCGCTCTGCCTCGGCTGCTCCGCCGCGCGCCTCGCACTCGCAGAGCCGCAGCGGCAGCGGCGCGTCTCGCCTTTGGAGACAGAGCCGGGCCGCGGGGGACACCGAGCAGTCGCCGCGAGGACGCCAGGGCGCGCGCCGCACTCGCCCTCCCTTGGCCTCGGCCACCACTGCTGAGCCGCCACCATGGCCCGCGGAAAAGCCAAGGAGGAAGGCAGCTGGAAGAAATTCATATGGAACTCGGAGAAGAAGGAGTTTTTGGGCAGGACCGGTGGCAGTTGGTGTAAGTACGGGGCTCCGCGGCGCTCGCCGCCCGCGCCTTGCTTTTTCCTAGGAGGCGCATCCCTGTGCGCGGGCATTGCGGACTGTTCGGCGCCCACGGGGCTGTCCAGAGTATCGGGGATTATGTGGTAGGCGATGCTAGGAGTGCCCGGGCCTGGACTTGGCATCCAGTGACAAATGAGGGGACCCCAGGATGAGGCGCGAGTGGGGGCTGGAGCTGGTTAGACTGAGGGTTATGGGCACGGTATGGAATCTTCATCTCCTGAGCCTTCCGTCCTAGGAAACTCCGTCAGGTTCCTGGAGAACTATGTATGTGCCTTTCCTCCCCATCTCCCAGCACCTTAGATAAAAGAGATTTGGGGGCAGTGAGAGAAACTCGTGAGTTAACCTGTTCTAATGCAGGCGATGCTGTGATAGCATCATTATTCCAGCCTAAAAATGTACCTAGAATGGAGAGGAATGGGGAGGAGAAATGCGTCCACACTGCAGTATTTCATGGCCACGTCTAGGGTTTACCCTAGAGACAGTCCACGGAATCATCACAGCCCAGAAATGGCCCAGTGAGCTCCATGTCAGGGCCGTTTTTAAGCCTTGGCGAGACACATGGCCGTCTGGTGTTTTTAAGATATGTATGATACACATGAAGAAACAGGTCATCTTAGAAGATTTCATGCAGCCTGTTGCTTCCTTGGCTGGAATCCCCTTATAGCCCATTGAAAATTGGATATCATATATATCCAATATATATATATATATATACCTCTTTACGTTAAGGTGATAGGCTTTTTTTAAAGGTCATTTTGAAGGGCATAGTTGTAGATAAATCCGTGAATCGTGACTGCGGAAGGGAGGGAGGGAACTCCCCTATGCTGCATCACTGCCCCCTCCTTCTCCAGTATCACCACCACCACTTCTACCCCCTCTTTCCCCTCCTCTCTCCCCTCCCCTATAGCACCAGCATTGCAGTCACCAGGGGAACCCTGAAAACTAGGGATGGATGCCGTGTTCCTGTTTGGGGAGGGTCTATGGAAAGAGACTGGAGAATGAGTCAGGGAAACGGCGCTTGGCTGACATTTTGAAAAGGAAGAAGCTGGGATATATGATTCTTACCTCCCCCTCCAAGTAAAGAATGAAGTCAGGGAACCTTTCAACTGAAAGAAATGAAGGGTTAATAATGCATCATACTTCAAGGTTAGTCAAGGTGAAGTCTCATTGCCTGGCCTTACTGCAAAGCCTAGGTATCCCCGAGCCATGGCGAGAGCGTTGTTCTTAAATTAATGGCTTCTTATTTCACTTTATATTTCATTTTGTTTGGGGAGATGGTTCTTCAGTGGGGGTATGGCCATAGTCTTCCTGTGTTTCTGTCATGTGGAAGGGGAAGCCCCAAGAGAAATGTGAAGTATGTGTAGGATGAACAGCCAGGGTCATTTCCTAGCAACCCGTTGTAACTCAGCTAGGCCTAGGAGGCGCACTGCAGAACTGGCCCCTCCTCCCAGGTTAGCTGGGACTCCTTTGCCTGGTGGTCTGGCCCCTGCAGCATCTCACTGACTCCAGGTACCTTGTGAAATTTGCCCTCTAGTGTTTTTCCACTTCTTAAATATATTTCTTTCCTCATTCCAATCTCACGTTCCTTCTTTGAATAATATTTGCTTTAGAGGGTTAGGACGGCAGTATGGAACAATTTGTTCTGTAAGCTGACATTTAATGGGGCAGCCCTTCCATGACAGAGAGGGAATGAGAATGTGTGGTCTTGATAGTTACATCCAGTGAGGTAGTGATCCACACTGGCTTCTGTGAAGCAGCCATCCGAACTCACCTTCCATTTTGTGGGTGCTGAGCTCGAAACCCAGTTTATTTTGTGCTAATATGTCTGTTCCCTTCTGACCTGTAAGAAATTGCAGATGATGTGGCAGTAATAGCTGTCAGAGAGAGAGAGAGAGAGAGAGAGAGAGAGAGAGAGAGAGAGAGAGAGAGAGAGAGAGAGAGAGAGAGAGAGAGAGAGAGAGGCCCCCTTTCCAGCTCTGGGCCCAACATGGATGCCCTTGGGACCAGGGCAGGATGCCCTTGGCTCCGTTTTGCTTATAGGTAGATTTTTCACCAAGATGGATGGCAGGAGGCTCGAGTCTGTCACCTGCTGGAGAAGTCACAACTTACAAATCACTTTATGCCTTCTACCTTTTTATTACATTAATACAGGTGTTGGCAGGTTTTTATGTTATATTTATATATTGTATTTATATTGCTATCAGTCTCACATGCAACTTTTAAAACCTTTTGACATTTTAAAGGATATATTATCAAAACTTCAAGCGTTCCTTGTTCTTTAAATACAGAAAGAAAAGAAAAATTGCTTTAAAGGGGAAAAAAATGTTTCTAAAGCTTACAACCCAACCCTTACATCATGCTTCCCGGCTGGTTGGTGAACTAACCTAGCCTTTGTTTCTGCTTCTCTGTGCCACCGGTAGACTTGGTCTTGGAGTTCATTGCCTAAGCTCACCAGACCTGCAGGCTATACTTTAACCAAATGACTTCACTGCAGTGACAGATTTACTAAGTAAATCTCCAGGAATAGCAGAATTCCTCACTTGTCTTTGCTGTCCTGTGGGTAGAGTGGGAAGGGTGCATTTGTTCTTTAGCTTAATCATTGTGCTTATAAAATGACTTAATTTCCCCATCTATTCGTCTTTGAAATAGCGTCAGTTCTGCACCTTCTTAGCTTAGGATTAGCTACCTGGAGTCCGGGGAATGAGTACAAAGATTGTGGCTGTTAGAAGAGGCAAATGTAGTTAAGCTAAGAGCACCAAGGATGACATCGGGAGGGCCACAGCATCAGAAAGCAGCTGAGAAGCCAGGCTCTCAGGAGCTGTCTTGCTGACTGGGTTATACCAACTCTGTACCTCTGCAGAACATTCACTGGAAAAAATTTTCCAGATCCCTTGACGTCACAACCTTGCCATTTGCCTACTGCTGCCTGGATACCAAATGCAGCACTTAACCCTTGTCCTGCCGGGAGGAAGGGACAGAGCTTGAGGGCTGTGGTTCTAAATGATGCAGCCGTCTCTCCTCCTCCTTGATGACTACATGGCTCATTTCCACAACTGTGTGCCCATTTTATTCCTGGCCCCCTCCCATCATCACCCACACTTCTCAATAATCCTTTTATTCCAGGGCATTTACCTAGGACCCTTTAGGAGTAACCCACGCCTCCTTTGTAGCCATGGTTTTGATAACCTCACAGTTCTCTCGGTCCCACTTTTCCCTTCGGGTTGTTTGGCTGGCACAAGACAGCCAGGCGATGCCTAGTACAGCCTGTTACTCTGCTGCTAATCGGGCAGATAATCCGTGTAAACCAGTAACTGATAGCCTTATTCCACTCCACCGACTTTGTGTTGGTTTAAGGCGGTTTTTTGTTTGTTTGCATGCATGCTTTTCGTTTTTAAAATTTGCTCTTACTCAGCCTGCATTCTGTTAACTGTGAGAAAAAGAAAATTGAGTTTACATAGCCAGTTCTTACTCTGCTGGGCCGGGGAGAAGGTAAAAATGGTGGTTATTTGTAACATAGGATTTCCTTTGTATGTTTGATTGGTTCCCAATTGCCCCGTGACCCTGAAGAAAACGACAGCGCTCTGTAGATAGATTTGCCAAGGAGAGCTTCAGCGTGTATTTCTGAGTTGGTTGTTCTTAGGCATCTCCGTGTTTGGGGGAGCAGCAGAGCAGTGCATACCCCTTAGGGAGCATGCTGTTGTGGGTTGGATGCATTGCATAAGTGTGTGAATGCGGCTGCAGGTTTGCACTGGTGATTGGGTCTCTTCAGGGGAGGAAGTGACTCCCTGTTACAGTGTTAGCTACTGTTGAGCATTCCTCTACTTGTACCTTCCAAGAAAGAGCGCAGTTCCCTCTTTAGATTTGTGCTGGCAAAGGAAGCCCTAGAGAAACAGGTGGAAGAGGAACTGGGGAAGAGTTCTGGTCATCTTTGGGAAGGGCAGTCTTTAATTCTCCATGTGTGAGGACATCACCCCCATGTCTGTCTGTTCTCCCCACAGTTAAGATCCTTCTGTTCTACGTGATATTTTATGGCTGCCTGGCTGGCATCTTCATCGGAACCATCCAAGTGATGCTGCTCACCATCAATGAACTGAAGCCCACATACCAGGACCGTGTGGCCCCGCCAGGTAAAACCTAGGAGAAACTGCTGGCTTCTCCTCCAGCAGTTGAAGGGCTGCCACTTCCAACCGAGAAGAACTAAGCATGGGGAGGAAGCGGGAGGAGTGTTGCAGCTGCGACTCCTGGCCGCATTGCGGCTCAGCTCCAGATGGCTGCAGATGTCTGTCTACACAGCTCCGGGGTGACGGTGGAACACTCACTGTAGGATCGAGCACATCAGGTCCTGTTGGGGCTTCATTCTGCTTGGCCTTAACACACAAGGGCTTGGTCAGTGGGGTCATTCTGGGCCTTTTCAGCTCCAATGCATTTTTTTTCCACTAGTGAGGTGACCATAACTCAGATAAATCCTTTAAAAAAAAATCATTCCCCCAGAGAGGAGCCGCAACTCACCTGTTACTGATTTGCAGTTTGACCTTGAACACAGACACCCTCTTTGCTATCTCAACCTCTCAAACTTGTCTCTGTTCTCTAAAACCTTCAGTAAGCAAAAAGATTATCACAGAAAAGGTGACCCTCCACAAGTGTCCCCCCTGCTGTGGCTCGGCTGCTGTTGGTGTTGAGGACACACTAGTCTGTCACACCCTATGTATGGAAGGTCACTGCCCACAAGCCTGGGGCTAAACGGCAGCAGTAAACATTTTTGCTGTATGGTTCTCGTGCCTGGAGGGCAGAGCTGGGAACCAGACTCACAGCATAAATGACCTTGAGCGGTGGGGTGGGGTGGGGAGGTGACAAAGACTGTCCTGTGTGGGCACGGGTTTAGTGGCTCAGAAGTAGCCTTCTGTAGGTGACAGTGGGTCCCTGTACAGTCAGTCACTGAGCATTTCCTATGGCCGACATATCTTGGCTGTGAGGAGGAAGAAGCTGCAGAAGGTGAAGGCGGTAAGCATTGTCTTACTATGCTAAGTCAAAACATCTTCCAGTGCAAGGAAAAAATCCCAGAATATTTTCAGAGCTATATGGGAAGTAAAAGAGAAAATGTCTAAGTATATAGAACAGCTTAAACCTATGTCATGATGTGCAGACTGTACCAAAAAGTGGGTCTTTGGAAAGATCTAATGTACTGGGAAATTAGGATATTCCATATTTTCCTGGGCTGCTGTGGTCGTCTTCTGCTAGAGTCCTTACGGCAACACGAGTAATCGTCGTAATTATCAGCACACAGTCCTTATGCCACTAAAAGTTATCCTTTGGTCATGGTGCTGTTTTATAATAACTTCAGCTTGAGGCAAAGAAGACCACACAGTCATCCTTTACTTAAAAAAAAAGAAGACTATATAAACCTTGGAGAAATAAATAACTTATTTATTTAGGTTTTTGCTTTTAGAGACAGGGTTTCTCTGTGTAGCTCTAGCTGTCTTCGAACTAGTTCTGTAAACCAGACTAGCCTTGAACTTAGATCTGCCTGCCTCAGCTGGGATTAAAGGTGTGTGTTACCATGCCTGGCAGAAATAAGTAATTCAATAAGATAAAATTAAAAAAAAAATTCTAGTCCTTTTCTGGAAAGAAATCTCACCTTCCAAAATAAATAGCCAAAGTGTCCGATGCTTTAAGTGAGGGTTTGCAATTGAACTTGCCCTGACTGAGGTGCCCCATCCTCACCCCCGCCCCCATCTTCCCTCTTTTCCCAGCATTTTCTATTAGCACCTATATTTAGTGTGCTCAGCAGTTGGACTGACCTGACAAACCTTCACTTCTCCAAAGGAATGTGAGTGGCTCATCTCGGAAATATGCATTCCTGTCCTTTGGTCTGAGTCACGGGCGAAGGTTTCAGTCCTTCACCTTCCCAGTTGTCTCCTCTGTCCCTTATCTTGGTCATTTCTGTCTCTGTGTCCTTAGCTGCTGCTTTATAGTCTACACGTCTCCCTGTCCTATGGGTTTTTTTTTTCCCTACCCCTCCTAACACTTTAGAAAGTCATAGTCGGTTTTAGTCAGGTCAGCAGAGCACTGGCTGACAAGACAGTCGTGAATACTCTGCATCCCCGAGGGACCCTGACTAGACCCTCCTTAGCATCATTCTGAACAGATGTTGAGAATTCATATTTGGAGAGGTATTAATGATTCATTAACTCTCTGCTCACGTAATAAATGTGTGGGAGTATATATTCTGATCAACTTTTGGCTTCAACTTAATGTCTCCAAGCCTCCATTTCTGTCTTGGTCAAAGAGGGAAAGGAAAGTTCTGAGTCAGAAGTACGTGCTAAGTGTGCAAGGTTTAGTATTTAAAGATACAAGGACTTACTTAGGGCGCACTGTCATCTGACCTTGGGGCATGAATACAAACGTGGCCAATTGGGTTTGTAGTGTCCTTTACGCTTTGAAATGCCTTGTAACTAGAGCTCCTCCAAGTTGCATGTGTGCGTCTGGCCAGATCCAGCAGTGGTAGTCGTGCCCTGCTATAATCATGTAGGTTGTATAATGGAGAAACTGATAGGCCAAATGGGAACGTCCCAGACAGACAGGAGAAAAGTACAAAATGGAAGGGAAATTTAAGGACAAATGGGTCACATGGTTTCTGGACTCTGAGCAGTGGATGCTATTTCTTGCCAGATCTTACTCCTCAGTTGGAACTAACCTGCTTACCCCAATGAGACAGCAGTGTCTTGGACGAGATGGTGGCACATAGTATTAGATAACTATTTTCATAGCTCAAAAATCAGTTTCCAACTTCCTGTTAAAGCAGTCTCTAAAGCCCAAAGCTATTACACATAGGTTCATGAGATTTTATCAGCCTGAGAAGGAAGAGCAGGGTCTTGGAGGTGAAGCCAGCCTCCACCACACCAGGACCATTGAACACACCCAGCCACAGTTTCTTACCTATCCAATAGGAGGAATATCCTGTGATGATTAGATAGGAAATAAATGGAAAACTTACTGAGAGCAGCCTCCGATATTTATATCCCACCTTCCACTAGCAGCAGGAGGCTCTGAATTTCCTGCTGGGTGAGAGCACAGGGGGAGGCTGCATGCTCCTGGAGTCAGTCTAACCACAGAGAAGTATTTAAACAGCAGTGAATTAGAAAACATACTCAGAGTTTCTGTGAACCTAAATGACATGGTAACCAATGCTCCTCGTAGCATACTCATCCCTGCCCTGCTGTATCCAGGCTTTTGTCCAGAGGAGACTCCCTTGCAGTGTGGAGAGCAGCCTGTCCTTCAGTTGGATCTGGGCGAGCCAAGCACAGTGCCCATGTATACGCACCACGTGCTCTCGTGCACTGCGGAGAGCCAAGCAGAGTGCACGTGTACACACACACATGCTCCCATGTGTGCACACATAACAAGGCGGTAGTTGCTCACCTCGTTGCCTCCCTGTGGTGTAATTGAAAAGTGCCTTCCACGGGCTGTCACCCATCCCCCACCCCCAGGTTATCCTAGCAACTGTGCAGTGAACTGAAGGTCACTATGTGCCATTCCCTGAGCCCACAGAGTTCCCACCTGGCATGCTTCCTGGTGCAAAGGTAGGAATGTATTCTCTCTTCTTCCTCGTAAAGTTGTGGGAGGTTCTTTGTTTTGCTCTTAAAGATGTCTCAGTGAGGACAGCACTCATTTTAAGAGGGTCAAATTCTTGGCATGTGGTAACCAGAATTAGGGCAGGAAAGTGAGGTGGATGAACCTTAGCAGATCATGGACTGGCACCATTAGCTTTTCATCTTGTGAATGGCACATAGCTAATCTAATTCACGAGGGCATAGCCATTGTAGTCCACATGCTTCAGGCTCCTGAGAAGTCTTTATGGCAGGCTCAGAAAAACTGTTTGCAAGTCACTGATGATTGATCCTCTCCAATTTCAGAGGTATAGGTTAGAGGACTTTGATGCCATCTCTAGTTAGTCAGTTAATTTGTGATTGCCTAGCTGACACATTTGGGTCTCTTCCCGCCCTCTCTTTCCAGCCTCTGAACAACCCTGCCAACCTCTTCCCAGAGGAGATGGCATTGGTAGTACAAGCTTTCCTCATCTGTGGTACAAAAAAGGGCTTAAAGAGGAAGATCTCAAGCTTCCAGAATTTTCTTGCCCACATAGCTTATTTCTAGAGTTTCCTAGGCATGCAGAAAACCTAGTGATTGACATACAGTATTTTTGGAAAGCCAGGTGTAATGCCTTGTGCCTTTAATCCCAGTATTCGTGAGGCTGCAAGTTTCAGGTCTGCCTAGAACTCCAGAAAAGTGGAAGATGAAGATGAGTGAGCGAGCGAGCCAGGACCTCTGTTAAGTAAGATGAACTAACAAAGTAATGGAAATGATTCCGGGGGGGGGGGGTTGGAAGAAAGGCAGCTAAGTCAGTGTCATCTCAGGCTTGTGGCCTTCACAAGAAGAGAGCTCCGCCCTGGGAGATAGCAGTGGAAAGACACCTTCATTTCTGCTGATGGAGAATCAGACAGGGTGGGACTGATAGTGACCAGTTAGTGCTCTCACGCTGAAACTCACCATCTGATGCTGACCAGATCCCAGAGAGGCTAGGGCAAGGAAGGGGATCCCATGGTGTGTTACCCATAACTTCTGACCAGGAAAATACCTCTTTTCCCACTTCGTGCAAGGATAGATAGGCCCCTATAGTATGATAACTTACTAAGGTATCACATTTCGGGCTATTAGCAAATGTCCTGTTTTAGAGTTAGACAAGTCAAGTATACACTTGTTCTTTGTTTGACCTTGGACCAAAAAAAAAAAAAAAGCATAGTGTAAAACGTCTAGTGCCTGTCTACTGTGTTCCCCTTTATAAAGAAGTGTTATCTTCCTTGTTTTGGGAATGAACACAATTATGAATCTTCCAAAATGTCAAGCACAATGTCCTATGAAACCACTTGGAAAGGTAAAGCATCCACACTAAGTGATTCCTTCTCAGCATCTGAAGTTGAATATGCAACTTCTGAGAAAAGTCTCCTGATGAGTACTTCTTTTATGGTGAAGGACCTGCAACCAGACTTTGTGGCATTTAGTTTAAACTGGGGCACAGATTTCTTTACCCCACCAGTGGTTAAAAAGCCACGTAGTCTGTAGAAACAGGTGAGAGGCTCCTCCGAGACTTTTCAGAGGTTGCAGGTTTGATGTGCAGGTGTAGATAGACTGTATGTGACCGCTCTTGGCTAATCCAGCCTCCAGTCACATGCTAACCCTGATGCAAAAGGTAAGTGGGAGGGAACTGGTTCCCAGAATTCTGTTAGGTAAGTTGATAATAACCCCACAGACAAAATAATAAACAATAGGTTGTTCAGATTGACACTTTGGGGGGGGGTAATCCAAGTGTATAACTGTAGAGAGGCACTTGTGTATGTGTAAGCCATTCTCGTTCCTCCATTTTCTTTTTAATTGGGGAGTACTGTCAGCCTGCAGTGTGTTGGAGATGTGAATGGCTTCATGCAAACGCTTCTCTTAGCTTCCTGTGCCCTTGGAGGGTTCTGTGGAAGATGATACCTGTTGGAGAGTATTTGGCTGTGAGTCATCAGCTATATCAAATGACAGGGCCAAGCAGCTGTGCTTTGGGATTGACTGGAGAAACTGCTGCAAGGTTAAAATGGCTCCATTCTCCTTTAAATACTTCAGCTCTGCAAGCAGACGGAGAAGTCACAAACTTGCTACACTGTAACCTAATTGGAAACAAAATGCTTGCTTGTGAAAAGCCTCTTTCTTTCTCCCTCCTGTACTGTTCACACCCACTAAAGTCAGCAGTGGGGATGTGTGCCTCCTTTGTTTCTCAGGAGATGAGTCCCGAGAGGCAAGTGCATCTAGAAGGGGCGAGTGTGAAGTCAGAGGTTTCTTTTCTTACTCCAGATCTTAATGTAAAATTGGAAGTACTTGTAAGAATCCAGATATGAACATGACTCAGATCGTCCCAGTCCTTCCGTAGCTGCCTTCCTTAGGTAGGGCTTGACTAGTTTATGACTCGATTCACTGGTGGCATCCGGGCAAAGCTGTACTGAGCTTCACCTCCTTAATGTGCATTTAAGCTCTGACAGCCAAGAGGCAGAAGGCTAGATCTGTTTCAGGGCCTAAGGTTTGAAACAACCGTGGCCAGCGCTCTGAAGGTCTGCTCTTTGGCCTCTGGGAGTTAGCATTGCAGATAGAGCTTACCCTTGGTCAGTTATTACTAACAGCTTTAGGAGTGGGCAAGAGGAAGCTAGAAGATCTTGCCTAGGTACACTAGCTGGCAGAAGCACCAGTTAGCAGGATGGGGGTGTGGGGTTGAGCTATGACGTAGATATTGGTGTGATTCCAGTGTTTGATTTCACTGTTTGCCTTGACTAGAGAGGAATGGTACTGGCTGCACGTCACACTTTGGGGTCAGTGGTGGCACTCTAGGTAACAACAGTACTTACACACTGTTTCACAGGGCAGTTGGTAAGCAGTGGGTAGCTGATAAGGCTGGCATACACATGTAGGTGAACATGGGGTCCTGAAAAACACGCTTACAACAACTGAGTTACAGGAACTCATGTTTGGGGCTCTGGCACATGTCACCCTGTCTCTTAATGGGGACCTAGGGTTGAAGTGGCGAGAGAATAAAAAGCCCTCACCGTAGTCCCACCTCCACATGTTCCCTTTCTCTTCGGAGAAGTGGCGTCAGTGCACATCATACCGACATCCAAGAACTGGCCCCTCGAGCAGCCCCTACTAGAGAACACAGACAGCTGGCAAATGAGAGGCAGCGGGGATTGCCAGCTGAGGCCAGGACAGAACGGACAGTGCCACGGGTGAACTTGCCTTGCAATCTGGGTCCTACCTTGTTTATTTTCAGTGTGACCTGGGGTTACTTTAGTCATTGCAGCTCGTGGGGTGAGACAGAATCTCGTATTGGACTCCGGAGCTTTGTTAGCAGGCTGGTTTCTGCTGAATCACCTGCTCTGCTGGGGACCACAGCGTGCACTGCCGTCACCACACTGGTGGCCCTTCATCAGCCGCCTGAAGTTCTGTTCCTTCCAGCTTCCCTCCTTTCTGAAAGATGGGTAGGGCTGCTCCTAGCCTCCTGACACTTGATCCGTTGCTTTCTTCACCCTTCAGGCTGCTTCTCCTGGCCGTGGAAAGCTGAGTAACCCCGAGCACACAGTCCTACTCTTCGTCTATTCTGCCTGACAGATTCACAGGCATTCATTCTCGTCTCTTAGGCATGACTGCCCCTCAAGACTCCATTTTCTCTGGATCCCAGAGCCAGGCTAGGAAAACGCCTGTCTTTTTTTTTCTTCTCCAGCACTTGGGTGTATACCCTTCACTTCCCCACGGCCAGGCAAATCACCTTGGCTTAGATGGTTGGTTATAGCTCTCCAGCTGCCCGGTCTATCTCAGTACCATTCTCCCTCTGCTATCCTGTGCTAGCTTTTGTACTTGCTTTCCCTTTGCAGCAGCCAGTGGCTTTTGCTGCACTGCTTCCAAGCCCATGGGTGGACCACAATGCCAACTTCCCGCCTAATGTAAAACGATTGTCTAGAATATATTTAGATGATTTTAGACGCAAAACAATATTTCCTGGTTTATGAACTTTTAAAGACTGTTTAATCCTAGTAACCTTTGCTTATTTCAAGCTGAAGACTCTTTTTTAGTTAATTCTGAAACAGTATTCCTTTTTACCTGTGGACGGCTTTTTTTCCTGTGTTCTTTAGGTTTTGCATTAGCCTTATCAAGAATTTTTACATTTTTAAAAGAATTTATTACAGTTATGTAAGATGCAGGGTACATGTGCTGTGGTTCTCATGTGGAGGGCAGAAGACAACTTCAGGCCTAGAGTTTTATCCTTCCGCCATTGTGTGGGTCCCAAGGATTCAACTCAGCTCAGTAGGCTTGTTCAGCAAGCACTAACCCTACTGAGAATCTCATTGACCCCTCCAGAACATTCTTCATTGTTGGTTGGAGACAAAGTCTCAGTGCGTAGCTCTGGCTGGCCTAGAGCCTGTTCCAGGCTGGCCTAGAATTTACAGAGATCCACCTGCCTCTGCCTCCCGAGTGCTGGGATTAAAGGCCCGTGCTACCATGCTGCACAAGAGGTTTGATGTTTTCCCTTTGAGCACTGTATCCAAATCTCACTCTCACTTCCTTGTCTTCTCCATCCATCCCTTTTGCCATCTCCCCAAGGGGCTGCTTGGAGTTCCTGCAGTCGGGCCAGCCCCACTTAGCGCTGTTGAAGCTCAGAGCAGCCCTCACTCACTGGAAAAACTAACAGCTGTCTACTCCAGCTTCTGTTGAAGCCCTGTTCTCAAGCACCACACATGGGGCTGCTAAATAATTAATTGCGCTAGTTATGTTTCCACTTTAATTATGCTATTGTCTGCCTTGATGTCGCCACTATTAAATTCTAATTCTCCAGAGCAGTCATTCTAAACCAAGGGTGCTTTGGGCTTAGAGGTTATGCCTAGGTAGGTCTGGGATGGATCCTATGGGGCCGCCTGTTTCATCAACTTGAGGGGAGTGGGATGGGTGCTCGCACCTGCCGCAGGTGAGGGATGAAGGTCAGATGTAGCTCCTGATTAGCAGGTCCCTACACAGGGCCAATCTGGAGATGGAGACAGAGCAGCGAGGCTGTCTGACACAGTGAGCACACACGTGTGTGTGTGTGTGTGTGTGTGTGTGTGTGTGTGTGTGTGGTGTATTCCCACTGAAGGATCATCCCATGTTTATTTGGAAGTGGAATGTAATTGAGTATCTTTTATCTGGCTGTCCTGGGGTGAAATGTCATTGTGATTGCTTCTCCAACTCCCTGACCTGGGTATAGTGCTACTGTGTAGTATTATCTAAGTGCCCATTTAGGAAACCCTGTGAGGGCACAGACTTCCGGACATGAGAGACTTATAACAGAGAATGTAAACCTATGTCTCATGATCTTGACTTTCACTTTGATAGGTACTGACATGCCTAGATCTTTGAATTGATAACTGCATATATATCTTAAATTTCCCATTTGAAACTGAAAAAAAATCTATCCTAGATTTTAAGAGCCAAAGGAGAGATTGATTTTTTTTTTTTTTTTTTTTTTTTGGTTTTTCGAGACAGGGTTTCTCTGTGGCTTTGGAGCCTGTCCTGGAACTAGCTCTTGTAGACCAGGCTGGCCTCGAACTCACAGAGATCCGTCTGCCTCTGCCTCCCGAGCGCTGGGATTAAAGGCGTGCACCACCACCACCCAGCGAGAGATTGAATTTTTATAATTCTTTGATGTGGAGTATCAAAGGGAGTGGCACCTGTACACCGGCTGCTAGCAATGTAGTTTTAAGAATGTGTGCACATGAAGGCACTAGGAAAACCACAGACATTGGAGAACCGCACACCTGGGTTGGAATTCTGGTTCTGCTTTCTCTGCAACCTTGCCCAGAATTCTTAACCTTTCATTGCAAGTGGTATTCTCATTCATAAAACAAGTTAATGCCTACTCTGAAGTGTTGACAAGGAACCTGGATGGTATCTGGTATTATTTCATCATCGTTACATTTAGCTATCTAATCTAAATGCCATCTGATTGAATTTGAAAGGGAAGTGGGGATTTAACGCATGCATCACATGAGCCAGGGCCGGGTGGGGGTGAGGGTGAGGAAAGCCTATTTGTTCAGGGAAAGCCTGCTTTTGAAGTCCCCTGATTGCCTTTCCCACTGACGTCGTCTTTCTGGCTTTCATTGCTGTAGGACTGACACAGATCCCTCAGATCCAAAAGACTGAAATTTCCTTCCGTCCTAATGACCCCAAGAGCTACGAGGCCTATGTGCTAAACATCATCAGGTTCCTGGAAAAGTACAAAGATTCGGCCCAGAAGGATGACATGATTTTCGAGGACTGTGGCAGTAAGTGGCTCACTGTAGATTCACCCGGTCATAATATTGACCGAGTTGCCATTCTTTGCTTAATTTAGTAGTTTAAAGGTAATATTACTGAATTTTGTTAGAATTTCTATGAAGTTTTCACCTTACTTTACAATAGTTAAAAGACACAAGCGATAAGGGAGGTGAAATCATGTTTGATGTGGAAATAGTTTAGTAAAATGTTATGATAAGGATGGCGATAAATAATAGACATCAAAGTCACAATAAAATACATTGTTTTCCTGCAGCTCCAGAAAATTCTGACCCAAACCCTTTGAGCTCAAAAAAATGATCGACAGTCCTTTTAATTCATCATGTTCTTATTGTAATGTGCCTGTTCCTGAGCAAACCTGTGTGTGGATCCTGTCAGAATGCTGTTGCTGATGCTGCCGCTGCTTAGGCATGCTCTAGCTTCCTGTTAGTCCTAAGTAACTAAGCAAGCCGTTAGAGCAGTGGTCCTCAACTTGTAGGTTGTGACCCCTTCACAGGGGTCCTAGGACCATCAGAAAAATACAGATATTTACATTACACTTCATAACAGTAGCAAAATTACAAAGTAACAGTGAAAATAGTTTTATGGTTGGGGGTCACCACATGAGGACAGTATGAAAGGGTCACGGCATTAGGAAGGCTGAGGACCACTGCATCAGAAGAGATTATCAGGGACCGGAGAGATGGCTGGGGGGTAGGGGTAGGGGTGGGGTTAAGAACACTGGCTGCTCTGGCTGCCCGTGCCAAGGTCCGGAATTCAATTCCCAGCAACCACATGGTGGCTCACAGCCATCCTCTTCTGGCCTGTACATGCCAGCAGAACATTGTATGCATAATAAATCAGTAATTATTTTAAGAGAGAGAGAGACTGACTAACAGCCCTAAGTGTGTGCTGGTCATAGAGCACAGGCGGTGAGCAGTTCAGGTTTGGGGTCATGCACCAGAGGTTGCCTTTGCTAGCATCGAAAGTCCCTGTCTAATACATCCCATGTGTAGCTCTGTCCTCAATGGGAAGTTATCAGGAACGAAAAGTTCTTTACCTTCTTCAGTGCAGAGCAGACGGCTGGGGCACTCTGTCAATGTGTTTGTGCTTCTAGGTATGCCCAGCGAACCCAAGGAACGGGGAGAACTTAATCACGAGCGGGGAGAACGAAAGGTGTGCAGGTTCAAGCTCGACTGGCTGGGGAACTGCTCTGGAATCGATGATGACTCTTTCGGCTACAAAGAGGGGAAACCCTGCGTCATCATCAAGCTCAACCGAGTTGTGGGCTTCAAACCTAAGGCAAGTGGGGTTTTACAGATGCACTTTGTGGCTTAACTGACGAGACAGGAAGTTTTAAGACACACTCGCTGCTATGTTTGAAGTGCTGTCATTCAGTAGTGTAAGACCAAAACCTTTCTCCTGCATCAAGGGCAGCAATTTCCATCCAAAGTTGCAGACCGAGTGCCACAGCCAAATTTTGGAGTGTCGCCCTGTTTTGAGACAATCTCAGTGTAGTCCAAGCTTATCCAGTGTCTCTGTAGCCAAGGCTGCCCTTCTGGTCACCACCCTTCTAGTCTCATCTCTCCACTGATGGGACTGCGGGTGCCTCACCCACAGCTCTCTGTTCCTGTTCTTAATACTCGGCTCAGTGTCCAGATGAAGTCATTCTCCCACACGAGCGTTTCCTGGCTATGAGGTGTGAATACAGACAAGCTGCTTTTGGTTTGGACTTGAAGGATCAACAAGAATATTTCAGAAATACTCTTGCTGTCTGTTAATCTGAAAAAAAAAATTTCCTAAATGATGATTTCATTACAAAACCCAGAAAATGACACCATCTCTGAACTCATTTTCCATGCAGTTTCTAATAAGCGAACATTACTTGATCACTAAAAATAGCCAATTGCCACTACTGTTTTTGCGAGAAAGTCTTTAGAAGAAGGAAAAGCATTACTGGTGTTGTCTCGGCTCTTCTACATGGTTATTTCATTCTCCTCAGCTCATGAATTAAACGCTTCCATAGCCATGGTTTCTGCGTGAGGTTCCTCTAAAGATGACATGAACACCGCCCAACGTTAGTGGATACATTTTAATTCCGAGGGGAATTGACTGCAAGACATTAAGTTTCCTGGACAAACTCACTTCCTCTCTGAAACCTCTCTCTTTCAGTTTCTACTGTATGCTAATTGATTTCCATAATACTTGTTACCCAAAAGAAAGTCAGTGTAGACAGGAAATGTTTTCTTGTTTTGAGATATGATGTCTCTATGTAGCCCTGGCTGTCCTGGAATTCTGTGGACTCACAAAGATCCATCCACTTGCCTGAATGCTGGGATTAAAGGTGTGTGCTACCAGGCCCAGCAGGAAAGGTTACTCTAAAGAATGTATCCAAAGCTCCTTTACCCTACCAGAGGCAAGAACCAGTAGTGGGTGGCTGGCTGGTTGTCTTGATGGGTCTCTTGCGAATGTTAGTGTACCTTTCAACAGACTCTTAATCTTCCTATGGACAAGCCTATAACCATAGTACCATAGGTAGCAATACTACTCCATGCTTGTATTTGACATTTACATGGCCAGGGTAATCTAGCAGTAGGAGGAATGGGTGTCGGTGTATCTGAAGGAAGCCTTTCTGCTCTCCCAGTCATTGGCTTTTAATGTCACTCAGCACACACTCTTCTTAGTGGTTCCTGTTGCACAGAGGCAAAGGCTAGCCTATTGTGGTTTCTCTTCCTACATCTGGAAGGCCTGTTTTGTGATAGATGCTGACTACTCCTTTTATATTTGGGCTCCAGTTAATCCATTGCTTCTCATTTGTCTCTCCCACCCAAATCGCCAGCCGGTTTAGGAGTGGAATTTTTTGTTAGAGAGTGCAGTAGCTCATTTCAGTCAGTGTACCTGGTTCCTTATCTTCTGAGGGTACGTCGTGGCAACATCTTAGGTCAGTCAGTGTTTTCTAAGTTTTCAAGGCAGGAATATTGGTAGCAGAAAGCCCCCAAAAAGTCAAGTCTAGATGCCCATTCTCTCACATTCTATAAGAAGTAGTGTCAATATGAATCCCTTACTGATGTATAGATCTGTTGGTGTGTGTGCTACGTCCCATGTCCAGGCTCAGACGCAATGCTAACGTGAGTGAGCAAATGACTGCTTTCCAGAAACACATGGTCATCGTCCTTGGGAGATGTGAACCAGGGACGTGGGTGGAGGGCCCTGCATTTCTTGGGAGCAGTCCTTTCCAGGCCGGACTCACAAAGGCCCAGCTCCCCATTGCGGAAGGCGGTGCCACCCTCACCTGCTTTAGGTACCGCTTCACCTCACAGAACAGGAAAGGAAGAGCCTTGGGTGTCAGTGTGATGCCGTCTCCTCAGCAGTCACTGAGTTCTTCTGACTGCGCATGGTCCTCTGAGGCAGGCTTACGTAGGCTAGCATCACACATCCCTGAGTGCTGGGCTGCTTTGTCGCTCCATGGTGGTCACCACACTTGGACACCTACCTTCTTCAAACGAATTAAACAGAATCTTCTAATTGATGAGGGGAATCACTTCCTCACTTTCCTGATATATTTTATTAGTTCAGCAGCTTTTTGTTCACAGTGTCTGTCGGTTTGGCCTACATATCAGTTTTATTTTCCAGGAAAAAAAGATACTTTGTTGACCAATGTGGGTTTCACTTTTAGCCTCCCAAGAATGAGTCCTTGGAGACTTACCCAGCGGCGAAGTATAATCCAAACGTCCTACCTGTTCAGTGTACTGGCAAGGTAAGAATGTGGTCAGGGCTCCCGGGGGTGGGAGGGAAGTGGATGAGACTCCATACAGTTAAAGGGACAGTCTGAATACAAGAAAGTGCTTCCTGGTGTTACTCTGAAAAAAATGAATTGGAACTAGACATAAGTTTGTTTACTGGCACAAGAAATCCAAATATCTGAATTTAATCTAGTGGAATGTGGGTTTATGGACCTGAGAGGTGAGCTAGCCCACAGCATGTGCTAAAAATTCAGGCCAACTTCCTTTTATTGTGGTACCAAGCCAAGAGTCAGATGTAGGATACAGGGACAAACATGCAGACAAATACTGCTGGAGACAATGTCCGTAACGAAGCTGCATCCACCAGACAGTCCAGGGAGTTCCTCTCACCATTGGCCGTATTAGGAGGCCGTGCCAGCTTCGGCAAATACTTGCTTGGCCTTGGTCTCAGTGTCTCCGTTTATGCAGTGAAAGCAGCCCCCTTTAGCGAGTGTTTTTTGGCTGCTCTGGGCAGTGAAATTACTTCCTGTGGGGCCATCCAGTGCTTGGTGGCCCCCACTTCTGAGAGGCTTGAGGTAGGCATGCCATGGGGTGGCTTGTTTTCTTTTCCTCTGGTAATCATTTTGCAGACTGTAGGGGTTGAGAGTCTTGCACTCAAGAACAGGACGAGACCTGTGATGGGTGCCATTAAAATTCAATTACATTCCCTTTCGGTTTCTAGAGAGATGAAGACAAGGATAAAGTCGGAAACATCGATTACTTCGGAATGGGTGGATTTTATGGCTTCCCTCTGCAGTATTACCCCTACTATGGCAAACTCCTGCAGCCCAAGTACCTGCAGCCCCTGCTGGCTGTACAGTTCACCAACCTCACCTTGGACACTGAGATTCGCATTGAGTGTAAGGCATATGGTGAGAACATTGGGTACAGTGAGAAAGACCGTTTTCAGGGACGCTTTGAGGTAAAAATTTTAATTAAGAGCTGATCACGAGCACAAATCTTTCCCACTAGTCATTTAATAAGTTAAAAAAGATACACAAACCTACTAGTCTTGAACAAACTGTCATACGTATGGGACCTACACTTAATCTCTATGCTTTACACTAGCTTCCGCATTTAATAGGTTAGAATGTAAATTTAAAGTGTAGCAATAGCAACAAAATATTTATTCTACTGTAAATGACAAAAGAAAAATAAAAATTGAGCCTTGGGACGTGCCCATTTTTACTGTAAATTAGATTCCATAACTGACTTGTAGTGAGCCGTGCTCTGGCCCCTAAGTATTGCTGCCTCGTCTGTTTTATTTAGTGTACAGTACTATAGGTGCGCGCTCTGGTCATTTTTCAAGCCATGTTTTATCATATGTTTTCTACTTTACGTGAGCAAGGTTTGCTGTCCAAGGTGTAAATATTCAATGGGAATAAAACTGGCATGGTACTTTTTCCTTTTCTTTCTTATTTTTTTTGGCTCTGAAATTTCAAAGATAATGGCCCATCGATGAGCATTTTTAACACACTCCATAGTCTTTTCCCTGTGGTATCAGGTCTTTATTTTTATCTCTATTTCCTGGGGCTGGGGGCGGGGGTGGGCTGTCATGGGGGAACTGCCCTTTAAGTTTTAAGTGACACTGCAGGAAAACAAAGGTGGTGGGCTGTGCTGTGCTCCGGGCTGTGCTGTGCTCCGGGCTGTGCTGTGCTCCGGGCTGTGCTGTGCTCCGGGCTGTGCTGTGCTCCGGGCTGGATGCTGTCCGCCATCTTTCCCCTGTCCTCCAGTGTGTTCTGAAGCTGTGTCAGGTCTGGGTCTGCCCATCACCTTGGCTAGTGATGGGGCTCATTCATTTGCTTTGTCCGTTTTCTTTTCCTTCTTTCTTTCTCTGGAGGCATCATGTGCTGGTGCTGTGTCTTTATGAATGTTTTAACCATTTTCATGGTGGAAGAATTTTATATTTATGCAGTTGTACAATTTTATTTTTTTCTGCAAGAAAAAGTGTAATGTATGAAATAAACCAAAGTCACTTGTTTGAAAATAAAATCTTTATTTTGAACTTTATAAAAAGCAATGCAGTACCCCATAGACTGGTGTTAAATGTTGTCTACAGTGCAAACCCATGTTCTAACATATGTAATAATTGCCAGGAGTACAGTGCTCTTGTTGATCTTGTGTCAGTCAGGTTAAAACAACGGACAATAAAAGAATGAACACATTCCTCACGTGTGTGACTCGCTTGTCTTGAGTGTCTCTGTCTGTGCCGTCTTTACTCTCTGTATTGTTAATTATCCAAGATCTTGAAGAAATACTGGACCTGAAAGGCAAGCACAGGCTGCCATTAGCTGCCACGCAGGTCTGAGCTCGTCCACCTGCCACCTGCTCAGAGTTTGATAGGATGCACACCTCTTCCAAAGGGATGACTGAGTTAGCAAGAGGCAGAAGCCAGTAACCCTGAAGCTCGTTTAGAAGGGTTTGCAGTGCTGTTCCACTCCATATGGAACACAGGGAATCTTGCCTCCTGCAACAATAACCACAGCTCCACAAAGTGTGTTCACTGAATGTTTCTAGTAGCTAAGTTAAAAAACAAAGATGATGTTAGGTTTGAGACTCAGTCAATGAAAAAGCTTGCATCTTGCTTTGATTCAGGTTTTAGCCCAGGTATTATTTAACCTTGTTGAAAATTTATTCTTAGTGTAAGAAAAGAAAAAAGAAAAAAGTTAACTTCCTGAGCATTTTTTTCTGGTATGATGGAGTTTTAAGATTTTTGTATTGCCAACATGGAGACATGCAAATTAAAACGATGGTGTCAAGTGACAATGGAAACCGTTCAGAAGGCCTGGGTAGCCACAGCTCAACAGCCCTTCCTTCCTGCTGCCGGGCTAGTCCTAAGAACTCAGGTCCATGCCAGCTGTAGAGCTAATTCACAAATCCCAGGTTAGTTTCCACCCACTGCTCCATACTAAAAATCCTGCTTTTCTCTAGGTGTGGCTGTGCACACTGGTGATCCCCAGACTCAGGAGGCAGAACCAGACTTTCCTGTCATTCTTACAGGAATTCTCTTAAATTATTGGGAACTGGCAAAACTCATAGATGGTATTCTCAATATAAAAGTTGGTTTCTCAAAAAGCCACACGTTTATGGGAACAGAAGGTGTCACTCCTAAAGCAGATGATTTATTTTATTGACACAGCTCTCATTTCTGAGGTTGAGACAGGGTCTCACTATGTAGCCTTGGTTGGTGTCTTAGGGTTTCTATTGCTGTGAAGAGAGACACCATGACCATAGCAACTCATATAAAGAAAAAAAAAAACCATTTAACTGGGATGGCGTGCTTACAGTTTCAGAGGTTTAGTCCTTTATCATCATGGCCTGACAAGGCAGCATGAGGGCAGACATAGCACTGGAGCTGATTGGCAGGCAACAGGAAGTGAACTGAGACACTGGGTGTGGCTTGAGCAAATATGAGACCTCAAAGCCTGCCTCCACAGTGACAACAGTGACACTTCCTCCAACAAGGTCACACCCACTCCAACAAAGCCACACCTCCTAACAGTCCATTTTCTTTCAAAGCACTAGAGCTCAGTGTGTAGACCCAGCTGAATTGAGCTCACAGATCTGGCTGCCTCTGCCCATGCTAGGATTAGAGGTGTGTGCCACCATGCCTCGATAGAGCTCTTTCTTAGTGAATGTTTGTGATGTTTGTGAATAAGGAGAGTGGAGTGGGCTCTTCAGATCTCAGGAGAGGAAAGACATTTAAATTGGAGAGCAAAAAGTTTTGAAGCCATTGAAAGGTCACAGCCGTGGGACAAAACCTGCTGGTCTCACAGATCCTGTCCCTCCCCAACGCTCTTGAACTACTGTACACGCACACACCAATCATTCTCTACCTAGTACCTTCCTTCAAGGTTTTCTCCAAATCTTGTTTCTCCTAAGCTCTCCAGGCCGTGCCAGCGCATCCCTCCCAGGATCCTCAGGACAGTACCAGCGTGGAGCCTGGGGAATGCAGTCTGCATCTGACGTAACACACACCTGACCGCTGACTATGTACCTGCTTTGTCAAGCTTCCTTGGGCTAGAACTGGGCCAAGCATACAAAACACAGGCCATCTCTCTCTGCACTGACATGGGCATGAAATGCTTGCACACTCATGGCATTTTTGCTCTGTACATTCATTGTGGATTTTTTGTGTGTACGCATTTGTGTATTCCAGCTACTTCTTGGCAAGTGTATGTAGAGAGAGCCAGTTACCTCTAGGATGATTTTTATCCTGTTCATATAAATCCAGCCTGTCAAACACACAGACTACTAAGGGAACGAGGTTTTCAAAGGCAGAGTTAACCTAAGGCTGGCATTGGGATAATTGAGGAGAGGGTTCTCTTTGCATCTGGCATGGCCCTTGTGTTAGCATACCCTAATCCCAGGTTAGTAATAATTGGAGATTATTACTCCATAACAGTAATCCATGGGCTCAGTCTCAGTGAGTATTATCTAGCTAGAATTTAATGATCTTTATTTTCATTGTATTGATTAGCTTCGGTTAAGAACAAGGAAAGCAGTTTTCCATCTATGTCCTTAAACATTTGTATAAAGTAATAAATACATTTCAAAGAAAGTGGTACAAAAATCTCAAGTAGCAGTTAACTATGGCAGAAATTGCAAAAGTGAAAATGGTTGTATAAAAGTACAGTGTAACAGAAGCCAGTGTTTCGGTTGTGTACCTGTTCAGGCAGAACTGAATTTGAACCCCACTGCTTCTAGAACAATAGTGTACCCTGTCTGCTCCAGCCGTACTTCTTACCAGATGGAGCTGTCCCAACTCTAAATTAAGAATGTTATCAGTGATCCAAAAGTTCAGTGATCAGAACCTTTCAAAACCCAGCAACAGCTCAAACTGGCTCTTAAAGGGGCCACACCTCCATTCTATGAATATATTCCTATAGTAGGATCAAATGAGGTACTTCAAAGTCCAGGACTGGAGACTCGCTGCATACAGAAAAGGACTACCCAAAGACTGTTCAAGAACACTTCCAGACAAGGAAAAGAGACCTGGCCTTCAAATTCAACAGAGAAACCTGGTTCACTCTCTTCTGTAAGGGGCTACCATCAACCACACATAGTACTTTAAATCCTGGGCTCCACATTGTGGGACAGAAGGGAGAAATAACCCACTGGTGGCACCCATTAGCACCATGTCCTACCCAGTGACACCTATAGGTATGGCACAAGGACAGTATCCCGGCTCATTTTCCTCTGGGACTAGAGTCCATTCTGAGGGGCTGACTCCAGAGAACCCAGACATTTCATTTCATTACCAGTGAATTCTGTGTTCTCAGCATCATATTGTAATGCAACTATAACATCTACAGCTTGCTCCACCACAGCTCTGCATAAATGTGGATCTGCAGGGTCAGGAGTCCTACAGGCAGCCTGTTATTTCCAAGTGTTTGCTCCATAGGAGCCATGGAGGAGGTAGCATGGATAATCCGATACCCAGGCATGGTGCCTGATACAGTTTTACTGGGTCTATCTTTTGGGTTATGTGTTTTAGATTTGATTTCATTCCCATGACTGGAACATTTTACCTGCCAATGCCCTTTGTTGTCTGTAACTGTTAGAGGAATCAATAGTCATTAAATTAGTAGGTATTATGGGGCTCAGACCAGCTCTGAAGGAAGGGGACACAAGGACTAGTTTTGATAAAAAAGTGGGGATCAGCATTGGCTAATCAGCTTCGGCCCAGGCCTGGGAAGTTCATCCAAGGGAGCCTCTGGCTGGGGGAAGAGACATTTGGTGTTTGAACTAGAGAAAATGAAAAACATAAGAAAGTTCATGACTACCACGACCATTGCCTAGAGCTGGCCTTGCCTTTCTTTCCTCTGCAGATTTCTTTGGGGTCTTGTACTGTACTGAGGACTGACTACTTGGAGAGGGGCATCTCCAGATGCATGTGGTCCCCGTTTTCCTTTTAGACTCTGAGTCGGAAATGGCTTGTTTCCATTTACGCATGCCTCCTTTCCTCTTGCCAGTCACTCACTTGACTAAGACACTGTGCACACGACCTCCACAATAATTTCAAGATGGGGAAGACATGATCTTCAGAGAGTTCAAAGGTCTGGGAAGAGGAAAACCCATGGGATAGCATAAAACCGCAATGGTGCAGGGACAGAAAGGGGAGTGGCCATCCGTGGGAACAAAACACCTCACGAGAAGGGTTAACATTTAACTTCAGGTTTAAGGACAAATTCCACCTGACACCAAAATTCAGCTTGACAAACAACTGCTATGCCAAAGGACAGTGACACCCCGCTGAGCACAGCCAATGGACGGTGACGCCCTGCTGAGCACAGCCATTTGAAGGCTGACTTGTCTCAATCTTAGACTTAAACAGGCAACAGCCTATGGCTAGGCTACCCTCAGTGCTCTGTCCTGGTGGGTCTCACCCCATCAACTAGTTCTATCTCCTCATGACAAACTGGCTCTCAGGTCGGGTGACCTTTCCCTACAAGAGGATGGGGAACTGGCTGAGTTGTCAGCAAAGGGCCTTGAGCCCAGTCTTTTCCCTTAAGGCCCAGCTTCTGGGCACCAGTCTCCGCATTCATACAGTTGGTGACCGTACCAGAGGCATAAACAATGCTGTGTTTGTTAACAGTAGAGTTTAAATACATGTAACTGTTCTGTAAGAGGTTCAGGCACAAGCTTCAACAAAAGCTCCAGAGGGTCTGTGGAGCTTGCCCAAGCGTGGTGACCAGTGAAGACGGCTGAGAAACTACTGCTCCCCGCACCGGGATGGAACTCACAGCACAGGGATCTGGCCCTAAGCCACGGCTCACCAACCCTGCCTCCCTCACAGTCTGGCCTCCCTCTGCCCAAGACTCTTCTTGGGCCTTTTCACTAAAGATGAATGCAGGAGTCTATTTTCAAATACTTCTTAATTTTAGGTTGAGCAGCAGGAAGATTTGGAGTCATTTTAAGTCTCTTGATTTTTAAAACAGGATATTCAATGTTTAGGAATTTTTCTCAAATGTTTGGGGATTATGTATCCCACTGTTGTGAGTTCCCGCACCAGAACGGAGTATGTGCTTGCGAACAGGCAGATTTTCAGATGAAATCTAGTCAGCTTGAATTTGACAGAGGTACAGTTTTGATATGTTTCCAGTAATATGATAGTGAGGTTTATTTTTATTTATTTGTTTGTTTTTTTCAAGACAAGGTTTCTCTGTGTAGCCCTGGCTGCCCTGGAACTCACTTTGTAGACCAGGCTGGCCTCCAACCCAAAGATCCGCCTGCCCCTGCCTCCCAAGTGCTACGATTAATGGCGTATGCCACCACTGTCCAGTGTCACTGGGTTTTAAATACAGTCATACTTTTGATAGAGAACCAACTTTGACATCTTGTGGGCTCCCAAAGTCGGCTCTGGCTTCATGGGCTATCACAGAGGGTCCATGGTTCAACACTGTGTCACTGTTTAGAATTTCTTAATGGATTGTGACCACAGGCCCACATTTTTATTTTGCACTAGTTTTATATCACACCAAGGGGTGGATGTATTAATTACCTATGCTGGGAGGACAATGTGACTGAAGGAGTTGCTTTTAAAATAAGCAATGAGCAGGGGCATCATGGTATACTCCTCTAATCCCAGCATATTGGGGACCGAGGCAGGCAGAGCTCCATGAGTTTCATGTTAGTCTGGTCTACACAGACTTTCAAAACAGCCCAGGTACACAGTGAGACCCTGTTGCAAAACAAAACAAATAAATAAAAATAAAAAATAAAATAATCAGGCTAGCATTGTGGCACAGGCTTTTAATCCCAGCACTCAGGAGGCAGAGGCAGGTGGATCTCTTGAGTTTGAGGTCAGCCGGGTCTACAGAGTGAGTTCCAAAACAGCCAGGGCTACACAGAGAAACTGTTTCAAAAAAAGGAAAAAAAAACCCAAAGGAAAAAATAATAAAAGATAAAATAAACAATGGAGTCAGGCAGGTCTGTGGAGCTGAGGGGGAGGTGGAGTAAGCCAGGGGGCTGCCGGGCTCTTTGGGGTGGATTCCTGGACCTGAGCTGGCACCTTGCACACAGCCCTGAGCAGGGATGAGGAGGACGACTCTGTGCTGGTGGAGGGGGCTCCAGCAGACAGATGTGTGGGAGCGTTGGATACTTCCTGTGTGGACGCTGCCCTTCTCTTTCTTCCCTCAGCCACAATGGACAGTTGTGAGGAAGGGGAGATGGCTGTAGGGAGCCTGGAGCTTCCTGATGAAGAGGCTCAGAGGAAACTTTCAAAGCTGATTAAGGAGACAAAAACCTGCTCTACCTACCGCAGCCAAGCGCTCTACCAGAGTCTAAGAGAAACAAACAAGTACCTGCTTCCTGTAGGTACAGAGGCTGTAGTGGGCACATCTGAGGACAAGTGAATGTAATGACCCATTCCCCTAATTCTGCAAACCCTGTGTCCTCAGAGCTCTTCTGAATCCTCCCCTGCTGCTCATCAGTGAGACCCACTCCTCACAGACACAGGGGCTTTCCTCTTCATGGGAAGCATGAACATTCTCTCTTTAAATATCTGAGACACAGGTGTCCTTTTTAAAGTTCATACTAAAGTCATGTACAGGCCTCCTTATGTGGCCTCTTCTCTTTAAAAGAAAGGTAGTTTTGTCTCTCTCTCCAGTATTTCAAAAATTAAAACCTAAAAGTATGATGTCACTTCTGTTCGCTTCTCCCAACCCCAGCAGTGTTAAAAAGTATTCTCCAAGACTTAATCACACAGTTCAGCATGAGCCACTGATCACTTTCGACACTTATCTTAAAATGTACTAATTTTAAAATTTATCTTAAGACGATTCTGGCTACACACTAAGTATCTTACCAGGTTATTCCACCTTTAACAAGCTTGTTAAGGGTTCACTGCAGCGTCTATGTCCCGTTCACAGTCCTTCACGAAGGGAAGTCAGGGCAGCAACCTGAAGCAGGAGCTGGTGCAGAGACCACGGAGGAGTGCTTGCTCCTCACGGCTCACTCAGCCTGGTTTCTTACAGCACTACCAGCCCAGGGATGACACACAGGGAGCTGATCCTCCCAACCCCCATCCATCACTAACTAAGAAAATGAAGCACAGGCTTGCCCAGAGGCCACTCGGATGGAGGTGTTTTCTCAGGGCAGTTCCCTCTTCCCAAATGGCTCTAGTCTGTGAAGCTGACATGGGACTGGCCAGCACGGCAAGCATCCATTCACCATGGTGGAACTGGACAGCACACTGTCTCACTCCTTGCTCACTACAGCCTACTAGAACCAGAACGTGCTTGTTTCTGGTCAAGCTTCCTTTCATGAGGCCCCAAAGCAGACTAGGGTCTCTGCACCCAGAATGTCCTTTCAAAGAGACACAATTCCTTTAGGGTAAACACAGCTCATCCATTCTGAGCACGTCGCAGGGCAGACCATAAATATGGGATGGGTAAGCACCCACAGCACACATTTGCTAATCTTTTCACACTTTTATCACCTGCTCTTTCTCCGAGTTGGCTACACATTAAATGGAAGCTTAACACACAATCTCCCTTCCTGCCTTCTACCATTTACATCGCTAGAACAGTAACAGACTCATAGGAAGGAAGGCAGAGGGAACGGATTTGGCCTCTACGGCCACAGCTGGGTGGTGACGAACAATACAGGCAGTAAAGAACCAGGGAGTCCTCCAGGGGAGGAAGACATGACCGGCCCCACTCCTGCTCTCGTCTGTGATACAGGGTTTGAACTGGGTCCTCCTCATATAAATGAGGCAAGGGCTCCACCAATGAGCTACATCCAGACCATTTACATGTTTTCTTTTGAGAAAGAGTCTTTTGAAGTTGCTCAAGCTGGCTCTGAACTTGGCCTCCAGAGGAGTGGCTGCCATTACAATAGGTCCCTGTCACCACGCCTCAATAAAATGTCTATTGTAAGTTAATCTTGATTTCTTATTAAACAAGAAGAATATTTGTGAGTCACAGATCACTCCACGGTGCTCTGATTTCCTGGAATGGCACAAAACGTGAGTTGTTCAAGTCTGCCAGTTTGAGGTTTCACCTAGCATAGCAGACAGCTTTATTCTGAAAGCTCGAACTCCTGAAGATTCCCCATAAATCTGGACAAGCTACTCCAACCAAAGTTTAACATCTTTCTTTTAAAAATTTATTACAGAAAAATAATACCACAGGCCAAAACAGAAACAAGTGGATTAAAGTAGAGCCGACTGTTGTAGGTTATGTGATGGAGTTAAGGAATGTTTAGAACAGGGAGAGACTCCATGGTTCCCCTTCTGGGACTTCACCCCACAGAAAAGACGACAGTGTTTCTGGGTCATAGAAGTGACGGCAGCGAGGTCTTCACTTCTGTAAAAATAACTATGGCTAGCTGTGGGGGGGGATAGAGAAGCACACGGCCTCTATTATAAGTGAGCAGACACATTTGTGACCGACGTCATGTAAGCAAATATTCTTAGGCAGAGCTTTCCAGAAGGCTCCTTAAATGGAAGTATAGCCAATGGGTTGTATTCTTGTATCTTTTGTCCTCAAGTTCTTTCTGCCGGGAATGAACACAGGGTGCTGGAGCCACAGCAGCCACTAGGGAACGCAGAGGCAGTAACAGGGGAAAGCTAAGATCAATGAAGGATGAATGCCTGAGCTACTGAACCAGCGCCAGCTCTGCCTGCTTCCTGACTTCTCTTTCATGTCAAGAAAGTCTGCAGTTTGTTCTACTTCTGGCATCTCTGACTCTCGGGCGAATCCAAGAGGACATAAGTAACAAGCAGAGCAACAGGGCTAAGGACTGCGTCTGAAGTCTTCGTGGAGTTCAGCATCTCAGCGTACTCAGCGGCCACAGCTACCACCTCTGTACACCGTTCAGGAAGCTGAGGTCAGGTCTCAATATCAAGTAAGGAGTGAGCTGTGCTTCAAGGCCGGGGACCTCATTCTGATTGTAATCCATTTGCTGGCACCAGCGGGGCCTGTGCCAACTTTCCTCTTACGCTAAGCATATGCCACCACTTTTGACATCTCTACCACAGACACCGACACCATGCCAGAATCATGTGGAAACAACAAACCCATCAGACAGTTGCAGACCAAAGGCTGCCCTGTGTGGGGGTCAGAATGCCTTGACTGTCCTTGTACTGCATCAGCTCAAGAATTTCCGCCTGGCTTTATTCTCCATAAAGTCCAAGGTGAGTTCTTGCCTCATCAAGTTCTTTAAACCCCACATTCCCGGGATAATTAATACTGATCTTCAACTCACATGGATCTAGCATCACTGAAGGGACAAGCTCCTCGGGGCATGTCTGTGAGGGAGGTGGAGAAAACACCCACCCTAAATCTGAGTGGCATTATTCCATGGCTCGGTTCTGATGGAATAAAGAGGAGAGTGATCGTCACTCACTGCTGCCTGACTACTGATGTGCACGAACCTGCTTCCCGCTCCTGCCGCCACAACCGCCCCACCTTGAGGGACTGCACCCTCTTTTCTTGAGGTTGCTTTTGCCAAGATTATTGTCACAGCATGAGAACAGCAGCTCAGCCAGCCATGATAAAGAGAGTCCATCTGTCCCATTCACTGGTGTTCTCCAGCGTGGGTAGCCTGCCTGGGAAGGGGGACTGAAGCGGGACACCTGGTGACCGAGAGGACCCCCCAAAGGTGCTCTGTCTCCTCAGGAATGGTCCAGAGATGGATTCTGACCATAAATGCCCCTTCCCCATCCCCTTTATCATAACTGTTAACGTAATGGCATGCACACATTGATGGATCTCACACAAATATGCTTCAATCAATCATAACGTTACAGTAAATTTAAAGAAAAGTTTGAGATACGGGTACTATGGCGAAGCGGAAAAACAGTTGGTTGAATAGTGTGAATTGGACAAAATCCAGAAACACAGAAATTAAGAAATGATGGAAACCTGAATGTTGTGCAGCCCTACCATTTGATCAGTTTCTCCTTTTTATACGTTTTCTATCCCCCAAAGTTGATAAATGGAAGAAGGCACTTGAGTTTAACATTTTCACTCTACTGAGATCAATACTAGAATTAAGGAAAATTAGAGGAAAAGGAAAAATACTTTATGATAATTATAAAAGCTTGTATCAACTTAGAGAAAGTTTATGCCACATTTTCTTCCTTCATAACATTTTCCTTACATACTACTGTGTTTGGTTCTATGTTACACACTAAGACTACAACTAATCAAACAATAGGCAAGGATCCAGCTTTCATGGTATTTACAGTCTAGTAAGAAACCAAAAACTAAGCATCAGCAATAATGTTTTTGAAATCTCTAATACATGCTATTAATGCTTTCACAAATACACTGAAAACTTGGCTGCAGCCTCTGTGTACTAGGAAGATATACTGAGATGAGTAGCCAAGGAAAACTGAAGAAACTAGAAATTCACAGACCTTTGAAAAGTTAGGAGCAGGACCAAAGCAAACCGGCACCAGAGTACATGCATTCAAGTCAGGGAGACTGGCGATGAGCACCCCAGAATGTGCACGAACTGCGTGATCAAGAGAGCGTGCGGTGGAGCAACAATGGATAAAATGGCATCACAACCGTAAGAGAGAAAACCCAGACGGAGGAGCGAGACCGGAGTCAGTGGGATGAGAGCCCGACTGCACAGCGAAGGAGTCTGGACTGGAGTGTGAACGAAACAGAAAGGTTTAAGGAGACTGACATAATCTAGTCTGAGCTTCTGGCTGCGGCAGGATGGCAGAAACTGACCAAGCTGGCCAGCAGACTAATAAAATAAGGGAGCTCTAAGCTTCTGATTATCTTCCGCCGCCTTCCTAGGTCTCGCAGGCCATATCACAGCCTCCGTCCACATCATAGCTCTTCCCGGACACTGTGCCCATCCTCGCCTTCCTGCTCTGACCAGCTCTACCTTAAGCCAGCAACTAGCCAATGGAAAAGGAACAGAACGAAGGACTACCAGACTTCTCCTGAGCCAAGAAACACTGTGGTTCACACAATCTCTGCAGCTCTCTCAGGTCTGCCAAGGTAGGAAGGAAACAGCTGCCGACCTACCCACACGAGCTGGTGTGCTCTAACATTTTCCCTTGCAAAACCAGGCAGTCGGCCACATTTGGCCAATGGGCTGGAGCCTGCCAGCCCCTTATCTAAATCAGTTTATGTTGAATTAGCACAGATTCCCAAGCTGTTGACAACATACGAAATTTCCCATTCACTGAACAGGGAAATCAAAGAGACTATACACAGGAGGAGATATTTTGTTGCAAGGTTCACTTGCCTTCATATTTATTAACAAAACTTTAAAAGTTATTGCTAAGAAATAACTCTCAGAAGCTAATTTTAGTGTAAAAATTATTGATGGTTCTTAGCTAATGAACTCAAATGTATATTTTTGTCAAATGTGTATCCGGTACTTAACAGATACCGAGGCTAATGCTAGCTGAACCAAAAGGGATAAAAATTTACCTAGCAATATTAGCATGCTGTATAGTTTTTTACTTTAAAAAAGTTTCCCCATTCTTTTTAAAAATTTTATTTATTTATTTATTGTGTGGGTATGCATGTGTCATGGGATCCTGTGGAGGTCAGAGGACCATTTGGGAGAGTCTGCCCTTCCCTTTCACCATGGGAGTCCGAGGGGTTGAACTCAGGTCATCGGGCTTGATGACAAGTGACTTTACCCTCTGAGCCATCTTTCTGTCCCCACCATCTAGCTTGATCATTTAGTTTCATTTATTTATGTGTCCTTACAATATAATTGTGTGAATAGAAAAGAAACCCCAAACCCAATTTGATTTCATTTATTACACAATCACATCAACTACAGCTTAGAGAGAACAAGGACAGAGACCACGGCATTAGCGGAACTAATGCTCTGCTCTGCTCTTCGTCTAATAGTTGAGTTTTAAACACTGATTTGAGGGAACAGACTCTGTCTACCTCACAGAGTTCATCTATTGCAATCGTACAAGTTCTTTTCACTAATATAACTGAACTATTAGTATTCTAAAAAAATCTCTTACTCTTTATGAAGTGATTCAAGCTCATTTGCTCATTTAGATTTGTACTGAAAAACCACTCAGTGTTTAGTATGTAGCCCATGGCAACTCCCTTCTACCTCTGCATTTTTCTCTTCCTTTTTGGCAAACTGTGCCTGACAGCTACTGTCTAAGATGATGCCTGTGAGTTACAACCTTCTTATCGGTGGCCTGGATGGTCCTTTCCTCTTCATCTGGGCTACCTCTGGACTTAGCTTGAGCAGAACAGTGGAAGAGCGATAGCTTCCATTCTAGGTCTAAGCCCTAAGAGGCCGAGCAGCTTCCGCCCTTGGCAGTCCTAGAGACTGCTGGGGAAGGAATGTGGCTTCCTTGTCGAAGAGTCAACCGTGTGGAGAAGCTCTGAGCTTACATGGAGAGAGCAGAATCTTGGCTGCCTCTACTAAGCTCCTTGTGTCCTCCTCCACTCCTCAAACCCATGCGAAGGAGCCATCTGGAACATTCCATCCCAGCTGAGCATGTAGGGGACTGCAGCCCCAGCCAGCAGTGCACAAGCAAACAGGCCCAGACTGGAACACTGGTCATTCACATCTTATAAAACCATTTTGAGGATTTAATTAGATACATGCAAAATAATGTGCCTCACACAGTAATTGGCACATGAAAAGTGCTGAAAAATATTTCATTTTTTACTTAAGTTAAAATTTATCCTTAAATGATACATTAAGCATAAAATGTGCTAATGGGGTGTAATGTACTGTTTTGACAAGTGTATACATTGTATAATGTTTAAATCAGGTTTAACATATTTATCTTTTCAAAAATATATATTTCTTTATAATAAAGTTTCAAAATACTTCTTCCTGGCGATCGTTATTGTATTCTGTGAGGGAAAGGGTCATTATGTTGCTTTGGCTGGCCTAGAATTCAGGTTGGCCTCTAACTCAGAGAGACCTGCCTGCCTCTGCCTCCCAAGTGCTGGGACTAAAAGCTAGTGCCACCAGGCCTGGTCATTCTCTTAGTGGTTTAAAATGTACAATACATTAGTGCTGTCTATGGCTACTGACTATGATAGTACAGCAGAACCTCTTCCTTCCATCTAACCACAACTTAGTACCAATGATCAAATTCGTTCCATCTTCCCTTTTCTCCCCTTCTCCTTAGCCTCTGTGATACCATGTTGAATATTCTCAGTCCTGCGAGATCAGCTCTGTCAGACTTCACATAGAGGTAATCGTTCAGCACTTGTCTTTTCATGTCTAACTTATCTACAGTTCCATCCCTGTTTCAAATGACAGGAGCTCATTCGTTTTAAAGACCAAAAGAGCCTACAATGAGGTGCCATATCAGTCCAGTCAGAATGACCATTATTTAAAGACCAAGGATAACAAACGTTGGCAAAGTTCTGGAGAACGGAGGTTCTTTGCACACTGTTGGGAAGGTGAAAATTAGTACAGCCATGTGTGGAAAACAGTGTGGAAGTCCTTAACCAAAGCAAGTATCATCTAATACAGCGATCTCACCAGTGAATATACAACCACAGACATGAAACCGCAAGCTAAAGAGACGTCCACACTCTCATGCTCACGACAGCGCTAGTCACAACTTGATGGAGGACTCTCATTGGCTAATAAAGAAACTGCCTGGCTCATTTGATTGGCCAGCCCTTAGGTGGGTGGAGTAGACAGAACAGAATGCTGGGAAGGGAAGTTAATAAATCGCCATGCCTCGCCTCTCTGGGGCAGACCGCAGTGCCTCTCCTCAGGGAGAGAGATGCGATGAAGCCAGCCACCAGGTCAGACATGCTTGAATCTTTCTTGGTAAGACACCATTTTGTGGTGTTACACAGATTATTCGATATGGGTTAGTCAAGATGTGAGTAAGAGGCTGAAACTAATGGAGCAGGCAGTGTTTAAAAGAATACAATTTCTGTGTTGATATTTCGTGTGTAAAGCTAGCACTGCGGGAGCCAGGGCCGCAGGAACACAGCCCGTCTGCCCCTCACTACAACAACTTGCCTGTCCATCCATGAGAAACAGATAGGGAAAACGTGGCGCACATTCATAGTGAATTCTATTTCATTCTCCTTCAGCCGAAAAACTTGGAAGACCTGAAGGCATGTGCTCAGGTGCATTTTTAGTTCTCTTTGTCCTGCAGCAACCCTGATTCTCAGTTGGGCCCTGTCTCTGACCAATAATTACTGTGATGTCTACTGTGGGATCCTGTAATGGGCTGGATTATGGGCCTCTCACCTCCTCTCAAAGTTCATTTTCTGAAGTGCTGACCCCTAGCACTTCGCAGTGCGATGGCTTTTGGAGACGAGGTCATTATAGACGTGACTAAGATGCCTCCTCCGGTAAGGTGGGCCTTATTGTAATGGGATGCGGGTGTGATGCTATGGAAAGGCCGAGACACAGCCTCGTTCGGAGGAAGACTGTGTGACCGGGGCCATCTGCTGGCACTTTAAAGAGACAGCTTCTAACAAAGGGTGCTGGTAAATCTGGATGTTCACACATGTGAGATGATACCAAGTTCTATTTCTCACTCCTATTATAATCTCCTCCAAATGGGTCAAGAAGCTGAAGCTTTAAAAGTGAAGAAGGAAAGTAGGGACACTGATATTATCAGGATATCGACACAGGCAAATACTTTCTGAATAAGCTCTCGTTGTCCAGGAAATGGCACTAACACTGACGGATGGAATAAAAAAAAGCTTCTGTATAGCATAGGAGGCAACCAAAGGAAGAAAGGCTATAGAACGAGAGAAAATCTTTGCCAGCTATACATCTGACAGAGGATTTATACCTAAAATGTATAAAGAACTAAAAAGCACTAAACACTAAAACTACGAACAACTCAGTCAATAAACATTCAACATCATTAACTACCAGAGACCTGAAATGAAATCTACACTGAGATTCCACCTCATCATAGTAAGCACAACATTCATGGAGAAAACAAATAACAAAATGCTGATCCAGATGCAGACAACTCGTGTTGTAGGAAGCCGCTTGTTTGTTCCCAGCTGCTCAGTCCCAAAATAACCACACAAAAACCATATTAATTAAATCACTGCTTGGCCCATTAGCTCTAGCTTCTTACTGGATAACTCTTGCATCTTAATTTAACCCATGTCTATTAATCTGTGTATCGCCACATGACTATGGATTACTGGCAAGGTTCTGTCCGGCATCTGTCTCGAGCAGCAGCAGCTATATGGCTTCTCACTGACTCCGCCTTCTCCCAGCATTCAGTTTAGTTTTCTCTGACTCCCTCTATTCTGCCCTGCACAGGCCTAAGACAGTCCTTTCTTAACCAATGATATTTCATAGCATACAGAGGGAAATCCCACATCAAACTTGTATACACTGGCTCATAGGAATGTGAGTTACCCCAGCCACGCTGGTGGTCAGTAAGGCGGCTCCTCCCAACCCAGAAAGCAGACTTCTCAAATGATCCAGCTACATACCTCCTCGGGGATTTACTGAAAGGAATCTTAAGAAAACATATCACAGATATCCTCGCACATCAATGCTTACCATATACAATGACTAAATTACAGAACCAACCTAGGTGTCCCCAACAGAGGAGTGGATAACGAAACTGTGGTTTTATATATGTGATGGAATTTTTTCCCGGTGGTAAGAATACAGTTAGGTTGTTTGCAGAAAATTGGATGCAACTGCAGAAAATCAAGTTAAGTGAATCAAGTCAGTCTGAGAGACAATACTGCTCTCATTTGTGTGGTCCAGACTTACAGGGACATAAAATCACAAGTACAGATGGCATCAGAGTAGAAGCCAAATTACCTGGGGTACAAAGGGGACTGACAGGAGCTAGGAGAAGAAAGAAAGGGGGCGCAGCAGGGTATGTAGAGAACATTCTCAAAGCATAGTATATATTTCCATGATAATAGCTTTATGTAACCTTGTATAATAAAAATTTTAAAATGAAAAAATAAGTAAATCAGCTGGGCGGTGGTGGCGCACGCCTTTAATCCCAGCACTCGGGAGGCAGAGTCAGGCGGATCTCTGTGAGTTCGAGGCCAGCCTGGTCTACAAGAGCTAGCTCCAGGACAGGCTCTAAAGCTGCAGAGAAACCCTGTCTCGAAAAAACAAAACAAAACAAAACAAAAAAAACAAAAAAAAGAAAAAATAAGTAAATCAACAGCTTGATCTTGGATTCCTAGCTTCCAGGTTGGCAAGAAAATAACTTTCTGCTGACTGCTACCCAGTCTATGTAGTTAGTCATGACAGCCATCGTAAAGGAACCCAGTTGCCATGGGAACGACGAAAGGAAACAAGAGACACTGCTGAAATGTGGCTGGCAAAGAAAATAAAAAGGAAACACTGCACTGATAATTTAGTTTCAGAGGCGCCAAAGAAGAAAACCCCAGAAGGAGCAGGACTCAGCACGTAGGGAGCCAGGCTAATGATGGTAGGAGAGAAACAGGTAAGATGTTCACATGTGGACATGGAAAATCAGAAAAATGTAACACTTCTAACCAAGTGAATGGCCTATATTGGTAATCTAAGACCTTGAGATGCTGAGACAGGAGGATTTTTTTTTCAAGACAGGCTTCTCTGTAGCTTTGGAGACTGTCCTGGAACTAGCTCTGTAGACCAACCAGGCTGGCCTTGAACTCACAGAGATCCTCCTGCCTCTGCCTCCTTAAAAGCGTGCACCACCACCGTCCAGCTAGGCAGGAAGATTTTTAAGTTCTAGGCCAGAGTGGTCTACACAATGAGACTCTAGCCTCAAAGAAAAATAAATCAGTAAATAAATAAAAATAGAGTTAACACTTCTAAAGCAATGCAGAAAGACAGCAGACACTAACATCAGACCCTTAATCTTTTGAAAAGTTTTAAACTATCTTCACCATAAAAACTGAAGTAAAATACCTCATTCTTTCGGGCCTAGCCCTTTATTCTTTCAAATGACACCGAGATGACAAGCACTCAAAATTTGGTTCTTTTAATCCATGTAAGACACAGCTGTAGTTAATATAAAGTTCTGTTACTGTGCGGAAGGAAGCCAGGAATCACAGCGCCTGATGCATGTAAAATTACCACCTTCTTGGTTCACTCTCCTTGGCATGACTGAAAACTTTCCAGCTTCCTAAAGGGGTGTCAGTCCTGATGAATGGCCTGTTTGTACAAAGAGTCAAAATGACAAAAATACTCTGGAGAAATGGACTGGTTTTGGTCAAAAGCATTATTTACATGGTAACCATTTTTAAAAGAGTTACAGTTCCCTCTCTGTACCTTCTTAAGAAACCTCCTATGTTTGTGACACACGCAGACGCTGAGCAGGAGACCAGCTTACTCCTGGGTATTCCAAGTCTTAGGGTCAGCCAAAAGGAATTTAAATGCAGCCCATGAATTATATTAAAAGTGAACCTTGTCTGGCGGTGGTGGCACACGCCTTTAATCCCAGCACTCGGGAGGCAGAGGCAGAGGCAGGAGAATGTCTGTGAGTTCGAGGCCAGCCTGGTCTACAAGAGCTAGTTCCATGACAGGCTCCAAAGCTACAGAGAAACCAAGTGAATGGCCTATATTGAAAAAAAAAGTGAACCTTATTCTCTCATGACCAAATCATTTGGGTGGTAAATTAAAACCTTCCTGAATCTTTGATCCACACAGAGTTCTAAACTAACCTTTCAGTGAACAAGGAACATTATATTGAAAGGAAAGTGCAGTTTAGGGGGCTGAAGAGATGGCTCAGTGGTCAAGAGTGATCACTGCACAACATGAAGAACTGAGTTAAGACCCCAGCAGCAACTAGGAACAAGCTAGATGCATCTCAAGAACAGTTGTAACCCCGATGCTGGGGATTGCTGGCTTCCAGTTTTGCTGATGAAACAGTGAGGTCCAGGTTCAGGGAGAGATCTTGTCTCAAAAGAATAAGGCAAAGAGGAGAGAGAAGGATACTAGACCGTGTCCTCTGGTTTTTGTGCATGCACACTAGCACACCTGTGCACATATCACACACACACACACAAAGTAGGGGAACTATACCTTAAATTTTAAATATGAAGGAAGAACAGAGTTTGTTCAGTTTTTGCTTTGTTTTGCTTTCTTTCTGTGTGGCTGGAGGCTGAACCCAGGGCACCACAAGTGGTGCTAGTGCTTCCCACTGGACCACACCAGAGAAACGACTTTGTTAATGAACAAAACAACGTTACAAAAGTCTGAGCATTATAAGGTAACCTCTTAAAACAATTTTTTAGGCATCACAATCCCTGACTTCAAACTCTACTACAGAGCTACAGTACTGAAAACAGCCTGGTACTGGCATAAGAACAGACAAGAGGACCAATGGAACTGAATAGAAGACCCAGATATCAATCCACACATCTTCAAACATCTGATCTTTGATAAAGAAGCAAAAAATATCAAATGGAAAAAAGAAAGCATATTTAACAAGTGGTGCTGGCATAACTGGATATCAACATGTAGAAAAATGAAAATGACCCATATCTATCACCATGCACAAAACGCAAGTCCAAATGGATGAAAAACCTCAACATAAAGTCAGCCACACTGAACCTTATAGAAGAGAAAGTGGGAAGTATACTTGAACACATTGGCACAGGGAATGACTTCCTAAATAGAACCCCAGCAGCACAGACACTGAGAGAAACAATTAATAAATGGGACCTCCTGAAACTGAAAAGCTTCTGTAAAGCAAAGGACACGGTCAACAAGACAAAACGACAGCCTACAGAACGGGAAAAGATCTTCACTAACTCTACATCAGACAGAGGTCTGATCTCCAAAACATACAAAGAACTCAAGAAATTGGACACCAAAAGATCACATAATCCAATAAAAAATGGAGTACAGACCTAAACAAAGAACTCTCAACAGAGAAATCTAAAATGGCTGAAAGACACTTAAGGAAATGTTCAACAACCTTAGCCATCAGAGAAGTGCAAATCAAAAAAACTCTAAGATTCCATCTTACACCTGTAAGAATGGCCAAGATCAAAAACACTGATGACAACTTATGCTGGAGAGGTTGTGGGAAAAGGGACACTCCTGCATTGCTGGTGGGAATGCAAACTGGTACAACCTCTTTGGATGTCAGTGTGGTGATTTCTCAGAAAATTAGGAAACAACCTTCCTCAAGACCCAGTAATGCTACTTTTGGGTATGTAGCCAAAGGATGCTCAATCATGCCACAAGGACATGTGCTCAACTATGTTCATAGCAGCTTTGTTTGTCATAGCCAGAACCTGGAAACAACCTAAATGCCCCTCGACCAAAGAATGGATAAGAAAAAATGTGATACATTTACACAATGGAGTACTACACAGCAGAAAAAAAATTACGACAGCTTGAATTTTGCAGGAAAATGGATGGAACTAGAAAACATTATTTTGAGTGAGGTAACCCAGACACAGAAAGACAGTTATCACATGTACTCACTCATAGGTGGTTTTTAAACACAAAGCAAAGAAAGCCAGCCTACAAAACACAATCCCAGAGAACTTAGAGAACAATGCGGACACCAAGAGAGACTTACATAGATATAATCTACATGGGAAGTAGAAGTAGAAGAAGACAAAATCTCCTGAGTAAACTGGGAGCATGGGGACCTTGGGGGAGGATTCAAGGGAGGAGGGGAGAGGCAGGGAAGGGAACAGAGAAAAATGTAGAACTCAATAAATATCAATAAAAAATAAAAAAAACCAATTTTTTAATGATGCAAAAGACTCCTTACACTCGTTTAAAGTTTAAAGACGAAAGAGCTAGTGTTAAACACCTACTGTCTCAAACCAGAGGGCTGTTGATTCTCCCAGCACTGTCACTCATCCGTGTCCTTTTTCAACTTAAAGAAACTGACTGCTCCCTTTCTACGAGGTTTAATTAGTGGAGAGGAATTTTTAAGTTCTTTAGTGATACTGTGGAATTCTACTATGCTTCTATTTTGGGAATCAATATTCAAAAATAATGAGATGAGATAGTCATCTATTAGCATATAACATTCTCTACAGCTTTTGTCTAGACTTTCTGGTTAAAGTGTGCAAAGGCATTTTTAATTAGGTCATTTGAACATAGTCTCTGAGTATATAAGGGAAAAATGCTCACCAAGACAGCATGACAGGTTTTGCAATGCTAAAATACCCAGTGCTTGAACAAGGAAGAACATTCATTCATCCCCTTGGAATGTAATTAGTTATAAAATCTGTACCAGTGAAATGTTTATCGTGCGAGTTACTATCATTCCCAAAGGACTAGTGAAAATCCTCACACTGTGCCATGGATAGAAAAAAATTCTTTTCTTCGTTTCTTTTAGATTATAAATCTATATGTTTTCCATAAATTTTGTATTCTTGTTTGGAGGACGAATGTCAGAGATTTAAAACAAATTTTTAAAATACTGGGTTCAATTAAAAGCAGCCTGGAACTGAACTCGGAAGACTGGAGTCAATGTCCAGTGTGACCTTGTGGTCCACTCACTAGCACTACAGGGGATGGATTCTCTGATCTGCTACTTGGTTCCACTGCCATGGATTAAACACTCAGTATTAGAGTCACAAGCATTCCAGGAGTTTATTACTCAGATACCATGTGGAAATCTGATTAGTAAAGAAAATATGTTTTAATCACTAAATGTGTTTTAATTACTAATCAGTAATCATATTTCATTAGTTTAGCAATTTGCCCTCCAGAATTTGAACTAAAATGCTGTACAAGCTGGGTGTGGTGCCAAATACCTTTAACCCCAGCACTCAGAGGCAGAGGCAGGTGGATGTCTAAGAGTTTGAGCCCAGCGTGGTCTACATAGCAAATTTTCAATCAGCCAGGACTAGACAGTTAGACCTTGTCTCAAATTACAACAACAACAAAATGTGCAAAAGAAAAATTATTAATATAGTTTTCTGGATTTTAAGTGTAGATAGTAAGTATCTAATAACATTTTATTGCATAAATAAGTGAATAAAAATTTTCAACTCTAAATATTGAAATGTTTGTTTCTCATATCGACTTTGAATACAAAGATATTTTTTACCTGACTGATTAGCATACATAAAATACAGAGTAAAACATGATTTGAGAAAAAAAATTATGCTACCAAGCCAAAGTAGGAGAAAGTCACGTGACACTGCACCTTGACTTCCAAAGACAACTGGAAAGCCCACTGCTTTTCTAAATACATTTGATTAGCTGAAAATGTTGTATAAACTCTTGTAAGCCACCTTTAATCGAATCTCTCTTTCCTTAAGCAAAAATACTCCCTGGTACTTTTATTATTTATCTGAAAATGGGTGTGGACAGAGAAGCAGAGGAAGGCTCTGGGAGCCAGAGGCATGTCAGACTGAAAGGAGATGAATAAAGGGAAAGAAGACGACAGTGGGGAAGACAAGGCCTTGTCACCGCTTCTTCAGCAGGCAGGACAGTCTCAAAACCACTGCGACATTTACAGGAAACATTTCTCCTGTCCTACATACTTAATGCTGTAGGGTATGTTCTATCACAAAATGGTGCTCAATCTGGTTTTTTCATTTTAAATCAGTGCTTGAATTAACTAAATCAAACAAAGTGAGGGGCCACTGAGGTTAGAGGTACCTGCCACGAGGCCTGACAACCTGAGTTTGATCTATTGGCCAACATGTAGAAGGAGAGGACCAGCTCCTTCAAAATGTCCTCTGATCTCCATATACATGCTGGGTACATATGTGTGTGCACGTGTGCCAGTGCGTGCGCGCACGCACGCGCGCGAGCACATACACACACACACACAATTTAAAATGCATAGACGCTTGCTTCATTCTATGTTACCATCTTGGTGGGGGGGTTATAACTAAGAGGTTCCCAACTAGGACAATAATTTATATTTAATTGCATTCGATAGGAATCTCTAAGAATAAAATCAAGTCAACTTTTTTAGGTTTATAAAAGTAAATTATGCAAAGACATTAAGTGCTGTCTGTACTTTTGGTACTAGTAAGTCAGCAGCAGAACCTCCTCACATAATAACTTTCATTGATTGAACATCTGCTATGTGTCAGCCTCCAGGATGCATCCTTGTGGCAGATACCAAAGTTAGACCACTGACTTGATGGTCGACTTTTATTTGGTAGCTCGAAAGCTACAAACTACATTTCCCAGGCTGCCTGGCAGTTCTTGCTACAGTTAGACTCCATTAACTAATTCATTTCCTCTGAAGGCCTAGGAGACTGATTATTTGCAGTGAGAAGCCTGACAGTGTTTTCTTCCTGAACTGTGGCTGCGAGAGGCAGGCTAGTAGTTGTGGTTGAGGTGGTAGCACAAACAGCTGCCCACCTCTGGATCAAGAGAAAGCAACGGAGGGATCTGAGGGCAGTTAACACCCTCGTCCTTGCACTGCTGTGTCAGAGGATTCATGGCCTGAACACCTAGAGTGGTTCTGACTTTTGCCCTGAACTCTGTTGATACGGCCCTTTATCACATAGCCTCACGTAATTCTTACTATGAAATGCCAGCATTTTGATTCTCTGTGGTGGGGAAAATTAGTCTGAGTAAGATAATTTGTCATGAAGTTGGTAGGGAGAGAACATGGGGATTTTAAATTCAGACCACCCCTTCCAGATCCCGTTCTTCAAATCCTTCCACTCCTGCACCTCCCTTAGACTCTGGATTTTAATAAAAGCCACGGGACGTCCACTTGGCATAAGAAGATCCAAGTTCTAACTTTTACTTTACCAATCCAAGACTTTAAACTTCCGCCTTTGAACTCAAGTTCAGACCTCAGGGCTATTAAAAGCTCAGCTAACTTCTCTGACCACACCCACGCATGCCCAGACTTTGGACTTTCTTAGAAATGCTCACCTAGCACTGCCTGCAGTGGCCACCACAAGATAAGAAGTTCATTCTCCTAGGAGTTTGTTCAAGCTTCAAGCTTTAGCTAAAAGATGCCTGATTACACAGAACACACTACACATTTACCAGTTATGAGAAGAGAATAAGGTATACTTGTGCTTGTAACTAAAGGAAAGGAAAAAAAAATCCTCTCAAGTCTGGAGTCATGGAGAAATCCAGGATTACTAACTAGGGACTCATTTCTGTTCTTTTAGCCCATGACCTTAGGCATGGCACCTCCTTCACTGGGGGGGGGGTGACGGGGGGAGGGGGAGACAGGGGGGATGGGACACCAACAAAAATGACAGATTCAGATTTGATTTGCTTCAAACTAACATCCAGAAAGGTTTAGGGAGGGAGTCTCAAATTCTGTCACCACAGGGCGTGCTCAGAGTATGCAAACCATCGTACGGGAGCAGGAGTACTGACTGCCCAGGTCATGGCTCTTTTGCAGGGCCAGCCTCACTGCTGTTCACGTGGAGAAACTAAATCACACACACATGAGAAATGTACATTTGTGAGCGTAAGTGTACAGTGTGGATAGTTTCCAAGTTGTTACACTAATGAACAAATACCAACAAACAAAATCAAACAAAATCAGCCGATTAGGCCAGCACCTGCTCCCCCTGACTGATTCCTGGATGCTTGTAGCATAAAGGTGTCTGTTCTTAAAATACACAGGTCTAGCAGGCACCTTTCCTGGTCATTGTAAGCAAGCCTGCCAGTGCTCTTTACGGTCCTTGCTTCCCTCCCAACCAGGGCCTTAGCACAGGTACTCTCTGCTGGAGACTTCCCCCCTTCTTTCCCCGACACTCACTTCTTCAGGTCTCATTTCAAAGACCTTTTGCTCAGGAAAACCCTCCTTAACCCTTTCCTGCACCAGCTTCCCAATTAGGGTCAGAGTTCTCTGTTTCTTCAGATAACTGACTAATCCATGTTTTCTTTGTTAGTAGAAGCTCTGGACTGGGACACAGTTCTTGTCCACTGTTGTCTCCTCTGAGCACTACCCTGCCGGTGTTCGGGGTTCAGTGGTGGGGCGGTCGATAAAACACTGAGTGAATGGCTTTGTGATTTTCGGGGTAGCTGAGGAAGTCTTCCAGATGATTTTACCTTGAACTAGCACAGTTCTGCATCAAACCTCCCGACATATGAAATAGGCCACAGTAATGGTTTGCTTCATTTGAACTCTGAGCAGCGCTATCATCATCCCCTTAGGACTTTTCACTGCAGAGTGTCTTAATAGGTTTTGGATTGTAGGTCAGGCTGGGATCTAATAAAAGCTATGAATCCTTTTCCTAAGACAATATTCACTTGGAAAACAGTGTCCAGGAACTAGCTGAGTCTAAATGTGTGGATAAATCTAAAATTCCCAAGCAAGACATAAAGCAACCACACAGCTTGAGTCTTAGCTAACGTCCCCTGTGGCCCACCCTTCCCTAATGTTATTTTAGAGTCTAAGTCACGAAGTCCATGGGCTTCTCTAGCACACAAATCATTCCCTCTGCTAGAATAATAAGGTCCTTTTTAAAAAAAATCCATCCTCTAATGCTTAGAGCAGATCTTTATCCTCCAAGTACTCACATGACGCTCACGCTAGGAAATGGCTAAGTGTTTCAGGAGGCCACGACACAGGCTGAGAATTGATCTCCTAGCACCTCTTGTGTGTGAGGTGAAAATGACCCATTTCAATGACAATCTTTCCGACAGCCCATTAAATTCACTGAGAATAGAAACTATTCAGCCCTAGATAGAGGGAATGTAATAGACACACACAAGCCCGAGAAGGGCCGGAGTGACAATGTAGAAGACCCAAGAGAACATACAGATAACACCCTTCACCTAAGAAAATATGCTCGATACCAGTTAGGAGAAGAAATGTAAGTGCCCAGTGTCAGCAAAGGCCGTTCAGATGGCAGCATACACCACTGGGTCATTTCATTTAGCTACAAAGTACTGTACGCTGAGCAACCAATGTTGGTGTTGCTTCTGTAACAGAACGGATTCTTTACTGAAACAATCCGAAGGCAAGCCTCAGAAATCGTCCACCGCGGGACACTGAGGAAAGCTCCACCATGTGCTCTGTGTGTGCTGTTTCATAACCCTTTGTCGTGTGAGCAGTCAGCAGCAGATCTTAGCTCGCAGACAGTGATTGTACAGCAACCACAGAGTTAATGGACAACAAGCAGAGGGGAGGACTTTGCACAGAGAGTTTTGCACACTGACATTCTGAGCAAAGAAATTACTTGGTGGCTTTAGACCTGTAGTAGTGATTCATTTACTCAGCAGATTAAGCAATTTGCAGTTCTAGGGAAGATGCTAATGGGGCCCGTGTTTATCACTAGCACACCACTCCTTACATAACAGTCTATGGCATAATGTGTACTGGGTGTTCACAGGGTGGCCGGCTGGAGTCCAGCAGAGGGCTAGTCTACTCATCTGCCTCCACCCCTCTCCGTTCCTGCTCTAGACTCCTTTACTGTCATCCCGAGGCAGTGACCGCAGCATGGGCAGGGCAGGAAATAGTGGAGTAGAGGCAGAGTAAGAAACATCAGAAGCTCCGCTGAAAGAACATTCTTTTTTTAAAAAAATTATTTTACTTTATGTGTATTGCTGTTTTGCTTGCATGTATGTTTGTGTGAGGGTGTCGGATCCCCTGGAACTGGAGTTACAGTTGTGAGCTGCCATGTGGGCTCTGGGAATTGAACCCGGGTCCTCTGGAAGAGTAGCTAGTGCTCTTAACGGCCGAGCCATCTCTTCAGCCCAATCTTTAAAGTACCCACTGAGACTCCATATACAGCTTCCGCCCAGATCACTATAGTGATGGGAAGTTCCATGGACAGAGCACACTGTGTCGTCCAATGTATAAAATGACAGGTCAAAAGAATACTGAAGAACCAGAAAATCATGGGCTCTATGCCGTGTTAACATGAACTTGAAAACAAAAATATAGAATTATATCAGAAAACTGAATTTTTTAAAACTTCAAGAGAGAATAATGGTATCTAGCAACTAGAGGAGATGGAGACGGATATGGAATATGAAGACAGATACATTGCAACACCTTCCCTCACATTAGCTTATCTACTTTGCATAGGAAGGTAGTGAGGTTCGAAAGCATAGACTCTGGACCACATTGCCTGGGGTCAAGTCTGTATTACGTCATGTGCCAGGTGATGGCTTTGGGAAGGTGGTTTCAGTCTGTGTTTCAGTAACTCAGTTGTAAATAGGGTTATCATGTGTACTTCACTGGGGCCTTGCACTGGATTAGTTAACTGTGGATAAAGTACTTAGAACAATCCTGGGCACAAGGCAAGGGTTCCTTATGAGCTATTTTACATTGACGCCACACAGATAAAAACACAACATTAGAGCTGGAGAGATAGCTCCTTGGTTAAGGCACTTGCTGCTTCTGCAGAAGACCCAAGTTCAGTTCCCAGCATCCACTCAGGCAGCTCACACCACCTGTAACTCTAGCCCCAGGGGGATCCAACACTTCTGGCTTCTATGGGCACCTCAAGTCACAAACACCCACATACAAACACACATACTTACACAAGATTTAAAATGATAAATAAAATGGTTAAAAAAAGGTAAAACAAAAAAAAAATTTACAAAATCAATAATCAGATGGCACGGCAGAATACAAATAAATTCTATAGCAGGGTGTGCTTAGTCACAAAGGGGGGAGAGATACCTCTGCAGCTAAGAGCACTTGCTGCTCTTTCAGAGGACCCTGGTTCAGTTCCTAGCATCCACCTGGCAGTTTACAGCTCCAGTTCCAAGGATCTGGCACTCTCTCTGGCCTCCACGGTTCCATGCACACACACTGTGCACTTATGTACACGCAAGCAAAATATCCATTCTCCTAAAATAACCAAAAATAAAAGTAGTCCCAAGACCTTAGTAAGTTACTAACTCTATCAAGTGGTTATCCACTATATCAAATAGTTACTCTATCTCAGTAGATTTCAAAACAGATAATATTTTTTAATTTAATTATTCTTTTTGTTTGTTCATTATTTTTTGCTTTTTGAGACAGAGTTTCTCTGTGTAGTCCTGGCTGTCCTGGAGCTTGCTCTGTAGACCAGGCTGACCTTGAACTCAGAGATCTGCCTACTTCTGCCTGGCTAATTAAATTATTCTTAAATCAAAGACAGAAGGTGACTTTGCCATAGAAAAGATGATGTCAAGATTTTGTCTGGTGGGCCCCAGGTAGCCGAATGCATGCTCAGCTTAATCAAGAGCAGGAAATTTCCTTCCCGGTTATTTCACAGAAAGTTGCTCACACGGGTAATAATATCACCATTATGGGGCAGGCACCTGGCATTTGAAGTAATATCTTTTCAGGTTCTTTAAACGCTTGGAACAATCTGGAAAACCTGCTGAGTCTACTTGTCCTTGAAAATCCTGGGTCTAATATTTTCCCTCTGTTATCTTATTCCTGACTTTTTGTAACCAGAATAGAAACCCAAAGCCTAACAGACGGAAAGAGGAGTACCGGTAATGCTTAGGAATGGCAAGGGGGATGGATTTGATTAGGTCGCCAGTGTTTTAGGCTCCTTTCTGAGTTCTTGCTGAAGACCTTTAATCAGTTACGGAGAGTTACTTATTACCCCAGAAATGCTTACTTAGCCACTGGCTAAGAAATGAACAGTGTGCAGATCAAAGACAAGGAGTTGGGGGTCAAAGAGCAGAGAGCAAAGGCCGGTGAGTAGATAGTTTCGCCTTCCTCCTCGGGTTTTCAGACCTAGCTAGGTGACGAGACTGACAGCTGTGCTGCTGAGCAGCGTGGATGAGGCATCAGATGCGTTGGGCTAAGAGGCACAGATACGTCGAGTCAGAAAGAACACTTTCTCTGCCATCCTTGAGACCCGATCAGAGGCATCCACAAACCTGCACCTGTGCCACTTCTGATACCCTCCCCCCTTGTCGGTTGTTCTCTGACCACAATAGACCCTGACAACGCTATGGTTCTTCATCTTCAGGCTTTTCAGAAATGAAATCAGAAGGAGCATATATATTTGCTGGTTTTAAATAATATTTAACTCTGAGAGGTTAATGTTTAGTTATACACTTCCTCAGAGGACATATTTGCATGGCATAATGGTCCTCACTTATATAGATCTAAGATGAATCAGTCCTCTAATCTCTGTCCAGTTTATGATTTGGAACAGATAACTTGCTTTAAGAACTTTCATGTTCGATAAGAAGGGCAAATGTAAGAGTCAGAAGGCAAAGTAGCCTCTCTGGACCCGTTACCAGAAGGAAGATCTACATCCTGACGACAGGTCACGGCTGATGGGGAAATGGCTGCTGGCATTACCCTGGATTTCAAGGACCTTTGTTCACCTTCTACTCTATCATCATAAAATCCCAAGAAAATTTCATACTCATTTAAGTTGAAATATCAGCATTACTGAAAGCATCAAGGTAAAAATAAAAATAAGTTGGGCTAGAGAGATAGCTCAGCAGTCAGGAGTGCGCACTGCTCTTCCAGGACTTAACTCTGATTCCCAGCACCAATGCCAGGTGGCTCACAACTGCCTCTACTCCAGCTCCAGGAGACCCAACACCTCTGACCTCTGTGGGGAACTGCACACACGGCTTACATGTACTCCTGCACACGCCCACCCACAATCTTAAATAAATAAACAGAACTTACAAAAATACAGACAAGCATTACTTGATAGGAATGGAACGGCTATGGGGCACAGCAGGTAAAGGATGTTTGCTTGTCTAGACAGAAGGAACACGCGTTCTCATGCCCTTCCTAGCAGCTCCTAGCTTGCACTTCTCAAACCTCAGCTACAAAACTGAATGATCCATGAGTTTCACTTGTTGCCAAGTGATGAGCAACAGAGTTTATACGAGAGAGAGAAGAGAGGGGCTGGAGAGATTGTTCAATGACTAGGAGCACTGGCTGCTTTTACAGAGGACCTGGGATCAATTCCCAGCACCCACATGGCAGCTCACAACCATCTATTAATCCCAGTTCCAGGGATCCAGTGCCCTCTTCTGGCATTTGTAGGGGTTAGGCATGAAAGTGGCTCACAGACAAAATACCCATACACATAAAATAAAATGAAATAAAATGCAAAGAAAAAAGGAAGGAAGGAAGGAAAGAAGAAGGAAGAAAGGAAAACCAAAGGAGTGTTTCAATCACTAAATGCAACACACACACACAATTGAACACACAAGTGCACATACTACACGCACACACACTGAAGTCCTCTTTCTCATTTCTTTTTAAAAGGATAGTGTTTCAAACCATACTTTTGTGTGTTTTCTATCTGGTGAAAGCAGAGTGAGTTGTTTCTTACAGTGAAATTACACTTGGAGTCTTACCTCAGCTGGGGTGTAATTTGTAGAAAGAAGCTAAGAAGCCTGACACCTATCAGGCATGCCACGAACGTTACAACCATTGCTCTTCCTACGTGGGTAGAGGCCAAGAAGGAGGGAATATCTGAGCATGTGCAGATGGCTATACCAGAACCACCCTTCTCAAGCCTTGATAGCAGACTCAGAAGCAGGTGGATGAACCTCCTCATGTGTTGATGCTCCAGGGGACAGATGTGGCAAGAGAGGAATAAAGGGGTGAAGAACAATTGAGCACCCAAAGGATACAGGAGCCACACATCTACCCCAGGGAAGTCACAGACTAGGATTCTGCAAAGGCTCTTGGTCCCAATGCCCACCCCTCTATGCTGGGGTGAACCTTAGCACTGGACAGATGCCTTGGGTATATTTGGAGAGAAGGGAAACAGAAATAAGGCAGGTTCTCCAAGATGAAGCCATAAACTTGTGGGGGGCGGGCGGGCTGGGGAAGTGTTCAAGGGTGGGCCCTCATCAGGCCTGCCCTTTCAAGCATCTTCTTCTCCATCCACTTGCAGAAGTTCCTTGTCACGACTCAGCTACCGAATGCACCCCATGGCTTGACACGGAAGCATCAGATACACAGAGTCCAGCAACAGAGTGAATTCTACTCTCTTTCCACACACACACATCGCCCCTTCTGTGGCCCAGGTCTTTTATATTACGTCTCCCTCTTACCCATCTCTACTTTTAATTTTTCATGTATTTTGCAATGAGGAAGGGGACTATCAAACAAGATCAATTTTTAAATAGCACTTTTAATGAGACTTTATAAGCTGGCATAGTTTATGTTTTTTACTGGCGAAGTATAATGTATGTTTCTTTGTGATGTATTTAGGGTATTTAAATTGAAAGAACGGAGCTTTTCTTTAAAATATATTAAAGCCTTTTCTTTTGATTCTAATACATTTTTTCCAATGATCAAAGAGTGGCAAAACTTTTGACAATACAAGATAATCTACATTAAGTTGAAACTATTCTTTTAAAATACATTTTTAAAAGATTTTGTTTTTACTTTAAGGATGTGTGTGTACTGGATATGTGACAGTGAAGGTGGAGGTGTCCTTGGAGCTGGAGTTAGACAGCTGTGATATGGGAATCAAACTTGGGTCCTCTGCAGGAGCAGCTGGGCTCTTAGCTGCACAACCATCTTTCCAGTCCCCAATTTAACCTATTATTTGTTTAATACAAACTAATTTGTGCCTTGCCTCTATCCTGAGATAAGTATCATCATCATCATCATCATCATCATCATCATCATCATCATCGTCTTAAAATGAGGGATTGAGGCACAACAGTTTATACAACCTTTTTTGTTGTTGTTGTTGTTGTTTGTTTTGTTTTGTTTTTTTTTTTAAGACAGGGTTTTTCTGTGGCTTTGGAACCTGTCCTGGAACTAGCTCTTGTAGACCAGGCTGGGCTCGAACTCACAGAGATCCACCTGCCTCTGCCGCCTGAGTTCTGGAATTAAAGATGTGCGCCATTGCTGCCCGGCTTACACAACTTTCTTAAATATCAAGTAAGTGGCAGATCTGGAATTTGATCCAATATGCCCTCACTGTACTTAAAATATTTAGCCACAGAGTTAGTCATTAATGTATTATCATTACTTTTAATATTAATGAATTTTTGAGAACAGTGTATTGCATGCATAGCCACTGGGCACTGAATAATTAACATAAAATACAAGCAATGTTCTCACAGAGTAGAGGCTGTGGGAGACAGACACTGTATTCAGGAACTGTATTTTTGTAGATATGGATTGCTGCTCACAGTAGGATAGTCCAAAATATCTGGGTTACTGTGACTTTTTTACACTTCTTACTGGATGAGCAGAGCTTTTCTTTCCATTACTAATCACCTTAAATGTCCATCTTTGGTTAAGGGGACTCAGTGCAGAAACCTTCGATGGATCCTGTTCGCCATAGCCAAAGAAGCTACTGTTTGTTACGCATGGAAAAATCTCATGCTCACCCATAGCGGGCTCCAGCAAACCACCAAGGGAGAATATATCTGTCTAGCAGTGGTCTTGAATTCAAACTTTTTAGCCATCTTGGTCCTAGTTTTCTGGTGAAAAGGGCATTAGGTTTGGAATGTGAGGCAGACTTGGGTTCGAATTCAGTCTCTGTCATTCATTTACAGTGTGAGTCCAGAGGCATCATCTGACCCACGAGAGCGGCACTCTCCTATACAGACTAGAGATAATGGAACTTTCAGGAGATCCAAGCAAACCATTTAACAAAAGCAGGATATATTGCTTGGCAAACAGCATTTATTACTTTTATTATCCATAGCTTAGCTTTTTTTTTTTTTTTTTTTTTTTGGTCACCAGAAAACTTCTAAAGGCCCTATAACTTCTCTGTACTTTGTATTTCCATATTTGTCTCCCATAACTTATTAAAACAACCCTCTATTTCAACCAGAGTTAACACACCCAGCGTCTCCTGACATCAGCTTGCCACATTCTTCTTCTGGAACATAATAAAACCAGCTTTATTCCTCAAGGCTGTCTGCAGCACCGGCCCCACAGTGAATTCCCTGGTTCCTCTGGCCACAGCCACAACGCTGCCCACTAAGCTCTCTGTTTACTCTTTCCAGCCCTTCCGTATGCAGTCTCTCCACACTGATTACACTCACGCCACAACTCAACTCTGCTAGCACACTCACCCTGCTATACTGATCCCGGCTCTCGCTTCCATAAAGGCTGGAATAAAACAGCATCCAGTGACATGGGCAGACATTCTTACCAGCAAGGGAATAAAATTCATTAACTTAAAATTAAGAAAAGTTATTTCTAAACTCTCTATATAAAACTGAAGGACTCAATGTTATATTTTAAAAGTTTGACTTTTGAAATAGAAAACTATGTGATTCAACCTTTACTTGACAATTGGTCATAGCTGACTATAATTTTTAGGGTTCACACTTGTGATATATTTGAGGTCACTTATTCTAGACATGAAAAAAAAAAGCTGTGACCTCTCCATAAAATTAGAAAGTATTTTAGTTGTGTACTGTATTTTAATATGTACAGTTTTGTTTAGCATGCATAAAATCCAATATTCTTGTGACTTGAGGAATCTTAAACAGTTTACATTCCTTTTTGAGCTATGAAACATAATATATGTCTTCTACGTCAGCTCTGAAGAAAGCCCAGAGTGCAAAGAGTCCACAGTTATGTGGAACACCCATGGCTGCTGCTGCCACTCCGCACATGGCTGTCATCTAGGCCAGCTTTTCAGCACTTCCCAGACAAACGAGAAAACCAGGGCATTTAAAGGTGTGTTGTGCCAGACTTGGTGGCATTGCCACCAGGGAAGAAGGGAGGATTTCTTCACAGATGTGGAGCTTGCTGCTCCTGAGCCAAGTGTCCATCAAGAGTAGAAAACATCTAGCTATTTTCTTGGCCGTTTTTCAACATCAACACAAGATAGGGCTGCTTTTCCTGATGCCCCTGCAGCTTTGGGTAAGGTTGAATTCAGACAACTCAAAGGATAATTGATGCTGATGGATACAAAACGTCATTTTAAAACAAAATAAGGCTGATGCTGACAGGAAGTGATTTTTCCCAGTGTCTTCGCTGGCCTGTGTTTTGAAATGTCCATGTCTGAGAAGTCCCAAACTTGAGGACTTTAACCAAGAGAATGTAACAGTGAGAGTGTGTGGTTTCTCTGTCTTAGGGCAGCGGCTGTCCCAAGTGTGCGTCCTGACGCCATCAGCAACAATGCCAGAAGAGAACCTGTTAGATGTGCAAGCTCTCAGGCTTGGCCAGATCTAGCCAATCAGAGATGGAAGAGGAACATGGTTAACTGTTTCAAAAAGCCTGCCAGGAGACTCCACACTCCTGTGTACTTTGAGAAGCTCCACCTCACAACAGGCACAGGAGCTGAGACAATGTGTGGAGAGTCGTAACTGACCCTGTAAAGTCTTTTTTTAGTCCTATGGTTTGCTATCTACTTTTTATGGGTTTTCCATAGTTACTAATGAAATTTGCTTGCAGCAATATTTTCTCCCGTCTCCACTGATTTTGTAAGTGTCTGTATATCTATATACAGAACAGCCAATCATGTTAACTATCATCTTTAAGACATTCATCTTGTTCCCACTCACAATGGGAGAACTAATTTAAAACAAGTTAGCACCACGAATGTACTGAGAATCTGAAAGACTTACGGACCTACAGTTCCCTTTATGTCATTCGGCACTGCAACAGATGCTTCAATACTACAGAATCAATGTTTATAGAAACTCCATGGAGAAAGAAGGCATTATGGTTATTCAGAATAGGTTATCCCAGCACTTTATTACTAGAGATCCATTTTTGTCTTTGAATAAAATTCAAACTCTAACCTATGCTAAGTGAGAGAAACACTAGTGATTTCAATATCACAGATAAAGATAGTAAGCCCTGTGCCACCATCCGCACTCAGGGAAAGGGATTACCTCAGTTTGTCTCTTGGGCTGTCATTTCAGCCTTCTTAAATGTCTTTGGAAAATCACTGCTCCTGCACATGCTAATGGCCGCTTTCATTCCAGCTACGAAAATTCTTCCTGACTTACCTTCTTAGTCATTGTTAGGAAAAATCATCCCCTAAACACACACACACACACACACACACACACACCACCACCACCTGCTCTTTTTCTAGCAATCCCATGACCAGCTCTTCTTACTACCCAGAATGCTCTATCCAGCACCGACACGACTGTGTTACCCTTCACAAAACTGTCACTTGGACCACGAATGGCTTGGGATGAAGTCTCGAGATCTTCACGTGACTTTACAATGCCTCCAGTGACTCTTCTGACTTTTGGCTTGTCACGTCCCACTTCCGGGCCAAAGCACCAGCCTTGCTAGACTATTTTTAGATCCTAAGAGAAAGCTGTTTGCTCTTGCCTTTGTACATCGTGTTCCCTCTTTGACAGTATACATGTAAGAATCACAACTCTGCTTCCTTCAGGACAGAAACTAAAGCTAAGGATAAATCACTGTGTCAGGCTATGGAGAGGCCTGTGCTAGCCACAGCCAGTAAACCTGGGCCAATCACAGCAGCCACCTCCACTTACATTTATTTCTAGCTGGTTCTTGAGTCACTAGAACAAGAATGTATTCACAATGACTCGACTAAATTCAGAATTGCTTTCACCAACTGTTTATGATACAATATTTAAAGCCTCTTAAATTCCAGTTGGCAATCAAAGAGTGATATAACCACGTTACAGGGAGTTTGGAAACGAAGAACAGAGGGAAGGTGTATATTTCACTGTAATATTGGACAATTAACGTATTTCTATTAGAGGGAGCAAGACTCTTGCAATCTGTTTACTGATGTTCTCAATGCAGCGTGTGTGGTGGGGGGGGAGGTATAAATGTATATATACATATGTGTGCAGTTGTGTGTGCCTGTGCATACATGTGGAGGCCCCAGGAGAATGTTGGGTATCCTCCCCTATGGCTCTCTTCCCTGTCCCTTTAAGACAGGCTTTCTCCCAGAACATGGAGCTTGCTGCTTTTTACGTAGGCTGGACACAACCCAGCCTCTCTCCTGTCCAGGACTGGGGCGACAGGCACAACAGGCACATGTGGCCGCACACGGTTTTCATGTGGATACTAAGGACGCAGACTCAAGTCCTCATGCTCATATGGGTGCCTTTACCCCTAAGACAGCTCCGCAGTCCACAAAGTCATGTGTCTAAGTTTTAAATGATAAATATCTGAGTGGAAAGTGATTGACCTATGGTCTGGTGTACACAATTCAGATATTCTCGAATATGCTACCACAGTCCATTCATCAGCTTTGGGGATTTCAAGTGTTTTCTTCTTGATGGAGACAATAAGACAAGAGAATCCTAGAACAGACTATGAAGCAAAATGACAGAGAACTCGGTGTTTTCTTCAGTGAAGCTGGGGAAATGCTAGATGATCCTGATGATCACCTATACCAGGGAAAGATGAGGACTGACCCTGGGGTGGGCCAGGGGACAGTACACACAGGCTGCCTCACAGTAAGGAATTAACGCCTCCTTACACGAGTAACATACTATCAGCAAAATGAACTAGTCAGCGTCATGCTAGAAGATCATGGGAAAGCTACCTGGAAAAAATTCTGACAGCCAAAGAAATAAATGAATTAATTTGATTAGATTTTTTTGTTGTTATTTTCAAAGATTTCAAAGTCATAAAAGTTAATTGGAAAACCTGAGCAGCTGTGGCAGACTGAAAGCAACTCAAAAAAAAAAGAAACAAACAAGTCAGACCCAAGTGCTTTCTGTTAAAAAATTTTGAGACAACCGATGGATCTCAGAGTCTGAGACGGTAGCAATATATAATTGTCAGTTTCTTAATCTGGATGTTCACTATGTGGCTATGTAGGGAAGGGTCTTTTGTGTTAAAAATTGACAGAGTACTCAGGAATATGGGACACGGTGGCAATTCACTTTCACACTTTCACAGAAACTCTCTGTGGTGATTGTACTTGACTTTTCTCAAAAACTGAATTTTCTTCATTTTAAAAACCATATTATTTGTGTATAACACAGCTTAGGCGTGGAGGTCAGAAGACAACCTGCCAAAGTCAGGTCAGCAGGCTTGGTGGCAAGCTAAGCCATCTTGCCAGAAAGTCTGAAGCAGCCTCTCAAGAAGTGAGTCTTGGTATTAGTACTTTTACTCAAGAAGTGAGTCTTGGTATCAGTATTTTAAAAACTGCCTTGGTGAGTCTCACACAATCAGGGTCAGAGCTCATTGTTACAGAGTTCTCATTAAGATAAAAGGAGAAATACTACCAGCTTTTCATTCAGTGGATGAAACATTAAGCATATTATTGCCCCTTTCCTTTCAAAAAGAATCTACTGAAGTTCTTTTACTTCAGTAAAAGTAGGTTACAATTAGGACCATCTATCTCAGTGTGGTGGTGCACACCTTTAATCCCAGGACGTGGAAGACAGAGGCAGGCAATTATCTGTGAATGTGAAGCCAGCCAGAGCTACTCAGTAAGATCTTGTCTAAAAAAAAGCCAGTGGAGGAAAGTGTGTCATGCAGAAGTATGCATGCAGCAACAAACCCTGGGCTGCAATGCCAGGAACAATGGTTCGGGGAGACAAGCAGCGTGCCTGGAAGTTACTTGACTCCTAGTGGTCCTTTTACAGTATAGGGAAGCACAGCACTCTGGACACACACACACACACACACACACACACACACACACACACTGACCTCTGTGTTCATCTGGGGATGAACAGTATCAGGAACAAGGGTACTCTCTTTAGTTACGTGCACTGTGTCCAATTTAAAGACCACAAGTACTAGAGTATTTGTAGAGTAGTGAAAGGCCCGCTGTCATTGCTCAGTTTGTTCCCCAGGCTGTTTTGGAACTCTCGTTATCACGGGATTCTTTTGGCCCCAATAACAGTACCAGGTATGAGTTCCATCTTGAGGAATGGGTCATAAATTCAATCAGAAAGCACTTGGTTACTCCCATAGTGTTCCTGCCACTACTGCCCTAGTGGGCTTTCTTGTCAAGCCAGTAGTGATTGTTCAAATCTGGGTAGGATTATTGATTACTCTTCCCCTCTGGCAGTGTGCAGATCGCCTCCCAGAACTAGGAATGCTAGCCAGTGGAGATGAAGCTTCCATGTCAGTACTGACTTGATTTCCTCATGTTCTTTGTACTTACTTTCTTTCTTTCTCTCTCTCTCTCTCTCTCTCTCTCTTTCTTTCTTTCATATTTATTTATTTATAATGAATATAATATTCTGTCTGTGTGTATGCCTGCAGGTCAGAAGAGGGCACCAGATCCCATTACAGATGGTTATGAGCCACCATGTGGGTGGCTGAGAATTGAACTCAGGACCTTTGGAAGAGCAGGCAATGCTCTTAACCTCTGAGCCATCTCTCCAGCCCCCTCTTTGTAGTTTCTTTTGGTCAAGTTCTGGAAGGCTAACCAAGAGCAATGACAATCACTTTTAATGTTTTGGGGTCTAGAACCCATTGACCAACATCTCTGTACTCTTAACAGACAATCTTCTAGCAGTAGTACTTGGTGATTGACAGAGAAACCTACAACTGGTCAATGCACAGAGAATGACAGACCACATAGTGCTCAGCTCTAAATGGGGTATTTATATTATCCCTCTTCCTCTCAAGGCTAAGGGATCATGGCAGGAGAAGGGGAAGAGAGAGTGTAAGAGTCAGACGCAACGGGTGACTACCATGGAACACTGTTTTCTGGACAGAACACGGCAGTTGCATATATCCGCAGCTGTGATAGCATGCAGAAGACTGGGGCAAGCTCAAGCCACAAAATCCGTACTTGAAGGAAGTGGTCACACATCCTACTCCTAGCTAAAGACCTTGACAACTCATAGCTTTTGGGAAAAGAAGAGCTGGCTTTCTTTACAGTGTGACTCCAATCATGTTCCCACAGATGGCCTCACACCCAGGAGCTTTTAGGCAGCACAAATTGAACTCTCTGTCTTTTATTTAAATTTTGCTGTGATGTCTTTAAAACGAGGGTATATAGTTGGGTGAGCAGAGAGGTGAGGATGGATCTGGAAAGAGTTGGGATGGGGTTCAATGTGATCAAAATACATCATATAAAACTCAAAGAATTAACAAAATTTAATGATTTTAAGAAAGAAATTCTTTTGTGTCGCCCTCTGGAGTACCTAGGACCATGAGCGCATGCTTGGGTATATTTGATCTATTAAGTTATTAGTATAAAGTTATTGGACGGCCAAACCCCAATGTAATCCCAGACTATTAAACGGTGTGAGTTGTGCAAGAACAGCAGAGATTACGAGTGAGTCTAGTGTAAGCGGGAGTCTTACCTCCAGGAGACCATCCTCTGGTAGGTCTGTACAGTGAACAGCATTCTGCATCTTAGTTTTACCAAAGATTGCTCTGAGGGTCTCGGGACGTAAATGGCGGGCAATTTCCTATGAAATACAAATACACATATAGGCTAAAGTTAGTAACAAGGTATTAATAAGAAAAAGCATTAGCTACATGAAAATCTTAATTATTTTATAAAATCCAAGCAATACATTGAGGGTGCTAATTTTTCTTGGAAACAAAATGAATATATGAAACTTGAGACCACTGAAAATTTTATATTTACCAGTATAAATTTTTAAATATAAAAAAATTTAGTACTAAATTACTATATTTATTTATGGTGTGTGTGTGTGTGTGTGTGTAAGAGAGAGAGAGAGAGAGAGAGAGAGAGAGAGAGAGAGAGAGAGAGAGAGAGAGAGAGAGACATACACAGAGAGAGAGAGAAAGAGAGAGAGAGAGAGAGAGAGAGAGAGAGAGAGAGAGAGAGAGAGATACAGCAAAGGCAACCTGTATGTCAGTCAGTTTTTTCCTACCATGTGGTCTCAGGGATTGAACTTAAGTTGTTAGTCTTGGCAGCAGGTTTCTTAACCTGCTGAGTCATCTTTTCTGCCCTAGTGTGATGGTCTGAATTAAGAATGGCTCCCATGGGCTCATCATTTGAATGCTTAGTCATCAGGGAGTAGAACTATTTGAAAGGATTAGAAGAAGTAGGAGGTGTGGCCATGTTGGAGGAAGTGTGTCACTGTGGGTGGGCTTTGAGGTTTCAAAAGCCCAAGCCAGACCCAGACCCTACACCCTCTCTGCTTATGGACCAGGCTGTAGTTCTTAGCTGCTTCTCCCACACCACACCTGCCTGTTGCCATGCTCCCTGCCACCATGCTGCCTGCCATGATGATCATGGACCACCCCTCTGAAACTGCAAGCCAGTTCCCAGTTAAATGCTTTCTCTCTGAGAGCTGCCTTAGTTACGGTCTCTTCACAGCCGTAGAACAGTAACTAAGATGCATAGCAAGGCATTGTCTGTGGCCTTCCTATGTATTACGTTAGGAGACAAACATAATTACATTTCTTTTTACCAATGGATTATTACAGCCACATAAAATAAGATTACTGTGAAAATTTTATAAGGTTACTAAATAACTTTATTTAAAATGAACCACTTTCATGGTATTGATTTTATAGTTTCAAAAACTTTAAATCTACTTAACATTAGAACATCTTCAAGGAGAAAAATGGTCACAAACAGCCCTGAATTTAATGAGGCTGAGACAGATGCAGAAATAGATACAAGCACACTATGGTGGGGGTGTAGCAACATTTGGGCAAAAGTCTTAAATTGGTAAGAAAGGGAGAGATGATGGAGAGTAGATTACTGGGTCTGAGCTCAGCTAATTCGGTAGACAAATACTGAGACAGAAGTGAACTAGAAAACTGATTACCAGCACATCGGCTCTTAGATCAAGTGGAAGTGCCCAGGTGTGAGGAAAGGATTGCTAATCACCAGTCTTAAGGTATAACCCTGGCTGAAGTCAGAGTGGGGGCTGGAATGGTGGAAGAAGGAGAAGAACAAGTTGTGTGGCCAAGTTACTGAACGACCACTTCTGTGGATGCAGAAATCAAAAGGGTGCCAGGCACACCCATGCATGGATGCTGAGTAACCTTCACAGCAAATTAAGGGTGCTCTGAAAGTTTTCAATTACTTAGTTATAGCCAAATGTCACTATAAGGACACGCTCAATCAACATACATTGAGCCTACATACTGAATGTGGTCCCCTAGATTATAATGGAACTGCAATCCCTATCATCTCATGGCATCATGACAGCCACAATGTGGCACAATGTACTGCCCACCTGACTGTGGTGATACCAGCATAAGTAAACATACTCTGCCAGTCATGTGCCCATACAGTTATGCAGGGGTTACGGTAACATCAGATAGTAACAGAGGACTATGCGACCATAGTATGTACTTCTCATGCTAGTCTTTATTACAAGCAGCAGCACGCCATGCTACATGGAAATCAGCCTCCACTCCGACTGCTTAGGCTTTCATTTGGACCAGTACAAGAGGTCTCGGTTAACTGAGATGTCATATGTGCACAGTACACATCCGAACAACCATACGCTGTGAAAGAGAAATGCCAAGAGCGATCTTTCCTCATCACAAGCTCTGTTCATGCTCCAACAGATTCCCCTAATTATCCTAGCAGATTCCTGTTCTTTCTTCTATTTATACTCTATGGTGAAAACCATCATGCATACATAATCCGTCCTTAATGAGCAGAAATAACGTTCAGATACAACAAGGCCACATTATGTACCAACAATTTCATTTAGCATTATAAATAACTAATCCTTTAGAAGGAACTTGAGTTCATAAATGATAGAATATGCTGAGAAAACTGGACTCCTTAAAGAGTAGTATTTATTTGTACTTAAAGTCAACGGCCTTTCAAACCGTCAAATTACTGACATATTCATGTCTCTTGACAACCTGGTACCCAGCTCCCAAGTGCTTGGTTATTTCACATCTCATCACAGGCACTAAAAATTCTGCTCAGGTAATCCTGCAGTGGGAGGAAACCCCATCTTAATGAATGCCCTCTAAGTCTGCGGCAGTGGAAACAAGCTACCGAACAGTACGGTAACCAGCACCAAACTGAAAACAAAACACACTTATTTCATTATCCTAGGGCTGTGCGCATGCAAACGAACACCACTGAGTAAAACGGGTATGTCCAGTGGGTAAAATATGTCTGGACAAAGACCAACTCGCTCCCCTGCTGAGCTGCTCTTTCCGTCTTCATGCTGCAGGAGAGATGCAAGGATGAAAAAGCTGTGTCATGGCTTGGCGTCTGCAGAAGTTAAGATTCACCTTCATTTACTCGGCAACCTGTTTACCCACAATGCCACCTACGCTGCTCTGGCAAGGGGCACCATGGTCATTATTTTGTCAGATTCTCTTTATTTATGAGCCTGCTTGAGATTTAGCACACTGTTCCTCAAGTTCCCCTTTACTCACCCCACATGGTGCCATGACCCAATCTCCTTCTCAGGCTCCTGGATTTCCATCCTCTTACCACCCACAATTCAGTCTTTTTCCCCCTTATCTTTTGGATCTCCCTGTCCCATCACATTTAGTGCTGGTCATGTCTCTTCAGTTGACACTTTAGTCCCTAACTTCTTTCTGCCCAGTCCTTTCCTCAACAACATCACCTGCTTATTCCACCAGAATTTTATACTCTATCTGTCTAAACCTAATCTCACTATCTTCTCTCCAAGCACTTACTCTTCCTAATTTCCCTCTGTTCATGAACAGAACCACAGTTCAATCGCATAATCTAAGCAAAAAGCTTTGGAGTCATCCCCAACTGCCCGTTTTCTCCTCGAGCCCCAATGGCAGTCTATCACATCATATGGATTTTTCCCTTTGGCACAGCATTCTGTCCCATGTCCCCTTCACAACCCTATTGCTACAGTTTATTCTCGTATTATGTTCAGACTTTAGTGGACTCCTAACAGGCTTCCGAACCTCTATCATTAAACTTTTATCCCCTTTGTTTACACACATGCTCACTCTCGTAATCCACACAAACTTAATGACAAGGACTATATGATCTTTGCAGAGCCGACACACTGAAAGCTCATGAACGGTGCCTGGAGTATCACTATCAGCAATTTAGCAGACGAGTGGACAGATGAATCAAAGGATCGGCAATGCCCAAATTTATACTCTTCATGGGAGACAGAGTAGGAAAACTCAACCACTTAGCTACCAGGGCTCAAAGGTCATTTTTGCTATGTTTTCCAGGAGTGTTTATCTCAAGGAATTCTCAAGAAAACTCCTTTGACATATATGTAATCACCATTTGACTGATTTTTTAATCTTCATGTATGTGTACGATGTGTGTGTATGTGTGTTGGGGGGAACATATGTGTAGAGGTCAAAAGATGACCTTAGATGTCCCTCATTTCCTTATATCTTGTTTGAAATGGAGTCACACTGTTTGCCAATGCACTGTAGCCTATATGGCGCAAAAGTTTCTGGTGATTCGCCTGTCTCTCTTCCCATCTTACCACAGAACGTGGAGATTACAGATGCATGCTATAATACCTTTGCATGGGTTCTGAGGATATGAACTCAGGTCCTCACACTTGTGTGAGAACAAGCACTTGAGCCCCTGAGAGATCTTTCCTGATCAATTTATCTATCATGTGCATTGATGATTTTGTTTATCAGTATTTTGCAAACTTGGCACATATGGCAGAGAATGGAATTGAGAACCCTGAACACTAATTTTATGTCTTTGAAAATGACCTACCTGCTTTGGAACTTAGGATAATGTCACTGCCAAAATGCCACATGAGATGGGGACAACTAGTAAGAATAGCATTAGGTTTTTAAGTGTATTGCAATATTAAGACAAATTTGAATTCCCTCAAGAAATAAGGTGGCTTCTGGTGCAGACAAACACTTACGAATGGCCACTATTAACATAGTGTTACAGTAAGTAATCTTTCGGCTTAGTTGGTAGGCTTATACATTACTTTATTTTAAAAATACATTTCGCTAAAATGCCCTCCCCTCCCCTCCATTACTCCTACCCTTCCTTTCATTTTCCTACTTCTCACTGGATATCAAACCCAAGGATTCACAAATGCTAAGAAACCACTTCACCACTGAACTCTAGCTACAGACATTATTGTATTCATTTTGGGACACTGTCTCGCCAAATTACTCTGCTCTCAAACTTGCAATCCCCTTACCTCAGTTTCCTGAGCAGCTGGGATCCCAAACCTGCGCCACCACTTCCAGCAAATTCACAATTCTTATGTATGACCCCAAGGCATAAGACCTTGAGGCAAGAGTCCCATGTATGGAGAATAAACTCTGTTCCTTGCAGTTACAATACCTGTGCATATTTCCTTGGTTATTTATTTTCTAAAACGGAAACATTTTGGGGGAACTGGTGATACAGCTTGTAATTCTACTTACCTACTTGAGTTGCTAAGGCAGGATACTCTTAATCTTAAAAAAACATATTATTTTACTTTATGTATGGATGTTTTGCCTGTGGGGGCCCACAGAAGTGGGTCCACTCCACCTTGACTGAAGGTCAGATAACTTACTCTGCTCTTGCTCTTTCAAAGCTATAGGTAAGAAGTCTGACTTAAGGAGTGGTTACAAGATATCCTGACCTAAGGCGTGGTTATGTGGTGTTTTGGATATTAAGATGGCCCACAGAGGTGGATCTACTCCACCTTAACCAAAAGTCAGAGAATTTAAGCCTATTCCTGCTCTTTCATGTTTCAGACAGGAGGTTTGACCCAGGGAGTGGCTACCTATAGGATTCTTGGTCTAAGGTGTTGTTGCTACATGTCCTGCCTAAAACATTAGAATGCTTAGCTCAGGAAATAGTGGCTTGATGTCTCAAGTATTGAAGTAGGTAACTGTTTTGTTTGTCCTTTCTGTCATGCTAAAGTAGTCTTTGCCTCCCCCACTTTTGGATTGGGGTACATAAGCAAATGGAGAATAAATACGGGTGTATTCAGTAGTCACTGCATTGCCTTCCTGGTTCTATCCTGTGTCTCTGTATTTCTTTCACATCTCTGTTCCTCTGCCTAACATCTCTAATCCACATGCCCCTACTCTATAGAATGTACGAACCCTTCAAGGCTGGACCCTGACAGACGTCACTCAACGTGTGACTAAGACATTTGCCTGCATGCATGTCTATGTACCATGTGTATGCCTGGTGCTGTGGAGAACAGAAGAAGATGTAGACCTGGAGTTACAGATGACTGTCAACCACCTTGTGGGTGTTAGGAATTGTGCCAGGTCCTCCAAAGGGCAACCTGTGCTCTTTACTTCTGAGCTACCTCTCCAGTCCCAAAGATCATAAACTTGAAGCCTGCCTGAGGCTACAGGGTGAGTTCAAGGCCAGTCTAGGTGACTTGGTGAAACCCAGCCCCAAATTAAGAAAACAAAAGAAGCGACTAGAAAAGCCCAGTGGTAGAACACATGCCTATCATGTGCAATCCCCTGGAATTAGCACCCAGTGCCACGTACACACACACACACACACACACACACACACACAAACACACGGAGAGAGAATGAGATGATATAATTATGTGTTCAGAATGTGTTGAATTATTCCATTAATGAAACCATTTAATAAACCAGAGAATATTACTTGGATAACTGCTTAGAGTTGCTGTCACCAGGAAACAGTTTTTCTCAGTATCTTCTTGTTTTCTTTGAGGGCTTTTTAAAATTCCCTACCACAAAGAAAAACCTTTCCTCAGAAGTTAGATTCTAGGGGCAACGTTATCCTCTTCCTGGTAGAATTGTAAATACTGACTATAATCTTGCTAACATAAAAGTCACAGTTAAAAAACAACAACAACTCATTCCATCTCCCCATTCTCTTCTAGATCATTTGGTCTCTGATTTTTCTCTGTCAAAGCACTGCTTGGGGTCTATTACAAAAATTCATTTTTCTCTCTCATTCAATTGGAACAAAGTAGCCATTTTAAAAATAAATGCCAACTTTGAATTGATGCATTCGCTATGTCTCACACAAGGATGTACTTCACATACGATGTCTGCATTGTACTGATCCCTATATTTTAAGTATTCAAAAACCATGCACCATGGTTTATGAAATACACATTTCTAAAACCACTTAAGCAGTAAAACCTCCAAACTGATTGAATTGCAAAAGGATTACTTGGGAACTCTGAGAAACAGAGCACAGCGACCAGAGCCTACACCAAGGAATCTTAGGAACATTCCGGTATTACTGCTGCATACGGAGCTGCAGCCACTTCTCCACCCACGGCTCTTGGATGAAGCTCTGCCAGGTACAGTCTTGACTGAAACCCGAGACTTACACAAGTAACAAAATAGCCCCCACAGGCTTCCAGCTCTAGACAGCACAGTCCAGCTCTTAGGTGGATAGGCTCAAAGGAACCCACTGGGTAACTAGAACACTGTCTCTGAGAGTAGAGACCAGCACTGTCTATTTTTCATGTATTCATTAAATCAAGTCGTTCAAACCCCTGCAGACGTCTTTTGTGAGAAGTGCATCTCAAAGGATGCATCAGAAAAATCCACCTTTGAGGACGGATATCCTATGACTATTTTACTGGTTTTTGTTCTGCTTTGTTTGAATGAGTGTGCTCTATGGCGAAAGACAAGGGCGGGATCACAAATGTTTGGCTATCCTTAAATTTCAGGCTAAAATGATAGTGCCCTGATCTCTTCATCAAGTTTTGAACTCTGACAACCCAGTCATGTCTACACAATATGTTACTTGAAATGAATCCAGGTCCTGCTTCTGGGTGTACTACTTCCGGCCGCCACTCACCAAGGGCATCCGTCCATTCAACTGCATGGCCACGCTCTCTCCCTGGTCTCCAAGAAACACACCTGGCTCAGCCAACGAGCGAAGCCCTGTATTGCACTTTCCTAGGGATCAACAATTACCACACTGTAGGTGTTCTCTGGGAAGTTTAACTCTGACCTTACTGTCAGTTCTTATATAAATGAGAGTTGGAAAAGCATCTACACAGAGAAGTGATTAAAGCAGGTATTATTAATCCATTTAAATTATTAATCCATTTAAAATAGTAAAATAGGGCTGGAGAGATGGCTCAGAGGTTAAGAGCACTGCCTGCTCTTCCAGAGGTTCTGAGTTCAATTCCTAGCAACCACATGGTGGCTCATAGCCATCTGTGGTGAGGTCTGGTGCCCTCTTCTGGCCTGCAGGCATACACGCAGAAAGAATATTGTATACATAATAAATAAATAAAAAAGTAAAATAGTAAAATACCTGTTTAAACTATTTGCATTACTTATTCACCATTATTATTATTTTTTACATTATAATATTTTGTTGATAAATGACTCATTAGGAAAAAAAGGCTGACTTTTGGCTCATTTTCCTTATAAACATGAAAAAAAAGCCTCCAGAAATTACAAGTCATAAATGATGCAAACATTTATTAGTATGGAAATATTTTGTGTAGTTATTTTGATTCTTTACCCTTTAATCATTTGCTCTTTGTTTTTATAGTATCTTCTATTGTTTTTATTTATAATATGTAATACAATAAAATGCTACATAAATGCAGTACTGAGGAAGCAGTGCCCAGAAAAGCACGCATGCTCAGTTCAGATGTGTCTTGCCCTGCTCCTTCCGCTTTCCTCCATGTTCGTCCCCACTGCATGCTTCTTCCCGTTATCTCCTCCCCACCCCCACTGCTGCGTTCACTGCCAGCCCACTACTCTCCCTTCAAGCCTCTTTATCCCATCTCATGGGTCCCTTTCTAGTTTCCTGGCTTCTCCCATACTAACTCCCAGCTAAATACATATATATTGATGTTTAGAAGCTGCATCTGCATACGGAAGGACACACAGTATTCATATTTCTGAGCCTAGGTAATCTTGCTTACATAATATTTTCCAGCTCTATCCATTTCCCATTTATAGAAAACTCCATTAACTCATTTCTATCTACAAGTGCACAGCATCCCATCATGTGTATGCATGCTTTCATTATCTATCCGTCCACTGATGGGCATCTAGGCTGACTCTGCTTACTTGCTATTGTGAAAGAGGCACAGTAAACATGTGTGCAAGTCTTTCTGTCGGCTGTAGGGCTCACTGGATATCTGTCCAGAAGTGATGAGGCTGGATCATAAGGAAAGTCACGTCAGTGCTCTGAGAGGCCACCACACCTCCCTAGAGGCTGTCTCAGTTTACGCTCCCACCAACAGCGAATGAAACTCCCTATCCTCCATCCCGCCCTCTCCAGAGTTTGTCCTCATTTGTTTCCTGATGGTTGATAAGCTAAGCTATAGAAAATTCTATTTTTACATCAGTGAGATGATACAGGGACTTATGCAATTCAACCATTTAAAAATGTAACTGGTTTTGTATTGGATTCTGCCTTCAAATATAAATTAAAGGAGAGGTTTAAAATGCAACAATTCAATACATTCCCAAAATCTATTATTCACAGTAATTATGCTAATAGATTACTGGTTAACCAACTTTCCTTTCCTTGTAATTTTTTGTTGTTGTTGTTGTTGTTGGTTTGACTCAGAGTGCAGAGTACAGAATACAGTATGTTTGGCAAATAAAATCCTCTATGTAGGGGTAAAAACTCAGAAGATAAATTTTTGTTTAGTGAGCAGCCATTCATTCTTAATAAAAATTCATGTGCGCGCTGCTTAATGCACTCTCTGCACAGCCAAGCGTGTCAAATGTGACGAGAGGCAACAGAGCGGTGCAATGGCTGTGGACAGACGCTGTCCACGCCTGCGCCTCCTGCTTCCAGCAGCCCAGGTCAGTTGACATTCTGAGCACCAACTCACTCTTTTGTATATTAATATACTAATGTGCAACAGAAACCACCATCCATCGTGCTACTCAGAGAAAAATCGAAGGAAGCCACGAAATAATTCAAACCGCTTTCCCTTGTGCTACTAAGGTTTTAGAAATAGTAAAACAAAACACATTTTAAACGGACATGTTTTATCTCGATTCCGTGACTTCACCTTCAGAAACAGAGTTGAAGGTAATAACACAAACTTGTGCAAACATTCAGATGGAAGTTAAGTCTCCGACGTCTACAAAGATGAATAAAGATGAAAAATTAGCTACAGCGGGAAGATGAGCTAAGCTCCATGCTGAACACCTACACCTACATAGCTTTTTGTTTTCTGAGACAGGGTTTTTCTGTGTCACAGCCTTGGCTATCCTGGAACTCACTCTGTAGACCAGGCTGTCCTTGAACTCAGAGCTGCCTGCCTCTGCCTACCAAGTGCTGGGATTAAAGGTGTGTGCCACCACAACCTAGTTTTTTTTAGCTTTTAATATCTACATTTACAAGTCTTTGGAGGGGGGACTTGCAAACATGTACACATGTGCACACATGCATGCTTGTGTATGTGTGGGTCCATATGTGTGTGTGCTCATGGAGGCCAGGGAACAAGCTCTGGGGATATTCTTCAATCCATCCAGACTACGTCTCTTTGAGAAGGATCTCTCACTAGCGGAGAGTTAATGAAGAAGGCTAGGCTGCCTCATTAATGATTTACCTGTCTCCACCTCCTTACTCCTGGAATTACAAGACCATACTACCATACCTGGCTTTTCTTACATGATTCTAGGAACTGAGCTCAGGCCCCAAACACTTTACTAAGAGAGCCACTTCCCTAGCCCCACAAAAGTATGTTTAATAAAGTCAGTGCAAAATTTAATTAAGTGGGTATTATAAAACATTAGTTATTGGATGATATTTTAATCTTATTTTTAAAAATGCATAAATACAATAGTCGAAAACCAAAATTAGAGTGTTTATTTTTGAAAAGAAGAAAAACAAGGATGATAATCAAGTTTTTGCTCATCTGGAGAGTGACCTGAACTAGCTGACATGAACTGCGTGGCTGGCCAACTACCACAGAAACTGGGAAGAAAACAGAAGCAAACATGCTTCTTTCCATCTCTAACAGAACAGAGAAGACCCCTTCGGTTTCTGTTGTTTGAATTCACTTATGAGGAATGAGGGTCAAGGGAAGATTTGGAAGCCTGTGGAGAGAGCAATACAAAAAACACATAGGTCAAGTTGACTCACTCCAAAATATAGCAAGTGGTACACTTCCGGGAAAGCGAGGCAGCCACTCCCCTTAAAGCAAGCAGATGAGTGCAGTACTATGTGGGCACTGTAGGACTGGCAGTCAAGGTCCGCAGTCAGCACAGTCCCCAGGAGCACCTATAATGTATACTTTTCTGGGGCAGAAATGGACACAACCATGCTCTTCCTTCTGAACAAGGAGCACAAGTTTCCTGGCTACTGTTAAAGCCCATGGACGCATGCTCATTGCTTGCTGAACTCTTCCTGCCCACCTTCAAGTTTAACCAAAGGGAGAAGAAAAGATTTTATAGGATTTATGGAAGCATCTATTGATCCTCCATCTTCAAGGGATATGGTCAAAACCCCAGAAGATGCATGAACCCTGGCATTGCTTTTTCCGTACATAAAAACTTATAAGGTGACTTTATCAAGGAAGCACAGTAAGACATTAATAACTAGAATAATACATAAAATTATAGTAGCCTACTATAACAAAAGTCACACTTCTAGAATTTTCCATGTATTGCTTTTGGACCACGGCTGGCAATGAATAACTGAAACTGTTGCAAACAAAATCGCAGCTAAGGGAGACAGCTTATGCATAATGCTTGACTTTACTCATGGCTAGTTTTAGAATTTATTGGGGAAACTATCTGTCCTTGGAGTTAGACTGCCCTGAACAAAGGAAAGAGTTGGAAAAATACTACACAATTTAGGTAATAAAGTTTTTGCTTTTAAGTCTGAATCTAGAAAAAACAGAAATAGACATTATTTAAACACATCTCATCTAATCTAGTATTTATCTAAAATAAGGCAAAGTCCATTTCCACTAATTAACAGGATAAACTGGGGAGAAAAGAAACAAGACACCTCAGCCATGCATTCATATTTATTGTCAGTTTTCATGTGACGTGTGTTGAGCCTGTGTTTTATTTATAATGTAAGATATCTTCTTAAAGTGCTTTTATGAAAAGTACAGACTTCTTTCATAATATGAATAACCAGTTCATAGATAATATGAGTGAATATTTTCATTATATTTGATTAAGTTGAATTAAGATTAAAATATGATTTTAATTAACTACATAGAAACAATGATTTTCGCTTATTATCTGGTATTAACAAACAAAAAAAATCAATATTCAAAATTAGAAAGCATCACATGTGCCTACAGGGTCACATTTGAGGGCTCTTAAAGGCCTTCTCTTTGGCCTTACAAGTGTCTGGACTGTCTTATCAAGATATAAATAAAGTGCCTTACTGACCACATCCTGAGAACATCATGGTTCAGAATTATTCACACTGATAGTAACTGAGCCTGGACTCAAACGAGGCACTGGTGTGGTTGGCTTTTTACCCACAAATAGACTTGTAAAGTGACGGGCTCTTTTGTATCTCCAATTGGTCATTTCCCAGAGTCTCCAAAAGGCTTAAGCGTATTTCCACTCATCTCAATGCAGTCTACTGTCCTAAGCAGTGCCCCGGGAGATGACACTTGAAGCTGACAAACAGCACGTGAGTGTTAGGGAGATAAAGTCGGCACATGTGCGCCAGCCTCCTGGGAGTCCAAAACGCTAGCAGCCCCTGATGGTGCTGTGGCTCTTCCCAGTGCGCACTGCTCCAGGGAAACTATAAGTCCTGCTTGTGACTGTCAGAGGGACACACATCTGACTGGAATATGGTTACTCTAAAGTCTTTTAGGGCAAAGGCTGCGATAATTTTTTAACAATGGAAAGAAAAATAGGTACCTTTTTGTGGTGTCGAATTGAACTTGGGGCCTCACTCATAGTAGGCAACTGCTCTATCACTGAGTTACATTCTCAGCCTCAAAAGTCTAAAAGCTATTTAATGTGTATTATTTAATATTAGTTAAATAATATTAATAAAGAAGAAATATAAAGAATTACCTGTACAAACACTCAATCTTTCATATATATATATTGTGTGTTAGATACCAGATATCTTTAAAATATCAGTAAGAAGAGACAAAACTCCTTTCCTTCCCCATGTTCATAGAGCGTTAGCAGGAAATGAAAGTGAGTGCCCAGTAGGCAGCCGGTGTACAGTGTACAGGTGCTGACCCTTTTCACAGTGACACACAAACCACAAGTGATGAAGAGTATGAGAATGTCATGACTGTCCATGGAGGTAGGTGACGAACTAGATCTCTTAGAGAATGACATCTTGAAACATATATACTACTATGTGCAAATAATGTACCAGCCGGGATTCCTGCCACTGCATTGCGGATGATGTGTGGTTGGTGCATTGCTGCTGCTAAGAGCTAAAAAGTGCTTCGAGAACGCCCTCCTAACTACGTTCTAGTCTTCATGCTACTCTTGACTTCTCCTAAGGGAAAGCATTGTGACTTAGAAGACAGTTGCTGCTTTTGAACTGGTGGGAGAAGGACTCTTAAAGACCGTGCTTATGATCCATTTTAGATAGCCATATTTTCCTCATTCCCCATATCATGTCCCCTTTCTCTGTACTTACTTCACCTGTGATGGAGGACTCTCATTGGCTAATAAACAAACTGCCTTGGCTTTTTGATAAGGCAGGATTTAGATAGGTGGAGTAGACAGAACAGGAAGTGAGGTAGATGGCTCAGACAATTGCCCCACCTCTCCTCTCTGGGACAGTCGCCATGAAGCCAGCCACCAGGTCAGACGCAATGAAGCTCCAGCCCAAGATGGACATACGCTAGAATCTTCCCGGTAAGGCATCACTTCGTGGTGGCATACAGATTATTAGATATGGGTTAATCAAGATGTGAGTAAGAGACTGAAACTAATGGGCCAGGCAGTGTTTAAAAGAATATAATTTGTGTGTTGTTATTTTGGGGCATAAGCTAGCCAGGCGGCTGGGAGCCAGGCGGGAATGCAGCCCGCAGCTCCTTACTACATACTTGTTAGGTAGCTATCCTGCCAGTAAAACAAAGACTGCCAGACAGTGGATTGTGTCAGTATCCCCAGCACAACTGCATCCTACGGACTAGGAATGTTTGACATATAAATAGCACTAGATATAGTGCTGAATCAATAAAAGCAATAATTAAGAATGAGCTTTAGAAAGGAACAAGTTAGAAAGTCACTAGGATATTCCAGTTATTAACCAAGCCTTGGCCTTTACAAGATTTTTTGAAACAAGGTCTCATGTAGCACACAGGCTAGCTTCAATACAATGTGTAGTGGAGGCTGGCCCTGAGATCATGATCCTTCTTCCTCTTCCTCCCAACAGTGGAGACTACAGACGTGTGTGCCACCATGCCTGCTGACATTAATATTAGCAGTGGCAACTACTCAAGGCTCAAGGAAAAAGATGTGTGCTCTGCACCAGTCTGTGCTAGGGCAGAGGCCAGTGAGTAGCAGCCAATGAGTAAGTGACAGCACCTGCAACAGACCACCCAGATTCTGACGTCACGAGGACTCTGCTGCTCTGCATCACACATCTGTATTCAAGCTATATGCTAGACTTTCGTGTCTAGAGATTGAAGGGCTCAGGATGGAGCCCCTCAAGTATTAAAAACCTTTGCTATAATGCCACGCTCATTCCTAACCTAACAGGACAGTCTGACGGAGGTGCCTGACTGTAGAGAATGATCCAGAGATCTATGCAGATTTACTTATGCTCTGTCTCCTTGTAGATAAAATGGAGCAACAATAATATCAGTAAATAATGGTGTCTGTATCTCACTGAATCACTGTTAGGACAAAATGAGGTACTTTATACTCTGACTTACAAATTAAAATGAATTTAAATATATTATTTGTTATGAGCTCAGTAATCTTATTATCTATTACAGTGATCAATATAATATTTCAAAATAAATTTTCTAATTTTACTACCTATATGCTGTCTTAGGGTTTTTATTGCTGTGAAGAGAGACCAAGACCATGGCAACGCTTATAAATGACAACATTTAATTGGGGTGGCAGCTTACAGTTCAGAGGCTCAGGCCATTATCATGGCAGGGAACATGGCAGCATGCAGGCAGATATGGTACTAGAGAAGTAACTGAGAGTCCTACATCTTACAGGCAACAGGAAGTCGACTGAGACACTGGGCAGTGTCCTGAGCATAGGAAACCTCAAAGCCTTCCCCCACAGTGGCACACTTCCATCAGCAGGGCCATACCCACTCTGACCAAGCCATACTTCCTATAGTGCCACTCCCTGTGAGATTATGGGGCCAATTACATTAAAACCACCACACTATCCTTGACCAGAAAGGGTAGATCCTCATCTCCCCTTGGGGAAATTCCATTCACTAAGATTTTCCCACTTAGACCAAAACCTCTGTGAAACCTTGGTACTATCTCCAAAGAACCAGAATCATTCATTTTTTAAAAAGTAGTCTTATTCTACTTCCCGAAGGTACTTACCTAACTCTCCACTTATTTCCCATTGTCTGTGAGCTTCTATTTCCCTTTTTATAATAGATTACAAGAAATATCTAGCATTGTCTTGACTACCACTAGATTTTAATAAATAACTGAGTTGGTTTTATTCAATTTTGAACTTATGCCAGTTGAAGCTCTTAAATATGAGGAGTCCCTTGAGCCAGTCCGCTTTCTTTATAAATGATATACTTCCAATGGAAGTCTCTTTTACTTCTTAAAAAACAAAATAACAAGGGCAAATATTATAAACAAAAACAGCTTCCCATGAATTTTCTGATCCACCATGGGATTCTTTTATATGATCAAAACAGGAGCCCTGTAAACACCCTGTGGTGGTCTGAATAAGAATGCCCCATATAGGCTCATATATTTGAATGCTTAGTTATCAGGGAGTGGCACTATTTGAAAAGGATTAGGAGGTGTGGCTTTGTTGGAGGAAGTGTGTTACTGGGGTGGGCTTCTGGATCAGGATGTAGCTCTTAGCTTCTTCTCCAGCACCATGCCCACCTGCCACCATGCTCTCCACCATGATGATAATGGACTAAGCCTCTGAAACTATAAGCAAATCCTCAGTTAAACACTTTTCTTCATAAGAATTGCCTTGGTCATGGTGTATCTTTACAACAATAGCATAGGAACTAAGACACATATGTTAGTAGTGTCAGAAAAATTATTTCAGCATAATGTCTGCTTTTTATCATTCCTTAACAAAATAAAATGCAGTTTACTTAAAAAACAATAATTATTATTCTAACATGTTTCTCCCCAATCATTTCCTTTTTTAAAAAAAATATTTATTTATTCTGTATACAATATTCTGTTTCTGTGTATGCCTAAAGGCCAGAAGAGGGCACCAGACCTCATTACAGATGGTTGTGAGCCACCATGTGGTTGCTGGGAATTGAACTCAGGACCTTTGGAAGAGCTGGCAATGCTCTTAACCTCTGAGACATCTCTCCAGCGCCCCCCCCACTCGTTTCTTAATTCTCCACATTCTAATCCAGGCAATGTGAGTCATCCTAATCTAATCTCACATAATTTTATCTTTACTAGAACTACCACATGCTGTTCTGAATGAAGAAGGTTCTCACTCCAAAGGCAGCGGTTAGCATGCCCTACCTTACTCAACCACGCTTGATCTAAAAGCAAAGTCACCCCCAAGCTCATTCAAGTCTTCCCAGCCTGCCCACCACCTGCCATGTGATGCCTCATGGCACATTCCCGAGGAATTCAAAAAAAGTGAGGAAAATTGGCTGGTAATGCTTACAGCACGCTAGGGCATGACCACATCAGCTGATGGAAGCATCACACAGCTTTTGTTGTTCTTGTTGTTTAATTGATAAATAAACAGGGAGCGTTAGCAGGTGGCTCTGCTTCCCAGCCCGACTATGCATTATGCATCCTTTCTCCTGAAGCCAGACACGGGCCACTGAAATGTGTGAGACCCTGCTGTTGCTCTGATAGCCCCGCCAATGGCTCCCCTCTTACAAGGAGTAAAAGCTGAAGTCCTTCAGTTGCTTCCTATCCTTCCCGTGTCTTCCCCCACTTCCGCTCTCACCACAGAGGCCTCCTGGAGCCTTCTAGCACACCAGGAGTACTTTGGGGTTTGCTGCTCCCCCTATCTGGATTGCTAAGAGATTTTTCCTTCCTTCTGTCTACTCTGGAACCTTGCCACCTTTCTCTTTCTTCCTGTCCTGGCAACTCTATTTCTCGCCTCTGCATTGCTTTCCCCCACAGCACTTGGGACACACAGTGTATTATACTTTTTAGGGTCTGTTCAAGGTCTGGTCTGTTCCTTCCTGTAAACTGTAACTTTTACGATGGCCCAAGGGCTATTGCCTTGTCTGCTAACTGCCATATCTGCAGCCTCTAGGAAAGTACTGAATGTACGAGAAGGCCTTGCAAAATATTGGCAAATGAAGAAGGAATGACCCCACCCAAACAACCAACTAATTACCGTAAATAATGCAATATGAGTATGAGAGCTGGAGCAGAGGTAAGAGGATGAACGAGAAGGATTTGCTGATGTATTAGAAGAGATATCTTAGAGGACTGGGCCAGAGGGAAGGGAAGACATGGCTAGCAAAGGAACAAGGTGTAAAATTTCCGTGGGCTAAGATAACTTTTTCTAATTCCAGAAATGCTTATTGAAATTCTGTTAGATCTCCTGTTCTCTAGGGCAAGGATTCTCAATCTCGCCTTGTCCTAACAACCTCATTTTGAAATCTGATGAAGTCTGTGAACTTTTCCAAAGGCCATGTGTCAAAATGCACAAATATACAGGATTGATTTAATCACATTTTGTGATACCGTACAATACATGTACATATTAAGATCTAGTATCAGTTCATAAACAATGAAAATGAAAACCCACAGTGCAGTAATCCCAAGTACACCTTCTGGAGGCAAGATCCAAGAACATGAAAGTCTCCAAACAAAGCCATGAGACTGAGCTCCTGAAAGAACAGGAACTTAGCTTAGGCATTTTCATTGGCCCCAGTCCCAGAACCTAGCAGCTTGCACATACTACTCCAATAAGAAATGTTCACTGAATAAATATCTGTAAAGGAAGAGAAGCAGCATGGTTTTCCTTCTAGTACTGTCTTGTCTGTGCGTACCCATGTGCTCACTCCTCAAGTCTTCCTCAGTGAGCACTTCCTCTGCCATTGCCTGCCTGCACTTGAGCACCGTGAGAAGGAAGGAGCTGCTGTAACGTGATGCTTTTCCTTTCGGGCACGGCTCGAATCACTTCCTCTCCCACCATTATCACCTAGTCAGGCATCGCTTCCGTTCAGATGCCATGCCCTACAGTAAACTCCCTTGCTACCCATCCTCAGGCTGGGCTACCTATGCTAAAATTCTTGGTTCCCATTTCACTTTGCTGAAAGCTTTGAAATTTCTGTCTCCTCCCCCCACCCCACCCCCCCCCCCCCACCCCCCCCCCCCCCCCGCCCCGGGAGGTTGACCTCAAACTTGCGAACTCAAATGATCCTCCTACCCTAGCCTTCCACGTGTTCAGGCTACCATGGGCACCCCTTTGCCTAGTTGAAGCTTCTATCTTTACATCTACAAGTGCCAGTAAAGGTTCATATTTACTGTGTATACGAGAGAATGAAACAATGACAGCGCTTAATTCAGTTCTTTTTTGGTATTTCTATTTCTCTATTTTTTCCTATTTGTCAGCTGATCACTCAGATTCTAATTTTCTCAAAAATTAACAAAAGCCCCATTTGGCTATCAGCAGAAATTAAAATCAACAAAATGGCTTTCTCCTCAGGTCAATGGTATCCTTTCTTGACTTCTCAGGCTTAACACTGAGTAAATACACAGCATCAGCATCACGCTCTGCCAGTGTTCTCTAGTAAGCATCACCTTTCACAACCCATGCATCATTCCTACCCTTTCTTCCCAAAAGATACAAAGGAGGCCTTACTGGCTTTCTTGATTTTTGTCAGGTCTGTTCTTTTTTTACTTCTAGAATCCCTTTCTTTAATCTCTTTCAATTTAATTTACTCCAGTTATAACAAAGAAACAATTCTGTAATAATTCTTAAAATTGAGCTACATATAAAGAATTTTCCTCTCTCATAATATATAAGAATTACATTTTCTACCTTATTTCCTCTACTTAGGAAAATACTTATTTCCCCAGGCTTCCAAAGATGCACTTCACCGAAGCCAAGGAAACAATCTCGCTGTGGACCACAGAAAGTTCTCGGCTCTTCACTCTTGCCTTTGCGCCTATGATGCGGCCTGTTCAGACCCTTCTATGTTCCTCGCACCTCATCTTTCCTTCACGTCTTTCTTCCTCTACCGTGGCTGCCCTTACCTTAGTTGCTCTCTTACCCCACGATTCTTTAGCACGTGAGTTTGCCTCAACTACTAACTCCTTGGTTTTTATTTGTGGTTTCCTCTGTAAGTCCAATTGTTCTAGAAGCTCTGCATACATGGACCTGTACATCACTGCTCTATCCCACTTAGACAAGTTCAACTGCTCATATTTTCTTATACATCTAGAATAAGGCCATCATATTGATATTTTTTATATTTAGTTTTATACCCTTTCTTTTTGAAAGGATAATACCTCAGAAAAATTTTATTTCAAAGTTTAAAAAATTACTTGCCTTGACTCATATTTAGCAAATGAAAACAAGAAAACAGTGTCATGGTAAGTAATACCCTGTTTGTTCTCTATTGTCACGAGGCAAATGATTATTCTTTTATAAAACACTATTTTGAACATATTTTGCATAGTTTCACTTCTACATAATTTATAAGATAAAAAAGTAAAAATTGAACTTGTTAAATATTTAGTTAATTCAAGACACAAAATAGAGCAATAGTTTAAAGACTTACAGGGTCAGAAGGCCCACAGAATTCTCGAAATGTCTTTGTAGGATTGTTCTGCTGGATCTCGATTGCCACACAAGAGCCGGAGCACATTTCTGTCACCATCTCCTTTGATAGACAATGTAAGAGAAAACAAAAGAATTAAGAGAACTGAATATTTTACCCCTATTCTTAGTTGCATGACTTCCCCACTATTTTCAGTCTGAAAATGGCCACCAGTGACGTTGTTCCCATTTGTGTTCTGGGCATTTGCACTTCTTGAATGATGGCCACCTTTGCTTCTAAAGCATTTGTCTCATCCCTGCATCTCCCAGCATCCCTGCATCTCCCAGCATCACTGCATCTCCTAGTATCCCTGCATCTCCTAGCATCCCTGCATCTCCTAGCATCCCTGCATCTCCTAGCATCCCTGCATCTCCTAGCATCCCTGCATCTCCCAGTATCACTGCATCTCGTAGTATCCCTGCATCTCCTAGCATCCCTGCATCTCCCAGCATCCCTGCATCTCCTAGCATCCCTGTATCTCCTAGCATCCCTGCATCTCCTAGCATCCCTGCATCTCCTAGCATCCCTGCATCTCCTAGTATCCCTGCATCTCCTAGCATCCCTGCATTTCCTAGCATCCCTGCATCTCCTAGCACCAATAGCATTTTAAGGTCATGCTTTGCCTCCTCTCATCACCTAATATCATTTCTAGCATATCTTCCTCAGATCCCCTCTTTCCCTCAGCACATCTTCATCAAACTAATATTCCTAAAATAGAAATAGTGCTGTTTCTCCTGGAGGACATTTAAAAGTCTATAATGTGGTTAGCAATAAGGAATAAAATATAGAAGCTTGAAAAAAATAGAAAAATAGAAAAAAGTAGTTTCTGTGTATCAAATAGTAGGGGCCAAGGGACTGTGACCCTTGGGAAAGGGGAGGGGGAAGTGTAGTAAGCCAGATGATTCTTCCACCTTGCTGCGTGAAAACATCAACAGACAGCAAAGTACAGCAGTGCCCAGCATATTCCCACAATGCTACAGAGACAAAGACTTTAGTTAGGGAGCCCAGCAGACAGTATTTTCAGGGCAGAATACAAGAGAACTCTATACCCTACTGAAGTACATTTGAACACATTGGCACAGGGAATGACTTCCTAAATATAACCCCAGCAGTACAGACACTGAGAGAAACAATTAATAAATGGGACCTCCTGAAACTGAAAAGCTTCTGTAAAGCAAAGGACACAGTCAACAAGACAAAACGACAGCCTACAGAACGGGAAAAGATCTTCACCAACCCCACATCAGACAGAGTCTGATCTCCGATATACAAAGAACTCAAGAAATTGAATACCAGAAGAACACATAATCCAGTAAAAAAAAAAAAAATGGAGTACAGAGCTAAACAGAGAACTCTCAATAGAGGAACCTAAAATGGCTGAAAGACACTTAAGGAAATGCTCAACATCGATGTGAAATGGTATGAGGAAGAACAGGATCAGAGAGAAGCACGTCTTAGAGTGTCTGGAACACTCAACACAGAAAAGCACTTTAGATAAAAGTGAAAATGAACACAGACTTTGAGGAAGATCAACAGGTGTGGTTTCTGAGATGAGTGGAGGCCAGCAGCAGAGCCATGCTACACTGGACGGTGGTGAGACATGAGGCTGGCTTAAGCTAGGCCATGCTAGCCCTTTTAATGACTTTGGTGCATTTATAATGCACAGAGCCCAACTAAAATAACTTATTATAGGACATATTTAAATATTATCCCAGACACTGTCATCCTACCTAATGGAAATGACAGAGTTAGAAGAAAGGGCTTCATTAAGTAATGTGATACATATAACCCTACCCAATAGAATCCTAAGTGTACCCCAAAGCCACTTTGCTATTTTTTATACATAATTATGTTGGATTTGATTTTCTATTTCATGCTATTAAAGAACTGCCTACACATGAAATGCTAAGTTCTCAGTCTGAAGAGATATCAAACACATTGTCTGAAAAGGAGAAAAAAACTGCCTTTCTTCATTCTTCCTTCTTTTTGTCTGCGTCTCTCAGTTTATGTTACTGTTGGCAGCAGCCAGTATTTAGAACAGTAGGTATATAGACTATGCCAAATGAGCAAAACAGAAGGACGGACAGACAAGCAAACAAAGAATGCAACCAAACACGCGCTTCTTTAAAACTTAACTCAAAATGTTTTGGTCTCCCAATTTTTAGTTAAGAAGAAATTTTTTAAAAACTTGGTTATTTACCTTTTCAAAAGAGTCTTTGGCTGACCTAAGACAGTCAGTTGCACATGAAATGGTTCTTTAATGTCTGTTCTTACTAGACTTCAACTTCAATGAACTGACATCATGTGTCTTTATCACAAAACTGTAGTCTATAGTAGACACTCAGTCAGTATATGTTGGTCTCATGATAACAGAATAAGGTCAAAATTATCCTTTTAAAGACAATTTTGAAGTAAGTTTGAATGTAAGTATAAGTTATCAACAAAAACCCACTATCAAAGACTACTACTGAACAGTAACGGAAACAACAGCCACAGCAGCTAATATTTACCAAGTACTCTCAATGAAGAGATCACGTTACATGATTTGTTGGATTAATTCTTATAGCCAGATTATAATATTGCATCATTTTCATTCTATACATAGGCTAATAAAAGCTTTAAAAGATTAAGTAACTGGAGGTCCTAGGAACTGAACTTCGGCCCACTAAATAGCAGCTGGGCCCACTCTTCAGCCCCATGTTGAGCGCCTTTCATTCATCTGTTGGACAACCACTGTTCTTTTAAGAAATACCAATTCAGATTCTTTGTGCTTTCTTCTCTTTCTCTTTTCTTTTTAATTTTTTTAAAAAAAACTTTTTGAGATAGGATTCACTAAGCTGCTCAAGCTGGCCTTGAACTCCTGATCCTCCTGCTTCTGCCTCCCAAGCATTAGGTATACATCATTACCTGGTTCTTTGTCTGCTTTAAAAATTAAGTTAACTGTCATCTTGCTATTGAGTTTCTTGAGTTATTAACAGATTTGGTTATTAATCCTTTATCAGATATATAGTTTATAAATTATCCTTAAAAATACTTTCAGTAATTATAAGATTTCCAAGATTTGAAACACACACATTACTTTCAGTTGCATTATTTTACATTTATTTTGATACTTACATTATACTCAGGCACTACGCCTTTATAAACTTCATAGAATTCTTCAACATTAACCCGATCCATATTGAACTACATTTAAAAAGAGAAAAGCAAGTCAAACAAGTGAGCCAGACTTAGCACTCAGCATTTATCATTCCTTGCACACATACTTTAACTTTTTGCTGTGAGGCATCTTTCCCCCACACTAGTCTTAGAGACACTATGAAGCCCAGGCTAGCCTTGAACTTGTGACTGCTCTGGCTCAGCATTCCAAGTGCTGAAATTACAGCTACTTGCCACCATACCTGTCTTCCTCTTTTAACTTCAAAATGTAAATCTTGAATAATTTATTCTTAGAAGGAGAAAGTATTATTAAAGGTTTTATGCATGTACCATCTCATAATTCTCATAATCCCATGGCATAAGTACTTAGCATGTTACTGCTAGGACTTAGCAGCACCAGGAGACCTCTCTAAATTGCCCTCTGTCAGTCCAGGAATCAAATCCCAGTGACCATGCTCTCATTCACTACTCTACAAGCTTTAGAATGAAACCCTATTCTTGATAGGTTTTCAAAATAGGCATAGGCAATATAATGCTGTTTATTGGTAGATTAGACATACAAATAAAAAATGTTGCTAAGCACGGGTCCTTCAAAGCATAATGAGAGAATGGAAAGCTCTATTGCCCTCCCAAGCATTTGGAAAAATCGTTAAAACTGGTTTGTAATAAAGCACTTAAGACACATCAGCAGGACTTCCTTCTAGACATCAAATCAAGTATGACTAAGATATATGTGCTTATGAAACACAACCAAACAACTTCTTATCAAGTTTGGTTTTAAATTCAGTTAGGAATAAAATTTTATGTTTAACAATCTCACCGATTAAAACACCAATTTAAAGAAAAGGCATCTGAGCCCTAATCTTACCTCCTTTGCCTGGCCTCTCCTATTGCCAAGGCTGCAGCTCACTGAGAACTCTCAGTCTACACAGTCAGCAACTCAGGTCAGAAGGACTGACCACAGTGGACAGCGTGACCATTATAGGGAGGGGTCGGTTTGACTTCAATGCTTTCTGCTACCTTCATTCAACTTTTACCACTAGTGCATCAAAACGTGACATTCAATATAACTTTAATAAAAATTTATATAATCCACAGCACAACGCACAGTGGCAAATACTAACATTCCCATGGCCTATAAGAGAAACTGAGGCTAAGGATGCCTGACCAGGGTCAATGCCTAGAAAACTATTGACCCTAGATTCTGAAAATGCTATCTCTGACTCTAGACATCAACAATTGATTGCATTTACCATTACACCATAAGGCCACCATCATAAGTTCACATTTATCATACTTATAATGATTTCTTACCAAATGTACCAGAGATTACACAGTACAAAGGTATCCACTGCTACAAAATTTGTGTTATGGCTCCAGTCACAGACTTTCTGATTGTCTCAGGAGGCAATTCTAAGTGAGTGTGGGCGTGAGGCTTAAGTGCCATGGGGGAGAATAAATACATTAACACTTGAGGGAATTGTAGAAATTAGCCCCAGGTTGAGAATGCCAAAGAATCTGAGCTCACATTCCATTATTCCTTCACTGTTTGCCAAGAAACCTAGAACACAGGATGCTAACTGACACACCTCACATTGGTTCTGTTTGCCATTTGTAAGATGAAAACAGTCTTGCTCCCTACTTCTCAGCTGAAGTCCTAAGAAACGAAGAAACTCTGAAGCTTAAATCAGGTTTATCAATATACTGAACATTAGTATCTTGGTGAATGGTTATACAGATTAAATACCTAAAATGTGTTTTTATTATCGAGTTTTGAGTTCAGGTTTTTGTTACTATTGTTTTGTTTTGCTGTTGCTTTTGCCTAGCCTGGAACTCCCCACATACATCAGGCTGGACTCAAATGCACACCCACCTCTCCTTCCAGAGCGCTGTGGTTAAAGGACTACTCCACCAGACCCAGCTGGGTCATTGAATTTGTATGTCTTTGATTTTAATAAATTCAAATCTCAAGTGCATGGTGAACAGTTAAACACATTTTAAGGCTTATTAAAAAACAATTCTTCCATACATTATGGCTCATTGCAACCACTCACCATCTGCATCGCTGAGATTTCAAAACATGCATCTCGAATAGCTATTAAGATCTTTCCCAACAGCCCTGAAAATGAAGAACAAATTGGTTCAAAATATAAACATTTTTAATTATTTCAGGTTACTAAGAGACACAAAATTTCAAATCAGTGTTCTTTGTTTCTACTCTACATAAGGAAAACGCAGCATCTCTGCAAGAGACATGAAGAAAATCCCTGAAGAGCACCACACTTAATCATCTGATTCTCTCGGTAAATGCTTCAAGAATATCAATGATGGTCTGAGAACAATGTGAAAGGCTTCTAAGCTACTATTTTACTTTAAGGCCCCATAAATCTAGTGATATAGATAGCATGAAAATCAAATGACTTTAAAAGAACATTACCAAAAGGTAAAATGACAGGATACTGGATTTAAGAGGAAAAAGTCAAATAGTTGAAAAGGTGGGCAGGGATTTCAAGGGGGAATGAAAGTGTGTATTGTTCTTAAGTCCTGAAGGAGGATGATGATGGACAACACATAAAGACAGAAAAGTGTGAGTGACTCAGTAGAGACGAGGAACAAGAAGGAAGAGAGATCACCTCTGACTGAAGGTCTGTGTTCTAGTTTGTTTAGTCCCCCGTGATATACACTGTAGTGGTCTGAAGAAAAATGGTCCTCAGAGGCTCCTCTACTATTAGAATGCTTGGTTCCTAGCTGATGGACTGTTTAGGAAAGATTAAGAGGTATGTGGTCTTGGAGGTGGAGGTATGTCACTTAGGGTGAGTTTGATGTTTCAGAAGCCCACACCCAGTTCAGTCTCCCTCTCTCTACCGCAGGCTTGTGTATCAGATAGTTGTAAGTTCTCAGCTACTGCCCCACTCCAGCGCCATGCTTCCCTCCATAATGAAAATGGACTGACCCTCTGAAACTATAAACAACCCCCTAGTTAAATGCTTTCTTTTATAAGTTGCTTTGGTCACTTCAAAGCAATTCATCAATAACTAAGACATACCATGATCAAAAAAAAAAAAACTTGGGGTAAAGGGGATTTATTTCAGTTTATAACTTATACTCGTCATGAAGGGTGCAAAACTCAAGGCGGGAGACTGAAGCAGAAACTGAAACAGAGACCATGGAAGAACCCTGATTATTGGCTTGCTCTTCATAGCTTGCATAGCCTTTCTTTCCTCCTTTCCTTCTTTCTTTCCCTCTCTCTCCTTCTTTCTTTTTCTTCTTTGCTATTTTCTTCTTCCTCTTCTCTCCTCCTTTATTTTGTGCTTTTTGAGACAGAGTCTCACTATGTAATTTTGGCCTGACTGGAACTTGCTATGTAAATCAGTTTGGCCTCAAACTAATACAGATCTGCCTGCCTCTGCTTCCTTGGTGCTGGAATTAAAGGGGTATGCACCATTCCTTCCTAATGTAACCCAGGACACCTGCCCAGGGGTGGTACTTCCCACTGAGAGCTGGGCCTTCCCATATCAACCAGCAATCAAGAAATTGCCACATATACTTGCTTACAGGCCATTATGATAGAGGCAATTCCTCAACTGAGAGTCCCTCTTCCCAGATATCTCAACATTTGTGCCAACTTGGCAAAAACTAACCAGCATAGTCTTATATGTCAGAATGAAGAATTCGAGCACAAATTCTGTCACAAATGGGTGTTTTTTTTTATAAGGGGAGGCTCTACTGACTCAAGAGTATGGCACACATTTTTACATAGTTTTGTTTCATATAAAAATCTTATTATAAGAGCCAGTGACCTATGCAGGAGCAGGCCTGAGGCAGTGACCTCCACAGGAGCAGGTACAAGGGAGTGACTGCCAAGAAAACAGGCCCAAACCAGAGACCTCTGTGGGAACAGAAGTGAGATAGGGACCTCTGAGGGAGAAGGCCCCGGGCCAGAGACCTCTGTGGGACCACGAGACAGAGACCTCTGTGAGACCAGATGCAAGTCAGGGACATCTGAGGGAGCAGGCCTGAACTAGAAACCTCCACAGAGCAGGCTCGAGTCAGCTACCTCAGTTGGAGCAGGCCTGAGGCAGCAACCTCCACAGGAGCAGGTTTGAGCCAGTGACCTCCATTGGAGCAGGCCTGAGGCAATGACCTCCAGAGGAGCAGGTACAAAGGAGCTCCCTCTGAGGTAGAAGGTCCAAAACAAAGTCCTTGCAGGACCAGGTGTCAGCTACTTCTCGGACCTCTCCACCTAGCATGCCTGAGCCAGAGACCTTTCCAGGAGACCTGACCTAGAGACCTCTGCCTTAGCAGGACCAAGGCAGCAACCTCAGCCGGAGCAGCCCCAAGCAAGCAACATCTGTGGGAGTAGGCCTGAATGACCCCCAGTACTGCAGAGCTACACCCTGGAGTGCTGAGAAACCTCTAGGAACACCGAGTGACTTCCAGGGTTACTGGATCCATAGCCCTGACTGCACCACAAGGAGCAACCATCTGAGCCTTGGATCCACTGGCACCTGGAAGACTGATCACCAGAGACACAGCCACAACTACACCAGTCAGAGGAAAAAATGGGTAGACAAGGTAAGAACACACTCAACACCACAAAGAGCAGCACGACACCAACAAAAATTAGTGGCTCTATAACAGCAAGACTTGAACACCCCATTATAGATGAAACAGAAAAAATTGACCTAAAAATATAACTTTAGGAGAATGTTTGAGGCCACAAAAAATTGGAAGAAAATCAACAAATCCATTAAAGAAAACCAAAAAACAAAAGCAATCAAACAGATGAAACTATTCAAGACTTGAAAACCAAAATCGAGACCATAAAGAAAACATGAACTGAGGGTATTATAGAAACAGAAATTATTAGAAAATGATCAGGAACCACAAAGGGAAGCATAAACAGCAGAATACAAGAGATGGAAGAAAGAATCTTAAGCACTAAAGATGTAATAGAGGAAATAGACTCATCAGTCAAAGAAAACATTAAATCTAACAAAAGCATAACCCAAAATATTCAGGAAATATGGAACACCATTAAAAAACCAAACTTAAGAATATTAGGGATAAAGAAGAAGTCTAACTCAAAAACACAGAAAATATATTGACAAAATCATAGAAGAAAACTTTCTCAATCTAAAGAAAGATATGTCTATGAAGATACAAGAGTTTACAGAACACCAAACTGATTGGATAAAAAAAAGTCCCCTAGCCACATAATAATCAAAACACTAAACATACAGAATGAAGAAAGAATACTAAGAGCTATAATAGAAAAAGGCCAAGTAACATATAAAGGCAGACCTATCAGAATTACACCTGACTTCTCAATGGAAACAATGAAATCCAGAAGGTCCTGGTCAAGCGTTATGCAGACACTAAGAGACCATGGATGCCAGTCCAGACTACTATACCCAGCAAAACTTTCAATCACCATAGATAGAGAAAACAAAATATTCCATGACAGAACCAGATTTAACCAATACCTAGTCACAAACCCAGCCCACACAAATTACTAGAAGGAAAACTCCAACCCAAGGAAGTTGGCTACATCTACAAAAACAGAGACAATAGATGATCTCACAGCAGCAAATCCCAAAGAAGGGAAAAACACACACAACAACATCATCATAAATAATAACTAAAATAACAGAAGCTAGCAATCACTGGTCATTAATATCCCTTAATATAAATGGACTCAACTCACCTATAAAAAGACACAAGTTAACAGATTGAATATGAAAACAGAATCCATCCTTCGGCTGCATACAAGAAACACATCTGAACCTCAAAGACAGACATCTCAGAGTAAAGGGTTGGGGAAAATTATCCAATCAAATGGACCTAAGAAACAAGCTGGTGTAGTTATCCTAATATCTAACAAAATAGACTTCAAACTAAAACCAAGCAAAAGAGATAAATAAGGACATTTCATATTAGTCACAGGAAAAATCCATCAAGAGGAAATCTCAATACTGAAATAGAAGGGCACCCTCATATGTAAAAGAAACACTTCTAAAGCTTAAATCACACATTAAACCCCACACACTAATAGTGGGAGACTTCAACACCCTATTCTCATCACTGAACAGGTCTGCCAGACAGAAAATTAACAGAAAAATAAGGGAACTAACAGGTGTTATGACTTAAGTGGATTTCAGACATAGAACAGTCCATCCAAACATAAAAGAATATAACTTCTTCTCAGCACCTTATGGAACCCTCTCAAAAATTGACCACAAACCTCAACACATCTAAAAAAAATTAGAATAACCCCATGTATCTTATCAGATCACCATGGCTTAAAATTAGAATTCAAAGCAACACTAATTCCAGAAAGTCCACAAACACATGGAAATTAAACAATGCTCAACTGAATCATCAATGGGTCAGGGAAAAAATAAAGGAAGAAATTAAAGACTTCCTAAAATTCAAAGAAAATGCCACGCAACATACCCAATTTATGGGACACAGTGAAAGCAGTGTTAAGAGGAAAGCTCATAGCACTAAATACCTACACAAAGAAGTTGGAAAAATCCCACACTAGTGAATTAAAAGAACATTTGAAAACTCTATAACAAAAAGAAACAAACTCACCCAAGAGGACTAGATGGCAGGAAATAATCAAATTGAGAGCTGAAATCAACAAAATAGAAACAAAGAAAACAATACAAAGAATCAATGAGACAAAAAGTTGGTTCTTGGAGAAAATCAACAAAATAGACAAACTAGCCAAAAGGCAGACAGAGAATATCCAAATTAACAAAATCAGAAATGAAAAGGAAGACATAACAGACATGGAGAAAATCCAGAGAATCATTAGGTCATACTTCGAAAACTTATACTCCACAAAACTGAAAAACTTGAAGGAAATGGACAGTTTTCTGGATAAATAACATTTACAAAAGCTAAATCAAGACCAGATTAAGCAAATTAAATAGACCTATAACTGCTAAAGAAACAGAAACAGTCATCAAAAGTCTCCCAAAAAAAAAAAAAAAAAAAAAAGCCGAGGACCAGATGGTTTTAGTGCAGAATTCCACAAGATTTTCAAAGAGGAGTTAATACCAATACTCCTCAAATTGTTCCACACAAGAGAAACAGAAGGAGCAATGCCAAACATTTTTATGAGGCTACAATTATCCTGATACCAATCCACACAAAGACATTACTAAGAAAGAGAATTACAGACCACAAATGAATATTGATGCAAAAATACTCAGTAGAATACTGGCAAACCAAATCTAAGGATACATCGGAACCATCATCCACCATGATCAAGTCAGCTTCATCCAAGAGATGCATCGATAGGTCAACATATAAAAAACTGTCAACGTAATCCACCATATAAACAAACTGAAAAAACAAAACAAAACACATGATCATCTCATTAGATGCTGAAAAAGCCTTTGACAAAGTACAACATCCCTTCATGATAAAGGTCTTGAAGAGACAAGGGGTAAAAGGAACATACCTAAACATAATAAAGGCAATACACAGCAAGCCAACAGCCAACATCAAACTAAATGGAGAGAAACTCAGACAATCCCACTGAAATCAGGAACAAGGCAAGGTTGTCCACTCCCTCCACATCTATTCAATATAGTTCTTGAGGTTCTAGGTAGAGCAATAAGATAACAAAAGGAGATCAAGATGATACAATTTGGAAAAGAAGAAGTCAAACTCTCCCTGTTTGCTGATGATATGATAGTTTACATAAATGACCCCAAAAATTCTACCAAGGAATTGCTACAACTCATAAACACCTTCAGTATGTAGCAGAATACAAGATTAACTCAAAAAAAAAATCAATAACCCTCCTTTATACTGTGGAGGGAGCCATTCTTCTGCAGACCCAGCATAGGCGCCCTGAGTTGCTGTGAGCTGTGGCAGCAATCACTGAATGTTTCCCAGAAGATAAGTTGGAGTTTTCAAATAAACTACAACTCTCTCTCCCTATTTCTGTCTCTTAGACAAAGAAATATTACACACTGAATATGAATTTTGATGAAAGTGTGGGTCAGTATCGCATTAGCCAATATAAAAATCTATTGTCTGTAACTATTATAAACCTGTATTTTAGATTGATAATTCTATTAAGCTATGTTCTTTTGTGGGATGTATCATTTGAACACAATAATTCTACTTACAGACAAGCAGGCATAAGGCTAGAGCTCGCCCATTAGCACCACAGTCAGATGCAGGTCCAGTTCCTACCTGAAAATTCCCCCTAGTTTAGGTCATATGATATTAGTGCTCCAAGGTCTGTTATCCAGCCTGCTTAATATCCATGAATGCTGCACTTGGTTACGCGTGGTGATAGGTCACAGATGCACTTTACAAAGCAGTTTTGTGTTTAATGACTTAGAACACAAAAAGTCAAGAACTGTATGTCCTATACTCTGTCCCAGATAGAAAATGTTCAGATGAGTGACCAAATGGCAATAACTATGTAAATGAAGCACATGCATGTAGCAATAAAATAAAACAAAATGGAATCCCAGGAAGCAAAGGACAAAAGGGTCAAAAAAGAGAGTATCTTACTTGGCTGGTGTTTGCACAGCTACTGTATTTTATAATGGTTTGCTTATAGCTGCATGAATATCACCTCTTAAATGTTCAAATGTCAAATCATATTTCCATCTCCACTCATGTTTTTCAACTAAATTGCTCAAAAGCTTCTTTTCAGATGTCTTTCTCATATCAGCTCATACAATATTAGATATTTATTATTTAAAACTCTTGATATTCCTGTGACTATACCCAGTTTCCCTTTAAGGTAAGTGATTTCTCTAATCATTTGTTTGTCAAGGGAACTGTCAACTTCCTATATGACCCAATAACTACAACCTCAATCAAAATGTCAAGAGGTGACTGCAGATCTAAGCCAAAACCAATCTTAGCACTTTGATTCCCAGCCCACACTAGTTTAGTTAGGATCAGAACCATAATTAGCTTACGCCATAGAGTCCTACCCTGAGATTTTTTTTAAAGCTGGAACTGGGGAAAACACACTTTCCACTGTGTTCACAAGGGTGACCCCTTTACAGTTGGCAGCTCTCCTTTCTTCCTTTCTTCCTGGGAAATTTATAGAAGAGGAAAGCTAAGATCAAAAGAAGCAAAGATGAAGCAGAGTAACACAGAGACTGACTAAGTCACTGTTTAGTCTTCCTTAGACCCAATACAATCCATTTTCTTTCTTATAGTCTTGTACAATTGAGAGAGGGAACCTGCTGTGGGATGATGCCTTTGTGCACTGTGAAGATTTTTACTCATACTAGTTTAATAAAATGCTGATTGGCTAGTAGCTAGACACGAAGTATAGGCGGGGTGACCAGACTATGAGAATTCTGGGAAGAGGAAAGGCAGAGTCAGTCACTAGCCATGCCTTACTGAGTAAAGGTACCAAGCAACATGGCTAAACATGGACAAGAATTATGAGTTAAGTTTTAAGAGCTAGCTAGTAATAAGCTTGAGCAGTAGTCCAAACAGTTTATAATTAATAAGTCTCTGTGTTTATTTGGGACTAAACAGCTGTGGGACTCTTGCACCAACAGTGACCTCCTGTTTATGTAGGAAGAAAAATACTGCATCCTGAGAAGGAAATGCTGAAGTTGGAAAGCCAGAACCAAGAAGAAAAAGTGACATTCTGATGCATGCTGAGTATAGACAGAAGAGGAAATTCCCCCCACCCCGAAAACTCATGCAGAGCCAAGTCAGATGTTGGCTGGTTGTTCCCACAAGTTCTGTGCCAACAAGTCCTAGTGTATATTGCAGGCAGGACAGATTTTAGGTCCTAGGTTTTGTGGCTGGGTTAGTGTTTCCATTTCTCTTTTGGTAGTTTGGAGAGTACCTTCCCACACCAAATATACTAGATAGAATGTAGGGGTGAAGGCTCCATATAGGCTCCAACTCGACTTCTCCATTTTCAATGAGTCTCGTGGGCTCCAACTCGACTTCTCCATTTTCAATGAGTCTCATTGGGCCTTGTAGTGAGTTTAGAGAGAACATTCCATTGTCCTGGGAACACCCTGAGTTGTTTAACCAACAACTAAAATGAACAAACCCAGTCCCAGTACTACTTTGGTGTCAAGAGATTGCTAGCTGGGGCCCCCCATTATTAGGACATCTCATTAAGGTCACCTTCATGTACTTTAAGGCATTTCCACTGCACTAGGTTTCCAATCCCACCCTCAAATTTTCCTCAGCTCTCTTCCCGCATTCCCTTGCTTAGCCCTATCTCACCCTCCATCCCCTCTTGATCCTCCCATTTGTATCCCAATCTGCTCCCATAAAAATCTATTCTATTTCTCCCTCACGGGGAGATCCATGTGCACTCACGTCCTTTCCTCTATATCTAACCTCTCTAGGTCTATGGATTATAGGTTGGCTTTCGTTTATTTAATGGTTAATATCCACATATTGATGTGGGATTCTTCTCTCTATGCTGTGAATACCATTGGTTAATGAAGAGGCTGCTTTAGGCCTACTGCAGTTCAGAATAGGGCAAGGCAGGAATTCCAAGCAGACAGATGTAGAGAAAGAGGAGGCGGAGTAAAGGAGAAGCCATATAGCTGCTCCAGGATATGCCGGAAGCTGGACTCCAACCACGTGGCGATACACAGATTAATAGAAATGGGTTAATTTAAGATATAAGAGCTAGTTAATCCTTTTAATGTTCTGGATTATTTTAGCTATTCTGAGCTTTTTTTTTTCCAATATGAAGTTGAGAATTATCCCTTCAAGTTCTGTGAAGAATTGTGTTGGAAATTTGATGGGGATTGCTGAATCTGTAGTTTGCTTTTGGTAGCATGGCCATTTTTACTATGATAATCTTACTATGAGCATGGGGGATCTTTCCATCTTCTTCTGCAGAGGGAAACACTACTTTCAGCATTAATCACAGAAACTTCTCTTTACAATGAATGGTGGTGGATGGAGAGATTTGGATGCTCAAGGTGCTGAGAATAAGGGGCAGTTGATGGATTAAAATTTAAATGAGTTATTTCTACAACCTGCTTTAGGTTGAGACAATGTCATGGAAGAGGGGACAGAAAGAATGTGAGAACCAGAATATGAGAGAAAAGGGCTTATAAATACTGTCCAAATATGAGGCAACTATCACAGCTTCTGTGGTTGCCTGTTCTGGGCAAGAAAAAGACTACCTGTCAATAACTAGTTATAGATGGGAGAGTTGCTCATAGGATCCTACTTTGCCCTGCTGAAATCTGAATAAGAATAAAATAAAATAAATGTATGAAAATGCTATAATGAAACTTATTATTATGTATGTTCACTTAAAATAAGAAAACATAAAACAATTCTATCCCTAGAAATTATTATAACAGGGGCTATAGGATTTGTATAGGAAAAGGGTCACTAGGCAATTATTAAAAATAAAACAAGAAAAATTACATAATGAAACAAAGAAAAGGTAAAGAAAAGCATAATTTTACAACTGTTATTCAGATTTTAAAATTACTTTTTTTAAGTTTTTTATTTTCTGTGTAACAGCTCTGAAATATCCTGAAATGTTGTGTGAAGATAAGTCTCTGTTTCATCTCAACTGCCCAAGGCACTTTCTGATTGGTTTAATAAAAAGCTGAGTGACCAATATCTAGGCAGGAGATGATATGCATGACTTCCAGACAGAGATAGGAACTCTGGGAAGGAATCAGAGAGGTGGAATTTGCAAGTCAAACACAGAGGAAGTGGAACATGTGTTATTAAGGAGAGGTAACAAGTCATGTGGCAAAAGTAGATTTATATAAATGGGTTAATTTAACTTTTAAGAGCTAGTTGGGTACAAGTCTAAACTAAGGTCAACCTTTCATAATTAATAAGAAGTCTTAGTGTCATTATTTGGGAACTGGCAGTCCAAAGAAAGTCCAACTAAACTAGAATTTGCATTGTAAGTTAGGCTGGCCTCTAACTCATAGAGATCTACTTGCCTCTGGCTCCCAAGTGCTGGGATCAAATTGTGCAACACCACCACCCAGCTAAAATCATATTTTTAAAGGTCATATAAATGTATATAAATAAAAACTCAAACAATGGAATAAGGAGGTTAGTTATCACTTCATTTGTGAATCTGGTATTATTACTGTGATGCCCAAACTAGAAAAAGGTAATATAAGAAATAAAATTACCCATTATTATCAACAGAGATACAAAAACTCTTAACGTAAGATAAGCCAACAAATTTATCAACATATGAAAATACACACCAAGTAGAACTTATTTCAGGTACATAAGCCTTATATTCATTATTTGAAAAGTCAAAGAATGTAGTAACTATGATGATAAACTATGAAAAGATCACATGGTCATATCAATGTAGAAAAGATTTTGGGGAAAAAAAAACACTCTGCAGAATATAAACTCAGAAAAAAAAAAGGGTAGAAAAGTCTTTATCTTGATGTATTGTCAGAGGTCACCAGAGCAATGCACCGAAGCAAGAAGAAAATGAAAGGCATTTAGATCAGAAAGGAGAAAATACAACCACATGTTTGCATATAACAGGATTCCTAAGTAAAAAAAGATCTACAACTAAATCTCAGAAGTCTCAGAAGTAATAACTGGTTTCAACAAGGTGATAGGATTCAGGATGAGCACTAAAAAGTTATAATTCTCCTTAAGTTTAGCATGATTCCAACTAAAATCCTAGTAAAATTTTATACAAATAAGATTATTATAAAACTACATGGAAATACAAAAAAAAAATCAAAATAGCAAGTTCAGGGAAGAATGAAGTGGAGTCAGGCATTGTCATGCACACCTACATCCCAGCACCTGTGGGTCTGCAGTAGGGAAAGCAGTAGTGCAAAGTCAAGGCTGGCCAGGGCTTCATGAGGAGATTGAGGCCAGACTGGGATACAGAGTAAGACTGTGTCAGTTAAATCAATAAAAGAACAAGTGGGAGGATGCATTCTCCCCACAGCTGTCCTCAAGACAGTGCGTACTGGCCAAGCAGCTGCACAGACGCACATCAGTGGGGGAATAAAAACACTGCAGACGCGGCTCCACACCAAGATGCCCAACGGACTCCCCCACACAAAGTCCAAAGCAATTCAATGAAGGTAAGTTTACCTTCTCGGCAAGCTCAGCAGCGTGCATGCAGGGAAGTCAGTCTCTGCCGTTACTTCTCGGAGTATGTGTACACTGGGCATCTACAAGAATTTTGGCGAAATTCCTCTCATATATGTTATATGTACTGTCCACATACCACTGCATATAATCCTTATAGTAGCCCTATTTACTGAATGTTTTACGTTGACATCTAGTCTGATGGGATTATATTAGGAGATTGGGGAGCATGCATTCTTGGCCTTTGACTATAATCAAGTATAGAATTAGAAGGCAGACCCTTTGAGAGTGATTAGGTCATCAAGGTAAGCACACAGACAAGGGAATAGGATCTCTATAAAGGAAACTTTAAGAGGTGGAAAAATAGTGGGAAATGCCCATAAAGAAATTTTATATTTTACTAATGTAAGATTTTTTTAAGGAAGGTTTAATCCTGATACAGCCAAGAATATATAAACTAACAAAATGGATATATAGATAATATATTAAATACTAACATTAATTTAAACCATATTGGAGAAATTTTATTGCCTTTAAAATTTATCTCTAGTGAAATAAAATAAAAAAACATTATAACAAAGAATACTAGTGTATTTTAAAAACATGATTATCATAAAGCCAAATCAAAGCTGGACATTATGAGCATTCAGAATAATTTGCAGTGCCAAAGCACGAAAGAAATCACAAAGATTACTACATTCAATAGAAAGAATTTAATACTAATCCAAGCAAACATGCAATAGCAAATAACCCTGGGTATAAAAGTAGCAGAATGTTTGTTTTCTCCATGGCAAAGTTACTAAGTCATAGCACATCACGGGGAATTTTCCAGTATCTTTGGAAGCCTGCAAGACTGGCTTCTCTGCAGATCAGTCACCTCTCCACCACTCAACAGATGTCTGAACAATCAGCACACAAAAAGCTCACTTTGGTTCACAGCTTGGAAGGTTTCATTCTATGATACCCTGCTCTTAGGCCTGTGATTAGGCCACCTAACATGCAGAAATGCCTGGCGGAGCAAATCATCCACCTCAGGGGCAGGAAGCAAGGGAGATGGGACTGGGATCCTATCATTCACCTCAAGGGCACAGCCCCAGTGATCTAAAGACCATCACCAGGCCTCACTTGAAAGTTCCTACCACCTTCTACTATCACCACCATGAACTGTCATTAACATGAGGACCGAGAGGACACTTCCGATCCGAAATACAGTAGACTTGTTATGGTTTATGTACTATTCCTGAGATAAACAGATACTTAGTATAATTGCATTAATTTAGTAGCATAAAAGACTTTAGATTCAGTTTACCTATTAAATCAAGAATAAAGAAAGGTACTTAGGAACTCATATTGATCCATTATCTGACCATAAAATCCAACTTTGTAGCAAGTAGGTTTACAAATCAGATTTAATTTAACAATATCATTATTAACACTCCACTTATACCACAATCCAGATCTAAAATGAACATTTTCTTTACCATTTTTCTAAGAATTACTCAAACACATTGCAGGGTGATGGGAGGGGTAACCACAACAAGAGCTTTATAGATCTCCCCACAATAAAGTGAGTGTTTATTGAAATCAATCAAAATGTAACTGAGGGTGTAGAACGAAGTGAATGCAAGCTCCATACAGAGTGTAGACAGAAGAGACCTACGGAAATGACTCCTAGGTGGCACTGCCATATCCACTGGAAACAGCACAAGTCACGAAGCCAGTACAGCTGTTTGACCCAGGTCCAGCAGAGCTGAGCCAATGCTACAACTGCTGTCAAGCTGTCTCTCGCCTTCGGATTTGGTCCCTGCGTGTTGCATGCTTTGGGGGCTTTGGACATTATAATTCACTTAATGTCTTTCCCTGAGAAAATTCGGTCTGAGTCTCTTTGGGAAAGTCCTAAAACTTACTACACCTCCTGCTTTCAGGGAAATAATTTTACCCAGTCTTATTCCGAAATCTTCCTTACACCTGGAGATTGTGATAAACACAAAGATGCTCGAACCTTTTTTATGAGCCCATGACTCCAGGATCTTCTTGGTAGACCCACTCCTAAGCCAATTCAAACAGAATACGTAGAACAACGCAAACTTAAAAGGGACTGACGAGCCCCAACTGACTAGGAAATTTGGCAACAGGTCAGCAGAGGCCTCCTCTTACACTGTGCTCAGAGTTTGCTGAGTAAGTAACATACCAACTAGAGGGTTATGCAGGGCATGTCCCAAAGGGGGGGGGGGGGAAATCAGTGATGGGCTGATGTACGAATAGCACTTTGTGCTCTAAAGACTGAGAATACACTGTTCAAGGCATTGATTCACCTGAACTGGCTCAGATATTTTCCATTTTCCTAGCTCTTTGAAACCACAAGTGCTGCCAGCCTGGAGACAGACAGTTACACATTATGTATGCTTGCCCTAACAAATGGAGTCCACAGAGTCTTTGAAATGGGGTTATTGAACTAATTATAAAAGCAACTATTCTATGCGTACTTACTGAATGTAGATAAACCTACGACCCTGGACATGCTATAGGAAATCAAAGGCATGTCTGGAGACAAAATAATATAATCTGTATCTTTTGAATAAAATCATGAATCTGTATTTGTCTTAAATAAAGAAGCAGGCTGATTGCTAGTCGGTCAGAGCTGCAAGGTTCTGTCAAACACCATGCCTGACTCACTTCCTACCTCCTCTTGGGACCTGTCAACTGTTAGGACTGCCCCCTTTATGGGGCTGTGCCCTCGCCACAACCACCTAGGGAAGGACAATCAAACACCACTCCTTACTGTGAAGACAAGATAGTTTTAGCACAGCAAAAAGGTGAGGAACAGCTAGGTGGGTTACAATAAGATAACAGGTTTAAGCCTGAAAAGATCTAGAAAAATAAAAAAAACAAAGTAGGACAAGCTAGAAACTAACAAGATGTAAGACTGGAGAAACTGATCATAAGAGGCCCAAAGTCAAGGTGAGATTCAGACAAGCTAGCCACAGGATCACAAGCAAAGCTAGGTCTTGTGATAGAGACTTCTAGCTTCCCACAAGGTAAGGGTCTTCCTGACTTGAGAGGTGAATTCCTTTGGGGCTAGAATAAGAACAGTTTCCATCTGGAGATGACTCTGAGCTTCTAGATTCTCATGAGTGCAGTTATACAGATGCTGTACACACGCAGAACCACTGGCAGAGTCAAGTACCACAAAAGACTGAAAAGCTAACTTCAAGTCATGTAAACATTTGTCCCAATATGGACAAAATAAATATTTTTCCTTCCCTAAAATTAATTCTGTTGCTTGTTACCTTTTCAAGAAACATTTTAAAAGCTTCTCAAAGCTGGGTTTGGGCATATTTTTAAATGAGTACACTGCTTTGTTTATTCTAGCTCCCCAAAGCCATAGCTAAGGAGATCTGCAAAGTTAGACAACAATATTTCAAGAACATTGCTTCTTCTGTTGGTTTCCAATGCTCTGGCATCCTCAGACTTGGGAAGACTATATTACTATTCATATACAGGCCTCAAAATAGACACACCCTTGGCTACAAATTAAATTAATTATTACCCTTGTCTATACAATGTATTCCACATCTAAACTCTTGCCCCTGTCTATGGAGTGTGCACTATATTCAAATTCTTGCTTTTATCTGTGGATTGTGCACTATATTCAAATTCTTGTCCTTGTCCGTGGAGTGTGCACTATATTCAAATTCCTGCCCGTGTCTGTGGAGTGTGCACTATATCCAAATTCTTGTCCTTGTCTGTGAAGTGTGCACTATATTCAAATTCTTGCTTTTGTCTATGCACTGTGCACTGTATTCGAATTCTTGTCCTTGTCTGTGCACTGTGCACTATATTCACTGGTACAGACAACTTTTCTGCTAGTTCTAAGCATGCTGATAATGGGGCAGTTTTGCTGCTGAGGGTCCTTAAAGTATGGTGCCAGCATTAAGTGGTCTGAACATGACCTGGAAACTTAAGAAAATCAAGTTCTTATTGAGCATGATGGTGTAGGCCTGTAATCTCAGCAATTTGAGAGTCTGAGGCAGGAGGGTCACAAGAAAGTCACCGTGTTTCTGTGCCTATAACTCAACCTACACAACCAAAGGAAACCATAAATATATAATAGTTCAATTTTTAGTTTTTGTCCTAATTTCTCCTATTCTTTATTATTTAATTTGGAAATCATAAAATACATAAAATAAAAACAAAATGGTGTACATGAAAGTAAATTTTCCCCTACTTCAGAATTTCAGATCTTAATGAAGGTAGTCATTGTTGGTTTATTTCCCCATGCTCTTCTAAAATATTCAACTTATACACAGGCACAGGTGTGTGTGTGTGTATACACGCCATGTTTTATATTCTACCTAATTTCCATATATTAGTTGTAAATAAAAACATACCTTATGATACAGCATATAACGTACATGTGAAGTTTAATAAATAAGTGTGGAGGGAACCACCAGCTCTGTCAGAAGTCCTTCCAGGAGCTCTTGCTACAGGCCTCCTAAACTATCAGTCTTTTCTCCTTCAGAGGTGACTGCTCGACTTTGGAATGATCTTTTCTTTCTGCTTCACCACCTATATATTATTTTTATATTTATAGTTAAGGAAAAGGAGAGGAGAGAACAAGAAGACAGACTGAAGGAAAAGGAGTAGAGAAGAGAAAAATGAAAAGATTTCATGAGAAAGTTCATAACTAAATAGATAAATATAAAAAGAATAAACAATAAAAATATACAAGGCTTTTTAAAAATTGAAAAGATAAAGTCAAAACATCACTGAAGGTAAAAAGGAAGAAAGAATAAGTAGAGAGAACCAAAAGCAAAAGGGAGATATAAGATTGCCCAATAAAGAAAAAAAACAAATGAAATGAGGTAAGTACATAGAGATTATGAAGAGGACTAAAAATCAAAGCATAAAAGTTTGTGTAAAATATGATCAAGTAAAATGTCCCAAAAAGTACAACGTAAAGGAAATGTAAGGTGAAAAAAGAAAAAAAAATGGGGAAGAAAAATTTAAGTGTTGGCTGAGTTTCTTTCTGGGCCCTTAAAGGTTGGTGCTAGCAGGTACTGCAGAAGGCGCGGCTCTTAGCCAAACCTGCTACTGTTTTCCCAAGCTTTACCCAGCAGCTAAACACTGCAGGCGTGTCTGCTAGCCCCAAAGGCCTTCACTTTCCTAGCTGTGGACCAGCGGCCTCTGCTGGTCACTGGCAGCATTTTAGTCTATGTTCTGGACAGATTGCCCTGCCCTTCTGAAGCTCTCAATCTGTACCCCCTGAGGTGACTACGGGGGGGGGGGTGGTGGGGCAGAGGGGTGCTCCAAAGTACACTAAAGAGAGAGATGCAACACAGCACGGAGGTCTGCACAAACTCCTGAGCGTTAATCACGGCGGAGGTCTGTGGCTGCAGATGTCACGTCTTCCCCTGGACCATCCCCCTTCTCAGCATCTCCATCAGTGAAGCCTACAATAGAAACCTGGCTCCAGAGACTGGTCTAACTAACCATGAACCTCAAGCTCAGAGTCATTCTCAGTGAATGAAGTTGGCTCTCAGGCACCGGAGGTGAGACTTTATAAGGGTCGCTTCTGGGATGAGCAGTTTGGAGTCTGCATTTTGGGGGCTTGGCCAGCATCTGGTCCTCCTACTCTCCACAACTGTCTTTGGAATGTCTTTTCCTGAGACTGAAGAAGGTTACATTCAGACACCCAGACTTGTGACTGTTCCCAGTCCCCCAACGTAGTTCAGCATTAACAATAGGATCCCTCAAGATGATGCCTGGCCACAGGGCTCTGAGCCAGCACACTCTGCATTTCTAACTCATTCTGCCATAAAAGTCACGGTGTCAGCAAATCTCGGAACTGCACAAACATCTTAATATCAAGCATCATAATTCACTAAGGGTCACAAGTATATCACCCTCTCCTGAGTGTTAAGAAGCATGCTGCAGTTGGGGGTGGGACCACCATGCCAGTGCTTTTCCGAGGTGCACTACAATTACTTGGGGAGTCTGTTGAGCAAGCCCATCCATAGGCTGTAACCTCTGACTTCGGTTTCAGTAGCTCTAGAGCAGGGATCCGGGATAGGTGTTGATATGTACTGAAGACATCTGAGTTGTCCTGAAGAGCACAGTTTGAGAATAACTGAAAATCTGAGGGCAGGCAACACCCTCATTTTCCCCAGTAATTTGCCTTAATCAGAGGCAGGCCTTATAAAATTGATACATAAAGGAAGAGCATCAGTTTATTGTCTGAGGTAGGTCAGTAACAACCACAGGATGGTCAGTGAAGAGCTCCTTTTGGTTTTCAGATGTTTCTATGTCTTAGAAGCTTCTTTGTGATAGGATAATTTAGTGTGACGGACCCATCACAGTACGGATGGCTATCCACTGAACCTCAAAGAAGAGAAAGTAGGAGGTACACTTGAACGCATTAGCACAGGAGAACACTTCCTAAATATAATCCCAGTAGCAGACACAGAGAGAAACAATTAATAAATGGGACCTCCTGAAACTGAAAAGCTTCTGTAAAGCAAAGGACTTGGTCAACAAGGCAAAATGGCAGCCTACAGAATGGGAAAAGATCTTCACCAACCTCACAGCAGACAGAAGGCCGATCACTAAAATATACAAAGAATTTAAGAAATTGATCATCAAAAGAACAAATAATTCAATAAAAAAAATGGGGTAGAGACCTAAACAGAGAACTCTCAACAGAGAAATCTAAAATGGCTGAAAGACATTTAAGGAAATGCTCAACATCCTTAGCCATCAGAGAAATGCAAATCAAAACAACTCTGAGATTCCATCTTAACCTGTAAGAATGGTCAACATCAAAAACACTGACGACAACTTATGCTGGAGAGGATGTAGGATATAAAGAACACACCTGCATTGCTGATGGAAGTGCAAACTGGTACAGCCACTTTAGATATCAGTATGGTGATTTCTCAGAAAATTAGGAAACAACCTTCCTCAAGACCCAGCAATACCACTTTTGTGTATACACCCAAAAGATGCTCAATCGTGCCACAAGGACATGTGCTCAACTATATTCATAGCAGCATTGTTTGTCATAGCCAGAACCTAGAAACAACCTAAATGCCCCTTGAATGAAGAATGCATAAGGAAAATGTGGTACATTTACACGATGGAGTACTACACAGCAGAAAAAAATAATGACATCTTGAAATTTGCAGGGAAATGGATGGATCTAGAAAACATCATTTCGAGTGAGGTAACCGAGACCCAGAAAGTAAAATGCCTATGTACTCACTCATAAGTGGTTTTTAGACATAAAGCAAAGAAAACCAGTCTACAATTCACAATCCCAGAGAACCTAGACAACAATGAGGCCCCTAAGAGAGACATACATGGATCTAATCTACGTGGGAAGTAGAAAAGGACAAGATCTGCTGAGTAAATTTGAATCATGAGGACCATGGGAGAGGGTAGAAGGGGTGTGGAGAGGAAGGGAGGGGAGCAGAGAATAAAATATAGCTTAATAAAATCAATAATTTTTTAAAAAAAAGAATGGCTATCCAAAACATTCTGTTCTGCCAAAGAACTCTCTCTAATCCTCTGCTTTGCACAACAGCATTTAATGGAACCAACAGCAGAGCATGTTCTATGACTACACGTGTGCCTTAGTGGGGCTGCAGGAAATCCAGTTCATAGAAAGAGACCGGGATGTAACAACACTGGGAACTGATAAGGCAAGTTCTCAAGTCACACTGATTTTAAGCTTAATAACTTCATATGTATAAATGCTAGACACAATGTTATTTTTAATTTTTGTTCAAACTTCCTTTATACATGTTGTGCTTATACACAGGCTATTGTGGAACTCTTTGATATGACTGCAATTCAAATTTTTATGAAATATTGCATATTTTAACTTTGCATATCTTTAACATTCATGAGTGTGTGATATGTGTGTGTCCATGTATGGTGCATGCCTGTGGAAGCCTGGAGGCCAGTGATTAGCATTTGGCATCTTCCTTTTTTACTCTGCACTTTCTATTTTTATTATATTTTAAATTACTTTATTTTTTGTATGAGTGTTTTCACTGCATGTACATTTGTGTATCATGTGCATGCCTGGTGCTTGTGGAGGGCAAAAGAGGTCACTGGATCCCTTGGAACTGAAGCTACAGTTGTGAGCCACCACGTAGTGCTGGGAATTGAACCTGGGTTCTCTGTAAGAACAAGTGCTCCTACCCATCTCTTTAGCCCCTCAGCCTTATGTTTTTGAGGCAGGGTTTCTCACTAAACCTGGAGCTTACCAACTGGCCAAAGCTAATCTGCAAACTTGGGAAATTCACCTGTCTCTGTCTGTCCCCAACCCTAACACTAGGGTTATAGACACATGCTCTGCCATACTGAGCTTTTTCTAACGTGGGTGCTGTGATGTCAGCTCAGGTCCTCGGTAAAGCGCACATAAGCACTCAAACTACTGAGCCATATCCCCAGGCCACTCACTTTTCTTTTTAGTAAGTATTTGTAAAAGAAATTTAAATTCCTTTTTCTCACTTTTATTGTATTTTAAGATTCAAGAGTCACTGTGAAAGCAGTGACAGGAAACAACCTGACATGTGCGCCTGACTAGTTAGCTGTTCAACTGTTAGGTTCTCAGCATACACAGAATCTTCCAGAAGAGGACTGATGTCAACTGTCATACAGATCTCCAAGGACAGAGTACCGTTTCCCTTGCGTCTGTTTCACACACCAGTCTATTTGAGGGTTAATCATCTATTAGGGGATAATGTCACCAGTCGCTGTAGAGCTGATGAAGACTGAGGTGCACATGACACAGACTGCAGGAAACTATATCTCAAAAACACCGTAGCAGACAACAGGGGCTCCCGTTCGGTGTTCATCTGAGGACTGCCTGACACTGTTCCCCGCCTCTTCTCCAGGCCCGTCTGCACAAGTGCCTGCATAACGGCACAGTGACTGAGGGACACAGACATTTCTTCCTCCCACACCATGTTCTGTTCTGCAGACTGCTTTCTTCTTTCTTCTGAGCACAAGCTGGGCCAGTCCCTGTGGAGGTAGGATCCAGGGATTTGGGGCCCAACATTAATTTATTAAGAAATGTTGAAAAAAAAAAGATAAGAAAGCATGATCTGATATTAGAAGACTTTAAGAGATGATGCATGCTCCATGGAAGATTAAATATACCCACAATTGGCAATATAGTTAGAACTGGTTCTTATGAGGAAGACATAGAAACATGTAAAGAACAGATGGTACCTTACTGATAAATCCCTGAAAAGCCCAGGCCTCCAAATGACGTGTGAAATGCTGAGGAGTTAATGTCTAGGAACACACCTAAGGGAACATGGTCACTGGAAGTGATTCGGAGTGTGCTGGAAATGGTTCTTTGCTATCCTACACGTTCACACATCTTTCTTACTCAGAAAACCTATGGTTCAAAGCCCTTACTTGGGGGCTGGAGAGATGGCTCAGCAGTAAAGAGCACTGGCTGCTCTTCCAGAGGACCTGGGTGCTCACACCCATCTGTAACTCCAGTTCCAGGGCTTCTGACACCCTCACACAAACACACACACAGACAAGACACCAGTGCACACAAACACCACCACTACGTTCACATTTCCATGCTGACGGAGCATGCACAGGTGGCCTCTGTGTATGAGCAGGGCTGAGGCCCTCCTGTTACTTCAGAGCCTTTTTCATGGTCCTTGAGGCAGAACGGCCTGTTCATTGTAAGCAAGGCTGGCAGTGTCCCTTAGGAATGGTCTCAGGGACTTTAACTTGAGTGAATTGGACCTATCTCAGTCATATGACTCCAGTATACTTGAAATCAGTTTTGGTACAGATTTATGCCAAATATCCTTTCATTACCTAATCATTCTTTAGAGTATTCCGAACTCAAGTGAGATGAATTTTAAGCAGAATCTTAGTTAAGCATCAGACTCAATCAGATTTACATTTTAGATCAAATAAAACCATTGAGTAAGATGGTGGACTAAATGCTGACCGTGTGAAGAAAAGTGTCACAGAAATAAAAAAAGGACTATTCCAAAGAAAGCCACAAAAGGGTGACAGGACCCCTGAAAGGCACAGAACAGCAGAGGGGTGAGGGACGGAATGAGTAAGGCCACACCATTAACACGGTGTCCCGTGTGGGAAGGGAGGCAGAAGCCTCAGCCCAGGTTCAGTCAGGGAAAGGCCACGCGCGAGCCTGGAGGCTGAGACGCAATCCCACACACACAGTGCAGCACAGTTCCCACACACACACACAGTCCCACACACACACACAATCCCCCACACACAGTGCAGCACAGTTCCCACACACACACACAGTCCCACACACACACACAATCCCCCACACACAGTGCAGCACAGTTCCCACACACACACACAGTCCCACACACACACACAATCCCCCACACACAGTGCAGCACAGTTCCCACACACACACACAGTCCCACACACACACACAATCCCCCACACACAGTGCAGCACAGTTCCCACACACACACACAGTCCCACACACACACACAATCCCACACACACAGTGCAGCACAGTTCCCACACACACACACAGTCCCACACACACACACAATCCCACACACACAGTGCAGCACAGTTCCCAGCTGGCTGGCTGGAGCCGCCCGTTTAAATGACTGTGAGCACATGGCAGAGGGATTATCAGTTGATGGCACGCAAAATTATGAGCAACAACTAATAAAAAAAAACTGAGTTTGAGGGTGGTTTGTTGTAAAGAAATACATAGTTAAAACATTACTGATATGGATTTGTAAATAGATAAACAACCTAAAACTTCTATCAGTAGTTAACATTTTATCACAATACAGGCTGGGCTAAGGACGTCCCTAATTTTAAATTATGTAGGAAGTAGATTCTATCACCTACTAAGCAGATGGGAAGGTGGGCTTAAAGGAAATCAGGGAAGAATCCTAAGATCACACAGTAAGTGGCAAAGCCACAGAAGGTAATGGTCACTTCAGATAGTAGACACTACAGTCACCTTTGCCAAGGCAGGATGTCCACAAAGGTCCTTCCCACTGCTTTCTAGATTCTTAAGTTTCTTCTAATTCAGATGAGCGCAGACCTTCTATGTGTGGGATGAATCACCAGGCTCTGAAGAGACTCTTCTAAGATTCCTGGTGTTTGAGACATCAGAGTTGCTAGGCGCTCTGACTGCTGCCTAGCAACAGATTTCACTTTATTCTAGTCAGCTGTCAGAGTACCTTCTGACTTCAAACGGTAATAGGCACAGTGACTTTTCATTTCTTTGTCTTTAATAGAGAAAGGACAACCATGAAGGCACATAATTAAGCATGGAACGAATCTGCTCCATTCTTCTGCTGGGATGCAGTACCAATCAAACAACCAACCAATCAGCTAAAACTACCTATACACCCTCTAAAAGTCTCAAAGGGGAGACAGCAGGCAAAACAAGTCCATAAACTAAGAACTTCTTGATTCCGGGAGTTCAAGGCACCAAAGTATATTAACAAAAACTTTACACTTAGAATATATGTATTTTATGTTATTTAAGTTAAATCAATAAAGTTGATATAAAAATAAAAATTAGAGCCGGGCGGTGGTGGTGCACGCCTTTAATCCCAGCACTCGGGAGGCAGAGGCAGGCGGATCTCTGTGAGTTCGAGGCCAGCCTGGTCTACAAGAGCTAGTTCCAGGACAGGCTCTAAAAAAGCTGCAGAGAAACTCTGTCTCGAAAAACCAAAAAAAAAAAAAAAAAAAAATTAGAAACATAAAATTTAACTCACAACGATGGGAGATTTCAGCAGCTGTTTAAAGCATTCTAATTCCTTTATATTTCAGAACAAATCTGGAGTGAATAAGTTTAAGTTTCATTAATAAAGTTTAGAGTTAAGTATACATGCTAAAATTTGGCAAAAAAATGAAAGTATGTAATAAAGGGGAAAGCTCAGAAGACAGGAGTTAATATTTCAGCTCTTTCCATCACAGGGCATATGCTACAGCTTCTTCATTCTACTTGTGCAACCTAACAGCAGCCATAGACTGACTGCAGAAATGGATAGCAATGAATGGTCGCAAACAAAATTGTATTCACAAAACCAGGCAGTCAGCCCAGTACGATTAAGGTGCTATTTACTGTTTTCCCTAAAAACTTATGTATCCATGTGTGTATGGGGGTAGGGATGTGCATGAGTGCAGGAACCTGCAGAGCCTGGAGGTATCAGATCCCTCTGGCTGGAGCTACCCAACATGGATGCTTGTGGTAGGATATTATTTTAACTAAGCAAAAATGTGTGACATTTGCTAATGCTGCAGAATATGACTTTAACTGTGTAATGGTGTATTACTTTTGTTTAGGGGCTGCCTTTGTCTAAAGATGTAAGGATGTGTATTTAATTATGGAAAGATGTGCTGCATTGGCGTCACCCTGCCTGCCTAAGGCACCTGATTGGTCTGATAAAGAGCTGAACGACCAATATCTACACAGAGAAAGGATAGGCAGGGCTGGCATGCAGAGACAATAAATTAGAAGAGAAATCTAGGCTGGGGAGAAAAAAGGAAAAAAAAAGAAAGAGAGAAGGAGGAGAGAACGAGGGATGTGTCCTGGGCAAGAAGCCAGTCAGATGGCAGCCAGACACAGAGAAGCAGTGAAGGCAAGATACACAGAGATAAGGACGGTAATAAGATACACAGAGATAAGGACGGTAATAAGATACACAGAGATAAGGACGGTAATAAGCCCTGAGGCAAAAGGTGGATAAAGAGAAACAGGTTAATTTCAGTTAAAACAGTTAGCTAGAAACGCATCTAACATAGGCCGAGCATTTAAAACTAATAAGTCTCTGTGTTGTGATTTGGGAGCTGGTTTGTGGCCCAAAAGAAAACGCCTGGATTCTGCAGGAGCAATACAGTTTCCTAATGCTGAACCATTTCTTCAGGCCCTATTTATTGTTTTCTAATTTCTGATCTATGGCTTTAAAACCAGTTCATGAACAAGGGGAAAGGAGCCAATAAAAAGACTGTCTATCTGGCAGGAAGAAGTCAGAAGAGCCAAAGTGTAAAATAAACTTTAAGCAAATGAATTCAAACTGATTATTAATTGCAATAAATATTAATAGATTAAATTTAAGCCCTATAAGACTACTAGATTGGATTAAATAATAACTTTGAGAAAGAAGAATCAGTTATATTGAATATATATGAAATAAAGTGGCATCCTATATAATTAGCAAAAAGATAACAACAATCCATATGTTAATGACTGAAGCACACAAAAAGCAGTTGAAAAGAAAAAAACTGTATGAGTGCAGGAAGTACTTTCTTTTTTTTTTTTTTTCTTTTTTGGTTTTTCGAGACAGGGTTTCTCTGCAGCTTTTTTAGAGCCTGTCCTGGAACTAGCTCTTGTAGACCAGGCTGGCCTCGAACTCACAGAGATCCGCCTGCCTCTGCCTCCCGAGTGCTGGGATTAAAGGCGTGCACCACCACTGCCTGGCTTCAGGAAGTACTTTTTGAATAGTAAGGCCAACCACTGACAACTTCTGTGTAGCTAAGAGAACAATCACCTAAGTGAGGAGAGAGCCCACCAGAATAAGCAAGAACCTTTGCCAGCTATACATCTGATAGACTGAGATCCAGAATACAGAGGAGCCCCCAAAACAAAGGATCAAGGAAAGAAACAACAATTTAAAAAGTCTACAGATCTGAACAGAGAGCTCCCAAAAGAAGAAATAAAAAGATCTAAGAAACACCTTTTAAAATATTCAACATCCTTATCAACTGGGGAAATGCAAATGAAAACTATTTTATCTTTTCCTAGACAGAAGAGCTAAGGTCAAGAGAACAACCTACAACAAATGTTGGCAAGGATGTCAGGGATGGCAACCTGGTGAGCCACTGTGGAAACCAGTGGAGAATTCTCAAAAAGCTAAATGTAGATCTATCTCCTGTACGTCCCAACTCTCACTCCCTGGCATATGCCTAGGACTCGATACCTCGCTCCACAGAGAGCTGCTCAGCCACGCTCATCGTCGGTACAGTCACAGCAGCTAGGAAATGGAAACAACATAAATGTCCTTCAACAGATGAACTATCAATAACAATGTGGTGCATATGTACTGTGGAATACTATTAAGCTATAGTGGAAAATGAAATCATGAGATTTGCAGGTAAAAATATGAAAATGAAAAAAATGGAACTGGAAAATACTGACTGGGGTAACCCAGACCCAGAAAGGCAAACGCCGCTATGTTCTCTTACCGTGAATCCTAGCTCTGAATCTTTAGCTGCGATTATACAACCTGGAGTAACAGCAGAAACCAGGAAAGTGAAAAGTGACCACTGGGGAAGAAAGAGAGAAGGAGTTGTAGAGAGGGAGCAGATGGGCACAGGCGCTATGAAGGGAGAAATTGGAAAGGAAGGGGCAGCAGCTGTGGACGGGGAAGAGAGATTAGGAGAGAGAGACAGAGACAGAGAGAGACAGAGACAGAGAGACAGAGAGAGAATACTAAGGATTGTGGGATCAATAAACCTTAGACCAACCTAGACCAACATTAAGAGCATGCGCAGTAGAGTCTGCCTGGGTCTGCCAGAGGGCCTAGCCCCTCCTCCCCTCCAGGGGAATACATACGGCTTACCCCTTCCTAAAATAAACTAAACTTGTTTCAACCTGTTCCCAGTGCCTGCATCACTGGCTTCACGCCACTTTCCCCACTTCCCCCAAAGGATACCCACCGGGACCCTGCTACAAAGGATGTTTGACAATATCATAGGGAGGGGCTGGAGAGATGGCTCAGCGGTTAAGAGCTTTGCCTGCTCTTCCAAAGGTCCTGAGTTCAATTCCCAGTCAACCACATGTGCTCACAACCATCTGTAATGCGATTTGGTGCCCTCTTCTGGCCTGCAGGGATACATGAACACTGAATACATAATAAATAAATAAATCTTTAAAAAAAACTTAAGAAATAATAAAATTAAATTAAAAAAAATAAAAGAAAATGTCATAGGGAAATACATTGTTTTATAAACGTATTGCTACCAGTCCTGTTTCAGCCAGGCATCACCAGAGTCAAGTCTAGCACCAAAGTTAAAAGTTGTCAGTGTTCTAATAAATGTTCTGCAGCCTATAAACAAAGAAAACTCAACAGCATTCCGTACCTTTATTTTAAAAATACTAAAATTGCTTTGAAATAGCCTCATTAAAACTGAATTAATTTTACAACCCAAACAAAATGAAAACACAGACCACAGGGTTCTTTATTATGAATTTTGACACAGTTCCACAAAATCATGGAATCTATAGACTTCACATTGAAGACAAAGTTTCAAACAAAACTTCAGAACCAACTGTGTTATGATCAATGTAATAAAACTGTATAATGAATGAATCTGTTATAAGGACGGAAAATTTCTAACAAATATTCATGGTCTTAACACTTTGAAAAGCTAAACTGTTTGGCCTTTCCATGTGCACAAAAGGAATTCCCCGTTTAGTTCTTACCTCCCACCTCGCACCAACCGTAAGAGTCAACCAGAAAGCAGGGCTTATGCTGTACAACTGATCAAAAGTCCATGGCTAATAAGTCATAGGCCCTAAAGGAGAATCTACTACTCTTGTTTGCCAAATGGACACGCTGTCAAACTGCCTTCTGAATATTTATATTTATACCCGTAGATCTGAGCTGCGCTCAACCTTGGCCAATGAAGCTTCTTCAGTGGGTAGTAGCTTATGCAGACTCCTGGCTGGTCAGTGCTGAGAATAAGTGACTCGAGCTTTTTGCCTTAGTTGGGTCATCTATATCAGTCTGTCCATCCACACTCGCAGCCGAGGCTCGGGGGTCATCAAGGCAGAGAGAGGGTGCAGAGAGAACATAAGAGCTGGAGGATGGGGAGGACATGCCACGGCCATTGCACCCACGACCTCACTGTAGTTATGGTTACACACATAAGATCAGGCCAATAAGATCAATATCCAGCAGGCATCACTAAGTGGATTCAGTGGATTACAGGGGTGGAGTGAAGGATAGAGAAAGGAATTGATGAAGGAGGAATGGAGGGAGGGACAGAGGGAGGGACGCAAGGAGGGAGGGAGGGATGGAAAGAGGGACGGAGAAAGAAAGGAAGGAAGGAGAAAATATGCAAGTGGGAAAGGGATGTGTAGATGGAGCGGCGGGGCTGTGTTCTGCCACCCGGCGAGCTTTACCCAAAATAATTACGCGGAAACTGTATTCTTTTAAACATTGCCTGGCCCATTTGTTTCAGCCTCTTATTATTTAATTCTCACATCTTGTTTTAACCCATATTTAGTAATCTGTGTAGCACCACGAGGTGGTTGCTTACCAGGAGAGATCTTAACCTGTATCCATCTCGGAGAGGAGAGGCATGGCAGCGACTGCTTATGGCAACTGCCTGAAGTGTCTCCCCAACTCTGCTTCCTTTCTCCCACAATTCTGTTCTGTTTACTCCGCCTACCTAATTCTGTCCTCTTAAAGGGCCAAGGCAGTTTCTTTATTAATTAACCAATGAAAGTAACACATAGACACACTCCTCCATCAATGATGGATTGGGAGATGTCTAGGGGAAATGAAAGCCAGGAGTTGGGGGTGGATACACTCAAGATACATGGTATAAATGATACAAATTGTTAAGGACTAAATAAAAGAAAGTAGCTGCTGAATTGTTCATTTTAAGCAACAATCTTACTTTAGGAACTTAATTTAGACACATGCTTTAACTGAGGAAAATAAAGTCTTTTTTGTCTTAATGACAAGAATCTTCCCTTTCCTGCAGATGCTGGGTTTTGGCAGTGTTTTAAACGGCTCTGCACCTCAGGAGCCATGCAACTGTACTCAATAATTAAGCTAATGATACTAGCAGCAATGTTGGTAGGAAAAGAACAGCAATGGTAATAGCAATGGCGTTTGAAACGTACAGCATTTAACAAGCATTGGGTACTGTCCTCAGCACCTTCCATACTGTCCTTAGTCATGAAGAAGGGATACCATTTTTATCATTTTACAAATAGGCAAACAGGATACAAAAAGGCAAAATAACTGATCTAATATCTATGGCTAATAATCAACATAACAGTATCAAGGGACATAATCAGGTTTCAGAATAAGATTATCTGCCTATATCTCTACCTAGCGTTTAGAGAACTGATTGAAATGATTTAAGACTGTATAAATATAGAAATTATAAATGTAATAAAAATTTTCATTTTGATACTACTTTTTAATCATATTATTTTATATTTCAGTTAAATATATCTATTACTAAGTTATATAGATACTATTTATTGTAATTTCCTGGTATTTTATTTATGACTTCATATTTTTTATTGTTGTTTTATTTTGTTTTTCGAGACAGAATTTCTCTGTAGCTTTGGAGCCTGTCCTGGACCTAACTCTATAGACCGGGTTAGCTTCAAACTCAGAGAGATCTGCCTGTCTCTGCCTACTACGCACTGGAATTAAAGGCATGTACTACCACCCAGCTTATGACTTTATTTTATGGACAGAATTAAATTAACTACATACAAATAAAATTGAGAATATATAAACAAATGTGTTGCATAATTTTAAAATTAAAAATTAAAAGAAACATTCATTTACTCTCTTTTAAATTCTGAGTTCCAAACTAAAAACATATTTCAATCTGTATATAAAAAAAGACAGTAAAATCTCAAACACACTTTTTCCCTACCATGTATTAAAAGAAATAAAAACAAAACTGAAGTTTCTCTTTTTTCCTAGCTCTCTTAGAAGTGAGAAGAGAAATTGCTGCAATCTTGTAAATTAAGTGTGGGACGAGGAATTAAGACTGCCTTCAAACACATGACTACCATTTATGCCCAGAAATTCCTACCCTGAAAGATAAGGATATAAGTGAGTTAAAGGACCACAGTGTGCACACCAGGAACTCCCCAGCTCATTTATCCCAACAGATGGTCACTGTTTCACAGTTTCCTTCCAACTGGGCAAACAACTTACTTATCAGCAACTGTAAACTTAGGACTCAGCTATGATTCCAACTTCAGTGCACTATTCCAACCCTCAAGTGTTGCCTGAGCTTTGCACGGTTTCCACCAGCTCCCTGCAGAGGCAGGAGAACCCACTGTTGACAGCATCCGATGGCCTCTCCACAGGCCTGGGCCGTGAAGACGGCATCAAGGCTGTGCTCTTCCTCATAGGTTGGTGGGCAGGAAATCTAATGCAGGTTTCTTGGTATCAGGCACTCAAGGGATTCTGAAGGAGGCCAGGATTCAACACATTCTACTCAGTCCCTCTAACCAGAAGCTCCCCTTTAAATCTCTTTTCACTGCCTCGCCTAGCCCATGGGTAAAAATCAGATATACCAGCATAAGGAATTATTACAGAAAGAGATAAATATGAAAAAATGACAGGGCTGCAAAAATTTGACGTAAGACTTCAAACTTCAAATTTCATTCTTATCGTAGTGATCTGGGTTAATCCCAAATTTCAAAACAATCACAAAGTATCACTGTAATCCAAGTTTAGAAACAAGGGCAAAGTTGAAAAAAAAAAAACCTTAAAATGCTGAAGTTCATGCTGGCATCTGAGAATATTTTGTAAGAACTTCTTTTGCTTAATTAATTTTATATCTAACGGTTTCAAGTTTGAAAAGTAGATGGGAATGTGGCAAAATAGCAAGGCCCGTGTCTGGTTTATGCAAAGCCCTGGGTTTCACTTCTAGCATCGAAAAGAAAAGACAGATAAGTTTTAAAGAACAGCTCTACCAAAATTATATAAGTAAAAAGTTATATAGAGGTATAATAAAATTGAGCATTTTGACATCACCATCAACTTATGTATTTTTATTAGATCTCACCTACGTGATTTAAGTTATACAGCCAGTATTTGTCCAAAAGCTAGTATTTATTCTAATCCTTGCTTTATTTTACTTTAGCATCACATTTTTTTTCTTTATAAAAAATTTAAACAGGAGATGAAGATTTAGCTCAAGAGAGTGCTTGCCTAGCAAGAACAAGGTTTGGTCCTCAGAATAAATCAGATAGATACCTAACTGAATAAAGCATATTAGATAGATGCTGAAGTTGAACAATTTAAGTAAGAATTTGTTTCCCCACATTCAAACAGGTGTTACGTTTGTACATACATATGCAAATGTAAAATCTAAGAAAAATTTTACATAGCATTTATAAATTCACACCTGCCACTCCAAGGCAGAAAAACCACATATGTACATGGATTTCTATGTACATGTACATCATACATATACATACAAACAGCCTTGGGGATGTATATGTGTTATATCAGCTATATGAGTGTATGTATTGCACATTTGCATATATATTCTAGGCAGGAAAAGTAAATGCAGCATTAACCAGCAATTTCTAGGGAGCACATGAATATAGTAATAAATTTGATAGGAGACTTTAGACTATACTTCATTAGTACCACAAGGCCATCTACATTGCTATCATTTCCTGTAAAAATCTACCAACCATGTGACGTTTCTGTTTTTGCTGATGTTGAGAACATGAAAAGTAGAAAATACAGGGTATTCGTGGTAGCAGCTGCCTGTTAGGCCAGCACTCTCAGTAGACAGGAGGATCAGGAATTCAAGGTCATTCTCAGCTACACAGTAAGTTTCGCACCAGCCTGGGTGAAATGGGATGTCTCAAACAAACAAATACAACCAGAACAGAACAGTTTGGATCCTGGGGTTCCTACTCTACATTAAGGAAAACAATGTCAATCTCTCGGGACTCCAGCTTACTTGGAAAAGAATGGCGACTCTACCTACAGGGCATCCTTGCTCTGCTCATGCAAATAGATGATTCTAAGGTCTTGGTCAGTCTGCTATCTGGCAGAGTGCTAACTAACTTATGTCTTTATTACCCGTCATGTATGGAAATGCACCATTAACTATGGCACAGTGGTAACTAACTCACGTGTTTACTATCCATCATGAGTGGGAATGCCCCACAATTATGTTCCTAAAGACCAGTATGATAATACAGCACTTTCTAAATAATTAAAGATGCATTAATTATGTATAAGATCTTTAAGGTTCATATGCTTTCAACCAATAATAGGACTTCTAAAAAAGTAGCCAGAGGAAATGATTAGAGAAACCATCAAATATTTATGTAGAAAGATATTCTACAAAATATTTTTTTATTGAAAATGGATTTTTGTTCTCATACAGAATATCCTGATTACAGTTTCACCTCCCCTGACTCCTCTCAGTTCCTCCCCACCTCCCCTTCTACCGGGATCCACTCCCTTTCTGTCTCTTATTAGAAAAGCATAGGCTTCTAAGAGATAACAACAACAATAAAAACCCCAAGAAAATAATAAGATAAAACAAAAACCATTACATCAAAGCTGGACAAGGCAAACCAAAAGAAAGAAAAGAACACAAGAGAAGATGCAAATTATTCTTAATTAAAAAAACAAACTAGAAACAACCCAAGTATACAAACATCATACACAGGATTATTACGAAATATTCAATCAGTATTAAAATATTCATGATGCCTCAAAGAAAGATCTAAAATGCTCACAAAAATAAATTAGAGCAACATAATATAAGCAAACATCTCAGCTACATTATGCTCATATGTATGTATCATATATGCACACACAAATCCAAAAAAACACATCAAAATATTAACAAAGAAAATTCTGGTATTAGGAAGCAATTATTGTATTTTGCAATAAGGTCTTGCTATATGTAGTCAAGGCTGGTCTCAAATTCACCACGTAGCTCAGGATGACTTACAAACATGATTGGCCTGCCTTAGATTTCGGAGTGCTAGGATTACAAGTGTGTACCACCACGCCTGTTCAGTTAAATTTTTATTATCTCACATACAAATATGTATATTTTCAAGTATCTCTATGGTTAGAATACATAAAACTACACTCCATTCTGCATATGACTCAGTATATTCTAGTCTCCAAGAAATACCTTTTAAATTAAATTTCATTCCCAAAACAACTTGTAGTAACTGACAGAGATGCACACAACAGACTCAAACACATGAGGAAACAGAAGCAAGAAGTGAACTTGCATTCTCAGTGTACACAGACACACACACTTATGTGTGTCTTTCTCTGGGGGTAATAATCACTGTTTAATTTCATTTTTTTTTTATTTGATGTGCTTTGTCTGCATGTAGGTATGTGTAACACATGCATGCCTGGTGCTCTCAAGGTCAGAAGACGGCATCAGATCTCCTGGGACAGGAGCTATGGATGACTATGAGCCACCACGTGGGTGCCGGGAACTAAACCCAAGTCCTCTGCAAGAACAATGACCGCACGTAACTGCTGAGCTGTCTCTCCAGTCTCATACACAATGCTTCAGATATGCTCTGGAGTGCTAATCAAGAGAACTGAGTGTCCAGGCAGTGGTGGCGCACACCTTTAATCCCAACACTCGGGAGGCAAAGGCAGGCGGATCTCTGTGAGTTCGAGTTTGAGGGCAGCCTGGTCTACAAGAGCTAGTTCCAGGACAGGCTCTAAAGCTACAGAGAAACCCTGCTGAGAGAGAGAGCGAGAGAGCAAGCGAGAGATAGAGAGAGAGAGAGAGAGAGAGAGAGAGAGAGAGAGAGAGAGAGAGAGAGAGAGAGAGAGAGAGAGAGAGAGACTCTGAATGAAACCCAGTTATGTGGTTGGAAAGGAAGAAGGGAAAGTGAGAAGGCAGGGAAGCAAGATCTGAGCATAGCATGAATGAGCACGGCCATGACCAATAGCCAAAGGAACAACTACTAAGAAGGCACAGATACCAAAACAAAGACAGAAATGTAGACAGACTTCTCCTTAAATGTTGCCTTGACTCATGTGCCTTCAAAGAAAAGACTGAAATATTAAAGTATACTGGAATTTCATCATGTAAAACACAGCAAGAAAACAAACATTAACAAAATATTCTATTAATGAAACATTTACAACAGGGCACATACCTTCACTGACGGCATGGGGCTTAACAATGCAGCAGGTACAGTTGGTAAATTTAGCAGTGTTTGCTGGTCCACAGCCTCCACTTGAAGGAAAAAATAATTCCATTTCCTAAAGATACAGAAAGATGAGAAAAGGGATTTTGACAAGGATGATCTCTTATCTGAAACTTACAGAATATTTCTGGAGGTTTCTTTTAAAGTTTCATGATATAAATTTTATTTTTCAAATTTTCTAAATGTGAATTTGAAAAACTGAGTAACTCAGCTCCGTTTCAGCACTTAACAGTCAGAGGAACACGCAAATAGTATAAAAGCAATGGGAAGACGTCATTGTGTAGCCTCTATCATAAGACACAAGGTTTCAATAAATTCTGAGAGTTGGGAAAAACCAGTATGAAGTTCTTACTTTCCCAAAATATAGTTCATAAATACAGATTAATATTAAGTTTAAAAATAAAATATATAAAATAAAGTTAAAACACGTACATCTTCACAGAAACAGAAAAATTAATGTTTGGGGGTCTGAGAATTACAGTTAATAACAAAAATTTACAACAGTTCTATTACAAATCAAAGTGAGCACTATATTATGACCTGATTCACACAGCAGTTATTTGCTTTAACCATGGCTCATTAAACTAGAAGTCAGCAATCTGAATGAACCACAAAGATGTTCACATTTATCAAGTCTTTAATTACTTAAATGGTGTCCCTAAGCTTTTATCACTATTCTTTCCATGATATTCTCTGTTCCACACCCCAAAACATCTGCCAGTGAACGAAGAAATAGCGAGAGGCTATCACATCTAGCGAGCTTTTCATGATGCACCAGCACCACGCATCTGTCACAGCTGGTACTTGTCATTGATCAGATTATAAATTTGAAAAGAACCAACTTGCAGAGCTCAGTAGCTCCCCAAACACCAAAACTAAAACCTGCCACAGAGTTAGTATTTCCTTCTCACTGAAGCCTACCATTCAGGAGGCAGAGGTAGGGGGTCCATCACCAGTACAAGCCAGCCTCACCTACGGAGTAAGTTCCAGGTCAACTACGGCTACAGAGTGGGACCATGACTCAAATTTATAGTAAGATAAATCAAAACTACACTAGCAAACTTTCTTAGTTTAATGGGGGACATTAATTATATAGAATAACAAGCTTCATGGGATATTTTCATAGAAGTCGAACACACTGTGGTCCTAGCCAGCCCCACATTACCCCCTCCCCCTTACTTGTTCCTCTGTCCTCCCATCCTCTTCTCTAATGGTCTCCCTTCTATTTTGACGTGTAAATACTTTTTTAAAACACAAGCAAAAGGGAGGAAGAGAATTTCCTCAAACACTGTATATTTCAGTGATCCCGTTGGCAGAATATTTTAAAAAAATAATTAACTATTACTATTGTTGTTGTTGACTATTAACCTGCTTTTGGCACTAAAAACAAATTTTTATTTTATATAAATAGACTCATATAATGTTATTTTTTCTAGCTTCTTTTATTCACAGTATTTTGAGATTCACTCCCTGTAATCCTTCCTCTCTCTCTCTCTCTCTCTCTCTCTCTCTCTCTCTCTCTCTCTCTCTCTCTCTCTCTCTCTCTCTCTCTCCTGTCTCTCTCCTGTCTCTCTCTGTCTCTACTCTCTCTGACAATAATATGCCATTGATGGCTGCAGCATGGCTTGTTCATTGTTCATCTGATGGACATCTGTGCTATCCCTAGTTTGTGCTAGTACAAATAAGCTGTTAGAAACACTCAAACCCAATCTTCTAAGAAGATGCTCACAGGATAATTTTAATTTTGTTGTTGTTGTTAAAAAATCCTTTTGCTTTGAAACTTTTATTATGTCTGTCTGCCTGCCTTTCTACCTACCTACCTATGTGTGCATGCAATGCGTATGTGCATGGCCAGAGGCCAGAGAACACAGAGAATAAGTTCACTCCTTCCACCACAGAGGTCTAGTTAACAAACTCAGGACATCAGGTGTTGATCCAAGTGCCTTTACCCACTAAGCCGTCTTGCTGGCCCAAGAGCCAGAATTCTTGCATCTTTACACAAGCTGCATTTCCACGTGTTTCTAGTTTTTCTCCTAGACCCCTACTTGGCTAACAGTGCTTGTCTGAACTACAAACGGACTAAAAGGAAGCCTTCTTTTGGAATACCTACCACAGATCTGTACACTAGTACTCTTAATTGAATTCAGTCACAAACATGAGGGTCAGCAACTTATGCCTTTACAGAAAGAAGTGTGGGATCAAGGGTCAGATCTGGTGAAAACTGCGCTCAACTGTGACTAACAGAACTGATTAAAAAGGAGGCGTGTCTCTGAGCCATGTGATCCTCTGAACCACGTGATCTTCTGAATCACGTGAACTACTCGATCCTAGGAAACCGCCACCAGCTGTTCACCACTACTACACCAGCTGTTCTAATCCTCCCAAAGTCCTCAGCGGGAGAAATATTTCATTCTGACATAAAACAATTTCCCAAACAAAACAGAAGAAAAATATTTCTCAAAACGACTTACTCTGGCAGCAGATGCAAAAGAATCAGGGCCATGAGCAGCGTTTCTGATGCCATCTGTCCCAAAGAGGGCTCTGATGCTTCCAGGGGCATCTGTGCGAGCTAGCCCAGAGTTTGCGGGTCCAAGCAATCTTTTCCACTCGCATATCGCATCATCTCTTAAAATCTCCATGGCAATAACCGGACCACTTGTAATAAACTGGATCAGTTCGCTAGGAAACAGGGGAAACCTGAATTACTTCTCTGCTCTGTCAATCTGGACATCAGCCTTAACAATGACATCAGTAATTTCAGGGACCAGAGTTTCTGGGCGCAGTGAAGCGACCGGGCGGTGCAAAACCCTCATGAATGGAGTGCACTACTGTTAGCAGGGGGAAAGAAAGGCCTGCTGAATTCCGATGATTCCATCAACTGAAACTGCACAGTGTTGACCTAAGCGTTCCCAGGACTCTCAGCAGGACAAAAGCAATTTCCCTTTTTATTTTCATATGGTTTATTGTGGCAGTCAGGTAGAATTGTGCAATAACAAAGTAATGCGCATGACATTTTGTAACATTTTCAACGCAGAGAGTGACAACTCTAAATCAACGTGAGAGAAAGAATGTCAGCAGGCCTTCAGATACTAGCTAGCCCTTTAGCAGCATAAAACTACTCTGGGTTATGATATACTAAACGATCAACCACACGCATTTATTGACGGTCTATGCCTTAGTCCCAGTTCCCTGGGAAGGAAAGCTGATACTTCATTTCATTTTTCCATCTCTTCATGTGCACACGGCAGCAATGGTAAAGTTAACTTTAAGAAAAGTGACATCCCAATCCCTCACTTTCTTAAGCAGAGGCAAAAGAGAGAGGACAGGACCTTCTCAGAGGAGGACAGGGTGCCACGCCTGTTACTTTATGACTGCTTTACACTACCGTCTCTCTCCTTCCCACTCAAAAGAGCATTTCCAGGAGACAGCACCCACTATGCTAAGAGTGAATATTGTGAATATTGCATTGTGTGTAAAAGGTACCAAAATAGAAGGGGCAGGTGGAGAGAATGGGAGGAGGGGAGGGAGTGGGAACTGGGATTGGTATGTAAAAATGAAACAAGAGAGTTTGCTTTCTTTTAAAAAATATAAAATAAATTATAAAAAGAAACCAAAATAAGACCTTAAAAGCACAACAAAATTCCCAGCATAAAATATGATTACAAACGCATTTTCAATTCAATGAAATATAAAAGAATGCTTCTTAAAAGTTAAATAAGTGATCCATTTGTTTCTGATTAAGGCTCAAGTATTTAGTGGTGGATATAAGAAGTCTTTCTATTCAAAGTTAATGAGAAAATACTTTTAGTTCTGAAGCTAAGCACTTACTTATAAAAAGGCCTTGAGTGGTGGTCTACATGGAAGTCTGTGGCTTCTTTCCTATAAAACAAGCAAAATAACAATAGTTAAGGTTTCTGGAAATAGTTATTTTAGCTTATATTAATAAAATATAGATTAAAACACACATGCATTTGATCTGCATACAAATTAACTATGCTTTTTCAACAAATTTTATTTCACCAAACAGCATATCCCAAGTATGAGTCCTTCCTATGCTGAGATATAAAATAAGAGGATATGTTTACTTTTTTATTGATGTTACACTTCATCTGTCTTCCACTTCATCAGCAACTCACGGCATTCTCAATACAGTGCTAAATATCAGAGCAATAAGAATGTTTACTATTTGAAGTCCAAACAAATTATATTAAAAAATGAAGAGAAATCTTCTAATTCAAAACTTAGAATTAATTTCAAGTTTTAGAATTTTGGCTACAGCTTATTTTATTTTTGTCATCTATTGGGGATAAACAACACTGAGTGTGTCTGAGATGGCGCGTCTCCGGAGGATTCTAGGCGTCACACAAAGAGATAGGCTGCGCAAGAACGAAGGAAACTACAGGACACAGCAACGGCGCTTGAGATACTTTGGAATGTTATGAGAATGGATGATGGCAGATACCCGAAGACAGCACTGCTTGGAGGATGCATGGGATAAGGCGAAGAGGAAGGCCCAAGAAACACTGGATAGACAGCATAAAGAAGACTGTGGCACCTTGGGTATGACAACAACACAAGCATCTAGGACTGTCCAGGATGGGAACACCTGGAGAACCGCCATAAACAGAATGCCCATGCATGCTTAAGCATTGCCGGGGCATAAATAAAATGAAAAGGAATGAATGAATTGGGGATAAACCTAGAACCTCATTCATGTACAGAGTGCTCTACTCCTGAGCACCATCTCAAGCCCCTTCAGGTTCTAATTTACCAGTTTTTGCTTAGTCATTAGTAAGAACTCTTCAGGGAAAAGCTCTTTACGTTTGTATTTTTTTAACCTCTTGACAAATTATATATATATATATATATATATATATATATATATTAAAATCTGAATTTCCACTAAAAGTTATTATAATCTAATCCAGTAAGGTTAAAGGTATAAAAAGCTTTCTTTCCCCTACCAAAGTCAGGTGTCTTTCTTATAATTGTGCAGCTTTCTTGATGGATTTAAAAAGAATTTATACTATGTAACAAATATATATAAACAACCAATTTTTTTTACAATCTTTGTTTATTCTAAATGTACAGTATTTAGCTGTATATCTGTTTACCATAGGAATACAGTACCCTTAGAGCTCCAGAAGAGGATGTCAGAGCCCCTGGGACTGGAGTTACTGATGGTTGTGAGCCACCACGTGGGTGCTGGGAACTGAACCTGGGTCCTCTGGAAGAGCAGCCAGTACTCTTCACTAATGAGCCATCTCTACAGCCCCTCAGCTATTTTTTAAAATAGCAAATAAATTACAAGTGTTTGCTAGCAAAAAAAAAAACCCACAATCTTTAGACTTGAGAATTAATTTTGTATGCAATGCTTTTAAGATCTTTTATCATCCACAGCTAGGGAGGTTATAGAGCACTGTGGGAAATCCACTGCTGCTGTTTAGCTAAATTGACATGGTGCCAAACTGTCTTCTATGCAATTATGTTTACACCCATGGACAAATGCTGCTCTCACAAGCCTTTTCCAGACAAGCCTATTTCCAGTGAACAGTGATGAATGCGAATATCCTACGATGCTCGGGTACCAAGAGAAGAGACAGCTGACTGCTCAGCCCTAGGCAAGATACTTATACCATCCACTCTAAGGCTCAGGGAAAATCACAGAAGAAAGGGTGGAAAGAATGTAAGAAATGGAAGATAGGAAGACGGGCTGCAACGTGTTATCTATTGGACATGACACAGTCACTGCAAACATGTACTCAGAGCTGCTGTTGTTGCCTACACTGGACCTGCGTAGGACTGGACCTGTCAATATTAGCAAAAGTCATTTGTTACTAAGTATTGCATACTCTGCTCTATTTTTACATGATGGGAAGCTCCATCTACTGTTCACACCAGCATCCCCTCAAGTGATAAAGCTGTACCACAGAATAAGGACTGTAACATCACTAGGTGACCAAAAATTCTCATCTCCATTGGAATCTTATGAGACCACAGTCATACACAGTCCATCACTGACCAAAATGTTGCTATGCGCTACATCACCTCATTTATTTCTGTCCTGCCTTGAACGGGGGTGGGGAGGTGGGGGGTGTCAACTGGCGCTAAAGAGAAGGGAGTCACATTTCTCTGTTCTTTGCCCAGCACTGTGAATACTTTGTTACCATTCCCAAGATAAACACAACTTTATCCTGGAGTCACAATTATTTTGTAATAGAAAAAGCTTATTAGGATAAGTCTTATTTTCATCAAATACTTCAAAAAATATCGAAATTAGGTTAAGTAATGTTGTTTTTTAGAGAGGTAAACAGCCATATTGGCATGCACACTAAGATGAATTAAATGTAAGTAAACACTTCTAAATGCATCCCTTTGGGGAACCAGAACTAACAGAAATCGTTAGATGACTACATCCCCTATTATTTTCATAAAGTACATTATTCTTACATAGAAGAGATTATGTGAAGAATTGATATTATGTAAGCAAACAGAGCTACGGAAGTCAACACGGTTAAATGAGGGCTGTGTAAATCTGACAACCTCTAGTGGCTTAGAGTTAGGTCGTTGTTTAATTAGCTGATTATCTATCTATTGTCTTGCTTCTTCATCTATAGTGATAGTCTATATTTGCCACTCAGTGAAAGGCTTTTGCTTCATCTTGTGGACTCTGTTTTCTGCTTCTGTTTACATAAAGAATGAAGGGTAAGAGAAAGGACATTACATAACTGAAAATGTACAACACATTCGTTACCTTGAAAGCGTCATCATTCGGAGTTTGGTTATAGTAAATCCACTTTTGTTTATCATTTCAATTATTTCTCCAGCTTTTGATACTGCATCTGGTTTGATCAGGGCTAATGTTCTGTAAGAAATAAAGAATAAATATGAAAATAAAAACAGTCCTATAGTTTTAAATTTATGAATCCAAGCAGTCATTTTCTTAACAACCACATCAGACCATTACCATCCAAATTAAAAATATAGGGAAGTGTATTAAAGATATCACTTAAAATTTATATAAAGTAAGATCACTATTTTCCCAAAGAAATGAAAGTAAGCTAAACCTTATTTTTAAAAAGCAAGAGGCAGGATGAAGTGGCACACCCCTTTAATTCCAGCACCCAAGAGGCAAAAGAGGTAGATCTCTATTCTGACTTTAAGGGTAGCCTGGTCTACAGAGAGTTCTAGGCCAGGCAACAATACATAGCAAGACTATACCTATAAAAAATAAGAGGAAATGGTAGAAGAAGAGAAGAAAATGGGCAGGAAGGAACATTAAACTTGTTATTTTTATTTTAAAATTTTTATTACATTTACTTATTTTCATGTGTGTGAGCACGAGCATTTCATAGCCTGTACATGGAGGCCAGAGGGCCACTTGTGAGAGTCAGCTCTCTTCTGCCAAGTGGGTGTCAGGGATGCAATTCAGTCCTCGGGCTTGATGGCAAATGCCTTTAATCATGAACTATCTCATCAGCCCTAACATGAGTATGTTTTTTTAAATACTCAAATTAGAAAATGCAGGTATTAAAAATGTCTATGTATTATAAGATATTTTTATATAGAGAACGAATCCCCCAAGAAATTGCATTGAATATGCTAGAAATTTAGTGTTCTCAAACCACTTAAACTTATGCATGTCTTGCTTTCAGTCCAGCACTAACACAAACGTAACTATAAATTCTTCCACTGGGTATCTATTCATGGCAAGTTTAAAACACAAACACCCAAATGCCCTCTGACCCAACAGTACATGTGAATATCAAGTGCCATGCTAGCCTTTAAACATGAATCATGCCTTTTCTTCTTCCAAAAGGGTCCACCGGAGCCCTGCACTTGGTCCAGAAGCTCCCACAGCCGTCCCCCTGCTAGCACCGAAACAAGCACTTATTATACACAGTAGGTGACAGTCTCAAGAGAAAACAATATGAAAACCATTATGATAAATTAGCCTTCTCAATGGACAGCGAGAAAACAGATTGGCCAGGCGTCACTAAGGCAGGCCGGTTGCGGATATCTGAAAACCCACGATTCTCCCTGAGCCATACTGAACGTCTTTCAGAGGCTTCACACTCTAAGCAAACGGTGCAGACCTATCTGTGAGTGGACAACCATCAGCCTGCTGTAGCCCAACATCCTAGACAACGCAGTGTGGGCGCTCTGCAAGGGGCGGGTCAGTTCCGTGCCAGGCCTCTCTGAAAGCGGCAGACAGACAGGAATAAACATCTATGAAAATGGCTCAAAATGCATTCATGCTTGTTCTAAGTATACAACAATACATTTTAAACAATGGCCACTTTGTGAATTCTCTTACATTCTCTTTGTAAGCATAAAGTATGTGCTCACTTCACAGATAAAGGACAACAGTCACCCAGGCAACTTGTGATTTGGAAAAAAACATTCTGCGAAGATTTTAACTGGTAAGAGCAGCCAAGTTGTTTAGAGAAATTCTTCTTTTTTATTAATTTGGTTTTTTTTTTTAAAGAAAATAAACCATCCCCCCTCATCTCACATACCAATCCCAGTTCCCTCTCCCCTACTCCTCCAATTCCCTCCACCCATCCCCTCACCCCCGCCCTCATCTATTCCTCAGAGAGGCCAAGGCACACTGCCCTGGGGAAGGTCCAAGGTCCTCCCCACTACATCCAGACTGAGCAAGACATCCATCCAAAGACAACAGGTTCCTCAAATGCCAGTACAAGCAGTAGGGACAAGTCCCAGCATCACCACTAGTGGCCCCGCAGTCTGACCCAGTCATACAACTGTCATCCACATTCAGAGGGACTGTTTTGGAATCATGCTGGTTCCTTCTCTGTCTGGCTAGAGTTGGTGACAGAAAAATCCTTCTACTGAATTTTTTTTTTTTTTGGTTTTTCAAGACAGGGTTTCTCTGTGGATACCTGGCTATCCATTGAGCCACAGTGAGAGCAAGGAAAGAGATACCTTGATTGAGGGAACCATTATGGGGTTAGCAAGAAACCTGGCTCTAGAAAAACTCCCAGGAATCCACAAGGATGACCCCAGCTAAGATCCTAAGCAATAGAGAAGAGGGTGCCCGAACTGGCCTTGCCCTGTAGTCAGACTGATGATTATCTTAAATATCACCATAGAACCTTCGTCCCACAACAGATAGAAACAGAGGCAGAGACCTACATCGGAGCACTGGACTGAGCTCCCAAGGTCCAGTTGAAGAGTAGAAGGAATGAGAATATGAGCAAAGAGGTCAATACTATGAAGGGTTCATCCAATGAAACAGTTTATCTGAGCTAATGGGAGCTCACCAACTCCAGCTGGACTGGAAAGGAACAAGCATAGGACCAAACTAGTCCCTCTGAATGTGGCTGACAGTTGCATGGCTGGGGCAGACTGAGGGGCCACTGACAGTGGCACCAGGATTAATTTATCTCTACTGCATATACTGGCTTTTTGGGATCCTATCCTCTTTGGATGTATACCTTGCTCAGCCTAAATGTAGTAGGGAGGGCCTTGAACCTTCCACAAAGCAATGTGCCTTACCCTCTCTTAGGATTAGAGGGGGGTGAGATGGGAGGATATGTGGAGGGAATGGAAGGAGGGGAGGGAGTGGGAATTCGGATTGGTATTTTTTTTAAAAAAAATGTAATTAAAAAAAAAGAAGAAGAAACTAGCTCTGCAGACCAGGCTGCTCTTGAACTCACAGAAATCTGTCTGCCTCTGTCTTCCAAGTGCTGAGACAGAAACGTGCAGTTACCTCATAGAAGTGAACAGAATTCCACAGTATTAACAGGAGAAAAGAAAGCCCATAGACAGAATGCATTAATGATGACTATCTGAGTTAAACAAATTGTTTGTAATTATTGGATGTACTTAAACATTCAAAAGAGATTTAGGTCTTTTTCCTTGTGCCAAGAAGGCCATCCTTAAACACCTTCTAAGCACAGATACTACCTTCTAACACAGATACACCCTCCTAACATAGATACACACTCCTAACACAGATACACCCTTCAACACAGATACACCCTTCTAACACAGATACACCCTTCAACACAGATACACCCTCCTAACACAGATACACCCTTCAACACAGATACATCCTTCTAACACAGATACACCCTCCTAACATAGATACATCCTTCTAACACAGATACACCCTCCTAACATAGATACACCCTCCTAACACAGATACACCCTTCAACACAGATACACCCTTCAACACAGACACATCTTTCTCACACAGATACACTCTCCTAAGCACATAAACCACCTTCAGTGCAGCTCGGAATATTCGCACTCCCTTTTAGGGCAATGGACACATAAAGAAAGCTGAGATTCCAGGACTCAGAAGTTTTCTTTAAGCCATCCAAATGACTGCTATTATTTACTACCCATTTGCAGTTAGAAAAGAATCAGAAAAGAAAATGATGAAATAATTCAAGCCAATGAAATATATACTACTGCAAGCATTAACTATATTTACAAAGGCCAAATACTTCAATATTTATTCACATGAAAATATATCCAGTTTAAAAATTCGTCCCATTCAACAGTATTAGTCAATAAAATGGATTAGTAGCAAAAAAACAGACACATTTTAGACTAATAAATCCAACAGATTTACTGTGTAGAAGTGTGACTGGCCAAGGTACTTTACCATCCTATAGGATCAGTTTAAGAACATTCATTCCTCACAAATCAGAGTTAATAGAAATAGTAATTGTTATTACCATTTTTATTTTCATTTGGCTCCAGTCAGACTATTAATCCCAGCTTTTCAGATTATCTTTGCGAGTTGAAATGAAAACCTGTAACATCAGGGCCTGCTTGTTGGGTTTCCCAGCACTTGGGAGGCAGAGGCAGGCGTGTAGTGTGAAGCGGCGGGCTGTGTCCCGCCACCCGGCTAGCTTTACCCAAAATAATTACACGGAAACTGTATTCTTTTAAACACTGCCTGGCCCATAGTTTCAGCCTCTTATTGGTTAATTCTCACATCTTCCTTTAACCCATATTTAGTAATCTGGGTAGCACCACGAGGTGTGGCTTACCAGGAGAGATCTTAACCTGTGTCCATCTCGGAGAGGAGCAGCATGGAGACTCACTATCGTGACTGCCTGAAGCGTCTCCCCAACTCTACTTCCTTGTTCCCACAATTCTGTTCTGTCTACTCCACCTACCTAATTTTCTGTTCTTAAAGGGCCAAGGCAGTTTTCTTTATTAATTAACCAATGAAAGAAACATAGACAGATAACTCTCCTCCATCACAGGCGGATCTCTGAGTTTGAGGCCAGCCTGGTCTACAAGAGCTAGTTCCAGGACAGGCTCTAAAGCTACAGAGAAACCCTGTCTCGAAAAACAAAAACAAAACAACAAAAAAAACAAAACAAAACAAAAAAGATATTTTTTCAGTGTTATACAAGACATAGAGATAAAGTAAAACAGAATTAGAATAATCATGTCCAGGTCCTATCCAGCCTCCTATGTTTGAATTCTCATGACTCTTTGGTTTTCAGGTATTAAACTTTATCTTACTTAATGCACAGAGCAATAGGTTTCATGATTACATTTTCATAACATACAGCATTGAATTTTGCTCGTCTCTCACCCTTACCCACCCCTACCATCTCTCCCTCCTCGGGCTGGACCCTTTCATAAACATATATTCCACTTGACAATGCCAATGTCTTCTCACCAGCGCCACCTGGCGTAAAACTTGGATGAGGCTTCTGTCCCTCCCTGCTCCCATCCCTTCCTGCCAACTCTGCCAGGGAGCCACAGTGGAGCAGTGTGCTGCCCACTCCTTCCTGCTGTGGGACAATGGTCTTCTACCCTGTAAAGATTTGTTGCTTGTATTGCTTTAATAAAACGCTGATTGGCCAGTAGTCAGGCAGGAAGTATAGGCAGGGCAACCAGACTAGGAGAATTCTGGGAAGAGGAAAGGCTGAGTCTGTTGTCATCACCCAAATGCAGAGGAAGCAAGATGAAAACGCCTCTCTGATAAAGGTACCAAGTCACATGGCTAACACAGATAAGAATTATGAGTTAATATAAATTACAAGAGTTAATAAGAGCCGGGCGGTGGTGGCGCACGCCTTTAATCCCAGCACTCGGGAGGCAGAGGCAGGCGGATCTCTGTGAGTTCGAGGCCAGCCTGGTCTACAAGAGCTAGTTCCAGGACAGGCTCTAAAAAAGCTGCAGAGAAACCCTGTCTCGAAAAACCAAAAAAGAAAAAGAAAAAAGAGTTAATAAGAAATCTGAGCTAACATGCCAACCAGTTTAAAATTGATGTAGACCTCTGTGTGTTTATTTGGGACTGAAAGGCTGTGGGACCTGGCGGGACAGATACCTCTGTCAACACTTTCCCACTGGGTGACCCTTTTTGTTCCCCCACACTTTACAGTTGACACCATTTTCTTTAAAAAAAAAATTTTCTAGCTAGTATATAAAATAATGTGATTCATAGTGATATTTTAGTATCATTACACTCTGTTCTTTTTTACAACCCTGGTCCTCCCGAATGGTGACTTGTTTCTTGTTAGTCCCAATCCCATGCCCCAAAAGTCTGTCTGCTTTCATGACATACATGAACGCTCTCTTGTTCCCCACTCCCTCCAGTCCTCTCTCCTCCCTAGTTTCCTTTCTACACTCATCTATCTATCTATCATCTATCTATCTATCTATCTATCTATCTATCTATCTATCTATCTATCTATCTATCGATCTATCTATCATCTATCAATCTATCATCTATCTATCTATCATCTATCTATCATCTATCTATCATCTATCTATCTATCGATCTATCTATCAATTATCTATCTATCTATCATCTATCAATCTATCTATCATCTATCTATCTATCTATCTATCATCTATCTATCTATCTATCTATCAATTATCTATCTATCTATCTATCTATCTATCTATCTATCTATCTATCTGTTTGGTTTTTTGAGACAGAATTTCCCTGTGTAACAGCCCTGGCCATCCTGGAACTCACTCTGCAAACCAGGCTACAAGCCTTGAACTCACAGAGATCCCCCTGCCTCCACCTAGTGAGTGCTGGGATTAAAGGTGTGCATTACCATTGCCTGTCTTATTTTTTAAGGCAGGGTCCCATCAAGTCCAAGCTGACCTTAGACTCCCTAGGTAACCTAATAAGACCTTGAACTCTTATCCCCCTATCTCCACTTCCCATGTACTGGAATAACATATATGTCCCCTCCCAAGTTTTACACAGTGCTGGGGTTCAAACCTGGGCTTTCAGGGCTTTGTCCATTCTAGGCAGACACTCTACCAACTTAGCTGCATCCCCAGCCTGCATTACTCCTTTCTATTAATCACACACGCTTCTTATTTCCTATTTATATTTATTACTTCTATAATTATTCAGATCATTATTTTAGTAATTAAACTTTTATAAGTTTGAGCCACCACCTTATTCAACCAGAATAACAGTCCTTCTCAACTCTGGACAGGAATTCCCGCCTTTCTATCTTTCTTTATACTCATTCCTTTGGCTAGCATTTTACCCCGGGTCATCTAACTGGGTGGTAATTTAACCCATCTTTTATCATCAACACCAAATAACTCCACAAAGCCTTCAGCTTTGCAAGAAATAATTGTCTTCTAAGTTTATGGTGATTCGAGCACCATTACTTCCTCTCTCCCAAAGCCATGCTTATCCTTAGGAAGAAGAGTTCATGCTCAAACAGTCTTTGATTTTAGTGAGAAATATAAAACAAGGAGAGTGTAAAAGCTTCTCACCCCCCTCCCCTCAAAATAATCACCTTCCAAGACTACGGATATCACTGTTATTCTAATCAGGAACAAGTCCCAGATCAGCTCCAAACTATTCAAAAACTGATAATACATTATATTGGGCCACTGGAAAGAAGTGTGCTGAGACAACCCAATCGAGAAGTAGGAAACCAGAAGCTAGTAGCCACAGTCACGTGTGATGTTACCATGGAAGAGACGGCAGAACTGTTTTCTTACTTCTCTTTCCTGCTGCCCAGCTGGCGAGCTGTGTACTGGTCCCCATAGTCCACCAGCACCAGTTGTCGAGAAAAGACATTCACTTTGTTGCCTATAAATAAATCTTCCAAGCGCAGCTCCTCATACTTGGTCCGCTTTAAGAAGGTGCGACGATTCTTTACATCATGCTAGAACCAAACGCAATGAAAAATACATACAAAGGTTAACCTTACTGGGAGGTAGAAATGGTTTTCAGTTTATCTGACCAAAGACAGCTACACCCTTTCACTTTTTAACTTCACATATAAATCATATTTTATACTAGAAATCTCTATTTCCAAATCCAATCTAGTAATAATAAAAATATATATTTTAAAATACCCTGAGGAGACGTATTTTAGCCAAGCTGTTTCAGCATCTATGAGCCAGAGACAGTCAGATTCTCACATTCCTTATTTTCACCTACTCATACACATTCCAATACTAAATAAGCTCATTAGAAATTGTATTTTATTTAAATTGTGTATTTATGTCTCTGTGTGGGTATGTAATGTGAGTGCAGGTGCAGAAGCAAGAAGAGGTGTTGGCCTGTCGGGAGCTGGGGTTAGAGTTGCCGCGAGCTGTCTAGTGTGGTGCTGGGAACCACACTCGGGACCTACAAGAGCAGCAAGCACTCTTAACTGAGCCGTCTTCCAGGCCCCCCCCCCTCCCAAATACGCTGACTTTTTAAAGAGATTGCCAACGAAGGAACACAAAGAAAGGGATCCTCTTAGATCCTCTTCAGTTTGAATTTTTATACAGACACCAACTTTCAATAATATATATGACTATAATATCAATTTGACCAGAACCACTTATCAAATATTGATTAATCCAAAACACCAGTTATCCCACTTCAACTTGGGGTCTCACTGTATCTATCTGTGTGTGTGTGTGTATGTGAGTGTTGTGTGTGTGTTATATACATGTTCATGCATATGCGTGTAGGTAGGTGTGCATGACCACATGCTTACATGAGAAGGCCTGATCTGGTGTTTCCCCTGTCATTTCCACCTTCCTCTATTGACACAGGGTCTCTCACTGAACCTGAAGTTTGTTGTTAAAGCTAGGCTAGCTGGCCAGAGAACTCTGGGGAGCTGCCTGTCTCTGCCACTCAATGTTGGCGTATCACATGGAACAATGCCCAGCTATTATACAGGTATTTAATGTTCAAGTTCAGAACTTTATGCTTTCACAACCAGTGTTATTACCCACTAAGAGATTTCTCTAGGTCAGTTTGTTTTGAGACAAAGTCTTGCTACACAGCTCAGGCAACCTTGAACTTGTGATTCTCCTGCCTCAGCCTCCTAAGTATTGAAATTATAGTCAAATGTCACCAAATTTAAGCTGTTCCTATATTTTAATGTCAAAACTTGTGAAATACTTTGGTTAGAAGTCTGCAACAAGGTTGGGTGTGAAGGTACACATTTATAAATCCATTTGAGATGAGACAAGATTACAAGTAAGAAGCTAGTCTGGATTATGTGGTAAAATTCTGTCTACAACATAACTCAGAAAAGAAAAATACCAGCACAAAGTTATCTTCATGTATTGATGTTTTAATGAACACCAAGAAAAAAGAATTCCAATAAAAATATATCTTCAGAAAGTGGTTGGTTTGTGCCACTATTACACCAGTGCATCTAGCAAGCTGGTCACCTGTGTATAACGAATGTTATACACAGTATCTCAGTGTATCTCAGTGTTTGTGTTCCTTGTGCTTTTTTCCTTTGGCTTTTTTTCCTGTTTGTTTGTTTGTTTTGTCATATTCTGATTTGCTTTTATTTTATTTTTAGATGCCTATTTGTAGTCTAATGAAAGAGAGAAAGAAAGGAGTTGGTGGGGAAGTGGGGAAAATCTGGAAGGAGTTGAAAGAGGGGAAACTGCAATCAGAATATACTGTATGAAAAAATATATTTTCAATTAAAAAAACTATATATTCAAATGCAATTTCAAAACCAACCATACCAAAGGCAGTTTTATTCTTCTCGCCCCTTACGACATAACTTTGCTAATTTTTAAGCAAACAAAGGCTACTTATCAGTGTGTGAGCTCCCATGTATGAGCAGTCGTCCATGAACAGGCATGAAAGACAAAGGTGAACTTCAGGTCTTCTTCTCAGGAGATGTACACCTTTTATTTGTCTGTTTTGTTTTTGGTTTGGGGGAGTTTTTTTGTTTTTGTTACAAGTTTTTTTGTAGTCCTGGCTGGCCTGGAACTTGCTATGCAAACCAAGCTGGCCTCAACCAAAAATTTGGCTGGTTTCTGCCTCCTGACTGCACCCCTGGCTCACTTTACCTTTTGAGACAGGACCTCCCGCCACACCAGGGGCTTGCCCATCAGCCAGACCATCCAGGCAGCAAGTCCCGCATCTCTGCTTCCAGCGTGCTGGGATCCCAGGCAGGTCACACTATGCCTGATGTTTTACCTGGCTGTTAAGCGTCAGACTCAGCAAGCGCTTTACCAACCGAGCCATCTTCTAGCCCGCATTTACCATTTCAACAGATCCATCCGCAGGGTAAAACAGAAGCTCATAGCGGCGCAGCAGCGAGGCGTTGGGGTCATACCACTCTGCGAGGAAGGCAAACCTCTCGCTCTGGTTCTGTGCGGAAGAGAATTTTATCACTATCATATAGCAGACGAGCACTCATGTAAGTCATACAAAAAGAAAAGGAGAATACCCAAATATTGACACAAACAAATCCTTGCTATTATAATGAATTATTCTTCTCAGAAATTTGTCCTGCTGGCTTCTGATTAATACCCTTAGGTCTTTCAAAGGCGAGTTTCATCTTAGCATCATGGCTATTCAATTGTCCTAATTCAATCAGCAATTTTGGAACATGAGCTCTTATTCTGACTACTTTAACAATTCAGAGTCGTTCTGAAGTTTACTTAAAAACTATCATCAAGCAATTGGGAGACTCCACTGCTACGTTTAAATATCCCAGCCTTGGGAATTTAACAAGTTTATACTATTGTCACTAGTGCAGTAAACATCTTTTCTCTCCTTAGTAATTTTACAACAGTAACATTTTGTAGAAACCTGTTTCTCCAAAAGCATGCACCTCTGAGAAACAGAAGCAAGACAGGTCTTCTGTGGATTACTCTCTGACAAGTAAGCCCCAAGCAGACAAACTTACAAGAATGATTTCCACTATTTCCAAAGTTTCTCCTAAGCTCTTAGGTAGGACTTTTTGGAGTTCTGACCTAGAGTTTCACAATAGGAACCATAGACAAAGAAGAAGTATCCAGCCTGTCATCTTGAAAGGGAGCCAGTTTCTTCTAAAACCATGATTCGCCTAAATGAAATTTTAAAAAATTCATAAGAACAACCATGGAAGGCTGGATAGATACCTCTGGCTGCTCTTCCAGAGGTTCTGAGTTCAATTCTCAGCAACCACATGGTAGCTCATAGTCATCTATAAATGACTATAAAGGGATCTGATGCCTTCTTCTGGAATGCAGGTATACGTGCACATGATAGGGTACTGGTACACATAAAATAAATAAATCTTTTTAGAAAATCATGAAAATGTTATTCACAGATGCAGAAACATAATCCCCAAACCAGTACTGTTTCCTTTATGAGGTAAGGAAGTACTCTGAGTATAAACAGTACTTAAACTTGGCTTAAATTCCACCTCCCAATTTCCTTTTGAAGCACACACATTGTCCCTTTTTGCGTCTCACATGCATTTGGGGATATGAGGACAGTACATCTACACTTAGTTAATTTCCATTGCTAGAGCAGCGAGCATTGGAACGTTAGGAGATGTTCACAGGTTGTACATTAGGAATCAGTGCTGCTTTCGGAGTGAGCTGTTACTAAGGGAACCTCCCCCTCATCCTCTTTAATCATCCACTATGGAACAAAAATGCTCATGACATGTTCTTTGAGTTCTCAACCCTGAGAACAGTAAGCCAAATATATTTTCTTTATGTTAAAACAACAGAAACTAAGTGAGAACATGATTTTCTCTCTCTCTCTCTCTCTCTCTCTCTCTCTCTCTCTCTCTCTCTCACACACACACACACACACACACACACACACACACAGAGAGAGAGAGAGAGAGAGAGAGAGAGAGAGAGAGAGAGAGAGTGTCACAGACCATACTCATTTTAAAACTTTTAAATTTTAATTTTCAACTTTACTGAGCCAAGTCTATCATTTTCTAAGCGATATCAATACTTGGAATCATCTTATTAAACTCCTTCATTTTATGGATAAAGAACTGAGTTCTAGAGGATATACATGACTAGCATAACATCACAGAGCTTATCAAGTGAGCCAAAACCAGAAACTGCACCCTGTGCTCCCCAGATCCTCCCACAGTTCTGGCCTTGCAGGTGAACTCAAGGAGAAACTGGTTTTGTAGGACACAGAGATACCTTGAGCCTGTTCCATAATGTGCCTGACGGTACAGGAATAATCTGCCACTCCCTCTTCATTGAATATTTCAGTTTCTCAGATATACTTTATAGAAAATATGGAAACATGACATTGTATCAAAAATATTCTGTTTTATAATTGTTTTATTTTGGGCTGTGGTAGGACTGAATTCAGGCTCACTCCCTAGCCAAGCAAGCCCAAGACTGTTCCTTGGAGAGACTAAATCAGGAGGAGGGTGCTTAGAGAGAACACTGTGCTTCCACATAACAGCCATTTCTACGTTAGCCAGAGCAGCTGAGGTGTCTCAAGCACCATGAGGAGCCCTGCTGGTGTTTCCTTACGGAAGGAGGATGTGAGGAGGGTCGTCAGAGTCTCATCTGAGATTCCAGCCACTACATACTTCCTGCACATCCCCTCCCAGCTGTATATAATTATTATGCCCATCTGCATATGATCCTGGGAAATGGTGGGTTAGTGCACACACACAGTAGCAGGTAAGCTAAAAGAGGCTCTATGTATCTGGGAGATACAATCAGATCATAGATATTGTATCAAAAAATTGGGTAGCAATTTTCTTTCTAAATTTTATAATTTAATTGGCTATATAATGATTTGTTTTATCATCTGAACCTATAAAATAGGCAAGGCATTGCTGCACAAATTCTAATTGTTCTTAATAATAAAAATCCAGAGTTAGATATTAGGGGTGAAAGCTGAGAGATCAGAGAAGCAGACCAGCCAGCCACTAGAGAGATCTTTTACCTCTACCAGTGCTCAGACCCAAGGGGTGATCCTGTCCTCAGACTGCTTCAGACTGCACCTCAGACTGCACCTGGGCTCCTGTCTCCTTCCACCTGTATTCCTCTCTCTGTCCAGCCATATCACTCCTGTCTCCACCTCCCTAGTGCTGGGATTAAAGGCATGGGGTCCCAAGTGCTGGGCTCACCTTTGTGTGAGCTCTGTTTCTCTTGTAGACAGAGTCAATCTCACATAGCCCAGGGTGGCCTTGAACTAATGGAGGTCCCTCTGCCTCTGTCTCTCGAGTCCTGGGATTAAAGATGTGCACTGCCATTCCCTGGCTTCTAGTGGCTTAGCTCTGCACTCTGATTTTCAGACAAACTTCATTTGTTAAAACAAAAACAAAATATCATTACAAGGCACTACTGAAAAAACTAAATAACACCAATCAACACGAAACTACTTATTAATAAATTATAGCTGTAGGAAATTAACTGCTGTGTTTTGGTTTTGCACAGAAATCAAAGGTATTTTGAAAATAGAAAAGCCTTAGCATTCATAAAGTTAATGTAGTTTTGTTTTATGGATTTTAATTTTTATTTTACTCTTTAGAGACGGGGCCTCATATAGCCTAAGACTGGGGCTGCTGATCCTTCCTGCCTCTAACCTTCTAAGGGTTAAATTTACAAAAGGGTGTCACCAGGCACAGCATAAATTTTAAAGTCGTATTATATGCTGTACTAATTAGTAGTGTATTTGTCTAAAATAGAGAGTCTAATGCCATATAGCTACTCTAAAACTAAAAAAATAATTATGGCTAGGGTTGCAGAGCCAAACAGGAATCTAAGGACTCTATCAGAGCTTATGATAAAATATTTTATTTAAAAGGAATAAATATGGACAAGTGAGAAGCATTTCAGTTCAAAAATTTCTAGTATTGAAAATAAAGCATGCAAAATTGTTTTCAAATAAATTACCAGATTTTCCATTTAATAGTTCACAAGTGAAGTAAAATCTTAAGGAATAATTACATTCCAAGTTATTTCTTTTTTTATTTTTAATTAAAATATTACATCATTCCTCCTCCCTCTAACCTCACCCTAACTGCTCTCAAATTTTAGCCTCTTTTATCTAGCTATTATTGCTGCATATATGCATAAATATAACCTGTTGAGTTAATTCGGTGTTGAATATATATATGATTTCAGTGTGGACCACTTCGTATCGAATAACCAATTAGGGGGCTCATCCCTGAGGAAAACTAAATCTTACTCTCTCGAGTCAATCATTATAAATTATAAGATTTCTCAAGAGAAGTTGTGTCGATACACTTTGTTGATGTGCGAGAATCCCTATTGAAATCCCCTATGCTTTTTCAGGGCCTGATATTCTGGTAAAGCCTCATAAGGGCAAAGCAGAATTAAAACAGGAGAAAGTTTGGCATCATACTGACAGCATCACCCCTAAGGATCAAACTTATAAAAGCAACCGAGGGAGAGGGAAGGAGACTATGGCTGTGCTGGGGTGAGGGTACCAATTACCACCAGCATTCATAAATCAGCGAGCTCCATCACTCATGTTCTGGTGCTGCTTTTGGGGTACTTAGTGTTTTCTAAACTACCACCATTTTAGCAAATCTTTTATATCTTGTTTATTTCTCCAAGTGATTGGGATCAAATACTACAGTAAGTGTGGGAGTGGAATGAAATAAGCTAACATCCCATCATCCATGTTTGTACAGATAGAGTTAATAATCTTCAAAACATACGTACAAATGGAGATACATTTCAGCCACGTGAAAACAGAGGTTCGGGAGTTTACTAGATCAAACAGCTGGTCAAAGCCAGATCTGGACTTTCAAACAAAGACATGTCTGATGCCAAAAATGAATACTTTGTCCAGATACCAAAAGCAATGAATCAAAAAGAAGACAAATAGGTTGACGAGTTCTGAACAAGTCAAGAGAGCAAGGGGAAGGGAGACAGAAAGGCAGGCTGCCTACACGGCACTCTGAAGAAAACAGACTATGGCCGTAAGAAGAAATCAGCCATCACTATGGACAATCAGATTGGCCTTCATCCCAGGAAGAACAGCTCCGACTAGGTTACTTTCAGTGTTTCTGGCAAGTCATTTAAGATGCCATTCCTGATAATATACACGAAGGAATCTAGGTCAGCACACTACGGCAATACCGGATCTGCCAGGAGTAGTGATATAAGCCTTATTAATATCCAGCAATCAGGAGGCAGACACGGGAGGATCTCTGTGAGTTAGAGGCTAGCCTTGTCTCCGTAGCAAGCTCCGTAGGCCAAGGCCACACCCAGTCTCAAAACAAAGACAAAAACAAAAACCAGAAAACAAGTAAACAAACACCTCTGACAATCCCTGCTTATTGTAGCACTATTTACAACAGCAAAGTGATAAGAATCAGTCTAGTGCCCCTCAACAAGTAAATCAACAAATGGAGTGTTATTCAACCATAGAGAAGAATAAAACTATGTTGTTTGGTGGGCGAGACTGGAGACCATCACATAAAGGGAAATAAGAGAGACGCATAAAAACAAATATTGCATGTTTCTTCTGCATATGGAACTCTCTCTCTCTCTCTCTCTCTCTCTCTCTCTCTCTCTCTCTCTCTCTCTCTCTCTCTCTCTCTCTCTCTTCATAAAAGAAGAAAAGGATAGGAGGGCAAAGTGAGACAAGAGAAGACCAAGAGGAGTGAACAGTTAGAGAGCAGGACGTGCTTGAATAACAATGTCATTAGTAAGCCCGTCGTTGCCTAAATTTGATACAAAATTATATAAATCTAGGAAGTGAAAATTAGTTCATGGGATAGAAAGGGTTACGAGAAAGCAAACTTTAGTATAAACAGCAGTGTGATGTGGTGATGTAAGTTCAAAACTACAGCGGGGTTTGGAAACGCCTTTATTTCAGCTCCATGATTTAGAAGGATTTGCTGGCACAGAATCCTACCACATAGTACTAATAGGTACTAAGGATTCATCCAGGGGAACAATACTTTGGAATTTTGGGCCTCAAAACAGCAACAGAGAGCATTATCCTAAATAGCCTGTTTTTCAAAGAAATTCATTTGTTAAAACTCAATGAAATAATATGCCAGTCATCAAATATATGCCTGACACGATGCTACACTTGTATCTCCTGAAAGGGGGAAGGATACAAATGTTAATGCAGTCACTTGCACATTTAATACAAGTGCAAAGGATCACTGTTAAAAGAGAACTACTGAAAGCTATTTCTAATGCAAATACGACTTAATTGAAGATATTTATAAAGCTGAATAAGATGGCTGAAGGAGTTTAGACCTAACTGAGAAAAGATGCATTGCTAACATTCAAAGGGGAGATGAGGTGTTTGCTGCACAGCATGGAGACCTGTGTTTGGATCTCCAGTACCGACCTAAGAGCCATGTATGGCAGCATGCTTCTGTAAGTCCAGTACTGGGAAGAGGGGGAGTAAAGATAGGCAGATCACTGGAGCTCATTGGTCCGGCACTCTAGCTGAACCAATGAGCTCCCTGGAAGTGAAAGTGTTTCAAAAACTAAGGTAAAACATGGTCGAAGACACTAGCTCTGTACATGTTCTTAAGGCTTTTGCACCTTCATGCCCACGTGCCTATGAACATACCCATAACATATACATATACCAAGAAATAAAATGAAATGTATACAGAATCGAGGAGTGGATACATAATCTCATATCATTTTCTTATATATTGGTGTCTGTTATAATGATGGTTTCGCACTGTGTATGTGTGTACATACACATTACTAAAGCCAGAGCTCAGATTTGGCTAGACTGGCTGGCCAGTGAGCTCTGGGAATCCTCTTGTCTCTCTCTCCATCCTTAGGGCTACAACTGAATGCCACCTCACCTGGCTTCTTCCATGGGTTACACGGGTACTGAGGATGTGAACTTACGCATGTACATTAAAGACTGAGCCACCTTCCCAGCTACCTACAAACTTTTAACTAGTATACCAATAACTTCATTTTATGATCCAATGCACATTTAGTATAAGTACTGAAAATTTTCTTGCAACATATTTTCTGTTGTACTGACATTTATTTATTTATTTATTTATTTATTTATTTATATTCATTGATGATTTTCCTTCAGGTATGTCCTTGTGAGGGTGCCAGATCCCCTGGAACTGAACTTAAAGACAGTTGTGAGCTGTCATGTAGGTGCTGGGAACTGAACCTGGGTCATCTGGAAAAGCTACCAATGCTCTTGACCACTGAGCCACCTCCCCAGCCCCTTGACCTTTTATTCATTATCATGAATCTACAAGACTGCTTGTATAACCTATAAAAGGCCAAGAGCTCTTCAAAACTATTGCACTACCATCTCCTATTTCTACATAGTCTTCGCCCATAAGGCCATCTTCTCTTTACCATTCTCCCCAAGACCATTTGTGCGTGTATGCATGTGTGCATATGTGTGTGTGTTTCTTGATAGGAACCAGGTAACATGTTAGCTACTAAAACAAATGTGCCAAATTCAAAACAAACTATAATGGGAAATAACTGTATATACGAAGAACTGCAGAATTAATTTCTGAGAGATATTTTAATCATCTTGGCTGCTGACCCATCCATGCATATGCAATAGCTAGGTGCTTGCTATGGTATGTGGATGTTTGTATCTCTGTGAGATTCATATATTACATCAGTGTGAGGTGTTATAGTAAGTGCAGACTTCGAAGGCTTATTACCCTTACACAATGGGCCTCCGAAAGCCCCCTGACCCTGGTCCCCATATTGGAAGGCAGAGAGAAGGCACTATCTGAGAAGAAAGAAACAGCCCTTCTCAAACACTGCATCTTCTAAAGCCTTGGGACATCTGGCCTCTAGAAATGTGAGAAATGAATTCCTGCTGTTATGAGCTAGTTTTTACAGCAGCCCAAACAGATTAAGATACTGCCTGAGAATGAATAAGTGACCGGGACTCCAAGTTCAACTAGCACGTGGCCACATAAGCTTCTCATGTAAAGGCCCGAGAAAGTCGCCGAGGTTGATGGTGCTGTTGAAGGGAACGCCACAGAACAGAGCTCCACCTAAAATTCCCATTTGGAAGGACGCACTCGACCTGAGAACACTTATCGAAGACCCTGTCCGGTGAAGCAACCATGACAGCAGTGAGATGCAGACTGTGGTCAGACCTCCAGGAACACCACTTCCTCAGGACTTGAACTCAGCAGCGAAACGCCGATCCTCAGGTGGGTATTACTCCAATGTTTATTTTACCTGAACCTGTGAATCATAACTCCTGTCACTTAACAATCTTCATCTCCACGATGGTTGCTTTCTTCAAAAAGTCAAATGTCCCGTGAGTGTGTCACATTCATTATATCTCCCCCATTTCTGCAGCGCTGAGGATGAACGCCACAGTTCCCCTTTCCTCCGAGCTTCACAAGGCACCTGTTTTCTGCCGGTCGGTATCTGGTGCAGCGCTAGGAGTACAGTGGTGAGTGTCGCTGCTTTCTGGGACAAGCTGTTTTCATCACCCATAATAAATAAACAGAATAATTTAGTTGACTTAAGGAGCTAGGATATCCTGGCCAAACGTTTATTTATTATGTATTTATTTATTTTACAGTGCTGGGAATTGAACTGAGGCCTTGCACATGCCAGCAAGCACTTAAATGCTGTGTCATGCCCCAGCCCTATTAAAATCAACTTTTAAAATATTCGTATCCTCCATGACTGGACAGCTGTGAGCAACCCCTGGATTACCCTCCCTCAGTTTCCATGGACACCAGTAGAAAGGCAAGAGAGGAAGAAACATGCCGGAGTGTAGCACGGTACTCCGTGTTCTTATTACCAAAATTCAACACCAGCTTTCTGCTTTTAATAATGTAATGAAAACTGTTGACCCAGTCCCCATAAGATATGGGGATGTCGTGGAGCTCATCACTGGAGCAGACACGGTTTAAAAAAGACTGATAATGGAAGAATAACAGCCTTGTTGACTTTGTCCTGGGGCCTGCGTGAGAGAAGGGGTGTGTGCTGAAGCAAAACACTGAAGTCGGCTTTATCCACATTCCAAATGGGGAAATCAAGATAAATACGAATGAAGCAAAAGCAGGACAAAAGCACAAACGGATGCAGAGGTAAGCTCTGTGATTGGCAGCTACAGGTGCTTGAAGAGCCCTCTATATGGCCACTAGGTTAGGACTGTCAGCTCCACAGGGGCCAGATCACCCCGCAGACACACCTTCCCTAGCAGTCTGGGAGGTTTAGTTAGTTAAAGTAGGAAGACCCACCCTAAATGTAGGCAGGACGATTCTCTTAGGCTGGGGTCTTGAATTGAATGAACAGGAGAAAAAGAAGCTGAGCTAGAATTCGTCTCTCACTGCTTCCTAACCGCAGACACAATGTGATCAGCTGCCTGAATCTGGCTGCCACGACTTCCTCACCATGATCAGCAGTATTCTGAACTATAGGCCAAGCTAAACCTCCCCTTCCCTAAGTTACTTTCCTTGGGCATTTTCCCATAGCAACAAAGTGTATAACTAATACAGCTACCATGTCAAAAGCCACAGAGTGCCAGGCTGGGGGCCAGCATGGGTCTGACTGTAAATCTAAGATCACACAAAACATAAAAATACTGACCAACGATGTGCTTAGATTTGAAAGACAAAATGGAATAGAGAACATTATAAATAGAAAAACGGGATCAAGAAGGGCATGATTAATATTTATCTTAGTAGGAATACATACTCTTGAAAACAACAACAAAACGTGTTTCTCTGGGGCCTAGGAAAGTACCTGGCAAGCTAGATGCTCAGGAAATTTTCCACTGCCATGAAGAGACGGACAGATGAACAGACAGAGAGATGGGGGAAAGAGTGTCTAAAGGAGAACGATCAACTGGGACCAGCTACTTTAATTCAGGTCTGAGAGGGATGACGGCGAGAATGATGGGGAAAACCTACATGCTAGATTAGCAATTAGTCATAAAGCAATGAGAAGCAGCACCTGCTCGTAATCTGTCTTAACAATTATCAGCACCTATGTGACTTCATTAACCTCTGAGGCAATAAAGGTGACATTCAACAGATTACTAGTTTGGGCCTCTGTGCCTACAGCTGCCCAAATGACTTTAGCCAGCTGCGTCAGAAGTCGGCAGCACCTGAGGACCTGCCGCCTCAAGCCAGCTGCTTCCAGTAAGGCAGAGCAAAAGGTGGTTGCTGAAGAACAAACTTCATTTTGCTTTGAACGTTCCGAGAATATAGTGAATCATTAAAAATTTATGACCAGTCACAGGAGGCAAATAAGCCAGCAGTTCCTACCTCCCTTAGCTACAGCACGATAAGCACGGGAAACGGAAACAGGGCAACCACGCTAGGCTTTAGGCAAAAACGCATTTTATGCTTGTCCTTGAGATGCACTTCCCAAATCCACACACTTGGGAAGCCGAGGAGAAAGAGCTCCAGTTCACAACCAGTTTTCACCTGATGGTTTCAGACAGAGCACAAGAGCAGCAGCAACAAATGGCGTGGCTTACATCAGTGCACTGGAGGCACAGGCAGGAGGATAGCGAGTTCAAAGCCAACCTGCGCTTCACAGGGAGCGCCAGGCTAGCCTAGGCTATCTACTAAGCCCACCGTCTCAAAATGACAGAAAACCAAACCAAAACAACAACAAAAATCAATAAACAAACTCACGTGCTCCCCCAAATACACAACCATCCCCCCCCCTTTGCCTATACTTTTAAAGGGCAGGATGAAGAAAAGCCGAGAAAACCACAGCCAGTCAGCTTCATCCAAAAAGGGCTTTTGTTTTCTAAACTTTTTCTTTTTGAACCCTATCCTTAAAAAAAAAAAAAAAAAAAAAAAAAAAAAAAAAAAAAAAAAAAAAATCTCTTGACTTCTGAGGTCACTGCCATGTGAGAAATCAAAGTCACACGCTCATATTAAGGAAAACCTCTCTGGAAATCAAGGGCAAACATGGCTTCAGCTGCCTTCAAGCGAACGCAATGGCTGTGGAGTCTTTCCACACCATCTCCGGCCAATCCGCATCTCTGAACTTGTGATTCGATTTGCAGAGGCCCAGAAATCAAAGAGACATTAACAAGGAGGAAAGCCAAGTGCAGACACGTGACCTGGCAGAGGCTTTGTGACTTGTTACACGGCCCAGCCTTACAGGGACCCTTGTTTCCCTATGAGACTGGCGAATTTCCCACAGTAAAAGCCTGGCTTGCCATCTGGTCTGCTTGCGCAATTGAAATTCTCCCTATAACCAGATTACAGGCTTCTAGGAGACAGTGACTATCATTTACTTCTTTTGAAAGTCCTTAGTTACATAAAAATACCAACACTGAAATCAAGGTCCAAAGAAATAAAGACGTGTGATAGATCTTGGTAAAATGGCAAAAATGAAATATTTGGTACCTTAAAAGACTCAAAACTAATATTTTAACTTTTTTGCTATGTATTTCCAGAAAGAATCTAAAGGTCCCCTTTGCCCCTTACTTATGGCTCCCCTGGCTGACACCTTAGAGAACACAGCTGGTACGGTGTTACATAATGCCAGGGCCAGGCCTACCCTGAGGGACTGCTTGTCGTCAGCTAACCGCAGCACTGAAGGAGAATTGGCTCTGAGACAAAACAGAAATGCTGGGTCTAAATATATTAGCACAATAACCGTAAAGTAGTTATATACTATTTATACTTAATATTCAATTACAGAATTGACTCCATTTGGTCCATAAACCATGTGATAGCAAAGAAAATACCAATATACATGCTATCTCTAAGCTTTGCGACTGTCAAGGTCATAGCGGGGTTGGGGGAGGTGGGGGTGTTTACGCCTCTCTCCCCTAACCACCACACCACTAGCCCTGGAAATGTATGCGTTGGACATTTTCCATTTGGCCCTCCGGGTCTTCAATCAGATTTTCTGTAGTCGGCACCGGGCAGGCGAGCTACATGGACTTCAGCGAAGGACTCCTTTACCTTGTAGCTGTCGCACGGATTTGCTAGAAGACCAAGACGGAAGGTCTAGAACGAGCACGGGGGTAAGATGCGTATGTTGCCTGCTCCCAGTCAGATCACATTTAGTTGCCGGGCTTCACTCAAGCCCACAGCTCGTGTCAGCCCCTCCACTGCCGCTATCCCTGACAGCTCCCATCCTCCACTGCCGCTATCCCTGACAGCTCCCATCCTGCACCCCGGCAAGCCCCTAACCGCTCTCTGGTGTTGCCAGGTCCTGCTCCTGCAGCCTGTACTGCTTTATCAGGGTCTCTGGCTCTGCCCACACCTTTGGAACTCATCCCTTAGTCGTTTCTTCCACTCACGTGCCCATTACTGTGCCCAGCTAGGATCTAGAAACAATACTTCAGAAACCCCCTTCTCCCCCCCTTCACATTTACGGTTCCAGAACATTCAGAAGAGGACAAGATTTTTGGTGACTTGTGATTTCAATGTCACATCCAAGAAAGCTTTGTTTGACACAATACTGCAGGATGTAGACCTATACTTCATTCTAAGAGATTTCTTATTTGGGGTCTTATATATAGGTTGGGGTTTTTGTTAGTTTGTTTTAGCTACTTTTCGTGTGTGATATTAGCTAAGAGTCTAAATGGATCCCTGTACAAGAAAATACTCAATTGTCCCAGCAATAACTGCTCAAATACTACTTTTACCCCATTGAATGGTACTGGCATTTTTGTCAAAGATCAATGTGTCACCAAGAGTTTGCTCCTGGGTTCCAAACTCTGTTCCTCTAATCATCAAGCCCATCCCTATGCTGCATCACCATGCCTACAGTGCAAAACTTTAGATCTCTCAAATCAGGAAAAGCAAGTCTTCGGATTCTGTATTTTTAAAAAAACTGCCATGACTGGGGCTGGAGATACATGGAAGAAAACGGTGTTGCTGGTAAGCTGACAGGGGCCTAGTGGCTGCAAGCACGACCGTCCTTCTATACAGCCATCAAGGCCTTGTGAACACCGGCCGGCCAGTGTTAATAGCCCTGATTGGCAGAGTCGGCCTGAAGAGGTTCGTATTAGGATAGTATTTTCTTCCATGTGTTTGCCTACATTGTCTCACATAACTCAGATATTATTTTATGCTAAAGCTTTACTTAGCTTTTTATTAAGTCAAACAATGTTTTGGTCGCATAACAGATTTCAAGAATGCTATTTTCAAATTTAATCTAACAGAAGAATTCATTATTTACATTTTTTTTTTACTTAAGAAGAAAAAGTTTATCTTTCCCTTTATGAGACCATCTGTGGTGTGTGCACTCCTGATTTCTACAAGGATGGCATCTGAAGGGCACCAATATGACTCAAGTGAATAACATTGACTGAGACAGAAAGGACATCACCCAATGGAGGAGGAGCGCCACCTAGTGTTCACTGCGGTTACATGTCACCATAGCTGGTACATGCGTCCATTTAGTCCTGCAGTTATCAATTCTAGAAATGGAAGATTTTCAAAAACAAAGTTAAAGTGTCTTTGTACAGCTACATGAAAGAAAAAAGGTTAAACATCTTGGACCTGACTATAACACATTAGAAAGAGCCATCTCTCCCACTTCCCTTCATCCTTTTTTATGGGCCTGCTGCTATTCACAATTTAGAGCTCACAGTCTGCTAAGCATTAACTGACAATTTCGGTCTCAGAAGAGTTGGAATTAGAAAACGCAGTCTCTCCCAACTCTGAAGCACTACTGTGCCACGCCACACTGATCTACGCCAGTCCCAGCCCTCTTGACATCTGTTGCCATCCTGTTCCTCGCTGCTGATTCTGTCTGAGGGGCCTGATTGGATCCTAGACAAACCCTCTCACCCACCCTGTAATCTTTTTACTTTTAATGTTTTTATTTTCGACATTATAACTACATCATTTCCCCCTTCTCTTTCCTCTCTGTGAACCCTCCTGAGTACCACCCCCTTGCTCTCTTTCAAGTTCATGGCCTCTTTTTCTTTAATTAGTATTGCATGTGTGTGTTCTTAAACATATACATATAGCCTGCTCAGTCCATATAAAGTTACTACCCCAGGATCTTTACAGCCAACTCTCTCTGACAAGATCTCTGCACAGCAAATTTTCTCTGACAGGATCTGTGCACAGCCAATTCTCTCTCTGACAGGATCTCTGCACAGCCAACTCTCTCTGACAAGATCTCTGCACAGCAAATTTTCTCTGACAGGATCTGTGCACAGCCAATTCTCTCTCTGACAGGATCTGTGCACAGCTAACTCTCTCTGACAGGATCTGTGCACAGCTAACTCTCTCTGAGAGGATCTGTGCACAGCCAACTCTCTCTCAGAAGCCCTTTTTCCTTCTAGGGATCCTAGAGGATGCGGCACCATGGTATCTCTCAGAATAATGAGGAGAAATTTCCATGATTATTCAACCGCCAGTCCTTTCTATATCCCTCACTCTGCAGCCTTATAATTTCCTTCATTTCTCTTAATAAGAAATACATCTCATTATACCATATTGTATTATATACTTCTTGTCTAAAATTATATATTTTCCCAAAGTCAGCCTTTTTAGCTCCATAAGCATTTCAAGGTTGTCTAGAAAGAATAGTGAGAGAGAGTCACATAGTAGAAATTTAACAGTAATTGGGTATGAATAAAACCAGGCTTCTCTCTGAATAAACATCTACTCCTCTTGATCTAGAATTCTAGATTTTCCGACAGTACTGAGTAGGCCTTGAAAAAAAAGTTCTCTGGCAAACGACTAGTGAGGATGTGCACAGGAAGTCAGCTGTGCACAGGAAGTCAGCTGTGCACAGGAAGTCAGCTTCCTTCCTTCCCACCACCTCTCGCAGCGCTCTTCTTAGGGTGCTCATCCTTCCTATTCCCCGACAGTGCAGAATTATATTCTCTGTGCATTGACTAGCCACCTCCTGAGAGGCTGGGGCTACAGTTGTCACAAAAGAGAAAAAGTTTTCAATTTCAAACACTATCATTAATTTTGAAAAACCCGAAGATTTGTAATAATATATACACATATAAACATAGAAACAGATGATGTACAAAAGTACTTTCTAATAGACACAAAGTCTGTATCTTTACACTCACAATTCATAAAAAGGAGTCAATGAGAAAAACATTAACAGAGAAGAGAGCAAGTCTGTTACACAATTAATTGTACAGGTAAAAAAGTTGAACTCTTAGCAATGAACCACAATGACATGGTTTCCTACTGCCTCCAAATGCCTTCTGGTAAATTTAGGGAACTGTTGTTGGCATTAAAATGTGTAAGTTTCATTTTGGATTTATACATATTCATATGTTAAATAAAGCATAAAGCTCACTGAATAAAAATAACACAGAAAAAACTATAAAGTTAGCTAACTTTGTTATTTTTAATTAACATTTCTTGGGTTGGGGAATTTAGCTCAGTAGTAAAGAGCTTGCCTAGTGGGTTTGGTCTCCATCATTGGAAAAAACAATAAACAAATAATTAATATCATGTCACAGTGATTAGTCTGTGTCCCTCTATTTCTGAAATCTCTCTTAAACCTTGTCAAAAACAAAACAGTAGAAGCTTGTGTCTAATAGCCATGCATCATTAAACAAAAATCTCATGCCAGATGTGGGATACTTCCTTTTGTGTTGTTGCTCAGAGAGATTCCAGAGGTTCCCTACACAATATAGGCTCTTGTCATTCCTTTTGATTGTCCATCAGAATTAGTTGATAAAACTGTATTGCTGCAGGGCGGTGGTGGCACACGCCTTTAATCCCAGCACTTGGGAGACAGAGGCAGGCAGATCTCTGTGAGTTCGAGGCCAGCCTGGTCTATAAGCGCTAGTTCCAGGACAGCCACCAAAGCTACAGAGAAACCTTGTCTTAAAAAAAAATCAAAAAACAAAACAAAACAAAATGTAAGTTCATTTCATTTGGGGCTGGAGAGATGGCTCAGAGGTTAAGAGCACTCTCTGCTCTTCCAGAGGTCCTGAGTTCAATTCCAAACAACCACGTGGTGGCTCATAACCATCTGTAGTGAGATCTGGTGCCTTCTTCTGGTCTGCAGGCATACATGCAGGCAGAACACTGTATACATAATAAATAAATAAAATCTTAAACAAGTTGGTGGCATTGATTTATATCCCTCCATGACTCCTTTCCCCACATCCTCTCCAGAGTTTGCATCATTTACTTGATGATTTCATCCTCACTGGAGTGAGGTGAAATCTGAGTGGACATTTCATTTAAAAATATATATATATTGCTGAAAATGCTATACATACCTTTGGTGCAAGATATAGAGAAACCAAACTGGAATTGGACTGTAAGCTTCTTCCCTGCTGACCAGCTTTCATAGTGCCAGAGGATGCAATGCAGGCTGCTGGGGGAAGAAAAGGCATCAATAACCATTGAATCCCAGATGATGACCCTATGAACTACAACACCTACTGGCTAGGCAAGATGTGCTCATCACGGCAACAACAGCACAGCTGTTACGGGGCAACCACACACTCTGAGTAGTTTCCAGGCCTGCCCACCAAGAGGAAATCCAGGTCTGGTACTGTAAACCCAGTTAAAGCCCATGGACGAGGAGGGGAACTTATTACTGTTGGTTAGCTAAAATGAGTGCCAAGTTGTCTTTTAAACACTTATGTGTATACCCACAGACAGATGCGACTCTCATTCTTAATCAGGGAAATATCTCTTGTAATGAGCACTGGTGAATACAAGGATGTATGGCTGTTCAAGACACTAAAAATAAGTGACAATCAAGTGCTCCACCCTCCATAGGGCAGTCATACCGCCTGCTTTAAGACTGGCTCAAGAGGGGCAGAGAAACTGTAAAGACCCAAATACAGTAAGAAATGCTACGAAACACTGTCATAAGCATGATTCAATCAAGGCAATCATGATCTCACATCAAAATGGGCTTGAGCAGACTGGGCCTGTCAAACAGCAACAACAGGTGATGTCAAGGCCCAGCTGGCCCTACTTCTCCCTGATGAACTATGGTCTACTGATCAATCCTGGGGGAGAGCCAGAGTTGTCTGTAGTTATTTAGCCACTGATGGGACCACCAAGCTCTAATGGGTGGGTACAAATCCCCAGTCACATAGATGGCTCTTGTTCAACTCAGTTTACAAAACAAAACAAAAAGACAAAACTGTAGAAAGGGGACTAGGATGGTGAGTAATTGTGGTGGGGGGGAGATAAGAGAGGGCAAGCATGACAATAACCAGAAAGCAATATACACATATATATGAGATCATCAAAAACAAATTTAATAAAAGCTAACAACAGCTAAGATCAATATACTTACAGTATATAAAGTATTAGGGTAAGTATCATATCATTTAATTACAACAATATCTCTATAATGAGAGTAATGTTTTTATCAACCTCATTTTACAAACAAGAAAACTGTCCCTTTCAGTCTTATGTTAAAATAACACTCTCTTAAGCTCCTTAAAGAGAGTGATCTGAATTATTTCTGCTTTTAAAAAGTTAGTCTTAGCTGGGTGGTGGTGGTGCACATCTTTAATCCCAGCACTCAAGAGGCAGAGGCAGGCAGACCTCTGTGAGTTCAAGGCCAGCCTGGAAGTTCCAGGAGAGTCAGAGCTGTTACACCAAGAAACCCTGTCTCAAAGGAAAAAAAGTTAGTCTTACCTTTGTATGTCATATGCGTGTTATACTGCAACAATTCAACAGAAAAGCAGAGAGTTCAGGAGCTTTTTCCATGTGCTCATTTCTAATGAACTGTTCCAAGTTCATTTTGTATTTCAGTGACATGTGTATGAAAGATATTAAAAAACAAAAAACCCATAAAGCTCTTAGTAGCTCTAAAGCTGGAGCTAATCAAATGTATATAGAAGCCACACTCTTTGCATAAAAACAATTGTGAAAAGTATTCAGATAATCAAAGGAATATAATTATCTTTTTAAAATTTAGATGCATGGGGTAAAATGCAGTAAGTTACTTAACAAAAAGATGCTTGACACAAACAATAGAAATGAACTTGCCACAAGATGGAGGGATTTTAATTTTTTCAAGGCCATATTTTTTAACCCAAGGAGTGAGGAATGATGAGGTCTGAGTGCTCCAATTATCTTTTAATGATAAAATGTTACTGAAAATCAAAATCAAAGAACTACAAGCTACAGAAGCAAATATTCAATTAATCCATTTAAATTGAGTAGAAATCCACAGATATCAGATGCAATGCTTGATTAAATATAATCAGACATGTTTTGCTGCCCACCCCACAAAACCAAATGGGTACTTTTGCGGGGGGGGGGGGGCGGTGTCTGGTTTTGCAAGACAGAATTTTCCTGTGAACCCTGGCTGTTCTAGAACTCACTATATAGATCTGACTGGTCTTAAAACCTGGAGATCTGCCTGCCTCTGCCTCCTAAGTGCTAGGATTAAAGGTGTGCCATCACTCAGCAACCAAATGGTTCTTTTAAGATATATTTTTTATTAATTCTATGAGAATTTCATACAATGTACATGGATCACATTCGCTCTCCATTCTTCCCTCTAACTCCTCCCACATCCACTCCCCACCTCCTCACCCTTTCTCAGCTTCAGGTCCTTTTTCTCTCAGCAGCACACCACATCCACTCTGTGGTACCCATACACTCATGGTGGGCTGCCATCCTAAAAGTGAATTAGAGACCAAGTCTTCCTATTTCTCATCCTCTCCTCTCTTTTCTCTAGCCTCTAAATGCTTCCATCAGGAAAATGAATCTATAAGAGAACTTGAAGAAAAATGAATTTAATATACAAAAGTAAATTTCTCAAGAGTAAAAGTGGACAAGAATACTATTAACTTCAAATGGTTATTTCTGAAGCTTGTTTTGGATTTTAATCCCAACTGTCTTCTCATTAGGGAGTAATCTGGTTATTATGAAAACAATATATTTCATATGGATAGTACATTACAGCTTATGAATTACTTTTGTAAAACATTCACTCTTTGATCCTCATATAAGTGCCTTAAGGTCATCTGAATAAGAAGTAGCTTTCTGATCTTATGGATGAGAAAACTTGCCCTAGAAGATCCCACAATGCCTGGTTGGTAGGTGCTGAAGCCAGGACCGCAATAAAGATTGCGAAACTCCAGTTCTAGCTCTGCATCAGGGCCTGCGACAAGCTGCTGCCTCCGTACAGCTGGCCAAGGGAGGACTGGAGCAGAGGATTTTTAAGCCAGCTTCTAACTTCTTCACTTTAAATAGACAATACATTTCAAATTTTAACACTTTATGAGAGCTATGAAAAAAGAATTACAGAGAAATATTATAGGTAAATATTAACAGTTACTTTAACTTATATAACATGCAGCAATTGGTGATCTTTCTCAATAGTCTAAGAAAAGTAGGTTTTCTTAGTAAAGGAGCAAATCTATTGTTAGATATATGTATATAATGTTAGATGTATGCATGTAATCTTAGCTGTATATATGTAATGTTAGATGTATGTATGTAATGTTAGATGTATGTATGTAATCTTAGATGTATGCATGTAATGTTAGATGTATGTATGTAATCTTAGATGTATGCATGTAATGTTAGATGTATGTATGTAATCTTAGATGTATACATGCAATGTTAGATGTATGTATGTAATCTTAGATGTATGCATGCAATGATAGATTTATATAATGATAGATACATGTAATGTTAGATGTATGTATGTATGTAATGATAGATGTATGTATTCAATGACAGATGTATGTATGTAATGTTGGATACATGTATGCAATGATAGATGTATATAATGATAGATGCATGTATGTAATGAATAGAAACATCAGCTCTGATTGTTAGAGACACAGGAACCCTGGCATTCTACTGGCAGAGTACAAATCGGTGAAACTTCTGGGGTAACTTGGCAGCATATTAAGACCTTAAAAATGCTGACAACTCCTCACTTTGTTATTACCTTTTTAATTTATTCTAAAGAAGTAACAGACTGTGTAAAGTGTGTTATATAGAGTAATAACAAAACAAATTAATATGTGGATTGATTCAACCAGAGAAAATGAAAATATAAAAGGTAATTCTTAAAACTAATCCAGAAAAAACATACAAGATATAGTAAGTGAGGAAAACATATTTTAAAAACAATGTATATGGCAGAATCACATATACACATACATAAATATGTGCCTAGGGTGTTTCATCAAAACAGTAATAGTGGGGCTGGAGAGATGGCTCAGCGGTTAAGAGCACTGGCTGCTCTTCCAGAGGGCCTGAGTTCAATTCCCAACAACTACATGGTGGCTCAAAACCATGTATAATGAGCTCTGGTGCCCTCTTCTGGCCTGCAGGCATGCATGCAGACAGAACACTGTATATATAATAAATAAATAAATCTTAAAAAAATAATAGTGATTGTGTACAATAGTTTTTCATATTTCTACAGCAGAATAAGCTGTATATATCTACCTTTATCTATCTATATCAATATTTATATATTTATACATATGTTTAATTTTAATATATTAGGTCTATGAACAAGGATTAAATTAAATTCAAAAATCATCAGAGAGGCTTACAGCCGTCACATAGGCATAGAGAAGCACATTTAAAGAATAAAGAAATGTGCCTAAAACAGAAGACAAGATGAGTCAGTAGAGATAACAATAGCAACTTAATAGGCAGGTGTAAGGAACAAAAATGAGCGTGAGGTGAACGGCACATTTTCGTGGCTGTCATGTCTTACATCATGTCATGACTAACAGAAGATCTTTAAAAGCCAGTTTTCAGAAACACCGTCATTTAGACAATATTTGCAGAAGGCAATGGAGGTTTACCTCATTAGAAGCAAAAGCTATTTCTAGACAAAACTTCAAATCGTTCGCTGCTGCAATGAATCATCAAGAAAGGCGGTAGAAGAGCCTCTGAGAAAACCACACCTTATCAACACCCACTTGCTCACACTCACTACACCTTATGGACGTTGTTATAGAAACCAGAAACAGCCAGAATAGGACAATCAAGTTATAAAACAGCGATTATAAGGCAAGAAATCAGAAATCTCTAGTCTCCAAAGGGAAGAGAAGAAAAATATTTCCCAGAAAATTTCTATAGTGAGCATTACAGATAGGAGAAATGGCACTGTTAGACCAAGCTAATGTGGCTGAAGCTTAAAGGTAGAGCCAAAGTAAAAGAGAAATTAATTATGGAATAGATAAGCTATATGAGACACATTATGTTGGTATATCTAAAATAAAATCTAAACTCCTTTCCAAGCTCCATATATTTCAGTATCTTGGGTTCCCGCCCCCCTTCTCCAGCCCCCACTTTGTCCAGGTTCTCTAATGTCCCTCTGCACTAACCGTGCCTCCGCTCAGAACCCACCCCAGGAAATCTTTCCAACTACCAAAACCTCAGCTTGAAAATCACATCTCCGTGAGGACCTTCTGTGGATGCATGTCACATTGTTATACCCTCGCTACTTCATCTCTTCTCTTTCTGCACGTGTGCATGCGTATGTACATGTGTGTGTGTATGTATAGACAGGGTCTCACTATATAACTCTGGCTGGCCTAGGACTCACTATGTGTATGTTTATGTATGAGTGTACGGGTACGCAAGAACACGTATGCATGTGCACATGGAAGATAGGAGTTATCCTTGGGTAACATTCCTCAGGTACCACCTACTTTTAAAAAGTTTTTGTTTGTTTGTTTGCTTGCTTGCTTTTTTGAGACAGGGTTTCTCTGTGTAGCATTGGAGCCTGTCCTGGAACTTGCTCTGTAGATCAGGCTGGTGTCAAACTCATTAAAAAATATTTTTATACTTATTTATATTGAATGTGTATATTAGAGAAGATGTGTAGAAGTCACAGAACAACTTAAGGGAGTTGGTTCTCTCCTTTCATGACATGGGTCCCAACGATAAAAGTCAGGATTGTTATTGTTTGTTTTTAGACAGGTCTAGAACTTACCAAGTAGGGTAGGCTGGCTTACCAGTTCACCTGTCTCTGCCTCTCCAGTGTGGGATTACAAGCACGTGCCACCATGTCTAGCTTTCTCTCCATGTGCATTTTGGGGACTGAATGCAGGTCATGCTTGCACGACAAACCCTTCACCAACTGAGCTATTCTCCAGCACTGGGTATATACTTCAGAGTGAGAAAGCCACACTGCAGACACAACCTCCGTGTGCCTTTCTCTCACACAACACATCTATCCGTCTGTGCCTACACTGCACACACAGTGAGGAGGGGCAGCAAGCTCCTCCCCTTGCCCCACACTCTAAAACATCTCACTCTTCTCAGAAAGTGCGGACAGCACATGATACAGTAGAAAGATCAAGATGTCGAGAAAAACATGAAATTTTTACTTAACTGTTTTTAGGCTTTTTAAAAAAATCAGTGTTTTTTTTTTTTGACAAAAAGCACCATCTCTAGGTTAAAGAGGAATAAGATGAATCTGCATGCCTGGAGAGTTCCACTCTTTTACCCTAAGGTATATCACTCTACAAAGTATACCATGTTTCGGTTTTCATGGATCCTGAGTCACAGTGAGAAATGTACTTTACATAAAAATCATTATATACACACAGACGCACGCACACACACACATACACACACACACACACACACTAGATCAAATGCTACTTCGTGGCAAAGATGGGTATTGTATAATAGGAGCGAGGGATGTCAAGAGCAAAAGTGGATGACTGATCTCTTGACACTCCCTTCTCTAAAGCAGAAATACAAGGCTACAGAATAGATAAAAGCATTAATTAGCCGAGATCAATGTGATACTTAAACACATTGCCTATTAGATTCTGTCAAGCACCTATAAAGAAGAAAAGAGGAGGAGGAATGGGGTTTGTGAAGTAAGGTTTGAAAAGGTCTCTACAGGAAAGAGGAAGAGATTAGGTTAAGGGAGGGGGGACTGCTGAACAGCAATGAGATGCGGGGACTGTCTCTTGCTAAGTCACACCCATACCCATCTGAAGGCATATTCTACCATGTCCAGCCCACCATGCTCAAGGGCCGAGAAGACTGGAGATGAGTTAACTAGAACGCTTTGGTGGAGCAATGGGTGAATTAAAACCATCTAAAAGCTTATTTAAAAAGAAAAATCACCACGCCCCTTTCCTATTCAATCACAATGTACGGTGGTGCTCGTGAATTCTAGAAACTCTCCCACTAATCTTGAAAGACATGCCTGCTAAAACACAGAGACCTGGAAAGTATGCAATAACCTAGAAGCGGAGCCAACAGACATCTATTATTAAACTGTCCTGGTAGGAGATGCAAAGCCGAACTCCACCACTTGGGAGAAGAGACTCCAGGACTTAGGGAGATTCAGATCCAGTTAGTGTGGAGACCCCACCACGTCGGTAAGCGGCTGCACGCTTGGAAAATGCAAAAGATGAACAATGCAAACTTATAGACTGCTTATTCGAAATAATGTCTCATCGGGTGTTCTCAGATCTCAAATCTCTCCCCGTTACCCTCTGTTACATTACTCTAGCTTGAGGTTTCCGTAGCTAAAGTGGAAGTTAGGGGGCTGCAAGAAAAAAAAAAGGGAGAGTAGGGACAGAAGGAACTGCGCGGAGCGAGATAAGGCGGAGAAGAAGGAGGCATGGGGTCGCCTCTGAATGCCCAATAGCCCAAAGGCTTGGACGCTCAGGTACCAGGGCCCAGGAGCCTTTTTTCGAGCCTCCTATAATACTCACCATAGTTTGTGGGTCTCAGCACAGGAAATGGTTATCTTTAAACAGGAAGACAACACCACCAATGATCCGGTTACTCTGGCAACACAAGCCCCGCCTTTCTCCAGACCCTGTCCAACGCCTCCTCGAACACTCTTCGTCTCCATTGGCTGGGAGTAACCAGACCCCTCCCATTCTCGCAAAAGCCCACCCTTCACGTCATCGCCCGTGGCAACGCGACGCCACCTTCTCCCTTCCAATGTAGTCACTTCCGTTTGGTTATTAGTGACCTGGAAGTTTAATCCTATATACGGCTTGCTTTTTATATATATATATATATATATATATTCTTCTTTTTAAAGTAAACATCTTTTCGCTTTTCACTAACTGAATCGATACACAGTAGACTCTGTGTTTCTACATTAAAAAAAAAAAAAAAAAAAAAAAAAAAAACACACAGCACGGACTGTTGGTCCTTCTCCTTGAGAAGAGCATTCCGGAAACGGAACCCTGAGCAATAGGAAGTGATCAGAGTGAGCCAGTAGTTAGGTGTCCGGAAGGCCTGGGCGGGTCGGCTTCCGAATGCCAGAGGACTTTACAAGTTAGCCGGCTTCTGAGGGAGGAGAGCCTGTTCGGGGAACACTGAAATAAGCGCATCAGAGGTGAATCCTGGAGCCGGCCTCTGTGACGGGCGCGGTGGGGAGAAGGTCTGGGTTGGAGCTCGGCGGCCATTCTTTTTTGATTTAAAGATTGCCCTGGGAAGGTTTCTTCTGACAGGGACAAACTTGGGATCCTCCTCCTCCTCGGGAATGAGGTTGACAGTCTTGATGCTTCCATCCCCTCCCCTTTTAAACTCAGCACCCAGGCTTTCCGACACCTTCACCCGGTATTTATAGACAGCGACACTCGCCGACCTGCCTCGCGTCTTCCCAGCGAAGTTTCTGACATTTTGATCTCGGTTTGCTCTGCGGTAGAGTCTTGGGATACGTTTTCAGAGCAAGGATTTGTGATGTTCAGGAAGTTAGACAGTGTACTGAGTCGTATGTAATACTGGGAACACTCGGTTTTGAGGACGTGTGTTGAAGCCACTTGTCACCCACTCTGCAGTCTAAACTCTAAAGAATAATATATAAGCATATACCTGATTTCCCAGTATTTCGTAGATAGATAGTACCGCCTGTCAAAAGGCGGTAATGAAGAATGGCTCCGTTTCTAAATGTATGGGCACTGAAGGCAGAAACAAAATATAACTTTTAAAGCAGAGGCACTCATTGAATACATTGGTATTGCTTTAATTCTTTAATATGTATCCATTTCTAGGACAGTCTTGGAGTGCATTTTTGTTAGTTACAGGAAAAATGGCTGCCCTTAAAAGCTTGGAAACCAAAGGTAAGTGTTCCTGTTTTTGACAATAATTGGTTTGGTTTGGGGTTTTGGTTTGGGTGGTTTTATTTGGGAGAGGGCAGGGGTGTTTGAAACAGGGTTTTTCTGTATAGCCCTGGCTGTCCTGGAACTCGATGACTTCCAACACACAGGTATCCACTTGCCCCTCCCAAGTGCTGAATTAAAGACGTGTCAGCCTTCTGGGGATTCTTTAGACAGGTGACTAAGTGGCATAGAGTCCTTGAGAATTGTGTTTCAGATCTCTTCATGGCAGAGATAGTGGATCCAAACTCATTTTATCTTAGTTATTTACAAAGATAATTTTTCAAAAACTGGCTACACAGAGGCTAGGACTTTAACATGATGATAATCCGGGGTCCTGTTCTCCCCATTGTGCTCGGTGTATAGAGTAATCACTTTCCAGCCCCACCTCGCTGTGCATGTCTGTAACATGCAGTGTGCCACTGATCATTCCGTCTCTTTGGAAATCCTTCCATGACTTCCACGATGTCACTTTTATTTTTGGCATACATTGTAGCTCTTCACTATCTAATATAGTAGCCATACCTCTGGGTGTTTGGATTTAAATTAACATTTTTAATTTATGAGCCATCTACAGACCAAGCTGCTCCATAGCAAACTGTGCCGGTTCATTGTTACTTCCCTAGCACTGGAGCAGATCCTTCTCCAGGGCTGCTCTAGTGCTGTCTTGTTTCCTTTTCAGTCTCCTCTCTGTTAAATCTCTTTTTAAAATTTATATGTATGAGTGTTTTATCATATGTACATATGTGCACCACAAGTGTATGTGGTACACACAGAGCCCAAAAGAGGGCATCAGATCCCCTGGGACTGGAGTTACAGACGATGGTAAGCCATCTGTGGGTGCTGAAAATCAAACCCGATCTTTAGAAAGAGCAACAGGTGCTCTTAGCCACTGAACCATCTCTCCAACCCCCAAGATCAATATTTAAACCTTCTGCCTCCTACTCTCAGAGCCTCAATGACCGATTAGTTATAGAAACAATTTACAAATCTGTCACTATCCTAGATCACATTTCTTATAATTCAGACTCTATAGTCCGCTACCATTTATGTAGAGGCCAGAGTCACCGCATATCCCAAAGTGTACTCTGTGGGTATCCTGAGTTCTGCCAGCAACAGGTCTCCAGAAGGGAACTTTGTAGGACACAATTTCTAGCTGTACTCTTCTCTTTCAAAGGAGACAGGAGGCAAAGATCATGCTAATCGATAACTGCATCTAATTTGTTGGGACAGCAACAGACTGCATTGCTGGAAGAGTTGGGTAGCATTAGCATAAGCAGGTGGAAGACTGTGAAAGTTACAGCCTGGGAAGGAACGGCAATAGGGACAACTCAACGATGGCCACTGTGAAAACAGCTAAGACACTTGGCCAAAAGCAGAACTAAAGACAGTATTATGATTACTTATGGAAACCGTGCCACGAAAGGCTCCTCGGTAGTGAAATTGTTTTTGTTGTTTGTAATGAGGATTAAAGTTAAAAGCGTTGTTATTTCATTTTATCTTGATTATATAGTAAGGCAGGTAATACATCGGTTTGCTCTGTTCTTATAATAATTTAACTGCTGTCAGTGAAAAAAGATGTTTGTGCTACATGGCCCAAGAAAAAGAAAACCCATATTTGATGCTGCCGGTTGTCTGCATTTCCGTTAACTGCCTCAGGAGAGAAGTGTGATTGCACAGTGTACCAGCAGAGCTTTCCCCGAGTCGTGACCAGCACTGCCATCGTAGGAGGGTGGATCAGCACTGCTAGGGCTCATCTCAAAGGCAAACCTAAAGTTAAGAGTTTAATTAAAACAGTAGGATTATAGATTTTCTACATTTAAAACGTGACTATTACAGTTAGTTTCGTAGCCAGATAGTAAGGTGTTCAAATAGGTCAAGTCCTAAAGCGTTATCTAATTTTAATTCTATAGTGTCGTACAGATTGGTTGAAAATGATTCTATGAGCAATTGAGTTTGGAAATGCCCGGCTGAATTGGTTATACTAGCACTTCTCAGTGCTGTTAGAGCGCCGTTGTGTACTGTGAAACTCCAGAGGACGTACATAACATGTAAGTGCACACACAACTTTGTTCAGGCCAGTAGAGCCAGTAGAGGTAAGGCCTGGATATCACCTTCATACACGTTAAGATGATTGTCCATAGCATGCTTCTCTAATGTAATAAGTAAACTTTACTAGGCAATAATGGTGACATTTAAAAAAACATTAAAACTTGGCTTGGTGGCCCAGGCTTGTAATTCCATCTACTTGGGAGACTGAGACAGGAGGATCACAAAGTCCAGCCTTCTTTGAGGTACATCATCAGTGCAAGGCTATCCTGAGCAAGCTAGAGAGATCCTGTCTCAAAAAAAAAAAAAAAAATGTAAAATCAGGGCTGTGATACAGCTCTGTGGCAGATTGGCAGATTGCTTGCTTGCCATACACTAAGACCAGGCTTCAATCCCAGCTGCCCCCCCACCCCCCAGAAAAGAATATTGTCTTAAAATTTACCAAGCGACATCCCCAATTTAACTGTTTCATTGTTTAATTTACATGTGTTCCAGAGAGTCTGTCAGACTAGAATATAGTGGGACTAAGAATTGATTTAATGTAGAGGAAAAAAATCTAGTTGTTTTTAAAAGTTTTTCACTAACATTTTAAATGAAGTTAGGTATGTGTTAATAGATTAATAAATGTCATTAACTAAGGGCTTGCTTTTCTTTTTCATGCCAAGCACATTTTGTCGGCTGGTGAGATGAGCTGTTAGGAGGTAGCTGTAACTAAAGTAGCTCCCAATAGTCTAGTTTGAAAAAGAAATGGATTTTTTCTGAATCTTGTAGTGCTTACAGCATTCTTCAAGCTCCAAGAGACGAAGGAGGGAAAGTTTGTGACTGGACTAAGGTGGTAGCTACCACAGATGGCCATCGTCTTGACTCAGGAGTTTAGTGTTCGTTCTGTGCCCCGTCATGTGACTTGACTTACTCTCCTCATAGGGTCACACTGTCATTAATAAGGAAAGTATTTGTTCAGTGGTGACCTCTGAATCATGCTCTTCACCTTCCATAATCTGAAACAACAGTTGATAAACTGTGGCCTTCAGACCCCTCGACAAAGTTTGCAGTAAGTTTAATGATTATAAGCAGTAACGGAATCCCATGTAAATCAGTTATTATCCTGGATAAAAACAAATTCTATATTTCTCATTACCTACTTAACCAAAGTTTCTTTCATCATGAAAAATGATTTGTCTTGCCTTCTCAGATAAGTACCTAGAGACTGTCTTCAGTTTTACTTCAACATCCCAAAAGCCTAAGGTAGTTCCTCTCTGGCCTTTGACTGAAACCATTTGCCAGTGCCTGTGTAGAATGTTGGACTGGTGATTTTGCTGTTTCTCCGCATTTCATCAGTCCATGGGAAAGCCGGGATGAAAAGCCCATGAACCTTGGGTCTGTTTAAACTGATCAGTGCATGAGCACAGGTGTAAGGAAGGAGCAACAGAGATGCCGATTGCTTCCGTTCAGGGAATGCAGAGCAAGGACTGAGACTGTGCTGCATTCATCATTATTCACAGTCCCAGAGCTGCTGCCGTAGGTCTTTGTCTGAGAACTTGAAGGATGTAATTATTCATGGCTGTGCCCTGCAGGGCCTAGAGCATATGTAATAAAGGTTTCTATGTGTGTCACTGGGAAAGACAGAATGGTAAGAAAGTGCCAGGCCCTGGCTCTGCCTGCCCAGATGCATGCTAACTAGACCGGATGAGTTGTTTCTCAAGCCTTGAGTCCTTAGAAAGCAGAACAGCGGGAAGAGGAAAATGGAATTGAAAGTTGGTTGAGCTTTTTCACTAGAATTTTTCATGTTTGGTTTGAAAAGAATTATCTGTCAAATCCACATTGTTTCTTTGCCTTTTAACAACTTTTGCGGTTTGTCACTGAATCTCTATTTTGTGGTTTGGAGTTCCTGTACTTTAATTTTTCCTTTACATAATGATGTTTAAACTCTTAGATCATGTATGTTATGACTTGCCTAGGAATCCATTTTGACTTGAACCATAACCAAAGTATAACACGTACATCTTAGTGAGCTGGAATGGTGTGACTTTAGTGACGAATTTGTTATTGTTCTTGTTAATTTATAGTTAATACCTGATTCTATGTTGTTAAATGTCAGAAACAAGACAGTTAACAAAATGAAATAGATTAGATAAAATTAGACAAACCTCAAACCACATTTTAAGAGTATGAAAACAAGTCAGCCATGGTGCTGTACCAAGAGGTGGAGGCAGGAAGAACTCCAGGCCCAGGTTGGCCTGGGCTACGTATTAGCTGCAGGACCAGCATACGCTGCACAGTAAGGCCCTGCCTCCACTCATCCTCCACTAGGACTGGGTCTTTACCTTGAAAGGGTTTGTGTGCATTCTCCTTGTAGAGTGCTACTCTCTCCCAGCTGGCTTTAACACCAAACCCTGGTCTCTCTCTCTCTCTAAGGTCTTCCTTTGTTTATCACGTCAAAAACTAGTCTCAAAGCCATAAGGGTGTTTCAGTTTGTGTCACATATTGAAATAACGTGATTGTATCCTAATATAAAATATTTTGTGAGATAGAATACAGTTTACACTCCCAAATGCCTTCCCACCTTCTATTTGATATAACTCAAGTCCAGTATATTGATGCATACCAAAATAGAATGACAACCAATCTGTGAAATGAAATGTCTTGTAGTCCAGTGTTGTTGGGGAATATTATTTTAAGGTGTGTTGCTTTTGTTTATGCTGCATTTGTTTAACTCTGTGAAGCTGTGATTCTTTGCCTGTCTAAAATACCTGATGATCTAATAAAGAGCTGAGCCAATATCAAGGCAGGAACAAGGATAGGCGGCGCTGTGAGGCTGAGAGTATTAACAGAAGGAGAAACGAGGAAGAGGAGGAGCAAAAGAATAAGGAGAAGAGGGCAGCAGGGGCCACCACCCAGCTGCACAGCAAGCCACGGAGAAAGAAGTAAAGAAAGGTACACAGAATAGAGAAAGATAGAAGTCCAGAGGCAAAAGGTAATCGAGATAATTTAAGAAAAACTGGCAAGAAACCAAAGCCAAGCTAAGGCCGGTACTCCTAACTAAGAATAAGCTTCTGTGTGTGATTTATTTGGGAGCTGGGTGGTGGGCCCCTCAAAAAGCCAAAAGATTAAAACATCACACGACATTCCAGTGGTGTAATTTTAACACTAGCATAAGAGAATGAAAGTCAGAACTATGTTTTATGATATTAAGTAAGCTTTCCTTCTCCCCATTATCAGTAGCCAAAGTTTATTAGATTTCATAAAAGAATGATAATAACAAAATAAAAGGACATTTAATGAATGTTTACTCTGTCCACTGCAGTTCTCAACACTCTACTTGTATTCCAAAATGTATTATTGTAAATGTTAGGTTTTGAATATGCAAAACCCAAGCAAATCGAAAGACACACAAAAAAATAGACCTACTGATTAGTGAAGTGAGTTTGAAAGGCTGTTTAACAATATAGATCTTCAACCCCCTAAGTCCTGTGCTTATATATTTATTTCTTCTCCTATTTTTCTTCAGTGGCAGGGGGGCTTTAGTTTGTGCTGCTGGGGCTCTAGCCCAAATCTCACCAGTGCAACCACTGCTTTTTAATTTCTTTTTTTCTTTCTGTTTGAGACAGGCCCTTACTCTCCGCCTTAGCAGGCTTCAAACTTACTGTCCTTGCCTCAGACACCCAAGTACTGAATTATAAGCATACACCATTACACCCAACTGGAAGTTTATTTAAAAAAAATTCACAAGTTGTGCAGTCAGAAAACTGTTCATTAATACATCACTTTTATTAAGTGTGTGCTCTATCACTAAGTCCCAGCACCCATGTACCCATGTTATTGTGTGTGTGTGTGTGTGTTCCCTATTTTCTATATTAGATAGCATCTTAAGGACAGTGGTTACACACTGTCTCACAAAATATCTGGCCTTTATTATTTGCCCAGTACTGTGTTTGTTGTGTGTAACCACTTGCAGTTCATCATCATAACCATTACTACTGACAAGTGTGTTTGTCCTTACTGTACATTGTGAATTCATCGTTATCCATGTATCTATTGAATAGAGTGTTCAAGGCATTTTACTAGGGCCATAATACTTGTAAAATCAATTGAAAACCACACAGGGCATATGATGCCAGAAAGATAATGTAAATGTCATAAAAGTGAGGTTTAGGGGAGTTAGTTTCAAGCACATGTACATATTTATGATCTCTATGGTTATAGTTAACACAGTACATAGGGCTTGACCTTATTACATTCCTTCTCAGCACTGCTCTGTGGCCTGGCTGTTCCATTTCCATTTCATATATTTCAGTGTAGAAATCACAGAAGAAAGCTATTTTTCTAGCATTATATTGGTAGCCAGAAACAAATTCTCTTGGATTTTCTGCCAAGAAAGAAGATTCATCTTTTGTTGGTGCATGATATTTTAGAAATTTCTCTTGAATTTTTCCCTTCCTTCTGGTCTTGATACTTTAGGACAGAGGGCAAAGCAGTGTTGTTTGGCAAGACTTCTCGTGCGGGAGATGCAACACCTGCCTACTCCCTCCAATAGGAAGCCCATGACAGACCAAAGAGCGGACACCACCATAGTCCATCTAGGGAACCAGTGAGTTTTATGAGGCTTACTTCCAGGAGTGGAAATGCTTCAAAGACAGCTACATCACCGAAGTCCACACTCCAGCACAGGTGACAGCTCCCAAAAGCTAGGAGCCTGGAGCAGAGGCAGAGCCTATAGGCAGCTAAGCAGGTTGGAGAGTGTGTTTTCCAGGTTCTCGGTTGTTGTGAGCCTCCTCCAGGCAGCCTGGCTGGTTTTCTGCTTCTTCCAGGCCGCTTGTCTCATCTCTGATCTTGGTTCTTCTAAGAGGGACTCTGGACAACCTTTGTTATTTACTATAGGAGTGGAGAGGCCTAGTGAATCTGGTCATTTTCAGGGACTTCCTGGAGCTATTAGTTGTTTGCCTTCTGGCTTATGGAGCCTTCCTGCAGAACGGGGTATTTCAGTTGGGGAGGAAACTACAGCATAACATGTAGTTTTGGCGTTTTCTCATTTCTTTTGGTAAATTGTCCTTGGCTTGACTTCTTCCTTAGGCATCCTTACTTCGACCCCGATCCGAGGAGCAGGAGATGGAATGGAAACGGAGGAGCCCCCTAAGTCTGTTGAAGTCACTTCTGAAGTCCAGCCCATAAATCAACATGTCCTTCAGAGTCCTCGTAAGAAAGTTCCCTCAGACAGCCCAGGCGTCCTTCAGCTCAGAAAGATTCTTACTGAAAAAGCAGTGGAAGTCGAAGCTGTGAGGATATTTGTTCCCAAAGCTGCTATCACTCATGATATCCCCACCAAAAATGCAAAGCTTAAGTCTCTAGGCTCTCACCGAGAAGAACTCCACCCTCAGCCAGAGGTAGCCCCAGACCCCAGGAAGGAACTCTCAGAGGCAAAGAAGATTATAGAAAAGCTCAAGAGTTCTGAGAGGAGGTTACTTCAGGACAAAGAAGGCCTTTCCAACCAGCTCCGAGTGCAGACGGAGGTGAGCGCGGCCCACAGCGGCGGTGAGCTCTAATCTTTACCTCTGAACCTTTTAATCCCCTTCTAGAAAACTGTGTTTTCTCAGAAATGTCATTGATCATGGGTTATCATTTCTCTAAAATGCTTCCTCTTTAATTTCTCATTCTGCCATAGGGCCTCTAGAAAGAGTTTCTGTGGGGAACTCAGACTCTAAGCGTGGTGGAAGTGGAGGTGCGAGGAGCTTTAGCAAGACCACCTCTAAGTTATAAAAGTAGGTTACATTCATAAACTGACCAAGTCGGTCTTTGCCACTGACAGAGTAGCAGCCCTTGTTTGAAGAATTTATTCCAAGTATTTTTGCCTGATACTTGGGGGGTGTGAAATAAGTTACTGTGTATTCATTAGAAATTAATGAGAATCTATAGCATTCAGTTGTGTAACTTTATCCTTTGAAGCTTTAGTAAAATTGCCTTTACCTTCTCTTGTTTCTCTGTTAAACTTTACATTTTTATATTTGTGTGTGTGTGTGCGTGTGTATGTGCATGCACACTGTATAGGGAGGGATGCATTTCACTTCACGAGTGTGGAGGTCAGAAGAACTTTGTGGAACCCACCTGGGTTCACAGGATTCAGCTCAGATCAGGTTGCTAGGCCTTCGCCTACCCCCTGAGCCGTCTCACTAGCCCAAGACTGCATCTTTTTGCAAGGTGATAGTGTGTGACACAGTGATTAGTGGTTCTTATCCAAACGTAATTTATATTTAAATCATTTTTACTTATATTTCATATATTTTAATATATTTAGCTAATTTCTAAGTACAAAATAGTATATATTTGTAAACATTTTAGAAGATTCAGAAAGAAGGGGCTGGGAGATGGCTTAGCGGGTAAGAATGACTGTACGAGCATGGGGCCCTGAGTTCAAATCCTCAGCACCCATGGAAAAAGTCTGCCATAGCCATGCACAACTGTAACATCAGTGCTGGGGTTTTGGGGTCCGAGGAAGAAACAGGATTCATACACACACACACACACACACACACACACACTTTTTAAGAGAGTAAAAAGAAAATTCAGAAAGACAATAAAAATGGTAACACCTATAATTACACTGTCCAGATATAACTGCATAACTATCAATATAGGTTTATTTTTGTCTTATTTCTGGTATTTTTCTTCTCTTACTTTTTTCCTTTTATTGAAAATAGATTTTTTTTTCACATAATATATACTGATTGTGGTTTCCCCTCCCTCTACTCCTCCAAGTTCCTCTTCTGGTTCCCTCCTGTCCCGGCTTTTGGTATTCACCCTTTTCTGTCTCATTGAAAAACAAACAGGCTTCTAAGGAATAATAGAATAAAATATAAGACAAAACCAACATTGGAATAGGCTCCAAAGGACACAGAAGTAGATTCTCTGTCATAAGTTTTGTTACAATCAATCAGTGACATTTCGTAAGCTTATCTATCATCTTGGTTGTCTTCTTTCGTCCTAGATAAACCGCGAGTTAAAGAAGTTGCTGGTGGCGTCTGTTGGAGATGACCCACAGTATCACTTTGAACGTCTAGCCCGGGAGAAGAACCAGCTCATCTTAGAAAACGAAGCCCTAGGTCGAAATACAGCCCAGCTTTCCGAACAGTTAGAACGGATGTCAATACAGTGTGATGTGTGGAGAAGCAAGTTCCTCGCAAGCAGGTATTGTCCCGTCGTAAACGCTATTTCCTTCCCTGTTGCTGTTCTCTCACTCTTTTGACTCGCAACAAAATAATAGTGAAAATTTCAGACTTAAGATTGTCGGAACGCTGCTGGGCGGTGGTGGCACACGCCTTTAATCCCAGCTCTCGGGAGGCAGAGGCAGGCGGATCTCTGAGTTTGAGGCCAGCCTGGTCTACAAGAGCTAGTTCCAGGACAGGCTCTAGAAACTACAGGGAAACCCTGTCTCGAAAAAAAAAAAAAAAAAAAAAAAAAAAAAAAAAAAGATTGTCGGAACGCTTCCTACATTATTTAACATGTGGCACTTCCCTTCTGGAGGGCCACAGTCTCTTGTTTCCCCTTCGTTCAAAAACTCACTACAGTAAACAAACACAGCGGTAAAATCCAATGTGGAAACATCGCAGTCACAAAAGGCAGGTGTAGATCCTTCACCTCCTGCCTGGAGAAAGCAACCTCGTTCCCACTTCCACCCAGTGTGCTCTGTTCTCGTAGCTCTTCTGTCCACATAAAGAGCTTCTCAACTTCTTTCTTCCCAAATATAAACAGAAAACTGAGCCTGGCGGTGGTGGCACACGCCTTTAATCCCAGCACTCGGGAGGCAGAGGCAGGCGGATCTCTGTGAGTTCGAGGCCAGCCTGGTCTACAAGAGCTAGTTCCAGGACAGGCTCCAAAGCCACAGAGAAACCCTGTCTGGTATCGGGGGAGGAGGGAGAAAACTGTTTCATTTTATGGCATATCTGATGAGGCGACTCTGATACATGTAAAAAGCTACATAGTCCAGGCCTCTGAACACACTGGTCCATGGGAAACTCTGCTGTGTGTGTCGGGTCTTTGTCCATCTGTCCCCTGCTCCACTCGACTTTTGCACTAATATGCACATGTTTTAGACACTTGTCTGTGTTAGGTTTCTGCTGCCGTGATGAAACAGCATGCCCTAGCGCAGCTGCGGGAGGAAAGGGTTATTCAGCTTCCATCTCTTGGGTCACACTCCATCACTGAGGGAAGTCAGGGCAGGAAGTCGGTGCCGTGGAGATATGATGCCTTTTGACTTGCTCCTCATGGCTTTTTCAGCCTGATTTCTTATACCACCCCACGACCACCTGGCACCGCCCACAGTAGGCATCAATCAAGGAGATGCTCCCACAGGCTTGCTTACAGTCTTACAGAACAATCTTCTCAATTGTGGTTCCCTCCTCTCAGATAACTGTTCCTGTCAGGTTGACAGTAAACTACCTAAAATACCGTGCACATCAGCAGAACTTCGTTTAATAACTGCTGATTAAAATAATAATAATAAAATAATTTAATAACTGCTGGAGATTTCTCTCAAAGCGCCAAAGGCCTCCAAGTTGTTCTTTAAGAACCTGTTAAGTTCTTAAAAACAAGGTATAGAAAACTTTGTAATAAAGTTTTCCTTCCAGTAAAAACATTCCATATTTTTATTTTTTAACACATTCATGTGAAAATATATTTAAATTATTTGTTGGAAAATAAGAAACTTTATTAGCTCTGTAAAAACAAAATGAGCCTGCTTGGCAGGAGGATAACTACATTGTTTTATAGAAAGTTTTCAGAATTTTTCTGAAAGTACAATTGAGTAGTGAGAAAAATCATTTACTTTCTCTTTTCATTTCAGTTCTTTATAGTTAGAAGCGTGTATCTAATCATCTTAAACTGATCAATTTAGAGTAGCCTTGGTGTAAGTTCAAGTCTGTATATAAAAAAGTTAGGTGCTCTTCCATCATTTTAAAAATATTTCAGCTGACCCCGCTGCAGACGCTCTCATGTTAAAATGCTAGTACTGCGGGACGGTGTGAACCTGCTAAACCCTGGCGCTGGCTTTTGGAACTGGAATCATGGAGTGGTAGTAGATTAACCGCTGTGTGCTATGGTTCTGTGGGAGAATTGTGTGTGATATTTCATCTTTTTCAGGGTAATGGCGGACGAATTAACGAACTTCAGAGTAGTTTTACAGCGTCAGAACCGAGACGCCCACAGCGCCATCCAGGATCTCCTGAGTGAACGGGAGCAGTTTCGCCAGGAAATGGTCTCTACCCACAAGTACGGCTCTTGTTCGCGTTCGCGTTCCGAACTCTCCTGTCATCTCCCGCAGGTTTCACTGTCCTCAAAGGTTCCGTTGGATTGTTTGTTTCAGTGTGGCCCCATTCTTTAACGTATTGACTGTACTGTAAGTCACACCCTAAAATAGATGCCCCAAAAGGAAACAGCCTTAAAACAGAAAAGACGGGGCTGCAGCTTACATTCCTAATAGGGAAAAGAATTATTAGATCTGTGAGTGACTGTGTTTCTGTTTTCAAAAGCAGTTCCTGGTGTGGTCATGGTAGCTTTGTGTAGTTTGGTAGAATCCAAGTGACACACCCGCGTCTCCTACAGGAGAGCTTTCGAAGTCTTTTTGCAGTATTGGAACATGCCTGCATATCTTCTCATTCCAGAACAGGCAGAAATTTAAAATAATAATAATAATAATATTTGGGCAGTGTTCTTTAAAAGGTCTTTGTACCCTTATGTAATTGAATAATTCCTAGTCAGCTATATGGGAAACTAGAAGAGTAAAGCAAAATATATCGAAGTGCGGCAATTTGTGAGAGGCAATCAAGGCAATGTTTCAAGGGAAGTGCTTGTTTCAGGCTGACCGTGATGGGGCGTACCTGTAATTCCATCACTCAGGAAGCTGAGGCAGAAATACCTGAATTCCAAGCCAGTCTGGGCTATGGAGTAAGATCCTGTCGTCTTTAAAGATAAAAAGGGAGGTTTGTTTGGGGAAATAAGGAAAGTCTCATTAGTAATTTACTACTCCAAGAAATACAAAAAGCAAATTAAACCCAAATTAAGCAGAAGTGAGAGAGATAATGATAATAAATAATTATAATGATAATTATAATTAAATGATAATTATAATGATAGCTAAAACAAAATTTTGATGAAACTTTAAAAAAAAAAAGATAAACTTAAGAAATGTCCAGAAGAAATGCCCAGTCCTGAAGTGGCAATCACGGAGCCTGCATGGTTTGTGCTAGGTCCGCTGCATGCATGCTGCGGTTGTTTAGCTTGGGGCTTTTGTGGGACCACAGCAGTAGTGGGAGTGGGTATGTCTTTGACTCTTTGGCCTGCTCTTGAACCCTTTTCCTCCTACTGGGCTGCCTCGCCCATCCTTGACAGGAGGTTTGTGCCGAGTCTTACCTCATCTTGTTATGCATATCTGGTTGATATCTCTGGGAAGCCTGCTCTTTTCCATAGGGAAACAGGGGCTCACTAGATTTGGGATGTAATGGTGGTGGAACTGGGAGGAGCTGAGGGAGTGGGAGGCTGCGGTCAGATTGTTTAAGAGAAGAATAAATAAATAAGACAAAAAATTTCTATCCCATCCACTGAAGAAAGAGGGCATGTTAAATATTGGGAATGAAAGACTGCACGCAATAGATTGAGTAGACATGGCAAAGATAAGAAGGGAGTGTTATTGATAGCTCTAGCCAATTAAGTCAATGATTTAGATAGCTTAAGACATACTTCCAAAGTTTACTTAAAAACAGGTATAGGAGGGCTGGGGATGGCTCAGTGGTTAAGAGTGTGTACTGCGCTTGCATAGGACCTGAGTTTCGTTCTCAGCACCATGTTGGGCAGCTTATAACTCCTGGTAACTTCTTCTGGGCTCTCCAGGCACCTGCACTTATGTATACACACCCAACACACACAAATGATTTTAAGATAAATCATAAAAATAACAGACATAAATTAACCAGCTCTAGCCAATTAAAACAGTTGAGCTTGTAGTTAAAAACTGAATGAAGGAAATTCTAGCCTAGATGGATCCACTGAATGCTAATAAACATCTAATGAAAAAAGAAGCACAGTTGTACACAAGTTCTTCTAGAGCATAGGTGGAAAGAGAACAATTTCCAGATCAGTTTTGGGGGTGAGCATTATGAAAACAAGCTAGTGACATAAACAAAAGCCTGTAGACTTTCTATCTTTAATGGACATAGATGTAAAAATCTTCATAGTGCCATTCAGTGATAGTACACGTCTTTAACCCCAGCACTTAGGAGGCAGAGGCAGGCAGATCTCAGTGAGTTTGAGTTCAGCCTGGTCTACAGAGTTCCAGGACAGCTGTTCTGTTACATAGAGAGATGCTGTCTCAAAAAGCCGATAGATAGATAGATAGATAGATAGATAGATAGATAGATAGATAGATAGATAGATAGATAGATAGATAGATAGATAAAAATAAAAATCCTTATTGAATGTTAGTGGACCAAATCCATCAATATAGAAAATAATTCCAGAGTTTGGAGACTGATTAGCATCCATATACAACAAGCAAATACGATTACATTAAACTGTGCTACTTGTTGTCATGATTTCCAGGCAACAATGTGGTAATAGATTAGCAAGTGTCTTCTGTCCTATAACCTATGTGACCAGACAACATGAGGCTTGCACTCAGTGACTTGTGAAATACGTCACTCACTTCTTTCCTCTTACTGGCTCTTAGCTTTTGTCTTCATCAGTGTTCATTGCTCACGTGTGTTCTGTGTAGGTTTTTGGAGGAGCTCTTGGTCTCCTTGCAGTGGGGAAGAGAGCAGACGCACACCCCTAACACACAGCCCCACAGCACAGCAGGGCTAGCACTTGCGAACCACAAGTTGGCAGAAGCCCTGCACGCTCATCTTCTGGGAAATGTTGGCACTAGCAATCAAAAGAAGATTCCAGCAGCAGTAGAATTCGTCAGTACCCCAGCTGAGAAAATGGCAGAAAAGGTAACGTTTTTTCTCTTCCTTGAGCTGTGGAATGTGTTCTAAGCTCTGAGGTTTTATTGACCTCGTCCTGAAAGCTCCTTGTTGTGCTGGCTTGGCCTTGCGAGCTGTGAGATGTGGAGCCTCACTGTGTTTCTCGTGTTACTAAGCGTGTGATCTTAGAGCAGGTTCCTCCTTGACCCTTCAATTTCATGATGTCACTACTCTATTCTCAGGAGAAAATCGCCTTCCCATCGCAGCCAGGAGTCTTAGAAAATGCATACATATATGTACTCACATGTGACTCCTGCCTCTAGGCCATCCATCGTCTGTTGTCTTCCAAATGTCAACAGTCATCGAACAGCTCCCCTTCCCACCTCCCGGACTGAGTTCTCTCCTGGAGCATAGAAGACTTAGCATAATCTTTCATCCTCCTTCTCGGGCTGCTTCCCAAGTTCCATTCACTTCTCATTTCACAGATAGACCGTTTTTCTCATGTCCCTCTCTAAGCATGCTCTTCCACCTGCCTAAACGATTTTCTGTCACCTTTATTGTCCAAGCTTTCAGTGTATTTTGTATTCTTATCAACTATAGCTCTTGTATCATGTTGTTCTGTGTGATTCTTTCTCTGAAACTACTTAAAGGCTGGAAAGTCTGTCTTACTGTGTTTCCTCATGGGCTGGTATGATGTCACACATAGTAGGTGCCCAACTACTTACTAAGAGGACCAGTGCCTACAAAGTAAACCACTCACAGCCTGTTTGTTCTTTCCTACTGTTTCTTTGCTGGGAGGTTATGGCACTGTGTACTCAGCTGCTGGCGAGATCTCGGAGTGTAGCTGGCTTTTCCCTCGTTCACGAAACACTCCTCTTGCCCTGGTTTCTGTGACCAACCTCCACCATCCTGTCTTCTCTGCTCTCTGCTTCATTGTGCAATGTTGGATGTGCTCCAGGCCGGGTCTGCTTCTTTACCCTGCCGCATTCCCTCTTGTAACAAGACCAGCATCCCTTCTCCTTGAGTGTCTTCCAGTTCCATTGCTTCAGGAGCTGCCCTCTCAGAGATAAGTGCAGTAACTTCGTCTCCATTCTTCCTTTGCCTGTTTTAATGCCCACCCATTTCTTTCTGCCATGATGTGTCGCAGGATCTTTGCAAGACTTAAAGTCCACCCCTGTCACCTTAAAGCAGAAATCTAGAAGACTTTCTACCATATCTCTGTCTCCTAGTATTTTGTTTTTCGCTTTAAAGACACACAATGTCATGGCATATGCCATTCTTAGAAGCCATTCTTTTCCTTGCAAAGTTTATAAACAACATTGCTCCTTCTGGCTTTGCTTGCCACAGTTAACTAAGCTCCATAAAAAGGAAAGGTCTAAAAGCTGAATTTTAAAAGTAGAGTATAGTTAACCGTGAAGTCCTAAAGCCGCATGGAAGCTCTTCCAGGATGCCAAGATGCTTCAGACGTCAGGAGCTCCAGTGTCTGGGAGATGCTGTTAACTTAGCAGAGGGAATGTCCGGGCACGTGAGAGCAGGGAGGCAAGTCCAGACCGCCTTCGGATAAGCCCCACCCTGCTGTAGCAGAGGGAGATAGGGCCAATTGCCATGCCTGCGTCCCTTGAAACAGTTCGGCTTGTATCATGATTATTTTGGGAACTAAGAGCTGTGACCCAAGGACGTTATCCTTGTCCTTAACTGGACTTTTTTTTCAACCCAAGACCACCTGTTTTGAGTCTCAATAGAGGAAACAGAAAAAGTCAGGACCAAGGAAGAATGAGAGACCAAAGTATTGCGAACATAGTTGTTAGCATAAAATAGTCTATATAATATTAAAAAAGAGAAATGAAGGGCCATTTATTTTTCTGTAAGTAAAAGCAGCATTTCCACAGAAGAACGGAGGTTCAATCCTCATTCTAAACAATGAAAAGGGAGAAGAGAGGCAATGGGTGCATTTTGGCTAAAACCGAAAATTTGTATCATATGAGGTATAACTCATAAAACTTCATTTTTCTGTTTTTTTCTTTCTATAGCTATCTTTGAAAGAGTATTAGTTTTGTAGTTACTAAAATAAATGTGGTTAATGTCATAAGTAGGCATCATTGCTGAATTTACAGTGTTTTGGAAGAAGGATAAGTTCAAATTCAGATGTTATTTTTGACGCTATAGCGCCATAAAACAAAATGAAGCTTTATAAGTAGTTACCTATCAGTGAAACCTGAGGCCTTTACAGTACATGCTACATACGTCTGACCTGACTTCTTTTGACTTAGGTTCTACGTATTTTGGATCCAGTTACCTGTACAGAAAGTTCACCGGACAACCCGTTTTCTGAATCTTCACCAACCACATTACTCACTACAAAGAAAAATATTGGACGTTTCCATCCCTATACCAGATATGAAAATATAACTTTCAATTGCTGCAATCATTGTAAGGGAGAACTCATTGCTCTTTAATGTGTAGCGTATTGGAGGTGTACTTAGTACCCAAGATTCATTATTTGGGAACTGGGGTTCTTATGCTAGAAATAAAACAATTCATCTTTATATGATATATATCCACAAAGCTATTTCATGTACTGGACTCCAGATTATTTTTCTTAAGAAATGTCTCAGGGTAAAAAAAAAAAAAAAGTGAAGCTATGTAGATATATTTAAAGTACAAAATACTTCCCAAATAGTTCACAGTGTTTGTGCTAAAAAGCTAAAAAGGATTTGATAACTTTCTTTTGGGCCCTAAATTATTATTTTTTGTTAAATATTTTATATAAACTATAAACAGGTTTCATTTTGGTGCGTAAAACAAAATCAGGCAAACTACAGCCATCCGTCGGATGTGGCCACATCCATCCCTTTCCTGTGGCCTGAGCTGTGAAGAAGGACGCTTAAAAGAAATCCCACACTAGCTCAGAATTGAGTATCATAGAGGGTTATTTTTTTAGGGGTAGACTAAGAGATCACAATCCTCTGTGAATCCCACAGCCCGGAAAGAGGCCTGACGCGCACTTTACATCAACACTTACATAGTATAAGAGGCCACGCCCAAGTGGGTGGGTAACTTAAAGACCACTGGTGGTAGGAATTCCTACAGCAAAGCTGTGTTCCTGTGCAGCAGCTGAGTTCAGTGTGGGGCTATAAAAACCTGTTCCTTCAGAGAGCATGTTTGCTAGTGTAGTGACTGAGGTACAGGAAGCATTCTCTTTGTGCACATTTGGGGTATAAAAGACGCTTTCAGAAACACTGGGGTAAAGGGATGAATCTTTCCAAGCAAATATATTAGGAAATAAAAAGGGTTTTGAGCTACAACAAAGGTGTTCCATGCTGTTTGTTTTTTGCAAGGTGCTCCATCTTCTGCATGGTTGCAGACAGACAACCTGCAGGAAACAGATTCCTAATAGTGACTCATAGTGGCGTGTGCTGTACAACAGGAGCATCTGGTTTGTTAATATGATGGGAGATGAGTTTCTAGGGAAATGCGGTGCATTAATTTACATATATTATGTAATATATTATTATATAATGTATCATAAGATGCCCTTTTATTGTTCTTGAAATATTCACAAAAATCTGTCATCAAAAAAAAAAAAAGTCAGAAATCTTCAAAAGGCAAATCTGGCCAAATCAAAATATACTTTAGTGTCAAAACCTACTGTTGTTGTCTGACTCTTCTGAGCCGTATTTATAGGTTTCAATGGCAATAAACTTCTCTGGTTTCTTCTTGTGGCTAGTCCTTTTTCCTTTCAGAATAATGTACTTTGGCTTCAGTCTCCATGTGGCTTTTACTATTTACATGTGGTTTGTTGCCTTTTTCTTTCCGTTTGCACAATATAAACTTCTTAGAAAAAAACGGAAATTTTTATGACATCAAACTTGACTGTGATTTCTTGGGTATAACAACAAAAGCACAAGAAGTGAAAAATAAATTTCACCAGAGCTTAAAACCTTCATACATTGAGGTTCATGGTAGCCCCAAGAACAGGAGAAAAAAGAACAAATTATACCTCTGAGAAATGACCAGCCAAGACACAAAGAGTGCCAATTCAGTAACCAAAAACCTTTCCAGGGAGGAGTGGGCAGAGGCTGGCGATGCCTGTCTGTGGAGCACTGCCGCACAAGCTGAGAACCAGAACCCACGTCCAGATCTCCAGCACTTACACAATACAGATGTGCAGTAGCAGTGCACATCTGTAACCCCGCACCCATGGAGCAGAAACAGGTGGGTGGAGCTCACTGAGCAGCCAGTCCTCCAGCTGGACTGATGAGCGCCAGGCTGAGAATCCTGTCTCAGACTGAAGACACCCAGTGCATACGTCTCCTTTTCAGGCATGTGTGCACACTCACATGTACATGTTCTACACACAGTTGCAAAAAATGAGCGTATTATTTTATGAAATATACATATATATTTTATAGACATGCAAATAGCAAATAAGCACTTCAGAGGATTGCCATCAGTAGTGAGCTACATGGAGTCTCAACCATTTTCATAAAGATGACCATTAACAAGACAGCAAGACAGCAACTGCGGGCAACTGAAGAAACCTGGAACTGCTGAGCTGTACCAGGAGGAATGTAAAATGCAACATCCATTGAAAATATGGAAGTTGCTCAACAAAACACCAAACCAACCTACCGTGTGGCCCAGCCCATCATTCTAGGTGGATAGCTGAGAGAACGTAGAGGTTGTCGTAGACTTTGGTACCAATTTCTCCAGCAGCATTTTCATAGTTTATCATAAGGTAGATATAATCTTAATATCAGTCAATGGCTAATAAATAAAAGCATCATCTATTTGATAAGGAATCCATCCAACCTCTAAAACAAATGCACAGTTGACGCTTGCTACAATTTAGATAAATGCTTCATGAATTAGGTTAGATGCAAAAGAACAAATACTGGTACCAGTATCTGAAGAAGGGCAAGAAGGGGTGTTTAAAAAAAAATTCATATTTTTTCAATAATAAGTGAGTGGGAAAAATTACAAGGTGGCAGTTACAGGACTCCTGCTTCTCTTTCTCATGAGAAGAAATGAAAACAGTCCATAAAGTTGGGCGGGGGTGTGGTGAGGGGGGTTTAGGATGAGTTGGAGGGATTGGATGGGAGACAGATATGATCAAAACACAGTGTATATATGTATGGGATTCTCAGTAAGTTAAAAATGCAAAAAAATATAAATAGTGGAATGACTTAGTTATTTCTCCAAAGATGATTCACAAATGGCCAACAACCACACATAGTTGGTTATTAGGACCATGCAAATCTGTTAAGTATCTGTCAAATTGTGAAATGGTGTGTCTGCCGTGGGGAACACTGACAAACTCTACAGTGTTCTACACACTGCATCCTGTCTGCAGCATACATCCAGGAGAAAACACAGAGTTAAGTGTGTATACATGTGCTAGTACACATCCAGGAGAAAACACAGAGTTAAGTGTGTGTACATGTGATAGCACACATCCAGGAGAAAACACAGAGTTAAGTGTGTGTACATGTGATAGCACACACCCAGGAGAAAACACATAGTTAAGTGTGTACACATGTGGTGTTCATAGCTGCACTCCTCACCACACCAAAAGCCAGGAGTGTCCCAAGCAATGAGCGAATGAGCAGAATGCTAAAAATGTTACATGTTTTCCTCCATAAAAAGGAATTAAATACTGATATATATTATGTTGTGGGAGAGCTTCCAAAACCCTGTGCTAAATGGAAGAAGCCACACATAAAAGATCATGTTTTTAACTGTGAAATTTCTAGAATAGGCAAATCCATAGACAGAGAACACATAGTATCAGCTCAGAGGAAGGGTGGAGCAAGAGGCCTTGAAAGTGGCTGGTCACAGGGATGGACTACTGGGAGTGATAGAATCATCTTGGAACTACAAAGAGAGTTGGTGCTGTCTAATTTATAAATATGCTAAGTGCTGTTTGACTATGGTTTAAAGAATTAGTTTTCTATGAAGCTCGCCTCATTAAAATTATAGGAAAAAAGTTGGGGGCCGCCAATATTTTTGTCTGTCTTTCCCAGCTAACCTACATTACAATACTTCTATACTATCAGATATATGGTAGTATTTTTAGCATTTAGAAATATTTCACTGTCCCATTCTAGTATCCTGCTTCCTCCTGCTCCCCATTTCTTCCTATAATGAAACATATCATTTCCTTAAAATTAAGTAAAACAATTACTCCAGACAGAACAGGTTTTGAATTTCCCCCCAAATATCTTTACTCATGAGTCAAGCACTGGGCACCATGTGTCCTCAGCACTCAGCACTCATTTTCGCTCCACAGTCACATCCCAAGCCTATATTAAGTATCGCGCAGTTTGCACATGAATGGCAAACCAGTTGCAGTGAAACATAATTCTGCGTGACGTGATACAAAAGTTGAGATAGGCACAAGGCACAGTGGTCCACACCTGTAACACCAGTACTTAAAGAAGAGGCGGGAGGGCTCTAAGTTCAAGGCCGACATAGGCTACAAAAACCCTATATCCCCCCCAAAATCAAGCAGATACAGGAATAAACCACCCTCTCTGCATTTTCCAATTGTAAAATACAAAGGTTATGTGAATGAATGCATGTGTGTGCGCACACACACGTTAGTCAAATGGAGGTCATAGGATTGTATTATGTAAAGCATTCACAGTGACTTTTAAAACACTATTAGACATATTTTATGCACAAAGTAGAATTAAGTGTAGAAAAGCTATGTTGTTGCCTTTCTATGGTACTGACAGGTGATACTCGCTCTACACTCTAAGTCACCAGCACTAAACTTCAACTTTGACAAACAGAATTTTGTATAAAGCCTGGATTGACACTTGTCATTCTTTAAGCCTTCTGGCGTGTTCTACTGAGAGATTTAAATGTTTATTACATTTACTTATTTTGTGGTGGGGATGTGGGACGTGTGCTCCCCTGTGTATGTGGAGGTCAGAGGACAGCTCTTTTGTGGTAGGGACGTGGGACGTGTGCTCCCCTGTGTATGTGGTGGTCAGAGGACAGCTCTTTTGTGGTGGGGACGTGGGACGTGTGCTCCCCTGTGTATGTAGTGGTCAGAGGACAGCTCTTTTGTGGTGGGGACGTGGGACGTGTGCTCCCCTGTGTATGTGGTGGTCAGAGGACAGCTGGCAGGAGCTAGTTCTCCACCACGTGGAGTCCAGGGATTGAACTCAGGTCATCAGACTTGGTGACAAGTGACTTTATCGACAGTCATGTTGCTGTCCCTCTATTGCAATATTTTAGATGATCGCAGGAACTAGGAATGGAAATGCATGCCTTCCTTCTGGCTGTCTGGGTAGCAATGTTCATACAGTTTAGAGGTAGAACACAGAGTCCCTTCGTTGTTCAGTTTGCTGAACAGACTACAAGGCAGCACAACACATTCAACACTGTGAGAGACGTTTATTTTGTGTTAGTGTGAAGACAATAAAAATTCACCATCAGCATTACGAAAAGACAAATCCCACTCTGTAATTTAGAGTATTGTCGAGACACAGGCTCCATGGGAAATGACATCCAAAACTCTGGTGACAGCAGCTTCCAATACAGGCTTTCCCAGACAGCTTCAGTTGTAATGGTCAGTAAAGCGGAAAGACTTGGCTTCGGACATGTTGTACAGGTTGCTCTGTAGCTGCTTGGAGCGCCGTGCTTCCAGCCGGAGCTGCCTAGCTCTCTCTTTGACAGCCTGTTGCTCAGCTATTTTTTCTATCTGTTTTCTTCTGAGCCACCTGTAGAAAGAGGCATGGTCAGATTTGGTGACTATCATATTGTAAGCTTCTCATCTATAAACATACAAAATTAACATTTTTAATAATGAAATGGGGTCAAAAGACAAAATTGCTAAAGTAGTAACTAAATATTTCAGGCTTATTTCCCAGGCTCACTCAAGAAGGAAGTTTATACTTGGGATCAAATGCCACCACCCAACAACAGTGTCTATTTTCTTGTGAATAAGTTTGCAAAGAAATATTTAGAAGACAGGTATTCTAGTGCTAATAATCATGGTTAGATTTTTGGATGATGAAATGATCGTCCTTGTCCTCAATGCACATTTACTTTTCCTTTTCTAATAAAAGGTTTAGAAAGATATAGACAGGAAGAGAAGGAAGAAATGAAGGAGGGAGGAAGGGGGAAGTATGGAGAGAGGAGAGGGAGGGAGGGAGAAGGGAGGGAGGAACTTGGTACAAGTGGAGTCAGCCTTCACTGCAGTCTTCAACCTTCCCAGAGGCTAACGCTCTGAAGTGGGGTCGGAACTCTCAGGACCACAGAGGATACAAATAACAGAAGAGAGACCGTGCTGGCTTTTCCACACTGTGAAGGCGCGGTGACATACTGTTTAAAGGCCCTCTCACGGCCCTCTGTTCCTCTCAGGAAGAACAAACACTCCTCCTGCTTCCTGAGCTCCTCTGTCTTCCTTTCTCTCATCTGCTCCTCGTGCTTTTTCTTAAGCCATAATCGGAAGGCCGCTTGCGGGTCTCGGTTCAACTGCTGAGTAGGAAAAAACACAAGATTTGCTTAATTTAGATGAACTAATATTACCTCTTAAAGCCCTAATGAAGTTCTACAAGATGGCAGGTGCCCATTCAATGTCTGCAGAACACCAACTTCAAGGTGCATTCCTAGCACCCAACTCAAATGCACTGTTTCCTCCACCAGCCCTGATCGTGCTCTGGAAGGAAGCAGCCCTGGCCCATCTCTTTTCTCTCATCCTGTCTTGGTTAGGGTTTTCATAGCTTGGAAGCGACATCATGGCCACCGCAGCTCTTATAGCAGCTCTTATAAAGAAAACACTTAATTGGGGTGGCTTACAGTTTCGAGGTTCAGTTCAGTATCATTATGGCAGGTACATGGCAGCATGCACACCTGGGGTAGCTGAGAGTCCTACATCTTGCAGGCAACAGGAAGTTGACTGACACACTGGGCAGTATCCTGAGCATAGGAAACTTCAAAGTCTGCCCCTACAGTGACACATTTCCTCCAAGAAGGCCATACCCACTTGAAGGGGCGTGGTCGATCAGTAGTCATAATTAACCAGACTAGCTTAATATAAAATATTTAGCTTTAATAAACGGAAGAAAGGAAAACTTACAAAACCAGGGTTCCAGCAATCCAGGAGCGCAGGGAACAAAAGGGGGCAGAGGCAAGCGCACCTAGATGTTTTATCTGTTTTTTTTTTGTGGCCCCAGGTGGACACACCCTAAACGGAATGTGATTGGCTGAAGTTCCCCATCAAACACTTGAACAAAACCACACCTCTTAATAGTGTCACTCCCTATGTGATTATGGGGGGCTAATCACATTCAAACTACCACACATCCTATTGGGGCAAATGGGGAGTGGAGCTTAGGAGCCTTTGGGTGGCATGCTCAGTGTCCTGAGATCCACCCCCAGCACAGCTACAAATAGTCTTACTGAGAAATCAACTAACAGAGAAAGTAACGGCTTGGTTTTCAAAGTGAATTCTTTGCCTAATGAAATACTTTTGCCCAAAGATACAATCATCTAAAATTAAGAATGGAATGGGTTGTGGGCTTTGGAGTAGTTCCTGGACATTCCATGGAGCACAGATTATTAATGTGCAATTCAACACTGTGTTAACCCTTTCCTTAAATTCTACATTCTTCAGTTTTAACAGCACTGTCAGAAGATACTTAACTGCTAGGTACATCTTCAAAACTAATTATTGGGACTGGAGAGATGACCCTGCAGTTAAGAGCACTGCCAAGCTCTTCCAGAGGACCCAGGCTCAGCTCCCAGAACCCACACGATAGCTCACAACCATCTCTATCTCCAGTTCCTGGGCATTCACTGGCCCCTTCTGGCCTTCACCAGCACTGAGCATTTGTGGCACTCAGACATACATGGAGGCAAAATACCCAAACCCATAAAGTGAAAATTAATCCTTGAAAAACTAAACTAATTATTGCTGAATGTACACACACACACACACACACACACACTCATGATTTTGCATATCTCTTTTTTCATAGTATTTATCACTTAACATTTTATTTTATATTCCAAAATTTTTAATATTTATTTTTTACTCGTGTGTGTGTGTGTGTGTGTGAATATGTGTGCAGGTGCCTGTGAATCACAGACGGCATTGGATTCCCTAGAGCAGGAGTTATGGGCTGTTGTGAGCCAACTGACCCGAGGGCAAGGAGCCCCACTCTGGGGCACTACAGCAGTAGCAAGCACTCTCAGGTGCTGAGCCACCGCCCCACCCTCTAGAGATTTTCAAATGTTAAGAACCCCGTCCTCCATGTGCTCTGGAAGGCAGAATATCCCTGTTTTGGTTGGGACTCTATTCCTGTACACGAGACAGCATGTGCCATCCAAAAAGCAAGCAGAAAAACTGCTACAGTGGATACATAGCAACTTAGCATTTCTTTGATTTTTCATCTGCTATGGTCACCTGTAGGGAACTTTCTATCCATTCCTTTACTGTTTTTTCAACTGGGACACTGAAGTTTTGCTCTAACAATATAAATACTAAAAGTATCAATATTTGTAGTAATTTTGAAACTTCTAATTAGCCTTTTATGGAATTTTTAGTAAAACAATTTTTAGGAATCCCTTTTTATTATTTCAAACTGTGTGTGTGTGTACACGTCTGTGTTTGGGTATGTGTGTCCATAGTGCTTGTAGAGACCAGAGGCATCAGACACTGTGGAGCTGAAGTCACAAGCAAATGTGTGTATGCACCGGTGTGTGTGTGTGTGTGTGTGTGTGTGTGTGTGTGTGTGTGTGTGTGCAGTGCCTGTACAGACCAGAGGCATTGGACATCGTGGAGCTGAGGTCACAAGCAAATGTAAGGCATGTGTGGGTGCAGAGAGTTGAACCTAAGTTCTCTAAAAGAGCAGCTGGTGTTCTCAGCTACTGAGTTATCTCATCAGCCCTGAGGAAAATAAACTTTGAGGAGCAATGCTAGCCAGGGAAGCAGCTCAGCTGACTGCGTATTTTCACCTCTCCCTCCTCTCCTCCAGATCCAACCCTCAGTCTCACCCCTAGCTCTGTAGCAGACCACCACCCAAGGCTTCCCCTTCTTCTCTGCCCTATCTCTAGAGGATCACACAAGATCTTCTTCACCACCCCATCCCTCTGTCTAGGTCACCAACTCACAAGGTATTGCCTGAGAACCCATCAGTCATGCAGGCCAGGGAAGCAGATGGGTTATCCTCAGACCTACAGTCTCCCTCCTCTCCTCCAGATCCAATCCCCCAGTCTTATCTCCAGCTCTGTAGCAGACCAACTTTGTTAGCCTCTCCTTCCTCTTTACCTCCATTTCTGGGGGACTAGGCAGGTCTTGGTGGCACATCCTGCTTTCCTCTCTCCTTTGCGCCCCTCAGCTCCCCCACCCCAGCACATATCCATTCCTAATGCCAACTCCCAATACCTAGAAACACATCCTTCCTACCTGAACCCCCAGGGACCACACATGGCAGAACCTCAGAAGCATTTCCTACCAGACTACCCATGGCCACCACACTCTCCTCAGAACCAGAGAGGGCAACAGAAGCCAGGAGTGAAACACCCGTCCAACCAAGACAAGACCAGATGTCAGCACTGAGCATTTCAATTTTCCCAAACCCAGATGCCTAGATAGAAGTGTGAAAACATGATCGGTGACAGCCAGGACAATATGTCTCCACTACAGCCTCGCCACCCTACTACAACAGGCCCTGAGAAATACAATATAGAAGAAGCACAAGACAAGAACTTCAACATAGCCTTTATGGATATGTTAGAGGTCCTTAAAGAAGACGTGAATAATCTATTAAATCTACAAAAACAGTGGAGTGAAATGAAAAAAACCCAAATTGAGAAAAAACTGAAAATAAAAATTTAGGAACTCTAACATGGACCTCAGGGGCAAACATCACCAACAGAATACAAAAGATGAAAGAGACAGTCTCAGGCATTGAAAACAAGATAGAAGAAACAGATACCTTAATCAAAGAAAACGTTAAATCTAAGAAACTGCAGGCATAAACCATCCTATAAATCTGTGACACTATGTAAAGACCAATTCTATGAATAATCTGGATAGAGAAAGGAGAAGAAACCTAGGTCAAAGGTACAGAAAACATTTCTAACAAAACATAAAAGTAAAAAAAATCCCTAACCTAAAGAAAGAAGTGCCTATCAAAGTACAAGAAGCATACAGAACACTAAATAGACCGGACCAGAAAAAGTCCCCATGGCATATAATAATCACTAAATGTACAGAACAAAAAATAAATATTAAAAGCTGCAAAGAAAAAAGTAATATATAAAGGCAAACATATTAAAATTATAGCTGTCTCAATGCAGACCCTAACAGCCAGAAGGTCCTGGACAGATGTGCCAAAGACTCTAAGATCAGACTACTATACCCAGCAAAACTGTCAATCATAATAGATAAGAAAGACATTCCAGCCAGGTGGTGGTGGCACACGCCTTTAATCCTTGCACTCGGGAGTCAGAGGCAGGCAGATTTCTGTGAGTTTAAGACCAGCCTGGTCTACAGAGGTAGTGCCAAAACAGACTCCAAAGCTACACAGAGAAACCCTGTCTTGAAAAACAAAACAAAAGACATTCCATAATAAAAATCAAATTTAAGCAGTATCTATTTATAAATCCAACCCTACAGAAGGTGCTAGAAAGAAAACTCCAACCTAAAGAGGTTAACTACATGCAAGCAAACTGGGAATAAATGATCCTAGACCAGCAAATAAAAAGGAGATTAAAAACTTACACTACCACCACAAAATAACTGAAATCAACAAACACTGCTCTTTGATAACTCTCAAATTCAATGTCTTGATTCCTCAGTAAATAGACTACAAAGATACTGCACATCCCTTGAATCTTAAGAGCTGAAACCGACAAATGTAATAAGCAGTATGTAATAAAATATTACAAGACTAGAAAAATATTTATAGCAGATATAATGGGTAAAGAATCAAAACCCTTAATATAAAACTCAATGAGAAAAATAAAACTGATTTTGATCCGTAATTCCGACTGACCAGCTGCATAAGTGTACATGACCTTTTCCTTCAGATCAATGAATTTACTAGAGAAATTCACAGAACTCAGGGAAGAACTTACCCTTCAGGGTTCACCGTGTTACTAAAGGATATAGGAGTGGCTAGATGTCTCAGTGGGTAATGGAGTCTGTTGCCAAGTCTAACTATCTGAGGTCTATGCCAGGCACCCACAAGGTGGAAAGAAAGAACTGGCTCGCAAAAGCTGCATTCTGACCTCTGCAAGACGGCTGTGAGCACAGCCACCCCACCCCTGCAGCACACACAAACCTTTACAAAGGAATGTGGCTGGGTGTGAGTGGGCCACATCTGTAGACTAGCACTGGGGAGATGAGGCAGAAAGAAACCAAGTTCTTCACAAGTTAAAAGATCTGCTAGGCACTCTTATTGCACAGAAGCTAGCCTGGGCTATATGGCAAGGCTGTTTAAAAAGAAACAGAATAAAACCAAAAAACAACAGAAAGAATGTAAGAAGTGGGGCTATTAGGTCAGAGATAGTGCTGCCCTTACAGAAGACCCAGGTTCAGTTACCTGGACCAGTGTGGTAATTCACAACCACCTATAATGCCAGTTCCAGGGAATTTGATGACCTCTCATGGCCTTCCTGGGTACTAGGCACACATGTGGTACACATATATTCCTGCAGATACCCTCTCTTACACACGCACAAGAATAAAGAAGGCAGAAGAATGGAGTTCACTGAAAAAGGCAAATGGGAAGGGGCTCGAAGTTCCCAGATCTGCTCCATGGAACAGCAGTGCCCAATTTACCAAACCAGGCAGCTCTTCAAACCCCTGGGGTCAGGAATCTGTTGAAGGCTTCATAGAAGGTTTATGGATTAGCCCAGGTTAGCCTCTCCCTCCCCACTTCCTATCCTTGAGGAGGAACAGGAAGTTCCAAGTCCTGATCATGACTTAGTGTTTCTAGACATCAGCTCTCCTCCAGAGTTGTTCCTTTAGAACCAGACACTCATGGCTCAGAAACCCCTCAGGGATGAGGTACTCCCTGCCAGCAACCAGAATCAAAAACCAAATACTACAACAAAACCAAATACTAGAAAAAAAGACCCACTTAGCATCCCTGCTCTTCCAGGAGCAGCACAGGATTTTAGCAGCTCTGGGCAAGAACCAAGGATGAAACCAGTATTCATATCTTTTTTTTTTTACTATATCACAAACACAAACCTGTACACTCACAAGAATGGATAGTACTAACGTCAAGACAAACTAAGAAGATAAATCACACATGATGTTAACTAAACTGTGGTAAGTAAACTGTGGAAAATATATCACTCACTAGCACAGGAAATAGAAATTGTTTTAAACTTAGGTGCCTGATTACACGTCGCAAACATTAATTATCTGAACATTCAAAAGCTTTAAATTTTACTCTGAAGGAACTTCCTTGTAGTCGTTTAATGTTCCTCATATAATGTGCAGCATTACTGAAGCACAGAGATACTGAATATTGAAAATATTGAAACCTATCTAATCCTACATGAGGAACAGGTTAGTTAAGAATGGACTAGAAGCTAGAGAGTTAAAATAAAGGCCTAGAAAGATGTCCACGATGAAGTGAACGCAACCACATAATGAACTTTTAAAAATAAAATAGGTAAAAATTAAAAATAATATATGGTATGATTTCATTCTTATTCATTTTTGTGTTTGCACGTGTATCTGTGGGTGCCCAAGGCCTGGCATCTGATCCCCTGGAGCAGGAGTTACAGGTGGCTGGAAACCACCCCCTGTGGGTGACGGGAATAAACTTGGGTGCTCTGAAAGAGTAGGCGGGGCTCTTAAAAGCTGAGCCAGTCTTGCAGCCCCTGCATTTCATTTTTTAAATTAATTTTGTGGAGCTGGAGAGATGACTCACTGGTTAAGAGCCTTGGCTGCTTTCCCAGAGGACCTGGGTTCAGCCCTCATGGCAACTCACAGCTGTCTGTAACTCCAGTTCTAGGGCATACAATGTCCTCTTCTGACGCCCTCAGGTACCGGGCACACACACGGTGCACAAACATATATGTAGACAAAACACTCAGACACATCAGTTAAACAAATTAAAAATTTGGCATTTTTTAAATTTGATTTCTGACAACTCTAAAGCGATGCTAGTCTGTAGGTTTGTAAGCAGAAATGGATGTATATTCATCCACTTTGAATGTTATGATTAAAACACCTTGAAATGTGAATTAATAACTTGTATTTTCTGGGCTAGGCAAGTTGGAATACAGTTAGAATAATCTGACTTTTGCCAGGCTTTGAGGAAACGACGGAGCCGTCCGTGCACAGGGCAACTTCTGCTGAGCTAGGCTTGGATCCCCGTGTCCTCCTCCTGACTCCCTTTGGTATCTGACGCTGGGTCTCACAGGGGACGACGTCTCTCACCCTGCTGTTCATGTCTTCGATCTGCTTTGCCCGCTGGACTCTCCGCATCTCGATGACCTGCTCTCTTTTCTTCTGCAGCCATGCTTTGAACACCATCTCGTTCTCTTTCTTCTTCTCATTCTCTTCCTCTATTTTGCGTTGTTCTTCCTGGGAGGGGGATCATGAAAAGGTGTTAGTGGAAAGTTCATGAAGCCATATGTTGAGTCAAATAGAGCCATTTGAGTTCTGAAACTAGGATTCCCCGCCTCAAAACTTTCCAAATGAAAATTTCTCTCTTTCACACATAGGGTGGGCCTCTAATTCCCTGAAGAGGAAAAATGAAGTTCTGTAAGGCAGTTAAGCCAGGCACCTATAGGGTTACATGGTGTTCCTTACAGGCCACTGAGAATGCTATGTATCGTCTGTCAGCTCTTAGGTTACTTTTGGTACCAATTAACTAAGTTACTTAAACACAAACAACAGCACATTTTAGAAGCACTATCAACTGCCTGAGCGTTTTCATTGTTAAATTAATTGTGATGAAGGTATGCAGTTGTGAAATAAAATACTTTACTCAGAAATGTGTGGGAAATACATACAGACAACAAAGAATGTGGCAGATGCCCTGTTTTAAAAACACTTTCACCAATGGTGGGAATGTAGCTAGTAGACGGAATGCTCAATTTAAAAACACTTTCACCAGCCGGGCGATGGTGGCGCACGCCTTTAATCCCAGCACTCGGGAGGCAGAGGCAGGCGGATCTCTGTGAGTTCGAGACCAGCCTGGTCTACAAGAGCTAGTTCCAGGACAGGCTCTAAAGCCACAGAGAAACCCTGTCTCGAAAAACCAAAAAAAAAAAAAAAAAACAAAAAACAAAACAAAAAAAAAAACAACACTTTCACCAATGGTGGGAATGTAGCTAGTTGACGGAATGCTCAATTTAAAAACTCTTTCACCAATGGTGGGAATGTAGCTAGTTGACGGAATGCTCCTAGCAACCTTGGTTCTATTCTCAGAGCAGCAAAATACTAAAATTAAAGCAATAACTGAGCTTAAAAAAAAACAGGAAACAGAGAAAATATGCCAAAATTTGAGTCTTCTGATAAGGATACAAGAGTTATGTTATTTTATAGGTGTTTGAATTTTTTTTATTAAAATGTTTTCCAGGTCATTGATGTTCCTAAACTAGTATTTTTGTTGCTATCAGAAGCTCACTTAGAGACTTGGTTAACTATTAAGGAAAAATGAAATTGTATCTGGATTGCTCATCTAACTGTTATAAAAAGAAGCTATCAAAACCTGAAGGAAGCTACTTACATCCATTCTGTAGATCTGTAAGGCAGTCACGGAGAGGATAAGAACAGAGTGTAGTAGGAACGGCACCAAGCGACAAGTTAGATACGAGCCAGAATCTCTGTGATCGTGCAGTGTCAGTGTGGCTGTGGCATTTGACTTCTTCCTTGCTATTCTCGTCATGTGAGATTTCAGGTGGCATTGGGAAGCATTTTATTAAGGATATCGGGCTCCACTCTCCCTTCCCCAGTAGTGGGGCATGCTAGACACTGCTCCACCATTGAGCTCCGTCCTCAGCCAAGCTCCACTCTCGGTCTAAAACTAAAATCCCCGAAATCAAGAAATTGTAGACACAGGAGATATAGGAAGTGCACACAGATAAAATAACGATAATGCAAGTTAGCCCGTTGCCTCTACTTGGTGCCTTCCTTTTGCCATGTAAGATTTGATTCTCACCTATCTCCTATAACCTGCCTTCAAGGGTCACCCTTAAAATGACAGTGTCATTTCTGAAATCTTGTCTGGCTCTAATGTAGATGTTCTACCATCTTTTTTGTTGTTTATGAGAAAGGATCAAGGTGGTGACAATGTTACACACACACACACACACACACACACATGCACACACACACACACACACACACCTGCAGACACACTTTCAACACTTATGCCAGCGATTTAACAACAGTAAAGTAAATAAGTAAATCCCTGCCTTGTGTCACTGATAAAACATAAAAAAATACACTCCTCCTTCAACACAAATGCCGACTGGCTTTCCTCCTTACCTCCCTCTTCAGCTTTTCTCTCTTCCGTTCTAGCTGCTTTTGGAGTTCTTTCTGCCGAGGCGACAGACAATACGTTGAGGTAACTGGAGAGACATTGGCAGACTGTATCCTGTGATTAGATCTCCTGCTTCTTTTATTTAGATCTGGGTTGACAGCAGAGCTTGGACGAATCTTGGGGTTGGGTGGTGGCTGAGGGACTTGAGCCAGTGGCTCTTCTGGTGAGGAGAGAGCCACAGTGTGAACCTTTGCCACAGGCTCTTCTTTCTTGACTCCACCAGCAGATGGGGTGGGAGACCTGAGCGGCAACTGGGGGTTTTCATTGTCGGTACTATTAGCACTACTAATGGGAGGCAGAAATCCCTGACTCTCGATGTCTTGTAAATTCATAAGTTCAAACTTCCCGTCTCTCTCTACCAATATCTTTCTATCGTTTTCTTCACAGCTGCCGTCAGGAACTGACAGGAGCACTTTCTCTTGTCCCAGTTCACCAGAAATGCATAGCTGAGAGAGTTTCCCAGACATATTGTTTTCGTTTTCTGAGAAAGCTTTGCAAGCGTCACTGTCTTCTAACGGCGGGACTTCTAAATCAACTAACTTGTCCTTGAACTTCAGTTTTCGCTCCCTTTTATCGTTCACTGGCTCTTGATTCTGTAGGATCTTGTTCGCCTCTATAATTTTCTCCATAATATATCTCCTTACTTCCTCGTCCTCGTCTTCCTCCAGCTCTCTCTGGTTTTCCGGTTTGAAGTCCTGGAAGGAGTTCTCACTGTCTGAGTCTGATATGGGATCCAGCGGCTGAATGCTTGGGACGGAAATAAAGTCATTTCTTCGGAGTGAGGCCTCGTCCTTTACAGGTTTATCTGGATCAGAGAGCAGTTGGCTGTGTTCTGTTTCTGATTCATCCTCTTTTAATTCCTGGTCAAGATCGTCTTCCTTCTTGCAAGCCATCTTTAAAAGAGACATGAGACTCTACTTACCAGTACAATTGAGATTCTGTTCATTTATTTGGGGGATAATTGAAATGGATTTTTTTCTGTTCATGTGGTTTATTTTATACACAGGGGAATTTAAGTGCTTGTGGCTTACACTTTACTCGTAATATTATAAGCCATACGTTTGAGCACCTCAGAAAAATACAACGAGTCCTCATTATCACGTTCTACCTCTTTAACCCTATGCGTCCCATCTGGAGCTGCTTCAGCTGTAAGACATTGCTTCCACCTCGCCTCTCAGGAGAGCTCTGCCTCCACTCCTTCTGGACACTTCTAATATGATGCATGAAATTCACCTCAGAAATGCTTCACTTTTGCCTTTTCCCCAAATATTCTGCTTTATTTATGACTTTACCATGTAACAAATCAAGATGGTGTTGAGTCTAGAAAACCCACTGCCTTCATTTCTTCAAACTCTCCCCGTTAATTCCCTCAAATCTGAATAACTATTCTTATTGCTGTCCTTCTAAAGTCACCTCATTTGATATCCAGCCATATTCTTTGTTACATTATCATTTATTGACACTAATTATATATAAATATATGTGCTGGGTGTGCGTGGATGTGCACACTCAAGAGCACACTAGCACCAGGAACAGCTGGGGAAGGTTCACGTTTCCTGACTTTCCCTTCCATATATCGGAACAATAGCACAGCATCCTGGGTAATGTACTTCTCCAAGTGTGTGTGTGTGTGTGTGTGTGTGTGTGTGTGTCTCAGATCAATCCTTTATTTTATTCCTCTATCTTCATTACTCCGAAGCACTAATTCTGTCTTAAAGTTTCAGTTATTAGCTGGAAGATTATATTTTTAAAGGATTTATTTATATTAAAAGTATAAACACATGATTTTTTCAGGCTTTCACCTTTGATGTATAAAATCATGTTAATTATTTATTTAGATTAAAATTTCATTATCACTTGAGCTTTGTTAAATGCATTTTAATTCTCATTCTCATTCACCCAAGCTTTAAGGCACAGAATTTAAATCCTCTGATGTCTCCACTTCTTATCTCCCAGACAGGGATAATGGTATTTAGTCAATACACATCAAGAAAACATTGTGAAGTTTAACTGCGATACCATTAATGGAAAACCTTCCAGGTGGCAAATCACTTTCCAAATGTGACTGTCATGCACTATTCGTGGTTTACACATACCTCTATTATGCCGCCATTACTTTTTTCCTTATCATTGATCAACCACTCCAGGTCCTTCTCAAAGTCATCCTCATATTCCCCACTTTCTTTTGAATCTACTGATTTACTTTCATCCATTTTTCCACTTGTCAATGAACAATGCTGTAAGATTTAAAAGATAAAGGTGCGTGTTTAGCCAGTTTAGAGGTGGCATGGGGACAGAGATCAGTGTCACAGGTAAGCTAATTACCACATAGAAACGTGTAACAGGAAGTGTTCCGGCTAAGTGTGTTTGTGCACACCCCTCAATGGCAACACATTTCCATGGCAGACATTTCTAACAATGCCTTCACCTCCTCCAGTTCTCCCACCCCCAAGCTGTAAGATTTCTGCGGTAGATAAGAAGATAGAGGCTTAGAAAGGGATTTTCCCCATCCCCAGCCAATCAGCAAAACTGCAGCAGCGAATGATGCAGTTTGGGCTTTGTGCTGAGGTTTAGTTCTTAGCTATTTGGATAAAGAAGGAGTCAGCTAACTGGATAATAATCATTTCTAAAATATTAATTGTACTCTTTCCATATATTTAATTTTCACATTCCTTTAAGCTAAAAATATAAAACAGGCTTTCTTGACAAACTCAAAGATAAGGCTTCAATAACTTCTCAATGAGAAGTTGAGGGCAATAACATTTTGAGGTGACTTGGATGAGCCAACATCCACTTTCAAGACAGGTTAAATTACTTAACAATCTACCTCTCTGCTATTTTAAAATAAGGGCACTATGAATAACACAGAATAAAATAAAATTGCTATAACACAAAAGGCATACAAAAATATTTTTGCATTCAAAAATATATACAAAATGCTGTTTCTCCACACTCATTATGCCTTGGTATAATCAACTTGCTTTTCACAGAAGGGGTACTTAAATTTATTAAGATGTTTAATTTATTATTAGAAGAAAATGTCTGTAGAATTAACTCCTCAATGTTTTCCCTGAGTTTTATAATAGCTCTGAACTCATAACTAACAAGCATGAAATAGTTCATACCTCTGAGCTATTAAACAAAGACTTTTATACATCATGACTTAGAAAAAAAATATTACCTATATGAAATCTAAAATGCTAAATTCAAAACCAGAATCAATATAACAAATAAAAATATATCAGACATATTAGGAGCTATTAAAGTCATACAAATGTAAGTTAAAAGAAAAAGGCATAGGGAAGATGAATGAGAATTAGATGAAGTTGCATCAAATCTGAAATGTAGTTGAATTTCTCTAACTCCAAAAGAAACACAGCCACCGGCTCTTGTGTCAACAAACAACATAAAGCAGGAGCTCTTGTTGCCAAGTCCCTTACGCTTTTCAAATGAGTCACAGGGTATTCAAACCTCCAGTTTTCTAATCATCATCACCAGGACAAGGTCCATATGACACGCACGGTACATACTGGAATACAATGATACCTTCCGTGAACCGAATGACTTAGCATTTCCTACTTTATTACTGCGAATTTCACACATTTAAAGTTTATCATCAATAAAAATCTACGAAAGTGGTTCAGGCCAGATCCACCCTCAATAGTGAACTGCAGTAGAAATGAATTCTTTGCTCTTAAGTCTGTGAAAATTCATGAGTGGGTAGGTGTCTAAAGACCTCAGTGTGCAGATAGAGATAGAGATAGAGATGATATAGATATATATGCACGTTATGCTGACAACTTTATTCCCAGATTAAAAATACTGAAAAGGGCATTAATCTGATACTTCGGGCTCAGTCTTGCCCTATATAACAAGGATTTTAAGCAATCCTTGTTGAATCACCAGGAACCCAGAAAACAGCAATGAGAAAGCTTTTTCACATAAAATAAGCATTTAGCAAAAATTATTTTTAAAAGCAGTTAAGCAAAACCTCACAATATTATGAAACCATCAGGTCCATCCTACCTGATGCATTCTGATTAAGACTGTGGTAGGATGAAATATTTTTTTAAATTGCAATCAGTTACAAGTTCTGACACCAATATTTAATAAAATTAGGTAATGATTTGAATTCGTATTGAGCATCCTAAATTGGCACCAACTAAATGGCTAGCATTCCATGTGTAGAAGCTAACATTCAGGAGTGATTTTTTTTTTTTCCATGCAAGTCACCTTTCACAATCAAGAACTTTGAGAAGGGGGTATAATGTGACAGAAGCGCAGAGCTGGCGTCTAAGCCACTCTCTGAGGGGTTCCCCTTGCGCAGGGCTGCAGCGATGCTGTGCCAGGCTGGGGAGATCCTGGGGCTTATCTTGGAAAGACAGCTTATCTCGAGAGCTTCACCTACCTCACCTCCCCGCTAACCCAGACGTTTTATCCTCTTCCTAGTCCTCCCATCAGAATCTGCGTCCTCGTTCCCTCCTCTCCCGCCAAGTGCCCTCCTGCCTGTAGAAGATGCAGCGGCTGGGGGCAGAGAGATAGCCGCAGGAGCTTACCTCTCCTTTTCTAAGTTCTGATGAGGCAAGGGTGACACCCCGGGGCTGGCTCCTGATGCAACCAGCAGCCGGCTGCCATGGCAACGGCGCGTCTCTTCGGTCTTCATCCGGGCATCCCACTACTGAGGCTCCGTAGGTTCGTGCGCAGCCGCAGAGCGCACCCCGCGAACACCCGCACCCCACGTCACGCCAGGGTTTCCCAGACCAGGAATCCACACATCATTGCGGTTTTCACGCCGCCCTAGGGCCTGGCGGAGGACTACTGCCTCGGGCGTGGATTTTCTATAACTCGACAGATTTTGAATTTGTTGCCAAAACTTATAAAAGTGCATTTCGGTTTTCATTTTCTCAAGTTAATATTTTTAAAAAATAGCAAATTGTTAATTGCTGTTTTGATCCTCAGTTTAAAAAAATCAAATTTTTACTTACAGGAAGGAGTTATGAAAGAAAATAGAACTTTTAGTTCTAGCATTCAGGCTTATCATGACAACCAGCTGCAGTTTCCCCATACCCTCCCTAAATATCTGTACGGATAAAAGGAAAATAAGGTAACATTCAGGTTGTGGTGACAGGTAGCAGGGCAGATAACCAATCCAGCCAGGAAGGCGCTCACGAAATAGGATGCAAACAGGAAGGTAGGCGAGCAATGTGGCGCAGGTGAGAATTCATCTTAAAAAGGGTGGATTGGGAAGAAATTAAAACAAATGTTTTCTGCAAAGTGTTTACTCCAGAGCTTACTTTTGACAAATAAAACGAAGTATGGGAGACGAACGGCCGCAATGCCCATAGAGATGGCTGAGAAGACAGAAGGCGTCTACTCCTTTTGTTGACTTAAAGTACGCCAGCTGGCATGCAGCATAAAACGAAACCCTTTGGCTCATCATCAGCCATTGAGGCCCATCGCGGCCCCTTGGCGATTGCAAACATAATGTGGAAATTAATAATGCGGTCGAGGGATAAAATTGTTGCTGCTCATTTCCTTGGAAAAGTTAATAACTGCATTCATTCCTACGGAACTGTGAGCTCCCTCTCAAGTTGAGACAGGGTTTTAAGCATGTACAATCCCTTACCCATATAGTCATTGAAATGTCTGATGAATATTTATTGAGTTCACATGAATAGTAGGTCTTTAAAATGAACTAATTGTAAGGTTTACAAGCTAATTTTTATTGTGGTCAATTTAGTTATAAGTGTAACTGATTTCATAATTTCCTTCTAACGCTGTCCGAGAAGAATGAAGTTTACTGAAGGAAGGACTCTTTGATGATTAGAGATGAGAGAGGAACATATTTAGAAAATAGGACATTTTAAAAAATCAACACTCCAATAAATAGAATAATGAGAAGTACCACGAGTGTACACGATTTACACATAGGTGAGGGGGATGATGGTGGGGATACTAACGTCACACTTTGTAATTTCAAGTCCAGCAGGTTAAGGTACCCACTCCACCATATTCATAAATGCCTTTTAATGCCCTCTTTTCTCTGAGATTATTATGCCCCCATCTGCGAAGTCCCTCCAAAACCAGCAAGGAGGCGGAGTCCTGTATGTTAAAGCAAAGAGCCTTTATTTTATGCAACTTCGCAAACTCAGTCTCTCCACATGTCTAACGTATTGGAATAAACGGAGAGCCCTGAGCTAAGTTAGAGTTGGGTTTTTATAGTAGTAAAGGTGGGGGTTAGGGGTTTCTGAGGTTCAGGACTCCTGATTGGTGGCTGACATTTGTTTAGGGGTGTCCTGGTGAGTGTGTGCTGGCAGGTGATCCTATCTACAGCAACTGGAATGTTAGGCATTTCCTTTGGATGGTCTGTTCTTGGGTGGTGCTCAGGTAATCTCAGTTTGTGGTTCTTCTGCAACCAGGTGTTGCTTCAGGGTAAACTACTGAGACTGAGGCCTCTATTAAACTTATCAATGGCTGAGTCCTACACTGGCAGGTGATCGTTGTTGGAAGTAAAGAATTTCCTTTGGGTGGTCCGGTTCTATTTAGCTTATTGTGGTTGGCTCCTACAAGAGGAGCCCACTTAGGCTGCCAGTGACCCATGAAGGGAAAAAAATGAAGGACATAGGTGGACTTGGGAAGAACCAAGTACACGAAGAAAAGGAATTTGGTTGCTGTTATCTTTCACTTGATTTGTCAGTGTTAATTATCAATATGTCACTGTATTTTGCCTGTAGTGTATAGAAATATGTGAATTAAATTGACTGTGCATGGACTTGGTGTATGTAAAATTGTGATACATTTTTCTTATCTATTGTTTAATATTAATTATAATTATGAAATTTAAATGTATGTGTCCTAAAATAATATTTAAGTAATAGATACTACCACCCCAATTTATGTCTTTATTCATTATACAATACATAGAAATACAGTGTAAATTTAGGTACCTCCTATAAATGCTTTGACTTGGTAAAGACATTATTTTACTTAAAGAAGAAAAATCAGATCTGTCAAAGTGTGAAAGATTGAAAAGATGTGACAAAACATTCTGTAGAATGTTCAAAGGAGTATAGTTCATAGAAACTATTCTGATTTTTGCAGATTGTAAGAAGATTTTGTCGTCAACAAGTAGCGAGTGACTCAGTACTAAAGGGTCAGATGCGGCTCCATACGTTTGGAGTGAACTACTGTAACCACTGGAAACCTGACCCCACCTAGAGTCCAGCCGCAAAAAAACAAATGCAAAAGGCTTACAAGATAGAAAGATATTATGAAGTTCATAAGCCTCTCACAGTCCTTTGGGTTTTGGCTTTCTTTTCATAATTCGGATTTTTGAATTCTCTAGCCAGTGCTAGAAGTGAAAAAAAATAATAGATGGGATTAGTGAAAAAATTAAATTAGTGAAAAAAATTAGATGGGATGTTTAAATGGGTTTAATTTTCTGTGTTTTACACCTATGTGTTCTACCTCAGCTGCTCATTCATTTGCTGCAGTGGTTCTCAACCTTCCTAATGCTTCAACCCTTTGACCCTTGGACACAGTTTCTCATGTGGTGACCCCCAACCATAAACTATTTTCATTGCTATCTCATAAATGTAACTTTGGTACTGTTAGGAATTATAACATAAATATCTGTGCTTTCCAATGGCCTTAGGAGATCCCTGTGAAGGGGACACGACCCACAGGTTGAGAACCACTGATTTAGAGGCTGTAAGGGCTTCATTACTGTAAGACTGTATAGTTTCCACTTGGGAGGCAGAGGCAGGGAGATCTCTGTGAGTTTGAAGCCAGCCTGGTCTACAGATTGAGTTCCAGGACAGTCTCCAAAGCTACACAGAGAAACCCCGACTCAAAAAGCCAAAACAAACAAACAAAACCTGTGTAGTTTGAATGTAATTAAAACTGAGATTTTGTATATTAAATATTTGATAATATAATGACATTGGGGTTTTTTGCTGTTTTAAAAAAGATTTAGTTATTCATGTCTTTTATGTATATGAGTGTCCTGTCTTCATGAACACCAGAATCTGCCCCATTACAGATGGTTGTGAGCCACCATGTGGTTGCTGGGAATTGAACTCAGGACCACTGGAAGAGCAATCAAGTGCTCCTAACCACTGGGCCATCTCTCCTGTCTCCAGACAGTGTTTTTTAAACTTAAATATTCATTGCCTTCAACTGAGGGATTTCTTGTGAAAGTAAGGAGAGAAAACAGGAAATGTAATAATAAACAATAGCAAAAATACAAAATAATAAACACACTATGTTAATAAATTTTTCATTGCTAATAAATACCTTCTAGAAGCAATTTCCTGGGAGGAAAGCTTGACTTTGCTTGGTGGGTAGGCACCCCAAGGCTAGCATGCTCTGTGTTTCTGGGATGCAGCGAGGTGGAGGGTTATTTCAGAAGTGTTTGTCAGAGACAACTCCTTACCTGTGGTAGCCAGAAAGCTGAGAGAGAGAGCGAGAGAGTGAGAGAGAGCCCTGTATTAGATTGTTCTCCCTTTCACCCCCTTTTATTCCATCTGGAAACCCAGCTTACCACATCCAGCTGGCCACATTCAGGGTGGCTTTTCCTTGCCAGGAAACACCCTCACAGCCATACCCAGAGTCAACCTCTCCTAATTTCCCAGGCCTGTCTCATTCCAAACAAGTTGACAATGTTAACCATCACATATGCTGAATGTTATGTTATATGATACGGTATATCAGAAATATTTCATATCTAACTATAGTTATAATGATAATAGACCTAATAATTAAACAAACAAACAAGCAAATATTCTTTTGAGATTTACCCTTGTGAGTCACACCGGACGCCAGAGCACTAAAGTTTGACTGTGACCCACAACACAGGACGAATTCGTTTCTAGAGCCTATGCCAGCAACACATTCCTAAGAACAAATGCTCTAAGGAAAGAGGTGTTTGCAGTGTAATTACCTCCACGTGGTAGTAGATTTGTTCAGCACTTTGATAGCAGGCCTTGGCCCCACCGGGCAGAAGATTAAAGGGATTTCTTGCTGGGAGGCTCCGGCTTACTTTTAATGATTAGAAACCCCGTGACCAACCCTTGACTGAGGACGAAGGTTTAATAGGAATAAATCACCATGGCAAAGAAACAAAATTTATTTATTTCAGTTTACCTTCTAAGAAAGCAGCAGGCATAATATGCTCTTCATTATTGACATGGAAACCCTCTGTTTATAAGTCAAGTTTTATCACCTAATGAATAATTTCTCTTTGAAAGTAAGTATCCATATGGTCGAACATTTACTAAATAAACTGGCCTGTACATTTAGCTTTTTTCCATGTGCAGATTTATAGCAGAAGTTCCTTCTCGTTTACAGCCAGACAAGAATATTTAACAAGACAAGTAAAATAATAAATTAGAAAATGAAGAAGCTAGGTTACCAAGGTGTGTGAACACCTGGGAATGAAGTGGACACTGTCTGCTCATTGGCATAATGAGAGTAGGGGCTAACACACCATTGAAGCCAGTGTTCTTCATTTCGCTCAGTTATGATTTAAAAAAAACCCTTGAAGGTTAATAATCTGTCTATTCTTATTCCCTTATGTTCTTTAGTGTTGACATCACCTAACAAAGATGACACTTTGGTTTATTGACAATTATGACCTACTATAAAACGTTCATGTGGCTAAAACATGCCCCTGAAATCAGAGGCTGCTTGAAGCAACATCCTTGGTTCAGTGAGTTGCTAATGCAGATAAGGCGGTTCTGGAATGTTGGCACTAAGAGCCTGTTTTCTGTGACCAAGTTTCACATTCAACATTCAGTGGGGCTGGGGAAGTATGGAAGATGCGTACATGGTCTTGTGACCAGAAAGATAAACATACAGGTTTGTTAGATAAACACCCCATTTCTTAGCATTCATTTTTAAAGTGATTTTTTTTTTCAGTTTTCTTTTTTACTAAGAACAAAAAACAATTTCAGGAAGACTTTCAATGGTGTGTGTGTGTGTGTGTGTGTGTGTGTGTGGTGTGTTGCTGGGGATCACACTCATGGCTTCACATACACTAGGCAAGGGCTCTACCACTAACACCCCCTCCAATCCTTTAATAACTTTTATTTTGAGACAAGCTCTCTCTCTACACCCCTGGTTGGCCTGGAACTCCCTATGTAGAACAGACTGGCCTTGATTTCATAGAGATATGCCTGCCTCTCCCTTCTGAGTACTGAGATGAAAGATGTGTGCCACCCAGCAACTTTTTTTCTTTTCTTTTTGTAACTAAGGCATTGACAGATGCCTTCTGGTGGTTTTGTTCAATGATATTGATTATTTTTTAAAGTGTGAAAATATTGTCATATTTTCCTGCAAATATTAATTTGAAAGACTGTGTTTCAAAATGCTGTGCTAAAAATTGGCTTTGAGTTCATCTAATCAATGTTTACCTACCTTCTTTGGCAATTCAGCAGAAGTGGCTACACACATCTTCTCTGGGTTGTCAAATTTATTTGACTCCTTATAAAACTTAGATATGATAAGGCCTTTGGCTGATCTTAGCTGACAGTGGGCACATATTTTCTTTTGTATCCAAATATAAAGAGTAAATGCTCCAAGATTATGGAAGGCAACACTGAATGACCCCTGACAACAACCAGAATGTGATTTAAAATGTGTGTCATGACTGTAATCCCTGTATATGGGAAGCTAAGGCAGGAATTTCAGGCTAGCCTAGGCTCCACAGAAAGAATCTAGCTCAAAATAACACCACCACCACAAATGAGGTCATCGCCCTCCCCAGCTTTTCAGTGACACTAGCATAAGATGCCAAACCCTCACCTCACCTCCAAGCTCCTGAGGAATCAGGACCCTTCTCGCCCTACACTCTCGTCTCCTCCTGGCATGCGAAGCATCCTAACCGCTCCTCTGTCCCTGATTAGAACAAGCTACTTTCTACCCATCTTTGCTCTTTCCTCTTCCTGGGATGCTCCTCTGTGGATATCTCCTCTGGGGAAACCGTCCCATCATTCAGATGAGAATGGACATCTGTGTCTTGTTCCTGCTCTTAGGGCACAGGGCCTGGTTTCCCACCACTGTGTTTGGTGTTAGATCTGGGCCTGCTGAGCTAAGGAAAAGGCTTTCCTCTCCTGGTTATAAAGATGTTGTCATACAAGTAGGTGTCAGAATTGTCCCCCTTTAGGATACAGATGTGATGCATTTATTTATCAAAGAGCCATTGACATCTGGTCAATGGCTTGCTGTGGGAGCATGAGGACCAATGTTCAGATCCCCAGCGCTCACAATGAATTCCAGGTGTAGTGGCACATGCTGTAACCCCAGTATTGGGTGGGTGGACACAAGAGGATCCCTGGACCTCCCAGTCCATGCAGCCTAGCTCAATCAGTAATCTCCAGGTTCAATAAGCAAAGTGTATACACATGAATACCTCCAAAGGGATCCATTTTGAAGCTGTATCTCTGCTTCTGTTAAGGAAAGAGGTCTTTAAAATGGCTAGCTTTGTAAATGTGCTTTGGTTTAGTGAGAGCTAACATTAGTGTATTTTGTTGTAAAGATAGGTACTTCAAATTTGATGTGTCAGTAAATTAATACTCTCAAAGCCCTAAAATTCAAGCACACATCAACAGTAGAAATATTATTAATCCTTAAGAAGTGAAAGGCAACTGGATTAAACCATCTCTCAACTTTCATTACTTCTTTCTTAAAACATAAAAAATAGCTGTTTTCCATCTATCTACTGTATAATCAGAGTCAAGGATGTTGAGGAATACTTTTTGTGGCAAATTCTAAAATTTAAAAGTAGAAGTTAGTACAGATTTTACTTTCATAGTAATTGCAAAGCACGGATAAATGAGCTATAATAATGTTATTAATATATATTTTATGGAGGTCACATAAGTGATCTTTAGGCTGTCCATGTGAAGCACTTTAAAAAATAAACTGTTCAGAGGATTAATGCGTGGTGACTCTCAAGAAAACAGCACATGACTTTTGTTGCATACTGTGTTTTTCCAATGTCTAAGGTTAAATCCACATTAAAATGTTTTCTTAAGAAATTCAAAGTTTGCATCCAGGCGGTGGTGGCACATGCCTTTAATCCCAGCATAAGTCAAATTTTAGGAGAGTTCGGTGTATGGGTTGTCAAGTTACTAGAGAGAATAAAACTTGCAGGTGTGGTGGGAGGGGTAGTGTGGCTGAGAAGAGAAGAGATAAGTGAAGCCTGAGGTGTGAGGAAGAAAGAAGGAATCGCTAAGGAGCTTCAGGAGGCCAGCAGAATGTAGAGGGAGGACTCAGAAGCGGGCTGCAGAAACTAAGGACAGGATGTGCGGCGGGAAGGGATGCTCTGAACCTAAGTGAAGAGGCGAGTTAGGAAAGGGAGACAGATTTTGTCAATCATGCTTCCTTTAAGAATTATATTTACATATTCATTCATTCATTCGCTTATTCATGTGGGGTGTGTGTAGCTCAGAGGATAACTTGTGGGTGTTGGTTCTCTCATTCCACCACGCAGGTCCCTGGCATCAAACTTGGGTCATCAGGCTTGACAGCAAGCCTTATGGTCGGCTCTGCCAGCTCCTCTCCTGGAAGGGTACTAATTATCCAGAATGTATAAGGAACTCAAAAAAGTATATGCCTTCTCCCAGAAAAATAATAATAATAATAATAATCTGGTCTCTAATCTAACAATTCTCAAAAGAAAAGGTATAAATGGCAAATAAACATACAAGACAAAAAAGAAACAAGAAACCCAACCAAGCAAAAAACCCCAACAGGTTTAACACTCTTAATTACCAAGAAAATGAAAACTACAAGTAAATTGAAATTCCATCTTACCTCAGGAAGGTTTGGCTATCCATTCAGGAAAAACACAACAAACGGGACCATGGGGGGAGTGGAGAAATCCTGGCACACTGCTGGTGAGAAGGCAAATGCGTGCAACCACTGTGGGGACTGGTGTAGTCACTAAAAACCCCACAAATGGTCCAGCTCTGCCGCTCCTAGGCCTACATACCAAACAGATCTATGTCAGCGCACTAGAAAGATATCTGAACACCCATCTTCACCATTGTACTTTATGGGCTGCCCTGATCTGGAATCAGCCTAATGTCCAGCCATAGATGAGTGGGTAAAGAAAATGTGGCAGATATTCACAATGAAGCTTTATTCGGGCAGAAGGAGGAACAAAATTACATTATATGCAGGAAAATGGGAGGAATTGGAGGTCATCCTAGTACTAGAATAAGATGGACTCAGGGAGATAAATATGACACATATTTTCTCTCATTCGTGGAATCTAGACTTCAGTAGAAGAAAAAAAAACATGAAAGTAGAAGGGGGATATTTGGGAGGAGGACGGGAACCAGTGATTGTGTGGGGGGGGGCGGTGGGGAGGTAAGAAATAACGAGAGGGGAACATGATGAAGTGCATGAGATGCTGTATGGGAAGGAGAGCTACTCAGCCGTGTCAGATGATGCCGACGGTCACTAAGCCAGAATCAAGACCACTGTTCTGTAGCAGCCATAGTGGGACAGCAAGCGTATGCAAATGGAGAGAGTCAGGGGTATGCAGCGCTCTCCAGGCAGCTGTGTGGGGAGAATGGAAAGTCAGGGTATTATACAGGGCTCTTCAGGCGGCTGTATGGGGAGAATGGAGACATACATTTAAATCCTCAAGAACTTAAGAAAAAAAATAAAGTCATTTAAGTGTAGAGCACTATGAAAACAGAAATACTAACAGTTATAAATTTCTGAGCACTCAGTGATGGCTAACTGCAGTTATTCTTGAATGTGGTCTCTGTTTTTAATTTTTAATTTTGGACTAAAGATGTAGTTAATGTGAAATAAATATGAAAAGGATTGACATTTTGGAAAGAAATGCGATGAGATGGGAGAGTCAGCAGGCCGATTGCTCTTTAGCAATAAACACCCTTCTCCATCCAAGGACCAAACTTGTTTATTAAAGGTGTTCGAATTAGTGAAGGGACTTCATTTCCATTACAACTGTCCAGATGTCTGTGAAACAGTTAGACATCCACAATCTGGCTAGTCTGAAATGCCCAGGGGCAAGCCAATATTTCTGCAATATAGCACTGAATGAGTTTGTATAAGCAGCTGGGCTTTTGTGCAGCCTTTCTAGGTCTAAAATGAAAACACAGGATCCCTGCCCCCAACTCTCCCCAGCAGAGGGAAAGGATGATCCACCCCCATTTCTGTTTTCTCTTCTGTGTTTTGACACAGTAAGGAGCTTCAGAACAAGGAACAGCCCCTCATCCCCAGCTTGAAGCCTTGGAAGCACTTCCCCCAAATTCACCTCTTCTCTTGATTTCATCTCCTTTCTACCTGCTCTCTATATTTCTCACTTTTCATTTTCTCTCTGAAGCTTTCTCTAACTCTTGTGGGCACTAGCAGCAGACATTTAAAAGATCGTAAAGTTGTCATCCCTCCCTGAGGACATGTTTTGATCATAATCTCACAAGCTCTAAAAGAAAAGGACCTCTGGACCCTAAGAGAGACAAACATAGGATCTAAATAGGAAGGAGAAAAAGACAAGATCTCCTGAGTAAATTGGGAGCCTGGGGGTCACGGGAGAGGGTAGAAGGGGAGGGAGAGAAAGGGAGAGGAGCAGAGAACAATGTATAGTGCAATAAAAACAACTAAATAAAAATGAAACAAAAACAAAATTAATAAAAGAAAGAAAAGGACCTCTGTCTGCAACCCTGAAGCATCCTGTTAAAGGAGTTGTGTATTATCTTGTAGACATGGGCTTCTTCCACTCTGACATCTGTAGAGTGCACGCTGCCTCTACCTGACCATATTCAGCCCGCTGTGTTTGCTGGCCCCCTTTCCTGTGGAATCAGCTCACATGTTCTTGAAACAGTTCCAAACCCACAGTTGATGTTTTTCATTCTCTGGCTCTCTTTTGCCTGTTCTCATTTCAAAACAAAGCTGTTTATTCCTGGTTTAATGGTTGACTTTTTCCCATTAGCCTGCCTACCTTTCTGCCTACCTTCCATGGTCTCTGTATCCCTGGAGGGTCTAGAACTCTCTTTATGAACCAGTTGGCAATGAACTTGTGGCCACCTTCTTGCTTCTGCCTCCCAAATGGTGGGATTACAGGTATGCACCACCAAGCTCACCAACATAGTCATATCTCTTTCTGATTTTTTGAAGGCATGACTTTGGGTAAGCATGAAATGGCTTATGCCTCAGGCAATGAGCCTGAAATGCAGAGAAAATATCTGTATGGGGGTATTGAGGATACAAAACCTAACCAGGAGTTAACTGTTAGAACGGGGAGATCTTTTGCTGGTGGCTTGAATAAGTTCTCATTGTGAACACAGCCTCTGGCCATAGCCTCTTGATTATCTAAGCACAAAACAACCAAGATGTCACTATCAGGTTTCTTGGTCCAGGGGCTGGATCTGTGAGTGCTGATCTAGATCTCATGGCCCATTCTTGGCAGCATTCCGAGAACATCAGGAATTATTGGGTATGATTCTGGAGGTGATATTGACAGTCAAGTTGTGAACTTTGGTACTTAAAAGAGGGAGAGAGAAGGAGGAAGGGAGAAGAGGCAAGCCCATTAAACAAGCGAGCAAACCTGGGAACTTCAAATATTTGAACAGAGAGATGATTTTTCTTTTTAGTCATAATTACTCTTGTGATTTTTAGTGGGTCAGATCATGGTTTGGAAATGTGTGTTGTCATCCCCCACATCCCCAATCAGCTTACTTTAAAGGAAGACAGTTTGGTAAGAAATAATGTTATAAGGTGGGTCCCATGTATGGGTTCATACTATGAAGGTTTAAAATACTAGGGGTGTATACCCAACATTCACCAACAATCTCCTTCACTCAGAGATTCAATGTGTGTTTTGGAAGAGTTTCAGAAAACTCAATTTGATTTATTTCTGGAGTTTTATAACAGACTCCCTAAAGCCCAGTTGCCCTGTTTGCTCTGTCTGGCTGGAGGGTTGTTGCTTCCATAGGTAGTCAGAATCCCCCTGGTAAAGGACTGAGGTCTAGAGCAGGAGAGGCCATGAGGCACTAACGCGCAGGCACAGGACAGAACTGAGTCCTCTGCAGGCCGGATGCTACCCTCTGGTCTCCTGCTGCTGTCCTGGACTTCAGGGACTTGATCATGAAATTTACTTGGAGGGTTTGCATAGCTTTGTCTCTCTTCACCCATATGACTTGGACCTCAGTGCTGCTCACTTCTCCGCCAGCTACCCATTTTCTCTTCCGGATGTGTTAGAATCCTCAGTGTATCGCCTGACATTTGCTCTTTCCCAGGCTGGCATCGTCCCTCCATATGGACCTGCTTTCTGAGCAGGGTCTGCCTCCTTCCACCTTTGTCTCCATTGCATATTTCATAACTGTACCGAAGGGAAGTGACTATCAATTTACAGGATTTGGGAGGGAATCAGAACTGGCTCAGTTTCTCCACTTCAGGGTGTGAAATTTGGGGGAAATTTTTAAATTTCCTACACCGCTTTTAAATATGAGTACACGTTACCGAATGCTAATTTACCAATCTAAAACCACTCCCCTTTTTCTATTTTTACAGCTGGAAATCAAGAAGGGCCCTCCTCTACTACATGAGACTCATTACAACGACAATTCAACTAGCACTCTTAGTAGCTTCTCAAAAATTAGCCCCGTTCGCTGCCATCACTTACCTTACCATCCCTAGCCAACCATAGCAAATAGCCCTACTGATGGGAGTGGCAGATCCTTCAGTTCCAGAGAACAAATGGGGGTTTCTGTTTCTTAGAGGTTTCAAGGGAGTAAGCCAGCTTCACTCACATGCTCTACCCTGGCCTACCATACAGGCCAGTGGCACAGAGGCAGGCTCTAGGCAGGACCATAAGCTTCTCTCGCAGCCTCAAGAGGTAGGGGCTTACAAGATGACAGACAGCACAGCAGCTGTCCTGAGGATTCTGTCAGAGCATGGGGGTTGGGAGGACTAGCAATCAAGCTGCAAGGGGAGTGGATTGATTTTTGGCAAGAGAGGTATTTGTAGCAGCTGTGATCTAACAGTAGGAACCATGGCTGTTTTATACTTCAGGAAGCAATGAAAACCACAAATTAATGATAAGCAGAAGGTGAAGCATGGGTTGCTTCTATTGATTTTCTTTTTGAGCGAAACATTCAGTTCGAGAGTAGTTTTGAAATTGATAGCTACAAATTGTGACTGGAAAACCAGGGCCATGGAACTCATTCCTCAACCATACTGAGTGCTTGTGACCGCTGTTTTTAAATGTGCTTCCCCATTCCTTCCCAACAGTCCTGTGAGACATCATCTTGTTTGCACACGAGGGCTTGGAAGCTCAGTAGAGTGCAAAGCAAATACTTAAAACCTACCTGACAGCATTACTAAAGAAAACGGGAGAATCAGTATGACAGGTGCTTTAGAGAATCAATACTGTTCACCTTCCTGAGGATATAACAGGCTAACGAAATGGAAGGCATCATCTATAAGGATGTCACGAGTAAAAGAAATAGACATTGTCTTCTTTTACCATTCCCACCATTGTCATTTTAATTTTAACATTTTATGAAGGTGTCCTTCTTTAAAAAAATGTTGGGCATTTAGCTAATTATTAGATCACCATATGACTGAGTAATCAAATACCATTTGTATAATTCAACATTCATGTAATACCAGGATATCTGCTTTGCAATAAATGACAAAAATCATACACAGTCCTTGCTCAAAGGCTTATAAACATGAAAGCCAGCTAAGATATATGGGAAGAAACTACGGGGCAGAAAACCATATCTGAAATATTTGCATAAAAGATGATGCCCTGTCCTTTAGCGATAATGAAAGGCCTTACTAAGTAGGCTGTAGAAGGAAACTATTCATTTGGGTGCTGTGCAATGAGACTGGTGTGTTGACGAGACTGATTTGGTCTTTAGTATACAATGAGAAATGATTTGCAGTTGATGCCACGAAGGTACTTCTCTGGGTATCAGAATATTCTGGGGTGGAACAAAGAGGCTTTGGAGTTTCAAAACAAGATTTCCAGCCCTGGTTTTAATTTCCTTAATGTAACATTTTTAGTTAGTTGCTGGGACTGGAGATTGTTTGTTTCAGCTTCCAAAGACAAGAATGCTTAAAAGGGAGATGAGGGATGTAGAGAAACCAGCGTTGCAGTCAGTGCCAGTGTCGAGTGCTGCAGCAGAAACACGAGGCAGAGGGAGAAGGACCACACAGCATGACAGAGTTAAGGCAATGATGGAGCATTACCTGGGAAGGTGAGATGGTACAGCTTTAAAAGTATGTTGTCCTAGGAAAGCTTTAAGGAGATTTATAGACATAAAGTTCCTTTCGGAGATGAATTCAAAATAATTTTGAATAAAAAGGGAAAATATACTGTAAAATATTTATTTAATAAAAATAGTATTGTAGTCTATACATAATTGAATAAAAAGTACAACAAATTATTTTCACTTCTTCGTAAAAGTGCATACAGTACAACTAGCACATTCGGTCCAGCATTCTACAAATACAGCCACATAGCAAGATGTGAACATATTCTTGATTTAGACAGGTAGGAAGGATCAGGTTGGGTGCCACAAATTGTGGATTAAATTCCAAGAAAATAATGCTTTGGTAATATGAACAATTTGATTGTACCACAACATGACATTTAAGAAGCAAAGAATAAAATTTCTTAAATGCAAACCTTGTTTCTGGGCAATCAACTTCCTAAAAAAAAAGGGGGGGGGTGACCAAAATGTAAAATTGGAGGTTCTCCTCCTTCTCCGTGTTCTTTTCCTTCCCTAGCTGTAAGGGAAGGTACGCGGAAATGACCTATTATTATTCTCATTTCTTTGATGTCAGTTTTACAGTATTGTCTTCTCGGTGCTAATGCTTCCACACACGGGTCAAGCTCTCTACTACTGAATATTATCCCAGGCCCAATTTAGCAGTCTCAATATTAATAACACTGTTTAGCTATTCTGTTCTTAGAAAGTCAACACTCTAGTTAAAAGCACCTACATAGACTCTTTGCACAATAAGGCAATGAAGTTGGCTTTGAAATAGTTCTCAGGTCTCACAAATATTAGCGTATACTTTCAAGTAATGAGGAAATGGAACAAATTTTAACGTAAGTATCTCTCAAAATGATCTAACCTTAGGAATAAAGGCAGGTTTAAGGTCCAGAATGTAGGCATCAAATCTATCTTTGTTCCAGCTACAATAAAATAATTAAAAAGAGGCTCAGTTTATGAAAAAGGCCTTAGAACAATCCAGTTCCTACTAATGTCTTTATCTTGGATAAGAATGCCAAGATAACATAAAAGGCATACGGGAATGAAGTTGTTTCAAAGGAAAAGAGTTAATTTTATTTTGGAAAAGAAAGGGTATGCAAATATAAAATAGGCTGCCTCTATCTCTAACCTGAAAATGATTTTTTTAACTTGGAATTAAGAGTCCTTCATACTAAAGTATTAAAGACAAGCACACCTACCATGAGTTTGTGATTAGCTCTCCCCATTTAGATTAGCAGCAGGCTTTAAAATTTGCCTTTTCTAATGAAATGAGCTTCTCTGGGAAGCATATGAACAATGCAAAAATGTACTTCTAAAGAACGTTTCCCAAAATATACAATGGTCAGAATGGGAACCAAGAACATTCATACAATGAATTTAAAAAATAAAATTAGAAATGACACTCCTTAGAGGACAGACCATTAAACCAGAGCAAACATTGCCAGTGAGGAGCAGTTCCCATCTGCAGACACATGTGCCCACGGGTAACACTGAAGTTAAATTGCCGTGGATAGAGGCAAGTGCTCACAGCCGCATTTCCATCACGATGTAGGGCACCCTGTGGTCACAGAAGCCCTGATCCCACCATGTGACTGTAACATATCACACTCACACTCTGATCAAGGAAACAACAGATATGCCACTTGATTTCTCTTGATTACTTGGTTTTCAAAATCAAATTCTTCTTCTTCTTTTTTTTTTATCTAATTAGAAAAAGTCGTTCTTAAATTAATGCTCATAAATAAGCCACACACACACAAAAAAGCTTCAGTTCTGGCTTCTCTCAATAGTATTATATTAACTCCCGGAAGACACGGTATTAATGGAATAGCTGCTTTGAAGCCATGAAATACACACTAATAAATATTTTCCTGAACAGAGTTTAAATCCACCCAGGCTGTTGCCGTGCAGAGTCCTCGCTTGGAAGCAGCCTGACTTCAGCAGCAGGTCAGGGAGTAGCTGCTTGAGGAGGGCTGGAGCTGGGCTCTTCCTGCTTCCTGCATTTCCTTATAACACTGAATGCACCACTAGCCAGGAAGAATACAGAGATGGCCGCAAAGTAGGTGGCGTAAATCAGGAACTACAAGAGAGGAAAGCAGTCATTCATAAAGTTACCAGTCAGAGACGAGTGCGTCATAACAAACATGTAAACATACTCTCCAGAGTCAGAGGCTTGTCTGGACTTTCCCAGTCAGACTGCACAAACGGTGCCTGTTTATACATGTGCCGGATACCGAAGCCACAGAAGCAGGCCAGCGGGATACTGAAGCCCATCAGCTGCCCGAGTGTGGATCCTGGCTTTGCGTCTCTTCCTAGATGTAACCTACATGGGGGAATTGAACCTTGGGGCTAGAGAGATGCTTCAGCAATTCAGAGCTCTTGCTGCTCAAACATGAGAAATAGAGTTTGGATCTCAGCACCCACGCCAGTTGGCTCACATAGGCCTGAAACTCTAGCTCCAAAGGATCCAACACTCTCTTCTGGCCTCTGAGGGCACACTCACACATGCGCATATACACTCACACAGGCACACAGGTGTGCGTGCATACACACACACACACACACACACACACTTATACACACACATACACGGTTTAAAAAAAAGAAAAAAAAACTCAGAGCCTTGGACTAATTTACAAAGTGGAACTTTAGACAATTCCTATTTTACAGGGCTTATTGGAAGAAGCAGACAAGATCATGTACATAGAGGTTTAGAGCACAGTGCTAATGGCACAGACACTGCTTTTGTTGGTGTCGGTGCTGTCACTGTTCCAAGTGAATCAAGGGCTGTATCCTCAAAATGATGGGTGGGTATGCCTAAGAGATCGAGAGCTTTATCCCCCACCAGGAGAGGGCACTAGAAGGCCAAGGGTATTTCACTATAGACTTCTTTTGAGAAGACTTTCTTGACCAGTGTGTGTGTGTGTGTGTGTGTGTGTGTGAACAACTTCATTTTCTTCTTCTTCTTAAAATAATGTACTAAATACTTACAAACAGGCTCAGGTACAACAGTGTGGCCCTAAGTCTGAGCCAGACTCTTTAATACTTGACTATATTTTGATAGGAAAGGTGTTAATGACCCAGGGCAGCCAGTGTCAGCTCAGCCCACAGAATGCTATTCTTCCACGCTTAAGTAAGCCATTTATCTGAAAATGTGCTCTTAAATTTCCACTCCAAGTGTCACTCATATTTCTTCAACTAGAATGGTCTGGCAGCCAATCTTCCTCACAAAATGGGCAGGATGAATCTCTGTTCTCTACGCAAGAAGAGCTTTGGGGCTAAAATGCTGACTTAAATCCTCTCTACCACACTGTTCTTGATTGTGTGATCTTAGACAAACCCCCTAATACTTCCCAGACACATACTTGACACCGAACACTGACGACTCTCTAGTCTATAACAGAACGGAGAGAGAAGCACTCAGTACGAGTACTTGCTAGGTTTACTTCTCTTGTAGCTTGCTTAATGAAAACAAAACTCATTAATGTTAACACGTTAAGTCTTGCTAGCTAGGAAAGTTCGGGTGTAAATGTGAAGTACTGAGTAATAATGAAAATTCAGGAAAAAGGAATCGCTTGGCTGGATGTGGAGACAGGCACTTCCTGATTCAGTCACTTACTTTACAGAGTACACCCACAAACACTATAAAGTTATAATACATAAGGCCATTTACTATTCCAGAAGGCATGAAAGCTGCCATTCTTTGAGTGTTTGCATAAAGCTTTTCTCAATAGGTCACATGCTGAGAATCATAATTCTTATCAACAAATGGTAAGTCAGTAACTTGGTATATGGGTGAAGGTTGCTTTATACAAAGGAGGAAGGAGTCTTAGGGTGCTCTGAGGTACCATGAAGCAGGACATCTCACACAGGTATATAGATGGCTCAACAGTTAAGAGCACTGGCTGCTCTTCCAGAGAACTTGGGTTCAATCCCTAGCATCCACACAGTAGATCACAAACATCTGTAACTAGCTCTAGGGACCAAACATCCTCTTCTGGCTTCAAGACACTAAGCATGCATGTGGTGTATAGACATACATGCAGGCAAAACACCCATAAAGAGAACAAAGTAAGGTGGTGCTCTAATTCAGCAGAAGAGCATCTGCCAGCATGCTCGAGGCCCTGACTTCCCTTACCAGGAAAGGAAGAGGAAAAGACAGAAAAGAATGGAAAATGGACGAGGAGGTGAAAAGGCTAAGCCTGGAAGGAATCAGTTTTATCTCTCAGCCAAAACAGTCCCTCCAAACTAGTTATTGCTCTAGGTCAGTGGTTCTCAAACTTCCTAAGGCTGTGACCCTTTAATACAGTTCCCCATGTTGTGATGACCTCCAAACCACAAAACTATTTTCATTGATACTTCATAACTGTAATTTTTTTACTGTTATGAATCATAATGTAAATATCTGATATTTGACCCCTGTGAAAAGGCCATTTGCCTCAAAAGGGTCACAATCCACATGTTGAGAACCATTGCTCTAGGCCCTCATCAAAAAGTAATGATCTCCACATCCTCCACAGAAGAGAAGAACAGTAGCTGAAGGGAGGAGGGAGCACTTGCTTTGGATCTGCTTAGAGTGTCCGAATTTGTTTTCATAAGACGTGTCCCACCCCTTTCATTTCAGACTGTTTTCAGTGTCAATGAAGAGCCCTTACCTGTGTGGTGATTCCCAAGCCAAGGCCCTTGGCATCTACCACGATTAGAGTGAGCAGGGTCTGCAATGCCAGGGCAATGAAGGTGTTTACACCAAACACAAGGGCATAACGCTCCATGCTGAGGTTTGCAGCAATCTGAAAACTTTTTAAAGAGAAAACCAAAGTGACTAGAGTAAAATTACCTCTTCCTAAATTGTTATACATCTTTACTTTAAATGTGACCACAGCTCTACTGTGGGACAATGGTTTTGTACCCTGTAAAGATTTAGCACTTGTATTAGTTTAATAAAATGCTGATTGGCTAGTAGCCAGGCAGGGGCAACTAGAACAGAAGAATGCTGGGAAGAGGAAAGGCTCAGTCTGCAGTCATCACCCAGACACAGAGGAAGCAAGATGAGAATGCCTCGCTGATAAAAGGTACCAAGCCACATGGCTAACACAGACAAGAATTATGGGTTAATGTAAGATACAAGAGTTAATAAGAAGCCTGGACTAAGAGGCCGACTAGTTTATAATTAATGTAAGCCTCTGTGTTTTTTGGGGACTGAATAGCTATGGGACCAGGCAGGATAGAAACCTCTGTCAACACAGCCCATTCTTTCCGCTGCTAATTACCTTTCCAACAAAGGGAAATTGCTGTTACTATATGATACAAATCTTATGAAAACAGTAAGATAAAAATACAAGAGAACAAACAAATCTTGCCTAAAGGAGAAAATGCACAGTAACTACAATATAATGCTTCCTCCCACATGCCTCTTTTAAACAGAAATTTAATTTTTTTTTAATTTGGGGGGTTATAAAGAAATCCAAGTTTATGTTGCCATGACTTTTCCTAATACGTCTCTGAGTTAAAAATACATACGTTGCTATGGTGATGAGTACCATGTAGATGATTCTGAAGATAACATAGGATGCATAGCACACCCAAATGTTCCTCACTGTGTCCATGGTATACACTGCAGCAGCAATCAGAAGAGAACACAGGAATAACATAATTTCTCCCCAAGTTGACCAAGATATTTTTATATAGCCCACTGCAAACACAGCACTAGCACCTACAAAACAAACAAACAAAAAGTAATCTAGCCATTGACTAAAGAAACTCCAGTTCAACACCTTAAAACTCAGTTACATTACTTTATCTTAAAATCTTTAAAGTTATAAATTAGGTAGCTCAAGAATATGGATTTCCTTGAACCTCGAGCAGAGAATTTTGAACTTGGTGGACTAGCCTGGTACCCCTGAGATGAGACTGAATTAGGGTACGTGGCAGTTAGATGGAGAAGGACCCAGACCCAGGAATGTTGCTAAGAAAATAACTGCTTGGCTTGATGCACAGTTTAGAGTCACAGAAAATCACTGCATCTGGTCTGGCAACATAGCCGGGCGAGTCTTGCTCCTTTAGATGGAGAGGCAACCTAGGATATGCAAAACTGCTTCCCCTCCCTTTAGTGAATGATGATAATGATGATGAAAGCTACAAAACAATACACAAGGGCCTTCTGGGGGCCAGCCATAATTAGTAGGCGCTTATGGCTGTTATGCAGACTCTCCCAACAACCTTATGAATTAGGGCAACAAATGAGAAAAGGACAACAGAACATGTTACCGAGGATACAGGTCCTAAAGCCACCGTGCCCGAGTTCCAGTCTTTACTTCACTCTTTACCATTTATTTGGTCTTGGAAAAATTATTAAAATGACCAAAATTTCTAATGTAAAATGACAACAGTAACTGCAACCATCTCAGGAATTTTGGAATGCCACAGATATACATGTTGTCTACAGAACAGTGTTCAGTCCACACGAACACTCAGCAGGTATTAGCTACTGTTCAACGACAGTACACTGCTACTCAAAATCTCAGCAAACACGGGTAAGTGGAACATGGTTAAACGAAGAAAACTACCTTGAAAATTAGTATATTCCATTTTCCCCAATGTGTCTGTCAGCCCCCATCCTCTACCACATGATTACATCCAAGTTTGGGAGGCGTGAGTAGACCTGATCACGGCTGGATTAACTACCTCTGCCCACGCTCCCTCGTGGCTTACCCAGCAGGGTTGAAACAGCCTCCACGCCGCCATTGTAGATAACCGCGCTCTGAGACGGCATCACCTCCTCCCACAGTCCCTGGGCGTAGTTCACCACTTGAAAATAGCCGCAGGTGGAGAGGGCCCACCACACCGACCAGCAGAGCAGGGGGCGGGAAGAGTAACAGATCAGGAAGTCGGTCCACAGCACCTTTAACACGCGCAGCCGGTCTGCCTTGGGCTCCTACACAGCAAAGGGAAGCAGAGCTCAAACGCGGTGGTGGCAATTGTGCAGACAGCTATGCAAACTCGGTTTCCTAGCCCGCGAGATTTTTTTTTCTTCCTTTGTAAAAGCCAACTGCTGATTTCACTCAAGTAAAATGTATATATTTGAAAAGAACAGCAGAATGTGCTATCAAGGACTCGAGCTCTGAAGCTACCAGGAGTTTCAATCCTGACTTCACTGTTTGCAATTACTTGACCTTAGGCAAATTATTAACTATGCAAAATTTCCACTGTAACACACACACACACACACACACACACCTACCTTTCATATTAAAAATATAAACTTGGGAGTTAATTCATCTTTTTGGTTACAAAGAATGGGTGAGGTGCATAAATGTTGGACACCTCTTCTAAGAAAGAGCTTTATAATCATGTCTGGAATTTTTGTTATTTTCTTCCTATAATTTCATTTGCTGCCCTTGTATGAGAAAACAAACAAACCAGAATCTGAAAAAATAAACAACATATATCCCTTCTAGCTTAGAAAACAAAACAAATTTTGTATCTTTAAATACTTTGAGCTTCAATTCAGAAGCTACAAGTAGGTACAAATCTCCAACTGAATCATTTTACATACTCACTAAGCAGACATTTTCTGCGTGCTTTCTTTATATGCACCAAGCAGTAGGGATACAAAACTGGAGACACAGCCCCAAGACATCTCTGCCATGATACACAATGCGAGGTCAGTCTGACTTTGAGGATCAGGCACTCTAGGGAGGATAAATTGGTTATCCCTTACATAAATCAGCTGCATCTTAATGAATGAACAAACCAATAAAACGGGCTTGTTTGTCTGCTTCACTGCCATTAGCCAATGCCCAGAACAGCAACTGCAAACTTACGGCTAAACTCACCGGTTCCTCCACAGGAGGTTCGTCTAAATTTAGAGGCATTTTTGACTCAATGTCCTCCCATCCAGGAAGGTGGTTAGATGCTGGGGCATCCGCAACGATGCCACCATTTTGTACCTTGATGCCATTCACTCGGTGACAGGAGGCAGGAATGTGGTGGAAGAAGAGGCTCTTCTGCGGCATGGGGAGAAACCAGGCCACGGCAAAAGCAACTGAAACGCAGGTGAGGGAGATGACGTTCAAGCTGAACAGTAACCAGCCTGCCACAGAGACAAGGATCTGCCCTAGGACGGAGCCCACCGTGAAGCCCACCAAGGTGGCACTGCGACAGTAACTTGTGACCTTCTGGTACATGCCCAGGTCGACCACACTGTAGATGTAGGAGTAATAGGCGATTTCAGCGGCTGTGGCGATGCCGTAGAAGAATTCCAAGAACTGAACGGCCAGCAGTCCTTGGGCATAGAGCAGCATGAACCAGGTAACGATAAGGCTGAATCCCTGAAGCAGAATGACAGGCTTGTAACGGAGGTAGTCTGTGGCGAGGAACACAGGGAATAGCAGCACCAGGTAGGAGTACGTCCAGACCGGGTAAATCTCATTGAAGACCTGGTGAGGAGAGAATTAAAGCTCATCAGTGATCGAAAGAGCCAGCAAGCCATAAAAATTCACTCTTATGGATCAGCCTACCGACTTTCTCTTAGCAACCAAAGAAAGACGAGCTGCAGAAGGTCCAGGTAACTATCCGGAATCGCCTTTCCTATTCCCACTCCATCACTTTTTCATCATTAAATCCTTCCCATCAAGAGTCTTACTAGGTAGCCCAGGCTAGACTCAAATGCACTATGTAGATCAAAATAGTCCGGCACGTTAGGTCCTCCTGTTCCTGCCTCCCAAGCGCTGAGATGACAGACACTGCCCATCTCAATCATGCCCAGCTCCTGTAAGCATTCTGAGGCGTGGATCCAACATTCATCTGAACAACTTAACAGCCAGCATGCTGTTTGGAAGGCTCAAGGAACATTCCAAAATGTCTTGGAGATGAGATTATTGCCAACTCTTATCTGTTACATTTATTGTTATTAATTCTTTTGTAATTTCATACATATATACAAAGTATGTAGATAATATTTACTCCTACTCCTCCCCTCCAACTCCTCTGAGACTACCCCCACTATCTTCATTATTATTTCCTCCTCTCCCATAACCCAGAGATCCACCAGTACTGCTCATATAGACATAGGGATGGGCATAGGGCCACCCACTGAAGCGTGAGCGGTGTATTATGGGCCACCCCTCTAGTAGCAGTGTGTAGTGAGGTTTCTCTGATCTTAAGTTTGCTCTCTGGGGAGCAGAAAAAAAACTGTACATCTGTCATACGTCTTGATGGAGAAACTCTCCCTTGGTGGTCGGCATACAGGCAGCATGTGTCCTTACTTTCTCGCATCCTTAAATAAAATGCAAGTTTGAAGTGTTTTATTTTTCTTTTCCTAAATGAAAAAAATAATTTATATAGTTGTACATATTTATGAGACACAGTGTATCTTGGTGCATGTATACACTTTGCAATACCCAACTCAGAGTATTTAGAGTATTTAGGTGATTTATTATCTTAAACATTTGTCATTTCTTTATAATAGGAACACAGAATCCTCCCTTTAGCTATTTTGATTTATATGACATAAGGTTAACTGGAACTTACTGCTATTTTCTTTTTTATGCACAATTTTGAATTGGTATTCTATAAAAATAATCTTTTTAGTGTGTTTTAAATGAGAAAGACTAAGAGCTGTTCTTCAACTCAGAATGCGTAAATGCTAATAAACTTGTTATCAGCTGAACATAAATCAAAAAATGTATTTGGGTTGGGGAGACAGTTCAGTTAGTAAAGTGCTTGTCATGCAAGCATGGAGATCCCCAATACCGCCCCCCCCCAAAAAAAGCCAGCTGGTACAGGGGCACATGCTTGTAATCTTAGCACTGGTGAGAAAGAGACAGGAGTTTCCCTGGGGCTTGCTGGACAGTTAGCTAACCTAGCCACATTGGTGAGCCGCAGGTTCAGTGAGAGATTCTGTCTCAAAGAAAAAAAAAAAAAACCCACTAAAGGAGAGTGACTGAGGAGGAAGACAACCTATTTTACCTCAGGCTAAATGTGCCACCCCCATTCCTGAAAACATAAACACACACTGCACTCAAATTAAAAAATGAATTTAATGTGCACCCTGCAGAACCGCATCATTTGGCAGCACAGCGCCCTGCATCCTATTGTTTTTCTCCTTCAAGAAGGAATGGCTGAAAGGGAACTGTGACTCATTGCTACTGCCTGGCATTACAACAAAATGTCATTGCTAGCTCAGGAAAAGGTCAAAATCAACCCCAGAATATGACACACTGAACAAGTACTGTTTGAATAGGATCATAAGGCTGAAAAAGGTAAGCTTGATAATTGTAAATAGGGGGGTGTGGATAGGTAAATTTCTCAGATCCCCTTAGAATCCATCTTCAGCAGCAGCACGAGAAGATAAAACCTGCACTACTGGACTCTTTGTTGCAAGGATTGAATGAAGGGTTCTGTGCATAATCAATTATTTACTCTGCTTTTTCACAGGTCTGAAAAATAGAAGACTGAATTGAAAATAGGCTATTGGACTGTATGAACTAGAAATAGTCACATTGTGAAACCTCATTCTCCAGGTACCAATCATCGCTGACAATGTCCTTCCGCAAGGAGCTCACCACCTAGCAATGTCCTATAAGGAGATGTCAGTCAGTTTTGGGTGTTTCTGTTTTGCTGTTGTTGCTTTGGGTTTTTGGAGTGGGGGCCCGGGCTATGCAGTTGTCATGACTGATCTGAAACTTGCTATGCAGACCAGAGTGGCCTCGAAATCTGCGTAGTCTTAATCAAGGACTGTAGAAGGGATTCTTTGTCAAAGTGTACAAATGAGAAACAAAGTGTCTCTGTGTCCCTTAGCAAAGGAACCTTGAGAGAAAGCAGTGTTCTGCAACTCCCAGCTCCCCTTTATCCCTGTTCTTCCAGATACTACTCTCCCTCACATCTCTGAAGTTTGACTGTCCTGTGTGTCTCAGCATGTTTCTGTGCCTTCACAGGTCCCTACAGCAAAGCTATTGGCCTATAATCTTCTCCTTAAAAAAGTATTTTCCACAGCCAGGCGGTGGTGGCACAGGCCTTTAATCCCAGCACACAGGAGGCAGAGGCAGGCAGATTTATGTGAGTTCCAGGTCAGCCTGGTCTACAGAGCGAGTTCCAGGACAGGCTCTAATGCTACACAAAGAAACCCTGTCTTGAAACAAACAAACAAACAAACAAAACAACAACAACAAAAGGAGTCTTCGTTGAAACTGTACGCTAGGTGCACAAGGACCTATTACTGCATACAGAAGAATGCAACCCTGTCACGTGCAGCAACATGGGTGGAACCAGAAAATGTATTTAGGTTAAATCATCCAGACACAGAAAGACAAATGCTACATGCTCACTCTCATACGTGGAAGTCAAAACAAGCCACTACAGACACAGATGGGATATGTAGAGGTAATAGATGCCATAGAACAACTAAAACAGTCATTCTACTATGCTTTGGAATGACTGTAGTCAACAACAACCAATTATATAGCTTATGTATCACCTGAAGGGAACAGTTTAAGGAAATGGTGGAGAGGTGAATGCTAGCTGTTCTGATCCCTGTAACCTATATGCATGTGTTGAAATTAAAACATGAATACACACCATTACTATGCTAATACGAAGTTTTAAAATGTTCTCTATTGCTTCCTTCAGCACCCCACCTTCTTTTGTTCCCAAGTTTTGCTCAACTGTTCACGCTAGTAATACCGTTTATGGTTAGACGTGTAACTTTCAGCACTAGCTGTCCTTAAATGCTTAATTGCCAAAGCTTCATTGTATAAGTCTGTCCCTTATCAATTTAAAGGGTGTGGTGGTGCATGCCTGTAGACTGAGGCAGGAGGACCATTAACTAGTTCAAGGCCAGTTTCGCAACAGCCTAAGACTCTGTTTCAAAATAAATAATTAACACTTATGAGGTTACCACCACAAAACACAGATAATTGAAGATGAGAGAAAGTAATTACTACCAGCCTTGGGATATCAACTAAATATGGTAAGGGATGGGGCAGGTGGAACACGGAGACCAGATGGGTTCTCTTTAACTCCCTCTAATTAAGAGACCTGTTTTTCTCCTACAAGGAACGTCAAAGAAGAGGCAACCACTGCTTGGTGCCGTAGCAGCACATCTCTGAGAGAATCCCACATACAATGCAAATGATGTGAACATTACCTCAATTATTTCTAGTTAATCCAAGCAATCCTAAGAAGTAAATGCTTTATCATTGATATTTTATAAGAAGGAAACTCGGTGGTAGAGAATGTTAAATTATACAAAGTTACCACAGCCAGGATTGGCAGAGAGAATATCAGAACCAGACATCCCCAATCCACCACACCAAAACACCTCCTTTCTTCAATTAGAAAACTGGTATCGATTCAGAATGTATGAAGTTTACGTCTAATGCCTGCAGAAGCTTACCGTCTCTGTGGAGGTACATGACAGGGATTCCTCAGGGGATGAAGACCACATACTCCAGGGCCAGGCCTCAAAGGACATTCTTTTTAAACATTTCTGGTAGAGAGGCCTTAACACCGGAAAACATTCCTTTAATAGATATTTTGGCTCTTGAAGGGCAACTTCTTATAAGCAAAAATAAATAAATTCCATACCCTTATTAATTGTCCATAACTAACTTCTTATCTCAGGTGAAATCTGCCATGTGATCAAAGGGAACTAATCTGCTCTAATCAAAGTGCTGTTCATAACTTGGGGCAGACTTGTTTGTCTTCATGTTCTTCTGAGATACATGCCACAGGAAAGCCAACTGCTCAGTTTTAAACCGATTCACATTTAGGTTTAAGAAAACAGTGCCAATAGTCCTGCTGCCTACTTAGGGAACACAGATTTACACAACACTACTTCAAATGTGTAGAAGCGACAAAAAGAATAACCTTTAGCTTCGGGAGCTCTGAGCCAAATAAAAAGTATGCAGCACATATATTTAAAAATGGAAACTGAAAACATGGTGGGCCCAAAAAAATAAGGAAGACACACACACACACACAGAGACAGACACAGAGAGAGAGAGACAGACAGAGACAGACAGAGAGAGAGAGAGAGGGGGGGGGGGAAGATTATTCCAAACAGAGATCATACACTTGAGTATTGGCAAATGAATGAAGCCTGGGTGTACTAAAGAGGCAAAGGAATCTTCCAGGCTCAGAGTATCAAGCAGAATGTGTGGAAGAAAAGCAATAAACACCAAACCCATGTGTTACCGAGAAAAGATAAAGTCACCTTTTAGAGACAAAGAGCTCTGTAGGGTATGGTGGTAAATGTTTGTAATCCTGGCCACCTTTAGGCTGGGACATGAAGATCATAAGTGTAGGATACTCTGTGCAACCTACTATGAACATCCCTAAAAAATGGTCAATGGGACTGGAGAGATGGCTCAGTGGTTAGAACCTGCTGCAGAAGGAGCCCTGGATTCTGTCCCTAACACTATAAATAAATACATAGCTCTTATTAATGTCTGTTTTTTCAATGATTGGGATATAATCCAATTGCAACCTGCCTCAACTTTTAAAGTGGCAACTTTATAAAAAGTAATACTTTCCTTAATATTCTATTAAAAATTTTTTAACATGGAAATGGCGAGAAGAAATTCTGCCCTTGGGTCTTAGGTAATCTTAGCATCATTTAAGATGATCCAGGATGGCGCTTCTGAAGTCTTTAAGGGGAAACTACACACTTTAATACAAATGTTACTCACTATGACCTGGGGTTTACTTTGATTATAAAACACACAACAGCCACTACTGGAAGGCAGCGCTCATTCAAGGACAACGGTGGTTCTATTTCAGCTACTAGGTTTTTGTTTTTAATGTTGGATTCTCCATAGGGAAAGAAGAGCAGCAATGGCATAGCCAACAGAATCAGCCGTCATTCCGGGATCCCACACACCAGCCTGATGTTGTTATTCAATAGACAAGTATTTACTGGGCCCAGCACGGTGATAGGCTCCTGTGCCCCCCCAAACGCATTTAAGGCCTTTTGCTAAGGCAGGGCATGTGACTGTGACAGCACCTAGCAACTCTCAGCCCAGGGCCCGTGACAAAACAGATCAGCTTTCAAATATCAAGAGCAAGAGTGTGTTTCTCCTCATGGGCTTGTGTCAGGCAAGTGTGCACACTGTGCAGACCACATGACAGTTTGTATCTGCTCACATGCAGAATCCTGTCTGCCTCGGGTCAGTGGTTGCTCTGGGTCTCCACATTCTTATAACTATGTAGCAATTTTCTTCTTGGAAAAATCATTCTGACCAGAAGTCTTTGTCTTTTCCTATTACTGTTGCCTTTAACTGGTACCAACTATAAACCGAGAGTGGGTGACTGTGAAGGGACCCTAACACGAGGAATCGCGATTTAACATCTGCTGTATTTCGCTGTCAGAGAATCAGGGACTCAGCACTGACTCTCAATTCTTTCTCAAGTGACCTTGAATAAAGGCACGCTGCAGCAACAAACTGGAGCAATTATAACCTGCCAGTTCGAAATGACTCTGGTAGTGCCACTGCTTGCTCTGACCTGCCACGCTGAGTTATTGAGTTAGTTGCTCCTCAAATGCCAGGACAAGTTTAAATGGGAGTAATATTTTACAGCGACTCAGGCAGGGAAGGAAGAAAAGAGGGGCAGGAAAAAGGCGACAATTGTCCAGGGTTCACTCAGCAGACAGTGGGAAAGACATCAGCCCTCAGCTTTCACCCTTGTTGGCAATCGAGGAAAGGGTACTGGGGCCGAACTGGTTTCCTTTCCTTCTCAGTCAATAGTCTCTTCTCCCCAAACCAAGTGCTGGGATAACGTGTTTTAGTAAGAAGAGTTAGGCACATTTCTAAAGTCCTCTATGCACCTCTGACGCGCTATGCTGGCAAGTCCTTAACCTGAGGAAATGAATGCACAGGAGTTCTTGATCATGGACCTCCAATGTAGGGAAGTAACAAAACCTGTGGGTGAAGCAACAAATCGCAATACAAGAAAAACTAAGTGTCAATTATGCGATACCAGTTGTTTTCATGCAGGGGCGGGATATCTTTGAACACAATCTCACCTAATTAAAACAAGATAAATTCAGATGGCGTACTACTGTCCTGCACTGTCCTCATGGGATAGAACATATCTATCTTGTCAAAGGTAAGCAAAGGCAAGGAGAGGAAGAAAAACGGGAACCTTTTTACAAAAGCAGCGCTACTATACATACATATACGCGAGTGTATATATACACACACACATATATATACATGTATTACATATACATGTATATGTAACATATATACTCGTGTGCATGTATACTATATACACTTGTGTATATGTAAATATACATGTGTAAGCATACACATGCATACACGCTAAAATACACGTGTCATGTATGTATATTCTATCCAAAGTAGAGCTTATTGTTTTTTTCTTTTGTTTTGTTTTAATCCATTCACTGCCCCCTGTACCCAGCAGCTCCTGAAGGACGTATCCAGACAGAGCCACTATACAGCACTACTCACAGATGACCTGAGACAAACGTGCACGCGGGTTGCAGCCTCTCTTGCTTAGTCCCGCACTGAATATCAGTGCTAGAAACTCAAGAATAAGGCGAGGCAGAGTACTAAGTAGTGCTTTTCCAAGCGAGCAGAAGACAGATCAGCTTATCTGCGTGGCGTTCACCGGGGCTCCGCGCAGGCCTTCCGCAAACACGCTTCCCGCCTGGCCTCCCGCCCTCCCGCCCTCCCGTCAGCTGCGCCGCGCCTACCTCTCTCTGAGTCAGGTTCTTGTCCGGCCCCAGCAGGTAGGGCGTGAGGAAGGGCTCGGATGGTCGAAGGTTTGCAAAGAAGCCGTAGGCGCAGAGAAGCGCGGTCGGCAGGAACCAGCACTCGCGAGGGACACGGGCAGTCCGCAGAAGCATGGTAGCCGCCGCCGCCGCCGCTCGTCGGGACACCCGGGCCGGCACATCCATCCTGGGTTCTAGGAGCTGGACGCCGAGCCGGCCCCCTCCTCCTCCCTCTCGGCCAACAGGAGCTCGCTCCGGCCGCGGCCCCGCGCGGGGACCTGTCACGGCGCGCGACACCGCCCCGCCGCGCCAGGGTCAGGCTGCTGCGAGCGAGCTCCAGCCGCCTCCGGCTGGACGCCTTCCCTTCTCTGGGTCTGCCGAGCGCGGGGCCCCGTCGGCCGCCCAGTCCGCCGCAGGGCGCACGCGAGCCACGCCCCCTGGAACCGCACCCCTTCTCACAGCCAATCAGAGCCCACGTCCCTGCTTCCCAGTGGTCAGCGGCTGCCGGGGCTGTACGCCAGCCCACTGACGTGAGGGTCTCTCGGACGCCCTACCGGCGGGGATTGTGTCTGGACACTGTGGCGGGGATCCCACGTGCCTGCCCTCTACCCCCCCAAGTCGGCTCGGTCACCTGGCGTTTTCCGATCACGCGTCCGGAACGCTCCCTGGAGCGGGTTCCCCGGATGTGCGCTTCCGCACCGTGAGCCTTCCTAGTTTTACCCGCCTGCCCTCTGATGTCTAGTCGGTCCTCCTCCTGGGAGACGTAGTGACTCAGGCCTGCACACCTTTAACCTTGAGGCGGGAAAACGCCTCATTTGCCCCCAGCAGTCTCCTTCCTTCCTTCCTTCCTTCCTTCCTTCCTTCCTTCCTTCCTTCCTTTCTTTCTTTCTTTCTTTCTTTCTTTCTTTCTTTCTTTCTTTCTTTCTTTCTTTCTTTCTTTCTTTCTTTCTTTCTTTCTTTCTTTCTTTCTTACCATTGTATTCATCTGCCGAGAGCTGAACTTTTTTTTTTACATATCGAAAGAAAACAAGAATGAGCAAGCTAGCCAACAAGAGGTTTTTGCTGTATTTCGTTACTATTTTTGTTCGCAGGATACAAAGAACAATTAACAGTATATCTTATGTAAAGGAAATCTCCCTAAAAGTCAAGGCCCTAAAATACGCTCCATGTTCCAAAAAGTGTGCAGCTCACGAAATTCCCCGAGGTTGCAAAAGTAAAAACAGCTCGTCCCCACTCCCCCACCGGGAGGTTTCTTAACCAATCTCCCACCTCACCATTTCAAGAAAAATATTTTACCAAGACAGGCTACTCACTTCCCCTGAATTCCCCCTCTTCCTCACTCTTGACTACAAAGCCTGACCCAGGCTCTCCTGCACCCCAGGTTACAGTCACCTCCAGTCTTGAGATTCCCCTCTCAACTGGTAAAGTCTGCTGCTGTTGGTGAGGGCGATCTCAATCTGAGTTTTCATCCTTTAATTCCTCTTACAGATTCTTACACTAGTTAAAAGGAAAATGGAAATTCAGAATCATAAAAGCAATCACGAACATTTTTTTTTTTACCAAAACCGAAAGTAAGGAGGCAATAAAAGCGGTCTGTTTTCAAGGGCGAAACAGGATGGGACTCCCCAGTGCTTTCTTCCATCCCCTCTGTATGATTCTTTGCTCGATTCACAGGTTGACTCTCTTCTAATCTCACAGCAGATCAAGCTGCATTAGTAAACATACCAAAATATGTGAGTGGGTCAGTTTGCAGAAATGCAAGGTGTCGACATCTTTCACGGGGTCTTTTCAAGGGGTGGTCTGTAGACTTCATTTATATACACTCCAGAGGCTGTATAGTGTGTGATGATGTCATCATCAGTTTGTAGGCCAAAAGAATGCATGCTTGTGTGTTATGTTTAAAATTTCCACTGTTGGATAATATCAAGTAGTTCTTAACCACCAAAATCAAAAGCTCTCAATATCAAGGGCTGAGACCAAAAAGTATGAGATTTTCTGGTCTGTTAAATATATAGTCACCTAAATTCCCACCATATTTGTTAGTGTCCAGGCACACCTTGGCCCTGTCCCTTGACTGTATACAGGTGCAAAGGCCCCTTTAAGGGAAGCTCCTCTCTCTCTCTCTCTCTCTCTCTCTCTCTCTCTCTCTCTCTCTCTCTCTCTCTCTCTCTCTCTCTCTCTCTTTCTCACTCTCTTCCCTCCAAGGCTTCTACTTCCCTCTCCTCTTCTCTTCTCCTCTCCTCTCCTCCCCTCCCCATCTCTCTCCCCTCTTCCCCCATCCTCCCAATACCCTCTTCCTAAATAAAACTCCACACTCAAACTCTCTCTGCATGGCCTATTTGTCTCCTGCCTGCTCATCACCCGCCATGGGCCCACCAAGGTCTTTCTTTTATTGTAATAATTGTAACAATACCAGTTTCTCATCACAGCTATAGTTTGTCCCAAATAGTGGCACAAAGACTTTTTAATAATTTTGAAAGCATGGCCTTAGCTTAGGGTTGTTCTCAACTAGCTCTTGTAACTTAAATTAACCTGTTTATATTTATTTTTTGCCACGTGGCTCATTACGTCTCCTCCATACTCTATGTCCGACTCCTCATCTCCCTGGTTTAATCCCACAGCCTTCTTCCCTAGTTCCCCTCTCTCTCCAGAAGCCCTGCCTATTCTCTCCTGTCTAGCTGTTGACCATTCAACTCTGTATTAAACCAATCAGAATGTGCCTTAGGCAGAGACACATCTCCACAGTGTACAGAATTTTATTCCAGAACACACAGGTGCCTTTTGTAAGCAGACAATTGTCTTTCCATGGTAGCAGAAAAGGAAGTCAGATTTATTGAAGGGTGAGAAGGGTTTGACTTTCTGCTGCCTATGAACCAAGGCATGTGTGTAGCCTGGGACAAGGGAGTCTGGCTGTTGGCTGACAGCAAGGAAGCAGGAACCTCAGCACTATACTCACACAGCACTGAATCCTTCTAAAACTCTCAAAGGGTCAAGAATAGTAGCACACACTGGAATCCCAGCACTTGGTAAAGTGAAGTGGGAGGACTTTAAGGTTAACATGAGCAATAAGGGAGTTCCAGGACTGCCAGCATACATAGTGAGACCCTGTCTCAAAAGACTGCCACCACCACCATGCAGCACCTCAAAGAACTTGGAGTGGAGTCTTCCTCAGAGCCTCCAGAGAAGAGTCTGGTCGACATCTGAGATTTGATCTGTGAAACCCCAAACAGAGATCCTGCCTAAGTTATACATAACTCCTGTGAGCTTAGCTGCTCTCTCTCTCTCTCTCTCTCTCTCTCTCTCTCTCTCTCTCTCTCTCTCTCTCTCTCTCTCTCTTTCAAATATTAACTACTTCCAACCCCATTTAGCTTTTCAGATGGCATGAAAATGGACATGCTAAGGACAGTATGGTCATAGATTATATATTTTTAAGTTAAGATAATAGTCACATAATGTAAAATAAACAATATGAAAACAGACAGCTCAATAGTCTTAATACTGTGGATCCCTCACACCTCTGTAGGAATAAGATATGTTCTCAACTCCAGAAAGCAAACCCACACGTAAGAAGCTATGAACCCCCACTCATTCCCTTACCCACACTGTGTGAAAATACTAATGTGCCTTTGCTTGTAAGAATGTATCTATTCTGAAAGTTTCCTATGTGTGAGCTTTCACTTCTGGCTTCCTTCACTTAGCAGAAGGACTTTACCTTTCATTTACACTGTAACGTGAGTTGGGACTTCTTTCTGTTTTACAGTTGAGCGGGGAACCACATTTGGCTTAGATAGTCATCAGTTGGTGGGCATTTGGTTTGTTTTCACATTCTTGGCTGTTGTGAGTTATAAACATTTGTGTGTAAGTGTTTGGATGTGTGTTTCCAAGGAGATGGATTGCTGCATAACTTGGGAATTCTGTTTTGACTGAGGAAGTACCAAACTGTTTTCCATAGAAACTGTATCATTTTACTTTATACAAGCAGCACACAAAGCATCTGATTTGTCTATACCTTTTCAATGTGTGTTTTCCTCTCTAAGGGGTAGTCTACCTATTTATGTGTGATGTGGTATCTCATGGTTTTGATTTTTAACCTCCCTAGAGACTGATAATGTTGAGTGTATTTTCATGCATTTATTGGCTATCTGTATATCTTCACTGAAGAAATGTCCATTCAAGGTCTTTGCTCCTAAATTGTTTTCTTTGATAGTGAATCATAAGAGTTCTTTATATATTCTGTATACTATGTTCTCCCCAAAATGTACATGTAAACAGGATCGACATGTCTTTCTCACTCATATGTAGAGGTACACATTTTGAAAGAAGTAGGATTATGTTATGCACTTTCCTGGTTCTTGTTTATCTTGCTGGGGAGTACTAGGTAGAGTACATGCCATGCAATAACTTCTAGTTCCTTCTACACGGAAATCTGGTGTGTGGGTGTATTATAAGTTATTTAACCATTTCCTATTTGTGGTCATTTATTCTGCTTCTAGGTTTTGGTCATTGTTAACAGTGCTGTAATTAAATCACGGCACAATAAATGTTTATACATACTTAATTTCTTTTGTTCCCTCAATGGAATTGCCTGGTTGAAGAATAGATACTTTAAATTTTTAAAAAGATTTTTCTCAGTTGTTCTCCAGTAAAGCTAAAGCTGTGTTAGCTTCCATTTTCACTAGCAAATATAAGAGTATTTCTTTTTACGACATCTCTGATTGCAAGGGTGGTCATGAGAGCTGGTGAAAAGCAGTCTTGTGTTTTTCTGCAATAGTTTTATAACTTCTTTGAGAATTTCATACAACGTATTTGAATATTTTTCAACACTGTGTCCTTCAGATCCCCCCATTACTGCCCTCTGCACCCTCCCATCCCTTCCTACCCAACACTGAGATTACTTCTAAAGGCAGATTTTTTTTTTTCAGTCAGAAATAGTTGACCGGACAAGAGGATTTGGTTTGTTGCTTTTACCTTTTTAGTTTCTTTAATAGGTAGATAACAATAGTCCACAAGGTGTCAAGACTTTGCCCACAGGAGATGCTTGTCATTGTCTGGAGATACTTTTTGTTGTTAGAAGTAAAGGATGGGTGCTGCTAATTCCTACTGAGCAAGACCAGGGAGTCTGCTAAATATTGGGCGATCCTCTTGCAACAGTTGCCTAGCACAGGTTACCAACTGAAGATTAGACAGCCCATAGCAAGTTGAGACTATTGGCATGAAGATTTGAAAATCAGGCTAGTAGAGTGCTTGCTTAGCATGTGAGAGACCCTGCATTCGATCTCCAGGATTACAAAATGAGGACAATAAATTTGAAAACATTTATAGCTGTGTTTAGCATATTCTTGTGTGTTTGAAATTGAATTTACCCTTCTATAAATATACTGCTCATGACTTTTGCCCATTTTTCTTGATTTTTTCTATCCTTATTATTTTTAAGAGTGCTTTATATTATTTATAAGTAATTTTCATATTCATTGAAAACATTTTAAAATATGTTTCATTAATTTTTATAGATTATTTTTGAAAAATAGCATCATTTTGTAGAAAATAAAAAAAAAGATCAACAAATTGTCAAACCCACCATGTCATTAGGTGACACATAGTCTAATGAACTGTTCTTTTCCCCAAAGTCAGGCTATAGCTTTAATAAAATTAAAACAGGGATCCAAGAAATATTCAATTAAGAATTCAAAAGTATCCCAAAGTTTATAAATCACAATTAAAATGTTCAAGAATAGTCAATAAAATCATACAATGGAAGATTACTAAGGGTTCTGCCTTATCAGATATCAAAACAAAATGTAAAAGTTTTATAATCAAATCAGTTTGACAATATTCACAGAGTACACAGATAAAAAGATGAAACAGACAGGGAACTCAAAAATTAGTCTTTCTGTCTGTGAGAATTTATTTATTTTGTTCAATTAAATAAAAATAATGGTAATTTAATAAATAACAGAGAAAAACTATCTACTCATGTTTGAAGCACTCTTTTTTTTGGTTATACTCTTGGAACTTGAATCCAGAGTCTTGTGTATGGTAGGCAAGCACCCTGCCATTGAGATGCATCCTCAGCAAATTTGAAACAATATTATAAGACATATAAAAATAAATGATAGGTGGGGCAGTGGTGGCGCACACCTTTAATCCCAGCACTTGGCAGTGGGGAGGGGCAGAGGCAGGCAGATCTCTGTGTGTTTGAGGTCAGCCTGGCCTCCAAGAGCTAGTTCCTGGACAGCCAGGGCTGTTACACAGAGAAACCCTGTGTCAAAAACCAAACCAAACCAAACCAAACCAACCAACCAAACAAACAAAAAAACAAGTGACAGAGATATAAATGACTTAAAAGTACATAATATACAAAATCTGGAAGATTACATGAGTACTTGAGGTGACAAGGAGATATGGCAAAGGAGAATGAAAAGATGAACACATTTACTAACTTGGTTTTCTGAATAACTGACTGAACTGACACTGGAACCTTGTTTATCTAGCTCAAGAACTAGCAAGTTGAAGCCGAAGTGAACTCGAGGAGGAACGGTGCCTGCTGACCTGGATTCTCATGCTTTGCTTTGTACATGACTCACTGCAAGCCTTAAGGGCAGCGTAATGAGCAAGCACCGACATAAAAAGTGTGAACAAGTCAAACTTTTTTGTTTTGTTTTGTTTTTTGAGACAGGGTTTCTCTTTGTAACAGTTCTGGCTCTGTACACCAGGCTGACTTTGAACTCACAGAGATCCACCTGTTCTTCCTCCCAAGTGCTAGAATCAAAGGTGTGCATCACCATTGCCCAGTTTAAGTAAAAGATTTTTAATACTTAGTCTATTGCAGCCTACAAAGGCATATTTTGTGTAACACAGAATTTTACATTTTGTATTTATTGAATGATTGAACACAGGACAGGGGAATAAGGCCACGGCCTTATACATACTAGACATGTGTTTTACCACTAAGTTGCATCCCTAGGCCATGATACTTTAGAACAAAATGAAGAATTAAAATCAGCTTGCTCATTGTATTGCTTCCAGAAGAAGATAGAAGAAACAGAAAAGGGAATTAGGTATGATAAAACTTGAAAATATTTTGGGACCAGTTTAAAATGTGTTTTACAGTATAAAAGAATTAGGTCAAACAGTATAACCATAGGCTGGCCATTTTGAAAAGCTTATTTAACTTGAAGTTAAAAAATGTAAATCATCTTACTAGGCTCACCAAGAGAGTCAGAAACAAACACAAAGAAGTGTATGGTTGTACACACGTGTACTTCTAATGTTATTCCATATCATACAATCCCTTGTGTTCTCTCTCCTATTTTATATCTCTCCACTTTCAATATGTAGTCTGTTTTCCCTCTGCATGGTTCTACACCCATGGTTTCATCTAGCCATGGATTTGAAATAGTCACAAAATTGCATCTGTATTCATCAGTATGGCTATAGGAAAGGGCCATTTCAGGCTCCCTCTCCTCAGCTGCCCAAGGAACTAGCTGGGGACATCTCCATGGATACCTGGAAACCCCTCTAGAGTCAAGTCTCTTGCCAACCCTAAAATGGCTCCCTTCATTAAGATATTTTCTTCCCTACTCCCCTATCCACCCTTCCTCCATCCCAACCGTCCCATTCCCCCAGGGTCACCCCATCCTCCCCTCCTCGTTCATAGAAGCTTCATCTGGCAATGGATGGAGATAGAGACAGAGACCCACATTGGAGCCCTGGACTGAGCTCCCAAGGCCCAAATAAGGAGCTGAAGGAGGGAGAACATGAGCAAAGAAGTCAGGACTGTGAGGGGTGTGCCCACCTACTGAGAGGGTGGGGCTGATCTAATCGGAGCTCACCAAGGCCAGCTCGACTGGGACTAAAAAAGCGTGGGATCAAACCCGACTCTCTGAACGTGGCGGACAATGAGGGCTGACTGAGAAGCCAAGGACAATGGCACTGGGTTTTGATCCTACTGCATGTACTGGCTTTGAGGGAGCCTAGTCTGTTTAGATGCACACCTTCCTGGACCTGGATGGAGGTGGGAGGACCTTGGACTTCCCACAGGGCAGGGAACCCTGACTTCTCTTTGGACTGGAGAGTGAGGGGGAGAGGAGTGGGGGGAGGGGGAGGGAAATGAGAGGTGGGGAGGAGGCAGAAATTTTTTAATAATAATAATAATAATAATAATAATAATAATAATAATAATAATAATAATAATAAATAAAAAAGTCCAAATAGGAATGTAAGCCCCAATCCTTAATAGGGATTTCACAGACATGTTTTTAATGAATGGTGTGTATGTAATGGAAAATATATGCAAATAAATATTTGTTATCAAGTATTGTCTTAGGATATTCTCATTTTGATATAAAACAGCCTGTATTATAAAAATGTCATTGTATAGGCCAAAAATACAACTGTAAGAAATTCTATAACTATAAAAAAATTGCATCTGTATTGAATACACACAAACTCTCTTTCTTTTCTCTATATGACGTAGGGTAACAACTATCTACATAGTATTACCTTGTACTGAATATTATAAATATTCCAGAGGTGATTTTAAGCATATATGAGGATGTGTGTAGGCGATCTATGGGCATCACAGTGTTCCACATGAGGGTTTAGCATCTGTGAATCTTGGGGCTGATTCCTCATGCGTGCAGAGAGAAAATGGTTCCATATGTAAATGCATTTCTGGAAAACAACACATTGAAATGCCTTCAAATTCATTCACTGGATGTTAGATACTTACTACAGTTCTGTGAGTATGATAGCTAAAAACACATATTCCCCGCCCCTCCCCAATTTGCAGCTGGGAACACAAAGAATATCAGTCTTGCATACCCATCTATTCCTTCAATGTATTTTTTTTGAGAACCCGTTGTTTAAGGCATTGTGCTTTGTTTCATAAGACAGCCCACAGCCAGATGACTCGAGAAATCAGTCATGAATCAGCCACCCAAGTCCCACTGTAGGCTGTGCCCCCAAAATGTCCCTAAATTTGGGATGGCTTTCACAAACAGAATCAAGTTGTGTCCTGACAATAATTGTTGACTAGATAATGCATTGCAGCAAAATGCATACTCAGCTCCTAAGTGAGTCTCCGCCCCTTGCTGAGTACTTGACCTGGAATTTTGTGCATAGGCAACAAGGCACCATCTTACATGTCGAGCTGTATCGTGTTGCATCCTAACTGAAGGGCTACCTATTAATCTGCTGCTCAGCCTGTGTGGGCTGGGAATGTGTTACCAAGCAGGAGAGGCATTGTCACACCTATAGGGAGGTCTGGAAAGCACTCCGGAGCATGCCCAGTGTATACTTTGTAGTGCCATCCCCCTACTCCACTCCGGCTCTGCCTAACTTCTTCCATCTTTTCATTTCTAAATTAGAATACAACCACCATTTGCCAATCTCAGAAAGTTCCACAGCATCCAGAGGGATCTTCCTAAAGCCTAAATAAGCCATATCATTCTTCTTTTTAGATATCTCCAATGCTGTCCCACAAAATTTAGAATTAAGAGCTTGGTGGTGGTGGCACACGTTTTTACTTTAATCCCAGCACTTGGGAGGCATTCTCTCTCTTTCTCTCTCTCTCTCTCTCTCTCTCTCTCTCTCTCTCTCTCTCTCTCTCTCTCTCTCTCTCTCTCTCTCTCTCTCTGTCTCTCTCCCTGGTGCTGGTGCTGGTGCTGGTGCTGGAGAAGTGTGGCCTGCGATGTTGAAACTTTCTCAAGCAGCAGTGGGCGCCATGTGGTCCGTGCCAGGAGTAAATGAGTAGATGGCCAATGGCAAAGAAACAAAACGGCTCAGCCGCAGTGGGCATTCTAGAACACGTGGACACGAGGCTTTCACTAATCCTGCTTTGGGGAAGCTATGTCCATACTGAATTTTGGCATTTTTCTAGAATAGACCACAGAAAAACCTCTCTCCGTCTCATCCACTAGTCTCCAAATTCCCTTTCCTAAAAACTTCCAGCTTTCCTGGAGCTCCAAAAGCCATGTGGGTACCATCTCACTTGAAGTTTAAAAACAGGCTGACGTGTAGCAATTCCAACCTAAGAGCTTTATCATAAACACTGTTAACCTCTGTGATTCAATAAGAAAATGGAATTTATGTTCTTGGGAACACTTTTTTACAGGCCACCCAAATGGATAGTGTGAGCCATAAAGATTACAAACTAATCTGGGGAAGAGATGTATTTTAGCCGAAGACAACCCGATGAGGAGACACTTAACTGCAAGCTCCTGCCCCAGTAGGTCAAGAAGGCTACAGGCCTTTAGATAGTGGCTGAATCTTACAACCTCAATTCCTCTAACACGAGAGTTGCACTAGATGATTTTCGCACGTCCTCCTAGCTATAAAGTTCTCTGCTATTGACTTAGTTGGGAGACTGTACCCTGGTGAGTCCTGGAAAAGGAATATACCATCTCAACACCAATGGCATGGTATGATGACAGAGACTGACACATTTGTAAGCCTCGGATGCCATTTGTACTCTCATTCCTACCAACACCAATGCCTTGCTCACACATGTATCAAGTCCCTGGGCTCCCTTCACGATGGATGAGAAGAGGGGAGGAATGGGGCACACTGCCAGCCAGATTTGAAAGGTATGAGAAGAGCTTAATCGGGAGAGGGCCAACTTGCCAGCACTTCCTGGCCATCTTAGCCCCGCTGTTGGGTTTTCTCTGAAAATTAGCACTGATGTCACCCAGAATTCAGGGTGTGTTCCCAGGGATGGTACAGTCAGTCACTTGCAAAACGGTGGGCTTGGACACATCAGCTTTGACTCAGCTGAGACAGCCTCTTCAGGACCTCACATTAGAAAGACTTCCATGAAGAACAGGTTTCAGATGGGATCAGAACTGACAGGACTACTAGCCAAGTCAGGTATGGAAGTAATTTATATTCTGATATTCTGTGTATTTTTAAAAGACCAAACCAAACCTTTGTAAGGAACTGTGTTAAGCCCTGTTTTCTGTGACGAGGTAAGCAAGCTCTTTCGATAACCTCTAAACTCAGCATTCATGGTCACAGGAGAATGAGTCACAAGACAGCCAAAACAAGGGCGTGTTGATTTCTCCCATCAGATAGCCAGCATGGCAAACCAACCTACTGAAGGAACAGATTTTCCAAGTGCATTGACATTGCCATCACCACAGAGATGGGCCCTATCTATCAAGATATTTCTTCTGTCTTTCTTCTCTTTCTGTCCTAACAGTATATAGGCACAGTGAACATACACACACACTCTTTAATTTTCTCCTCTCAGTTATAGGTTCATTGTGTGGCTTCTGTGGATAGACTATTTTATATAAAGTCCTCCCAGAGAGAAGAGACTGGCAAGGGCAAACTCTTCCTGAACGGCACTCTGAATACTGATTCCCAGAACTGAAAAGTTCCCATTATGTATTTTCTTGGTCCTGATTCTGAGGATGAGGGTTATTAGCTAGAGTTTCAATAGAGGATTTCTATTAAGAGTGAGGGAGACTTTTAGGTATTGTGGGATGTGATTATTCGGACCACATGTATGTCCTTGCCATATTCTGTCAGGTAAGTAATTTCTAGTCCTTCTTTGTATGAATTCCTATTTCATAAGTTGTGATTATCACGGTTGGTGTTATAGTATTATTAATTATTATTATTAATTTATTAAGAGAAGGTCTTGTTGAGTAGATCAAGCTGGCCTCAAAATTGCTATCCACCTGCCACCACTTCCAGAGTACAGGTGTGTATTACCAAACTCAGCTACCGTGCTTTCTGTGACTAAGAACCAGCGGTGATCTTTAGCTTCCCCTGTGTTTTCTCTGATATTTTGAGCATACGCGTTATCTAATAAGTATGTTGGTAGACAAACTTCTTACTCCTCATCAGTTGGCTTTAATCTTAATACCTTTTGAAAATCATTTGTAGATTTGCAATGCCACACTAATACATAAGTGAAGCACTCCATGCCCATAGTCAGGCTAGTTATTCTGTTATAGTGTAAAAAAATCTTTAAAGGAAGCCATCCATAGAGTCTACTATGTATCCATGGGATGAAAGGAGTATCAGAACACACAGCTCCCTTAACTTCATTCATACACTTTCTGACAACCCACGCCATTCTGTATTTCTAACCATGTCTTCTTTCACTATATTCCAGGATTCTAGAGCAGAAGCTCTTCAAGCTTGGAAACATGAAGAAGGATCTACATGGGGGCTGGAGGGTGGCTAGTGGTAGTCTACTTGACTGGTGTGTGTAGGGTGTTAGTTTCCAGCTCTCTTCTGGGGGGTGGAGGGAAATGATATACAGGCCCAGGATGTGATTGGTGCTTCCCTCGGACCATTGGAACTTCAAATCTTTATCCTGTCAAGAAGTACGTTTCTTTTCATTTCTTTCCCTTTCTCTCTTCTTCTCTCTCCCGCCACTAGCTTTTTTTTTTTCCCCCGCAGTGTTGTGGTTTAAACCCCGAGTCCCTGAGCGTGTTTGGCAAGCACTCTCTCAGCAAGCTATTCCCAGGTCCTGGTAAGGGATGGCTTGATGTGATCAAGTTATGAAGCCAAGAATTTTACACAAGAGGGAGAGAAATACATGGAACCACATATAGCTGGTTATTCTGTCTCCTACCATCCCATTCTGAGACATTGTCATGTGGCTTAGGATGAAGAACTTGGTGGCAAGCAACCACCAGAAAAACTGGGTTCAGAACCTAGCCATCACTGTAGCGTTTGGCAGCCCCAGGTTAAGGTCCACTAATCCTCCCTCCTAAAGGTTCAGTTTTCTCTGGTGCAAAATATTTACTTCTCAAGGCAGCACAAGGCACAAAATAGGACCATCCATCTTAAAATCTCTGCACACACACACACACACACATACACACACACACAAAATTAACCTTAAATACATGATCTGCTATTATCTAATTACAATAATGGGCCAACCTAAAAGAACTTAGGATAAACCTGAGAATCAAGTAGTAGCTTTTTAGACGTTAGTACAGACAACATGTATGGAGTGAATTGTCATCTACTTGTTGTTCTGTTTATTCTTGCAGAGGCTGATGTGTGTTCATAAGCAGAGGAAAAGGGAGCAGAAGAAATTCAGATTTTTTTCTCTTTCTGAGAAGAAAATTTAACAACTTTATTAAAGTATACTTTTATTTATGTTTTTTCAAAAAGAAAACAATCTTTTTTTCCATTATACATACCCAATCCAAGTTCCCACTCCTTTCCCTCCTCCTATTTCCTCCACTTACCCCCTCCCCCACCCCCATCCACTCCTCGGAGAGGGTAAGGCACATTGTTTTGGGGAAGGTCCAAGGTCCTCCCTAATATATCTAGGCTGAGCAAGGTATCCATTCAAAGAGAATAGGTTCCTAAAAAGCCAGTACAAGCAGTAGGGATAAATCCTGGCACCAATTCCAGTGGCCCCTCAGTCTGTCTCAGCCATGCACTGTCAATCACGTTCAGAGGGACTAGTTCATCTTATGCTTGTTTCTTCCCAGTCAGGCTAGAATTGGTGAGCTCCCATTAGCTCAAGTAGATTGTTTCAGTGAATGTCCCCATCATGGTCTTGATCACTTGGTTCATATTCTTGTTGGGAGCAGGGAGACCCCAGATCCTGAATTTCTTGTAATCCCCTGATCTGAGTGCCTACAGCTGCTCTGAGCACAAGACCTTCAGGAGTTCCTGATGGCAGGAGAGTGGTTTCTGGTGGGTTTGGCTGGGGCGTGGCTATCTCTATGTAATCTGCCCCTGAACACAATAAAGGGGGCATTCTTGGGGAATTCAAGGATGACCCGTGTCATTGTCTCTCTGTCTGTATGTGTGTATTTTAACCTCCTGCCCCTTGCCTGAATCTCGTGAACTGCGTTCAAGCGCACCGAACGCAGACACGGGGGCGCAGTGCGCGGCATATTCTCACTTCTCCCACTCTTAAACTGGACTTTGGGAGCTCAGTTCAGTGCTCCAATGTGGGTCTCTGCCTCTGTTTTCATTAGTTGCTAGATGAAGGTTCTATGGTGATATTTAAGATATTCATCATTCTGACTACAGGGCAAGGTCAATTCAGGCACCCTCTCCTCTGTTGCTTAGGGTCTTAGCTGGGATCATCCTTGTGGATTCCTGGGAATTCCTCTAGAGCTAGGTTTGTTGCTAACCTAATAATGGCTCACTCAATCAAGATATCTCTTTCCTTGCTCTCATCTTTGTCCTTCCTCCATCTCAACCATCCCATTCCCTCAAGTTCTCCTCGCCCCTCCCCTTCTCCCCTCCTCTTCCCCTTCTACCCTCTCTTCTCCCCCCACCCTTATGTTTCCAATTTTGTCAGGTGACCTTGTCTATTTCAACTTTTCAGGTGGATCTATATATATATATATATATATATATATATATATATGTTTTTATTAAGATTCACCTTGTTACTTAGTTTCTCTATCATAAACTATAGGCTTAATATCCTTTATTTATTTAGATCTAGTATTCATGTCTAAGTGAGTACATACCATATTCAACTTTTTGGGTCTGGATTACCTCACTCAGGATAGTGTTTTCTAGTTCCATCTATTTACATGCAAAATTCAAGATGTCGTTTTTTAACTCTGAGTAGTACTCTAATGTGTAAATGTGCCACATTTTCTTTATCCCTTCTTTTGTTGAGGGGCATCTAGGTTGTTTCCAGTTTCTGTCTATTACAAATAATGCTGCTATGAACATAGTTGAACATATATCTTTGTAGTATTATTGAGCATATTTTGGATATATACCCAAGAGTGATACTGCTGGATCCTGAGATAGGCTGATTCCCACTTTTCTGAGAAACTGCCATATTGATTTCCAAAGTGGTTGTACAAGTTTGTATTCCCACCAGCAATGGATGAGTGTTCCCCTTACTCAACATCCTCTCCAGCATAAGTCATTGGTGTTTTTTTGATCTCAGCCAATATGACAAGTGTAAGATGGTATCTCAGAGCTGTTTTGATTTGCATTTCCCTGATGGCTAAGGATGTTGAACATTTCCTTAAGTGCCTTTTGGCCATTTTAGATTCTTCTGTTGAGAATTTTCTATTTAGTTATGTACCCCACTTTTTAATTGGGTTATTTGGAATTTTGATGTCTAATTTCTTGAGTTCTTTATATATTTTGGATATTAGTCCTCTGTCTTATGTAGGGTTGGTAAAGATCTTTTCCCATTCAGTAGGCTGCCTTTTTGTCTTATTGATTGTGTGTCTTACTGACTGTCCTTTGCTTTACAGAAGCTTCTCAGTTTCAGGAGGTCCCATTTATTTATTGTTACTCTCAGTGTCTGTGCTACTGGGAGTGGTCTCCTGTGCCCATGCATCGAAGGATACTTCCCACTTTCTCTTCTATCAGGTTCAGTGTGGTCAGATTTATATTGAGGTCTTCATTCCATTTGGACTTGAGTTTTGTGCATGAGGATATGTATGGATCTATGTGCATTCTTCTACATGTTGACATCCAGTTATGCCAGCACCGTTTGCTTTCTTTTTTTCCATTGTATAAGTTTAGCTTCTTTGTCAAAAATCAAGTGTTCATAGGTGTGTGGATTAACATCTGGGCCTTCAATTTGATTCTACTGGTCCTCCTGTCTGTTTTTATGCCAATACCAAGCTGTTTTCATTTCTGTAGCTCTGTAATAGAGTTTGATGTCGGGAATCATGATGCCTCCAGAAGTTCCTTTATTGTACAGGATTTTTTTTCATATGAAGCTGATTATTATTCTTTCAAAGTCTGTGAAGAATTGTGCTAGAATTTTGATGGAGATTGCATTGAATCTATAGATTTCTTTTGGTAGGATTGCCATTTTTATTTTGTTGATCTCCCTATTCAAGAACATGGGAGATCTTTCCATTTTCTGGTATCTGCTTCAATTTCTTTCTTCAGAGACTTAAAGTTCTAGTCAAATAGGTCTTTTGCTTCTTTGGTTAGTGTTACCCCAAGATATTTTATGTTATTTGTGTCTATTTTGAAAGGTGATGTTTCTCTGAATGCTTTCTCAGCCCCTTTATTATTTGTATATAGCAGGGCTACCAATCTTTTTTGAGTTAATCTTGTACCCTGTCACATTACTGAAGGTATTTATCAGCTATAGGAGTTCCCTGGTAGAGTTTTGGGGGTCACTTATACATACTATCATATCATCTGCAAATAATGATAGTTTGACTTCTTCCTTTCCAATTTGAAATCCCTCGATCTCCTTTTGTTGTCTTATTGCTATAGCCAGAACTTCAAGAACTATGTTGAAGAGATATGGAGAGAGTGGGCAGCCTTGTCTTGTTCCTGATTTTAGTAAAATCGCTTTGAGCTTCTCTCAATTTAATTTGATGTTGGTGGTCAGCTTGCTGTATATTGCTTTTATTATGTTTGGATATGCTCCTTGTATTCCTGATCTCTCCAAGACCTTTATCATGAAGGGGTATTGGACTTTGTCAAATGCTTTTTCAGCATCTAATGAGATGATCATATGGTTTTTTTCCTTTCAGTTTATTTATATGATGGATTACATTGATTTTTGCATGTTGAACCATCCCTGCATTTCTGGGATGAAGTGGACTTGATCATGGTGGATGATTTTTTTCATGTGCTCTTGGATTCAGTTTGCAGTATTTTATTGAGTATTTTTGCATCTATATTCATGAATATATATGAATATTGGTCTGTAATTCTCTTTCTTGCTTGAGTCTGTGTGTGGTTTCAGAATCAGGGTAAATGTAACCTCACAAAAAGAGTTTGGCAATGTTCCTTCTGTTTCTATTATGTGGAACACTTTGAGGAGTATAGGTATTAGCTCTTCTTGGAAGCTCTTAGAATTCTGCACTAAATCCATCTTGCCCTGGGCTTTTTTGGGTTGGGAGGCTTTTGATGACAGCTTCTATTTCCTTACAGTTTATAGATCTATTTAAATTGTTCACCTGGTCTTGATTTAATTTTGGTATATGGTATCTATCCAGAAAATTGTCCATATCTTTTATGTTTTCCAATTTTGTGGAGTATAGGTTTTTGTAGTATGACCTAATGGTTCTCTGGATTTCCTCAGTGTCTGTTATTACGTCCCCATTTTCATTTCTGATTTTGTTAATTTGGATGTTCTTTCTCTGCCTTTTGATTAGTTTGGATAAAGGTTTGTCTATCTTGTTGATTTTCTCAAAGAACCAGTGCTGTGGGACAATGGTCTGTACCCTGCCACTTGTATTTAAATAAATGCTGATTGGCCAGTAGCTAGGCAGGAAGTATAGGTGGGGTGACCAGGCAGGAAGTAGAGGTGGGGCAATGAGAATTCTGGGAAGAGGGACGTTTCAGTCTGCTGTTGTCACCCAGATGCATAGAATGCAAGATGTGACTGCCTCCCTGAAAAAGGTACCAAGCCACGTAGTTAAAACAGACAAGAATAGTGGGCTAATATAAAATGTAAGAAAGAGTTAATAAGAAACCTGAGCTACTAGGCCAACCAGTTTATTATCAATGTAGTCCTCTGTATGTTTCTTTGGGGCTGAAAGGCTGTAGGATTGGGCAGGGCAGAAACCTCTGTCAACAAATGGCATCCAATGTGGGGCAACTGCATCCACATAAAGCCTGAAAGAACTTGGGAAGTAATTCTAGACACAAAAGATCAAAGTTACACTTGGCTTCTTGATATCATTTTCTCAGGTGTACTCTGTTTGTTAGAGGTCTGCTGTCGTCACCCAGGTGCAAAGGCCTTACTGAAAAAGGTACCAAGACATGTGGCTAACACAGACAAGAATAGTGGGCTAATATAAGATGTTAGAAAGAGTTAATAAGCCTGAGCTAGTAGGCCAACTAGTTTATAATTAATGTAGACCTCTGTGTGGTGTTTCTTTGGGGCTGAATGGCTGCAGGATTGGGCAGGACAGAAACCTCTGTCAAACCAGATTTTTGTCTCATTGATTCTTTGTGTTGTTTTCTTTGTTTCTATTTTGTTGATTTCAGACCTCAATTTGATTATTTCCTGTCTTCTACTCCTCCTGGGTACCTCTGCTTCTTTTTGTTCTAGAGCTTTCAGGTGTGTTGTTAAGTCATTAGTGTGAAACTTCTCTACTTTCTTTATGTGGGCAAATAGTGCTATGAACTTTCCTCTTAGCACTGCTTTTATGATGTCCCATAGGTTTAGGTATGTTGTGCCTTCATTTTCATTGAATTATAGGGAGTCTTTAATTTCTTTCTTTATTTCTTCCTTGACCTAGGGGTAGTTCAATAGTTCACTGTTCAGTTTTCATGAGTTGGTAGACCCTAATATTTTGGAAATAGTTTGCTGAGTTGTGAGCAGCGATGGGAACTAGAACTGAAATGCCAAGTTCGGTATTGACGATAAAAAATGGAGCTTTCCTCTTCTTGTTGAAAGGAAGATAGATGAAAGTAGCTCTAACAAACTGGAGTTGTCTGAAGGATCGCAAGCAGTGCTAATGATTCATGGGTGCACACTGGCTGTAGAGGAGGTGAAACCGCAAAGCTGGAGTTGTGCAGAAGTGTTAGATACTGGCAGTAAGAGGTGAGCGTATTTGAGAACTGAGCTGCTCCAGGAGTTTCTAGCCTGTTGGATATAGCATTCCATGGGCCTGTGCTGAGGACACAAGGGTCAGGCTTGCTCATGGGAAGCGGCCACTGATGTAAAAAGGAAGGGTAAAGTGCTGTCTGCTAATAACCAGCAGACCCCCCCGCCCAAAGCCACTGGGATCATTGAACAGCTTAGCGCATTCAAAGGAATGTAGATGGCAAGTCCTGCAGATTCTCACTGAGAAAGGTGTTTTGAAAGGTTTAAGTAGGCATTTGGGGGGCTAAACACAAGTGATATAAATTGTGTTTTGATAAATGCGTCACAAAAATAACTTTTTCTTTAAAAATGACTGACATTAATTGAATCTGCTGGATTACATTAATCTGTTGAAGCCAAATAGTTGAGTTTAGTAGTAGCATGTTGTTATCTTAGCCACAGTTCTATATTTAATCTGTTTCTCTGTTGTTGTTTTTTTTTTTAGTTATTAATTCTCTGAGAATTTCAGACATTCTGTTTTCATTATATTCTCCATCTCCTCTAAATTCATCCAGGTCTACTTCTCATCTCATACCCACTTAACTTTGAGTCCTTGAATATTTTTCTCTCCCTCCAGTACAACTTATGAGTGCTGGCCATGCACTCTTGCGTGTATGGCTGTCCACTCGAGTGTGTTCAGTCTACCAGGGGCCATACCCTTAAAACTAATTCAAAACCAATTTCTTTCCATGCAGCTTTCAATTACCAATAGATCCTTAGCTAGAAATAGGACTTGGTGAAAACAATGTTTTTGAAAGAGGGTTTCTTAAATTGAAAGTAGGGCCTGGGAGGAGGTTAACTGGTGAGTTCTGAAAAACGGTAGGTGGATAGTGTGTAAGGGCATTGGATGTGTTGTGGAAGAGGTTGGGAAGAGGTGGTTAACTATAAACCCCGACTTAGTTTTCAAAGCATTAATCCTGTTGAATGGTAACTTCTTAGAGCAAACACTGGGTTTGGGGAGTGAGCTGATATTTGTATTTCAACATCTGGGGTATAGTCCAAGTGATTTCAAAGCGGGAGACACTGTTTATTTAGAATCTGTGCCAAGTGTGCGGCCACACACTCCAAAGCATTGGAAAGAAAAGCATGTGTAATTAGGAAAACCAGGCCCCGAGAGCTGGAACTGTGTGTGGCTGAACTCAGAGCTGCCCAGCAGTTTGCAAGTACTGAGGTTCGGCCACAACTACCCTTTGTGGTATCCTTTCTTGATTAACATAGTGTGTGCCCGATAGAGAAGCATCAGAACGCATGCATACACACAATGCTTGGATACTGATGTCCCTACCACAGGTTGTGGATAGGATGAAAGGGAATTGAGTGTGAAGGATTATTTCATTGACAAAATAGAATGACAATCTTTTATCAAGTAACAGGAAGTTAGATTAATGAAAACAATGTTAAAAATTACATATTTCCCATTATTTTTTCCAAAGCATCTGACTTCCCTTGGCATTTGCTTATATTAGAATGAGATGAAAGAGCACACCCGCGGAAATGTGGTTGCTGTATCTGAATGCAGTCTTGAGCTTATTGCCACTGAATGACCATCAGGTCCGTGACTGGAGAAATATCTATGATGGGAGTGTGTATATGAACATGAGCTCCCTTTAGAGACCCCACGCTCTAGCCCATGCACACAGAGCACATGGCACTGACCTCTGAAGCCTTCTTTCGCTGGACTGTGTTTTGTTGAAAGGATCCAGATTCGGAGGGATGCATGGGAAAGCAGCTAAGCATCATCCAGCTTCCTGGATGGCACTGTTCACATTGGGTCTGTGAACAGTGAGCTTTGGGGAGAAAATTATGTTTAATTTCAGTCTCCAGGAAAGCATGTTTCTTCTGAATAGTTTTTGGGAGCAGTGCATCCTATAACTGATGATAAGGCTTTTATTTTTGCTTTGACTATTAAAAAATTCTGTTATAAACTGGGCGGCGGTGGCGCAGGCCTTTAATCCCAGCACTTGGGAGGCAGAGGCAGGCGGATCTTGGTGAGTTCAAGGCCAGCCTGGTCTACAGGAGCTAATTCCAGGTCAGGCTCTAAAACTACAGCAAAACACTGTATCGAAAAAGAAAAAAAATTATGTTATATCCCAAGCTCATCTATATTAAGACTAAGGACATATAGATTACATTTTCTTTGTTGCTGGTTAAAACAATGCTATATTCTTTCACACACAAGGATACCTGGGCTTAGAGAGGCAGCGATTAAGTAATTTGCCCAGGGCACTTGGCCACTGAATATCAAAAGCCTTATAACTCTTGAGAACAGGATTATATTTTCGCGATAGCCTTTCTAAATTTCCTTCTGTTCTGACTTGTAATCTAGCTTTCTCTATTACTTTTAATGGATGGTGTCTATCAGTAGCTTATGTTTTCTTCCAATCAAGCTTAAATCCATTGTGTATGGGTGTGTGTGTGCACATATACGGGGTTATACTCAACTGTGTGTCTGTGCACATTTACGGCGGTACATTTGTCTCTCTGTATGTGTGTGTACACGTGTGTAGTGAGGAGCTACGGGCTGGCTTCCAGCCACCGGCTAGCTTTACCCAAAATAATTACACAGAAATTGTATTCTTTTAAACACTGCCTGGCCCATTATTTTCAGCCTCTTACTTACATCTTGACTAACCCATATCAAATAATCTGTGTAACACCACAAAGTGGTGTCTTACCAGGAAAGATTCAGCACGTCTGTCCTGGTGGCTGGCTTCATGGCAACTGTCTCAGAGAGGAGAGGCATGGCAGTCTGACTAACTTAGGAGAGGCGTGGCATCTGACTGAGCCATCTACCTCAGACGTGTATGTGTATGTGTGCACATGTATGGGGTACACTCACCTGTGTGTGTGTATTCATGTATGGGGGTATACTTGTCTATGTGAGTGTATGCACACATATGGGGGTACACTCACCTGTGTGTGTACATGTATGGGGTATACTTGTCTATGTGTATATGCACTTGTATGGGGGTACACTTGCCTATGTGTGCACATGTATGGAGCACATGCACCTGTGTGTGTGTGTTCATGTACAAGGGTACACTCACCTCTCTGTGTGTGTGTGTCTCTGTGTGTGTTCCTCTATCATTCTCTGCCTTATTTTCAGAGGCAGGGTCTCTCATTGACCTGGAGCTCACCACTGTGACTAGACACCTCTCCCTACCCAGCACACATGTTACCTGGCTTTTGCACAGATGCTAGGGACCCAAACTCAGGTCATCACAATCTCATGGCTAGAATTTTATCCATTCAGCCTTCTTCTCAGTTCAATAAACTTAAATCTTCTGGGGACAAGATAAGAGACAAGCATAATCATCCATTCATTCATAAAAAGTGTTGTTTTTAGGGATTATTGTCATCATCCTAATCATTGTTATTATCGTCCTGGGGACTGAGTCTAGAAACTCACAAATACTGGCTAGGCATGACTTCACTGAGTTACATCCCCAAACTATCCTGTGGAGTTTGGGCTTGAGAGTGTTGGCTTCCCAGTTTCTTTCTAATGTAGCATGTTAGCAGCTGGAGGATAGGGAGCATTCTTTCTAATCTCAGAAATGTCAGACCATATTATCACCACCAATGGTGTAGAATGTTCTAGTCTATTCAGTGTATTACAAAAAAAAAAAAAACCATAACATAGTCTATTGTGCTGAATATTTTTTCTAGTTTATCTTTGGTTAAACTTCTCTCTCTCTGGTTTTTAAAGATAGGGTCCTCTGTTGTAGCCCCGACTGTCTTGTAACTTCCTCTGTAGACCAGACTGGCCTCAAACTCTGATATCTTCCTGCCTCGGCCTTACAAGTGCTGGGATTAAGGGCATGCACCTCTACCACCTGATTTATTTCCTCTCTTAACAATCACTTTTTCCTTTTTCCTTCTCTCTCTGTCTCTCTTTCCTTTTCCTCTCTCTCTCTCTCTCTCTCTCTCTCTCTCTCTCTCTCTCTCTCTCTCTCTCTCTCTCTCTCTCTCTCTCAGACAGGGTTTTGTTTCTCTGTGTAATGGTCCTAGCTGGAACTTGCTTTGTAGACCAGGCTGGCCTCAAACTCACAGAGATCCACCAGCCTCTGCCTCTTGAGTGCTGGGATTAAAGGCATGTTCTTCCACTGCCCAACTCCAATTTTTCTTTAAAGAAACTTTTTACTTAATTCCTGTGGTGGATTGAATAGGAATGATCCCCATAGGCTCATAAAATGGTTGGTCACCAGAGGGCAGCACTATTAGTGGGTGTGGCCTTACTAGAATAAGTGTATCATATGGGTGGGCTCTAGGGTTTCAAATGCTCAAGTCAGGCCCAGTGTCTCTCTCTTCCTGTTGCTTACCCATCCAGATGTGGAGCTCTCAGCTGCTTCTCCAGCACAATGCCAGCTTTCATGCTGCCATACTTCCTGTATGACAATAATGGACTAAACCCTGATGTTAGCAAGCCCCAAGTAAATGCTTTCTTTTTTATAAGAGTTGCCTTGGCCATGACATCATGCCAAAAGAGCACTAAGACAACTACATTTAAAATTCTCAATTTTCTATGTGAATAATTTTTTCTGAATCTCATAAGAAGGCCTAAGCGTTCGGTATAAACAAACATAACTGCTTCCATTCCTCAGAGGAACATAATCTGGTCAGTGAAATCTACCAAGGAAGTTCAGGCATGACATTCAGTCAGTCATTCGTTTAGCCTTGGGAATTAAGGTTTAACCTCCTTGGAAATCCTGAAACTCTATTGGTACAGTTGAATGCCAACTGCTGAGGAAAGGAAGGCAGAAAACAGAGCAGCGACTGAAAGCAATGAGTGCTCGAGGCAGGCAGGTTTGAGGCCAACTTGGTCTGCAAATAGAAAACTCGACAAGTCAGAGTGACATCACAGTCTCTGTCAAGCAAACACATGAACGAAGGCTGGGGAGCAGTGGTGATAGGCCCCCAACAATGCGAGAACAAACACTTAAGGCAAGGAGTTGAAAACAGGTGCACCAGAGACTGTCACCAAATTCCATGCCAATAAAAAATAAACAAGAGTCTGAACTTGCTGTGTACCATTCCTAAGACACGGAGAAACTACTATAAAAATAGAAAAGTGCAGATACATTTGAAGGCAGTTTGAATAGGGACGGGCGATAAAGCCTTTGCATAAACACTTTAAAGTCTGCGACCGTCCAGCTGTCCCCTGTGATTGTTCTCCGTACCATTTTTTTTTTTCACATATGTCCAACATTTCCCCTTGAATTGTTATACTGGTCCTCATCGCAAAAGATGATACTTGTTCAATTTTGTTATAAAAAGTTGCATGATGTTTTTTGGTACTTGAAATCCCTCTGAAGAAGTGATCCTACGTTTACTGAGGGCTTCTCATATTTGTGAGGCACTCAACCATTCTTCTCCAACTTTCAATCGGAGTGACTAATAACACCTGGGATTTTAATTGTTGGTTTCTCTTTGCAAATTATAATTCCTCCGTGAGTCACTTCTTTCCATAGCAACCGGTTACGAGATAACAAACAGTGCTTGTGTTGTGTCAGAGGACAGACCAGGTACTGAGACTGTAATTTCAGCTAAACCACTTCAAAGGGAGGGACAAAAAGTGGAACTGTATTTTACTTCAAAGTCACTTATAGCCCTAACATTTCATTGGTACTGAAACATTTTTTTCAGATCAATTATGTGTCATTAATTAACACTCATATCTTCCTGTCTAAGGGTGTGGTTTATACACGCTATAACTTCCATTTTACGTTGTGATTGTCTGAGTTTAGCTATAACACTAACGAGTAAGAGTTTTGAGCAATTACTTTTCCTTTGGGGTCTTATTTATCTCATCGACAAGATAACCAGGCTACCTGTTTCACTCCTTTGTCTTTTATCCCCTACTTATGGTACTGCATAATATTTATTACCCCAATCACATTTCAGATCAAGAGAAATTCTAGCCTGGTGTGGGGCACAAGCCTTTAACCCCAGCAGGTACAGGTGGGTCTCTGTGAGTTCAAGGCCAGCCTGGTCTAGAGAGTTCCAAGTCAACCAGGACTATACTGTGAGACCCTAGAGAGAGAGAGAGAGAGAGAGAGAGAGAGAGAGAGAGAGAGAGAGAGAGAGAGAGAGAGAGAGAGAGAGAGAGAGAGAGAGAGAGAGAGAGAGAGACAGAGAGAGAGACAGAGAGAGAGACAGAGACAGAGAGATACAGAGCTGAGACCTTCTAATTCTATAGTAGAGATACCTAGGACTAGCTTTATAATTTATGGGGTTATTAAAAATGAAAATGTCAGATTTTTTTTATCTTAAAATTAAATGTGTTAAGAGGATGACACCTGAGCAGTAACCTCAGTCCAGATCCCTGAACACAGGGCCTTTTGCTGATGGATCAGTAGCATACTCACAGGGCCAGACTTGGAAAAAAGATTTTTTTTTTTTTAACTTTCGATTCTCAGCTGTTGTTAACAAAATGAAAATCTTGGAGAAATTTTGGTAGGATAGTGACAGGAATCAGGAATCATGAAAGGGAAGTCACAACAGAAATATAAATACTTCTATGGACGTTGGAAGCTCTCACACATATCTGCAAGGCTCGCCAGAAGAAGAAATAGGTAAGTGGTGGTTTCTGAAGGAGCCCTCAGTGAGCAGTGCCCTCTGGTATGCACACCCGGCAGAGTTCCTCCTACTCTGATACTGGGCTCGCTTGCTTCACCCGATGGAATGCCGCAGAAGTGAGGCTAGGCCTCTGCTCTGGGCTTGGACTTTAAAAAGAATGAGGATCTCTTCTTCCTCGCAGTTGAGCATTTGCCAAGAGATGCCTGACCCATGACATAAAAAGATCAGCTGCTCACTGGGGACCCTGAGTGAAAGACCACACACAGAAGCCAAGTAGGGGGATTGGAACTGAGACACATCAAAAAAGAGAAAGGACATCCCCCGCCCCCACTCCCACCCTGCTGTCTTAGATTCTGCACTCATGTAAATCCCCTTAGAAATCCAGTTGAGGCCATGGTTTTACTCTAACTACAGGAGGGACACCCACTGAAGGAAGCCAGCAACGAAACTGTCCATCTGAGCCCAGGGAACCCACAGCACCATCAAAGAGAATACATTTGGTGTTGTTTTTGCCGTTCATTTTTTAATCTAGAAAAATTGTCTTTGTGGCATATAATAATGTCTTGACTATATGTATACACCATCAAATTAACCATCTATCTTACCTATTACCTCATGTATATTTTGTGCAGTTCTTGCTTAAGCCTTGGGGTGGTTTATTTCACAAAACCAGAGAGTTTTGACTGTCTGTTTGAATGACTATCCTGACTGTATGGAATATCCATCCATGTGACTTTACAGATGTTGAGAGGTTCTACAGACGGGCAAGCAGAACAGCACCATCAGATTTCACGTTTCAGAGAAAAGCATGCTAACAGAAGCTGCCAAGCGCAGGGAGGCGAGAAAGAAGGGCAAAGACAGAACTCCAAACCCACTTGCCAGTTTGGCCTGGAGCAGCTCTAACAGGAACTGCTAAGCGTGTGCCAACTCTCCCCGTGTTCCTCTTTACAGGTAAGTGCTTTCCCTTAGGTGAACCCAAATTTTGAAACAGTATGTTACATGGTGCCAGATTTTCCATCAAGCCAAGGCATATGACTAGCTCTCCCAAGGTTATTTGAGTTTTAGTTAATGCCTGATGACTGGTACCCTTAGACATCAAGAGGTGCAGCCTCCCCCAAACAAGGCCAAGACAGATTTGCAAGTCCAACTGGAGTGTGAGAAACATGCTCAATTGCTTCTTTGCTCATGAGGAATCAGAAAACTCATGGCGACATAGAAGGATGGACTTGTAAAATCTTTTATTTACTGTTAGATCTTGAATGTGGGCGTGGGCACACACATGTGCCACAGCTGCATGGTGAAATCAAGGACAGCTTTTCAGAATCAGTTGCTTCTTTCTCTGTGGGTTTTTGGACTTGAACTCAGGTCATCAGGTTTTGGCAGCAAGCACCTATGTTGGCCCACTAGGCCATCTCTACACAGGGCATTTTAAGTTCTCCCTTCATTACCGAAAGATTCTTTTCTCTATTACCAAAAAAATAAGCTATTTTAGTCTCTCTTCTTTACAAATTATAGTTTGTTTTTAAAGGGGAAGTATAGGAATAAAAGTTTTCTAGGTCTACGAACAGTTTCTGAAAGTAATATCCCTTTTATTAATGTCTACAGGATTTGAAAGAGCTACAGTGAACCACATCATTCCATTATATAACATTATATAACATCTTTAATCAGAGTAAAAGGCAGTCATTTTCTTGCTGGAACTTAATATTTTCCCATCTATATTAAAATTAAAATTCCCATCTATATTAAAATTAGTGAAGAAAATAATAGCCGCCACCTCACTTAATGGCAGCAATGAATTAACATTGTTAAAGCTTCTTATATAAACTTTATTCTCTATTAGAAAAAATAGCAGGAAATCTGTTAACATTCAAAATAGTCATATTATATTGGCTATTTTATATTTGCTCTAAATGGTTTAGGCCATAAGAAGTTTCTTCAGTTTTTAGTCTTTCCTTTCCTTTCTTGGTTTTCAACTCTAGTAAATGTCACAGCCAAAGAGTTCCAGGCGAAGTGCAATACTTTGGTTCCAGGATTTAGGAATGATGCGGATAAATCTGGAAATGATGGGTGGGTTAAAAAAGTTCTTCATTTGTCCTTTGGTATTACTATTTCCTTCGAAAATCTGAAAGATAAACATGATAAAAATTGTTAACATTTACATCATGGGCATTAATGTTTCATTCTCATTTTTTAAAAATCCTTTTATACCAAAGTCAATTAATATATATATATGTAATATATATGTATATATATTGCTATTATCAGTAAGTTATTAAATCAGAAGACAGATAGATGTCCCCTTAAAGATGCTCTTTTTTGTTTGTGTTTTTGGTTTTTCAAGACAGGGTTTCTCTGTGTAGCCCTGGCTGTCCTGGAACAAGTTCTACAGACCAGGCTGGCCTTGAACTCACAGAGATTCACCTGCCTCTGCCTCCCGAGTGCTGGGATCATTTTTTAATGATATATCAGACTAGGAAAAAATAAATACACCTGACATGAATGTTTGTAAACTTCTTCTTTAGCGTCTTTGTTGCCATGGAGGTTGAAGAAGTCATTACATTCCTGTGCACTCATTTTCTCATTATCAGGGCGAGAACAATCAAGCTTTGCATCATACAAGTGGCACACATTTGAAAATGTGTGTAAACACACGGCGAGTGCCTCGTCAGGGCCGTGTTGTGGATGCCAATGAATAATTTGCTGTCATTGACATTTAAAATAAATGTGACCCTGAGGTTTTTATTTTCATTTCTCTTTTTGGGGTCTGCTCCTCCTGCTCGAGTGTTCATGTTTGTTTCTGTCCCCCCTCAGGAAGTTCCCTGAGATTCACACACACTGCAGCGAGACATTTCTTTAAGGTAGCGGGGTGAGGGCAGCCTGCTGTAACAAGGTAACACACACTGCCGGGGGTCTAAAAACGAGGAAGGGGCACCAATTTATTCAGTGCTGAGCATTTAATTAGAATTAAATTAAATTAAACCTCCCTGGGTTGCTTTTCCTACTAGTTTTAGCCCAGTTCCCATTCCTGGATCACTACGCAGATCTCCTTGGCTTTGCTTCTGACAGCTTTATTAAACCACCTGGTAGAAGGTAGAGGGACTTAGGACTTTAATAGAGCAGTTAATTTCACCAGAAGAGTGGTTTTCCCAAATGTTTTCTGTTCAGTAGCAATGTGACATACAGAGGCTTGCAGTCTTGGGCATCTGATTCGCTACAAGCAGCAACTCTAACTGCAGCAACGGTGTTTTATTATTATTATTATTATTATTATTATTATTATTATTACTATAGCAGAAGGTTTTCTGGATAGGTTCACCATCTATCTCAGTCAGAGAGAACAAAAGCCACACTGCACCCCCTGGCATTTTGTCCTCCCCATTTTATTTCAAGGGTGGCGAAGTCAGAAAAGTGATGTAAGTAGTCCCTCTGCTAAGACCAGCCACCTGTAGAATGGGGGTTGAGAAGACTGGGGGAGCGGTACATAATCAGCATTGTCAAATGAAGAAGCCATTGTTGGAGAAGACAGTTCTCCAACAGCGTTTGCTTTGCCAGCATGGCATCCGTACCTTGTCCACCATGGAGGATTTCTGCCTGTAAGGCTTCCAGTCCATGCCCTGGTCACTGTACTGGATGCTGTAGCTCTTCACGTACATTTCAGAGGACAGAGACTTACAGCCCTGCGTTACAATGGCAGTTATCTTCTTGATTTTGAGCAGATCGATCTGCAACCACTGCTTGTTGTTATTTGCCTATGAAAATGATTTAAAAAACAAAACCAAAACAAAGCACTGGAATGAGAATGATGTTAAGCCTGTCTGCTTGTGACAATCAGGATGTTTAGAGACACACAGGGCTTTTCCATTTGCTCCCCTTAGGAGCCACTGTCTTTGAGAGAACTTCACTGTGGTTTCTTGTTTATTGTTATGGATCATGATGGAGGATGGGGACTAAAGAGAGAGGAATAGACTATACAATAGTAAAAGGAACTGATTAAGAACAAAGTATAATGACACATATGTATGACATTGTCATAATAAAACCTATTACTTTGTACACCAATCTAAAAAATTTAATTTCTACTGATGTATTGCATATCATCTACAGTAATCATTGCTTTTTTTTATGTCCCTTTCTGTTCTAGTGTGAGAACTTATTTAGTCTTTTCCCCTCTGGTGTTTATAACAAGACAAGGTACACAGTGTTTGACAAGTAGCTGCGGAATAAAAACATACATGATTTTTACTTGAAATGAAAACAGTAAATTCCCAAATTATCTGCGAACTTAAATTATTTACTATCTATCTCTTTGTTCCTTCTTGTTTTAAATCACTCGACCAAGAACCACTTTGAAGATGTGTGACTTTCCTCTGAGCCATGGTTAGAGCTGCAACTGTGGATTTTGCAAGTCATCCTAGCCTCTCAGATCTGGGACTTCAGAATCTAACACTCCTGCTCCCCAGTCACACACCCCCTCCCCGAACTACGTCTCCTGTGGTAGTGGCCATTGTTTGCTTCTGGAAGGCAAGAGAACACCATTTATATGGTTGCTGTCACCTTGGCTTGCCAGGCATTCACACGGCCCTGGGCATTCAGGCGGGCACGGGAGGGCTCCCAGTAGTCTCCCCACCAGGACTTTTTAAATGAGGATGCAGTGATTTGCTTGTTTGCTATCCTTCCATCTTCCAGGCCCAGTGGTGTGGAACATCCTGCCAAGTGGAAAGTAATGTGATTAATCACACAGCACTAATAGTCCCCGCATTGCATTTGCCACAGAGGAGGCAAGAAACACCACTCCCAGGGACACAGCAAAACAATCAAAACAAAGAACAATTGTTCAATTCAAGTGCAAATATAGAGGACAGCAAGACACAGTGTCTTGCTCAACATAAGACAGTCAAAAGAACAGGAAACTGAATTTAACGCTAGCTATCATCAAACACTGTATCCTAAGTATGGGTACTCCCTTCTTCAGGCAGACATGGAGCTGTCAGTCTTCGCTTTGAGGTAGATGGTAGTTCTGAAAAATCTATGTGTCTCATAATAGTGACATTTCAGTTAATAGCAGACCACACAAATAATAGTGGGTCCCGTTAGACTGTGAAGCTGATGCCTTGTGACATCCTAGCTGTCATAGTAATGTATAACCTCCGTGTTTGTGATGGTGCCCAAATAAATCAACCTACGGTGCTGCTACATGTGTAGACATGCAGTGCATAGAATTATGTAGAATTCATAATATTCAATAGTAAACTACAATGTAACGGCTTTGTGTATTTATTTTACTTTCTAATCATTATTTTTGAATGAGCTCCTCCTACTTAAATAAAGTAGCTTATTGTGAAGCAGCGCCATTCTATGCTCACTCACCGCGTTTCCTGATTGTATCAAGAGACCACACTGAGTGACTGTACTGTGCCGTCTAGGTTTGTGTAAACACAATTTATGGTGTTTGCATGGTAAGCAAAATAACCTAAAGATGCATTTCAAAGAACTGATTTCTACAGTTGAGTGAGGCATAGCTGTACACACACACACACACACACACACACACACACACACACACACACACACACACAAAGTTTCTTTTAACAGAAGCTGATGAGAAGATGTAGTGGAGCTTTGGGAATCACCGTTCGTGTTTCCTTTTTCAAAATTTTGAACACATAAACTCTTTGGAATTTTGCCAAAGCATAATTTGAGCATTCTAGGCAGTAGAGCTGACCTATTGATTTAGGAAACCTAGCTAGTGAGTAAGGCTAGCTAACTATTTTCTTCGTGCTACTTTGTTTTTTTATTTGAAAGACACGGACTTTTATTTTGAAGCTATAGCTTGCTTTTTATATGTGAAAAAAATCCTAAGAGGAACCTGTGTGCTGTGTGGTAATGTTCTTGTACATCTTGTAAAGATTTGTCATTCATATTGGTTTAATAAAACATTGACTGGCCAGTAGCCAGGCAGGAAATATAGGTGGGGCGACCAGACTAGGAGAATTCTGGGAAGAGGAAAGACAAAAACACAGTCAGAATCCAGATGCAGAGGAAGCAAGATGAGAATGGCTTACTGAGAAAAAAATACCAAACCATGTGGTTAAGCATAGAAAAGAATTATGGATTAATTTAAGTTGTAAGAGCTAGTTAGTAATAAGCCTGAACAAAAGGCCAAACAGTTTATAATTAATATAAGCCTCAGTGTGTCTCTGAACAGCTATGGGTCCAGGTGGGCAGAAACTTCCATCTACACATGTGCAGCCCACTATGTAAGTTCCATAAAGTGGACGAAAAAAAGTAATGTGGATTATGGAGAAAATAATTTTTTTTTTTTTTTTTTAGTTTTTAAATACAGGGTTTCTCTGTAGCTTTGAAGCCTATCCTGGAACTAGCTTCTGTAGACCAGGCTGGCCTCAGACTCACAGAGACTCACTGCCTCTGCCTCCCGAATGCTGGGATTAAAGGTGTGAGCCACCACTGCCCAGCAAAAATGAAAATAAATTAACAGAATTGAACTTCACACTTTAAGTTAGCGAGAGTACATGACTGAGCAAAGCTACCATTTACACTATAATTATGGAAACAAAACTCCCCTGACTTGTAGAACTGTTTCATGGAGTAATCCTGCCTACACAAAATTTGCATTTTGTGTGGGCAGTTTTATACACTACTAGTAATTAGAGACTGGCTATTGTCCACATCCATATCTCTCACAAATGTCAAGGTCAGCATTATCTACTTTGGAAAGAAACTGGTTCCAAAATTCAGGTACTTTCTTAACGATGAGTCAGGGGAAGATCATGTAGTTAACAAGAGCATGACACTCAGTTTTTTAGCAGTCAGCTGAGGCTTGGGTCAGCCAAGCCCTGGGCCAATTTCTTTTACCTCAGAATTCCTGGACGATGATAGTATTTTCTGTATGTGCCTGAAAGTTAAAAATACTGGAAGACCTTGCTTCAAAATCAGAGAACAGTCAGTAGACCTTTGTTATGACTGTTTCTTATGACCCAGATTTTGTTAGATCCTAAGCCAAATTTCACTCCCTGAAAAAAACAGAAGCTTGAAAAGACTTGAGGACTTACACCGGGTCCAAAGCAGAATACAGAGCACACTCGTGGTTTCAGAAATAGGAAACCAGGTTCAGATTAAAGAACAGTCACTGAACCCCCAAAATATGCCAGTGACAAGGCTCCTTGAGTCAAGTAGCTCTCATTGAAAATGGGCTGATGGTGACAGTTCCAACCTAGACCATTGATGAAGCCATGGTGGTGCCATGATGGTGCCCATATCATCTAGACACCATCTAGTGAGGTGCAGCCTACCTCCTGACTACCCAAACCAGGGCAGTCTCTGTTTAGATAGTACTGAGAAAATCCCTATTTGGAGCTTGTGTTTTGAAAAAAAAAATTTCTGGAGCCTGAGTGGTTGAAGGTATCTAAGAATTCTAGTCTCCCACACTGCTCAAACCTTGAGTCTTGGAGTGGCCATGAGGAGGTCGTGCTTCTTGTCCTTACCATTCAGCTCACAGCCTTGTAGCTCTAACCGAAGGGTGGGTCTATTATAGGACTTTGTGGGATGTATTCTAATGTATCTAGCCACTATAGGTGGGTCAAACCGATTCTCTTTTATTGTAGAAGCATCTGAGTTGCCAGTAAAATCCTAGAGGAAAACAGAAAAGCATTAATAACACTTCCTATAGACATTGTATTTTTAACAAATTCATCTAACAAGTTTTGTAAGGTTCTTTCATGGGAACTGAATCAATTCAATTTGGTTTGAAAAAACTGATTGTGGATATTTCTACTTCAAGGAAGCTGGTGCCGATGCACTTTCTCCTATTCCTTCTGCTGTGTAGAGCCAGAAACCCTGGACTACACCTAAAAGAAGCAAACGAAGATGAGAAGATGGCATGAAGAAACAGAACAGACCAGCTAAGCCTCTCGGGGATGTAAGGAATAGCATGGTCCTGGGGCCCCAGGCTTCCCATTTACATCACATGTCCCGGGCTTAGAGATGAAGACGGCAACAGTCTCACTAGATAGCAGTTGAATACCAGCCAGCTATCACAGGAAAACCAACAAACCCAGACTTAACCCGAGCACAGGAGTAACAACTGCACTGAAGGGTTAGACTTCTAGATTTCTGGGACTGAAGAGGTACTAGAACCATCCTAGGGTATTAGAGAAGGGCAACGTAGGAGCCCAGGATGATGTCTCTGCAAATCCTAATAGGGAGCCCTCAGCAGTGTCAAGAGAAGCCAGTGTGAAACTCTGTACCTACCTGGCAGTCAAGAGAAATAATGCCTCCTAAGGTGCCCAGTGAGAACTTGGACTCTGACCCCTACCTGGCAGTCACCAGTCTATGCCCCACCTCCCTGTCTCTGACAGAGAAGCACCAGAAAATGCCCAGCTAAAACAAGCCAAGAGTAGGCATCAGCAAGATTGAACATAAACAATAGAAGGAAATCGTTAAAGGAACTGGTGCTTGGAGAAGATTAAAAACAAATTGATAAAAACCACAACAGGGCTGACCCCAAAGTAAAAGAAGAGAGAAATTTTGATATCAGAGGTGAAGTAGGCCATGTTGCTACAGTCCCTACAGATGTTGGGAGGACATCTGGGGACAACTGGTACTACAGATTCTACACACGTGACCCACAACCCAGAGGAAAGGGGCCAGTTCATGTTTTAAGATCCTCAGAAAAAAATCACAACTCACCCTATAAAATAGACAACTCAAAGAGCCTTCAAATTACTAGAAAAAGAAATTGAATTTAAAAACTTTACATTTCCCACAGAGAAATTTTCAGGTCCAGATGGGATTGTGGGTGATTTCTGCCAAATGAAAGAATTAGCAATGATTTTAGAGATCTCATCCCAAGCACTGAAGGGAATGCTCTTTGTTTTATTTTATAAGTCTTCCACTGCTGTATTAAAGTTAGAAACAGCAGAAAACAATCAAACTGCACACCGAAGTGCCTCATAAATATGGGCGTGAATATACTTAAAGTATGAAGGTATAACACTGCTGTCTGTGTTTTCTCTTCCACTGTTGATTTTTTTAGCATCATAATTTAAGATTTTTAGTGATCTTAATCTAAACTACATTATAAATGTGTCCTTATTAGAAATAGTTGAGATAGCAAAGGAAAAGTAGCCTATGGTTAATGGTTTATATAAAATACCGACAGAAACCAATTAAAAGTGTTGGTCTAACGACGGCTGACAGGTCTCTACATTTGGATATTTTTATCTGGGGAGGAGGCTGGGGATAAGGGGCTGATCTAGGAATCTTGGCTAGGCTCACGGAGGACCAGGAAGGAGGACATTGGTCCTCAGGCATGTCCCTGAAAACAGCCTGAGAATCACACGGCTTCAGAGCATCTCTGAGTAATCATGCTCACTGTAAATTAAGGCATGTTAGATAAGGAACAAAGTAAAATAGGCCTGTGAAATCAGAACTCTTGGAGGGCAGTTTCTAGATAGGCTCTGTGTTGCTCAAGTTTTGTGGAGATTTGAAGTTTTAGCAGCTCCATGTGTCCTTTTAATTGGTAATATACAGCCTTATATTGCCGTTTTTTACTTCCCAGGACCCTTAGAAAACCATTCACATTTCAGTCGTCCTGATGTACTGGTAAAGGACACGGCTATGAAAACCCCAGAGTGAGTTTTAAGATTTAGCCAGAAAACACGTGCACAAACCATGATGTTCTTTGTGCTGTTCCCTCTGAAGATCTGCCAGTTGGTTTGGTCGGAGCTGTACGCCACATGGAATTCGGTGATAAAGCAAGACTTTAGGTAGTGTTTCGCACCCTGGGTTTGTATCCCTGTGACTACAACTTCCTTCTGCAAGTCCACCTGCAATATAGACAAGTTGGTAAACAGCAACATCCTTGTTAGTGAGTCACAGCTTGCCATAGCTCATGCTGTAATCAGCTTTCTTTAGCATTGGACAATGCCCAAGGTTTTAGTGGGCTCAGTAAAAACGGTGAGGTCCACAGTCGAGCAAAGCACATCTGGATGTGAGTGTCAGCCAAGGCGCTGGCTAGGTGAGCTTTACTTGGTCATCTTTGTCTGAGTTTTTCTTTCTTAGGTTGAAAATCACTAGACCCACCTCCCCGAGCTGATAGGAGGAAGCGAAGAGCTGAGAACGGTACCTGCCACCCCTTACTGCTTTTTCCTTTAACGCCACTGTAAGAACCTACTGACCCACCGCCATTTTTGTCTCAATAGCGGTCAATATCATCAGGTTAGTAAGACGTACCTGGAGCCAAGACTTAAAGGCAAAGTCTAAAGCAGATTTCTCCAAACTCCAAGCGTTATATGAGCCACCATTGTTCAATCGTGCTAGTTTGGGCTCCCAATAACCTAAATTCATAAACAGAAAAAAAGAGGAATTGTGAATTTATTTGTTTTTTGAGGGAATTTTTTTTTGTTATGTAGCCCAGGCTAGACTCAAGCTCACAGTCTCTCTGCCTCAGCCAGGTACTACCATGTCTAGCTTGAAGTGTTGTTTCTTTTTTTTTAATAGAAAATGACCAGTTTCTCAAATAAGTTTGCTCCAGGAGAGAAGCAGATCCTCGGAGGATCTGTGCTGTAGGTAGGAGACCAGGCAGGTGGCATGGGCATAGGCTGCCAAGCCAGTCCTGAGTGATGAAACCTTGGCTTTAGGCCATGTTTAGTCAGCTGTAAACCGTCATCCACCCTTCCTTGCGCATAGGTCATGTTTGTGTTTTCTCAGCCATGTAGATATGGCTACTGCTGAATATACCTACTGAACAGGAAGATTTGGGAGGAATCCGTGGGATCTCATGATGTTCTTCATGGTGGCCTCTAGATCTCAGAAAGTGATTTGAGGCAGAATGAATAAATCTAAGAGACATTTTGTTCATAACATTTATTGACTGGATGAATGGCTAGCTTAAGTATTGGGACTGCTTTTCCTGAACAATAAAACTCAGTGAATCTGGCTGGAGGTTATGTGTGAGGGCCAATCTAGGCAAGATAAATGGAGTTTGGGAAATGATCCCAATGTCGTAAGACTAAGCTATTTACTTCCTGCCAAATCCCTGCAGAGCTGTGGGTTGCCTAGGTAGAGATATCAGCAATGCTGGGTTCTTGATGTTTCCCAGAGAAGACCCTTTGGGGAATAGAAATGCTAGGTGTATGAATATGATTTGAGGTCCTGCTATATTTCTTTCTCTACCAGAGAAGAGCCACAAATGGAGCTGTTTCATTAAAGCTGTGGCAGACACAAGCCTAGAGAGAGGAACTGGCTCATGGTCAGGTTGTCATGCCTGGCTTCATGAGCTGGATTCTGCACAGTGTAGGTATCCCCAGTCACAGGTTATGATGTTGCTACTTACTCAGATGTCCTGAGGCCTTGATCTGTGAATCAGATATGACACCCGTGCTCAGTCCCATTGGCATCTTACACTCTGTGAAAAACAAAACACAAAAAATCAATAATTTTTCTAGAAAAAATATACATAGTAAGTAAAACCTCCATGGCTAGAGATTGTTTTCACATGTCTTTCACGATAGTGACATTAATATGTCTGATTAGAAAGTGATAAGCACTCAGCAAGACTATAGTTTTTATTAAAATAGTGAATACCACATGAGAGATTAACTGGAGTCTTAAAATATTTTTAAGCTGATTTCTATCTGGCTCAATTTTTAAAACAAAGTCTTGACATTAAGCGCTATTATTCCTTAGACTGCAGAGCGCCCTTGGCCGGGGAATTACAAGGGAGGAACTACCAGCTAGTGAGCACCTGGATGAGAGCACAGTGCTTGGTCGTCAACAGGTGATTGACGAGACTTGATACCGAATGGATAGATAATCTACGTGTTCCTGCAGAATCCTGGTTTCTCTTTCAGCTCTACTCTAGGTGTTTAAAGATTTTCTTACGTATGTTTTCCCATGAATCAAAAATTCTGAGGAAGTAAGCTTTCTATTGGTTTCCCTAGTCATGAAATACTTGAGCTGTTTGTTAGGGTTATATAGATAAATTGTTATGTTTTTCATGGCCAGGGAAAAAAGCCTGTTTCATCATTGTCACAGCAGAATGACGAGAATCAGATATTTGCAAGAATCAGATAACTGGAAACTAGAAGCCTTCTATTATTAGGCACCTCCTCATCAGCAAATGTCACATGGGCGATACCTTTGTCTATGATGAGAAAGGGTGTTTGCATGCCCGCTATCTGGTTCTCTCCAATCTCTGTGTCCAGGAGCCACCAGCCAGGCTTTGAGGCCTTCATTTCAAGAGTTTTAAATGAACCTAAAATAGGAAGTGAAAGAGAAAATTATAAGCTTAGTGATTATCAGATTAATATTGTAGTGAAGCTCTCTAAGAATCTTAAAGTCACAAGAAGCTGCAGGGGAGAATTTAAAAGTGATTCTTCTCTCTTGAGGCCAGATATAAATTAATTCCGTGAAAGCTACGACACCAGCATCTACAAATTATCAAAACTAAGAGTAGAGGAGCTACTCAGTCAGGAAAAAATGCTTGCCTAGAATTCTGAAAGCTCTGAACTTGACTAAGAACTCTGTAAACCAGGCACCCCAGTGCATGCCTCTAACCAAAGGGCTCAGAAGGAAAAGGCAGGGGAGTCAGGAGTTCAAGGCCGTCTATCACCGCATGGGGATACCTGAGACTATTTCAAGCAAACAAACCATCAAGCAGCTAAACAACACAAGAGAAATTACCAAAAGTAAATCACCCAGACATAAAAACCCCTGCCAGCCCTCCTTAAAAAGTTTTGGCTCCTCTAAACTCACTGTTAGGAACTGACCCATACACAATTTGAATACACAGTTTCAAGTTTCAAAGTGACCTTGAATGACTTATAACTCGGTGTTATAGCTATAGAATGTGTTTTCCTTTTCAATATGTAAGGAATAAAAATATCCTTTCCTTACAGTCTCAGATTCTCTTGAAAGTGTACATATATAAATAAAAATGTACAAAAATTGTTTCAGAAAATTTGAAAGAAAGCCTAAAACTTCTGTTTCTTTGTACTGATACATAATGTCCACTCTCTTCCACTTGATCCTATATTTGAATTTTATTTACTATAATTTATGACCATGTCCTAGATTGTGAGTAAAAATTAATAGCTGATGGCTATCCATCTCAAACTCGGTGAATCAGATCTCTCATGTTCCTTCTGAAATTTGTTATTTTGGTTTGAAAATGTATGTGGGATGCTCAACCTTCACTTCTCAGGCCACTCTGCTATGCAATGAACCACCTGTTTGCTGACACTTGGTGAAAAGATGGGGTGAATTTGGTCTTGTCCATCCTGTCTCTGAAGTTAAGCAAAGGAGTTTTTTTTTTTTAAACTCTTAGGGAGTGGCATTCAGAACCAAACAAGAAGACATTTCTCCCTCTATTTAGTAAAATAGACCCGTCTGGACTTCAGTGTCTGTATATGAGACTAATTCACACAATGGCTTTCACATCCAACTCCTGTGAAGGGGTTGCTTTTCATTAGTTCTTCAGACAGTATGCATGGGAGGGCAGTTGCTTTGAAGAGACCCAGAATCCGGGGTATTCTCCCCCACAGTCTATACCTTTCCCAAGTCTCTGAGAGTGAAAATCTCAGTCGGTGTGCATCGTAACCAGAGTCCTGGGTTCTTCAGTGGCATCTTGCCCTCATAACCCTGCCCACTAACATATTTCTCTTCAAAGAACTCAGAAACATGCCAAAAACCTTCCCTGATGGTTCCCGTTTGTTTAGATCTATGTTAATCATGATTACACATGAACAACTCCAAATGCCTCTGTTAGCTTTTACAATCATGCAAAGGATCTTGCTCTCCAGAGTCATGAATGTGTTCAAGATTACAATTCCCAGAATCACTTACTCAGAAAGGTTAGGCTGAAAATTTCAGAAGTGGAGTTCAAGACCCCATAAGAGCACAGTTTGAGTTCCTAATCAACCTCCCAACAGCAACAGTTTCTTCTTTGTGCCTTGGTGACTTATTTGTCATGTACTGAGATCTGATTCACATGACACACAGATGCCCAGGAGAAACTGTGTGAGACACAGAATCTGTGGAGACCCGAAGGTCTTATGTGGTCTTATGTGGTGCCTACACACAGCTCAGGAGATCCAGATGTCCACAGCTGTCCTCTCCTGGTCTAACCTGCAGCTCCCCGCATTTGATGGTTCAGTCCTCTGGTATAGCCTGCTGTTTTCTGCTTCCGATAGCTCTGTCCTCTCCTCGTCTAACCTGCAGTGCCCTGCTTCTGATGGCTCTGCCCTCTCCTAGTCTAACAAGCTCTATTTGTGCTGGATGTATACAGCATAGAGACAAAGCTTTGCCTTGGCACCTAGAGCAGACTCTTCCCTTATACAGTAGATGTACAAGGAGACAAAGACGGAAAGTTACAGGCACCCTGTCTTGCTATTTCTTAGCAGGGACCTCTTCCATCGTCAGATCTTTACCAGGTAGAAGGGGCCAGACCCCTAACTGGTGCTGCTTGGTGCTATTATCCAGCAGGGTCTGGCCATGAAAGTGAACCACGTGAATGTCTTGGGAGCCGCCCATGTTCAGCAGGTGGAGCCTCACCCACTCTTGCTCGTACATTATCAGGCCAGGCAGATTGTAGATCATCCCATTAATGGCTGAAAAGAGAGAGAGCTGTAATCAGTCAATCAATCAAAAACTTGTATGCACAAGGAGGAGTCGGGTAAGTCACCCACTCCCCACCCTTCTTCCTCATTACCGAGCATTCCTAGGCCTACCCAGGTGTAGAACGAGCCCTTGGCGGTTTCATAGAACCAATGTGCGGCTGAATGAGGACTTCTGAATCCTTAGGCTACTTCACAAACATCCACAGAGTTGTGGGTTGGCTCCATTTTGGAATAGTTTTTCTCTTTTTCCCCCTGATTTTGTCCCTCTCCTGCTTAAGGCTTTGCCCATTTGCCTTTCACGTTGATCATATAAATGTTCCTTTGATGCAGGAAGATGAAAGGGGCAGAAAATGTTAGCCCCTAAAGTGAGAGTAAGTTAACAGTAGCAGTGTGTCGTCTTTCCTTGGTGTGGCTCCTCAGCTCACCTCTCAGGTGTGAGTCTAAGATCGCCACGCTGTATCTACCTTCCCTTTAGTGAAATCGGTGGATTTTTGTTTTAGGTGAAGTCTTGGTATATACCCAAGGCCGGCCTGGAATTCTCTCTTTAGCTCAAGGTGATCTTGAACTCAATCAAGGTCTTCTTGTCTTATCCTTGGGCACACCACCATACCACTGTGTGTGTGTGTGTGTGTGTGTGTGTGTATGTGTGTGTGTGTCTATATGTGTCTGTGTGTTTAAAACTCCTAATAACTTTAATCACCTTAAAACATAACACACACACACACACACACACACACACACACACACACACAAATTAATGATAAAGCTTGGTGCTACCAAACAGTTAACTGGAACAGAAGCAAGGGAAGAATTCTGTTCTCCTTCAAAGGATTGCTGCAGGATTTCAGAAACCAACCTAAGAAACTTTTGGAAAGGGAGGGGTTGCAATTGTTCTGGCACTTGTCGAATCATATCGAGTACAGGAACACCTGCCTACATACTTGAGCAGCAGCTCTCACCCCCGTGCTTCAGTTTCTGTTCAAGAATTCGATGTCGTAAGAGTGAAGGGCAGCAGGAGTGGTCACTACGTCAGTATCATTCAGTGGCTGCACCAGGATACGGGATAGAGGACTTTCAACAGAGATGCTCAATGGACATTTGGTAGATGAGGATGGAAAAGAGGACTTGTTCATTCATTCACTATTTCATTTGTATTCTGAGCATGTGGTACGAAAGCCAGGCACTGAGCTAGGGCCTGGGGGACTCCAGAGGTCTGCTTGTCACATACCCCGATAAATACCACACATTGGGATCAGTAAATGTCCAAGAATTAGGAATGTGTTTAGTACTGAAGCTATAATAAACATGGCTGGCTTTTGGGGAAAACCAGAAAGCATTTTCTGGAGGATGCTCCTCAAGCAAAGGGCATAATCAAGAGTCAGCCCATCTTATTCTTCAGCCTGTGGGGTCTTACTAGGCTGAGGGGGTTCCTAAAGGGGATACTTCCTGCTCATTCAAGCCAGATTCAGGGTTGAAAGGCCTAGAGATGGAAGAAGGGAATGGAAGGGAAGGGAAGGGGAGGGGAGGGGAGGGGAGAGGAGGGAAGGGAAGGAGAGGAAAGGGGGAGAGAGGGAAGGGAGGGGAAGGAGGAGTCTCTGTTTGCATCCTGTCCAGCAGCTATCTGAGTCAACTGTGCTCTAACAGAGGTTTTTTTTTTATATTTGAATGTTAAAAAATCTTTAAAGGTTATTATGAAAAGCAGATTCCACTACTAGTTGGTAGGCTTTTAGAACAAACGTAAATCATTGTTTGCCTACTTGTGTCTCAAAGTATTTACAGGTGACATTATTGAATGCTCAGAAGTAAGGCCATGTATATAGAAGAGTGCCTTGAGTACATCAGTGATAGAGGAAGAATAAATCTGCCTGGCCTGGCTGGCTGGCTAGAGGTGCCATCTAAAGCATGCTATAAAAATATCTTGACCTATATTCTTCATTTATTTGTGATTTTTTTCTTTCAGACAAGGTCTCAGTGCATAGTTCAGCCTTCCTTCAGCCTTCAGTGCTGTGATTTCAGGCCTGTGCACCTTTCTCCTCCCTCAGTATTCTGACAGACTCGTTACCAAAAGCACAGGTTCTCACTAATCAGAAACTCCAGAACAATGGCCTTCATTTTCAAACTTCATTTTCAAAACAGGCCTGAGTTGGGGATGGAGAGATGGCTCAGAGGTTAAGAGCACTGGATGCTCTTCCAAAGGTCCTGAGTTCAATTCCTAGCAACCACATGGTGGCTCACAACCATCTGTAATGAGACCTGGTGCCCTCTTCTGACCTGTAGACATCCATGCAGACAGAATGCTATATACATAATAAATAAATAAACCTTAAAAAAAGAACTCTATTTTTTAAAAAAAGGCCTGAGTTGCCTCTCATTTATTTTTAAATTTATTTTTACCTTGTGTGTGCACATGTGTATGTGTGTGCACATGTGCTCCTGTGTGCACACGTACACACGCACACACACACACACACCCCTATGGTATTAACGTGGAAGTCAGAGGACACCTTGTGGGAATCTGTTCTTTCCTTTCAGCATGCAGGCTCAGGAGATGGTCCTTGGGTTTGGCAGCAAGCCCTCTTACTTTCTGAACCGTTTTTACCACTCATGAGTCTTCATTTTCTTCTGATTTCTAGCTGTTGTTGTTTTGGCTGGGCACTAAACTCTTCATCCTGCCTTTTTCTAAGACTGTTTTTTTAATTAATTTGTCATTTTTCCAGGCCACGTTCCTCAAGGGACTTCTGAAGAGAGACCCTTTCCCCCGTATCATCTCCTAAGGGCTGACTGTCTTGCCTGTATCCTGTTGCCTGGATGCTTAGCTTCCTAGTTCCTTAAATTCTCGTGCCACCTGGGAGAGATGCTGCACACAGAGGCCAAGAGATGGAGCTGCTATAGCCGCTCTGATTTCGGAAGAGACACAAGGATGACCATTTCTTAGCATAAATACTAATTGTTTTAGACTGCAAGAAAGAGGGTCATTAGTATCTTAAAGAGTAGAGTGATACCGTGCCCACGCCTATGTATGTTGCCATCTGGAGGACAGTGCCCATTTTCTTGTTGGTTAGTTTTATGTTGTCTGGCAGCAGCCAGTGTATGCTATCCTGCAGTCTCTCTGTGCTATTTAGCAGGGTTTCTTTCTTTCTTTCTTTTTTTTTTTTTGGTTTTTTGAGACAGGGTTTCCCTGTAGTTTCTAGAGCCTGTCCTGGAGCTAGCTCTTGTAGACCAGGCTGGCCTCGAACTCAGAGATCTGCCTGCCTCTGCCTCCCGAGTGCTGGGATTAAAGGCGTGCGCCACCACCGCCCGGCCGTTAGCAGGGTTTCTTATGGGCCAGATCCTCTCTCTAGGATGCTGAAGAGCCAGGCTTAATTGATGCTCCTGGCTCCTCAAGAACACCTAAGGTCTAATCTTGTGAAGACCTAAAGGCAGGAGTCATTATGACCTTGTGAGGTTTAATCAGAACCGATCAACGTCAGAGGAAAAATACCGTAAAACTCGTGGGAATTTTTCACTTCTGGAGAATCGAGTCTCCATGACCTGTTGGACTTTTCATAGTACCAACTCTTCTTTTCATCAAAGGCCATGAAGAGCAAGAAAAATTCCCTCCTGTCCATAGGCAGTTTGCTCTCCTCGTGAAGTGTTCCTTTCCGGCAGATCAGAAGGGGGCCAATCAAACCCGAGTGGATGTCTTTCTCCTGGAAGACAAGACAAGCAAAGTACAAATGCTTGCCATTCATCGGAATATTCTTATTTTCTCTTCTGACAATTACAGTTCTTACACAAAAAGAAATCTTGTCTAAGAGGCTCCAAACTTGAAGATCAGTAATGAATAAGTCTGGGCTGTTATCCTTTATCTGAATAATAACATTAAAATTGACAACCAAATGGACACCATTTATTGAGTGTCCATATTGTATTAAAGGCTTTGCCTGTAGTATCTTCTTTAATCCTGACAACAATCCCAAAAGGCAAGTGGAAATACATTCATTGAACGCATGTCTACTAACCTCCCCACACCCCCTTCTTTCTACCACTCTCTGTTTTGGTTTTGGGAACGGAATTGATTTCCATCCCTAGCCTCTTTCTAATTTTTTCTTTTTCTTTTTTTTTTCTTTTTTTTTTTTTGGTTTTTCGAGACAGGGTTTCTCTGTGGCTTTGGAGCCTGTCCTGGAACTAGCTCTTGTAGACCAGGCTGGTCTCGAACTCACAGAGATCCGCCTGCCTCTCCCTCCCGAGTGCTGGGATTAAAGGCGTGCGCCACCACCGCCCGGCTTCTAATTTTTTCAAAGACAAGTTCTCACTAAATGGTTCAGCCCATCCTTGAATACACTCTGAGCCAATCCCCTAAACCCCTAAACCACTTGTCCAGGGACAAGGGGAATCCCAGGAAACTGTCTATAAATCTTGGTCTAACAAAGACAGGTATTTGCCCTGTCTTTGAGGGCAAATCTGAAGCCAAGCTGTCCTTTGCCAGGTGGAGGGCTGGGAGAGGGCTTTGGTTTTGCTGGCTGTAAACCTGGGCGGAGTCCTCAGCCACCTGTGTTTGGGAGTCTCACTGTACAAAGGTCTCTCTCTCTCTCTCTCTCTCTCTCTCTCTCTCTCTCTCTCTCTCTCTCTCTCTCTCTCTCTCTCTCTGTCTCTCTCTCTCTAACGGTCAAGGCCAAAGAAGAGAGTGAATGTCCAGTGGATCTGCATGGACACTGGTTTCCTTCTGCCTTTCCTGGGCGCCTAAGGCCAGCCAAGAAGACAGGAGGTGGGCACGGCTTGTCCTGATCAACACAGTTGCTAGTTTGCCCAGAGAAACTAATTGTTCCTACCTTCCTGAATGTGCCTGGATTATTCCTTAGGGAACACCGCAGCCTCCTCCCTGTGCCCTTGTTTAACTTAGAACAGAACTGACTTCTTATCGCATTGTTCTTTATTTATTAGTAAAGGCTACGCATTAAGTAACAAACTGAATCTCCTCATGGCCTAAGTGGAGCAGGGAAGACATTTCCTAAGTTGATGAGGATGACTGACCAGGTCTCTTCCTCAAGAAGGCACCAGATCTCATTACAGATGGTTGTGAGCCACTATGTGGTTGCTGGGAATTGAACTCGGACCTTTGGAAGAGCAGGCAGTGCTCTTAACTGCTGAGCCGTCTCTCAGGCCACAACTTAAAACTAAACTACTTTTAAATTGCAAACTAGCATGGTTCTCTGGGAGCACACTCAGACTTCTGTAATCCCCAGGATGTCCATTGAATGAACACTTTCTCTGTGCCACATCTAATGAACTGTGTGGAGTATCTCTGGTTATGATGCCACACCGTGAATGACAACTCTGTCACATGTCCCATGAAAGCAAGGGAGCCTTTTTTTTTCAGACTAGGCTGGCCTCACAGAGATCTGCCTGCCTCTCCCTCCCAAGTGCCAGGATCAAAGGTGTGTGCCACCATCGCCCAGTCAGTAGGAGACACTTAAAAAAAAAACCAAACCTGTGGCTTTATGATGAGGGTAGAGATCAGAATTCAAAACCTACCACATTCACTGCAGAGTAGTAGGCCCAAGCCCGGCAGGCAGAGCCAGCGTTCTCTGGCCCGGAGCGCTCGGTGGCATGCCACACATATGTATAACTGCTGTTGGGCTGGACGGCATTGTCTTCCTGAAACCACTCAGGAGAGTCATCTTCGTAAGTCTTTCCCTCAGAGGATTTTTCATAGAAAAGTCCATGGGCGTGAAGAGAGTATGGTCTGGATGCTAAATTTTTAAAGCGAACCTAGGAGAAGAAGAAGGAGGAGGAGGAGGAGGAGGAGGAGGAGGAGGAGGAGGAGGAGGAGGAGGAGGAAGAAGAAGAAGAAGAAGAAGAAGAAGAAGAAGAAGAAGAAGAAGAAGAAGAAGAAGAAGAAGAAGAAGAAAGAGTGACCCACAAATGTCTTAACGTACCAAACCAAAACTTGTCAGCACTAATGGCTGTGCTGGCAGTCATGATATCAGACCTAAGGTGTACTGGGTGCTTATAACTGCAAATGAATTTTTGCATATTACTTGATTTAACGCAAGACCCAAAGCGAGGGAGTCAAGCAACCATTGATGAAATCATGGGCTAAAAGAAGTGTTTCCTCCGTTTTCAGAGCAACAGCGAGCCGACTAACACAGACTTCATTGCCTTCCATGACTGATTAATTGGCTTTGCTGTGTCGGAGTTCAAGGCCAGGATCTTGCAGATAACAGACTAAGTGGTTACTCTTTACCCACAGAGCCGTCTCCCCACCCCCGTGTGTCTTTTGAAAAGGAACAAATGGTCATTGACAAATTGGCAGTTACCCTCACAGGTCAAAGGTTATGTTTTTGGACATAGATGCGGGGCAGTTTTTCTTGTGTTTTGTCTGCTTATTGTTGTTATTGTTTTGTTTTTGTTTTATATATGAGAGTTTAGGAAGGATGGGGAGATAAACTCTGTTATAAAAGCAAGTTATTGTCTGGGAACTGGATACAGGATTTTAAAAGCAATCAATGACTAAGGCTGGTAACATGCTTAAGAAACTGGCTTACTCTTTCAGGGCAGAGAGACATCTTCACTTTCCAGTTTCCTTTCATTTGGTCTCATTGTCTCTTAAGAAAATGCTGGGATATGTTTATAAATTACTACGGTTGCTGTCAGTCACCGCTTCTGCCATGGAACACAGCTGAGTCATTCTCTATGTTAGCTCAACTCAGGCTGGCTTCAGCTAGAAATGCCAGTACTACCTCTTCCAGATTAAACAATTTTCAGGGTTAAAATGTCTAAGATCTTTTTTAATCTCAAAAATTGCCAAATAGTCAAGCAGACTTTAGGGGCGGGGAATGGCAGTTATTTGTCAATTCTGAGAAACAAATCAGCTTTGGTGCTTGTGGTGAATCCCTGGAGATTCAGAGGGCTCAAGGGATAGGGCTTACTTGGATCACATCATCCACTTCAGCTCTGATAACAGGACCCAGAATCCCAAGATGCTCCTCGTATTCCCCCCGAGGATCACGTCTGGTGAAAGTACTGTCCAGGTATTTTCTGAAAACAACTTTCTTGTATGTGGTGTCCTTTGGAGTGGCATCAGAGTCGTCACTGTCCACTTCACTGAAATGACAGCAATAGCATTCATTAAAAAAAAAAGAAATTAAGGACTGCTGGGGAAATCTGGGAGAGACAGACGGCTCAGCAGTTAGGAGCTCTGGTTGCTTTTGCAGAAGACCTACATTTGGTTCCCGGCACCCACTGTGGGCAGCTCACAACCACTTGTAACCCTGGTTCTAGGGGATATTCTGGCCTTTGAGGATGCCAGACGCACACACAGTTCACACATACACTCAGGCACTCATACCTAAACATAAAATGAAAATAAAAAATTAAAAGGAATTAGGAAATAATCTATTTGGTGACTAGCATAGAATGTTTAATAACCACTTCATGTATAAGTTAGTGAATGTATATAAATGAAAACACAGGTGACTACGTATGTTTTAGTTTCCAGCTCAAATATAATTTCTTAGGTTATACTTCCTAGGATCTCTTGGACTAGGTCAAGTATAATTTCATGTATATATATATATATTATTTATTTATATAGTATATTAAATATATCAGTATAATAAATATATGTATGATATTATTACAGAGTCTACACAGTAGATTTCTATAGTAGTCCTATAGTATTTCTTTTTTTGTTTGTTTGTTTTTGTTTTTGTTTTTTGAGACAGGGTTTCTCTGTAGCTTTCTCTGGAACTAGCTCTTGTAGACCAGGCTGGCCTCAAACTCACAGAGATCCTCCTGTCTCTGCCTCCCGAGTGCTGGGATTAAAGGCATGTGCCACCATAGCCCGGCTTGTCCTATAGTATTTCTACAGGATGTATAACAAATTATGTGAGACCTGAGAGATCTAATAATATCTTGGTGTGCCACTAAGGAGTAAGTCTTATGAGGCCAAGTATTCTGCTCAGCCTGCTCATGATATGTTCTCCAATTCTGTTTTTTTTTCTTTTCTTTTCTTTCCTTCCTTCCTTCTCTCTATCCTTCCTTTCTTTCCTTTTTTTGTTTCTTTTTCAAGGCAGTGTTTCTCTGTAGCTTTGAAGCCTGACCTGGAACTAGCTCTTGTAGATCAGGCTGGCCTGCCTGCCTCTGCCTCCCAAGTGCTGGGATTAAAGGAGAGCACCACCATTGCCCAGCTGCATTCTCCAATTCTTAGCATGTTATTTGGCATACAGTAGGCACTTAATATGCTTTTGTCAAGCATATAAATTAATAAACAAATATAATGATATAGTAACAGATATTTTAAAACCAAGACAGACAACATCATTCAATGGGTTAGTACCAGAGCTGGGGGCTTCCAGATGATGGTCAGTCGAGCTAGAAGGCCACCCTCACGAAAGGGATCAGATAGATGCATGTCTTTTACCCTGAGTGACTGTTTTTGGCTTTGATTTTGCTAAAGCATATTATTATTTTTTTAAAAAATTTATTAATTATGTATTTACACAGCATCTGCCTGCATGTATCCCTGCAGGCCAGAAGAGGGCACCAGATCTCACTATAGATGGTTGTGAGCCACCATGTGGTTGCTGGGAATTGAACTCAGAACCTCTGGAACAACAGTCAGTACTCTTAACCTCTGAGCCGTCTCTCAGCCCCCAAACATATTATTTATAAGCTTTTAGACACTGGTCTGAGCAAAGATTTTCATGATAAGACTCTCAAAATCAGGTAACAAAACACAAACGGACAGACGGAATTCCATTCATGCAATAGCAGACTGAAGTGACGTGCAGCAAAAGAAACAGTCAAGAGAATTAAGAAACAACTTATGTGACTGGAGAACACATATTGTATCAGATACATAGACATGTATCTGATAAGGAATCAATATCTATATGAGGAACTTAATTACTGGCAAAAATATTGATTAACAGCAGGCAAAGAATGCACATATACATTATTATTAATAATTAATTAGTAAACAAACAAAATAATATGGTAATATAATTTTTATGTATAATATATTTAAATTTTGAGATATTATCAAAAGACTTAGAAATTTCCAACAAGTACATAAAATGCTACTGTTAATGATCAAAAATGAAAATAAAAATCCCAAGAATATCACTTTTAATCTGTTAAAATAGTGATTATAGGAACAGGAGATAAGTGTTAACAAGAACATGGAGAAAAAGAAGCCTTTAAAATAGAAAAAAGTGAATCTACATGATAACACATTATTAAAAATAGGACAGAGGTTGCTCAAAAATTAACAATAGAGTTACGACATATATTGCAGTCTCATTTCTCTCTCTTGCCCTTTCTTTGAGATGGGGTTTCACTGTGTGGCACTAGCTAGCCTAGCAGTTACTACATTATATAAACCAGGCTGGTCTTGACCTCACAGAGATCTGCCCGCTTCTGCCTTCCAAGTGCAGGGATTAAAATGTGTCACCATGCCTGGCTGGAAATCTCATTTTTGGCCACAGAACTGAAGGTGAAATTTGTACATTGAAGAAACAGCTGTATTATTACAGCATTATTTATAACAGCCCAACGTATAATCAACCTAAGAGTCTATTAATGGATGAATGAATAAAGAAAATTACACACACACACACACACACACACACACACACAGAGGAACACAATATAGCCTTTACAAAGAAGAAAAATTTGTCATGTTACTAAATGAAAAGAGCCAATCACGGAGAGACAAAACTCACAGGAGCAGAGTGATTACCAAGGACTTTGAGGGAAGCTAACTGGGAAGGTGTTGGTCAAAAGGGAGAATATTTCATTTAGAGAGCAAATGTAACTCCAGGAGACCTACTATACAGCATGGCAACTATAATCAGCCATTGTGTAGTATAGCCTTGAAAACTGGCGAGAGTAAGCTCTAAGAGTTCTCTAACAGAAAATAAGTGTATGATGCATGTGTTCATTAGCTTGGGATACTTCCACGTGTATTGAAACCCCTCATATTTGGCAGCATTAATATACACAAACAGCAAAAACAACAACAAAACTTGTGAATGTCATGTGAAATCCTACAGAGCAATAGAAGGAATGGGTAGATTGTTTAATAATGAGGATGTATCTCTGGAGAATTCTGTTTAGTGGTTTTAAAAAAAGCCAATCCCCTAAGATCACATGTTGCATGACACAATGATCATGAAATGACAAAATGACAGATATAGAGATCTGACTAGTGACCGCAGGGTTAAGGTGGAGTACGATGGGAGGGAGGTCGATGGGCAGTATGAGGCGTGTATGTGTGTGTGTGTGTGTGTGTGTGTGTGTGTGTGTATGTGTGTGTGTATGTGTGTGTATGTGTGTGTGTGTGTGTGTGTGTGTAGAGGCATGAGTGTGTGTCTCTCATGACAGCAGCAAGGTCCATACATGTTTTTGTAGTATAGTATACTTTTCTAAGAGACTACCATTGGGGTGACCCAGTAAAGCATATAAGGAATATTGTGTAATTTCTCACAAGAGTGTGTGACTCCACAATTATCTCAAAATAAAAAGCTTAATAAAAATATAAACCCAACACATTATTTTCCACAGATATTATCAACTAAGCAAGAGGCCAAAAAACATCAAATTCTCTTACAGATTCAAAGCTCTCAAGTCAATGGAAAGAAGCCCCAAACTCATCCTTCAAACACCTAATAGCTATTGTATCTCCAAAGCCATCAACGGAGAAACTTACTCTGCCTTCCCTCCTATCTTTCTTTCCTGCTGACTCCATCTATCCACACAGCCTCCAGGAACACATGAGCAGGCAAAACAACTCTGCCAGTTGTAAGAGCTAGTCTCGGGCCTGAGAGGCAAGAGTTTGGAGGAACTGGCTTCCACTCTTTCTACTCTGTGTAAAAGACTGCAGCCCTGTCTCCCCAAGGCTCATCTTAGAATTACTCAGATAACAAGTTTATTCCCACGTAGTGATGGGCACTGCATTGAAGTGAGAAACCACAGGGGACAGCATCTTAAAGAAGCATTCTAAGGAAAATGCTAGCCACTGTATGAACCGAGGTGGATCAGTCTCAATGTATATCATGTTTGCGTACTATAATTACACTTTGAAACTATGAGTGTGGCAGCCTTGATTAACCATTACAAGCTGTTTATTGTGTACAGTCACCCAGATCTATCCTGATGAATCTGTAGTTGACTAATGATTCTTGCTCCGTTCTTCTGTTTTCATTCCAGAACAGTGTGGCTTTCCATCCCTTAGTGATACTGAATGGAAAAGAATATTAAAATTAAAAGAGTAAGTGGATCTCGTAGAAACTGCTGTGAACAAGTAGATGCAAACGGAGATTTCTACATTAAAGTCTGGATTGGAAGCCAACCTCACTTGAGCCGTTTTGGTCAGCAGATAGTTATGCATAGGTAAAGGTGTGTATGAGGACAAGGAAAGGGGACAGGAGCATGTTTAGTAAGTGGATATGAGAAAGGAGGGGAGACTGATTTAACCACAGCATACCATAGACTTCCTTAGTACTGGTACTTATTTGTCCGAGTGTCATCTAAAGTGTAGAGGGCACTAATATTGGAAATGACAAAGGAAATATCACTGGCCCAGTTGACATAGGAGACTTAGACAATAGAAAACACAGTTTGTTCAAAATCACCTCCCAGGAACTGCTGTAGGTGATTTTCATGGCAGTGATAGGAAAAATGAGAATATAAAGAGAGAAAACTAGCCAAACCTTTGAGAAAATTTTGAATAATCCCAGGATATCTCTTCAGCAGCAATAAAATAGTATTGCTTGTTTCCACGATGACCACGGAGATACCATGCTGCAATAGTATCCGGATTTCTGGAGGAGTTGGTATCTGTCCTGGTGTCTGTTTTGTAGGGATCATTATAGTTTACATAATAATCTTCAGTATAATCATCGTCAATGCTTTCTAGCTCCTCATTTGAAATGATTTCAACATCATCTCCATCAACTCTACTGAGACCTACTACAACAAGAGGATTCAGTTCCGTTGACTTGGAAGTGTTATTGAGTTGGGGCAATGGTGAAGGAGATGGCGTGTGAATGAGATCTGGCTGGAGAAGAGTCTGGTTCAGTTCTGGAAGGGGTAAAGACTGACCAGAATCTGAAGGGTCAGATGCTTGGCCAGGATCCTCAGAGGCTGTTTCGTGCCTGTAGTTAAGAGGGGGGCTTGTCTGGATGAGGTCTGGAGAGAGGGTCACCTGACTGAGGTCTGGGGATAGCATGATTTCGTCAAAATCTGGAGAGAGGGTTAAGAGGCTGAGGTCTGGGGAGAGGGTCACCTGATTGAAGTCTGAAGACTGGGGCATCTGGTCCAAACCCTGGGAAAGGACTGGCTCATCAAATTCTGGAGGGAGAGGCAAGAGGCTAAGATCATGGGGGGAGGCCTTCTGGGTGTCATCTGGATAAAGGAGCTCCTGACCCAGGTCTAGGGAGAAAGGCATCTGGTAGTCATGAGGATAAAGGAGCACCTGACCCAGGTCTGGGGAGGAGGTCTTCTGGTTGTCATCTGGAGAAAGGGGCACCTGACCGAGGTCTGGGGAGGAGATCTGGTTGTCATCTGGAGAAAGGGTCATCTGGCCCAGGTCTGGAGAAATAATTAACTGATCTAATTCTGGAGAGATGGTAAAGAGGCTTGGGTCTGAGGAGGGACTTGTTTGGCCATCTTCTGAAGACAGAGACTTTTGACTTTGGTCTGAAAAGAAAGATGTTTGACCAATGTCTTCAGGGTAGGATTCATGGCTTAGGTCATAATCAAGCCCCTGGCTGGGCTCTGGAGTAGAGGATCTGTGACTCGGGTCTGTGGTAGAGTGTGTTTGATCAGGATCCTGGGTAGGAAATATTGGGGATTGTTCCTCTGGGGGCAATGACTGATACACATCTAAAGCAGAGCTCATCTGTCCAGAGCCATGTGGGAGGGCCTGATTATGGTCAGGAAGTGACCTGTCAACACTCGTCAAAGGGGAGGTCTGATTCAGGTCTATGGGAAGAGCTGTTTCATTGGACTTGTGGGGTAACAGTGAGTGATTAAGTCTCTGGTCTAAAAATGTGGGCTGGGCATCTCCTCTTAGTGGGTGAAAGCCTCTTGGAGATAGAAGACTGTGGATTGCCATCTTCTTATCCTTCTTCTTCTTTCGTGTCTTGATGAACTGTCCTTTATTAAAGTCTCTGTTCCCTTTCTCCTGTCTTACTTGTGAAGATTTACGTCTAATTCCAGAAAACATTGGGAGGTCACGTAACTTTCCTGTTGTGTTTGTAGTGGAGGTGCTATTGTCCCAAGCCCCTAGGATGTTCTGATTCTGAGGGCCATTCGGCAGCTTATCAGCAGCTGTGTCTTCACCATTTTCTGGTATTATTTCATAACTACTTTTTTCAGAAGCCAAATACCATTCCTTATCCAAAAATTTGGATGTGTTCATTTGTTTTAAGAGGAACAAATCAGTAGGAATTTCCTCGCTGGACCTCACTCTGGCATTAGTATTCTTTGGGTTTGAATGCCTCCTAGTTTTTTGGGCTGGTATTTTCATCTGGGGGAATCTATACTTCATCAGGTGAGCTCTTCCTAACTTGGCTTTTTTATGCTTAGCATGTCCTTGGCTCCCTGATCCTTTTGCACCAAGGGGAAGTAGGTGAACCACTGTGATGTCTGACTGTGAATCTTCCACATCATGTTCATAATACGAGCTGGAATGGTGTTCTGTGGGAGAGTTGAGAACTGAGTTCTCACCCAAGCCTGTGAGGTCCTCCGGGAGTGTACCAGTCATGGTGGCTCCTGAGCCAGGAAGGGTTTGTTGAGATTCTTTGAGGTTGTTACTGGCGATTCCACTAAGGTTTCCTGGAGAAGATTTTGAGTCATTTACTTTGTCTGTGCTTGGAAATATGAACTCCGAACTGTTCTCTAGAGCGAGAGCAGTAAGATTGAACTCATCTTCCTCCTGATTCCAGGATGAGTTTCTGAATGACCTAATTCCTAGTGATGAAGCCAATAGATACTGGTAATCATCATCTTCACTCTCGAATTCAAACTCGTTTTCTGAAGAGTCATGAATTTTCCGAGTTGTCACGGAAACGGATGTAGGTGCAAAAGGTTCATAAATCTCATACGAGTCTTCATCATCATCATTCCGGATACATTTAACATCCCTGAATCTCAGTTTTAGGTTTTTGTGTCTTGGATTGGAATTCATGGTAGTTAACATCCACGTTCCTTCATAGGAGAGACAGAGAAGGGAAGGTTGAAAGCTCAGGAAGTTACAAAAACACCAGGATCTGCTGGGGAAACAATTTCTAGTGAATTTTAACCAGAGGGGCCATGTGTTAGCTATGGACCATGCTAGACTATGAATGGTGAGTTATTGAGCCACAGTGACATAGAGAGAAAAACCAAGAGTAAGGTGTTTAGGAATTTTTTTAAATGTAGCTTGACATTGCTTTGGTATCTATCCACAGAGTCATTGTACTTTTAGGCTAGGGTATTTAACAGAAATTAGCTTTAAACTATTGGTCTATGGAGATTAAGAAGAAAAAGAGACTTTCAGTTTGGATTGTTCAAGAATTGTTGCTTTAGAATACACCAAGTAAAGGGGAAATCAGTGATAAAACGAACCTCAAAAGTTACTACCATCTGCTTAATTGTACATTTTGTCTGAGAATTGGAATTTGAGAGATGATAGTGATGTTGTTTTCCAACAAAGAAAGGGTATTTAGGTATTTCTAGGAAATAATGTATGTGTCATTTTGAAAGTGAATTCCTGAGACACTAAGGATGACCTGGGACAGGTCACCAACGCAACCACTTGTTGAGCTCTGGGCACTTGGAGGAGCTTTCACCTAGGATCTGAAACAACTCTGGACAGTGCTCTCAAGCTTTTCAGAGGGAGACTTCAGGCTTAGTGAGGGCAAGTAACCCATCTAAAGCTGCAAAACATTGAGCGGCAGAGCAGGATTTGAACTTGGGTCTTACACAACAATGTTGTCTCTGAGGCAGCCTCCAGGGCTCATCTAATGGTTGCTCACCTGAGGGTGGGGTGGTCTCTGATAAGAAATTGAAAAGTGGGGCTAGGGAGACAGTTCAGCTAGCACAAGGACCTGAGTTTGATTCCCAGCATCCATGTAAAAAATGTCAGGGCTAGTAGCCCGAGTTTGTAATTCCATCTCTGGGGAAGTGGATATAGGTGGGTCCTTGGGATCCACTGGACAGTTATGATGGCCTATTTGGCAAATTCCATTCCACTGTTTCATAAAAAGGTCGACGACACTTGAGGACTGACACCAAGGGCTGCTTTTGTGGCCAATCCCTTTCTGCTGCTTCTTCACGGTTACATCTGTCTTTCTGCCATCGTATGCCCTTGCTGCCGGGTTGTTTCAGAGATGTGCAAATCGAATTGGCATGAAACTGCTTCTATTTAAGCCATTAATTTCCCAACTATAAACCATGAGCAGCAGGGTAAGACAAGCCCACCAGGGTCCTGGAGACATAGCAGGTGTTGCGGTCATTGGGATAGCTCAGAGACCTTTCTCCACCTGAGAGCCCATCAGTTTTCCCTCCAAATACCTAGACTCTTACTCACCAACATTATCCATCGTGACAGTCACGGATTCACCACTCATGGGGAACAGGGTCAGTGTATCCTCGTGCTTCTTCCCGTAGATGAATGAGTGCCCGGTGAAGTGGACGGTTAAGATGTCATCGTAAATTCCCACACTGCAGAAGTGCCATTGGACGGTGTCATCAAAGCAGAATCCTAGAGTGGATATGCTCTCAGGCACGTAGCCGTTGAGAGCTGAAAGAGTAAAGTCTGTCAAATGCCAGGCCCGTACAACATGAGGATCCATAATCACAGCCCAGACAAATGCCCCTATACTCATTTGGCTGCATTAAGGCAGTGGTTATTGAAAGTAAGCTTTGAGGGCTAATGTGTGAGCAGGTCACAGTCAGCTTCCCAAGATATGGCTGATGCTCCTGACTTAGTCGAGGCGGAAAAATCAGGATAAAGATAAAGCCTCTCACTCACATTGGTTTAGTATGCATCCATCAAGCAAATATAAAATGTTACTTTATATTCTGCTGTAAATTTATTCTCGTCCTTGATTTAGATTGTCCAAGAAGAGCCTACCAGGAAGACAAGTCTATATAGAAGAACTTTATCTTCTTGGACATCGTAGTCATGAGTAAGAACGAATGCCACAAAACAAGGAGCTAACTGAGCACATTTGTTGTTGAGAATTGTTATCTGTAACCTAAGGTTGACCGACGGTTAGTCTAATAGTTTCCATTCAAGCACTGAGTTCATGTATTTTAATTATCTTTAAAGGAACACCACTTTGGCAACATCTTTATTTACATATGTACTGCACGTGGTAATCCAGTTAAGATATGATTTATTGGAGGGCACAACCAGTACACCCAGGTTACCACTGTGACCACAGTCCTAGTACGTGTGGTGTTTGGTACTAAAAAAACAAATATAAGTGACTATGTTCCAAATATATGTTGAGTTGCTGAAAGTGTGTGTTATTAGTTTCTACATCATTGCAGATGCTTTTCTAAATAGGCTAATACTATGGGCACTGGCTGCAAGAGGCTGTGAGCAGGTATATTCCACAACATGTGATTTAAGATAAAATACACACTGTACTGCGAAGACAGTCATAAAGCATATCCCATTTATTTCTATTACTTTTAAAAATTATGTAACTTTACATCATGAGAGCCTATCTCAAAACAACAAAAAAAGATAGTATCTAGGATATGCTGAGCTAAGTAAAGATTATTCTAATGAATTTCACTCATTTCTCTTTACTTTTCAATTTACCAGGAAATTTCATGTAAATGACTCACCTGTAATTTTTTTAGGCAGCACTGGTCTAGAGCTATAGGCCTAGAGCTATCACAGACCCCAGTTATAGGTCTAGAGCTATCACAGACCCGAGCTATAGGTCTAGAGCTATCACAGAGCCATTACTGGAAGGAAATTATGTGAAGTCAGCTTAATGTGGAACCTGTCAGTCCTGAAACTACATGAACAGACTCTGGGAAGCCACCTGCATAAAGGTGGTTATTCATTAGAAAAGGTGATGGAGATGGCTTTTTATTTTGAGGAATGGTGTGTGTGTGTGTGTGTGTGTGTGTGTGTATGTGCACAGGTGTGTGCATGCATGCATGTGTGTGTTCGTGGGTGTGTGTGCATGAGTGCATGGTTGTGCATGCATGTGCATGTGTGTGTGTGTGTGTGTGTGTGTGTGTGTTTGTGTGTGTATGTGTAGGGGACTCTGGTTGTTGGGAGGAAATTGCTTGCAGATGCCACAGTGAATTCATCTCAGACTTCTCATGACAATGGACTTTGGAATTGTAGCAAGTATCAAGCTCAGGAAGCTTGTCCTCTGCTCTGAATTCCTCTCCACATGCTTTCTCTTCAGACTTCTGCATCCACCACCACCTCACGACACTGGGCTCCCAGGCTCACCTTGCTAGACTCTGATTGGAGAATGCAGCTTTCTCTAAAAGACATCACATCTCTGTTCTGGCATTAACTAGAGGGTCTTCGCCATGCACATTTCTAAAATCCTTAGGTACCACTGACCAAGGTTCTCAGTGCCTTTCCTCCCAGCCTTCATCATTGCCTAGTGCCTGCACACTTTAACACACACACACAGACACACACACACATCACATTCACATACTACACATACACATACACAAGCACCACACACACATACATACCACACCACACAAACACATACACACCATACAAACAGATACCACAATGCACACACACAAACACATACCACACATACATACATACACCATGCCATACACATACATACACTGTACACATATACATATACCACAGACACACATACACACCACACAAACAAACATACCACACATCACATGCCCATACCACACATACACACACCACAAACTCATATATACATATAAGCCACACCATACAAACACACACGCCACACACATACCATAATACATACACAGACACACAAACATACATCACACATATGCACACACCACACACACAAACATACACACATACCACACCATACAAACACTACACACACGTGGCACACACCTTTAATCCCAGCACTAGGGAGGGATCTCTGTGAGTTTGAGACCAGCCAGGTCTACAAAAGCTAGTTCCAGGACAGGTTCCAAAGCTACAGAGAAACCCTGTCTCAGAAAAAAAAAAAAAAAAGACCAAACAAACCCCACACAAAATTTGGAAGCATGAGGCCACTCTGACTTAAAGGATCACTAGACTTTGAACCTTGTCTTAAAAGAAAAAAATTCTTTGGTTGCTTTGTTGTCAGGAACCCCATCACCAAGTCTTTGGACCCTAAGTGAGGAGAGGAGGGGTTGCTTTTGAGAGAGGATAAAGCATCACATTTTTGCCTTTGGGTAAAGACATGCCGCAACCACTAGAGTAAAGAAGACAGATAGAAACGGGGGCTCCGACTTACTGCTCATGATATTTGATTCATAAAACTTGGGGTCGTCACGTTTCACCTCTTCAGGATTTTCACAAAACTTGTTGATGTTGTCCTCAATGTACCAGCTCTTGTTCTCATCAAACACAGCAAACACAGCCTGCTGCTCGATGTCTGCTGCCCTCTGGAGGTGAAAGGGCAGGGATTAAAGCTCCAGTTGGCTCCTACTTCCCCATTGCTGTTGAGTCCAGAAAAGCCACATTGCAGGCACCCATGAGAGCCCATGATGTACCAAACACTTGTCCAAGATATAGCTAATACGTGAAAGCAAACAGAAGGGGTCAGAGAACTCAGTCAAAAGTTCCCAGGGGGAAAAATGCTACCTCCGTCCGGCACCTGAAAGCCAGTATATATCTGTGGTGGAGCACTGTTCACCACGAATGACTGTGCTCCAATGATGAAAAGGATGAGCAGAAGGTTGCAACAGGAACGCCTCATGCCCTTCCTTCCCGTTTCCTTTACGATATCAATAAATCAGGATCTTGCAAGTGTTCTGATTTTTCTAGGCATCCGCCTATTTTGCATGCCTTTGAATAAGACCCCTTTCACTATTATTTAACCTAATGCGAATTTTAGGTGAATAATATAATACTATTCATTTGCAATGAAGAGAAACTCAGGATGCTGGGGATATAGATCTGTTGGTAAAGTGTTTGCTTAGCACGCAGAAAGCCCGGGGTTCTCCCAAGTACCACATATGCCTGGTGTGGCGGCATATGTCTCCAATCCCGGAGGCATGGAAGTTCAAAATTATCCTGGTTACACAACCAGTTTGAGGCCTGCCTGAACTAAAAGAGAAATCGCTCTCAAAACAAAAACAAGCAACAACAAACCAACAAACAGGGGGCAGGCTGGAGAGATTGTTCAGTAATTAAGGGTGCTGGTTGAGGACCTGGGTTTAATTCCCATCATCCACATAGCACCTTACAACCATCTGTAACTACAGGGGATTTAACTCCCTCTTCTGGCCTTTGTGGGCACCAGGTATACACACTGTATGAAGACATGCATGCAAGCAAAACACCCATACACAAAAAACAAAAATAAAAATAAAAACTAAAATTTAAAAATAAAAAGAAAAGACAATTTTTAAATGTTCAAGGCCATCCTAGCCCATATAGTGAGTTTGAGGCCAAGTTGGGGCACATAAAAATATGTCTTAAAAGAAAACATACTCAGAAATCTAGTCTCTTTGGTCACATTCTTTGCTGTAATTTAGTCTCACCAAAGAAAGACTTTTGACAGGCTCCAATTTCACCAAAACTATGGCTTCAACTGGGTAGTGATGGTTCATGCCTTTAATCCTAGCACTAGGGAAGCAGAGGCAAGTGGATCTCTGCAAGTTTGAGGCCACCGTGGGCAATACAGTGAGTTCCAATACAGCCAGGGCTACACAGAGAAACCCTGTTTTATGTAGCAAAACAACAACAACCTAAACAAGCAAACAAAAACTATGACTCCAAATGTCCTTGTTCTAAGGATTCTCTCCTGTCTCTGTTACCTGCCTCTGGAAACAACAAAGAGTGGCACCAAGTTTGCACTGCACTCCTATGCCACCCTGTAAACACATTTCTGGGGGAGGGTGTTCTTACTTATTTGATCAGAGGGAAGAATTAACAGAGCTTAACTGGCTTCTTCATCACACGGGCAATACTGACAGACCTAGAGTTTGAAACTCCGTTAAAATCCAGCATCACGAGCAAGCTCCACCGAGAGCAGAATCCAGTCCCAGGAGCCAACTCAGTCCCGGGTCACTGGTGGATCAGGATTGAGCCAGTAACCAGGTCCAGAGTCAATGATCTCCACCTGAGCATGTACAGGGGAGTAACTGCTGAGCGAGTGAGCCAGAGCCAGAGACCGCTGAGGGTCCAGACATGAATCTGAGACCTTCAAGGGAGTAGACCTAAGCCAGAACCCCTATGGGTCTGGGTGTGAGTCTAGGACATCCCAGGAACTAGGCCTGAGCCAGGACCTCTGCCAGTCTAGGCATGAGTAAACCTGGGACCTCCGATGGAATAGGCTGTCTGTGGGGCCAGGCATGAGTCAGGGACCTCAGAGGGAGTAGGCCTGAGCCAGGACCTCTGCAGTTCCAGGTGCACTCAAGCCTGGGACATCCGAGGCAGTAGACTGGAACCAGAAATCTTTGCAGGACCAACTCCAAGCCAGGGACTTCTGCAGGAGAAGATCCAGACTAGGATTTACAGAAACGTGGCAAAGCCACCAGCCTAGGCCAAAGTAGGTCTGAGATAGCAAACTCCATGGGAGCAGAGCAAAGAATAGGAGCACTGAACTATCTCCAGGAACATGGAGTAACCAATGTAGTTACTATAATTGTGGCACTGACTGTACCATGAGGAACAACCATCTGAGCTTTGGATTCACTGGCACCTAGAAGAATATTCAACACAATCTCAGACAGCCCCAACCACACCTATTAGAGGAAAAGATGAGTAGAAAAAGTAAGAACACACGAAACACCACAAGAGCAACACAACACCAGTAAAACCTAAAGACCCTACAACAGCAAGACCTAAACAATCAAATATGGATGAAACAGAAGAAAATGACCTAAAAAATAACTTCAAGAGATGTTTTGAAACCTTAAAGAGGAAATGAGAAATCCCTTAAAGAAATGGAGGAAAAGACAAACAAAAATTGGAAGACATCAGCAAATCACTTAAAGAAAACCAAGAAGAAAAGAAATTCAAACATATGAAATAAAACTATTCAAGACTTGAAAACTGAAATAGAGACAATAAAGAAAACACAAGCTGAGGGAATTATAGAAGCGGAAATCATGAGAAAATGATTGGGAACCACAAACGCAAGCATGAACAGCAGAATACAAGAGATGGAAGAGAGAATCCAAGCGCTGATCAGATACATAGAGGAAATAGACTCATCTGTAAAATAAAACATTAAATCTAATAAAAGCTTAACCAAAAAATATCCAGGAAATATGGGACACCATGAAAATGCCAAATCTAAGAATAATAGGTATAGAAGGAGAAGAATTTCAACTCAAAAGCACAGAGAATATACTTAACAAATTCATAGAAGAAAACTTTCCCAACCTAAAGAAAGATATGCCTATGAAGATACAAGAAGCCTGCAGAACATCAAACAGACTGGATAAAAAAATGTCCTTTGGCCACATGATAATCAAAATGCTAAACATACAGAGTAAAGAAAGAATATTAAGAGCTGCAAAGGAAAAAGGCCAAGTAGCATATAAAGGCAGACCTATCAGAATTACACCTGACTTTTCACTGGAGAAAATGAAAGACAGAAGGTCATGGGTCAAGTGTTATTGCAGACATTAAGAGACCAGCCCAGGCTACTATACCAAGCAAAACTGTCAATCACCATAGAAGGAAAAAACAAGATATTCCATGACAAATCTAGTTTTCACCAATACCTAGCCACAAACCCAGCCCTACACAAAATACTACAAGGAAAACTCCAACCCAAGGAAGTTGGCTACACCAATAAAAACACAGACAATTGATGGTCTCACAGCAGCAAATCCCAAAGAAGGGAAAAACGTACAAATTAACATCACCAACAAAGAAAACTAAATTAACAGGAAATAGTAATCACTGGTCATTAATATCCCTTAATGTAAATGGACTCAACTCACCTATAAAAAAGTACAGGCTAACAGATGGAATATGAAAACAGAATCCATCCTTCTTCTAAATACAAGAAACACATCTCAACCTCAAAGACAGACTAAAGGGTTGGGAAAAAATATACCAATCAAATGGATATAAGAAACAAGTGGGTGTAGCTATCCTAATATCTAACAAGATATACTTCAAGCTAAAATCAGTCAAAAGAGACAAAGAAAGTCATTTTATATTAGTCACAGAAAAAAATCCATGAAGAGGAAATCTCAATACTGAACATCTATGCCCCAAATACAAGGGCACCCTCATATATAAAAGAAACACTTCTAAAGCTTAAATCATGCATTAAACCCCACACACTAATAGTGGGAGACTTCAACACTCCCCTCTCACCACTGGACAGATCAGTAAGACAAAAAATGAACTGAGAAGTAAGAGAACTAACATGTGTTATGACTCAATGGACTTAACAGACATCTATAGAACATTCTATCCAAACAAAAAGAATATACCTTCTTCTCAGCACCTCATGGACCCTTCTCAAAAATTGACCACATACTTAGTAACAAAACAAACCTCAACAAATATTAAAAAATTGAAATAACCCAATGTACCTATCAGATCACCATGATTTAAAACTAGAAGTCAACGGCAATATTAATTCCAGAAAGCTCACAAACACATGAAAATTAAACAGTGCTCACCTGAATCATCAATGGGTCAGGGAAGAAATAAAGGGAAAAATCAAAGATTTCTTTAAATTCAATAAAAATGACCACACAACATACCCAAATTTATGGGACACAATGAAAGCAGTGTTAAGAGGAAAGTTCATAGCACTAAATGCCTACATAAAGAATCTGGAAAAATCCCACACTAGTGAATTAATGGAACATTTGAAAACTTCAGAACAAAAAGAAGCAAACTCACCTAAGAGAACTAGATGCAGGAAATAATCAAATTGAGAGCTGAAATCAACAAAATAGAAACAAAGAAAACAATTCAAAGAATCAATGAGACAAAGAGTTGGTTCTTCAAGAAAATCAACAAAATAAACAAACCATTATCCAAACTAATGCAGAGAGAGAATATTCAAATTAACAAAATCAGAAATGAAAAGGGGGTCATAACAACAGACATGGAGGAAATACAGAGAATCATCAGGTCATATTTTGAAAACCTGTACTCCACAAAATTGGAAAACTTAAAGGAAATGGACAACTTTCTGGATAAATATCACCAAAATTAAATCAAGACCAGATAAGCAAATTAAACAGACCTATAACTGCTGAAGAGATAAAAACAGTCATCAAAAGTCTCCCAACCAAAAAAAAAGCCCAGGACCAGATGGCTTCAGCTCAGAATTCTACAAGACTTTCAAAGAACTAATACCAATACTTCTCAAATTATTCCACACAATAGAAACAGAAGGAATATTGCCAAACTCTTTTTATGAGGTTACAATTACCCTGATACCCAAACCACATTACTAAGAAAGAGAATTACAGACCAATTTCACTAATGAACATTGATGCAAAAATACTAAATAAAACACTGGCAAATCAAATCCAAGAACACATCAGAACTATCATCCACCATGATCAAGTCGGCTTCATCACAAAGATACAGGGATGGTTCAACATATGAAAATCTGTCAACAAAATCCACCATATAAACAAGCTGAAAAATAAAAACCACATGATCATCTCATTATATGCCAAAAAAGCCTTTGACAAAATATTTCTCTTCATGATAAAGTCTTGGAGAGAGCAGGCATACAAGGAACATACCTAAACATAATAAAGGCAATATACAGCAAGCCAACAGCCAACATCAAACTAAATGGAGAGAAACTCCCAGAAATTCCACTGAAATCAGGAACAAGACAAGGTTGTCCACTCTCTACATATCTATGCAATATAGTTCTTGAGGTCCTAGCTAGAGCAATAAGACACCAAAAGGAGATCAAAGAGATACAAATTGGAAAAGAAGAAGTCAAACTCTCACTGTTTGCTGATGATATGATAGTTTACATAACCAATCCCAAAAATTCTACCAAGGAACTTCTACAACTCATAAACACTTTCAGTAATGTAGCAGGATACAAGATTAACTAAAAAAAATCAGTAGCCCTTCTGCACACAGATGATAAATGGACTGGGGAAGAAATCAGAGAATCAACACCCTTCACAATAGCCACAAATAGCATAAAATATCTTGAAGTAACTCTAACCAAACAAGTAGATTTGTATGACAAGAACTTTAAATCTTTGAAGAAAGAAATTGAAGAAGACACCAGAAAGATCTCTCATGCTCCTGGGTAAGCAGAATTAACATAGTAAAAATGGCAATCTTACCAAAAGCAATGTACAGATTCAATGCAATGCCCAGCAAAATTCCAGCAAAATTCTTCATAGACCTTGAAAGAACAATGCTCAACTTCATATAGAAAAGCAAAAGAAGGAGGAGGAGGAGGAGGAGGAGGAGGAGGAGGAGGAGGAGGAGGAGGAGAGAAGAGAAGAGAAGAAAAGAAAAGAAAGAAAAGAAAAGAAAAAATCAGAATAGCCTGTACAATAAAAAAACTTCTGGAGGCATCACAATCCCTGACTTCAAACTCTACTACAGAACTACAGTACTGAAAACAGCCTGGTATTAGCATAAAAACAGACAGGAGGACCAATGGAACCAAATAGAAGACCCAGATATCAATCTACACTCCTTCAAACACCTGATTTTTGACAAAGAAGCAAAAAATATAAAATGAAAAAAGAAAGCATATTTAACAAATGGTGCTGGCATAACTGGATATCAACACGTAGAAGAATGAAAATAGAGCCATTTCTTTCACCATGCACAAAACTCAAGTCCAAATGGATTGAAGACCTCAACATAAAGCCAGCCACACTGAGCCTTATAGAATAGAAAGTGGGAAGTACGGTAGAATGCATTGGCACAGGAGACCACTTCCTAAATATAACCCCAGCAGCACAGACACTGAGAGAAACAATTAATAAATGGAACCTCCTGAAACAGAAAAGCATCTGTAAAGCAAAGGACACAGTCAATAAGACAAAAAGACAGGCTACAGAATGGGAAAAGATCTTCATTAACTCCACATCAGACAGAGGCCTGATCTCCAAAATGTACAAAGAACTCAAAAAATTGGTCACCAAAAGAACACGTAATCCAATAAAAGAAATGGAGTACAGACCTAAACAGAGAACTCTCAACATCCATAGTCATCAGAGAAATGAAAATCAAAACAACTCTGAAATTCCATCTTACACACCTGTAAGAATGGCCAAGATCAAAAACACTGATGACAACTTATGCTGGAGAGGTTGTGGGGAAAGGGAACACTCCTGCATTGCTGGTGGGAATGCAAGCTGGTACAATCCCTTTGGAATTCAGTGTGGCGATTTCTCAGAAAATTAGGAAACAACCTTCCTCAAGACCCAGTAATACCACTTTTGGGTATGTATCCAAAGAATGCTCAATTGTGACACAAGGACATGTTCTCAACTATGTTCATAGCAGCTTTGTTTGTCATAGCCAGAACCTGGAAACAACCTAAATGCCCCTCAACTGAAGAATGGATAAGGAAAATGTGGTACATTAACACAATGGAGTACTACACAGCAGAAAAAAATAACATCTTGAATTTTGTAGGAAAATGGATGGAGCTAGAGAACCTTATTATGAGTGAAGTAATCCAGACCCAGCAATACAATTTTCACATGTACTCACTCATAGGTGGTTTTTAAACATAAAGCAAAGAAAACCAGCCTACAAACCACAATCCCAGAGAACTTAGACAACAATGCGAACACTAAGAGAGACTTACATAGATCTAATCTTCATGGGAAGTAGAAAAAGACAAGATATCCTGAGTAAATTGGGAGCATGGGAACCTTGGGGGAAGAATGAAGAGGGGAGGGGAGAGGCAGGGAGGGTAGCAGAGAAAAATGTAGAGCTCAATAAAAATCAATTAAAAAAAAAGAAACTTAAAAAAAAATCCAGCATCACACTCGGGCTGTGCTCTGCCGTGAAAGTCCAAACAAAAATAGCAACAGCATAAAAGATGATCCTTGATGAAAATATTGTCACACTGTTGCTAAAGAAGACTACCGTTTAGTGTACTTTAGAAGGAAAAATCCTGTTGTCCAGCCAGGAGAAATTCTTATTTCAAGGTTTACTCTAAGGTTAAAATAAATACCTGTATGCCTCTCTGATCCAGGGACCTGCTCTTACAGATTAGAAGCAGGCCTATTAGGCCAGAGGTGATGTCCCTGGTGACATCCACATCACTGTAGTAAGGCCTTGTGAGGCACTGGGCGTCATTTTCTGTGGGTTCATCAAACTCTAGAATGTTCCACTTGTAAGTATAGCTTTCCCCTGGTTGAACTGGTCTGATCATGGTGTGACTGCCTGAAAGAAAAGATACGCTGTTATTTTTTTCATGTACACTGTTAATAATTTTTGAGAAATTATTTTATCATAATAAACATCTACCTTAGCTTTTATTTAGAGTAACGATTATCAGGAAAGAAAGAATTCTTTTTGTCTAAAACGCTTGACTACAGATTATCATGTAGCTGTTCAATATTTCTCCACTAGATGCCGCCAAAGACACTGAGAAAGGTGTTGCATTTGTAACCATTAAAGGGAGAAGGGTTTGCCTGGGGTTTTTAGGGATTCCCCCTCCATGAGTGTTACTGACGCACTTGTCATAACCACTGAGCAAATAGGACAAGAGGAAACCGTGGAAGTTTCTCAGAGGTCATCAGTCTCTTTCAGTAGAAGTGAAAAGTTCCCACCTGAGGTGGAGGAAGAGTTGACTCCATCTTCGTAAGGCGAGAATGTCACCCCATGAGGGTAAATGCTATAGGGTCGGCTGGCCATGTTTTTGAACACAATCTACAAAGTTAAGTCATATTAATTATTTCAGCATCGAGCGTCATTCATGAGAACTATTAGATAAGAAGATGGCAGCTTTGTACACTTACCTCTGTGTGTGCATGTGTGGGTAGGTATGTACATGACATGCAGGTGCGCACCCACAGGTGTGTGTTCAAGCAATGGGAAATCAGTTCTGTTGATTCGTGCAGTAGTCCCACCTCCCCCCTCCATTACCAAGAAATGGGGGAATCAGTTCTGTTCATCTGTGCAGCAGCCCCCCTGCCTTGCCCCCATTACCAGGCAGGAAGGAGCCTCTGGGGGAGTCTTACTCCCATATAAAGATGAGAAACAGAACTTCGTCCCTGGGGAACAGCTTAGGAAAAGTTACATTCCCCTCATAGCACATCCTCGTCTCCCAGATGATCCCATCACCCTTCCCTTATTCTTCCAGATTGGACCTCATCTATTCCTTTCCTCAGTGAAACCGTGCTGCCTCTGCTTGTCTTGCTCCCTGAGATCATTGTCAATGAAGTTATCGTCCTGGGACCCCAAGAGCCAGACCCTGAGTTCCAGACAGCATCTGCTTATGCTGAAACCTAAGGCATCTTAGTGGAGCCAAAAATGAGTGAAGGAAGGAAAGAGGGGAAAGAAGGCCCAGTCATCTGATTACTTTCAAATGAACAAAATGGACTTTCTCTGGGGCATGATTTTCACGGAAGTCCTAATTCACCTATTAATCTTCAATAGATAACCTTAGTCGTATCTTCTACTTGGTTTTCAGACAAAGCCTTCAAATCAACTTTGATATGCAGATTATCTACATTCTAGGATCTTGTCGAAGATGCAACCTTCAGTTGTCTGTTACTTGGGTCTTCACCTAGCTCTGTGATGTAATATAATGTTCAAGCATATTATTATTACATCTAGTATGTGCCTGTACATATGTGCACGTGTGTGTGTGTGTACACGTGTGTGCATGCGTGTGTCTCTCTGTGTATGTGTGTTTAAGGGTACGTATGTTACAGTGTGCATATGAGGTCAGAAGATAACCTGTGGGCGTTGATTCTCTCCATCACAGGCCCCAGGTGATACAAATGCTACTGGACTAGAGAGCAACCACTAGAGCCACATACAGACTGTCCCGAAGTCATTTTCTCGCCACTCTCCTGACTTGGATGCTCACACTGATAACGAACAATGTTATTTTCAAAAGCTGCCCACCCCTTCTGTTTTGCGACAGTTGTGGGGATTTTGTCAAGGACACAGGAAGTTACTCCTGGCTCTCTACCTCAGGCAAATGGTGCTGTGTTCACAGGCGTGTAAACCTTGCTCGGGCGTATTTCCTTTTTACTTCGCTGTTCAAGTGAGGACAAACTTTGTGGACAACCTTGGGATTGTTTCATTGCACCTACTTGTGACTCTGATTTATTCCCTTCTGGTTTATCCGTCAAGACCCTTGTGTTATTGAGTAGACTATAAATACATGAAATACTAAGTAAAACTAAAAGCTGTGTTTGAATTTAAAATTATATGAATACATTTAAAAATATTAAAAGCTGCCAATCCCTGATCCGTCTTTTTGGTTCAGTTCTTCCCTGCCTCCATATTTCTTTGCTTACCTTGAGTGTGTCCCTGACCTGGGCTCTAATAATAGGGCCCAGAATCCCACTTTGTTTGGTACCGGAACTCTCCATGCGTTTGGAGAAGGTCTCGTCCTCATATTGCCGGTAAATAACTTTCTTATACTGTTTTCCAATTTGATTTGAGAAATTATCCAAGTGCAAAGACCTGTATTTCCTTAAAGTGAAATGAAATAATAAAAGAAAAGTCAAACTACTTCAAGTAGAGAGTCCAGTGCAGCAGTGGGAAATCCTTGTGCATGCAAGTTCTGCTTTGGGGTTGGCTAAAATGCTTCTTGGAACAGGCTCAGAGTAGTTTGCAACTTCCTGATGTCCTTCACACAGCCAAAAACTAGCAATTAAGAGTCACCTCCTCCAGTACTGAATAGGTTATAGGTACCTGGTGAGAAGCAATATCTGAACAGAAAATGTTTGTTGACCTTCCCTTTTTTTGTTCTTCTTTCTTCATCTCTCTATCTCTCTCTCTCTCTCTCTCCTAGCCTCTCTCTCTCTCATCTCGTCTCTCTCTTCTGTTTATTTTCTCTGTTTCCTTCCCTTCTTTCTTTTTTCTTTCTACATCTATCCTTCTTTCTCCCTTTCTTTCTCTCTCTTTTCCTTCTTCTCTTTCTTTTTTCTTTCTCTCTTCCTCTCTCTCTCTCTCTTTCTTTTGATTCACAGTATTCTATACATGAATGTGCTATAACTTGATACTCTTTTCCAATTGATGGACTTTTGGAATTGATTCTAATTTTTCTATTCTATTAATAGTGCAGCAGTATGCACCTTATTCCCACAGCCCTTCACTTGTGATAGGAATACTTTGATTGCAGTTAAATTCCAAGAGCAGGATGATTGCCTGGGGAAAGGTATATATGCTTACAATTCTAACATATTTGTCAAATTATCCTACAGAAGTCTTTAGAAGCACCCTGGGCCACCAGAATGTGTGATCAGTTCTGTTTCCCATCACCTCTTGGCAAACAAATGGTGTAATGTGAACCTGACAGTCTGATAGGCACAGAGCAGCAATCCAGTGAAATTTCACTTTAACCTTTCTTATTAGGATTGGCATATGAGGAGCCACTAGAATTTCCAATTTTCCTCATTATTTTCTGGCATCTTCTCTCAGGTATGAGAACAGAAGAGTAGCCCTGAATTTGTAGAACTAACGTGAAGCCCTTAGCAAACATCCATTACAGGGTTAGCAGTGGCAATCATTCAAAGAATTCTAGCTGCTGCTGTTCTTGTTACCATCACCAGGCCACATTCCTATGGTGAATTAGGGGCAATTAAATGTTGATAAGGATAAGCATATCTAGGTGGAAACCAATACTTGTGTCCCTTGAGAGTTGGCCACTTGCGGAATTTTAGCCTAAGGACCCATCTGAGGAGCACGCCTCTAATCTTTGCATGGTGGTCTGACCCCGACTCACTTGTCCATAGTTGTAGGTATAACAGGTGCGTAGTTCCAAATGACTTCCTCTGCAGCAATGAAGTACTCCCACCTCTTCATGTGTCGCCTCTGCTCTCGAGTGAGTGTCTTGGTACTCCTGGTTTTCTTTGGGCAGTTTTTAATGTCAATGTAAGCCTGCATTCCAGCTGGATTAAGATATAAAGTCAGCAGTAGAATTTAAGAGAAAAAAATTCATCAAAACGTGTATTTAAAAAAAACAGTTCATGGGATACAAATAATAACAGTAAAGCAATGCTCAGACATTCTTATGATGGGCCACAGAGGACGCAAGCGTTGAGAGCAGGATGAGAGGCAAGGGCTAGAGGAAGAAGGTAGAAAGGTTCCCTGATGGAGGAGCAAACTTAAAACCCTGGGACTAGGACTGAGATATAGCACTATGGTCAAGTGGGGGCTTAACATGTAGGTGGCCCTGGGTTTGATCCTTAACAAAGCTCGCTCCCTTCATATCTCTCTCTCTCTCTCTCTCTCTCTCTCTCTCTCTCTCTCTCTCTCTCTCTCTCTCTCTCTCTCCAAAATAACTAAATGTAAAAATTTTGTCATTGGGCAGTGGTGGCGTACATCTTTAATCCCAGCACTCAGGAGACAGGGGCAGGCCGATCTCTGTGAGTTTGAGGCCAGCCTGGTCTACAGAGCAAGTTCCAGGACAGGCTCCTACAAGGAGAAATCCTGTCTCAAAAAACAAAACAAAAAGATTGTCTTTTCTTGTTATTTGTCCATTTGATAAATGAAGAACACAATGGTGTGTACTTAATGTGATTGTTAATTCATACCACTTGTCCTTAATTTTAGATTTAGTTTTGCTCTATTCCTATTAATAACTATACCACAGTGACAGTTTACCAGTGTCGTCACTTTAACATAATTTCCATTGCTCAGGATGCAAACAAAGTGATCTCATACAATATTTATTCCTCAAGTGCCTACACCCTCGTTGGTAACAGTTTCCGAAAGTAACAGAATGTGCTTAGATCTTCAACTCTATCAACATGAGTCTTCCTCTCAACAGTTTAAAGGCAAAACCATGTGACAGGACAGCTAACTGTTTTATTTACACGGCACCACACAACTCCTGCTGGTTCAGGAGAGTTAACTGCTGCTCTCTGAAGTCCATTGCTAGCTGGCATGGTGGCTCATGCCTATAATCCCAGCACTGGGGAGGCTGAGACAGGAGGGCTGCCATGAGTTCAAAACCAGCTTAGACATAGGGTGAGTTCAGGCCAGCTTGGCCTGCAGTGTAGCCCCCTTCCTCAGTTAAAACAACACACAACTGTTCTGTCTAGTCTCTGGGCTCCTTCCCCTGCCTACATGTGAAAGACACCCCAAGAATGTATCCATAGAAAACATCAGTTCTATTCTTCTGTCCATGGAAATAGAGACAGACCTCTATCTTAAAGGTCCTTTGTCATTCCTTCACTTCCTTCATCTCCAACCCCTGGGTCATGAATCTGGGTGGGGTTGACTAAAAGGGTAAAGGAGAACAAATGGAGCTGCACCCAACACAAGACGGTCATGAAAGGTTTCTTGCCTTGATAATGCGTTGGGATGAGGGAAGAAACTATCAACTTTCCTTCTGGGCTCATGGTCATGTTCGCAGTCTGTCGATTGTTTGCATGACCAGCGTGATGGTGGACACCCTTGTGCTGGTTCTGCTCCAGGACTTGGACGTTGAAGTGGATAGAGAACAGCTCTGGCCCCTGAGCTCATTCCAATCAGATGCCAGCTGACGTGGTCATGGGCACAGACTGTTACATCTGAGAGGGGAGAAGGAAAAAAGCATCCAAATGCATAGTGGCACGCAAACAGTCACAACTCAAGCAGCAAGTAGTACCCCAAAGAGGGGATAGAGCTTAGAAAGGGGCCTTTCCCCCAGAACTGCAGGGACAGCTAAAGGACGAAAGCTAAGGGGCAGCTGAATATGTGACAAACCATCACGGTTGGTCCAGGACTGAGAGGTCTCTCAAGATATTCTCAGTGTATGAATCAGTAAAGTACTGGTCACATTGATCTGGCCAGAGTGTCAGGACCCTAATCCTCTCATGCAGGTAGAGGTCAAGTTCTGTCAAAGTAGAAAGAAGTGTGAAGATGTGCCAGGGATGTTCTATGGTGTTTTCACCCACTTTTGAATTGTTTTAATGATAGTGGTTTACTCTCTGTGTTACTGATGTCCTTGCTGCAACTGGACGCCAAAGCTTTTCATGGAGAGATTGATAACAACTGAGGGAGAAAGAACCAGGGGGAAAGCTCAACTTTGCTTTCTTTGTTGCCACAGTGATGGAGAAAATGCTCATTTATTTGCTCTGGGAAAGAATCCAGAATTGGCTCCTACCCAGATCCATGACCACTAGATATAAGAGGATAGGCTGGGAACTGGTTTCTCATCCATGGAGGCGTTTGTCCTTTGTGAACATTGTGAACAGGAAGCTGGGAGGTAGCTAGAAGATATGTGTGTTTCTGTGAGTTCCCTTATCCCCTTCAGAAGCAGCTCACACTGAGTACAGCAATGAGCACATCTACAGTAGTAGTGTCATGTCTGTTCAATATATATTGCTCCATAAGACTGGAGCCTTCACAGGCATAAGTATTGTGTCTACTAATTTTTCTTCCCTTTTTTGCTCTTTTGCATTTATTTTAATTATTCTTTTTCAACTACAAATTCTTTGTCTTGATCAAGTTGTTTCTGTTTTATTTACACACAGTCGGCCATTTTGGCTTTTATATATTTACACGGATTATTTTCCCTGTCAGGACACAGATAATGGGATTGTTAATTCCACTTCTGGAAACAGCATATTGAGCCTACTAGTTGGTAAGGATAGCACAAAGGCAGGGAGATGAATGAGGTGCAAATTCAGATCTTCCAAGGAAGAGGTCACTTAGTTCAGTCTCAGCTTTGGAAGAACCTAATTTTGGAACTCAGAATCAATACCCAGAGCTGAATGAGCCAGGCAAAAAAATGGTGCCAAATGAAACAGAATAAAAATGGAAAGAAACCCAGACCTCAACTCTTGACAACGTTTATTTCTCTGTAAAAGACTTCATTTGTGATATTGATATATAATGAAATTTAGAACTTTTATTTTTGTTTACAATTGTTTGATTGGTTTTGTGTATTGCATGAATCGCGTGATTCACAATGAGGTCAGAGGACAACCTGTGAAAGCTGGTTCTCTCTTTCCACCATGTGGGTCCAAGGGATCGAAACCAGGTCATCAGGCCTGGAGAAAAACACCCTTACTCTCTGAGTCATCTCAGCAGCCCCTGGAATTTTTTAGTAGGGAAATACTTTCATTTTTCCTAAACTGAGCATAAATATAATATATACATATATGCTATGGGACATATGTGTATTTACTTATGTAGTATACACTAATATGTATATATCCTAGGGACCAATTTGTAGCCAGTTATCTGTATCTTGTGATTGCAAATTTAAATCTGAATGTAAATCTAGGATAGAAGCCAAGGTTAAAGTCTCCCACAGAGCAAATGAACAATCCCCAGGTCACCATGGGAACAAAGAGAAAAAGCAAATCTAGGTTTCTCCCTGAGTTGTTATCACTACATCATACACACACACACACACACACACACACACACACACACACACACACGTGCATATATCTCCTGAATTTTTCATTCTATGTCAGTTTTACTAGAAAGACCTAGAAGAAGTGGAAGTGGTATTGGTGGTTGCTATGGTTACAGCATGTCTCCTAAAAGGCTCAGACACCAGAAGCTTGGCTCTGTGTAGTGAATTTCAGGTGGTAGAACCTTATAAACATAGAGCCAGAGGAAAGTGGTTAGGTCACTGGAGAGATTGTCCTTGGAGGAGATTAATGTAGTTCTCATGGAACTTTGGTTAATTCTCACGCGAGTGAGTTATTATAAAGCAAGGCCATCCCGTTGTTGGCCTCTTCTACACGTAGCCATTTCCCTTTTGCTTCTTTGCCCTACTATGACACAGACAAGTGGTCCCTCACCAAAGGCTGAGTTGATGAGCCTGCCAGTCTTGGGTTTTCTGCTTCTGAAACTGAATTCTTTTTTAAGCATCTTTTTTTTATATAGTCGCCAGCATTCAGCATTTTATCACAGCAATATAAAATTGACTAGAACAGTGGAAGTCAGTTTTCCCTCCACTTTATAGTTGCTATGATTTTACCTCTTTGCAAAAACTCTTATCTGTAGATGGAAGAGAAACTTTCTATATGCCCACTGAATATTGTTTATCAATAGACTTTTTGAACAACTATAATATATTTGTATGGTATAGAGCATAGTCCTGTTATCTTTACTAAACGGCATCTTTATTTATTTCCTAAGATTTACTTATTTATTTAGTTCATATACATGAACACTCTGTCTTCATGTACACCAGAAGAGGGCATCAATACCATCACAGATGGTTGTGAGCCACCATGTGGTTGCTGGGAATTGAACTCAGGACCTCTGGAAGAACAGCCAGTGCTCTTAACCACTGAGCCATCTCTCCAGCCCTTGTATTTCATTCTTCTATTTGAGCATTCCTATTAGAGAGTGACTCTGTACTTGAGTAGAAATGATATACTCAGACGCTACACCTGTTGCCTTCTGATTTATCTGTTGTATTTCCTGGATAGGACACACACACACACACACACACACACACACACAAGATGATGATGATCAAGGTTCTGAGAGTCACTGAATCATTGCACAAGATTGTGATAATTTGCTCCCAGCATTGGAAACCGATGTATGTGGTAAGCTACCTTACAGAACCAGTGGGACCAAGGTACCAGTGAACATGTCTTTGCTTGTGAACATGGTGCAAGGTCCCTGTGTTACCTGGCATTGTCCTGTTCACAAAGCCATTGACTGTGTACATTAAGGATGGTGACTGGCTCCAGCTCTTGCTTTCGTCAAACACAGCAAACAGCAGCACATGTTGCTTGTCAAACATCTTCTGAGTCCCGTCTTCAGTTAGTGTGCCTGAGAGAGAAGAGACATGCCTTCATCGTGTTCCAGATTGAAGAATACCTTCAGTGTTCTCACACATCTGAACTTGGGGCCAGAACCAAGTAGTGTTGATATAAATTTGAAGCATACATTCCCAGCCAGGTCTTATGATCTGTTCCAATCCTTACTGCCTGCTGCAAAGGGCGAGCTAGCCAGGGAGGTGATGGAGAGCTTGTGCTGGTGATGAGGATAAGGGAGAACTGGTGAGCTGACCAACCCAGCTATCACCCAGGCCCCAAACCAGGGATATAAGTTGGTCCACCCCAACATCCACCCCATTGGTGATCTGCTAGAGCATGTGAAGGGACCAGTCCTGCAGATCCAAAGCTGCAGGATCTCCACAACACAGGGCAACAGCAGGATGTCCAAGAGTGATGTGGGACAATGGTCTGTATTCTGTCAATTATATTTTAAATAAACGCTGATTGGCCAGTAGCTAGGCAGGAAGTATAGGCAGGACAACCAGATAGGAAGTAGAGGTGGGTCAACAAGAACAGGAGAATTCTGGGAAGAGGAAAGCTTGGTTCACAATTGTGACCCTACCACAAAAGAAGCAAGATGTGATTGCCTCACAGAAAAAGGTACTGAGCCATGTAGCTAACATAGACAAGAATAATGGGCTAATATAAGTTATGAGAGTTAATAAGAAGCCTGAGCTAATGGGCCAATCAGTTTACAGTTAATGTAGACCTCTGTGTGATTTCTTGGAACTTAATGACTGCGGGAACCGGGCAGGACAGAAAACTCAGTCAACACAAGAGGAGTCCAGAAAGATTCCAAGAGGATGTCCAGGAGGGCCCAGCAGCAACCAGAGGCCTCAAACCAGACCAATGACTCTTTGTAGCAAACACTTGAAAGTAAAAATGTATGGGGTAAAGGGTATGCTATGTGATTCACTGTGGAACATTGCAGTTTTCGCTACAAGATTTTTCTTTCTTTTTTTAAAAAAATTGTTTTGTTTGGTTTGGGGGAGGTTGCAGTGGCAGAGGGTAGATGCGAAGGGATGAAAAGATGAATGAGATCAGGATATGTGATGCAAAATCCACAAAAAAATCAATAAAAAATCAATAAAAAATCAAGTATTTACATAAAATAAGTTGACAATTGTTTACTTGGGGGGAAAAGGCTCAAAACGGCTACCATCAACAATAAAAAAACACATATTTCTTCCAGTCTTCCAGACCAGAATGCGCACCTCAGCACTCTGATGGTTTAACACAAGGCCCCGTGTTGAACACAGCTTCCTCATTTGCAGATAAATGGGCACTCAACTAGAGAAATGTTTCTGTAAAGATAAACCCATCCTTATATGAGTAAAAATGGTGATAAAATGAAAATGCCATTTATAAGAATAAATTCTTGGGTCCCCTCCTTCATTAGTCTGCCTGCGGCAAAGTAGGCCCTTTGTCAGCGAGCTGCTTGGCCGGCAAGGGGACCTGAGAGTCTGCCAGAGGATCCATCATTCTTTGGGGTGAGTGAGGAGTGAGTGCCTGAACCGGGCAGCTGCCCGGAGAGGGACCACCGACATTCCCCAACTCCCCCCCCCCCCCCCACCCGCACACTTCCTGCTCTTCCTGCAGGGGTTACTTCTCCCGGATACTGCCCTCTCTCTTCCTGTCCCTTCCCAGCTTGCATCCAGAACCCCCTACCCCGCCTCATCCTCCCATCTTTGGGGCCACAAAATCCCACAGCTCAGCCTGTTTGGGCGCCGGGGACCTGGAATTGAGTGCACCCAGGCCGGTGGGAGGTCCCCTCCTTCATTAGCCTGCCCTCAGCAAGGTAGGCCCTTTGTCAGCGAGCTGCTTGGCCTGCAAGGAGACCTGACAGTATGCCAGAGGATCCATCATTCATTGGGGGTGAGTGAATTGAATTCATTGGGGGTAATTGAACTTCTAAAAGAAGAGCCAAAGGGGATTATTCAGAGGAAGAAATGGGCAGGCGCCAATGCAAGAATTCCTCCAACAATTTGAAAAACAACATGAAAGCACCAGAACCCAACGAACTTATAACAGGAGGACTTGAACACACTAATCAAGAAGAAGTAGAAAAAATTGACTTTATGAAAGTAATAGAGTCCCTTAAACAGGAGGTGAAAAACTCCCTTAAGGAAATGGACGAGAAGAATAACAAAAAGTTTAAAGAATTGAGTAAATCTGTAAATGATATCCTAGGAAACCAAGAAAAAACAATCAAACAGATAATGGAAACAGTGCAAGACTTGAAAACTGAAATGGAGGCAAGGAAGAAAACACAACCCGAGGGCCAGCCGGATATGGAAAATCTATGTAAACGAACAGAGACTACAGAAACAAGCATAACCAACAGAATACAAGAGATAGAAGAAAGAATCTCAGATTCTGAAGATACCATAGAGAAAATAAATGCACTGATCAAAGAAAACAGCAGATCCAACAAATTCTCATCACAAAACATTCAGAAAATCTGGGACACAATAAGAAGACCAAACCTAAGAATAATAGGCGTAGAAGAAGGAGAAGAATTACAGCTCAATGGCCCAGAAAATATATTTAATAAAATTATAGAAGAAAACTTCCCAAACCTAAAGAAAGATATCCCTATTAAGGTTCAAGAAGCTTACAGAACACCAAATAGACTGGATTAAAAAACAAAAAAAAAAAAACAAAAAACATCCCCTCGCCATATTATAATCAAAACACAAAACATACAGAATAAAGAAAGAATATTAAGAGCTGCAAAGGAAAAAGGTCAAGTAACATATAAAGGAAAACCTATCAGACTAACACCTGACTTCTCTATGGAAACCATGAAAGCCAGAAGGTCCTGGATAGATGTTTTGCAGAAACTAAGAGACCATGGATGCAAGCCCAGATTACTATACCCAGCCAAGCTTTCATTCACTATAAATGGAGAAAACAAAATATTCCAGGATAAAAACAAATTTAAACAATACATAGCCACAAATCCAGCCTTACAGAAAGTAATAGAAGGAAATTCACAAACAAAGGAGTCCAGCATTGCCCAAAATAACTCAGACATCTAGTGACCCTTCACCAGCACATCTCAAAGAAAGGAAACACACAATCTCTACTACCAAATAAAAAATGACAACCGGAGTTATCATCCACTGGTCATTAATATCACTTAATATCAATGGACTCAATTCACCTATAAAAAGGCACAGGCTAAGAGATTGGATACGAAGACAGGATCCAACATTCTGCTGTTTACAAGAAACATACCTCAACTACAAAGACAGACATCTACTCAGAGTAAAGGGTTGGGAAAAGGTTTATCAAGCAAATGGACCTAAGAAACAAGCCGGTGTGGCCATACTAATTTCTAACAAAGTTGACTTCAAACTAAAATCAATCAGAAGAGATGGAAAGAGACACTTTATACTCATTACAGGAAAAATCTATCAGAATGAAGTCTCAATCCTGAATATCTATGCCCCTAATACAAAATCACCCACTTATATAAAAGAAACATTACTAGAACTCAAGGCAGCCATCAAACCAAACACACTGATAGTGGGAGACTTCAACACTCCTCTTTCACCAATGGACAGGTCAATTCGACAGAAACCTAACAGAGAATTAAGAGACTTAATAGAGATAATGAACCAAATGGACTTAACAGACATCTATAGAACATTCCACTCAAACAGGAAAGAATATACCTTCTTCTCTGCGGCTCATGGAACCTCTTCGAAAATTGACCACATACTCGGTAACAAAGCAAACTTCCACAGTTACAAAAACATATTAGTAACCACCTGCATCTTATCGGATCACCATGGATTAAAATTAAAATTCAGCAACAATGCTACCCCCAGAAAGCCTACAAACTTATGGAAACTGAACGTCAACTACTGAACCACACCTGGGTCAAGGAAGAAATAAAGAAAGAAATTAAAGTCTTTCTTGAATTTAATGAAAATAAAGACACAACATACTCAAACTTATGGGACACTATGAAAGCAGTGCTAAGAGGAAAATTCATAGCACTAAGTGCCCACTTAAAAAAAACGGAGAAAGTACACATTGGAGACTTAACAGCACACCTGAAAGCTTTAGAAAAGAAAGAAGCAGACTCACCTAGGAGGAGTAGAAGACTGGAAATAATCAAACTGAGGGCAGAAATCAACAAAATAGAAACACAGAAAACAATCCAAAGAATCAATGAAACAAAAAGCTGGTTCTTGGAGAAAATCAACAAGATTGACAAACCCCTAGCCAAACTAATCAAACGGCAGAGAGAGAACACACAAATTAATAAGATCAAAAATGAAAAAGGGGACATAACCACAGACACAGAGGAAATTCAGAGAATCATTAGATCTTACTACAAAAGCCTGTATGCCACAAAATTGGAAAATGTAAAAGAAATGGACACTTTTTTAGATAAGTACCATATACCAAAGTTAAACCAGGACCAGGTAAATGCTCTAAATAGTCCTGTTAGTCATGAAGAATTAGAAACTGTTATCAGAAACCTCCCTACCAAAAAGAGACCAGGACCTGATGGGTTCAATGCAGAATTCTACCAGAACTTCCAAGAAGACCTAATACCTATACTCCTTAAGGTATTTCATAATATAGAAACAGAACAGTCATTGCCAAATTCCTTTTATGAAGCTACAATTACCCCGATCCTAAACCACACAAAGACTCAACCAAGAAAGAGAATTACAGGCCATCTCACTTATGAACATCAGTGCAAAACTTCTCAATAACAATAACTGGCAAAACAGAATCCAAGAACACATTAGAAAAATTATCTACTATGATCAAGTAGGCTTCATTCCAGAGAGTGCAGGGGCTGGTTCAACATATGAAAATCTATCAATGTAATTCATCATATAAATAAACTGAGGATAAAACCATATGATCATCTCATTAGAACGCAGAAAAAGCATTGACAAAATTCAGCACCCCTTTATTGATAAAGATCTTGGAGAGATTAGAGATACAGGGGTCATTCCTAAATATAATAAAGGCTATTTACAGCAAGCCGACAGCTAACATTAAATTAAATGGAGAGAAACTCAAGGCATCCACTAAATTCAGGAACGGACCAAGGCTGTCCACTCTCTCCTTATCTCTTCAATATAGTGCTTGAAGTTCTAACAATAGCAATAAGACAAAACAAGGGAATCAAGGGGATTCAAATTGGAAAGGAAGAAGTTAAACTTTCATTATTTGCTGATGATATGATAGTTGTACATAAGTGACCCGAAAAACTCCACCAAAGAACTCCTACAGCTGATAAGCTCCTTTAGTATCGTTGGCAGGATACAGGATCAACTCCAAAAAAATCAGTCGCCCTCCTATATACAAAGGATAAGGAAGCAGAGAAAGAAATCAGAGAAGCTTCACCTTTCACGATAGCCACAAATAGCATAAAATATCTCTGGGGTAACTCTAACCAAGGAAGTGAAAGACCTATTTGACAAGAACTTTAAGTCTTTTAAGAAGGAAATTGAAGAGGACACCAGAAAATGGAAGGATCTCCCTTGCTCTGGATTGGGAGGATCAACATAGTAAAAACGGCAATACTATCCAAGGCAATCTATAGATTTAATGCAATCCCTTAACGATCCCATCAAATTCTTCACAGATCTTGAGAGGACAATACTCAACTTTATATGGAAGAACAAGAAACCCAGGATAGCCAAACAATCTTATACAATAAAGGAACTTCTGGAGGCATTACCATCCCTGACCTTCAAACTCTATTACAAGAGCTACAGTATTGAAAAACAGCTTGGTATTGGCATAAAAATAGAGAAGTCGACCAATGGAATCGAATAGAAGACCCAGATCATAACCCCAAACACCTGATTTTGATAAGGAGCTAAAAGCACACAATGGAAGAAAGAAAGCATCTTTCAACAAATTGTGCTGGCATAACTGGATGTCAACCTGTAGAAGAATGAAAGTAGATCCGTGTCTATCACCATGCACAAAACTCAAGTCCAAATGGAATTAAGACCTCAATATCAATCTGAACACAGTGAACCTGTTAGAGGAGAAAGTGGGAAGTACTCTACAACATTTGGGCACAGGAGACCCGCTTCCTACGTATAGCCCCAGCAGCACAAGACTTAAGGGCAACATTGAATAAATGGACCTCCTGAAGCTAAGCAGCTTCGTAAAGCAAAAGATACTGTCACTAAGACAAAAAGGCAGCCTACTGACTGGGAAAAGATCTTCACCAACCCCGCAACAGACAAAGGCCTGATCTCCAAAATATATAAGGAACTCAAGAGACTAGACTTTAAAATGCTAATTAACCCATTAAAAAATGGGGCACTGAACTGAACAGAGAATTCTCAACAGAAGAAGTTCGAATGGCCAAAAGACACTTAAGGGCATGCTCAACCTCCTTAGCAATCAGGGAAATGCAATCAAAACAACGCTGAGATACCATCTTACCACCTGTCAGAATGGCTAAAATCAAAAACACCAATGATAGCCTTTGCTGGAGAGGATGTGGGAGTAAAGGGTACACTCATCCATTGCTGGTGGGAATGCAAAACTTGTGCAACCACTTTGGAAAGCAGTGTGAGGTTTCTCAGTAAATTGGGATCAACCTACCCCAGGACCCAGCAATCCCACTCTTGGGAATTTACCCAAGAGATGCCCAATCATATTACAAAAGCATTGTTTCAACTATGTTTATAGCAGCATTATTTGTAATAGCCAGAACCTGGAAACAACCTAGATGCCCTTCAGTGGAAGAATGGATGAAGAAAGTGTGGAATATATACATATTAGAGTCCTACTCGGCGGTAAAAAACAATGACATCTTGAATTTTGCATGCAAATGGATGGAAATAGAAAACACCATCCTGAGTGAGGTAACCTAGGCCCAAAAAGATGAACATGGGATGTACTCACTCATAATTGGGTTCTAGCCATAAATAAAGGACATCGAGCCTATAATTCGTAAAATAAATCCTAGAGAAGCTATATAAGAAGGTGAATCCAAAGAAAAACATATAGTTATCCTCCTGGATATTGGAAGTAGACAAAATTGCCGGACAAAAAATGGGAACATGGGGGTGAGGTGGGATGGGGGGGGATGGGGGATGGGGGAGAGAAGAAGTGTGAAGTGGAGGATGGGAAGAGCTTGGGGGAATAGGATAGTTGGGATTAGGAAGGGTGGATATGGGAACAAGGAATTATATATCTTAGTTAAGGGAGCCATTCTAGGGTTGGCAGAGACTTGACTCTAGAGGGGTTCCCAGGTGTCCAGGAAGACGCCCCCAGATAGTTCCTTGGGCAGCTGAGGAGAGGGTGCCAGAAATGTACAGATCCTATTGCCATACTCATGAATGTCTTGCATATCACCATAGAACCTTCACCTGGCATTGGATGGAGAAAATGACAGAGCCCCACATAGGAGCACCGGACTGAGCTCTCAAGGTCCTGATGAGGAGCAAAAGGAGGGAGATCATGAGCAAGGAAGCCAGGACCGTGAGGAGTGCATTTACCCATTGAGACGGTGGGACAAATCTAACGGGAGACCACCAAGTCCAGTTGGAATGGGACTGATGGAACAGGGAACCAAACCGGACTCTCTGAATGTGGCTGACGGTGGAGGAGGACTGAGAAACCAAGGACAATGGCAATGAACATGAACTCTACAGCATGGACGGGCTCACTGTGAGCCTTGTCAGTTTGGTTGCTCACCTTCCTGGACTTAGGGGGAGCTGGGAGGACCTTGGACTTAACATAGTGAAGGGAACCCTGATGGCTCTTTGTCTTTGGAGAGGGGTGGAGTGGGAGTATGGATGGAAGGGAGGGGAGGGAAGGGGGAAGAGGAGGGGAGGAGATGGAAATCTTTAATAAAAAATGAGAAAAAAAGAATGTTACTACAAGAAAAAAAGAATAAATTCTTTCAATGCAATTGCAGTATCTTTTATATGCCAGGAAATTTAAAAATATGTTTGTATGATGAATAAGCAGCTGGGTACATGGCTTGTGTATAGGTATGAATGGCATTATCCCCTGGTACAGTTTGTTGTGGCTCTTTGATGGTTTCAATGAAAGGTGGGTTGAAGTTGCTCAGAGTAAGAGAAGGAGAAGAGAAAATCAAGGTAAGTCTAAGAACAGAGCTAATGGAATGCCTCACTGTCTGAACATGGTGGTTGTAAGAATGACCTATGGTGAACAACAATGTGGTGAACTGAGAGAGGCTCCGGGAAGAAAGGCAGAGGGCCTTTATCTCAGGTGCATCTGTTCCCTGCATTGTTCTTGGACGTATTCTATGACTCCTGTGTTAAACATTTACATTTGGTTTATACGACATGTTCATTCTTCCTGGATGTCAGGTCATAGCTTCAGAACCCAATCTGATGAAAGAACATACTGCGTGCTGTCCTCGGTGTGCCTGCACCTGGATGTGGCCTCTGCCTTGCTTTCGTGCTTTTCCACATATCATTGATGGTAAGTGCCAGGCAATCATGTTTATACTGGTCAGTCCTGGGAAAGTTCCGGGAAAGGGCTGCTCTGTCAATATTTAGTGTGTGCTTGCTGGAGTTTATTTACATGGTTTACTGTTCATGTTTTTCTGAACTCCAACAACCTTCCTTAGATCATTGCTTTCTTCATTTCACTTGAGTATTATAAAAGCACACTGGAAGTGCCGGAAAACTATCTCCAGCGTTAGACTATAGACCGCCCATTCTTTAAGGTCCTCAAATCCCAGGTCTCAAATACACAGATCTACATAGGTCAGCAAAAGTAGACACTCACAAAGTGTTCAGCTTGTTTATAAGAAAGCAAACTTAGCTGGGAATGGTGGTTCACACCTGCAATCCTACCACATGGGAGCCCAAGGGAGAAATATTGTTATGAGTTCAAGGCCCTGTCCACTAAAACAATAAAAGATCAACCAACCAACCAGCCAACCAACTAACCAACCAACCAACCAACTAACCAGCCAACCAGCCAACCAACCAACTAACCTTTCAACCAACCAATCAACCAACCCACCCACCCACCCACCAACCAACACAGCCTCAACCAAATAACAAGAAAGAGAGTTGGAGTATACATGCTTATAAACCAAATCACCCAAAGAAACTTCAGCTACCTCAGTTGTACTTCCCATGAAGTCTCTCAGTGAGTAGGGTGCTATACACTTTAAAATAAATAGACTTGACTTTGAAGTAAACATGCAGACACAATGTCAGAATAGACTTAAATGAAGTTGCCATGACTAAGATGATGGGAGGTTTTAGAAGAAACAGAAAGAGTTTTGGTACCAGGTGCCATTTTCCTTCATTCATGATCTGGTCTCCACTGCCTTCTCCTGCATCACCTACAAGAAGGTTCCAAGGTTCTCCAAGCCTCACCCCAGTACAATCTCCCAGGCACCCTAGGGTCTCAGCTGTGGTTGAATCTGGTGTTACTACTCTTACCTTTCTTACAGATAAGTAGAGGTCCAATCAGCCCCGAGTTGAAATCCTGGGTCAAGTTTTCATAGGAGTAGTAGATGTGGGTGAGGCAAGGCGGGTCATCGGGTGTGGGCCCACTGTCCTCACTGATGACCCACTCGTAGGTGTACGCCTCCCCAGGAGCCACGACATCATCCACCCTCTCTGCTGGGAACGTGTGGTCAGCGTAAGAAGCCCCTGGAGAGGTGACAGTCACAAAGACAACTGGATTTTTCCATCCCTCTCCAGTATGGGGAACCCGAGATGAGCTCTCTGCAAATTATCTACTTTCATAGCAACTTCCATAATCAGAAAGAGTCACGCCTCCCTATCCCCACCTCTACACAATACCATGACGACCTGAAGAGTACTTGCTACTTTTCAGGGTATTGGAACAGCTGTTCATATGTAATCAGAAACTCAAATCACATTTTATCAGTAAGCCACCACACAATACAAGAATCAGTATACTTTCTTCAGAGTCCTTCACGAGTCATGCTAATTTAATGTTAGCATGGGATGTGTGTGCTGTTTACATATTATTTTGTTTGGCACTGAGCACGTATCTTCTTTTCCACTACAATGGTACTCAGGCCCGCTTTTTGTTTGTTTGTTTGTTTTATTTTATTTTATATTTTATTTTATTTTATTTTTTGGTCTCTTAGTTGCTCCTTGCCATTGGGCCATTCCAATTCCTCTCCCCACCATGGTCACATCTAGCTCCTGTATGTAGTCTACTCCTTGGGTATATGAAACCAGTCTGTCCTAGAAGTGAAGATACCTCACTTCATTGTGCAAAAGCCCATTGACAATCTATGCTTGCTGGCTGCTCCCTCTGGCAGCAGAAGGGTGATGTAGAAATCAGTCTTCCGCTTTTGAAGAAGAACCTAGATGAAAGGGGTCCGGAGGGTTGAGACATGGTAGAGGTGGAGCAAGTGAGAGCAGGAAGGGGAGAGGTCAGGGTGGTAGGCAATCGAGAGGGACTGCCTTCCTCTTTGCCAGAGGCATTCCTCGTTTAGTTAAGCCAAGTTTTTCACCCTTGGGATTCCTCTTTGGGATGGAGTTTCCTTTGTTTGGTACAAGTCAAGCCCATCATAGTACAGGGAATCGAGCCTGCAGTGATATGATTGGGCCAAGAGCCAGTGGGAACTGTTTTTCCTGAAGTGGTTGCGCTTTTGAAAAGACGAATACTTGATTTCAGCCTTCCTTTCCCCTTCTTTCTTTCTCCATCTCTGCTCTTCTCTGCCTCCCTCTTGTCATTCCTTTGACTGACATGTAATAAAGTTCACCAAATTCAAGGATAATACTGAGTATTAACCAATGTGTTCACTCGGACAGCCAGTCCCCGTGAACTCAGAGGATGGTTCCTTTGCTCAAAGTCTCTGTACGCTACCTGTTACCCATGCTTTCTCCTACCCAGGCCCAATTAACTGTTCACTTGCTCGCTTTCACAAAAGCTTTGTTTTCATATCATGTCACATAAACAAGGTGATACATTGTTTATCCCTTTGTGTTTGATCGGTATCTTATTAGGGTTTCTATTGCTGTTATAAAACACACCACAAGCAACTCAAGAAGGAAAGGGGTTTGTTTCAGCTTGTACCTCCCAGGTCACACTTCAGTGCTGAGGGAAGTCAGGACAGGAACCTGGAGGCAGGGTCTTAGGCAGAAACCATGGAAGGGTGCTGCTTGCTGTCTTGTTCTCCATGGCTTGCTCAGCCTGCTTTCTTTCTTATAGCACCAAGACCACCTGCCCAGGGATGGCCCCACCCACAATGGGCTTGGCCCTCTCATAGGCTGTTATTATAGATCCCAGTGTTCATAGCTAAGACTGGTGATTATTTTCTTCCCCTAGTTGTGTGCATAGAATCTTCCAGCACTATGAAAGCTAGCCAATAGAGAAGGAGCTTCCTGTTAGTGCCTGCTTGATTTCCTCGTGTCCTATAGCACACTATTTTATGGATGCCCCTCACTGTCACATGACTTGTGCTGATCACAGAGCAAGAAATCTGCTACCATCTCTTAAGTTTGCCTTGCCCTGTATATGGTGTCTGCTTTTCTGACTATTTTCAATACTTTTGATTTATCATTGGCTTTTGGTCATTTGGTCATGATATGCTCTGGTGCAGTTTTCTCCCTGTCCTTGCTTCTCGGCTTCGTCAGTCCTTTTTTGTTTCTTTTTATTAAATATATTTTTACACTATATTTTAAAAATATTCTTTCCTTCCCTTACCTCCATGTCAATCCTCCCCACCTCCCTACCCACCCAACTTTGTGATCTCATTCTTTCCTTCGTTGAAAAACGAACAGGAAAAAGAAAAATACAAAAAACAAAATAAAAAATCGAAGCAGAAAAACTGACTAATAAAAAGAAAAGCCAATAAGACAAAAATATAAAAACAAAAGAGTATGTGGGACACACACACATACACACACCAATAAAACAACAACAACAACAAAAACTCATCCCAAAACATAGAGTCCATTTTGTGTTGACTCACTACTCCTGGACACGAGCCTGTCCTGGAGTATGGTTGATATACCCAGTGTTGCTCTATTGGAAAAAATTAATTTTCCCTTCCCTAGTAGGTACCAATTACAACAGCTTCTTAGTGAAGGGTGGGACCTCATGTCCACTTCTCAGTGCTGGGATTTTGTCTGCTTTGAACCTGGGCAGATCTTGTGTGTGCTGTCACAGTCTCTGAGTTTGTATGTGTAACTTTTTGCATCTGGAAGACACTATTTCCTTGGAGTCATCCACCACCACGGGTGCTTACAATCTTTCCCCCTCTCCATTCACATAAACCCCTGAGCCTTGAGGGAAGGAGCAGGGTAAAGACATGCCATTTAAGACTAAGTACTCCAAAGTCTATCACTCTCTGCACATTATCTAGTTGTGGGTCTTTGCTTTGATTCTCATCTACTGCAAGAAGCAACTTCTCTAATGATGGCTGAGCAAGGCATTGAACTATAGGTATAGCAGTGTGCCATCAGGGGTCATGCTGTTGCTGTGTTCCTTTAGCAGAATAATAGTGGTTGGTTTTCCCCTACTACTATGACCCATCAAGGCTCAGGTTCTGGGCTACTTCTAATCAAGAAGTGACTGTTTACTACTGTAACTCTTGTGCCCCATTACATAGTATATCTTGTAGGTAGATCAGGTCTCTGTTGCAGGCTGCACAGTTTGTAGATGAATGAAATTAATCATTATTTCTCCTCTAATAGTGTGCAGAATACCTTCCAGAATCATGAATGCTAGGTAGTAGGTTCAGCTCAATTTCTTTGTGTTCAGGAACATAAGTTAGTTGTATCTTCAGCAACAGAACCTTCTCATCAAGTTATGTAGAGTAACCAAGAGCCTGTGATTTGGGGGACAGGGTGGGTTCTTGTCAGGCCTTTCTTCATCTGCAGGTCTATAGTCTATACCACATCTGAAAAGTTTTAAGCTATTCTTTCCTTGAAGCTCTTTTTCTGTCCCCACCACTTCTGGGACCCAACAAAACATATTATATCACTTGATAATGTACCACAGTTCACCAGAGCTCTGCTTATCCTCAGTCTTTTTGATATTTTTACACTTAAACAGCTTTTTAAAAAAATTTACCAAATGCCTAAATATTGGCTGTTATCTTTTTTTTATTGATTTTTATTGAGCTATACATTTTTCTCTGCTCTCTTCCCTGCCTCTCCCCTCCCCTTCAACCCTCTCCCAAAATCCCCATGCTCCCAATTTACTCAGGAGATCTTGTTTTTTTCTACTTCCCATATAGATTAGAACTATGTATGTCTCTCTTAGGGTCCTCATTGTAGTCTAGGTTCTCTGGGATTGCGATTTGTAGGCTGGTTTTCTTTGCTTTATGTTTAAAAACCACTTATGAGTGTGAACATGTGATAATTGTCTTTCTGGGTCTGGGTAACCTCACTCAATATGTGTTTTCTAATTCCATCCATTTGCCTGCAAATTTCAAGGTTTTTTTTTTCCTGTGTTGTACTCCATTGTATAAATGTACCATATTTTCCTTATCCATTATCTGATTGAGGGCATTCAGGTTATTTCCAGGTTCTAGCTATGACAAACAATGCTGCTATGAACATAGTTGAGCACATGTCCTTGTGTCACGATTGAGCATCCTTTGGATATAGACCCAAAAGTGGTATTACTGGGTCTTGAGGAAGGTTGTTTCCTAATTTTCTGAGAAATCACCACACTGACATCCAGAGGGATTGTAACAGATTGCATTCCCACCAGCAATGAAGAACTGTTCCCTTTCTCCCACAACCTCTCCAGCATAAGTTGTCATCAATGTTTTTTATCTTGGCTGTTCTTACAGGTGTAAGATGGAATCTCAGAATTGTTTTGATTTGCATTTCTCTGATGACTAAGGATGTTGAGCATTTCCTTAAGTGTCTTTCAGCCATTTCAAATTCCTCTGTTGAGAGTTCTTTATTTAGGTCTGTACTCCATTTTTATTGGGTTATTTGTTCTTTTGATGAGCAATTTTCTGAGTTCTTTGTATATTTTGGAGATCAGACCTCTGTCTGATGTGGGGTTAGTGAAGGTCTTTTCCCATTTTATAGGCTGTCGTTTTGTCTTGTTGACAAAAGCTTTACAAAAGCTTTTCAGTTTTAGGAGGTCCCATTTTTAATGTTTCTCTCAGTGTCTGTGCTGCTGGGATGATATTTAGGAAGTGGTCTCCTGTGCCAATGTGTTCAAGTGTACTTCTCACTTTCTCTTCTATGATGTTCAGTGTGGCTGGCTTTATGTTGAGTTCTTTCATTCATTTGGACTTGAGTTTTGTGCATGGTAATAGATATGGGTCTATTTCCATTCTTCTACATGTTGATATCCAGTTATGATAGAAGCATTTGTTAAATATGTTTTCTTTTTTCCATTTTATATTTTTTGCTTCTTTGTCAAAAATTAGGTGTTTGAAGGTGTTTGGATTAATATCTGGGTCTCCTATTCAGTTCCCTTTGTCCTCCTGTCTGTTTTTATGTCAATACCAGGCTGTTTTCAGTACTGTAGCTCTGTAGTAGAGTTTAAGTCAGAGATTGTGATGCCTCCAGAAGTTCTTTTATTGTACATGATTGTTTTGACTATCCTGGGTTTTTTGCTTTCCCATATTAAGTTGAGTAGGTCTGTGAAGAATTTTGTTGGAATTTTGATGGGCATTGCATTGAATCTGTAGATTGCTTTTGGTAAGATTGCCATTTTTACTATGTTAATTCTTCCTACCCAAGAGCATGGGAGATCTTTCCACTTTCTTGTGTCTTCTTCAATTTCCTTCTTCAAAGAGTTAAAGTTCTTGTCTTACAGGTCTTTCACTTTTTGATTAGAGTTACCCCGAGATATTTTAATAGCATTAACTCTTAATAGAAAAGTTTATGAGGAAGTGTCTCAAAGGACAAGCAGGGATATTTATCTCTGCAAGCTCTGTAGCAAAGCTGGACTGATAAGGAGGCCACCCTCCCTGGTCAGGCTTTGTGCAACAAGTGGTCAGCCTGTGGTTCCTTGAGCTGCCCTACATGAGGCTTGCGTGCTGGCCCCTCCTAAGTGATCTCCTCCACAGCCTCCTAGGTTGCTTCCTGACTTGAAGCTTCCACTGTTTTAGCAGCTAAGACCCCACAAGGGATTCCTATAGTGGGACGTAGCATCTTCCTGTTACCTTTACAGGCTCTCCAAAAGACAGAATGTGGTCTTGTTTGCAAGGTGGGAGGTGGACAGATAAAATGTCTGCTTAGCTTTTAGATGTCTGATTTAACACAGCTCACTCCTTCTCTGACTCTGTGCTACATATGGTGGTGATGCTCCTTTCAAATTTATTTGACTGATTTTATACATGTGTATGTAATATGTAGGTGTATGTGTATGATTGTATGTGTGTTCAGGTGCACATATACCTGTGTGCACATGTATGTAGAGGCTGATGTTGACATGAGGTATTATTTAATTTGTACCCCTGATAATTTGGGAGGGGCTCTTAAAACCCTTTAAATCCCTTTACCTTAAATTAAGATAAAATAATTCATATTTACAGATAGTATTTTTGATGGGTTGTGAAGACTTGAAAACACACTCTCTCCCCCACTCTCTCCATATCCCAAGCTGTCCTGTCAATCACAAGCCTTCCATCTCAGCATCTCGAGTGCTGATGTTACAGATCCAATACAGTGCTCAGATGAGATATATCTTAGTGCTCTTGTGTTCTAGCATAGTTGAGAAAACTGAGATCGGGGTGGCTTTAGGTTGCTATGACAGAGTGCCCTAGACTGGGTGGCAGCTAAGCACAGCCGTTCTTCATGATAGAGGCTGTGTGTGGATTTCAACGTGGTGGTGCTTTCACGTGCCCCTCCCTGGTGCAGATGGCTCTCTTTGTCACAGTCACATGGAGCACACACAGGGTGGGAGAGCTCCACTTGTGGTTCCATTTGAAAGGGCACAAACCCTACCATGAAGGCTGTGACTCCATGACTTAAATCCCTCCCGAAGGCCCCACTCTTGATATGTTCTCATAGAGGATAAGGTGTCTAACACATGAAATTTGAAAAACACAAACATGGGAATCTATACCAGTAATGTATCTATTTTAAGGTGAGGAAAGTCGGTAATAAGACAATGTAACTGTTTATAATTGCCCACAAAATTAACACATTTCTGAGCAAAAGGAAGATAACCCAATGTCCCTATTTCTAATAAGTCATCATTCCTTCAGTTTAGCCCAAAAATAATAACCATGGCTCCCACCACCATCTCAAGCATCCCAGGCTCTGTGTTCGGTGCAGACCAGGGTAAGTACATGATGGTGCTGTAGTTGTGTTGGCTTTGACCTCTGTTTATTTCCCATGGCTACTCAATGAGGGGCCACAATCAGAACATGCTGTCTGTCTTGAAGAAGAACAAATGTAACAGTTACCTTCTAGGTGTGCAACTCATTTTCCTTGTGTCATCAAATTTATCTGTGAAAGTTTAAAGGCTCACAGTCAAATTTAATGTTCAGAGGGTTTTAAAACATATACAAAACAGGATGCTATGACACACATGGAGATACTGAAAATGGTTGCCACAGCAACACAGAGATGTCCACAAGGAGAACTTCATTTCCCATTTTAATGTAAAGCAGCATTTTGCATACTTGAATGGTAATTTGAATTAAGTTGAAGAGGTGAGATTTGGACATCAGGAAATAAAGAGTGAGCAGTAGATTTGCACATGAGATGTGGTCTGTAAGTGCACACAGGATCTCACGACTAGAGTGATCGGAGGGCACTTTTATCCGTTCTCTTATCTTTTCATAGCAGATTATTTTACTTTTAGAACAAAACAGAAATGTTATATTTCTCATTTTGTGACCTACCCAATACAGAAATACAGAACAAAACCGAAACAGCTATTTAGAGGAAGCATTCGTGAAATGTGACTTGTTTGTTTTATTTTGTTTTTGTAGTTGTTTTGGTAAGTCTGAGTTTGACTTGGTAATCAAAATGAAGTTAAACTCTAAATTGAAAAGAAGAAATGGACAGGATGGATCGTGATAGGGCTTAGAAGACCTTGTTCATCCTGTGGTAGAGCAAACCCCTTACACAAGAGTTCTCCTTCATTTTATATTCACTTGGTTCTGTTCATTTTCTGCTCGGTTCTCGGTCAACTTTATAATGTGCTTACTTCTGCCATGAGGTACTAATTATTTTCAACGAGGCCCCCAGTATGTTTTGAAACGTGAAATGGTGCATGGAAGCTTTGGGAAAGAGCCTCTGTAAAGAGGCTCTGGTTGCCCCTTAGGGCACTCATTCATTTAATCTCCCTTGTTACTTCTCCTTTGTGAGCTCTTTCTTCCCCATTTATTAAACACAGAGAATGCCTCTGTGCACGCAAAGGTCCAGATAGCCCTTTAGGAACTGTAATTTAGACAATGGGAAAATTAATACTGGTGTTGTATAATGAACTTAATGCTACTGCATAGACATATGAGGTTTTAAAAAAACTGAACAATGCAGATCTTTGTGATTTATGAGAATTTTTTTATTTATCATTACAATTTGTTTTATACTTGGTAGAAATAAACTTGTGTTAAGGATTGGAATGTTATGAAAACTCCTTAAAGACTAAGTTTTCATATGCAAAATTTTGCAGCACTTAGATGCAAAATACAATCTATATTGGATTTTTTTAAGATTTAGGGCTCTACATCAGAGAAATGTAAATCAAAACAACTCTGAGATTCCATCTTATACCTGTAAGAACGGCCAAGATCAAAAACACTGATGACAACTTATGCTGGAGAGGTTGTGGGATAAGGGAACTCTCCTGCATTGCTGGTGGGAGTGCAAGCTGATACAGCCCCTTTGGAAATCAGTTTGGCAATTTCTCAGAAAATTAGGAAACAACCTTCCTCAAGACCCAGTAATACCACTTTTGCGTGTATATACAAAGGATATTAATTTGTACCACAAGGACATGTGCTTATCTATGTTTATAGCAGCATTGTTTGTCATAGCCAGAACCTGGAAACAACCTAAATGCCCCTCAACCGAAGAATGGCTAAGAAAAATGTGGTACATTTACACAGTGGAGTACTACACAGAAAAAAAAAAGACATTTTGAAATTTGCCGGCAAATGGATAGAACTAGAAAACATCATATTGAATGAGGTAACCAAGACCAAGAAAGACAAATATTATATGTACTCACTCATAAGTGGTTTTTGGATATAAAGCAAAGAAAACCAGCCCACAAATCACAATCCCAGAAAACCTAGATAACAATGAGGACCCTAAGAGAGACATACATGGATCTAATATACATGGGAAGTAGAAAAAGACAAGATCTCCTGAGTAAATTGGGAGCATGGAGACCATGGGAGAGGGTTGAAGGGGAGGGGAGAGGAAGGGAAGGGAGCAGAGAAAAATGTAGATCTCAATAAAATCAATAAAAAAGATTTGGATTCCAGCCTACTAGAAGATGGTTAAATGTAATGGAGTTATAACATTAAATATAATTTAAAGCATTTTATATAAAACGAAAAATAATTTTGTGGTACAGTATAATGCAACTCCCCAGGTAAATACAAAAATATAAATCCCATGAAAGAATACTATCAAGGGTCTGGGAATGCAACTTAGTGGTAACAGTGCTTTCCCAGAATGTGTGAGGTGCTGTGTCCGATCCCCATCTCACACACACACACACACACACACACACACACACACACACACAAACACACACACACACACATATGGCAGCGGGGGAGACAAAGAGAAAGAGAGAAGGAGGGAGGGAAGGAGAAGAAGAGACATAGAGAAGAAAAAATAATAACAATATTAAGACTTATCATGAAAGAGACTTCCTTAAAATAATCAAACCTTACTAATACTGCAATGCATGCTACTTAAAGACTTTTTGGAAATTAAATTTCATTTCAATTAAATTTAGTGTTAGGCTTTTTTTGTTTTTTTTAGGGTTTTGGGTTTTTACAGTGGTGTGTGTGTGTGTATGTGTGTGTGTGTGTGTGTGTGTGTGTGTGTGTGTGTAAGCCAGAGGACTTCTGATGACCTACACATTCTTGCCCTTAGTCCCTTGAGACAGAGTTTCTTTGTGAACATGAAATTCAGCTGGTAACCATCAAGCCCTAGAGAGCTCCCGTCTCTATCCCCTGTCTCCAAGCACTAAATATTATAGATGCACCTGGCCATGCCTTGCTTTTTATGAGAGTTCCCAAAATTTGAACTCAGGTGGCCATGTTTGTTCAGTAAGCACTCTTACTGGCTGAGCTGTCTTCCCAGACCTGCCACAAAGCTTAAAAAATTCAATACCATTAGAAAGGAATTGTATGCATTTCCGGGAACAAGTTTGTGTATTCTGTCCAACAGGGGAATTCATCTTCAACCTACCTATCATGATGGCTTCTCAAACCTATCCTTATTGTCTCTGTCTCGCTCTGCCCATCCGTTGAATGTTTACTTCTGAGATAAAGAATTTGGACTCTCACATTGCTGGCTCACCATGTAGCTGCTTTACCCCCACCAAACTAGGTCCAGTCACAGTGGTAGGCAGTAGGTGAGGGTGAGTGCTAGTCACAGATATGAGGAGATACCGCATTTTAATCCCAAAGGCATGGTACCATGGGAGAAGGCTTGTCTCTATGTGAAGGAAAGTATATACTAAGTTTGCATCTTGTTTCCCAGGGAAGATTTTATTTTTCCTATTTAGCTGAATTTACTGTTTTTGACTTTATGGAAATATAAGCACTCACGCGCAATGCTAAGAAGCTACAAGCAGATGTGCTGGGGGCGTGCCCAGTCATTTTGTTTCACAAATGCTTGCTGACTGAGTAATGGGGGGGGACAAATAAACATTAAAAGGAGATGAGCGGTGTTGCAAGGTCCATTCCCTCTGCAAACAACTGAGCTGAGGGCCAGAGTCCACAGCTCTCACTTTCTCCCTCATTGTGATGCTTGGAAGGGACGGTTTGACCATGCTGCTACTCCCCTCTCCTGCCCTGCACTGCTGAATTCTGGTCGAGAAACCTCATAAGTGGGCTAATCACTGTATGAATTCAGATAACAGAAGAGACTCCTGTGCACAATGTCTTGTCCGGGAACTTGCCAACTATTCCAATTCCCGTTTCTCTCGCTGTGATAAAACACTGACCAAAAGCAACTTGGAAAGAAAAGGGTTGACCTGGGTTACAGATAACAGTCCGTTGTGGAGGGAAGCCAAGGCAGTAACTGAAGCAGAGACCATTGAAGAACTCTGCTCATGGGCTTGCGTCCCTGGCATCCTCAGCCACCTGTTTTATACAGCCCAGGCTCACTGTCCAGGGACAGCACCATCCACAGTGGGCTGGGACCTCCCTTATCAATTAGCAGTCAAGAAAGTTCTCCACAGACATGTCCACAAGCAAATCTGATGGATCAATTCCTCAATCAAAATGTCCTCTTCCAAGGCAGTATAAATCTCGTTGCCTGCAAAGTTGAATGTATTTAGTAGATGGCTTTAAAAAAATGTTTGTGCACCTTAATTTTCATGGTGTTTGTTTGTGCCCATTAAAACTCATAGAATTAGGGGAAGGAAACATAAATAGCTATGAAGTTCAAGCCGAGTATTTGCCCTGCATTTGTCTGTGTGATGATAATTCTTGCTTACACTTACTGTAGACATATGGGCTTATCTCTTACTAAAACCATCCTAGATGGTGCTGTTATTACCATTTTAAGATGAACATATGGAATTCAGAGAGATGAGATGATTTTCCCACCCACCTTATTAGGTGCAGGAACTTAACAAAAGCCTGGTATTTAGGTGGCTCTAAGTCATTAATTTTCATCTCTGAAACTGAAAGCAGGATCAATTTTTATAGTTTCTCTAAGAGTGCACGGTAAACAATACCAGCTGTAAAAATATCTAGCAATGATATTAAAGTGATCCACCCTTTCTCTTGTCAGAGGGATCACAAACACATCTTACCTTCTGAAAATTTACTGTATTTGATTCCTTGAGGATGAATGCTTATGGGCTTGTCTGCTTTGTTTCTGAAGTGAACTTTCATGGTGTCTCCAACCTCAGCATATAGAGTAGGTCCAAGAAGTCCTATGGGAGGATGAATGTGAAATTTTTGTATTCAGGATTATCAAAGACGCAGCTGCTAAGCAAGAGGAACATGTAGAAAAGCCCCAAGCTGCCCCTTCTGGTCCTGAAGTTGACTCGCTTCTCTTGAACTTAAACCATTGCCTGATCTTTCCATCTTCGTCATCCCATCAGCTCCAGCATGGCTCTTTAAATAACAATGAACAGCAAATCTTTGGCCTTAACCCCCCAAAAAGCAATTCCAAAGACTTGAGAGACAGATCCTCAGATCCTACCCACTCTCATGTGCTGTCTTTTATTACATGAGTTAGTCTCCACTCTCCCGCGGATCTGAGTGCAACCAAGGAGGAAATCACATCATTCCCTGGTACTCACACAAGTTCAAGAATCTCCAAAGCCCTGAGACCTTGATCACAAGGACCTTAATGCATGGAAGGAAAGCCCTTGCATTACTCCTCACAACAACAATTTTACAATATCAAGAGGAAAGTGAGATGTGAGCGGGATGGGAGTGGGAGGATCCATGGGCCATGGTAGGCATTTGGGTTTCTTCTACACGGACTAGCAAGTCATTTGAACTTTGTATAGTATAGACATGGCTCAACATGTTTTAAAATTTCATCCCCATTAGGAAAAGAACATATAAAAGAAAAGAGAGCTATGTCTGAAGAATGGGGCTGTTGTAGAGGGAGTAGAGAGCGATAGATTGAGCCAGCGCATGCAGCAGTGCAGCGGTGATTTGGGAGACACGTTTGGAAGTTAAGAGAACAAGGTTCTAACAGATGGGATGTAGCATATATGAGGAGTCAGGAAAGATCTCAGGTTCTATGATCTGAGTCACTGGCTAAATAATGCCATCAGTTACCATGACAGGGAAGAAGCAGGAATCGGGCTAAGGACACAGACATCAAAACCAAGGCTTTACTTGCTATTGCCAGGCATAGTGTGGAGTCTTGATCCACATGAATGAGTAAGACACAGCCATTGACCCCTAGGGGACCACAAAGTAGTTTGAATGTAGGCATTCTCTAGATAGACAAGATATTATGGGTGCAGAGAGGCTGCAGGGCCAGCTCCATCTGGTTCCTTAGCAGGAAGCTGATATAAGAGTCAGAATTCTGGAGACTCATACGCTAGAATTTCCTGAAGTGTAGACTTGGAAGACTCCATTTCAGACTAACCTTGTGTCTCTCCAAAAGGAAGAGTCCCAGTTACCACCTTGGCCTCGGCTCTGGAGGCGGAGCTTGTGACTCTGGAGGTGGAGCTTGTGGCTTTGGAGGCGGAGCTTGTGACTCTGTGTTTTAATGTGTGCTCACAAATGATGCAGCACCTGTCAACCCTATAGTCAGTCAAGCGGCAGCAACGGCTGCTCTCACGTCCAAGCCAGCCACAATCTCAAGGATTTCTTTCTGCCCACTGGGAGTCTTAGATGCAGAAGGAGGAAGTGACAGTGTGGTCATGAAGTTCAGTCAGCATCCATGTACTGCTAGTTACATTGGCAGTGTGAGAGTCAGGAGGGGACTTTCACTTACTGTCCCTCCAATATAGCCAAGTACTGTAAGCCCTTATATTAGCCTTCATAGTAAAATTTTAGGTAGCGATTAGATCTTCATATTACATACTAAAAAAGTGAGTCTCAGGGTATTAAGGACCATTCCCCAAATCATAAAACTAACAGAGGCCAAGCTATGATTTCAAGTTAAATCTGTCTGACTCAAGGCACTGAATTTTAAGCCACCTCTTTACACAGCACTTCACACTTAGAGTTCTTCCGTACATCAGATACTGACTGCTCTTCCATCTCAGGCCTCAGACTGTGGGGACACATGGCCATGGGGACACATGGCCATAGGGACACATGGCTGTGGGACACACGGGTGTGGAGACATATGGGTGTGGAACACATGCTGTGGAGACACAAGGGTGAGAAGTAGACACTCTCACTTTTTAGAGCTTACAACATACTAAGAGAAACATCTAACAAATAATCACACAAATACTTAATTATAAACTGTAATAACATCAAAAACGATGCCGCTCTCCTGCCTGTGAAGATGGAAGAAGGGAGAAATGCATCAAGAAACACAGGCAGCTCCAGCTAATGGGAAACGCACAGACTATGGCAGCCAGTGTATAAAGTCTATTCTGGGCTTGTGAGCAGGAGAGCGTCGGGCTTGGCAAGAGCTTTCCTGAAGAAGTGAGCCTTTCAGTGAGGTGGCAAGGCAGGGAAACACAAGGATGGGCAAGTGGGATCAGCATGTGCAAAAAGAGGCCGGAAGACTCAACCTACGTGGAGAGCTCCTGATGACCACTGAAGCAGGGAAGAGAGCACCTTCTCTTAGAGAAGAGACCAAGGTGTCGAAAGTGACGCTGAAGGCATCATCCTGGACAGGTCACTCAGGGCCAGGCAGGACATTTGGAATTTTGGTTTTCATCTGATAACAGTCAGAGGTTGTTGAGGTTTTTTTTTTTAGCAAGATACAATATGAGCCAGACTTCTAAGATGTTTTTGTTCTTTAATTTTTGTTTGTTACTTTCCATTTACTCTCTCTGTCTCTGTCTCTGTCTCTGTCTCTGTCTCTGTCTCTGTCTCTGTCTCTGTCTCTCTCTCTCTGTCTCTCTCTCTCTCTCTCTCTCTCTCTCTCTCTCTTTCTCTCTCTCCCCCAGATTGCTTTCTATTGAGAATGATCTGGAGAGGAACTGGAGTAGAGGCCCAGAGAAGGCTCCGAAAGAGACACTGATAAGATTAAGGGCATAATGGAGAAAGGTCTTTAGCAAAGAAAGTATCAGCTACGTATGCTGGAGATGAAACCTTGGAGTTGTAGAATGGATTGGCTATGGGGTAGGGGTTAGAGGTCAACAAGGTGATATGGTTCCGGAAGGTTCCACTTGGGAGCTGGATAGACAAGAGCAGCATGCTGTGGGACAGAAGATGCCCTGTGATGGTTCTGTGTAGCATGTGAGGTGGCCAGGGCAATGCCCCTTCCCTTCCATGTTGTAATGCCTGAGATTCTGAAGTGTGCTGTCTTGTGTGGCAGAAGAGACCACGCACCTGTGATTAAATTAGTGGTTGGGAAGTCAGAGATTTTCCTGGGTTACCAGAGAGGTCTTATGTAGTCGTAAGGGTATCCATTAAAGGGTTACAAGAGAAGCCTGAGGTGGAAACGAGAAGATGCCATTCCGCTAGCTCTGAAGATGAAGGGGCAAACATCAATAAACCCAGGCAGCTCTAATTAATGGAAAAAGCAAGAAAGAGTCTTTTTCTAGGGGAGGGGGCAGAGCTCTGCCAACTCCTCTGTCTACACCTAGTGAACCCTATGTTGGCCCCCTACATCTAGAATTGTAACAATGGAAGAAGAAAATAATTAATTCATGTTCTGAGGCAGGGTCTTGCCATGTAGCCTAAACTGGCCTTGTCCTCCTCATGATCTTCTTGTCCCGGCCTCCTGGAACTGGAATTATAGATGTGTTCCAGGACATCTGGCTGACTCATGCTTTTCCAAGGCACTAACTGGGTGGTGATTTGTCACAGCTCAGCAGAGGTCCCGCCTCCCCTGCTCTGTTCCCGTCTTCCTATTCATTCTTGACCTAGTCCTGCTTTCTTTGCTCCTATCTTTCTTGACCATTGTCATCTAGTTCCTGCCTTCTTTGTTCCTATCTTGCTGACCACTGTCATCTAGTTCCTGCCTTCTTTGCTCCTATCTTTCTGGCCACTCTTGTCCTGTTCCTCTTGTTGACACACCCATGTTGGAATTTATGTTGTTTTTATGCCAGGAGCTTTTTGGTTTTTTTTTTCTCTTTGCTCTGGACAGGATCATGGAGGCCACATTCTTCAGACCTCATTTTAAAGACAGTTAACACAGCCTGGGGAGTGTGTGTGTGGGGGGGGGAAGTGTGGGAGAGTGGAGCTTGGCTTGTTCAAGGTCAGCCGGTGACTCCCTGCCATTGCTGAGACTAGAATATTGGAGCTCCCAAGAGAAGTCTTTTCCTCATTCTTTCTTTGGAATAGTTAGGACCCTAACCTTCCTACACCAGTCCAGATGGGTTCCTCTTTCTGGTTTCTGACTTCCTCTGCCTCATTGGCTGACCCTGTCTTCTGAACGCTACCATTCATCCTGATTTATTAAGGAAGCACAGAGCGCCCAGGCTGCAAGCAGCCCAGTACTTTATGAGAGTATGGCCACAGTGGGCGCTGTATTTTGTTGTCATGTTTCTCTTGCACGGTTGTTTGTTGCGATCACATGGCTACGAATGCCAGCTGCCAAAGAAAACTTTCCTAGGTTATTTGACTCAGTACGATCTCTTACTTCAATGGACATTCTGACAGTTTGGGGTGTTTATTCAAACTCCCTTCCTGCTTCTTTCAAATTAAGGTACAGCCACAGAATGTTTTCATAACTGACTCAAATACCTTAGCCCATGCCGCAGACTCGAGGCTGAGAATCTCCTCCTCTCTCAGCCACAGTGTCTAAGCCCTTTCCTGCTGATGGTTTGATGGGAGAGAAGGGAGGATGGAGAAGGAGTGATGTATCTTGGGGCTTGGAGAAGACTGCATGGGGGGAACATGTATCTTGTGCCGTTAGAGAATTGGAAAGACTGCAGTAGATGAGCTGATCAGACCCACTGCTCTCTGCCGAACAAAGAATGACACCATACAAGACAGCCTGCAGTTAGCAATTAAAGCTCATTTGGGGACAAGGATTTGAAAGAAGAACGTGGAGACTCAAGGCTTGAACCCCAAGCTGGGTTCCTGAAACTGCACCAGACCTCCCCAGCTGTCTAGGTGTCTGTCAGCCTCACCAGGAAGGCCTTCAGCCTATAACCCAAATGACTAACCTCTGCTTTCAATTTAGTAAACCCGGCTGGGCTCCTGATGTTGCAGAGGTGAAGAATCAGGACTTGTTCATGGCTTGGCTGGAACCACACCCACCAAGTGTTTGGAAAAGGAAACACGGCAAAGGTACAAATAACACAGGGCTAGATCCGGGCAGTGCTAACTAGCCTTCAAATCCAGATCTGAGTCAGATAAGAGGCTTTTCTTTCTCCTGTTCTGCTTTCTTGGGATAGAATGATGACCACAACAGCATTTCTACCATGCAGGGGAGGGGTTCAGAGTTAGGCAGAATTGGGAGTTTAGAAGGGGCTGCATAAAAATGGATGCTACAGTTCCCCAGCTCCCCCATATTAAATATGTTCTATGATACACAGACACTGACAGAAAGCTAATGTTTAAGATGGAAGGGCTTAAACACGATCTGGGCTGTTCTCACTGACTCGCAAGGTCTTCTGGCTTACAAGGCTGAGTCAGGAACTCACTACAAAAGGCCTTCATCTGGTAGGATGCCTGTCACAGTGGCTCCCTTTTGAAAAACGATTGGTATCTCCTATCATCTCAGAAGTCTCCAGTCTGCCCAAGGTTATATCTGTTTTTGTGCCTTCAGCACAATGCATGGCTTAGCAATGACATCAATATCTGGGGAACCTAACCGAAGCCACAGAATATTCAGCTCTGAACACTTGTCTTCTCATCTTAGCCTAGTGAATATGTTCCCATTTATTTACTTACAAGTTAAAAAGCTCTTATGAGTCTATTGAACACGGTAGGCTCTGCACTGGATTATGAAACTGGACTCAGCAAGAGAGGACAAGCAAGCCTCCAGTTTCATACCCACAAACACAAAAGTAAGCTTATAGGTGACCTTCAATGCCCCACCCAAGGACCCACAATGAGGGAGTAGCCTTTCTATGCAAGGCTGACCTGGCTGCAGCTTCTAATACCAGCACTTCCTGATTCTTCTGTGTCTAGATCCATCGATAATTCCACAGGTAACTTTTCTACTGAATTAATATTAGATTCCTGTGCCACTCCCAAACATCCTTGAACCTCCTATTTATCTCCAGAACGTCCCTGCCTCCTTCCCAGTGGGAGGTGCATCTCAGGAAGAGCCATACTTTCCTTGTGTTTCCTGTTCTTTACCGCTCCCCAAGCCTCCCCCACCCCCATCAGTTCTCACCCCACCACGATGGCCGTTTTATTGCTCCATCTATCGTATCCATTGCCCTTGGTGCCATTTGATTCTGCTTCCAGGGAAGCATGCTCTCTGCTCTCCTCTGTCCTCTCTGGGAAGATTTTCTCAAGCTTTTCTACGACTATTGATTGCTTTCTTGGCTTATCCCTTGGCCTCTGTTGCTCCTTTGAGCTCGGTCGCAACTCCTCTTCTAGTTATATTTTGCTTGTGTGATCTTGCATTCCCTCAGAGCTTCCTTTATAATGTGGTTATTTTGTCTCCTGAGTATCTGTATCTATCTACCTCAGTTCTCCTGCCTGAAAGAGAACTCCGTGCCCACCTGCTCCTAGGATAGCACTAGGGAGAAATTCTACCTACACCTGGGTCTCCCAGTCTGATCTCATTATCCTTGCAAACAAGGTTCCTTCTTATCTTAAATTTTCTCTCTTACTGAATGGCAGGCATGTTATCTTCTCTAATATTCAACCCAGGAAACTTGAAGTCAATTACAACCCCCTCTTCTCTTCTTTCCATCCAATTAGCCACCTGTTTAGTTGATTTTAGCACCCAAGTATCTTTGGAATTCATTTAATTTTCTCCACCTCAGGCCTCCCTGCTGCCTTGTTTCCTGAATTGGCACTAAAGTCCCATTACTACTTTCTCTGGCTAGTCTCTAATCCATCTTCCAGACTTGAACAGAATGATCTTTTTTTTCTAATTAATTTTTTTTTTTTTTTTGGTTTTTTGAGACAGAGTTTCCCTGTAGTTTCTAGAGCCTGTCCTGGAACTAGGTCTTGTAGACCAGGCTGGCCTCGAACTCAGAGATCCACCTGCCTCTGCCTCCCGAGTGCTGGGATTAAAGGCATGCACCACCACCACCCGACTTCTAATTAATTTTTAGTTAGCGTAGGAAGCAATGGAGTTCATTGTGGCATTTTCATACATGTGTTATGGTATTGTGCTTTTTTCACAGTCGTAGACCAATAGTGAAACCAGTACTAAAGGGCAAACCTGGGTCTGTTTTTCTCCCACTTAATTTACCTTAGTGACTCTCTGCTTCCCTTGAGACAAAGCTTTCACACGGCTCCCTGATCTGACTCAGTCTGTCTAGTCTGGTGGTTCTCAGCCTTCCTAACGCTGTGACCCTTTAATACAGCACCTCATGTTGTGGTGACCCTTGACCATAAATTATTTTCATTGCTCTTTTGTAACTGTAATTGTGCTACTGTTTTGATTGGAATGTAAATACCTGTGTTTTCCAATGGTCTGAGGTGACCCTGAGAGAGGAGTATTCAAGCCCCCCCCCACGAAGGATCACAACCCACAGGTTGAGAAGCACTGCTCTAAACCCTCATGTGCTCCGCTGTTCCGTTGCTGTTCTAAGATGCATCTTTATACCCCCTTTACCCCCACTGTTTGACTTCCCAGTTCCCCCTTCTTCCTCTCTCTTCTCACCGCTAGACTGGAGACCTTTCAGCATCTCTCTTCCTTGTCACTGTGCTAGAACATTCTATCATCAATCATCTCTAACAGCTGACTGTGGAAAGTCAGGATCCACTTTTACATCCCCAGACCCTCAAATATGGTATTCTTAGGTTGGGATCATTAAAAGGAAGGGATACTTAATGTACTTATCTAAAGGCAAATAAATATATAAATTATAGTGCATAAAGGATAGAAAATGAGCAAAAACATAGTTGTGTTGATAGATCCACAACATTATAATAGGCATGCTCTAATGGAGGCATAATTCATAGCTACAACAGCAGCAAGAACAACAATGTAGCTAACGTATTAAGTGCTTATCACGTGTGAGCATTATTGTAAGTACTTTGTCTTCATTAACCAGTCTGGTCCTCACAGCATCTCAGAGAGGTAAGCCTAAGTCCATGCTGCTGGGAGCACACAGAAGAGAAGAATTCCTGATGCTGTGAGAGGGTATAAATCCATGGAATGTCTTAAAGGGTGTGGCTTCCTGGTGGGTGGGTGTCTTTCAAAGCCATGGTTGTGACTGAGTTTGGAGCCTCGGAGAAGAGGTGGAAAAGGAACTCAGAGGAAAACCAGGGGAAGTTTCAGGAGGGAAACAAGATAAAGAGGTCCAGAAAAAGAAAGTGTCAAGCAGCCTAGAAATGGTGACAGAACCAGAGAGAAATGATGGTGCTGCCATCTCAGAGGCAGCAGTCGATAGAGACAGGGTTAGTCATGCTGGAACAGCTCAGGGGAGGGATGAAGATGGAGATTGTAAAGAATGACACTGGTTTCTCATGTGGGAAATTGGGAGGAAGGAATAGAGAGACAAGAAAATGGCAGGGAGGACCAAGGAAAGATATTTCCCTTTTTCTAGATACGATTTACCAGAAAATGACTTTGTTGTTGATTTCTTTTTTTCTGAAGGAAAGACCCAAATTGAGGAAGAATTGAAGAATAAAGGAGACCAGATGAGGCAGGGTAGATCAGGGGGTGAGGATGGGGGTGGGTAGGCAGAAGAGGCAGAAGGTGAGCCTGGGAAAGATGGCCGATCATCACCAGGGTGGGGGAGGAATGGGAGACTTGATGACAAGGGGCCGGACTGGATGTTGTCCTCCCTGGATGGCCTCAGTAATTCCTGTAAAATAGGTGTCTATCATGAAGATCCCAGAGCCCTTGATAAATTCGTCTTTGATTAATGAAGCATCAAAGAAAAATAGAAGAGGGGTTTTCTTCAAATGCCATAGCTACTGGGAAAGCTAAATGCAAAGGGTCAAGCATGCATAGTTCCTTGAATGAGTATAGGAAGCTGGATAGAAACAATGACAGACTCGTTCTGTTGGCGTGCTTTTGTGCCTAGACAAACAGTTCACAAACCCCATAAGAGTCTGTGTTCACTTTGTCTGACTCTTGTATTCATAGAGCCTAATTCAACGTCAAGCCCACAGAAGGTGCTCAGCTCAGGTGAATAAATACCGATTCAAACACTGAAACGCTTTGTTTGGCTTTCTTGACCAAGGTTAAAAGCGTGACTGGCTGTGTGGGCATGTGACCTGTTCAATTCCACAGGGCTCCATGCTCAGAAGAACCCCTGTTTGGTTTAAATTTTCCTGTCTCTGAAATTGTCAATAATACAAACAAGGAGCCCCATCTTCTCACTGTATCTGGACGTACATATTTTATAGCTAGAGTCTGATAAAAATATCATACATATTAACAGAAGGTAACTAAGTAGATCTTTAACTATTTTTACACATACTTATTTTTGGGGGGGGTGCCTGTGTAGAGATCAGAGGACAATCTGGGAGCTAGTTCTCTCCTCCTACCATGTGAGTCCTGGGATGAACTTGGCTCTTCAGACTTGGCAGCAGGTCCTTTTAGCCACTGAGCTATCTGGCCAGTTCACAGTGTGGATATTTCAAGTTATAAAGAATATAATATTATCCATGAAAAATTATATTTACAATTAGAAGAAATACAAACTAGACCTGGTGGGCCAGACCTATAATCTCAGATACTTGGGAAAAATCACAATTCACAGTCTTGCTATAGGCAAGTTCAAAGCTTGGGTCACCGACTTAGTGAGACCTTGTCTCCAAATAACAATGTAAATGCACACTGGGATCTAGACCAGTGGTAGGCTTTTCCTAGCATGCGTTAGCCTGTAGGTTCAAACCCCAGCACAAAGAATAAATTTTTAAAAAGATGTATTTCAGACTTACCTGAGATGCTGGATCGTGGCTTTTCTTTCTTAAAATGTGGCTCATACTCTCTGTAGACAATTTTCTTGAAGGAAGGTTTAGAATTCAAACTAGAAATAAAAGAGAAAAAATAATTTGAAATTCACATGTGATAACTATTCCTGTTCCAGAAAAGGAGGTGTCTATGCACTCAGATTTTGTATATAAAAATGGATCGACAAAATTTTATTGTTATCTCCAAAGTCCAAGGTTTTATAAATTGGAGTATCAAGTGAAATCAATGGAACAATCATTGGTCTCTTTAATGACAGTTTTCCATAAATGTAAGCCAATTTTGTCCCAATTCTGCTTTTCAGAATCATTTTTTCTATAAAGGAAGATAAGCACATTAGTGCAAAGTCAAACTTCAAGTCTGAGTTAAAAATATAAGTCACTGATAAGTATATATTTGAACCATTTTTCAATCTTTTAATCAGATATAATTTAAAATTTTTCCACTTTCATTATGCAAATTTGAACCAATGGGAAATGTGGTAAATTGGTGTCCATTCATTGGACCCTATTTCTTTTCTTCTTTTCTTTTCTTTTTTTTTTTTTTGCATCTGGAATCTTTATTTAGTCATATTTTAAAAGGAGCAAAAAGTTAATGAACATAGTAAACAAATCCTCATCATTTATGTTGCCTTGATTGAGGAATAAAAATTGGTACCTTTTTTCTCTTCCTAATTTTTTAAAAAATTTTATTTTACATTCCAACCACTTCTCTTGCCCCCCTCACCTCTCCCCCATCCCCCAATCCATTTCTCCCAATGGGTAAGGGCTCCCATAGAGATTCAACAAAGTCTGGTATATTAAGTTGGGGCAGGACCAAGCCCCCCTGAATTAAGGCTGAGCGTGGTGTCCCACCATAGGGAACGTGGAGCCTGTTTCTAGTTGAGTTGAAAGAATAGCAATAGGGCAAAACTCTGGGATCTGTATTGGAAGCAAACCAAAAACCTGCATTGAAAAGATGAAGTCGCTTCCAAAGAAGATGCAGATGATAAAGAGCACAGCCAAGATCCAGGAGGGTTAAACCATTTCCTTGGCTTTATCCAGACCCAGAAGGCTTCTGTCCCATTCTCTATTTCTAGGGTAGCCGAGGTTCTGCATCCTGATAACTATGGTACCAGAGTTCCCAGGAGCGATGACGACCCTAAGAGCTTTCTCTAGTAGTTTTCCCTACCAACAGTGTGCTGACTGTGTGTGTGTGTCAACTTGACACAAGCGAGAGTCATCAGAGAAGAAGGAGCCTCAGCTAAGGAAATGCCTCCTTGAGATCCAGCTATAAGGCATTTTCTTAATTACTGATTAATGGGGGGAGGGCAGCCCATGGTGGATGGTGTCATCCTTGGGCTGGAGTCCTGGGTTCTATAAGAAAGCAGGCTGAGCAAGTCAGGGAAGCAAGCCAGTAAGCAGCTTTCCTCCATGGCCTCTGCATCAGCTCCTGCCTCCAGGATCCTGCCCTGTTTGAGTTCCTGTCCTAACTTCCTTCAGTGTCAAATAGCAATGCTGAAGTGTAAGGCAAATAAACCCTCTCCTCCCCAACCTGCCTTTTGGTCAAGGTGTTTCATCCAAGCAATGGAAACCCTAACTAAGACAAACACCTTACCCATTTTCCCTTTTCCCTTGCCAGGGAAAGACCTGCCTATGTAGCACACTGTTGTTAATGGGGTCCTTGTGCTGTACTTTTGATGTGAATTTGTTATCCTTAGCTGTGTGTCCTCTGACTTACGCCTACCTGTGCCCTACTCCAGGCTGAACATACCAGCCTCCAAGTCTGTGTTCTACCCAAAGCAGGAAAATTAACGCTGGAAGTAATGTTATTGGGGGGTCAGTTTCCTAAGAGTGTGTGTGTGGCTTAGATTATCACTCTTAAAAAATGCAATACTTGAAATCATTTTAATGTGATATTTCTTATTAGCATAATATAAAGATAGACTGTAATGCCTTCCCAAATAGCCCAGTTACAACAACAACAAAATTAAATGCTTTATTATGCTTTCATTCTAAAATGTTACATTGCTTTCAAAATATTACAGTATTTTTTGGCTGATTGCTTTTGGTTTTGCAATTGTAAAAGAGGAACACATCTTTCACAATCACTTAAACTTTGATGTCAACTAAAAGGGAAAAATATGAGTCAACTAGAAGGCTAGGCTTGCCATTTAAAATAAAACCAGTAGTTGTAAATGCTGAGTAAAATCTATGGTTTGGTTAACATCAGGAAGGCTTTCAATTAACCTTCCAATTGGCAAACTGTTTTTAAACTTCCTCGTAGTTACACACACCTTTGAGTGGCCACAGTAAACCCCGTCACTAACATGGGTAATACTCAGGGCAGACCAAAATATCCAGGATAAGCCAAATTCCAGGAAGTAATACAAAGTGAAAGAAAAAAAAATGAAGCCACTTAGGTAGCCAGAAATAAGTCAAGAAAAGATGAAAATACAAGTGTGTCCTTTCTCTATGAACCAATGTTTTGAAAGTCATTTATAGGAAGGCAACAAAAATTAAGGCAAGAGTCACTAAATTATCTCCTTTAGAAGATGTGTCTACAAGGAATAAATGTTATGTAACTCAAAGTTCCCTTTCTTTCTTTCTTTCTTTCTTTCTGTCTGTCTGTCTGTCTGTCTGTCTGTCTGTCTGTCTGTCTGTCTGTCTGTCCGTCCGTCCGTCCTCCCTCCCTCTCTCTCTCTCTCTCTCTCTCTCTTTCTTTCTTTCTTTCTTTCTTTCTTTCTTTCTTTCTTTTTCTTTTTTTTGTGCAGACTGTAAGAAGGCTGGAAAGATGTAAGAGGGTGCCGGAGGCTGGTCATTTCAACCCATCAGTTGAAGGAGCTAACATTTTTTTCGGGGGGGAGGGGGGAGTGATGAACAAACGGTTAGCCATAGCTAACTATTCACACTGAAAATTTTCTTCATCCTCAGTATGATAAATTATATCAGTGGAGACAATATTAGCACCCACCAATATTACACTTTAACTGTATTCTCTCTGTCTCTGTCTCTTTGTTTCTTTGTCTCTCTCTATCTCTCTGTCTGTCTCCCCCGCACCCCGAAAAAAAAAACAAAAAACTTGTAATTACAGTGAATTTTCTTCCCTGGAGAGGAAGCCCACCTGGACTCCACCCCGAGTTACCTTGGGTCTGTGGTCTCAGGATGGTAGTTCCAGAGGATGCCCTGCGCAGCCACGTAGAACTGCCTCAGCCGCGCTGCCTCGGCCGGGTGGCTGCCCCAGCCCGCCCAGCTGGTGCCCAGGACCACCAGGACGCAGAGGCGCGGGCAGACTAGGAGCATGGCCCTTGTTCTGCCGCGCACTGCCACTGCCAGCGGTGCTCAGTTCTCTGTCCGCGCTGCGCGCTGTAGCTGTCGTGGCTCCCAGGAGGACTAGGAGGCTGAGGACGCAGTGTCCCTGTCCCCTGCGGCGGCTGGCTCACCCTACCTCCCTTTCCCGGCTGTGCCTCATGTAAGCATGGGCTTGTTGAGGTCACTGCCCCCTGTGGCCAGAGGTATTTATTAGGGAACCTAACTAGGGACTGTGTACTACAAGAAAAGAAAGGGCAACCCTGCTGGAGGTTGTGGCACAGGAACTGTGCCCAAGGGTTCCTGCCTCCATCACAATCCCACCCATCCACCCTTAACCTGCGGGGGAGGGTGGCCGGACGGGGAGGAAGGGTCAAAGTTTAAGCTTGCCTGCTGGTTTCTGCAAGCCTCAGTTAGATCCAACATTCATCCTCTGATCCCCGGAAAACAACACTGTGCCGTTACTAGGCACAGAAAACGGCCAGAGAACAAGTCCACCAACAGGTTAGCGTCCTAGACTGCTTTGGTAACTTCTCCCAAGGCACAGACCACCTGGTAAGGCTTGTCACCAGCTCAAGTGTAGCAGAGAACAGGACTTAATTGAGACAGTCGGTAGCTGTGTGGTCTTGGGCCAATCACCTTATATCTCCGGAGGACTTTTGACAACGGCCAAATAAGGATGGCAATTCTAATTTTCCTTGATCCAATTATTTTGAGGGAAAAAAAAACGTTGTAAAGGCTATGCCTCCCCCTCCAGTGCCATGGCAGCTGCAGGCTGTGCTCTTATCTATGCTAATGTTCTCCCGCTCCGTGGTGCCACGTTTTGAAGGGTGTTGGCATGTTGTTTTAGATTTTGTTTTTCTGTTGGTGGGGAAGCTGAGAGTTATATCTGAATCACCAAAAGGACTTGTCCCTGTTTCCCTAGAACTCTGCTTCTGCTCATGTTTTAGGCTTCCAGCACATTCAGTAAATTGTAGTCACACACCACCCAGGATCCTCAGCGGTCTCCCCACCCCCACTCCTGCTTTTGTTCCCTTGCTCATATTCTTCTGTCAGTTTACAACGCCCTTCTCAAGCTCAAGGAAGACCTGAATCCCAACACACAAGGGGCTGAAGTAGGAGAAAGTGAGTTTGAGGCTTGAGATCAGCCTAAGCTACACAGTGAGACCCTTTACCAAAAATTAATTAATTAACACATGTATATCTAACCATATTTTAAAAATGCTCTCATCCATTGTTTTTCCTCTCTGTTCTCCCGTCCTTTAAAATCAGGAGTTCTGCCTTTATCTCTGTTTCTAGGTTCAAACTGATTTCTCTGTTTTATGAACTCAATCTATTCAGATTATATTCCTTTTGATTATCCTCCATTAGTTTTTCAGGATTCTCTTGTTTCCACAGATAGATTATAATCTATTCAAAAGCAGGAGCAATAACTTACACTCCTGACCCACAATTCCAGGGCTTCCCAATGTTGTTGGAATCCTCTGGGTTTTTTATTTTTTTTAACAAAATGCAAATTCTGACAAGGAAGACAGGTTGAGGGATTGAGATCTTGGATCCTATAATATCTAGCTTAGTGTTAGTGTCTGTTGCTCCTTCTCTCTCTCTCTTTTTCTCTTTCTCTCTCTCTCTCATACACACACACACACACTCACACACACACACACACACACACACACACACACGATGCTATTGACAATGCATCTGAGAAAAAAATTTTAAAGCAGCAAATCCCTAAATTACTTTCTTTTTTTTCAAAATCACTATGACTTTTCATAGGGCAGCTTTACTGTTTTTGCTTGCCTGTCTGCTTATATGAATCCAGTCTACATGGTGGTCATTGGATTTCATTACACCACAACAAAGCAACTGCACTGTTCTACTCCCTAATGTTCACATCAAATAGAGACAAACTTTTCAGTGACTTATTTATTAAATATGTGAATTAAATTACATATAAAACATCTGTTCTTTCCTGCAGAACAGTGATACAATGAAGACCCTTTCTGTTCCTCTGATTTTTCTCTGTGGAAAGGGGACAGATGACATGTATTTGCTGGCTCACTGGAGGGTTTAGCTGTCATTTGGACGACTGTAACTGTCACCATATTGGTGGTAGACAATGTGAGATACATAGACCCTTATTGAACAAAACAAGAGGAGCCTGGCATTTGGGGGAGTCTGATTACATATTTGAACAATGGCCTCTGGGTGCTTTGGTGGAGTGAATGTCTGCATTAGGATGTGGAATCCTGGCTCTGTTCTTGGTCTTCTGTGGCCTCTGGTACCATGTGGAAGTTTCTGGAAAGTATCAGCAGCAGAGGTATAAACAACCTCATAGGTAGGAAGCACGGAAGACCCAGGAGACCTTAGAGCAGGCTTTCCCTTCAGCTAGAGAATTTCCTGCACTCCAGCATCTCGGAGTCCCAAGAGAAAGCAGATCCTCAGTTCTCCAGTCTGGCCTCCTGGTGAGTCAGATGCCCCCGTGCCTTGGACTAGCTCCCATCTTCAGTAAAAGCAGGTCAAAGTCACAGACCACAGCAGAAGCGTTTGCTCCTGTTTCTGTGGCCGTGCTAGAGGAAGGTGAGAGGCGGAGGAGCAGGAAGGGGTGGGTGGAGGGGTGGGAATGTGTATAGTTCTTTTGCTTGGTTCCCGGCTGGTTATTTACAGAAAACCACAGCCAGTACAGTGGAGTTAAAATCAGGGAGCTTGGCATCTGCAGGCAGAATCCTGAGAGACAGTAGGAGGAGACAGGAGACCAGATCTCTGAAAACGAAAGAAAACAAATTAAACTATCCTTAAAAGAAAAACATCTTTCCTCATGCCTAACCCCTAATGTTCAAGACAGCTCCTCTTTCTAGGTCCTACTCTGTCTACCAGTAGGATGATTCTCTTGGGAAAGGGGACTTTTCATTGCACTATCTGAAAAATTGCTTTCAGATGACTTCAGTTTTCCAATCAGTTAGCACAGGGGATTTTACGGCAAGCCCACAGTGTTGATACCACACGGCTGCCAATCTCGCGCATCCGGACACAGTGTATGTTCTGCTACAACCTTTCTTCTCAGAAGGGATGGAAATCCTTGGATTGGCTCTATGGTCCCTCCACTGTCACATGTACTTGTTGCAATATGGTCTCTGTCATGGCGTGACATTTTAATACATGCTTGAAAGTTAATATACGATGATGTAAAGAGAATTCAAGATTTATCTTCTTGTCCTGTCTCTTACTGTTTTATTTTCTTCAAAAATGTCATCATAGGAAGCTCACCTCAAGGGGTTGGGTCAAACGCAGCGTTAGTGAAGACTCCGTATGTTCCTAGGTGGCTAAAGAACAGAAACACAAAGAGGATCTACCATGAAATTACTCCTCCAAACAGCCAGCTCGTAGTACCTCTAGAAACAACCGATTGCCGCCTACCCTGGAATTCTGTCTATTTTAATCAGAAAAGTAAACAGAAGAGCAGCTTCATGATCCCACTCAGAGCTCTGGGTAATTGGACTTGCACTTCCCAATCACACTTTTTCATGGTCCTGGGAATGGAGCCCAGGGCCTCAGGCACACTAAACAAATGCTCTACCACCAAGCCACATCTCCAGCCCTACCTACACTATTGTTGCTATTGGTTTCTGTGCAGAAAACGATTTACCCTTTATGGGGTTGCAGCCTCTACTTGAGAAGAAGAAATAATTACAAAGTTCTCAATCTTCATAGCGGGTACTTGAGCAAGGGTTTCTGCAGAATGATAGTACTGCCCTCTAGGGATGGTTTTTAGATTTCCGTGGTGATGAAGAGGATGACATGTGGCGGGCAGAGATCAGAGATGCTACATGTCCAAAATCACAGTATACAAAAGGATTGTCCCAGATCCCACGTGGCTTTGGAATAGCACTATTCAGGGTTAAAGATGTCCTGGAACTTAATTGCTTCGCATGAAAATATTGTATTTTTTCATCTTTTACCATCTGTGAATTGCACTAAGACAGTATTTTCCCAAGAGACAGCCCACTGTCTCTTCTGGAGCCATTGCTCATGGAGAGCCTACTGAAATTTACAAACTTGCAGTGTTCTGTCAGCGTTTGCCAGTGTAACGCCCGAGCTTTAGCATTCAGTTTCGATCGTAAGTCGCTTCCCAGTTTATTTCTTTTTTATACTATAATGAGGATAGCTACTGTTGTTAGCCAGTGAGGTAAAGAAATGTGCACATGCAGCAAGTTCTCAGAGGGAAAGACTCTCCACAAAGCAGAGGGAGGACTCCAGAACCCATAAATCCCTAAGTATTGATACTTAAAACGCTATGGTTAACTGGCATATATTGCCCACACGCTATTTCTTAGGCCAGGAAAGACCCGGCAAAAGAATATTCCAGAGAGAAGGAAGCCTTGCACACATTTCCCCTGACACAGCACGTTAGAAAGACAGACTAACAAAATGTGTTCTTGCACAGACATTTCCATCTTACCTGTGGGGGTTCAGGGGACATTTTCCATCATCTGAAATAAGGGAAAAAACATGAATCAAAGAAAGCAGTGAGGTAAAAGAGTGTTACTAATGTTAGAAATTACTGAAGAAAATCCGGAAGCTGAGTTTCAGAGACACGTGTTATATGCAGAATATTAGGGACTGTCTGGCCTGAAATGTAGGCGGTACTTGTTTTAGAATAAATTGAGCATTTTATCATATTTTATTTCAAAATCCTCCTACCTTTTTGCCTTTTAGCTTTGTAGGGGGACAAAGCTACCCTGCCCTCATATCTCAGAGGTCCCCTGACCTGGTACTTGCGGGCTCCTTATTCCTTTAGCCAGGGTTTTAGTCCCTTGGTCCTTGGCTAGCACGGTAATCTCATAAATCAACTCACAAGGACACTACAGTGGATGGTTTCATTTTCCCTCCTGGTGACATAAGTGACCAGGAGCCTCTTGTCTTAATCTAAACTGCAGACTGTGGTTAAGTCTTGAGACATGGCTGCAGCACTGTTTGCTACCTGACAATAGACTATTTTGACATAGGAAGCCACACTGGGATGAGCACAGGAAATGCCATCCTTCCCCAACTCCAAAATTTAGTTATTATCAGAGATTTAGAAAAATGAGAGGCTACTGGCACTTTTATACCCTTGAATTTATCTGAAAACTGAAGAAACAAATTGGCAGTGGTTTATAGGGTCAGTAGACCATGGGTGGGGCAGGAGAAAACGATGTAATTCTGACATGCTTATAGAGCTTAAAGCTGGGTCTCCAGAACGCTTCTTTCTACCGTCTTGATTTGGTTAAGTAAGCACACGGTTTCATGGAGGAATTCCTCATAACTATTGGCACATCTCTCACATCATCAAGAAACTACCCTTTGCCACCCTCAGTCTTCCACGCACAGGAGATCACGTGCACGAGTGTTAGGGAAACAGATGTCATGCAATGGTGGCGTGGTGTGGGGAATAATAAAGGGAGAGCATAGGACATTCTGTCCTATGAGCAATTAAGGCCAATGGAATGCGAGGTCTGGAATAGTTTAACACAGACACAGCTCCTGCCAGTTGTCTGGACTTAAGCAGCAGTCGCTCCTCAGTGCCTCATGCTGTTTATGGAGAAGGACAGTCAGAGCCTCGTTAGCTTCTACAGAAACGTGTGTGAAGCCAATCAACCCTTGGGCAGGCGACAAGTCACAGCAGATGGAGAAATAATGTTTGCAAGTCTAAGAACTGGGCGTTTCTTTCGTCTTTGGGTCTAAGTTCTCTTTCTGACAACAGGCTGGTGAGGGGTCCCTGGTAGAGTCTTCGTTATTTGGTTACTCTCCTGCTTAAATGTCTCCAAAGCCACAAATTTGCAGGTGAGAATTGTTGGGTATTCACTATTGAAGGCTTCTCAGCCTCCAGCTTTCTCCTCCCTACTGGTCTGTGAGTCTGCTGGGTTCAGCTGTTCTTCGCTGCTAAACACACCACTTCGCCCAGCTATCTAACGAGCTCATGGTTTTCATGGGTGGTTTTCTTTGCTAGAACCTTAGTTCACCTACCCACCTTGGCTACATTCCATAACCCAAGCTGAGGCTGAGGATGCCTTTGTGAAGTGCCAATCTTATCCAAGAACCATTGTTCTATGTTCCGGTAATATCTACACTGTATTTTTGTTCTTGCAGACATACTACAGCCAGTATGCGTACTGTTTAACTTATCTGTCCCTCTTATAGGACTTTTTCTTCCTTGACCTCAGGGACCGTCACGATTGGCCCCACTGTCTGGAAAAGCTGATTTGTCAATGGCTACTCCATGGGCGAGTGAGGGAAAGAAGCGTGGCATGTTTGCAACCAATGTCACTGGTTCCAGAGGCTCTCAGATGCTCCAGCAGAATTTTAAGGGAATTCACATGATGGCTGGTGACACAGCCCAGTGGTAGAGCACTGGCTTAGTATGCAGAAGGCGTGCACATGTACACACACACACACACACACACACACACACACACACACACACACCACGCATCACATACACAAAGAAAAAAGGAAAAATTCCAAATTTCTGTATCGTCATAAATTCCTGTAGGTGATTCTGAAAGGCAGTCAAGACTCAAGGCCACAAATATTAGTCTTCTTTTCCTTACCAAGCTGTTTCTAAATGGCAACTACTGACTTTATCCCTTCACTCCAAAATCGTGAACAGAAAGGAGGAAGGTTCCTTCGTATTTACCTTTTTTCCTGAGACGCTTTCTGAGCAGAGCCAGGAGTGTCCCGCCCACTGCCAGACCCGTTGTCGATGCCACTGCCCCACCCACGTAAGTCAGTGCCTCCTGGATGGTCAGTGGGCCTGCTAAAATAAACACATGTGAACAGTGTGAGGGAAGCGGGCACAGGCTGGTCATCCTCCCCGAGGAGTCCCAAGAACTAAGACAGGGCTGTAAGCAAGATCCTCAAAGGGCCTGCCAAGGCCGAAAACCTGAGAGGAAAGATCTGGAAGCCAGAAATCCACTGCAATGGAACAGGACACAGGGCCTGATTGCATCCCAAGGCTTAAAGTTTTTGATTAAAAAAAATCATGATTTCTAAAGTGGACAAGACAAAGAGCCCCTAAAAGAAACTCATTAGTAGATACAAATTCATCAGGACATATGCATCAGTCAATGATGGGGCAATTTTTCTTTCTCCATCAGTGACTTGGATATGTGACAGAAACTAGCCATAACTGCTAAGGGAAAGTAAGGGTGGTGTAGGGGCTGAGATAGAGCTCGCAGACAGAGGGGGCATAATTAAATGACGAGGTAATTTTAGGGGCAGATGGTAAACAAAGGTCTGGCACAACAAATAAGGACTCGATGTGAGAACCCTTGGTTAATGTATTTGAAGTGTCAAGGTGCGTTAAGCAGAGGCTATAAGAAGTGGGGAAATTTGTTTCACACTCTAAACAACGACAAGGAAAGGCCTGGATCCACATGGTCACCAGCCTCATCCCTGGGGCTCTGTATAAAGCAACGGATCCTCTGTAGCTCATTGCGAAACATTGGTCAAGCAAGTGGGGAGGGCAGAGAAGGGAAGAAAAGCCACCATGAGAAATGCGTAGAAAAGAGAAGCAGGGATTCTGTCTTCTAGGTCAAGGTCATGTTCTAAACCATATGAAATAAGTACCTTGACATGTCGGCATGGCAGCTGACCAGCGGCCATTCTCTCGGCATGTCGCCCGAGCAGAGCCATTCAGTAACTGCCCCTCTGGACAGTGGAAGGTGCAGGTTGACCCATAGCTAAAGGTTCCCCAGGGGTTGGAACAGTTCATCACTACCGGTGTGTCCATGTGCAGTTCTGAGCACTTCACAGCTGCAAGAAAAAAAGGACAACAGCAACATGAATGGGAAGCAAATACACAGAAGGAAGGCAAATGGGATTGTGGTTTGCTTTTAACTTGACTGGAACTGGCAATAGATGTGACTGATGTGGAAAGTCAGAAGGGAGGTCAGTCACATGCAAGAGCCACAGCAGCTCTTCAAATACCATCCCACCAAAGCAGCCGTGAAATAGAGCTCGGCAGAGAACAAGGCTGACCCATAGACCCTACAATGAATTGTTAATGCGATGCTCTATTCTCCAAAAAGTCTCTTTACAAAATTTGCCCCTCAGAACCACTACTGACTTTGTGTCTACGTGTTATTATTGATATAGTGTGGTAGACCAGCCATGTTAGTGTGTCATTTCAAAATACCTATTTCATGTCCCTCACAGACACCAGAAATTTTAGAGGAGACCACAACCCTCTTTAAACTATGTTTCAGGCAACTTCAGATTATTTTCTGTAAATTGTGGACAGGAAACAAACCACAGGAAATCAGATTTAATTCAAGTAAGTGTTAGAGAGCAGTTCTGACATCTGTAAAGCTCAATGCTGTGCTTTGTGGGAGATATCAAGATGAAGGAGATGGGGGACCCCATGCTTGGTGCATAGTGTGGTAGCTCCTTAAGAAACGTCACTCAGGGCTAGCATCTTAAATTCTAACCGTTGTGAAAATACTTCAGGTTTACGTGGTGCAGTGTGTACTTCACAATTCGTTGACCTGGCTTTACATTTGTGTGTTTTTAGCTCTGACACATGTAGACCTGTGCACGTGTCGCCTATGTATAAAGTGGTTTGGGGGAGGGCGATGCTGAAGTGGCTGCCGCATTCTTCTGCCTGGAACCGCTGTGGGTTTCATGGAGGAGTGCGTGCCTGGAGCGGTTGTAAGCACTGGGTGGAATTTAAACAGGCAGATGCACACACCGTCGGACTCATCTACAGGCAGGAAGATGGCTTCAGATCTCCCTGCTCCTGCCTAGTTAGTTACCTCGGCACTCTGGAGTCACTGCTGTCCATTGTCCTGAAGTCCTGCATCGGAGCAAGTTGGCGCCTCTGAGTGTAAATCCAGATTTGCACCCAAAGTAACAAGTGGTGTTTGGAGCAAAGGTTCCCAGATGGTGGCTGCAGGACATTGTCCCCTGCCCAGGAGTGGTGAGAGCAGGACAGCGCACATCTGGGTTAGGAAGTGATGTTACACCTGTCACGGAGAAAGGCATTTCAAAGTGTTCAGTATGTTTATGGGTTAAGAGAGCGTATCTGAATTAAGACTGTCATGCAATAGCTGCCTTCAACTTTTTCTGTAATAAGAGATCTCTAGCAATTTATATATGGAAGTTATAAAGATCTGTTCATCTCAGGTATGGAAGATGAGATGGGGAAATTATCTAAGGGCTGGAGAGATAGCTTGGTGGAGGAGAGCACTTGTTTTGAAAGCCAAAGGACCTTAGTTCAATCCACAGCATCCCCATCAAAGCTAGTGTTGGCAGACAGAGACAAGTAGATTCTGGGGACTTAACAGCCAGACAGCCTAGGCCAAAAGGTGAGCTTTAGGTTCAGTGAGAGACCACGTCTCAGAAAATAAGGAGGGGAGGAACTAAGAGAGAAAGACAACTGCTGGCCTCCTCCTACTTCTGTATGCACACACATGGGCTCTCACGCCAGCACATAAATTTGCACGCATACCACACAAAAGTAAACAAATGATTCAGCAAAACAGTATTTTAAAAGTGCCCATGAAAAGCCATTGTCCTGATCATAAGAAGAAGTGGAGCTGATGTTACTAATAGTCTTAAGAAGGAGGCATTTGGAGGGCTGCTACAGAGATCTAGCACCTCAGTAGAAGGCCACATTAGATGCAAACAACAGCCTATGAATTGTTGGAAGATATAATATTTCCTGGCCCAAGGTCAACACGAAAGATGAACTGGAAACCATGCCGCTGACTTGGTCATAAACTTGCCATTGATAGAATTATGATACTTGATCTCTCTGATTCTTGATTTCTTGTTCCAAACACCCAGGCCCATAACTGCCACCCAGCATCCTCAGCAAGTACAATGTACCACTTTGCTCAATAAAGATCTTCAAAGATAAATAGTCTTAAAAGATGTGAAAGCAAGTCTCTTCATAAGAGTCATAGAGAACAGAAAAATCCTGTAATTTCCTAGAAAGTTAAAAAACCCACAAGCGTGTTGACTACACTAACAGTGTAATATGTACTTGCCACATAAATGAGCTATGTGTCATCAGTGTGGAGAGATAACCCCAAGTACTGCTTCCCTGGTGAGTAGGTCATTACCCGTGCAGGTTGGTGGAGGTGAGGACCATCTTCCAGAAACTGTGCATTCCACACTGGTTGATCCCACTAGCTCAAAGCCCTTGTTACAGGAGAAGCGGCAGGTGGAGCCAACACTGAACTCTCCGTGATCATGAGAACAATCCAGACTGCCTTGATCGGGGGCGAAGATTCCTGGGCACTTGATGGCTGAAGGATCAAATGAGAAAGCCACAGTTATTAAGATCTTCTCTGTTTCATGGAGTTTATTCATTCAATAGTTGACAAATAGTCATTGGTTAAGTTTTTTGTGCTGCCTCTTGAAACAGTGTGCCGCATGTTGGCACAGGTGTTTGCAGTAAGAGGCTATTTGTGGGTGTCTTATGGATCCTTGCAGAAGCGCACTAAAACAGTCAAAGAGATGGAGGAAAAGAGAGAAGCAAACCATCCCAGGGTTCAGAGGGGACATGCTCACTGTATTTCAGAACCTGGACTTGGATAGGCAGATAACACAGAGTTTTGGAGCTGGAGGTGAATGTAAAACCAGGTCTCTGTTTCCTAAGAAGATTCAGCAAGGTATCAGGTGCTGACTTCAGTGGCCAACATGGTCTCTAGAGGAACAGTGAGTGGGGAACCATGTTAACCATGAGGAGAGCAATAGTCTGGGTCAGGGGGATGGCCTATAGATGGAGACAGGAGGGACACAGCAGCTGGACTTAAGCAATCCAACTCGCAGATTGCATTATGGGAATTAGAATTGCCTCTGTCATTGGTATGCTCATAGGGAAGATTCCATGGCCTGAAAGTTCCAAGGGACCCAGGGAACCGGTATTCTTCATGATGGAAATACTTGTGGAGCGCCCCTCTCCAATGGAAACATCACTGCACAATGAAGAGAGAAGCTAGGGGTCCCACCCGCTGATGATCACCAGCCCCTGTGGTCCCTTCTAGAGTTCTGGAAAAACACTGCCTGAGAACTTGGGTTTCCAAAGGTTAAAATCCAAATTAAGGTAGGAAAGTGAAAAGGAATGACTTCCCTAAAAATACAATGCATTGTGGATAATGAAGCAAGAACAGACATTAAAACATCTTAAAATTACGACTCAGAAGATTGACATTACTGAGGACCACATTTTGTTAGAGGTGCTATCCCTGGGTGGAGTCTGGACTCACAAGTAGGAGGCAAATGCTTCCTTCTGCAGAGAAAAGAGGCCCGGGATGGAGTGGAAGGAAGTGGTGTGGGCGATCACAGGCTTAGCAACTGAGCTGGCTGCACACATGGTTTAAAAGTTCAATGGGATTTATAAACATGATTTGGGGTTTTTTTGCCCTTAAAACACAATCTGAACAGTGTAGCTTAGGAACCTGTGACTAAGGCGACAGAGAGTGAAAGATTAGGGCTGAGCAGGGTATACAATGCATAAACTCTGCCCGCACACGGCCTGGGTTCCTTGAGGTTAGAAGTGCAAGTTTTCACAGCAAGGGTTGGCATGTATGCCCTTCAGTACAGTAGTAAGTTCTTGGGATATCAGTGTCCGGATGGATAAGCAGTATGAACTGTTTCCGCACAGCTGTAACAGACTCTTAAAGGCACAGTCTCTCCGCTAACCACCTGCAGAAGTCACACCTGCAGCCTGTGCCTGGACCAGGGGTTTAAAGCCCTGCCGCTAGGTGGCAGTGTGGTGTAGCAGGAAAAACACCCTGTAGCCTATCATTCTGCCCTTCTCTCCATGTGCTTACTGACAGTTACTTATTCTCTTGATGCCCTGTTCTCTTCATCTTTCAGTGTGCAACGACAATAACCTCTTCAGAGGTGGTTTGTGTAGCCCAAATAAGAAAATGTTTGCCGTGTGGGTCTCATTATTACTTACCCTGACTGTGCTGAATAATAAATTGGAGCAATGACCCTTCTGAACCTAAACAGGAACTATAAATGAACTAACGTGGTGCACTTCTCTTTTAGAACATACTACATGCCTGTAGTTATGTGAGAAACGTCGTGCCCACTGGGTGCTTCCAGGAAGTCAAACACAGGTGAGATCTACCCTGACACTGTCAGCAGGGCTGCGCTCGCGCGAGTGAGTGTTGCCAGGAACTGATTAGCTTCCGTTCAACAGATGCTTGTTACACACTCATTTTGATTCCATTTACTATTGCAGGTGATATAGAGATGAAGGAGGAGCTGAGGAGATGACTCAGTGGGCGAAGTATCTGCCGGGCAAGTGTAAGGTCCCAAGTCAGATCGCTGGGCTCTGTGTAAAATATGGCATGGTTGCACACATCTGTAATCCAAGCACCAAGGGTGTTTAGACAGATGTGTCCCTGGAGCTTGCTTGCTAGTCAGTATAGCCAGTTGGTGAGTGAGGGCTGGGTTCTGTGTACGACCATGTGTCTAAAAGATAAGGCCAAAAGCAGTAATGGAAGACTCCCAACATCAATGTTTTCTGCAGCCACGTGCATACTATCCCTACACACACACACACACACACACACACACACACACACACACACACACAATACATACTACAGAAACATGCACATTTATTATACAATATGCATGCACACCTGTGAATGCACACACACACATACACACAATGGAGGATGCACAGCTTCTGCATTTTAAACTCAATGAGTTAAAACCCATAAAGAAATAGGAGTAAAATAGGAGGGACCATGAAAGCCAGGGTAGATTAAGTGACATCCATCCCCAAATAAGCTACTAGTTCGAGACTTAGTGGGGTTGGTGAGGGTGGATATGGGAGTAAATGGCTGGAGAGTGTGGTGGAAAAAGAGAGTCTCTCAGAAAATAAATGCTCCATTGCATAGCTGAGTATCACTGTGAATGGCAACGACCTTGGACTACGTCACCTCTGAGCTTGTCTCTTTCTCATGTGTAGCACGGACATGATAAAGACTTCCCTTATTATTCTAGAATGGTGATATCATGTTCTATGATGATGTGGAAACATTGTTAAGACTGAAATGATTTATACTCAATTTGTTAAAAGGTTATTCAGGGAGAAGGAAATTTTTGATCTAGAGTCTCATGCCTAGATCGGGATGCCGTCATCCAAATCTCTAATGATTCTTCCTTCTATAATGACATCTGAGACAGGACAAGATAGGACAGATCCATGTGCCTACCTTCACACGTGGGCGGTGAGCCTGTCCAGTGTCCAGATGGATAACAATCCAATCTTTCTGGTCCAGAAAGATAAAATCCTTCATCACAGATGAAGTGGCACATGGATTTGTAAGTGGAACCTCCAAGAGGCTGGATACAGGTCATGGTTCCATTGTGAGGGCCGAGCAAAGGTGGACAGGTGACGTCTATGGTGGCAAGGACAAAGTGGGGGAGGGGAGATCATGTTAGCACTCGGCATTTGGAAATCCATCTTCTCTCTTTCTCACTCTCTTCCTCCCCCTCCTGTGTGTGTGTGCTGATTATCGGTCTCTGCTTGCTAGTTTAGCATTTGGTTAAAGGTGATCATTTTTTGTATGCATTTTTTGCTCTTTCTCTGTAAGAGGCCGTGGAACTGGTGATAGCCACAGTTTCTTCCAGTTGACTGTCATTCTGAGATCTCACCCACACGGGGTTTCTGAGGAAATTCTACAAGGGACTCAGTGCCTTTAGGTTCATTTTGGAGGTCCCAGAACCCAGAAAGTTGCTGCCTTGCTATCTTCTTGAGAAACAAACCTAATGTGTTTCCAACAAACAATGCCAAGAACTCAGAGGTGGAAAATGGGGCAGATTTCTTTCTTCCCCTCCCCAGCGGCGGGTAGAGAGAATCTGTGCCTATACCGCAGCTTGTGCTATGCATGGTGACCCTTTCAACCTTAGTGGCTTCATTTCCAGTCTATGAAAAGCTAACTCTGGCCTCATAGCTACTCTTAGCTGTACAGCCTGTCTCCCGAGTCACACTCGAAGAGGAAATGTGAAAGGGGATAAAGGAGGCAATGCATTTTATCAGCTGTGTGCAAGTGCCAGCTTCCACCTCTTTCCAGAAGTCATCTCAGCCTACAGGACCAGGCATAAATGATCCCTGCCTCCAGTTTATTTTCCAGTAAAAGTTACGTCAGGTCTCACAGTTCTTTGACCCCATATTTAAACTCAAGTGTGAGGTGCTGGGAGACTAGCTTGGGCTAGTAATCGTAGTGTGTGACTTTGGGAAAGTTGGTTAACCTCTCTGAATCTCAGTATTTTAAAAATGTCTTAGCCAGTCCAAGAGGGAATACATTCTTAGCACCCATTGTCAGTAGTTGTCAAGATGGTCCTCTCCTGATCCACAGAGCAAGGAAGCCCAAGGGCTGATCCTCAGAAGAAAAGACTGAGAGTCAGCATGGGCTCAGGGACTTCTTTATTGCTGGGCTTGGCTGCTCACTGTATGGTTTTAAATCAGAGGAATTGGTACAGCTGTCCCAGGCCAGCTCTCTCTTGCTCAGTTAACTCAGCAGCGTGAAGTTTTAAGGTGTAGCCTGTCCCCTTGGTTCTTACTCCCCCCCCCCCCAGGAATACTCCTCTCAATCTTTTTACTGAGACTGAGTTACTGTCTGCCACTTGCAAAGTCTTCCTGAGTATGTGTGTGTGTGGGGCGGGGGAGTGGTCCAGGATGGGGGGGGGGGCTATGAACTGGAAATGCAAAGGGGAAAGGGGCGTGGGTCCTTGGTTTGGTGGAGTCATTTCCAGCTCTCCTGTGACTTTGCAAGGGTGAGCATGGAGGGCTGTGGGGACAGTGACAAGGGAAATTATCTGATAGCACGCTCTCCCTCGGAAGTGCCGCAACAGCTTGTGGATTCCTGCCTCGACCACATGTGGGTCTCTGTGTACCCGGTCAGAAGAGGAGAAAGTTCCTCCAGAGTAAACAAAGGGCTGAAAGCAGAAGGGGACTGGAAGGTCACCGGAAGTTGGGGTGAAGAGCAACCTCCTGGCCGTGAACACCCATAGGCAGGACTGTGGGGCAATACAAGGTCTGGCTTTCCCGGAAGGGACTGATCACTCTGATAAGGCTGCTCAGGAATTCTGAGCTCTTCTTCAAAGTCACATGGACGTCAGTGTAGTGAGGATGAGAGCTGAGGGGGTGAGCTCACTGCCTCGTTCTGCTCTCTCCAGACTCAGTTCCTCACTCCTGCTTGCTGTAGGCTCTGATGCCTGGCATGAAGGAATCCTATTATGCTGTTAATTAATTCATTTAGTTATTCATATATGCATTATTGGATTTAAAATGGTGTGTGAGTGTGCATATGTGTATGTGTTTGTGTGTATGTGTGTACACTTCTGTGACCTGAATAACAAGTGGTTTCTTCTTCATGAAAAATGACATGCTTGCTTTTACTTAGCTATTAAAGGCCTATACAAAGTTGAAGGCATGACAAATAATACAAAAATATTTCATATTGTATACATAAAGGATATTATTAAAATTTAGTATACACAATAAGAATACTATTACAAAGGAAAAATGGATGAGAAAATACAGGAAGCACTCTGTGCTAGAATATTAGCAATATTTATTTTAGGGGACTGATACTTAAGAGGATATTTTTTATTTTTCTGTTTTCTTATTGTATTTCTATTTGTAGATTTTATAAGTAAAAATCTTGTGTTAAAATTGTTTGTCATAAATCTGTCTAAAACCAATAGATACACTGAAAGAAAAAGAAGTCATGAAGTCAGGTGATTAGACCAGCTCCAGTTCACACAGGATGCTATGTGATGGAGGAGGGTCATCTGTCTATGTGTTACTTTCATTGGTTAATAAAGAAACTGCCTTGGCCCTTTAATAGGACAGAAAATTAGGTAGGCGGAGTAGACAGAACTGAATTCTGGGAGAGAGAAGGCAGATGCTTCAGGCAGTCGCCATAGTCAGTCGTCATGCTTCTCCTCTCCAAGACAGATGCAGGTTAAGATCTCTCCTGATAAGCCACCACCTCATGGTGCTATATAGATTACTAAATATGGGTTAAAGCAAGATGTGAGAAGTTAGCCAAAAAGAGGCTGAAACTAATGGGCCAGGCAGTGTCTAAATGAATACAGTTTCCGTGTAATTATTTCAGATGGAAAGCTGGCCGGGTGGCGGGACGCAGCCCCGCCGCTCCATCTACAGTTATGGTGCTCACAGGACACGCTGGCTCTTTAACACCAAGTCTAACAGAGATAAATGGTCTTTTTTTTTGTTTGTTTGTTTTTTCGAGAGAGGGTTTCTCTGTAGTTTTGGAGCCTGTCCTAGAACTAGCTCTTGTAGACCAGGCTGGGCTCAAACTCACAGAGATCTGCCTGCCTCTGCCTCCCGAGTGCTGGGATTAAAGGCGTGCGCCACCACCGCCCAGCGAGATAAATGGTCTTAATAAATCTACATATTGCTTTTTTCTGAGGATGCTCTAATCTCCATAGTTCATGGCTTGTTTTCTTCCTTTCCCCTGTGCTCCCTGCTCTATCCTAAGCATTTCCTCCACTCTTATACAGATCTCAGCGAATGCTTGCAGCTAGGTTCTATAATTCTACCTTCCTCGTTCCAGCGGGACAGGCCATGATCCCGAAGAAGAAGAAAGTGCTGGATCAGCCTTGGAATAAACACTCAAACTAAGTTTTCTTTTCATCTTCTTTCTGGGTACTATACTTAGTGAGTACTGCTGGTGATAGGAGCCTGCTAGTCCTGATGTAGATTCTGATAAGGACAAAGCAAATGGATGCATTGCTGCTATCCATTGACAAATATCCTGACACTTGCAGTATCCACTTAGCTAGCCTCCGATGACATTTGCTTGTGGCTTTCTCAGGACAGAGGATGAAGGGGTTAGCAGCAGTAGTCACTCTAGTTTCAAGGGAGACCCTACCCATTCACTGCCATGGACATAGCCTTTAAGAATATTGCTTCCAATTTACGTCCAAGAAAATGAGGAGAATGCATGCTTACCTTGGCATTCTGGAGGAACCCCACTCCACAGTCCAGTAGCCAAGCATCTGATTGCACTTGCTCCCACCAAGAGTGAGCCTTCATCACAGGAAAAGCTGCAGACTGACTGGTACTTCAGGGCACCGAAGGGGTCTGAGCAGGTCACCTGAGCTTTTCTCGGAATTGAAAATTCCCGACACTGCAATGCTAAGGGGTGAGGAAGGCAGGGAGTAAGGAAGCTGTCACACATAAGTGTTGTTGACTTTGACCTATCAGCCCTTTTTAGTGAAAGAATAAGCACTTGTGAGTTTAGGTTGTTTTACTTGGAAGATAAAGAAAAAGGTTGTAATTAATGTCAATGATACTTGATGGATTTTACAAGGAAGAAATGTTTGAACAAGTGTTGGCTGAACCAGTGCTGACTGAACCAGTAGTAACTGAGCCAGTATAGAACAGTTTGGTAATACACTCCAATCAATCTAAAGTTATCATACCTTTGAATTCAAGAATCTCTGAAGAGTATAAAGAGTCTTGAGATTCATACCAATCAGTGATTTTTGTCAAGACATTGTTTGTAAGAAATTTTTTTTTTTTAAAAAAAAGGATAAATGGAGCATAAGTCTCGGGGGGAGGAAGTAAATTGTGGATTCATGAAAGGAATGTTCATGGTTCTTAAATTTCATGTGTTTTACTTGCAAAATATTGTGGAGGTGTGTCTATGTATAATGTTAAATGGAAAAGCAGAATAAAAATTATGATCATGATTAAAGTGTGGTCTTTTGTAAAACAACTTTAGTTAGCATACAAAACAATAGGTTTCATTATGACATTTTATATACACGTGCACACACACACACGCACATATGTAATTGTACCTTGATCGTTTCTTCCCCATTGTTTTATCTGCTCCTTCTCTCTGCCTCTCACTACACTATTATCTGTAAATATACGATAGTCCTATATGGAGAGAAATCACTTATTTCATTTTTATCACCTCTGAAATATGAATAATAGTTTTCACTACCTCTTGGCATTAGACTATCTGAGATGACAGGAAATGCTCGATAAATCCTGGCTACCAGCCACAGTAGCAGCTGCAGAGGCACTGGCGACACCAGAGCCATCTCACATTGTTCCTTATATATCATTTCCTCAGCGCTGGTCTCCTCAGTCCTCCCCAAACATGTGAGCCAAAACGACTCTCACCTTGACTATGCTATCATGAACATGGCTTAAAACTTGCCTTGCCCACCATTTGATCTCTGGTAGCAAACACAAAGAGTCAGCCCATCTCAGGTTCTCTGTCAATGTCCAACAGACAAGGGAATGGTGGTGTTGAGTGCCCATCGCACCTGAGAGGCACAGTGGAATGATTCAATGTCACATTACCTTCACAGACTGGAGCCGGGGCTGTCCACTGTCCCATGTCAGCACAGCGAATGACATCACTTCCTTTCAGCTCGAAGCCCTCCACACAAGTGAAAGTACAGCTGCTGTTGTATGCAGATGCCCCTGCGGATGGGGAGCAATCCATGCTTCCGTGGACGGGGCTCTCCGGAGGTTCGCACGCAATGGCTGAAGGGAGAATGCCAGATATGAGGTCTTTCTCTGTAGAGTCTATTGAGAGGGGCTGCTGCTTTCCTGCCCAAATCACATACATATTCAAAACCCTCAACTCTTTGTTTGTCCAAAAGGAAAGCTAGCCTTCCCGTGTCCCTCTTTGGCTGGCTCACTCTTCAGATATCAGTTTTGACATTATTTTTCCTTCAGGAACTTCCCAACCTAACTGAGGAGGAGGGATTCCTTGTGTGGGTTCCTCAGACCTTGCACTGCATTGTTTATGCAGGATTGTCATTCTTCCCTCTTACCCCACAGTCTCCTTGATGCTGGGGTAGTCATTCAGAAATGCATCCTGGAACCCTATACTCTCTATGATAAATTCAGGGTGCTCAGCCAATGTTTATCAGATTCTAAAAGAATGGATATGGGAAATGTAGGCTCACGAGGAAGCAGATGGCATAGTGTAGCTACTGAAGATGCTCTGACCTAGTGCTGGATGATGATTCCAAGTGACCCGTGACCTTAGAACACAGGATGTCATCCTAATCACATTGTTTGCCAAGGGAGTGCAGCTCAAAGTGATTCCTGTACACGGTTATACTCTGAATGACCCCGGTTCTCATAAGGACTAGTTTCCTCAAACCTTTCTGTGGAGACGGTTTGCCTCTAGATACGCCTGCAGACCCGAGAACACAGAGACCACCCTTTCGCCCTCACCTCTGGTTTTTACAGAACCAGAACATGTAAAGACCAAATGTTCTCTATTGTTCTTCTTCTACTTTATAATCAAGAAAAACATGGGAATCAGAAATGTAATGTAATCTCCCTAAAGTCTATGTGTTGAGGTGTATGCCTACCTGTGTGCGTGCGTGTGTGTGTATTTGTGTGTGTGTGTGTGTGCACGAGCATGCTCACATGTGCTCGCATGTGCACATGACCACCCGTGTGTGCTGGTGCAGAGGCCACAGGTTGATGTCGTGTCTGTCTCCATCACTCTCCATCTTATTTCTGAGATTCTTATTGAGCCTGGGGTCCGCTGCTGCAGCTGGACTGGCTGGTCAGCAAACCCAAGGGATCTTCTAATCTGTAGGTCCCCAGTCCAAATGCTGAGGTTATAGGCACATGTCACCACCCTTGGCTTTTATGCTGATTCTGAGAAGCCAAATTCAGGTATTCAGGTTTACAGCAAGTGCTTTACCCCCCGAACCGTTGACTTATTCCCTCCCAAAAGTCTCACAGCTCACTACTTGAGCTGGGCTTGTAATCCAGATCCAGGAGTTTACTAATCCAACCTCCAATCTCCTAGTTTCCCTCCCCCATCTCCGCCCCATAAGATAAAGGGATGAAGCAAATGCACACGATTCAGTCTTCGTGTATTATGTAATCACCCGGGTTTGCACCAGAGCTATTCTTTGGTGCAGGTTCCTTCACTCCTTTGCAGAGTCCATCTCCAGAGCTTTTGAGCCCAGATGTCGCATTTTCCCTATAGCTACTGCTTTAACTTCCTCTCAAGTGTAGGATATTGCCCTGCAGAGCGCACATGCCAGTGGGACAGGAAGGGGATGTGGTTGAAATAGGCAGAGGCTGAAGTAAGCAAGTGCCCACATCTTTCCTTTGTATTTTATCCTTGCCATTTCTCCTCTTTCCTCTGTCTTTTCTTTATTTTAATTTATGTTTTAGACAGAGTGTTATTAGGCAGCCCAAGCTTGCCTCCAACTCACTGTGCAATCCAGGTGAACATTTAATTTGCAGAAGCCCTACTGTCTGAGGCTCTCAAGTGCTGAGACTTCACACATGTGACACCACATCCTGCTTACACATGCTATTTCACTGTGTGCCTTTCATATGCTTCATTCTCACAATGCACCCAGCAATTCTTAGCCTCACTTCACAGATGAAAAATCCCCAAGCTTCCGAGGTTGAGCAAGTGTGATCCTAGTGGAGGCTGTCTTTGTCCTTGAGAGCTCTTAGTCATTCTACCATGGCATGACTCTGTCTAGGTTATATCGAGAGCTGATAAAATTAATCATCTTACCTTCACAGGTTGGCAATGGTCCAGTCCACTGGCCAGAATCAGTGCATTGGAGTGATTCTGAACCCTTCACTTGATATCCAGGATGGCACGCAAATTTACAGCTGGAGCCGTAGGCAAAGGCAGCAAGTGGGTGCATGCAGTCCATGGCTCCATGGACAGGGCTTTCCAGGCTCTGGCACTGCACAGCTTAACAGAAAAACCAAATGATAATGAAAAAGGAAAATACCCAGCATGGAGGGAAGCCACACCCACAGAGAACTGTATAGATCTGCCTGTGGAAACACAGATGGAGCTGGGAAGATGTGGGGACCAGGATGTTCTAAGCAACCTGACACGGAGTATCAATCCTCAGAATGACCTGAGCGTCTGAACAGAGTCCTCCAAGCTTTGGCTTTAACATTCTTTATGCTTTGTGTGTTTCAAGTCTGATCCCTAAGGCCCATGCATTGACTTATTTGCCCTCTTACATATGAAACACACGAACACTACCAATACCATTCTGAAACTATTTGTGGTATATGAGTTGGGGAAAGAATAGGTTTTTCTATTTTCATTATAGCAAAATCAGTCCTTTGTTCTTCCACAGACTGATACTGCTTCCTCATCTCAGATTTAAACCATCCAGCTCGGTAGGTGAAGAAAGGAAAATTAAAAATTGACAATTTAGGATGGCTTCTCCGCAAGATGACCAGCTTCATCTATGCCCCAGCTAAGATGGGGTGGAATGGATATTATATATCTCAATGACATTTGCTCTTACACTCTGGGACTGGAGCTTGTCCCACCCTTAGGTGCCCTATCGCTCCATCTCTGGCCAACTCAAGCGAGTCCCTCTTTGTACCAAAGCTACAGCTTCACTACTGCTGGGTGATCCTCTAGGCCAGATGCTGGCCATGCTTCCTCCTTCAGCACTGTTCAGGGCTCAGCACTAGGAGGCCAAGAGTGAGCACAGAGGCATGGCGTTCATCCTGGGACAAGTCCCATCTGCGTTTTGGAAGTTCTGGGATTCTGTGGCATTCATATTTTCCCAAAGTGGCGGGCAAGATCATTCTTAGTTGGTTAAGTGGAGTTCACTGACTGTTCAGAGATCCAAAGAGCCATGTTTTTTGCTTAAGAAGCAATGATATACACTCAATCCCAAGTTCTCATCATAGTTCACTCTACAAGGAACAAAAGGGAAGGAGTTCCTTCCCAATGCTTTTGCCAACAAATAAAAAAAATTAAACAACCACCTCCATATACGTAGGAGATGCACCACAAAAATGAAAATCAGGGTTAACCTGATTGACTAATAATTGTGGTAACTAGAATTTCCAGATAATTTAGATCCTTATTATCTTCTCAAGTTTTTAATTTTTTTAAATTTTTGTTTACTTTAAAATATTTTATATGTATGGGTATTTTGCCTGCACATATGTCAGTAAGTACACTGCATGTTTGCTTGGTTGCTGCCGAGGCCAAGAGAGGGCAATGGATCCCTTGGAACTGAGTTACAGGTAACTATCAACCACCATGTGTACGGTGGGAATTGAACCTGGATCCTCTGGAAGAGCAACCAGCGCCATTAACCACTGAGCCATCTTTTCAGTCCTGATTTTGCAGGTTCTTAAGGGAATGCACACTGCCCGCGGATGTAGTCCCCCAAACTCCAATTATTTAGTGAGGATGGAAAAAATAAGGTCTGCCTACCTTTACACTGCGGGGCTTTATTTGTCCAGATTCCAGAAGCCAAACACTCCAGCTTTCTGGGTCCATCCAGTTCGTACCCTTCCACACAGCGGAAATCACACTGTGAGCTGAAAGCAAAGTCTCCCCGAGGGTGGCTGCAGTTCACGAGCGCATGTTGAGGAAGGTCAAACTTCCCACACTCTTGGACTGTGGGGGACAAAAATGCTGATTTTTTCTCATTGTAGACTTAAAAGCTCTGCTACCCACAGTGAGTTGCAGCTTTCTTTATTCTCCCTTCTTAGACTCCTAACCCAAGTCCCACCCCCCCCCCACGCCATCTTAATTGGGTTCCTTAGCATTGCCAGCATCTTAGACAATAATAACCTTTCTGGACAGCTCAATTCACTCACTGTCTTTTTTATTTCAAAGAGGTAAAATTAAGCATTAAGGCTCTCATTTTATCTTCCTGTCTTCATATTTCTCTTTTATTCCTTGAAATAGTATGAGTGAATGGTCTCTCCAAAAATAAAGTGATTTTTACCCCAGGTGTCTTGAGATAACTGTAGAGTGGGTGGACAGACAGCAGAGGGGATTTCCCATTTGCCCTTATTGTCTAGAGAGGCTCCATCGTAAGTTACTTCCTGGCATCATCTCTCACATAAGATCAGTTGCCAAAGCAACACCACCCAAGCGCCAGCCTCACCGTATTCACACTCTGGCCCATAGAAGCCGGGGTAGCAGGAGCAGGTGTAGTTCCCGATGGTCTCAATACACTCCCCTTGCTTGTTGCAGGACATGTCCTGGCAGGAGGCTGCGTGGATACAAGAGAGGTCAGAATCACACGGCTGTGACTCCACCCTTTCAGGAGCCATGTAGAGGGCCGCCCTATGCCTGGTGAAAGGCATTGCCACAATAGGAGCAACAGAAGGGTCTGGCTGATAAAGGGCCTGAGGACTAAAAGTGACTAACACTAAATAAACAAATGACGCAAACAGAACTACACAAAGTGATAGTGTGGTTGGCATTCAGTCCTTGTGAGTATTCGCTTCAGTGGTGTCTCTTAGAAACAGAGACAAACTTCCTCTCAATCTGGACCTTCTTACGCTAATGCATACTGGTACGGAAAAGTGCTAGACTGCAGGGTTTCCCGTCCTAACTTCACCATAGGAGTATTGCAACGCTCCTGTTGGATGACACATTTAGTATTTCCGAAGGATGGCGCAGCGATGTGTAGACACAGAGGAGCAAGCACAGCCACGAACAGCTGTGTGGACAGAGGGACTCTTTCATGTCAGGTAAAATGGGTGCAGTTTTCTAACAGAAAGTATCAATGCCCTGATGCCGACTTATACTCAAAGATGGTTAGGAAACAGATTTGGGCCTCCAAGAAGGAGAGTAACAGAAACTCAAAGAATAAATATTCTCATAATAACATGTGCTGAGACCTGGAAAACCTTGCAGATAATTATTTCAGCAACCAAAGTTAATGTCTCATTGCAATATTCCTATCTATGTGTTGTCTCTCTCCAGTGCAAAATGTCGGTCAATGTCAGTATGTCTAGAATATTGGGTTGTTAGGGATGGATCCTATCTGGGTTTTGGAAAAGTGTACCAATTAGCGATGTTGACCTTTGTCATCAGAAAAGACATAGCAGCACTTTGTCAGTGAATTTCAATGCTTTTTCTACTTTGTAAAAATTCTTTGAAAGCCTCCTGGCCCTAAGAAAGTAACATTTCCTGAGCACAGTGTCTTCGGAAATAAGGAGGGTGGGCTGGGCAATACTAAAGTCCCTTCTAGCTCCAAATAGATGCTTTTCTCTAATCTTGATCCTATACTCTCCGAGGCACTCTGTTACTGACTCAAGTGGTTACATCCCTCAGCCAGGAAAGACATATTTTTCAAGGACAATGACATGCGCCCAGGGGAGGCCTCACCTGTGTAGCATAGGGCACGCTTGCGTTTGGAGCAGGGCTCATCATTCCACTTGCCAGGGGCCAAGTTACTCTTGATGTAGATCTCCACGCAGTCCTGGTTGTTCCTCTTGTTGTTGGGCTCATTGTCAGCCCAGTTCTCAGCCTCCTTTGTGAGAGTCTTATTGGTTCCCACCCAGGTCCACTTATTATTGATCTTTCGGATCCCAATCCAGTAGTAAGAGTTGAAGTATGGGATGACGTCATTGAGGTGAGCGATTTCATTCTTGTTCTGGATGGCCACTAAGTCTGTGAAGTGCCTCTGGCAGAAGGCCCGAGAGTAATTCCACGGGTACGCCTTTACGCTGTAGTTATAGGTCCACGCTGCCACTTCCTTCTGATTTACAAACTCTGGGGGGATGGGGTGGGAAATAAACATTGGATAGTATCCCTCACTGATGAAGCCTGATTCTAAGCTTATTTCTGAGAGTAAGATGAGTGTCACCAGGAGAAAGATACCAAGTACAAGGCTGTTTTCTGCCTGGTGTTATTTAAGGGAAAAGGAGTGTTCTATTTTCCACTTAAAAGTACGTACAAAGTCAGAAAGGAAAGAGCCGTCTTCTAAAAGATTTTGGATGTTTAAAGATTGGTGATCCCAAGATAGCAGAGACAGAGGGGAGCTTAGCGTTCATCCAGTCTCCTCTTGTTTCATCAGTTAAGGAGACGGGGACATTGCTTGTCCAAGCTCACATTAGGCAGCACATGAATGTGTGATGGAAATGAAAAGCCTTGTGATCTGGAGCCTCCCACTGCTCAGTCTCAGTGCCCACCATGCTTACTTTCTTCCTTACAGAACATCTATTTTGTTTTGTTGAGTCAGAATTTTACAGCATAGCTCAGGCTGGCCTGGAACTCTGCCTCAGCTTCCCAAGTACCGGGATAACAAGCATGCACTGCCATGCCTGGCTACTCCTTTGCCTTCCCTTGTAGCTGTCCTACTATGTTGGCTAAGCTCCCCTTCATTCCTGGTAAACTTCCCCTCTTCTGTGTTCCTTGGTAGATTCAGGTACACTTCACCCCTCTTCCTCTGGGCTCCCACATCTCTTATAGCCCCATGTTGTAAGACCTGTTTCTGTGATGTGACCCATACCCACCAATGTGAGTCTGGTTGGTTGTGGGCCCCCTTTTAGCCCCAGATTCTCATCATGAATCACAGTGGTCGACCCTTACTGATAATGCAGTAAGTAGATGCCTGCTGAATTCGTGAACTGCTGTAGTTCTTGAACTCCCTTCTTGCAGCCACACACTTTACTTCTCTTAGCTGTTTCTCCCTGATAAAATTACCCCTTCCAAATCTACTTATTCATGCATTAAAATGGACCCTTCCTTGTAAGTGCTTGTGATATAAAAACAAAATAAATAAAGTATGTCCCTTTTAATACAGAGGTTGTTATTGGAGCCCGTGGGAACTCATGGGGCAGAAGAGGCCAGTTCCCCAGAAGAGGTGGACAATGCCAGCAATCAGACCTGGAAACAACTGCCTTCCTGTTTATAAAATTCTGTTTCTATTTGACCCATGAGATCTGCCATATTTCAACTTTTTTCACTAGTGCCTTGGAGGTGGTGTTGTTTTGCCTTTAGGCTTTACTCTGGAGGCAGGCAAACATGATGGTACACTTGTAACCTCAACCTTCCTTACAGAACTGGGAGGCTGAGGCAGAGGGATCACAAGCTTGAGGCCAACCTGGTTTACATAGTAAGAGAGGAGATTTATTTTGACACTTCTAGGATTGCACTGTTGTTTCCAGCAACTAAAGGCAGTGGTTAATGTAATAATATTATATACTAAACTGTTTACTTTGACTTTGAAGAAATTCACTTTTATTTTTTAAAAAAGACTTATTTTTGTTTGTATGTGTGTGTGCTCATGTGGGTTTATGTGCACCACTTGTGTATAGGCATTGTCTGAGTCAGGAGAATGTCAAGTCCCCAGGAACTGGGTTACAGGAAGTTGTAAGCCACTTGACATGGGTGCTGGAAACTAAACCTGAGTCCTCTGGAAAAACAGCAGGTGACCTTAACTGTTGAGTCATCTTTCCGCCCCCAAAATTATGTTTAAAGAAACTGAAATAATGCTGTGAGTCACTGAGAATATTGTGGCCTGTGCCAGTTCTGTCTAGGTGATGTTGATCCTAGATGGATCAGTTAGTTTCTGAAGCCCTGTGGTTCAGTGTGATAGTGTCTGCTGTGTATTTCTTTCAGGCCCCTGGGTGTGAATGGTTTCCCATGCCTCACAGCAGGCTACCATCCCAAACTACTCCCATTTGACCCTGGGATCACTCCTAAATACTCAGGTCAGGTGAAGGTTCACCTAGTATTTACCGGAGATCAAAGCAATGAACCAGATAAGCTGAGCAGCTCCGAGGACTGCACTCTGGAGTCTTGGCTTCCAGGAAGCTTTTAGGCAGCCGGCCTGAAACAAAACAGAAAGCTTCCTTTTAGTATCTGCAAACAACCAATGAGACTAGAAATTCAGCTGAGAATCATTGGGGTAATTCTTATCTCCAGCAGGAAGGTGTTGTGGACCTTCCCCTTCCTTCTACTTTTTCAACACTCTCCCGACCCACCATAACGAGGCTGTGAAGGGCATATCAAATCTATAGATGACTTCAGACAGGTAAGTTCTAGAAATGTTCATCTTGTCCAAGTTATTATTACACACAGCAATACTGAATTTGTAACATCTAAAAGACATCTTACAAATGAAAATTGCAGACTTAGACACAGAAGCTGTCTACATGACATTTTTACATTCATAAACCCCTAAGATTTCAAACTCACAGTGCATTGCCTTTGAGGATGTGCAGTATGAGGCATGGCCAAGCTGATCAGGGTACCAATATGCCCCCAAAGCTGCTCTAATGTTACGACCAACGTGAAAACAATGACTTTGTATTTAAATGCAGGCTTTCTACTCCTTCAGAGGAATAGCTACCTAAAATGACTGTAGAGAAATTCTGAATTTCCCAGACTGTACCGCTACCATACACAGTACAGGTTGCGGGACATAGTGTGGGATGGCATACGTCTGAAGGGGCAGATGCCCTGCTGGCCACAGGCTCCAGATACCAAGACATGCACAACTCAAACCAAAGCAAGTCTCCCAGACAGTGGTGGGTGAGTTGGCCAGCTTGGCACTGTCTACCCTGGAGTTTCTGAATTCTGGCTTTTTTGGGTAAGTAGAGTGTCCTCACAAGCCAGCACACTGGTCAACTGACCTCTGCATAGTCGTCTCTCCAATGGTACTATATTCATCACAGTTTAATTGTGTTCTAAAAATAATTGCCATGTATGTGACATTTTTTTAAAAATTAACTTTCAGAGACTTATGGTTCCAGATAATTAAAGATCTTTTAGCTTTTATTTATTATATTTTTTATAAATAAGCAGGAAAGACATTGTGTTTAAAATTATGTTAGCTTAAGATTCTGGAGAGGAAGTAAAATGGGGATCAGTAGTTACGGAGACAGAGAGAATAGCAGAAATGTCCGTGTTATCACACGCTTCTTAGAGTTTGTACCATTCCAGCGTTTGATACCTTTGTTGAACTTTAAGACAGAATACAACAGCTTTTTAAAGAGCTTTGTTTATAATATGGTGGAAATCTAAACTTAATTTCAAAATTTATGAAGAAAATCTTTAACTCTCCACTTTCAAAGGAGGGGAGGTGACACAATTCTCCAAAGTTTTGGAGATACGAAAGAGAAGCTCTTACTGATGAACACAGCAATGTAGCCTGATGCAGGGACCCAGTATTGGCTTTGACCCTTGGCTGGGTTCCACCCTGAGGAACACGACAGTTTTAAATCCATCACATTTCCACCTGGGCCTTTGTGACCTGTCCCACTAACGGTATGTCTAGGCATTTTAGATGCTAGGGTCTGCCTAAAGGGGGCATGAGGAAAGTGAGCTGGTGTGGCTTCTAACTTTGTTGTTGTTGTTGTTTTTTTTTTTTTAAAAAAATCACTGTGCCCAAATCTACTCATTGTTTTCTGTATTAACTTATTTCAACTTTTAAATAAGCTTTTGTTTAAATGCAACCCTCAATAGAGGTACTCCCCATTCTGAGTTGTCCATTTATTTGTACAACCTTTAAATCAAGATTTTATTTAAATTTCCCCAACTGATTCTCAATTGGACCAATTGTGTGTGTGTGTGTGTGAGAGAGAGAGAGAGAGAGAGAGAGAGGAGTGGTTTGAGGAAACATGAGGTTTTAGAGAACTGACGTTCCGATGAAGTCCTGACATCGTAAAAGGAGGACAAAAACGTCTGTGCACCCTGTTTCATTCAACACTTCTGTTCTTCAAGATCATCAAATACCAGGACTCGTCTTCCTGAGCTATTTCAGTCCCATAGGAGATGCAAGAGTCCCTGCCGAATCAATTCTGCATTTCCCTGGCATTCCACAGTAGGTGTTCTGGTCTACTACGGGACGGTCACCACATCCCATCACTGAGTTTAAGTGATTTTTCCCAAGTTGGCAAGCTAAGTGCACATCAGGTCAACATATCAATTCTTAGTCTTACAAAGCTCATGAACTGTGGAACTGGTGAAGAAAATGTTTATCTGCATCAATTAGACTCCTTCCAAAAGGCTCATGGATCCAGTAATTCATTTGTGCTAATTCTAATGTAGTCAAAGTTAACTTTAAATTTGCTATGTAGCCAGTTCCTCAGCCTCCTGCCTCCATCTCCCATGTGCTGGGATTAAGCCATCATGATCAGGTGAACCTCCTCACTCTGATCATACTTAACGGACCCCCAAATCAACCACCTGTGTAAATAGTAAGGATGCCTGTTGACTTAGTGGTAGCTGACAGGACTTTTTGTGTGGGTATGAAGCATGGTAGTATTCGAAAGCTTTCCTTAGTAATCAATTTTCCTCGGAAATGTCTTTTTGAGTGGTGGCAGCCTTTTATACCTGCTCCTGCTCTACAGGACAGCTTTAAGGAGTGCATGGGACGTAGGACGCTGAAGAGTTAAGGACCCTGTGTATCTGATCAACCAAGAAGTGTGTAACAAGAGGAAATGCCTCTCTAGGTGAAGCGGCCATGTGCTCTGCTAATCTTTAAGGCTGTCTGGCAGACTGCTTCAAACTGTAAGTGACTGGAAAAGAGTCTGAGCCTGACTGGGTCACTAGAATAACATCCTGTGACTGCCCAAACCTTGTGTAAGCACCATGGTTATCGGCAATGCTACTTAGAGCTAGGGCAGAGTCAAGAAGGGAGCAGAAAGTGTGAGAACCTTGGCCTCTTAGCCTCCCATTTGAGAAAAGAGGGACCAACATGCAGGGGTCCCAGGGCCACAGAGAGAGGACCACAGTGCAGCAGTTCAGAAGCAGAGGTGGTACCCCTTTTTGACCTTTGTCTGCCTGTCCATATCCTCTTGGCTTTCTCTGCTTCCTCTGCAGCTATTAGTTCGCAACTCCCCTGACTCCTCTTTGTTTTCCAGCCCACAGCTTCCACCTTCTTATCAAACTGCTCTTTTGAACTTTATCGTGAACTTGCACATCACCCAACTAAATGGCAGCTTTCTGCCTCTATCTTACATGAACTCTGTGCACCAGCATTTGCTGTAGGTCAATTCATTTTGCTTAATGTGATGTGTCTCTAATGTCTTGAGAACTTTTTCTGAGTGTTCCTTTGAATCTGCTCCAACTTCTGTCCTTAGTGCATTCCTGATTCCATGGTTCTATTCCTCTTTTCTAGGCCTTACAGTTATCTATTTGCAAAAGTCCCCAAATCAGCATCTCCATTTCTGGTTCACTCTAGAGCATGAGGCTCCCAACATGAATACTGAGCAGACACAAGACCATGCAGGTTGTCAGGTCCCAAAGAAACTATGGCAACATTGGAAACAGCTGGCTAACTGTGGTGCCTACAAGCAGACCCATGGGTCATCTCAGCTCTTCGCACTACGTGGAAATGTGTTAAATTAGTAAATAAATAGATAAATTAGTAAAATAATAGATAATCATAATCTGGTACCTATGATACAATATGGTATACTAGAGACTGTATCTGAGTAAAAAAGTTTTACAGACCATGAAGAAGATCTGAAAAAACAATATTCTTGCCATTTGTTCCACTCACTAAAGTAACAGATTCATTGAGTGCCATGTCTAGGAACCCAATGTGCAAAATGACCACTGTAGGTAATAAAAATATACTACCCATAGATTCCTGTTAAATATGACTTTTATCTATTCTTTCCACAGAAACAAAATTAAAAATAAGCAATGCCAATCACTTTGCTACCTGTATGCATCCTGTTACATTATGCTGTATATTTAAATATCCACAATAAAGCATGTTTTTAAAATATGAATGATGGATTTATACATATACAAATGAATGATAAAATCTGAAATAAACAAAATGAACCAATACAAATAAAATAATAATGGCAAGAAAGTGACTGGAAATAGGGCAGATGTCTGCTAAATAAGGCAACCTCCAAAAAGCACACACATACCCCTAACACTTTCCCTCACTCTACTTGATGTGAGAGAAACAAGAGCAGGACTGCTCTCTCTCCTGCAGCTCCGGTAGGAGATCAAGTAAGCCTGATGGACTCTCTAAACTCCATACAGACGGGATGTAGGAATGAGAAGAGGGGATGTGGGGAGCTGGGGGGATGTTCAAAAGGTGGTATGCCTCAGGAAGCCTAGAGGACATGAAATAGCAACCACTCTTTATAAGAAAATCAAGTTTCAATGTAACGTTCTGGTGCAGTTTGACTCTGAAAAGCTCTGGCACACAACCAATGCGGGTTCTAATACCCTGCAGTAGCATTGACCGGGGCTCCTCTGCCTAGATCTCCATGGCAACCTGAACTCCTCCACCAGGTAGGAGCAGGGAGGGAAGACCGAAAATCTTTCCCTTGTCTGAACCCTTTTTACAGCAACCTGTTGTGGAAGCCTAATGACTTTACCGTGTGGCAAGAATCCTGGACACTCGCCAAAATGTCACTTGGATTGTCACAGACTGGCTTGCATGCCATTGTTTCTCTTCTGGGCCTCAGAAATCAGCTTCTAATTGGCCTCATTTCTCAAGGTTAACTACTGCTAATTCTTTCTCTAAAATGCAATCAAAATGATTATCTTTCTTTTTTCTTTTTTTCTCTCTTCATTTTTTTTTGTGGTGCTGGGATAAAACACAGGACCTCATAAATGCTGTGAAAGTATTCTGCTATTGAGGCATATCCCCAGCCCAGAATGACATTTCTAACATAATTTGGTCATATTGCTTAACTACTTAAATACCAATGGTTCCTTGTTGCTAAGCCACTCATTCAAATTCTTCAAGATATACAAAGAAGACCCTTCAAAATATGGACCCTTACAGTTTGACAATTCTCCCTGCCACTACTTCTCAATTATCCAATCTTTCTTACAATATTACAATGAAGTTATAATAAAACATGCTATCATTTCCATAATGTATTATGTGTTCCCTGTGCTTTTATGCCAAGAGTACCTATGTATTTCAGCCCAGTTCCCTTTAACTTTCCCCTTAGAGTAGTCTGGCTATCCAGACCACTTTTTCCTCCACACCAAACAACCACTCTCTTGTCACTGTCTGGGGGTTATTTTCCCATTAGTTATTCCAACAACGACTAAGTCCCTAAAACACCGCAGGCACATTTCGAGGGAGAAAAGTTAAAATCATGAAAGTGGACTCAGTTTCTGTCCTCCAAATGAACACGTGTGGTTGTGCTAAACAAAATGAAAATGCACAGCCATAGAAGTCAGGTAAGACTTAAAGTAGGGTTATGTGACAGAGGGACTGGGGAGCTGTCAGACGGGAACCTCAAGGCAGTCCTCTGTAGAAAGGTGCTATTTAATCCAACAGCAAAATGATCAGAGAAAGCTGTCAAGGGGGCAGCAGGAAGCACACGAAAGCCTTGAACACAGGATCAAGCGTAAGGTCAAACAACACAAAGAAAGGAATGTGGCTGGAACGGATGGGGTAGAGGGCAAACAAATGTGACAGGAAAGTAGTTGAAAGATGATGCCGGACTCTTGGAGCCAGAGCACAGGATGAGCTCTTATTCTAAGTGCAGAAAGAAGCCAGGGGGCAACTTTAAAAGAACTATGCTGTGCTCTGGTTGATGTTGAAAACTGGGACTCTGGAGAGTAACTGAAAAGGTAGCTTGGGGACAGGTCTTGTGTTAGATGCTAATCAGCAAAAGGGAGCCAACTTCAGGGTTTTGAATCGAGAAGCCCCATGAAAAAATGTACCTGACTAGGCTGTTGTTGAATGGGAACATGAAGGAAGACTGAGATATAAAAAGCAGAGGCCATTACCATGGTCCCGGTTGAAGTTAAACAGGAACTGGTGGCCTGCAGTCGATGGGAACGGAGATGGGAAGGAAGAGAAGAGATTCACCAGGGACGAAGAGCCATACGACCTCAGAGTGGCAAAGCCCAGGTATCATAAGGCATGGCCACAGTTCCAGCTCAGTTCCCTCGACTTTCTGGATGGAGGTGGTAGAATGCCAATGTCCCCGGAAAATAACACTAGAAAAGAGCTTGTCTCTAAGTTCATCAGATTTCAGATAGAAATAAGAGAAATCCCTTATCTGGTCACTCAGAACCAAAGCCTATATTTAAATTAGACTAGGTATGGTTATGGTATAAAACAAAACAGTAGCATTACAATAAAGCACATATTTGATTTTCAAAAAGACCATGGGTTCTTAGCTGAGCTACATCCCTAAAATCATGAAGGATTTCCTCTGCTATAGAATATCTGCCTTGCTCTTCCAGCAGACGCCTTAGATACCTGGAAGGCAATATAGTGACCCTCAGTATAAAATCAGCCTGCCTGGGACCTTGTTCAGTACTGTCTATTAGGTGAGAGTCAAGATCTCTTTGGTGATCTGACTAATGATCGTCTGTGCACAGAGCTCTAAAGATGCATCCTCGAAGAGCTCATTGCCAGCCCAAAACACTATGGAACAGAAATAATAGAAGGAGCAGTAGAAACTGGGAGCTGGAGGCTAAAGTGGTTAGAAAGGTCACAGGAAGTGATCCTGAGCTGCTCCTTGGCCTGCTGAAGCCTTGTCAGACCTCAGGGTGACTTAATCCCTAAGCAGGAGCAGCTCCATGCGAGCTGATTGAAAACCATTCCACGAGATACAAGTTAACTTGATTCTCTCGGGTCCTCATTGAAGCCACTGTCTAAATATGAAGCAGATTTCATACAGACAGACTGAGGTTTCTGAATCCTAAGAGACAAATGCCCTTGGAGAGGAAGATATCTAAGGAGTGCTGTGACCAGTCCCTGGGCTCATCTGTGGCACTTCACTGCAGGCTTCCAGCCTGCTTTCAAGGTGGGAGCTGAGGGGCACCTGAGCATAGCTCATAGCGGGGAAAGTCCCAAGGGTCTTCTGCAACCTGCCTGGAAGTTCAGGAACCTCCTACTGATGTCTGTGAAGGTCAGCTTGTGTAGATATTTGTCTTTTCATCTAGGCAAAGAAATTGTAGCTTCCATCAGAATCCTGAACAATGCCATGATCTAATATTTTTATGTATTTGAAATAGAAGAGGATGCCAAAAAGAATAGAAGGAAGAGATGGATGGTTCACTCACTTGCGTCAACTGATTCAGAAGAATGGCATGAAAAAAAACACACACACACACACACACCAGTAATCCCAACTTATGTCATGGTCATTAAATAGTGCAGGCTCAAATTTCACCATCCTCATATCTCTATTTTTCTACACACACACACACACACACACACACACACACGGGGAGGGTGGTTGCAAAGGTGTGTTGCAGGGAAGTAGGGAGGAGGAAGGATCCGTGCAAGCATGGCTTTCTTCAGGCGTGCTACAGAAAGATGCCCAAAAGAGAACATCTGCCTACTCCCTCATTAGGTACAGACTAGAAGATTTCAAATTCTGAGACTATGCGTGATAGTCCTAGTATATTGGAATGCACGTGGAACTATCCCAACTATGCATGTTTTATCTAGAGTCATTATACTGAGTTCAAAATATCTGGTTGCCTTTGTATCTTCCCTCAGTTCCAACCTCTATACCTCCAGAATTTTCTTCTTCACTTAAATGGTAGCTAGAGATATAAATGCCCTTCAGTGCAATCTTATTTCTTTTCTACTAAGATATTGAATAATATATGTATATTATTATTATTACATCCCATTTGTAGACAAGGAGACTGAATTAGTAACACTAAAGATAGAAATTTAGATCAGAACCCCATAGATATTCATGGATTAGTCCCAGAGGACTTCTGAGACTTGGAGAAAGTGCTAAGAAGGCTGAGAATAAGATGAGTAAGAAGCTATTGTAGATGTTCAAATGTCCCAACGCGCTTTCTCAGCCTTCCATTTATCCCAGAGACACCAGCAGACTTAGAAAAGAGGTGACAATCTTGCCAAGATCTCTTCTCACAGAGAGTGTGTGCAGCCAGAGAACGCGATCTAGAAGACAGCATCATCAAGTCTTGACAGGCATGCAGCCACTGGTTAAATGCCTGCCCTCTGTAAGCCACAACAGTTCTAGCTGTACAATAGAAATCATCCAAACGTATTAAGATGTTGGGAGAATCAAAATGAACAGCAGGCTTTTAAAAATGCGTTCAAGCCAGGCATGGTGATTTGAACCTACGATCTTACCTATCCAGAAAGCTGAGACAGGAGGATAGATTAACAAGCCAAGGTAATAAGACCTCATTTCAAAAAGAGAGGAAAAAAAGCCTTCAAGCTCTAACCGGTTATTCAACATAAAGCCCCATGGCTATTGCTGCTCCTTACTTTCTGAACCTTTCCTCGGTCCTTCAGCCAGAAACCGCTTTAACTCCTCTACTTCCCACACAGAGAAAAACAAACTTACCATCTCCTCCACGACTCCACTGGCTTTCTCCCTTCTGGCCAAGCCACGCTTCTTATACTTTTGCTGCTTCCCCTTGGTGTCAGGCTGCCTCGGAAAAACAACTTCCTATTCGCTTTTGAGAAATTTATCACGGCCTTTCCCCTAAAGTTAGAATGTTGATACTGCAGGATCAGAGTTGGCAGCTTGGAAGAAGCTGTTGCCAAGGGAGCAGTGGGTCACTTCTTCCACGGGGGACCGTCTGGAGACAGGCGCAGGTGTGAATCATGCCTGGACATCCCAGGCTGAGCAAAGCAGGAACAGTCCCCATGCCCTGAGAGGTCAGATTTCCTTTGATTATGATACAAGTTCCAATCTAAGGTCGTAGGTTTGGGAGACTTGCTTTGTACTAGTGACAAATTCCCAGGGTAAATTCCAGTTAGTGGGAGAAGCCCGAGAATGGTATGGTTCCAGGAGCCTGCTGGGGGGACAGAGCAGAAAATAGAAGCAAAAAGCTAAGTGTGTGGAACAGGGAAAACCCAGTGAGAGTTTCTGACACTTGAAGAATATTGTCGGAAACAGTTTTAAAGTGACTTATGGAGCAGGCACAGGCCAAAGTGTGGTGGCACATGCCTATAATCCCAGAAGTTGGGAGCAGGAGGAGGATTCAGAGTTCTGGGCCAGACTGGACTCGAGAACCTAACCCTGTCTCCATAGAAAAGGGAAGGTTTGTATTTCTCTTCTCATGGAGAGTGTGGTATGTGGGACCAAACATTCTTCGTGCAATAGTTAGGGTTTGGGCAGAGTGTTTAAACTTCTTGAGGCCTATTCCTACACTCCTATCCCATTTGTAGCCCTCTATTGGGCAAGTCACTAAATTAATGAGTTTCTCTACACTATTTTCTCAACTGTGAATCTGAATGATAATAGTGGATCCTCCCTCCCCGGGTTTTGAGAAATTACATGAATTGATACAAGAAGAGGGCTGGATATAATAGCAGACACCCTGAAGGGGTTCCGCAAATGTCGCTAATTATGGCCACTTTCCAGATGAGTGGCAAGATCAAAAACCAAGTGTTTTACATCAATTTGGAGAGAAAATACACAATGTATCCTTCTCAAATTCTAGTTAATAGTTTTGACCACTATTTTCGTTCACTCCTCTTAGGATCGTTACGGTTCCTTCACAGACATCTCATGGATAGGTTCCAAACTGGGAAATGATAGGAGCTGGAAGAAAGTCAAAAGGCAAAGGTGGATTAAGTAGTGTGTGGACCTGCTTTCATGACTTGGAGTTTGGACCAAGGCAAAGAGCTTGAGAATACAGGTCAGGCTGAAAAGCTGTCTATGGAGGTAGTCATGGAGAACAGCCACAGAGGAGTACAGGGAAACTGAGCGAGGAAAGATAGGGAACTCCGAGGTCGCATGAAACGGGGGTTTAGAGACCACACCCAGACTGCCTGACTCCACCGAGGCTCAGCTGTATGAGGTGATTGAGTTACTCACTGCTCCTTGGCTCATTCTCCTCAGTCGTGTAAATAAACAAGGGTAACAGTCACCAAGCATGGGGACTTCGGGGCAATTATGTAAACTCAGTGCTTGGGATAAGAGCATGCGTGGTGTTAAGTGTGTTGTCCATGCCAGCGCGCAAAGCACTCACTTCAATCTCCCACTAGTCTTACTCTTTATTCTCTGGCCTCCCTGTTTGACATCGCTCCATTAAAAAAAAAAAAAAAAAAGACTCTCACACAGGGCTGAGGGAGGATGCTATGGATAACGAGAGATTCCTACTGAGAATGCGCCTTTAAGTGAGACAGTGTCAAACTGTAGTATTAGAAATGCAGAGAGAAATTTCCTAGAGAGGTGATGTCAGCAAGATGGTGGAGTCTCTGTGCACCCTGACATCCTCACATCCCCACAATACAGACAGCCATCCACAAATGAAAACAGCTCTGGGAGGGCACAAAGGTTCATGGAAAAATATTCAGTACCACGGTGGAAGAAAACACCAGAGGTTACACACAGAGAGAAAATGACTGGCGAGTCAACAGAGAGGTGATGCCTGGGGACACATGGAAATAAGAAGAAAAGCAGAGGTGATCATTATCAGCCACAGAGACCCCCCCCCAGTACCCCTTGGTGGCCCCATTGCCTGTAGGAGACATTGGCATTGTTTTTCATGGAGGTAACTTACCAAGATTCCTACTGCAAATTCCTGGAAAAGAAGACACAGCTTCCAAGGAGCAACTGCTTGTACTATCCTGGGGCTGGAGCCAGGGCCACCACTTCTCAAAAGGCCATGTGTCGTCTGAACCTCTCTGCAAGTGTCCTCACCGCAGACCCTGCTGCTGTGGTTGCACGGCTGGTTTTCTGTTTTCTTTCCTCCATTTGTTCATTTTGTTTTGTTTTGTTTCTTCACTTCAGATGCCAGAGTCATCACCACTGTGATCTAATTCCCACTTCGAGGTGTCTGCGCATGGTCTCTTTTCAAGATATCATCTAAACAATGACAGAGAGATAGCTGGTGCCCCCATCTCTGGAGTCACTGTGCCTTTCTACAAACCCAAGCTCTGAACCTAGCTCTGAGGCAGGACTTTGTGTCCCCAGGACTCAGACTCTAACCATCACTATAGACAGATATTCTATACCCAGAACTCAGTAGATAGACCTCTGTAAGAGCCAATGTTTTAGACACGAATGCAGCCACCGAAGGAGTTGGCCCATGGCCTAGATCCCAGAACTGCTATAGAAAAGCACACATCCCTGGTCAAGCTCTGAGGTTGTTCCTCTTGCACCCATGCTCCCAATCACCACAGTGTCAAGGTTATTCTGTCTCTATTCATGCTTTAGTGACCAGCTCAGCTGCCGGGGGCGTCTATCCCATGGCCTAGATTCTGAAACCAGTGAGCTCTGCACATGCCCACACTACAGCCTTTGGCTCCTCAGATGTTTTGGAGGACTAACACCTTGTACAACATTACCGATATAGCAACAGTGATTCTGTGCCAGTCCCCAGTTTGACAACTTCTCATGAACCCAGTGCTATGATCCGTCCACAGACGCCTGTGCTTTAGGGCTTGACTTTGGCTACTTCATGAACATTGATCTGTGGATACTAGTGTCACTGCTGTTTGGGGCAGACCCATAAGCCAGATTGATTACCAAGAGGAAAATCTCTTGATATCATGTCTCTAGGTTAGAGAAAAAATATAGTCAAAGGAAACAAAATAAACATAAAGGAATGGAGAAAACTAGAGTCATGGGACAACATCAAGATGTGAGTATCATTAGTGCCGCATTTAACGGAGAACATAGAAAGGGACAGAAGCTTATTGGAAGAAATTGAAAATTTTAAAATTTGGGGAAAGATGTAATTGCTCAGACCACAGGTCAATGGTGGGTGTCTTCTTCTTCAATTGCTCATGCTTCTTAATTTTTGAAACAGGGTCTCTCACCTGAAATTCAGCTACATGGGCTGGTCACAGCCTCTAGAGATTTTTCTGTCTCCACTGCCCCAATGCTGGGGCTGCAGGCATAACTCTGCAAGGCCTTTTTATGTGGTTATGAGGAAATCCTAATGGCTTCTCATGCTGGCAAAACAAACACTTCCCTGACTAACCCATCTCCTCGGCTTGTTCTATGTGTGTGTGTGAATGTATGCATGTGTATACATGTGTTCATGTTGGTGTGCATTCCTATGTGTGCAGAGGTCCAAGGAGGATGCTGGGAACCCTGCTGTATTACTCTCTACCTTAGTCCCTTGAGATGAAGTCTCCCACTGAATGTACAGTGGCAGACAAGCAGCCACATGGTATGAGGGGAGCATTATAGAACACATGACTTCTACATGCTAAAGAACGCATGCTTAAGATTGAGATAGAAAGAAGAAAAAAAGAACTTGCACTTTCTGATCCAGAACTCAGAAAAGCAGGCAGACCCTGTAGAAACTCTGATTGGTCCACAGCCGCTAAACTAAAGGGTAGGAATTCTGGAATGAAAAGGAACATCTCATTAGTGGGATAATTATCCCTCCCATCTTCCTAGTGTGGTCCAAGGTGATCCTGCCTTCCTAAGAGGGGGTCCCGTAGTTAGGTGATTCATCTGATCAACCAGGTTAGCATTTTTATATTTTGAGTAGCTTGGAATGCTACGTCTCAGTTCATGCTAAAGAAGAATCATTTAAAACCCAGATCATGGACCAGAGCTCTTAAATTAGAAATTTACCTAGAAATCTGTATTGTCATTTCAAAGACATCTGAAACTCATTCAGAATTCATTGCCCCTTTTAACCCAAGAACAAAGGAGCTTAGATTGTGCTTCAAGCTCAACTGAAGAATTACACACATTCCCGTGTGTGTGTGTGAGAGAGAGAGAGAGAAAGAGAGAGAGAGAGAGAGAGAGAGAGAGAGAGTGAGTTTGTGTTGAGGACCAACCCCTGACCCTACCTTTCATATGCTAGGAAATACATAAAAGCACATAAAAGAATCTTGTATAATAAAATAGAACCTGGGAATGCAGCTGAATGCTTGCTTAGCATGTGTGAGGCCCTGGGACACTCTCCAGTAGAGCAAAATGAATTGTAACAAAGAAGCCTGGCCGAGCAGGGTGGTCTTTCTGCGGCCCCCTCATTCCCATGAGAGGCATTTTCATGTTATGGAATGTGCAATAATGACCTTTTCTCAAAGGGATTTTCCCTCTAAATGTTCTCAAGGGCACAATGTTTTAAATGCTCATAGTTAGTTACAATTTTTCTCTCTGTTACAGAGCCAAGGAGCCAGTCTGACTCAGTACAAGGAATTTTGGAGGACATTTGGAATAAACCAGCTAAGTCTCAAGTAACTGGGCCTACTTGGTCCCAGTATCTATGCTCAACAAGCACAAACCACACATGACAATTTACCATCACAATTCATGTTACAGCTGATACGATAGAGGGTTTTCCTTACATATACAAGGCCCTGGGTTTGGTCTCCATCACTGTAACAAATAAGCAAATAAAAAAATTGTTGAACTCCTAGAAGAATAGAGTAAGAGAATGACTACTAAGGACTTGAAACTGGGATTAGGAGGGTGATGATCTAAGAATACAATATGACAGCTGGATAGGAGAGTGAGTTCAAGAGATTTATTTCATAAGATAGGGATTAGAGTTAATAAATATTGTATGTTTAAATGTTGTCCTAGCTGAGTTTCTGTTCCATTACTGAAGGAAGCCAAGGCAGACACTGGAGCAGAAACCATGGAGGAATGCTGCTTAAGGGCTTGTTCATTCATCATTCCTTTTTATTGAAAACTAGATTTTTATCATATAGTATGTTTTAATTATGGCTGATTTCCCCTCTCCCACTCCTCCCAGTTCTCCCTTTCCTTCCTATCCAGATCCATACATACCTTTTCTGTCTCTTGTTAGAAAACAAAAAGCAGCTAAGCCATCATAATAAAATAAAATAAAACAAAAAATAGAAAAAGAGTCAAAGAAAAAGAACAAGAAGCAAATATAGACCCAGATACATACATTTCACACACACACACAGAGAGAAAGAGAGAGAGAGAGAGAGAGAGAGAGAGAGAGAGAGAGAGAGAGAGAGGAATCCCATAAAAACACAAAATCAGAAGCCATAATATATATAAAAAGAATATGTAAGGTTAAAAAATGCCCTAACACAAACAGTTTGAGACAAAGAACCTCCAAAGGTGCCTCTGAGTTCAATCTTGTGTTAGCCGTTTCTGCTGGGCAAACAGTACCCCTTAAGCAAAACTACTCTTAAGAGTGGTTTGTTTCCCCTGTGAGACTCCCTTGGAGAAAACTAATTCTTTTCTTGCAGTGGGTTGTCAATTGAAGACAGCTTTTGGTTCCAAGTGGGCGCTTGTGCCCCCTTTCGCTCTCATCTCTAGGATCCCATGTGCTACAGACCTGTGCAGGTCCTGTGTATGCTGCCACCAGTCTCTAAGAATTCATATGATCTAGGTCATACTGCATTTATTAGGTCTTATTTCTTGAGTCTTCCATCTCCTCTGGTTCTTATACTCTTTCAACCTCCTCCTCTGCAAGAGTTCCCTGAGTCATGAGGGGAGGGGATTTGATGGAGATATCCTGTTTAAAGATGTTCCAATGTCTCTCACTTTCTGTGTCTTGTCTGCCTGTGAGCCTCTGTATTTGTTCACATCTGCAGCAGGAGGAAGCTTCTTTGATGTCAGCTGAGCAAGACATCAATCTATGAGTATAGCAGAATGTCATTAAGAGTCATTATATTACTATGCCCCTTTAGTAGAACCCTAGGTCCTTGGCTTATCTAACTCAGGCTCTTGACCACCCATGCAGTGTCAGGTATGGGTTGCATCTCATGGAATGAGCCTTAAGTCAAATCAGATATTTGTTGGTTGGCTCCCATAAGTTTTGTGTCCACTATTGCACCAATGTATCTCACAGACAGAATACCCTTGTAGATCAAAGGGTTTGTAGCTGGATTGGTATTACCTAATTTCCCTTGGTTGCAGTCATAGTACCTTCCAGTACCATGAACACTAACTAGTCTATAGGGGTGAAGGCTCTAGGTAGGTATCAGCTCAACTTCTCCATGTTCAGTGAGTTGTGTAGGTGATGTCTTCAGCAATAGGGCCTTAGTGTCAGTTTGTGGAGAGCTACCCAGAGCCTTGGCAATAGCCTGGGTTGTTTGGATCTCTTTGGAAAGCAACTCAATTAGATATAATTCAAATGGAATTATATCTAATAATAATAATAATAATAATAATAATAATAATAATAATGGAAGCTTTATTTTGTTGACAAGAGATTTCTAGTTGGGATTCTGTCTCCCTAGCTATTTGATGATTTCATTTAGATCACCTTCAAATATGTATATATTTTAGGATCTTCTACTGTATTGGATTTCCATATGAGTCCTCAAATGGCCTTTAGTTTAGTTATTTTTTCTTATAGTTCCTCCTTGCCTCTTCTCTCCTCCTCCTCATCACTTGATCGTCCCATTCCAGTGCCCCTCCCTTGTCCATCCATAAGTATCTATTCTATTTCCCCTCCTATGGTAACCCACCCCCTCTCCATAGTCCCTTACTCTACAAGTCACTTCTGTGGGGGTCTATGGATGGTAGCTTGTCTATCAATGGCTTAACAGTAGACACCCACATATAAATAAATATATACATATTGGTCTTTCTGGATCAAGTTACCCTCATTCAGGATGATTTTTCTAGTTCCACCCATTTACCTATGGGTTTCAATTTTTAAAAGCTGAGTAATATTTCAATGTGTAAATGAACCACATTTTCAATACCCATTCACCTGTTGACCAAACATATAGGTTGCTTCTAGTTTCTTGCTACTATGAATAGCAATGAACATGGTTGAACAGTGTCTCCATAGTATCGAGATACATCTTCTACATATTCTAAGGTTTATACCCAAGTATGGTATATCAGTTCATTTTTTTATACAAACCTAGGACCACTGGCCCAGGGGTGCCACTGCCCAACAGTTGATGGGACCCTTGCACATCAATCATTAATACAGAAAATGCCCCCAAAGACTTGCCTTTAGGCCAATCTGATGAAGTCATTTCCTCTGTTAGGTTCCTTCCTGTCAAATATGTTTATAGTTTATGTCAAGATGACAAATCCAAGCAGCACAATAGTAAGTCAATATTTTTAACTATTTTTATAGCAAAACGCTAACAAGTAAATGTTAATTAACTTTAATTGATATTCTAATTAACTTCACTTAGCATTCTACAAAATGATATCAAAACATATTAAATATTGTAAATATAAATTATTTTTATCATGTATGAAACATGAATATTCACAGAGACTGAAAGAAAGGGAGGAAGGGAAGGTGAGGAGAGAGATAGGGAGAGAAAGAAGAAGAAAAGAGAGATCCTAAGAGAGGAAAAGGACCCACCAAGGATGAGAATGATGTAAATACAGTACATATATATGAAATTTAAAAATGAATATAAATTTATTTTTAAAAAGAAAAATGACAAAAAAGAAAAAAATGGGAAGAAATACTATTAGATTGTGTTTAAAATATGCTCAGGTTTATACCATTTGCTTATGTGTGCTGGTGTATGAAAGAGTTCCACAATAGCCTGGAATGAAGTCTAACAAAGGTTTATTTATTTGGGAATAAACTCTAAAGGTAGTGATCCACAGTCTATTGCGCTGGGAACCGGAACTGAATCCAGCAGCCAAGGGGGCTGCACATGCTTTTTGCCTGAATTTATAATACATGAGACCATACCCAAAGTGGGCTGGTATCTTAAAGGCTACTGGCTGAAGGAGTTCCCACGGTACTTCCTCCTTTTGTCTAAAAAGAGAGTTCTAGGGTGCTGGAGAGATGGCTCAGCAGTTAAGAGCATTGCGTGCTCTTCCAAAGGACCCGAGTTTGATTCCCAGCAACCACATGGTGGCTCACAACCATCTGTCATGAGGTCTGGTGTCCTCTTCTAGCCTGAAGGCATATATGCAAACAGAATATTGTATCCACAATAAATAAATAAATATTTTTTTATAAAAAGAGTTCTAAGCCTAATACAAACTATATACAATAAGAACAAATATCAAGTATTGGTCAGGGAAAAGAAGAGGCAAAACTTGCATAAAAATTAGAATTACAACCACCATAAACAACACCAACAGGAAGCATATGCTAAATGTTCCAATAGTTATTCTATCGTAAGGAATCTAAGTCTTATATTAAAAATGGCTTGGCTAAGTCATGAGAGGAAAGTAACTATGATTATCTAGTCTTCTACCCCATGGAAGATCTGAGAAGGGAAATATTACTTGAGTAAACAGGAAGTGCAATCAAGCGACTTCCAAACGGTGCAAGAAATGAGAGAACTCTCTACTTAGAGAACAAGGAACTTTCCTAGAGAATAGGTTGTAGGATGTCAAGTTATGGTTTAAAAAATAAGAAAAAGAATACATAGGGTTTTTGTTTTTACTCTTTTTTTAAAAATATAGTACATGATCATTGCAAAAAATCAAAAGCACAGAAAAGCACAAAGAAGGGAACACCACCAAATGTCACCATGGAATTATATATTATATATTATACATTATTTTATATCTGCTTTTATCATTAGATGTATTATCGTCTGCTTTTCTTATACAAGAATATATGTCTGTTCTAGCTGCAATTTAATCCACTCAAATCAACATACAGAGAGATAACATATAGATATTAATATAGATCTATAAATAACATAAAGCTGCAGCACAGATGTGAGAAATGAGGGGTAATTTGCACCTCCCTGTAGTTGAGCATAAAAATGTCCAAGGCAACGGAGCCCTTCTGGCCTCTGTGTCTCAAGTATCTGTTCCTTCCTTGAATGCTCTCTACTCCTGCTGTGGGCAAAGGCGCCAGCCCTCCTCACATAGTCTTAGGAAGCTATCTCAAGCATGCTTAACTAGCTTCTAACTCTTCCTGTGGGGAATCTATTTAAGTTGCTTTGTGGTGTTACGCTTAAGCATTTCTTTTCTCTATCTTTGCTCTCCAGTTTTTGAAAAGGAAGGAAAGGCAAGGAAATCAACTGGCTTGGCAAAGATCCTGAACAACAAACATACAATTTTATAAGACTATCCACCCACACAACCCTAAATAGAAATGGGATTCTCAGGACACATTCTACATTGCCACGTTTATACCAAGTTTATATGAATCCTGCAGAGGGATTCATCTATTCTGCTTATGGGTTTTTTTTTTGAGAGCCTGTGATCTAAACTATGCTCTAAAGACATAAAAACAGATGACACATAGTTCCTATTCTAAAGGATCCCAAAGGCCAGCTCAGAGACAGGCAGATCAACAGCTCAGTATACACACTATGGTGGAGTTTGTGGGAGATCCACTCAGGGCATCTGATGGCTTATTGGTGGTGAGGGATTGGTAGCTAGAAAACTGTAGAGGAGAAGATCCTTTGGAGTGGAAGTAGTCGGTCTTTTCTGCAAACAGTGTGACTTTAGACGTGTACACAGAAAAGGCTCAAAATTCAATAGATGATTAGGAAGTGGTTTTTCACAGTTACAACACTTTTACCCTTCCAAAAGCATTCTGTTTCTGAGTTCTGTGGGTACCAGAGGGCTGGGATAACCACAGAAGCCTTATCACCTACTTTAAAGCAGCCACATTTGTAAATGAGTGACGTGTTTACAAATGAACATTTTTAAGTAGGCTAAACCTACCAAGAATGCAACCCAGAAATATTGTTGTACTTTAGATCTACCAATATTGATCCTTTATTCTTGGGCCAGAACCTATATTAAACATTTTTAATGCTGTCTCAATCCTTATAACAAATTCATGTGACAGGTATTTTCTGTAGTACTTGTCCATCTGCCCTAAAAGTATTTTTGACATGAATTGTCTTAGAATGGAAATTGAGGGTTGGAGGGTTAAATATTTTAACATGACACAGTTCTTAAGTGAGAAGGATGGGCTCCATGACACTACAGTTGATTAGAAAGTGAAATTTTTGTTTAAGCTCATTACAAAGTGCTTTCTGTGGAGAGAAGCCCTTTGATCCCTTAATCTTATAGGGTACTGTATGCTAGAAATCTCTAGCAATTTCGGACTAAATAAGAGTAAGATTGACTTGAAGTACTTCTCATGTCCATGCCAAGAAACATGAACCCTATCTCAAGGCTAGGTCTTCTATGGACTTTAGCCTCCCAGGATGAAATAACCTTGAAGTCAAAGGTTTGGCTTAGTTTGTTGGAGAGTGTGTATTTTATCTGGAAATACAAAGAACACATCAAAAGAGCTCCATTCATATCTGAGGGGAAAAGGCTAGGTGGGATGGGAAGTAAAATTGGCAAACTTTTGCTTGTCCATATAATCATAAAAATAAGGATTATTTTGGTTCTGAACTGACCACAACTTTTTAGTTTATTTCAACCTATTCTCATTATCAGTTGTAGTAAGAGATTAATGAACAGATAACATAAAATATGCCGTGTGTAATGTGATTTGTTTTCTGCTGCTGCATGCAGGAGATTGTTACTCTAATAATCTCTGCAGCCATTCATTTCTTTAGAAATACCACTCAGAAGTAGTAGATTTCATAATTTGGAATGTGTATATTTACACTGAATTTTCTTCTTTTCTTTCTTAGGAGACTAGAGATGATTTGGTGATTAAGAGCACTGACTGTTCTTCCAGAGGACCTGGATTCACTTCCCAGAACCTACATGGTGGCGCACAATTGCCCAAAATGCCCTCTGACACCTCTTCTGGTCTCTTTGGGTACTTCTAGCATGTGGTGGGCAGACGTACATTAAAGCAAAACATTCATATATAAAAAGTCAAATGAAAAGAAAAAAATAATGTCTTTCTTTTCTGGAGAAAGGTCTTTTTTATTATGTAGTTCTGGTTGGTCTGGAATTTACTAAAAAAATAAAATTTATCTAGTCAAAAATAATTTTATGATTCAATTATTGTTTGTCTCTTCTCTTGGTCTGTCCCCCTATAGGATTCTAAAGTTGTGGCAGCAAAATACAGAATTAAAAATACTTTCAGCATTCAGAGGCATCTCCAGAGATTGAAGAACATCCCCCCATTAGAATTTTAGTTTAAAAATCAATTCAAAATGGGTGGGGCCCAAAGGCAAGATTTGAAACTCAACTCTAAAATTTCTAAAAGAGACTGTAGGGGAAAGACCCCAGAAATGAATTTTTGGATATTACCTATGTCTCGGGCCAAAGAAGCAAAACTAAACAAATGGAGATTCCCTAAGTAAAGACATTTCTGTCCAACTAAGGGATAATCAGCAATGTGGAAAGGCAATCTATAAATTGGGAGAAATACATGAAAAGCACATATTTGTATTTAATATTTGGGTTGAACATACAAATGCATCAGGAGCTCACACAGCTTGGCAGCAGAAAAATAGGTAAATAATTTAAAAACTGGCAAAAGACTTTGGTGTGGTTTACAACTTGAAAGTCCCCCAAAGAGTCTTATGATAAAACAGTGGTTCTTAGCCTCATAGTGATGTTGAGAACAACTTCAGATGGTTTAGGGGGCTGAGGAAGTATATAACATATGGCAACTGGTAATTCAGGTGTCGACCCACCTAACCCTGATGGAGCCAATCCTGTCTAGCAAGGCTTACAGGACCACTGACCGAAAACTGCCTGCTGGAATCTGTAATTTCTCTCATGTGCTACTTCATTTCTTCCCTAAGAAGATCTTTGTGTGTTTTCCCACTGCTTGTGTCTTTATCTCATGAAAGTATTCTATTTAATGGGTACATATATCTGTGGGTGGTCAGGAAGATGACTTTCCATTTATCTATACAATTTCGATAAATAAAAATATACTAAGATATGCTTCAAAACTAGATTTACTGTCTCAGAAGGACTATAGACACATAAAAGCCTACCTTGCTCCTTTGGCTCAGACTAACTGCACACAATTAGCTAAATTTTACCTCAGAGCAAGTTCAAACTAGACTAAAGGCATTTTGTAAATAGATCATACGTTTTAAACTTTACAGTTATGCACAAGGCCAGAGCTTCAGGTGTCCAACAAAGGCTGCTACACAAAGCACCCTAAGAAAAGCATGCCAAATCTTCGCTTGCCAAGTTTGCTGACAATAGACCTATGTCTCAAAATTTGTCACTGGGCACTGTGCCCTGCCCCTGGCTGGTCATGGTCTTACTGCTGTAACCTTGGAAACTTGTGCTACCATGGTAAATGTCTCAGCTACTTATCACTTACCCTAGAATGTGCTTTTGACCAATGAGAGGTAACTCTTTTAATTTTTTATTGCTCCAAGCCTCCTGAGAAAGGAGAGTTTCTAGGTTAGGAGGAGAAAAAGCTAGGAAGAATAAAAATTCGGATAATAGAATTAGTAGAGAAGAATAAAGAGACTTGTTCAGGACAGTATAGCGTTAGAAAATTCATTCACCCTCAGATAGCCTAAGTGCCTTTTGCTTTCTGTAGTTCCCAATCTGAACCCTGAAGAGGACATTGGGGAAAGACCCCAAAGGTCCTCATTAAGATGGGGCAGGAGAGAATTAATGCAGAGAAGTACATTGCATTCCCTAACACACACCTGCACATATACTTACTGTGTTGTTTTCAACCACAGTGAATACTTATCAATTTGATAAACATTTTTCCTTCTTCATTAACATCTTTTCAATGTCTCTGATAATCTTTGTTGAATAGCCAGGAGTAGAGACAAGTATCCATGGACAAGCTTGCTTGTAGACTGGATCAGGCTTTATAAGGACAGCAGGACTGTGAACATGACCTTTCATGTGGTGCCAAGTGCCCTGCTGGCCGACATCCACATTGGGCCTGATCATTTACCTCCCTTAGTAGAAAGGAAATTCTTTGCTGCAGAACCCCTGTCTTAGTCATCTTTATATTGTCTGATCTGTATTATTCTTGCCAAAAAGTCAACGCAAGTTATGTGAAGTTCACTGTCCCTAAAAGGGTCCTTCTTGCAATGAAACATTTATCCAGTACAATTTTTCTCTACCTACACCAAATAACCACTATTCATAGCCCTACTAGAATTAACCTCTGCTCCATGAATCATTTAGCACATAGTTCATGTGCTAGAGAAAATTATATGAATGTTTCTCATTCAAGAGCCTTGTACCCATGTTCTCTTCTTCCTGCCACACATGAAGTATGAACCTGACAAATTATACACTTTTTCACTTGAAAGAAAAGTGTAATAGAACTGAAGATATACCTGATTCTTTCCAAATTATCTTGAAAACGTGTTTGTTTTTTTTTCTTTTTGAAATGGCCCTTTGAACAGTATCTCTATCTTCCATGAAATCAGGGCTAAGAAGAGAAAGTTGACATCATTTGCATCTTTACTTACTGAATGTCAGTTTCTCACATGCAAAGAGAATGGAACAAAGGTGACTTTGAGTTTTCCTCTCACTAGTCCTACTGTCATTGGGTGAGCCTTGCAAGTAGACACATAATTTTTAGCTGTATTCCAAATTTGACATAGCTAATTTAAAATTATTTCATTAGTTTGTAAATATCTTGCTCATCAAAATGGATCCTGTGTACATAAACTCCAACCATAACATTAAACAAGAAATTATAATGTAGTAGATAAACAAAAAGGTGGTAAACATATAACTATTTAGCTGGAAGTAATTAAACCAAGTCCAGTTTTTAAATCCTCAAATAATTCTATGATCCTGGCTCCTGATAACAGGGAATTTTCCTACCAAGAAGAATAATAGTCCCCTGGGGACTTGCTTTCCTTTGAACACTAAGAAGCCAGGAAAGGCAGTCCTGGAGATTTGTATTTGGTGGGCTGTTTGTGCTTAATCCCCACTTAATAAACTGTCTTTTCCTATAGCTAGACGTTTTGTTAATAATTTAATTGTTAATAAACTAAACTTTAAAATTTTATAGGTACTAATCAGCTTTACAAAAACAGTCTTAAGAGCAGAAATGAAAATTTGGAAGCATTTTTTGGGGGGGGGAAGAACTCATTATAGTTCAGTGGTGTGCTGTTTTCTTCCCCATGAGTCTGTGTACTTTCTGTAGTTTCTATTGTTGTTGCTATCCAGATTTATTCTTTTGTGGTTAGATAGGGTGCAGGGTGTGATTTTAATTTTTCTATATTTGTTAAGAACTGCTTTGTGTCCCAATATGTGGTCTATGCTGGAGGAAGTCCCAGTGGCTGAAGAAAGATGTGTGTTCTTTAGTATGCACGTAGGATGTTCTATAGAATGTCTGTTAAGTCCATTTGATCTAAGATATCATTGAATTTCAGTGTCTCTCTATTTACTTTTTTCCAGATCACCTGTCTGTGGGTAAGAGTGGGGTTTTAAAGTCATGCACTCTCGTGTTGGGGTTAATATGTGGTTTTAGATTTAATGATATTTCTTGTATGAGATTGGGTACTCTTGTGTCTGTAATATGTGTATTTAGTATGACAATATGCTCTTGGTGGATTGTTCCTTTAATTAGGATAAAGAGACCCTCCTGCTGACTGAGAAGCCAAGAACAATGGCACTGGGTTTTGATTCTCCTGCATGTACTGGCTTTGGGGAAGCCTAGTTTATTTAGATACGCACCTTCCTGGACCTGGATGGAGTGGGTTGGACCTTGGACTTCCCGCAGGGCAGGGAACCCTGACTGCTCCTTGGACTGGAAAGGGAGGGGGAGGGGAGCTATGGGAGGGGGAGGGAAATAGGAGGTGGGGAGGAGGTGGAAATTTTTAATAATAATAATAATAAAATTTTAAAAAAGAGACCCTCCTAATATCTTCCAGTTAGCTTTGTTCTGGAGTCTGTTTTGTTACACAGCACCTTTCAGAACTATGAAAACCAGCTGTTTATTCTGTGACTCAAGTATGTGGTGTCTTCAGAAACAATGTCTTACCACCTACTGAAGGTGTCCCTGGCTTTCTTGTCCCAAGAGTCTCAAACATAAAGCAGTAAGCAAGAACGAGTGGACCATGGAAGCAGAAATGTGGAAATTCTAAGAAAGAACTAGAAAGAAATGTTAGAGGTCAGCAAAGTTGTACTAGAAATAAGCTGCTTCGTTAGTAAACTGCATCCAGCTAAGGAAAGGGTCTCTAAGCTTGAAGACATCCTAATAGAATTAGCCAACACTGGGAGTCAGAGAGGACAGAAACTGAATAAAACAGAAGAGAATAAGTGAGGAGTGCGGATCCAATACAAAAGTATATTGTTTAAATGAGACTCTTCGAGGAAAAAAGAGGAAAAGAAAATAAGAAATATTTGATATAAGAATGGCTGAGAATTTCCTTCAAATTCTCATCATATATAAGAACATCAAGGAGGCTAAATGTCAAATTAACTATATTAGGTGTACCATTTTCAAGCCAAAGAAAATTAATTAGAAAACTCTAGAAGCCAATACCAATAAGTAACAAAAAGAATTACATTTTTCTTCTTACATACCATATAAGTAAGAAAAAAGACAAGGGAATGTTGACTATTGAGAGAAAAAAATACTCCCACCTCAAATTGTATACCCTGTGAAAGTCCCTTTCAAGAAGGAAGGAAAAAATGCTTTTCTTGAGCTAAAATTGAGAGAATTTGCTGCCAATATCCCTGCCTTACAGAAAATGTTAAAAGAAGTTCCTAAAAGAGAAGGAAAATGAAGAAACTAAAAAAACTCAAAAGGTATTAAGGATCTAAATCAATGAAGGTGGACAGAGTTCCTGGTTAGACTCAGCACCAGTAACGGTAAGAAAGACATGATATAATCCGATGTGAATTCTTTCCAGCTTTTTCTATAAACTCAATGTAATCTCAATCAAAATCGCAACAAATTATTTCGTAGTTACTGATAATTGACACTGTAATATATGCGGAGGTGTGGTCTGAATTTTTATATTTCCCCAAATTTATTTGTTGAAACCTAATCCCTCAAAGTAATGCTATTAGAAGGTGGTGCCATCAGGATGAGATTAAGCAGTGAGGCTTTTGCCTTTATGTAAGGAATTAATACTTTTACAAAAGATACTTGGCAAGCTAGCTCATCTTCCTCCATGTGAGGGCATATAAGATGCTTTCTATAAACCAGGAAGTGGGCTGTCTCTAGACCCCAAACATTTTAGTATGTTCATCTTGGCCATCTCAGCCTCCACTTAAGATAACATTTCTACTGCTTATAATCCAAATAGTATAAGGTATTTTACTGTTGCATTCCAAAAGACTTCAACTCTAAAGAAACAGCCAGAAAGGTATTGAAGAAGAACAAAATTGGGGTGTAGACACTACCTGATTTTAGGCTCACTGAATTCTAAATTAGTTAAGTCAGTACTAATGAAAGAAAACAACAGATTAGTGGCACAGACTCAGACTTTGTAAACACAGCTGTGTGATTTTTAGGAAGGGAACAAGAACAATAGACAGAGGCACAGATAGTGGTGTCAAGGAAGGGTGGCATGGCCGTGAGATGGCTCAGTGCATAAAGGTGGCTGGCACCACGAGTGACAACCTGAGTTCAATCTCTGGGACTCATGATGGAAGAACAGAACTGTCTCCAGCAAATTGTTCTCTTCCCCACCCCCCTAATAAAAATTTCAGAGAGAAGAAAGGAAACATTTCTGGAACAACTGGACATTTATATACCATCAAGAGAAAGGCAAGGGGTTTAGAGACAGACTTGACAAAATGTGACTGTAAGAGTCTTGAAGATAATGAGAAAAAATCCAGATGTTTCTGACGAGAACATTTTAGGTAAAATATCAAAGTCTTGACGTGTAGCAACAATATCAATAGTACAAGAAGACAAGCTAAATATACAAACAACCTTTAAACTTCAACATCAAGAAAAAAATTAAATCTCAGCTAAATGTTAAAGATATTAACAAAGACTTTATCAAAGAAGACATAGAAATGAGAAGTAAGTACATGAAAAATACTCCACACCAAATATCAGAGAAGTGATTTAGTAAATTAACGAATGTTTACTGAGCACCCTGTCTTGCCAGTTTCTTTAGCATCATAAGGGTATAGCAATGAGCATGACAGGAAGTGACAGTCTGGGAGGACAGAAGTCACACTGATGAGAGCAACCTACTAAAAATAAGTAATTGCTAGTGTGACATACTGATTATATACTGTGTAACTGACATTTCACTGGTGGTAAAATGGAAGGTTCAACAAGTTAGTTGCCTTAAAAGAGATGGAATATTTTACACAACTGCCAAGAGATGAAAGAATATGGCATCAGAAGCACTTATGAGAAATACACGATTTGTTGAAATACAAGCATAGGAAGTAAAGTCTATAAGCAGTAAAAAGCAGAATAGCTAGACAGGAAAGGAAATGGTCAATGTAAGAAGAGTGTGTATACTCTAATGATTTAGAGGTCGACAGACATATTTGTCTCTAATACAATTGCAATTCTGCTATGTATGCCTTGAATTAACTTGAACAAGTTATTGGAGCTCTAGCTCTCTATGTAAGATGAGAATAATGGACAAGGTAATGTGTTTCTCGTTTAATGTAGTACCTGGCACATAGCAAATGCTACATAAAATAACACCTCATTTTACTTATTAACCAACCTATAAAGTCAGTATTTATTTGTATGCAGACACTTAGGATCCTTTGTTACAATATTCCATCACTAGAAGAGATAGACATTGTAATATCACATCTGTATTGTTGAATATCTGCTTCCTTTAAGGCAAATTTATCAAACTATCAATATCTTATAAATAGTACAAAGATACTAAGAAATCCAGAAAAAGAAGAAATATAACCAATATTCTGAAGTATGAGATGAGCTGAGTTTCTCATTGTAGCTATGCATACCCTGGGTCAAGAGGATACTAGGGGAAGTACTATCATTTTGTCTCCTCCCATACTCATTCCTGAAAGACTAATGTTGGTACGTTCAGACTCCAGTGTTTGCTACGGGATAATGAGTTATTTTCCATTGCCTATAGAAGATTCATGTCTACATGAAGGTCCCAATCATACTACATTGAACAGTTTATGTTTCTCTCTTTTGAAGACAGTTAATTTTGTTGGTTTGTTTGTTTTTGTTTTGTTTCAAGACAGGGTTTCTTTGCTCAGCCTTGTCTGTTCTGGAGATAGACAAAGAGTCAGGGACTAGACTAGGAAAATCAAATTAACATATCTCTCTACGTACAATGGTGGTGGTTAATGCCAGGGAAACAACTGCACACTCCCGAGTTAAATCAGTTTGAGGTATGGTCTATATATGAATGAAGACGAGGGTCAGAAGTGCGGCTTTTAGTGAACAAGATGAGGTCAAAGTTGTGGTAGAGAAAAGGGAGTGGGGATTACCACAAACCAATTTAAACCACATAACAATCAGGTTGGTCATAGCTTGGTTTGGACACCAGGGTAGGAATAGCCGGGCAGCAGCATCCTTTCCTGTCTTCAAGCACCCAGGGAATTAATTGGGAAGTCAGACGCTGCTGAGGGCAAACTTGGATGATAAAACACAGTGACTTTTCCCAGGCATCATTGTGCTTCCCTTGCTAATGCCTCCCATTGTAAGAAGGCTAGATAAACAAGGATTAACGGGAATCCAGTATCTTCCTCTCCACAGTAAAACGTTTCCTTGATGAAGTTTTTTAGGAAATTCCACTTTGTCGTGAGGACTAGGAGGTTGGAAAAAGAAAGTCTTAACATTAGTGAATGTTACTTTTAAACTATGAGTGTTGAAAATTAATATCTGATTTTAAAAGTCTAATACACATTAGCAGAGATGGTGATCCATCTTCTACAGCAAAAATGGAAGAATGTTATTAAGAATAAGCCAGGCCACAAAAGGAAGACTTCCTGAAAGACAATTGTGCATAAAGGTCAGAGACAATGGGACCGAACCACAGTGCTGTTAGGCATTGGAAGAAGAGCTACCCTTGGGGACAGGGGCCACTTCATTATCAGAAGCCAGAGCAGAAACACCTCAGAAAGTGGCACTGATCTGGTTCTTGACCTGGGTGCTGGTTATAGGAGTGTGTTTAGGTAGTAAGAGTTTATCAAATACTGTACACTTGTTATATACCTGTTTTCATATGTACATTACACTTCAGAGAAACTCAAACAGTGACTTCTCACATTGCCAGAAAGATTAGTTAGGGGCTATCAGCATTCTGGCCATTTCCGGGAAAGGATCCTTAAGTCATGCTAAGAATGGATAATTTCCAGGAGAAGTTCAGGGTGGATAAATTCAGAAGGTGAGTTTGTTGAGTAAGAGTCTCTGTATGTTATAGTGTTGTTATAGAGTCTAAGCATTGTGTCCCTTTTGTGTGAGAATGACAGGCCAATCCACTCCTAAGGGTATTTGACTGGAGGTAACACATCATTGGTTAGAACTTACTAAAGAACAATATTAGAGTTTAATATCAGGGAGAACTTGATTATAGCACTCCTTAATGTTTTTAACTGACTGGCGCTGCCAGGCATGAGCAGTTCAGCTGCCTACCTGGGAGTTCTCCGATCCTCCTCCATACTTGGCGCACTGGTACTGCTAGGGTGCTGATCTGATGCCTAAAAGGGGTCTTAATGCAATTTAAATGACTCCTGTTGTTCCTGCAGTTTCCAGAGTCTATGAAGGCTGTGAATGATCCTTTTGCCTCTGCTGAGGATCCCTGGCAGTTACAGAAGTCAGTTTCAAACCCATCATCTTCCCAGAGGCCCTGGGAGCTGTAAATTGAACAACTGCTTCTTCATGGTATCAACAGCCAAGGCTGCTTATAAATGTCTTGGGGATGCCTAGAGAAACTCGGGCGCAGCATTAAATACTTGGAAACTACCAACCTGACATAGATGCTCTGAAGGGATCTCGTCCCAGGCACAGGCACAGGCACAGGCACAACTGTTGTCATGACAGATTGGAAGCCTTGGCTTCTGCATTAGGAGCCCATACCACCCCACACCCCCTTTTTCATACCTCAACTTCTCTGGACACCCTGTAGTGACTCAGAAGACTCTGCTTCATCCATGAAAGCTTTGGATGACCCTCAGATGACCTTGCACACACTCTGGATTTTTCCACCAAGGCTCAGTGGGATAGGCACATGGCAATGAGGAGCAGGCAGGGCTAGTTTGCCTCTTTCAACTGTGTAACTAAGCAGAAAGTTTGTGGGATAGCAGAAGGGACTCTGTGCCCATGTGGTACCAGCACTGCAAGCAATGCCCTTCTCAGAGACCTTGGGGAAGTTGTAGAGATGTCCCTGCATGTTCCCTAGCCTCAGTGTTATTGCTGAGCTCCCCCCCCCATGAACTAATCTTGTGTGTTTTCTTGCATGACTTTGGGCTTTATGGGTAGTGTGGGCTAAGCTTGTGGAACAGGGTTAGCAACTTCCAGGGTTGGCAGCTCTAAGCACACCTAACAACACATGAAAGGTAGTTGAGAATTCCAGATTCCTGCTGAAATCGCATGAAAATTGAACAGCTCTCAACTGAATTACCACTGGGCCAAAGAAAGAAGGAAGAAAGGAAGGAAGGAAGGAAGGAAGGAAGGAAGGAAGGAAGGAAGGAAGGGGATGGGGGAGGGAGGGAGGAAAAAATTAAGACTTCCTAGAATTCAATGAAAATAAATGCACAACATACCCAAACTTAGGCAACACAATGAAAACAGTAATAAAAGGAAAGTTCATAGCACCAAGTGCCTTCATAAAGAATTTGGAGAAGTATTATATTAGTAACTCAACAGAATACCTGAAAGCTCTAGAATAAAAAGAAGCAAACATGCCCAAGAAGAGTAGACAACAGAAAACCATCAAACTGAGAACTGATATCAAGAAAATAGAAACAAAGAAAATAATACAAAGAATCAGTGAAATGAAGAGTTCTTTGATTCTTTGAGAAAAATCAACAAGATAGTCAAACCCTTATCCAAACTAACTAAAAGGCAGAAAGAAAATACCCAAATTAACAAAGTCAGAACAAAAAAAGGGGACAAAATAACAGACAACAAGGCAATCTAGACAACCATTAGGTCATACTTCAAAAATTTGTACTCCACAAAATTGGAAAAATCTAAAAACAATAGAAAAATTTCTTGATAGATACAACATACCAAAATTAAATCAAGATCAGATAACCCATTTAAATAGACCTACAATCCTCCAAGGAAATAGGAGCAGTCATTAAAAGTCTCCCAACCAAGAAAAACCCAGGGCCAGATGGTTTCAACACAGAATTCTATCAGACTTTCAAAGAAGAGCTAATACCAGTACTCCTCAGATTATTCTACAAAATAGAAAGAGAAGGAACATTGTCAAATTCTTTTTATGAGGCCATAGCTACCCAGACACCCAAACTACCCAAAGACTCAACCAAGAAAAAGAATTACAGATCCATTTACCTTATGAATATTGATGAAAAAAATACTCAATAAAATACTGGCAAACAGAATCCAAGAACATATCAAAAAAATAATCACCATGGCCAAGTGGGCTCCATCTCAGAGATGTAGAGATGTTTCAACATACGAAAATCTGTCAATGTAATCCACTTATATAAACAAACTGAAAGAAAAATCCATATATCATCTCAGTTAGATACTGGCCAAAGCCTTTGACAAAATCCAGCACCTCTCATGATAAAAGTCTTGGAGAGATCTGGGATACAAAAAACATACCTAAGTATAATAAAAACAATATACAGCAAGTCAATAGCCTATGCCAAATTAAATGAAGAGAAACTCAATGCAATTTCACAAAAATCAGGAACAAGACAAGGTTGTCCACCCTCTCATATCTATCCAATATAGTACTTGAAGGTAGAGCAATAAGACAATAAAAAGAGATCAAAGGGATACAAATTGGAAAAGAAGAAATCAAAGTACCTCTATTTGTAGATGATATAATAGTATATATAAGTGACCCCAAAAATTATACCAGGGGACTCCTATAGGTGATAAACAACTTCAGTAATGAGGCAGGATACAAGATTAATTTTTAAAAAATCAATAGCTCTCTAATATACAAATGATAAAAGGACTGAGAAAGAAATCAGAGAAACAACACCCTTCACAATAGCCACAAAAATATAAAATATTTTGGGGTAACTCTAACCAAGCATGTGAAAGACCTATATGACAAAAACTTAAAGCATTTGAAGACAGAAATTGGAGAAGATATCAAAATATGAAAAGATCTCCTATGCTCATGGATCTGTAGAATTAATATAGTAAAAATGACCATCTTACTAAAAATAATTTACAGAGTCAATGCAATCCCCATCTAAATTCCAACACAATTTTTTACAGACCTTAAAAGAACAACCCTCAACTTCATATGGAAAGAAAAACCAAAAAAATCTAGGAAAGCTAAAACAACCCTGTATAATAAAAGACCTTCTGGAGGAATCCCTGATCTCAGCTCTACTACAGAGTTATAGTAATACAAACAGCACGGTAGTGGCATTAAAACAGACACATTAATCCATGGAATAGAATTGAAGACCTAGACGTAAATCCATATACCTATAGACACCTGGTTTTTGACAAAGAGGCCAAAACTATACAATGGAGAAAAGAAGTATCTTCAGTGAATGATGCTGGCATAACTGGATATCAGCATGTAGAAGAATGCAAATAAATCCACATTTAGCATCCTGCACAACACTCAAGCCCAAATGGATCAAAGACCTCAACATAAATCCAGTGGCACTGAACCTGATAGAAGAGAAAGCGGGTAACAGCCTTGAATGCAGTGGCACAGGAGACAATTTCCTGACCAGAACACCAGTAACACAGACACGGAAACTGACAATAAATGGAACCTCATGAAACTGCAAAGTTTCTTTAAGGCAAAGGACACCGTCAACAGGACAAAACAGCAGTGGACAGAATGGGAAAAGATCTTCATCAACCCCACATCTGACAGAGGGCTGATCTCCACAATATAAAAAGAACTCAAGAAACTATACATCAAAATCAAAATAATCCATTTTTAAAAATAGGGTACAGACCTAAACAGAGAATTTTCAAAGGAGAATCTCAAATGGCAGAGAAACCCTTAAATGTTCAACATCCTTAGCCATCAAGGAAATACAAATCGAAACAACTTTGAGATTCCATCTTACATCTGTCAGAGTGGCTAAGATCAAAAACACAAATGACAGCACATGCTGGAGAGGATACGGAGAAAAGGGAACACTCCTCCATTGCTGGTGCGAGTGCAAACTTGTACAGCCACTTTAGAAATCAGTATGGTAGCTTATCAAAAAAAAATGGGAATCAATCAAAATCAATCTTGTTGTGGAATATTATTTTAACTAGGCAAAGATGTGCTATGTTTGTTTATTCTGCAACTGTTTAATTCTGTAAAGCTGTGTTGCATTTGTTTTACCTTGCCTTCCTAAGGTACCTGATTATGCTAATAAAGAGCTGAGTAGCCAATAGCTACTCAGGATAGGTGGGGCTGGTTGGCAGAGAGAATAAATAGAAGGAGAAAGAAGAGAGGAAGGAGAAGAGGAAGAATAAGAGAAGGAAGAAAGAAAGAGGGACATGCCCTGGGGCAAGAAGCCAGGCAGCTGCCAGGCAACCAGATGTAGAGAAGCAGAGAAAGTAAGCTATACAGAGATAAAAAAAAAAAAAGGTAATAAGCTCAGAGGCAAAAGGTAGATGAAGAAAAACAGGTTAATTTCAGTTAAAAGAGACAACCAGAAACGTTACTAAGTTAGGCCTAGTATTCAAAACTAAGTCTCTGTGTCATGATTTGGGAGCTGGTTGGTCACCCAACAGAACAAGATTGGTACACAATCAACCTCAAGACCCAGTGATACCACTCTTGGGCATATTCCCAATGGATGCTCAATCATACCACAAGGACACTTGCTCAACCATGTTCATTGCAGCTTTATTTGTAATAACCAGAACCTGGAAAGAACCTAGATGCCCCTCAACCAAAGAATGGATAAAGGAACTGTGGTATATTTACACAATGAAGTATTACTCAGCAGTCAAAAAACAATGACAGCCGGGCGGTGGTGGCACACGCCTTTAATCCCAGCATTCGGGAGGCAGAGGCAGGCGGATCTCTGTGAGTTCAAGGCCAGCCTGGTCTACAAGAGCTAGTTCCAGGACAGGCTCTAAAAAAGCTGCAGAGAAACCCTGTCTCGAAAAAACAAAAAAAAAAAAAAAAAAAAAAAAAAAAACAATGACACCAGGAAATTTGAAGGCAAATGGATGGAACTAGAAAAAATATCACTCTGGGTGAGGTAACCCAGATCCAGAAAGACAAACACAGTATGTACTCACTCATAAGTATATATTAACTGTAAAGAAAAGGATAACCATGCTACAATACCAGAGAGAATAGGTAATCCAGAGAGAATAGGTAACAAGGAGTGGCCAAGGGGAGATGCATGGCTCTACCTGGGAAGGGGAAATGGAGAAGATCTCCTGGATGAACTGGGGGCTTGTGGAGATGGGAATTTGAGGGATCAGTTTCGGGGGGTAGGCAGAGGGGAAGAGTACTGAGAGATGACCAGAAAGCAGGGCTTTACTGGGTAGGGTTGAAGCCTGATGCAAGGGAAACTCTGACAAGTCTACAAGGATGACCCCAGCTAAGACTCCTGCTGCCAGGAGGATGCACAGCCTGAACTGGTCGTCCCCTCTGGTCTAATTGATGACCACAGTTGTCAATAGAATTCTCCATCCAGTGACTGATGGAGACAGATTCAGAGACCCACGGCCAAACACTGAACTGACATTGGGAGTCATGCTGAGAAGAGGGAGGAGGGATTGTAGGAGCCAGAGGAGGGCGGTCAGAGACATAGCAGGAATATCCACAAATCCACAGAAGTAGCTAGCCTGGCCCATGGGAACTCACAGAGTCTGAACCAACAACTAGGAAGCCTGCATGGGACTGGCCTAGACCCTCTACATATATGAGACAATTATATAGCTTAGTCTACTTGTGGGACTCCTGGCAATGAGCGCAGGGACTGTCCCTGGTGCTTTGGCTGTCTCATGGGAATCTATTCTTCATGCTAGGTTGCCCAGCCTGAGTACAGGGGGAGGTGCTTGGTCTTATGGCAGCTTGATAGGCCATGCTTTGCTGACTCACAGGAGAGGCCTACCCCTTTTCTCAGTGAATATGGAGGAGGGCTGGGTTGGATGGGGAAGAAAGTGGTGGGAGAGGAATAGATAAACATTTTTTAAAATTAAATTTTAGGTTAGTATATTGTATTAGTTGCCTTACTCATGGCTATGACAAAAATACCTGGTAAAAAGCAACTCACTGAAAGAGAGTTTTCCCTGGGCTCACAGTTTGAGGGGGCTAGTCAATCATGGCGTGCACATCACAATGGAAAGAGTTTGAGGCTGCTGGTTACAACACATGTAGTCAGAAAACAGAGAGATGAAGGCTAGTGCTGCCTTTGTTCTTTGATTAGGTTTACAGTCAGGACCACCTCCATTAACCTAAGATAGAAAATCCCCACAGACATTTCTAGAGATTTCTCTCTAAGGTGATCCTACATCCTGTCAGACTGACAATCATCATAAACCACGCAACTCATCACCCGGTTATAGTAAACCTGAGGTTGATCCCAGGGACCATGTGGTAGAAGGAGAGAATCACCTCTTAAAAGCTTGCCTCTGACCTCCCCACATACCTGCACACATGTACAAACATGCAAAATAAATTAGCAAGTGGGTAAATAAATAAAATGTAATGAACTATCACGCATGCCAGGTAATGGGTTTCACTGTGCCATCCTCATATATTCATGTGTCATTGGAGCTTGCTCTCCTGCATCCCCTCCCTGACTGTGCTCCTCCTTCCAGCTGGTTCCCTTTCTCCACTCAGCTACTGCTCCATCTTCCGCTTACTAATTGGATGTATTTGTTACCTTTCCTAGGTCTGTCTGGGTTTGTGTAAAGTTGACAAGAACAGCTATGACAATAATGTATGACATATATTGACTTCCATTTATTGAACCGTCCTTTCATTTTTATGATAAATACCATTTGATTATGGTATTTAATCCATTACTTTACTACTATATGCAGTTTTTTAGTGTTTTCGTTATGGTCTTTATCACAGCAATAGAAACTCTAACCTAGACAAACAGTAAGCATTCTTAACAGCTGAGCCATCTCCCCAACCCTCTTTCTGAAACCTTTTCATATATATTAGTAGCTATAAGCATTACTCAGAAGTATCATTTTTTTCTCCATCTCATGAGTTTTGGTATCTGCTTCTCTATGTTCATTTGTTTCAAGAAAAAATAATTTAAACTTCACCCTTAATTTGCTTCATGACTCAGTGGTTATTCAAAATTATATGATTTGGTTTTCCTGCATTTTTACAGTTTTCACAGTTTCTATTATGGCTGTGTTTCATTTTATCCTATTTTGGCCAGAGAAGATACAGGCTATAATTTTGAAGTTTTTGATTTGTAAAGACTTGTTTTATGACAAAACGCAATCTGTTCTCAAAATGTTCATGAGACAATGAGATGAACGTGTGTCTTGCAAGCAGTGGGTAAAACATCCGATAAACGTATTGGATTCCCTTGTCTTTAGGGCAGTGTAACCTGGTCAGTTTTCTCTCTGACTGATCTGACTTCTGATTAAAGTGAACGTTGAAGTCCCTGGTTATTATATATAGTAGGTTCTGTCTCCCTTTTGATATTGTAATTTATGATTTGTACATTTTGATGATCTGGTGTTAGACATCACTCTGTTGATTCAGTCTTTTGCTTACTGTACAGAAACCTCTTTTCTAGTTTTTTTAAATCTATGTTTTGGGGTTTTCTTTGTTTGTTTGTTTATTTGGTTGGTTGGTTTTTGACTTTTTGGCTTTTGGGTTTTAGAAACAGGATTTCTCTGTGTAGCCCTGTTTTGCCCTGGAACTTGCTCTGTAAACCAGGCTGACCTTGAACTCAAGAGTTCCACCTGCCTCTGCCTGTTGAGTACTGGGATTAAAGACCTGCACCACCACCACCCTGGCTAACATTTTGTTTAATTGTGGAATATGCCTTTTAATTGAGGAACTTAATCCATTTAACACTAGAGTTGCTATTGATGACAGAAACTAGTGCCTGTCATAGTGTTGGTTGTTGTGTTGTTTTGTGTATCTGCTGCTCTCTTCCTCTCTTGTTGTGAATCATTGTGGTTTGGGGTTTTCTGTAGTGTAGAGCTTTGATTTCTTGCTCTTTCTCAGCTGTGTATCCACTTTGCCAGTGAGTTTTGAAGCTTTTTGCATGTTTTCATGATAGCTGTTACCCCTTAAGAAATTTCTACAAATCTTTTGTGGTGTTGAACTCCTTTCTACTTTCTTTGTCTGAGAAAGGCTTTTCTTCTTCATTTCCGAAGGATAGCTTTGCTGTGTATAGTATTCTTCATTGGCTAGCTTTTTTTTTTTTTCAGTTCTCAGAATATATTATCCTATCTTCTTTAGGGCTCCCAGACTTCTTTGTTTGTTTGTTTGTTTGTTTGTTTGTTTTTTGAGAAAGGGTTTTTCTGTAGTTTTGGAGCCTGTCCTGGAACTAGCTCTTGTAGACCAGGTTGGCCTTGAATTCACAGAGATCAGCCTGCCTTTGCGCCTCCCACCGCCCAGTGTTGGGATTAAAGGCCACCACCACCCGGGTTTAAGACTTCTAATCAGAAATCTGTTGTTGGTTCAGTAAGGATTTCATGTAGGTGACTTTTCCATACTGCTTCTGAATTCTTTCTTGCCTTTTGACTGATTAAATATAGCACTTCAGAGGAGGCCTCTTTGGTTTGAGTCTAATCAGGACTCTTTGAGATTCATTGGCCTGGGTGTTTCCTATTTCTCCCAAAGCTTAGGATCTTCATAGATATTGTTTGCTCAGATATGCTCTCTGTGGCTTTCATCTTCCTGCATCTGAAATTCCATAATGTAAGTATTTGTCCACTCACTGGTGTCTCATGGGTTCTGTAGCATTTCCCTCCAACAGATTCCGTTCACCATCTCTGATTAGGTTAAAATAAAACCTACCTTGAGACGTAAGTAGTCTTTCCTCTGTTTAATCTAGTCTGTTATTGGGGGCACTTAATTATTTATTTTAGTCACTGAGTTTAGTCACAGCGAAAGATTTCTGTTTGATTCATCTTTGTGGCTCTCTGCTGAAATTCTCACAATACCTGTGAATTGTCATCCCGATGTCTCTGAAGATTCCTCTGGACTCTCACCATTCTGAATTCCATGCTTTGTATCTCCTTCCTTTGTGTCTGTCTGTTGCTGAAAGAATATTAGATTTCCTTAGGGGTGGTTTTTTATCTTTTTGTTTGTTTCGTATCTCCCTACACTGATATCTGAATATCTAGTGAAGCAGGTGCCTTTTCCAGCTTGGGGAGGTTTATTTTCCCCCTAAGAGGAGGAGGTTTTCCTGTGATGTGTGCTAGGGTATTGGTTAGTTGTAGTTAGTTAGTGCTGAGTCTGTGTCCAGTTGGTATCGTCTTGTTGCTTATTCAGCTACACTCCTTGTAAAAGGTTTCTGCAGATGTGTTAGAGGACCAGACTGTGGGTGTCTATAGATATGATCGACATAGTAGGATTTTCCTAGGGGTGGGATCACTGCCTGGTTGACTTTGCAGCTGTAGCATATACCTGCAGACGGTGTGAGGCCAGTGACTATGGTGGTGGGCTCTCTTCCATGCAATATATAATCACGTGGGCCAAGTCTAGCCAGCTGTTAATAGGGCCACTGGGGAGGCTGCTATCTTGATTCTGGTTCTGGGACTATTTCAGACATGAGTGTAGGCATTGCAGATTAGCCACACAGAGGGCAGTCAGGAGGACTGGGGTTATTACTTGTTTGGTTTAGGGGGCCATCACAAGTTTGTGATGATGGCATTTGGGGCAGGCCAATTGTATGGCAGACTCACTAAGATGGGCCTGGCAACCAGTCAATAGCTTCAGATTGAGTTTGATTATACACTTATTATAGGCTGACCAGTTGCGTGTTATGCTCTCAGTCAGGCAGGGGAATTCAGATGGTTGTTGGGATGGTGGCAGAAGGACAAAGGTCCCGTAGGCTGAGTGCTTGTGCTGTGCTTAACAAGACACCAAGGCTGCTGACCAGTTATCTGTTAGGCCAGGTAGCCACATGAGAGCTACAAAATCTTTGCCAAATTCTCTTTTATCAGGTACACCTGTTTGGGAAAATAGAGCATGCATATGTTGGGAAGTTAATGTAAGGTCTTTGCTGCTGGGCGCAGGCAGAATATTTGGGGTTATTGGGATGTTGTGATGGAGGACTCTCATTGGTTAATAAAGAAACTGCCTTGGCTTTTTGATAGGGCAAGATTTAGATAGGTGGAGTGGACAGAACAGGATGCTGGGAGTGAGGCAGATGTCTCTGGGCAGTCGCCATGCCTCTCCTCTCTGGGTCAGACGCTATGGAGCCAGCCTCCAGGTCAGACATGCTGAATCTTTCCCAGTAAGACACCACTCGTGGTGTTACACACATTACTAAATATGGGTTAAAGCAAGATGTGAGAATTAACTAATAAGAGGCTGAAACTAATGGGCCAGGCAGTATTTAAAGGAATACAGTTTCCGTGTAATTATTTCAGGTGTAAAGCTAGCTGTGAGGGAGCCGGGCGGGACGAAAGCAGGCCTGCTTGCCTCGTCACTACAATGTTGTTTGTGTTAGCATGGTTGAATGGTGACAGTCTCTAGAATGGAGATGTGCTACGAACAGTAGCCAGCCTCAGGATGGTTGTTCTCTGCCAGAGGGTTTACGAGTCTCAGCTGCTTAGATTAGGTGTGAACGACATGAACTCTGGGGCTGTGTAACTGCGCACACTGAGCAGGCTTCCAAGCTGCGTTCAGACTGTGGTGACAGAGGAGTCTCCTGTACTGTCAACAGAAGCAGCAACAAGACCACATGAAGCCTGCGCCTTATTTCCTACCACAGGAGTCCTGGCTCTGAAACGACTTTCAGTGGAAAAGATGCAAGGCCTCTTACTTTTCTTTCTACAAGACTGGGCTGTGTTTCCTGACCCTGTTGGGGAATATCATTTTCAGGTGTGTGACTTTTGTTTACGCTGCATTTGTTTAACTCGATGAGGCTGTGTTCTGTGCCTGTCTAAAACACCTGATGGTCCTAATAAAGAGATGAACAGCCAATAGCAAGGGAGGAGTAAGGATAGGTGGTGCTGGCAGGCAGAGAGTATAAATAAGAGGAGAACAAGGCTCAAAGGAAAAGAAATCAAGGAAGTCCACTACTCAGCTACCCAGCTACCAGCTACTCAGCTACCCAGCTACCAGCTACCCAGCTACCAGCTACCCAGCTACCCAGCTACTCAGCTACTCAGCTACCCAGCTACCCAGCTACCCAGCAACCCAGCAAGCCACAGGGAAAGAAGAAAGGTATACAGAAGTAAGCAAAAATAAAAGCCCAGAGGCAAAAGGTAGTCGAGATAATTTAGTTAAGAAAAGATGGCAAGTAACAAAAAGCCAAGCTAAGAAGGCCAGGAATTCATAACAAAGAATAAGCCTCCATATGTGATTAACTAGGGAACTGAATGGTGGGACCACCCCAAAGGAGTCCAAAGAGTAAAACATCACACAGCAAAACCCCACAGGAATTCAACCACCTCTCTACAATTCTCTCACATACCTTCCCATTTATCCTGTCTTGTGTTGTTGTGGTCTGAGGTTCCGAATCAACCCAAGCAGACACAAGAGGTTACCTCAAGGCAAGATTCACTGCAGGGCAGCACAAAAGAAGGGGGAAGAGGAGGGGACTGATCCATCAGGGTCACAGAACAGACTTGGGAGCTGAACTGTGAACCCCCAAATGTCAGCTGACGCAAGTATCTAAGCACAAAACCCACAAATATTTGTTGCCAAATTGTTGCCACAATTTTCACCAATTATGATTTAGAGATTAAGGGGCTTCCTTGAAAGTTCCATCATTGTCAGTTGATGTACAGAGCAGCTTTTCAGTCCAACCAATCAGATTCATTTGTTCCGTGTGTTGGTAGGAACCACCATGCTGTTTCTAGAGAACTAGAGATGCACAATGACTCTTTCTATGGTTTAGGAGGAGGTGGTCAGCTATTGGAAGGTTCCCAGCTCCTCTAGGGCTTGGGCACCTGAACATTGTTTCGCCCTACAGGCAAAATGGAGTCTGAAGTCAAAGTGGCAGTACTTAGGCCAAGGCGCTTTTTTGCGAATGACTTCCAACATCAGAGTTATTAGTCCTTCGTCTTTACCTATTGCTTTTGGGAATGAATGACAGGTAATTCCATGCAGCTCTCTTGCTGATGTCACTAATACACTCAATTTAAACCACAGAAAATGAGACATAACTATGAACTCTAAATATAAGTTTAATCTCCAAGTTTATTAACCTGAAAAATCAACTATACCCAGTAATTGAGGGTGGAAACTATTTTAAGCAACCTCCTAAGAAAACTAGTTAGTGCCGTGTTTGCATCATATGCTTATTTACTATTCCTTCAGCATCTTCCAGATGCTCGGAGCTAAAGGACTATATTCCATGCTTTCTTGCTCTCCTGCACCTAGAAATAGATTCGGTACAGTTTGTACCTTTGGACCAATGGCATTCACATAAGAATGGAAATTCATGCCTAGATAGATACTTGCCTACTTCAAGAACAATAGATGAATCAATAGCTAAACAGATGAATAGGATAGATATTTGGCATGACAAGATGCCGCTAAGGAAAAGTGAGTCTGCTGATATACTCTACTGCACAGAGCAAAAAGCTAAATTTATCTTCAGTTTGCACCAGTTCACCCTATTAGCACAAATTCTTTGTGCATTTATTTCTGCTGTTGCCTGGTTTGTGAATCAGGACCCAAACCAACAAGTTTCCCCAGAACTTCTTTACTGGCATCGTCTTCAAATGTTTGGGAAATAAGGAAAGGAGTCATAAGTTAGTACACAAGAGAGCTAACTGAGGGAATTGCTAGGGCTTGGCCAGGGATTGCATGTCAGTGTGGTAGGAAGGGGAAATGGTGGCCTATAACCTCAGGGAATATTGCCAAAAGTCCACTCCTCTCTCACCCCATCCCAAAGGAAGTAACAGCCTGCAAGCAGTATCTCACTGTGGAGAAGAGCAAACCTAAAGCAGCCTTAGCTGTCACCCTGTGCCTGGAAGCAAAGTTTTCACCAATACCACCAATTTCTGCTAAAACTCTTTAAAGCATTCAAACACTCGCAGAAATAAATTCTCTTGTGTCGTCTGTAGTTGCAATAGTGTTGCGAGTCAGCCAATCACATCTGTCTGGGCCAGTGCTCCTTCCAAAAACAAAGTATAATGGATCACCAGAGCCAAAGCCAAAGGAGCTTCCTGAATGCTGTGCTAATTAAATGTTAAGCTTTTTCTTTTAAATTATTGTTGTTTTCAGGAAGAATTGGGTCTGAAGAAGGAAGAAGTCTAAAATGATCCTGCAGTTAACTGCAGCTCTGAAGGTTTTGGATCCAACTCTGATGCTGTATTCATTCTGTTATCGCCTGTAATGAAGGACAGAGGTGAGTGGAAGATTTGATTACCTGCAAACCCTGACTGGTGGAAAGCAATGTTAATCTGATTCAACTCTAACATTTATAAAGCAAAGCCATGGAATTTGAGGCTTTGCTTTAAATTTGCATTAAATTTGGAGATTCAAGAGATGTTTTTCACTTCAGATCCCCGCTCAGCTTCCAGAGGTGGATGATTGGGAAGAGCAGAGGTGACAACGGCTCAATCAAAGATCAGGTGACAGAAACGCAGGCAGAGATTTCAAGAAAAGGTAACTGCTGGGGTGTGCCTAAAACACAGGCTCAGGGAGCAGAGGCTTCTGGGTAATGCACTGGCCAGATCTCTAGCATGCAATGCGATGTTGGGTAGAAGCAGTGACAATTAATGAATGTGTTTTCCCAAACACGTGAACATGAGGAATAGCTAGAGCAGCCTTCCGAGTAGAGTGCAGTTGTAACACCTGTCAAAGGAGGGGATGGGAAGAGGGAAGTTGAGGGAACACTTCAGACTCCCACAGGGTCCTGGAACAGTTACAGCCAGGTGGATGGAGAGTCCTTCAGGCACATGGTCTATTGTCTGATCCCCACACCCGCAGGAGGGGCCTGCGCTATCTGTGTACCTGTGTTCCATCATCCACTGGGAGAAGCTTGAGGACCATGGCGCCTCCCTGTGGAATTGTGTCAGATCCCAGAAGGGAGGAGCCTGGGGCTGTTAGTCAGCCTAGTTCTGCAATACAGAAGGCCTGGGTGGTAAGTCTTCATTGGGTTCCAGGTCAACTGGTATCACTGAGTTTCTCCTGCCCAGGAGTCCAGCGTCTCATGGTTTCCATTGTGAAGGTTAACCTTGTCAACTCCTGAAAACAAAAAGAAATCCTCTGGGCACATCTGTGAGGGATTATCTAGATCAGCTTAATGAGACATTGTCATGTCAGGGCCCATGAGTCTGGGACTGAATGAAGAGACCACAGCAAGCTGAGGGCAAACACAATCCCTCTGCCTCTTGCCTGGATACCTGGTGAGCAGCCACCTCAAGTTCCTGTTGCCCTGACTTCCCAATTATTATGTACCCTGGAACTGTGAACCAAAATAAGCTCTTTTTTGTGCCTTTTCAGTTGTTTTTATCACAGTAGCAAGACAAACACCTAATCCCATCAAGGACCATGTTTGTTGCAGTGTTCCATAAATTGTATTTATTGGTTAAGGAATTCTCCTTTCTGGCTTACTAAATGTTTTTCTTTTCCTTCTAAAAGTCACGATTTTTTTTTTTTGTCAGTACTGAGATGATTATATGGGTCTTCCCCCATCTGTTAATATAATTATTAACATGGATATGTTAATAATAATAAGATACGTATGGATCTTGTAGTAAAAGCCCACTCTTACGTTCTGGAAATAAATCTAACTTGAGTATCAGGTTGCATATTTTTATTCAATGCTGTATTTGACCTGTTAATACTATGTTTGAGATTTTTCACATATAATCACAAGGGCGATATGTCTGGAATTTTCCTTTGTTGTCAAGTATCTGATTTTTGAATCAAGATGTTCTCAAGTCATAATATTTGGAGAACAGTCCACTTTTTGTGTCTAGAAATGTAAAGAATACTTGAAAGGCCATTTTCATTGCCTTCTTTATGGGAAAAGTTTCATTGCTGTATTGAAATTCTTTGATGAACCTGAGAGTTAAAACCAATACACATGCATACATATGCATGTATGCAACAATATAACCAAAGAAAAAGAATCTAGCATCTTGAACAGTTGTTCTCAACCTGTGGGTCAGATCCACTGGAGGGTCAGACTACCCTTTTACAGCAGCCACATATCAGATATCCTGCAGATCAGATATTTACACTGTGATTCATAACAATAGCAAAATTAGAGTTATGAAGTAGCAATGAAATCATTTTATGGTTGAGGGTCACCACAATATGAGGAACTGTATTAAAAGGTTGCAGCATTAGAAAAGTTGAGAACCACTGATCTTGAGGGTGTAGAGACCGGGAAAGGCAGGTGGGAGGGGCAACAGGGTGCAAGGAGATGGGGGGAAATGATATAATTCTATTTCAGTTAATTTATTTTTTAAATAAAAAAAGAAAGGGAGAAAAAAGCCTGGTTCTAGTTTTGACAAAGAATGGAGCAATATACAGATGAAGGCCAGCATATTCTATAATTAAGAACTTTAACATTCTTGTTCAAGCATTAAAATGTTAAGTAAAATGTATCTTGTCTTCAATATGGGAGATGCTTAGGTTTCCTGTTTCTTTAGGAGTATCTTTGAGAAGTAGAAGGTTTTTTAACAAATTTATTCATTTGACTGTTGTGTGTATGTGTGTGTGTGTGTGTGTGTGTACCTGCATGTGCATATGCATGTTTGCATGTGTGCAAGTATGCATGTGGAGGACTGAGTCTGATAGCAGGTGACTTTATCAACCACTCTCCACTAGATATATATAGAGGCACGGTCTCTTGCTCAACTCAGAACTTGATCTTGTGCTAGTCTGGCTAGCCCCCTGGGCGGAGGGATTTCCTGCTTCTCCTTTCCATGTGCAGTGTCTACAGTGTCTGGCATGACTGCCTTGCTTTAATGTGGGTTCTGCAGATCCCAGCTCCAGTCTTCACAGTTGCACGGCAAACATCTTACTCACTGAGCCAGCCATCTTCTCTGCTCCCAAAAATGTC